>NC_141689.1:1871617595-1874017595 GCF_964263255.1 Lissotriton vulgaris | reverse complement strand
AACGGTTCAATACATTTTCTGCTAGAAAACGTGAGCTATACATCCGTTCTGTTTTTGTTATTGTGACGTGTTATTCCTACTCCCTTGTTAATTTTCTTTGTGTGTGTGATACAAAAGAGTCAAATGCCATTTTTATTGCAGTGGACTTCATTATTAATAATAATGGAAATTCAAATCACAATTCTAATCGTCTGGTGGCTTGTTTGGTTATTTCCTATGAGAGTAACGTCATTTTGCAAAGATGCTTTTAAATAAAATAGGGGCATATTAGCAAGAACCTCGTTAAAATTAACGCCGTTTTAGCGACAGGAAACTGCCGCTAAAACGGCGATAATTTTAACGAGGTTCTTGCTAATATGCCCCAAAATAGTTTTTAAAACGTGACTAGGAGGGAAGAGACTCTGGAGGAGTCCTTTTCAGAAAATATTGATCTGTCCAGCAGGAGCTGCGTCACATGAAAAGGTATAACAGAACATTAAAGCCCCTGTACTGTCTAGATGTTTGTGGGATGGGTGCTCCCAAGGATTTACAGTATCAGGTCACCTAGAGACTGGGAATACCCAATGCCATAATGTGTTTTTTGTATAGAGACCTAACACTGAAAAAGACAAAGTAGAGCTTTTATGTTGACCTTTGCTGGCCACAGACAGGAAACAGAGTGAAGGAGTGTTCTATCAGTCATGTGGTAGTGACGACTGACAGCAATTCAAAGGCACTCCTGGTAACCACTCAGTGATTCGTATTCCTTTCAGCAGCACAGAGAGGGGTATTATTCGTCCCTTTAACCACCTAATTACTGCTGCGTGTGCATGGTGCTATTTAATGATCTAATTATATCTGAAAAGATTCGGTGAATAGCGATTATTAAAACATGGTTGCCCTGGGCAACCAACTTTAGAATTTAGCTCGGAAATTTGGACTAGGGGCTTAATATTTTACCTAAAATATTTCATTGCAACTTCTCTATGATTGTTGCAATTATACATAGGCCGATCACTTACAAATGTAGGCTGAAAGAGACATTCAATCAAGGGTGCAAATTGCTACAACGTCTTTCAAAGCATATCATGCATGCCCCTTTACATGCAGCACTTTGTGTGAAAGGGACGTGCCATGGGTGCTGCTGTGGGTGTTCCCATGCAACACCCATGACTTCTGGTGCATTTCCAGATTTACGAGAAATTGTAAACCTGGAACTGGTTCAGAATGCTAGGCTAGGGATTCACAACGAGGAGAAATGTTTTCAATTTACCTCGTTTTTTCCTCTTTCTATGCGTGCTGCATTTTGCAGCATGCATAGAAAGAGAAAATCACCTCTTGTGGTTGTTTTTGTGCATGGCAGCCAAGAGATTGCCAATGCGAGGTAGCACAGGGATCCACCATATTGTTGTAGATATGATGCATCCCTGAGTTGTTTAAGTGACTCAGTGCGGCGCAGCAAAATGGCTTGCGGCACCTCACTAAGTTACTTTGTTGTAAATAAGGCCCTCAGTGCATGTAACTTAGGCTAACATTCGTAAATAGCCTTTTGTACAAGTGCATAAACACATTAAGAATTCACAATGCTTGGTTTTGCATGCATGAACAATTTCTCTCACAAAGCGTATATGTAAGTAAATCTGCTGCCGGTGTATCTATATAGGGTGAGGAATGGGCGCCTTCTAAATTTAGGCAAACATACAAAAATAAATGTTAGTAGATAATCAGAAATACCTCTATGATTCCTTTGCATCCTGGAAAAGTTTGAAAGTAGCCTCTGTCAAAGCAGGGGTAAATTCCTTTCCAGGGTATTTATTTTATTTTTTATTTTATTTTAACGATTTGTACAGCGCATGGTGACCCGAGGGCATCCCCGCGCTAAAATCTTGAAGGCGAACCTGAGGGCAGACAGGGGGGAAAATTTTTTTTATTTAGGGAACAGTAACGTTTTCAGCTTCTTCCTGAACCGCAGGTGATTGGATTCCAGTCGGAGGGTACGGGGGAGGGCGTTCCATCTCGTGGAGGCATTGATTGAGAAGCGGCGGCCACCTGAGCGTGTCTTTCTATGCCTAGGGACGTTGGCCAGATTCTCGTTTTCCGAGCGGAGGGACCTGGAGACTTTGTAAGGGGTAACCAGGTTTCTTAAGATGTTTGGGCCGGAACCGTTAAGCAGCTTATGGGCAGTGCAGAGGGTCTTGAAGTCGACCCTTTGGCGGATGGGAAGCCAGTGGAGGTCCTGGATTGCATGCCTGGCTGATGCTCTAGATGGGAGATTCCAGAGTAGCCGGGCGGCTGTTTCTCTACAGGAAAACATATTCCCCACTGGAGAAGCAAAAGAAAGAAAAAAAAGCCATTAAGCAATTGTGGTGTTTCTTTACGTGGAATTGCACATGTAGGAATGACTCTGTATTGATATAAATGCTAAATGGTTTTCCATGAGGACACCCCAAATTTGTTCTTGTATTTGGTTGGCAAGCATAGTCTGCAAAACCTTTGATAAATCCAATACTTAAATCTACAACCACGCGAAGTTGTAAGCCTTAAGGGCCTAATTTATGTGAAATTGGCATAGGACAGCACCATAAGTCTATCATAGGGCAGCATTGCCCTATGATAATGTGAAATAGCAGGAATGCACAGTATTTATGAAATATGGTGCATTCCTATCCTATCCCTCGGCTCTTGCACACCATTTGCTGCCTAGTGCCATATTTCCTCTTGTAACGCCTGATCTAGGGAGACGTAAGGTTTTGGCATCTGTCCCAGGTGCAGGGTAAAAATCCATGGGTGTTCCATGGGAAAACCCAATGCAATGCCTCTGGAACACCTCCCGGGTGCAGAATAAGGCAATTTAGCGATTTGCGCTGCTTCGTCGTACTCCAAAGCTATGAGGCCATGCAAAGTCACACAAAGTGAGAGGATTGCGCCGCCGGAGCGTCGGAAAAAGTGAAGTTCCGATGACACAAGCCTCTCATAAATAAGCTCCTAAATCCATTTTACTGGTGGTGCCCATTAAGTTTCCATCAGAGATTTGATGAATCAATGCATAAAAAGGGGCACATTCTGTAGTTAATCATTCATCCCTAGTTTGACTAAAATTATCCTAAAATTGCTCTCATCTAATATTCTAACAATGGGTTAGTGTCATTTACACTTTCAGACCCATATTTTATGTGATCTCATGCCAAACGACTCCTTTGTTTTTTGTAGCTACCTGGAAATTTAAAGCAGTCACAGGAAATTATTTCTGAGTAATTTGTTCTGAATCAGCATTATGTTTGAATCTAATTTAGAGAATATTAACTAAATATATGATATATTATTTATTCACTTATTAGTTCTCTGTAGCCTTTTACATTTACTGGACAATCAGCACCTACTGTCTACTGATTAGGAATTATTTTAATATATGAAATGGTGAAAAGCTTAGTCATGTACATTTATTGACCTGGTGTTGATTTGTCATTTCTTCCCTATTGCTATTAAACCAATTTTCACCACACTATTGGCTTGAACCTACAGCCAACCATAGGTAACCCTCACAGATCAGGAGTTACCTTCTGTCTGGCGGGCAGTTCTTTGGCGTTCCCAGGGCTGTGTCTATGAAATAGGTACCGCAATGGAAACATCAAAGACAGTACCTTGACGGCATGTGCTGCTGCAGTCAATGCCGTGCAGGTACTGGTGTGCATGCATGCAGGAAGGCACATGTTGTGTCCCTGTGTGCATCTACATGGTGTGAGGCACCAGGGGTCCCTGTAAGGCACCCTTTGTTTCCTCACCGCCACATATTTCATGGTGGTCGCACTGCCATTAAATGTGTGAAGATGAGGAAACCTCATAATATGCTTGGTGGGGCCACAGCGGTCCTGCCAAGCATATTGCGGCCTCAAGACTGCCACGCCACAGCAAGGCATCTCTGATTCCTGTCATTGCGGTGGTCCCAGGGCAGCCATGGGCCTAATATGGTGGTCAGAAGAACGCAGCCGCCTCACCGTCGTGAGTCCGCCAGAATCGTAATAAGCCCCTAAGTATTGATGTCAAGAGAAGTGGAATCCATTTTCACTGAAAAAAGTCTTGAACACAATACTACCTACCTCAACATCAAACCAAATAAGCTTTATTCGATTTTTTACAGAGGAAACCATAAAAGAAGAATACATATAAAAACAGTTGATATTCGCAAGACTAAAAGTTGTATACAAACTAGTTAAATATACAGCAATCTTGATTAGAAATGCATTTCTTTCAGCAACAATCTCTATAGTTAAAAATAATTTATCATAAAATACAAACACTTTTACATCACCAGAAATTCACAATCTAATGGTCTTTCTACAATTGATTCCATTCTTCAAAAAGCGTGCCACAGACAACACAATGGGCCCGATTCACAGAATGAACTTAAGACTAAATCCTAAACTTACTACTATTTGGTATTCACAGAATGCACTTACTACTTTCGGGATTCACAGAGTGAACTTACTACTTTTGGGATTCACAGAATGAACTTACTACTTTTGGTATTCACAGAATAGATTTAAGACTACTAACTTTACGTCCGCACTCGGGCCGTAAATTCTGGCCCGGAGGCGGAGTTTCCGGCTTAGGGGCGGAGCTTCCGGGTCGGAGGTGGAGCTTGTGGCTTGGAGGCGGAGCTTTCAGCTCGGAGGTGGGTATTTAGCCATGGCTGAAATCTCCACCTCTTACCTAAACCCAATCAACCTGAAAATAGGTAAAACACAAATCTTTATCTGTTTTTCATAATATTTACTAAAAAGCACAACATGAGTTGTTAAACAACAAAGAGGACCACAGGGTATAAGGCAAAAAATGACTGCACCTATCAATAATCTGGTCTAAGTGAACATAACGTCTGGGTGCTAGGGACCTGAAGCTCAATACCCCAAAGCATCCAAGGAAATTTCCCACAATTTGCAATAAAATACAGTGATCCAGCACACCACAATAGAAAATCAACAATTAGTAATAAACATATATAGCAGAAATTAGAATCCATTTAGCAGATCTTTTTATAAATGTTCTTTATTCCCCCCACTATCCTAATGCTGAATGACTATGTAGATCCTAACACATCTGGGAATGGGAATGCAAGGCAGGGAGGATCGCCTTTGTAAGGCCAGTTTGGTCCAATATACACATGCAGCCGCTCCCTGCCAAAGTCACCCTCCCCAAATACTCACCCCTGCCTTGCTGCTGAAGCTCCTTCAGACGTGCATCCAGCTCAGGATGAATCACTGCCAAGATGCGGCCCATCAGTGGTGTCATGCTGCTCCGTGCCAAACGCCCAGTGTGTGGTAGCAGCCCCAAGGTCATCTCTGCCATGTTCTTCGCCAGCCAGCTGATGTCGTCCCACCTCTTGTGGCAGTGGGTGCATCGTTGGTTAGATACCACCAGGGCTCGCACCTTTGCTGCATTGGCCCTCCACACTGCTTTACCCTGGTGTACCTTGGGCTGCAGCCATGAGAAAAAAGAGGGGGAAATTATCAGTGAACCAGTGTCATATACCAACATCTATCAGTACACTAGCAAGACACAGACTCATTACCAAATGTAATCTCTGTCCATCCCACCCTAGAGTACACCTCACATGGGCACTCTGCATGGGCCAAGCGGATGTGATTGCATGCAGTTATGAGGGCGTACAGGGTCCGTGATAATCTCACACACATGCAGGATAACTGCACTGAACCCCCTCTGTGGCTTGCACACATCTCCAGTTCTATGCATGTCTGGCCACTACATAATCACATATCCACCTGTGTCTGTGTGTAGCCTCACTGTGTGCATGTCTGGGCAGCATTCAATGAGCATGTCCTGTGAACATATCTGTATGTCATGTGTATGTCATGTGTGTGGCATCGGGGTACATGGACTCACCAACAAAATATACATCAACACTGTAGGAGAGTAGGGTCTGCTATCCTATGGTCACCCCAAATTTTTGCTTTTTGCTTCACTGGTTTATGACTTAATGTGGCTGTGGGCCTGCTAATCAGACCCACAGCCTGCTGTTCTCTCTCTAAATTACTGCCAATGCACTCTAGGTGCATTACGAATTGGAACTGGTTCACCTTATTGGCCCCTGTAACAGTGTACCCTAGGTACCCAGGGCATAGGTGTTTCCAAGGCCTACCAGGGGCTGCTGCATGTATTGTGCCACCCCTGGCCTGGCCTCCATATTTGACACAACTGGCTGATCACTCAGCTGGGGTAAGTTGGTGTAACCACCTCTTACTTAGGTATAGTATCCCTATATCTAACCTTAAACTGGACACATATGTTCCTATCAGCCACTCCTATAGAAGGCCTCATCAATCCTGGAGGCAGAGTGCGTGGAAACATGTGAGATGGTGCTCTAGCTTGAGCTGAGCCTGTCTGCAGCTGTCGGGAACAAGTCCCTTAGCTGTTCCGGGATATTGCATACCATATACTCTTAAGTGCATTATAATCCTCGTGGTTATATGCTAACTTTGGTTTGGCTTTATCAAAACATGTCGAGTAAGGTGTCATACGATTTGGAATACTATCCCCTCGACAGTTCTGTTGACGGGGATAGCATTCCACCCTTCTAGAGGGACACGACATGTGCGTAGCCTTAACCCCGGTTAAAGTTAACCAGAGCCTCAGCATCACAAAATGGATGCTGCCACCACAGACACAAGTCTGACCTCCTGCTGCTGGGAGTCCTTCCAGCGGGTAAGGCTTGGACAAAGGGTTTCCTGCCTTGGGAGGCGCAAGCACCACCCCAGACAGGATTTTGTATATTGGGTAGGACAGGGCTGAATAGATTGAGACATGCCCGGGGCACACAAGGTGTCCCCGTGCATAAGCCAGTCCAAACCGGTCCTGGGACTTTCCAGACCCAGGCCTGGCGAGGAGCTGGACCAAGGAAAGGGGGTGTAACCACCCCCTTTCCTTGTCCCACCCAGAGGAGGGACCTAGCAGGTGATCCACCCCTCAGATTGGGAATAAGAGCGGGAGCAGTGCCAGAGCACCTCAGATCATCCTGAATCAACTTGAAACTAAGAAGACGACTGGACTCCGACATTCTGCTGCACAGAAGACTGAAGAGCATCTCCCTTGTGGCCTAGGAGTGGCCACCCTGTGAATACAGGTACCAACCACCGAATCGACGTCTGCTTTGCCGACGCCTCCCGCCGGAGCCCAAGCCCAGAGCCTGACAAGACCCAGACTTCTCACAGCCCGATCCACAGTCCCTGCAAAGAAGGGACCCGTGGAGGCACCGAGAGACGTGGGACCGGACATTTTGGAAGACACCCGAAGAGCTGACTGCGCAGCATCAGAGGCACCCTCGATGTTGTGCTTTGGGGACTGAGAACCCCCACCACGAGCAGCCCTTGCACGAAGATCAGCCCCCCAGCATCTCCACGATCTGCGTGGGGCCCTTTTGCATTGTGCCACTCGACGCACCATCCCGACCACTAGCCACGTGGTCAGCGGCCATTTTGGCGACGAAACCGACAAACTACACTGCGGGTCTGGTTGCTCCAGACTTGCCCTCGCTCCTGTAAAAAGGAGCACCCGCTCTGACCTTGCTGGTCCGAGTAACATGCCTTTTTTGACTCCTGCGTGGCTTGCATTAGCCAAGGCCTGTTTGCTTTAATCAAGTTGCCGACACCGCCACCAGCGAGAAGGCTGTATGGGACAGCTCGTGACCGACTCCTGGACGTCCTCGACTCCCGGTGTCCACGTGGCTGCAGAGAGAAGCTACACCTCAACGCCTGTTTGCACCCGACATTGCCTGGTTCCAATCTGGTTTCACGGTAGTCACTGGCTAGTGACTTTGAACATTTTCCCCTCTGCTTTCAGGTCTTCACAACTTCAGATCCACTCTTGGATCCACCGGAACTCTTCACATCGAGCGGCCTGCAGCATCTTCAGCTCCAAGCACCATCGACCAGCGTGACGAAACCCGACACTACTTCGACCCTATGCACCCGCTTCCTGTGGGTGAGGTAACTCAGCAACGCCAGCATTCCCACACTGGTACACACCTCTAGCACCTATGTCTCAAGTTTCAGCTTTCTAGGTCACTCGGAAGGTTCCGAACTAACTAACTTTCTAACTTTTACACACCATAGACTTTGCATTGGTGAGTGCGTGCACTTTAAACACTGCACCCGAGTCCCGCGTGCCTTTCCCGACTTAGTCACCGCTAGTCCCGAACAGCTCCAGCGATTCCCAAGGCCCTAGGCCTGTTTCCCTATCGATTGGTATCTCTTATACCACTTTCTTAGTATATGGTTTAGGTGGCCCCTAGGGCTCATCCATATTGTGCAACTTTTGTGTATTTAAAACTGTGTTTTGTTTAACGCTTGTGCTTCTGTGCTCATAAAGAGTTCAGGGGATATTTGTAGTTAATAAATATATATATATTTTCAATATATATCTGTGTGGTGTCCTTTCATTTGGTATTCAAGGGGGTTGTGTATGGTAATACAGCTGGCTTCACATGCCTTTCAGAGTTTAGCCTAAGACTGCTTTGTCCACGTTACCACTAGGATAACTGGTCTATAAGGTTGACTTACAACCGATCATCATAAGGGTTGCTTGGCATGGTACAAAGTGATCACTAGAACTAGTGAGCATTATATACCAGGCCAACTTCTCACATTGGTGAGCAGCGGATTGGGATCTGAGCTTGCTGTTGTTTTACCATTACAATCTTTGACATTATCATTTGAAAGATCATACAGGTACCTGTTAGGTACATATAAAACAAGACTAGTATACATAAGTTCTACTGTACTTAGTTGTTGTAGAGGATAGGGAGTAGCACACCCTGACTACAACTACTAGATAGGTTTAGTAAGTAAACACCAGTGTAGGTAGATTGCAACACATCCACCACACTAGAGCAATGTCTGGAGCAGAGGGGCCCAGTGGACTTACTCCTGTTGAGAGTGACCCTCCAAGAGCACCATACAGATTTGCTATCTTTTCCTTTAAGGAATTAAGGCAGCTTTGTGCCTTAAGGGGTCTGAAGACAGGGCCTTCCCCTGATACAGACCACCTTAGAGAGATCTTGGATCAGTCTGAGACTCTAAAGACCTCTAAAGCAGACCCCACAGGGAATGCTGAAGGAGGCTCTCCTTCTGAGGATGACAATGCTGATGCCCCTGTCCCTATAGTCCTGGTAGATGAGGATGTCCCCATCACTGGAGCTCCTCAGGTAGATCCAGAAGAGGAAGAGGAAGAAGAGACAGAAGGGGGGAGCAGTGATTCTGATGATGGTAGAAATAGCCAGGTGCTAGTCAGTAGGCGTAACCAGGCTAACCTAAGTATATTTGGGACTGAAGTAAGGCTGACCTTGCCCAGACACCCAAGTGGACTTAACCAGGAGCGTAGGAGGAGGAGGAATCACTCAGGTGACTCCAACACCTCCCAGGCTTCTAGAGGCTCTCATGGTCACTCCAGAAGGGAGATGACTAGCCCTCAGAGAAGGGAGCATGAGGCCAAAATGAGGGAGGCTGAACTTAGGATCGAGAGATAAGAATTAGAAGTTGCCCTGGCCCAAGAGAAACTTGTTAGAGCAAGACAGCCTAGAGAGAGTGGGGTCATAGAACCCACTGGTGGCAGCAATATCCACAAGGATAAAGACAGGTCTTTTGATAACAGAAACCTGAGTAAGATTGTGCCCCCCTACAAAGCTGGGGATGATATCCACAAATGGATGACTGCACTTGAGAGAGCCTGCAAGGTACAGCAGATCCCTCAGGAGCAGTGGGCAGCAATCTTGTGGCTCTCCTTTGAAGGTAGAGGCCGAGACTGACTCCTCACAGTTAGTGATGGGGATTCTAGAAACTACCTGGTCCTGAAGAGTGCTCTGATTGATGGGTTAGGCTTAACCACTGAACAGTACAGGTTAATGTTCAGAGACACCCAGAAGACACAGACTCAGGACTGGTCTGAATTTGTTGAATGTGCCACTAAGGCTCTGGAGGGATGGTTGCTGGGAAGCAAGGTTACAGACTATGAAGGATTGTATAATTTGCTGATGAGAGAACAAATTTTAAATAATTGTCAGAACCAGCAGTTGCATCAACATTTGGTTGACTCAGATTTGACCTCTCCCCGAGAAATGGGAAAGAGGGCAGATAAATGGGTTAGAACCAGAGTTAAGCAAAAGAACCAGAACCAGGGTGGTGACCAGAAGAAAACAGGCCAGAAGGGTGGGGAGCAGAAAACTAAAGACCAGAAGTCTTCAACAGGGCCCCAAACTAATGCAGAGGGTGGGTCCCAAACTTCTAAGAAGAAGAAGAAAGAAGGTCAAAGAAAACCCTGGTGTAGTACTTGTAAAAACACCTCTCACTGGACAAGTAAGTGTAAAAAGGGTGGAGCCCCCAGCACTGCAGCCCCTAAGGCACCTGCACCCACTAGTACAGCTAGCAGTGCTGGTCCACAAACCAAGGGGGTAGTGGGTATCACCTTGAGAACTGAAGGAGATTCTGACCTAGTCAGAACCCTTACACAGGCTGTTCTGATTTGTGAGGGGGACATAGATTTGGCCCCTGCCATAAGTCCCAGTAATCTGGCCAAATACAGACAGACACCTTTGATTAATAACAAAGTGACTCAAGCTTACAGGGACACATGTGCCAGTGTCACTATGGTGACACCTAACTTTGTGGACCCTGGACAATACATGCCAGGTGATAATTACCTGGTGACCAATGCCAGCAATGTCACCACTACCCATAGTGTGGCAATTGTTAACTTTTCCTGGGGAGGGGTAACTGGCCTAAAAAGAGTTGTGGTTAGTGCTGATCTCCCAGTTGAATGTTTGTTGGGCAATGACCTGGAGAGCTCTCTATGGTCAGAAGTTGAGTACAGGACTCATGCAGAGATGTTAGGGATATCATCACATGTCCTTGCTGTGACCAGGTCACAGGCCAAAAAGTGCCTCTCTGAACCTCAGGTCTTGGATCCTGGAACAATGGACCAAGCACCTTCCAAGAAGAAGAACAGGAGGGTAAAGGCTGTGCCTTCCCAACTGCCTACAAGTGAGGATCAGCCTTCACAGGAAGCTGGTCTTGAGACCCCTGAAGGAACTGTCTCTGAAGAACTTGAACCTGACCAGGTTGAGTTTCTGGGGACAGGGGGACCTTCTAGGGCAGACTTGGGGCAGGCTCAGTTAACCTGTCCTTCTCTTGAACCCCTCAGACAGCAGGCTGCTGCTGAGGCTGCTGGGAATGCTCAAGGTGCCCATAAAGTTTATTGGGATGATGGACTTCTTTATACAGAGGGTAGAGACCCTAAGCCTGGTGCAACCTGGACGTTGGTTATACCTCTGCAATTTAGGGGTTTCCTTCTCACCTTGGCCCATGATATTCCTTTAGCAGGACACCTAGGCCAGAATAAGACTTGGTACAGGCTTGTCCCTCACTTTCACTGGCCTCACATGTCTGAAGACACCAAGGAGTTTTGTCGCTCCTGTGAAACCTGCCAAACCAGTGGTAAAGCAGGTAGCACCACAAAGGCCCCCCTGATACCACTACCTGTGGTGGGGGTTCCCTTTGAAAGAGTGGGGATTGATATTGTAGGTCCAATGGATCCCCCTACAGCATCTGGGCACAGATTCATACTGGTGGTGGTGGACCATGCCACCAGGTACCCAGAGGCAATTCCACTTAGGACCACAACAGCTCCTGTTGTGGCCAGGGCCTTACTTGGAGTTTTCTCCAGAGTGGGGTTTCCTAAGGAGGTAATATCTGACAGAGGTGCCAACTTCGTGTCAGGATATTTAACAGCTATGTGGAAGGAATGTGGTGTCAACTACAAGTTCACCACTCCTTACCATCCCCAGTGTAATGGGCTTGTTGAAAGGTTTAACAAGACCCTAAAGGGTATGATCAAAGGATTACCTGAAAAGCTCAGGCGCAGATGGGAGATCCTTCTACCCTGCCTTTTGTTTGCTTACAGAAAGGTCCCTCAAAAGGGGGTTGGCTTCAGCCCCTTTGAATTGTTGTTTGGGCACCCTGTAAGAGGACCCCTATGTCTAGTGAAGGAAGGATGGGAGTTACCTCTCAAAAAGCCTAAACAGGACATAGTGGACTATGTACTTGGTCTGCGCTCCAGGATGGCTGAGTACATGGAAAAGGCATCCAAAAACCTTGAGGCTAGCCAAGAATTACAGAAAGCTTGGCATGACCAAAAGGCTGTCTTGGTTGAGTTTCAGCCAGGACAGAAGGTATGGGTGTTGGTGCCAGTGGCCCCAGCAGCACTCCAAGACAAATGGTCTGGACCCCATACAATTCTGGAGAAGAAGGGAGAGGTTACCTATTTGGTGGACCTAGGAACTCCCAGGAGCCCCCACAGGGTGCTCCATGTCAACAGACTTAAGGCATACGTCAACAGGGAAGACATGGGCTTGCTCATGGCTACAGATGAGGGACAGGAGGAAGAGAGTGACCTTCTCCCAGACCTGCTCTCTCAGAACCCTGAGGATGGCTCAGTTGATGGTGTGGCCTTAGATGGCAGCCTCACTGAACATCAGCAAAATGACTGTAGACAAGTTCTGCAGGCATACAGGCATATGTTCTCATTGACACCCAGTCAGACTAACTGGTGTACCCATGTGGTGGACACTGGCGACAGTCTTCCTATAAAGAGCAAGATTTACAGGCAACCTGATCATGTCAGGGACTGTATACAGACTGAGGTGCAAAAGATGCTGGAATTAGGTGTCATTGAGCCTTCAGAGAGCCCCTGGGCTAGCCCAGTGGTTCTGGTCCCGAAAATTCACACCAAAGATGGCAAGAGAGAGATGAGGTTCTGTGTGGATTACAGAGGACTCAATGTTGTCACCAGGACAGATGCACACCCTATTCCAAGGGCAGATGAGCTCATTGACAAGTTGGCTTCTGCCAAATATTTGAGCACATTGGTCTTGACAGCTGGCTACTGGCAAATCAGGTTAGCTGAGGAGTCTAAAGCCAAGACTGCATTTTCTACCCCTAGTGGGCATTATCAATTTGTGGTGATGCCCTTTGGTTTGAAAAATGCACCTGCCACCTTCCAAAGGTTGGTGAATCAAGTCCTTACTGGGTTGGATGACTTTTGCGCAGCATATCTGGATGATATTGCTGTCTTTAGCTCCACCTGGGAGGATCACCTGGTCCACCTGAAGGAAGTGCTTGAGGCTCTGCAAAAGGTAGGCCTCACTATCAAGGCAACAAAGTGCCAGATAGGGCAGAGCAAGGTTGTATACCTGGGCCACCTTGTAGGTGGAGGCCAAGTTCAACCACTGGAGAGTAAGATCCAGACCATCAAGGACTGGTCCCCTCCAACTACCCAGACTCAGGTCAGAGCTTTCTTCGGCCTGACTGGGTACTACAGGAAGTTTGTTAAGAACTATGGGTCCATTGTGACTCCTCTTAATGATCTCACATCCAAGAAGATGCCCAAAAAGGTTCAGTGGACAGTAAACTGCCAAAGGCATTTGATGATCTGAAGAAGGCCATGTGCTCTGCACCTATCCTGAAGAGTCCTGACTACTCAAGAGACTTCATTGTCCAAACAGATGCTTCTGAGTTGGGAGTGGGAGCAGTGCTTTCACAGCTTAATGTAGATGGCCAGGACCATCCCATTGCTTTTATTAGCAGAAGGCTGATCCCCAGAAAAAAACGTTGGTCAGCCATTGAGAGGGAGGCCTTTGCTGTGGTGTGGGCCCTGAAGAAGTTGAGACCACACTTGTTTGGCACTCACTTCAAGATTCAGACCGACCATAAGCCCCTCTTATGGCTTAATCAGGTGAAGGGTGAAAACCCCAAACTACTCAGGTGGTCCATTTTCCTACAGGGGAAGGACTTTACAGTGGAGCACTGCCCAGGGACTGACCATGGCAACGCAGATGGTCTCTCCAGGTACTTCCACTTAGAACATGAAGACACAACTGGTCAAGGTTGGTCTAATGTCCCTGCGTTTGGGGGGGGTTGTGTAGGAGAGTAGGGTCTGCTATCCTATGGTCACCCCAAATTTTTGCTTTTTGCTTCACTGGTTTATGACTTAATGTGGCTGTGGGCCTGCTAATCAGACCCACAGCCTGCGGTTCTCTCTCTAAATTACTGCCAATGCACTCTAGGTGCATTACGAATTGGAACTGGTTCACCTTATTGGCCCCTGTAACAGTGTACCCTAGGTACCCAGGGCATAGGTGTTTCCAAGGACTACCAGGGGCTGCAGCATGTATTGTGCCACCCCTGGCCTGGCCTCCATATTTGACACAACTGGCTGATCACTCAGCTGGGGTAAGTTGGTGTAACCACCTCTTACTTAGGTATAGTATCCCTATATCTAACCTTAAACTGGACACATATGTTCCTATCAGCCACTCCTATGAAAGGCCTCATCAATCCTGGAGGCAGAGTGCGTGGAAACATGTGAGATGGTGCTCTAGCATGAGCTGAGCCTATCTGCAGCTGTCGGGAACCACCCCCTTAGCTGTTCCGGGATATTGCCATGCCATATACTCTTAAGTGCATTATAATCCTCGTGGTTATATGCTAACTTTGGTTTGGCTTTATCAAAACATGTCGAGTAAGGTGTCAAACGATTTGGAATACTATCCCCTCGACAGTTCTGTCGACGGGGAATAGCATTCCACCCTTCTAGAGGGACACGACATGTGCGTAGCCTTAACCCCGGTTAAAGTTAACCAGAGCCTCAGCATCACAAAATGGATGCTGCCACCACAGACACAAGTCTGACCTCCTGCTGCTGGGAGTCCTTCCAGCGAGGAAGGCTTGGACAAAGGGTTTCCTGCCTTGGGAGGTGCGAGCACCACCCCAGACAGGATTTTGTGTATTGGGTAGGACAGGGCTGAATAGATTGAGACGTGCCCGGGGCACACAAGGTGTCCCCGTGCATAAGCCAGTCCAAACCGGTCCTGGGACTTTCCAGACCCAGGCCTGGCGAGGAGCTGGACAAAGGAAAGGGGGTGTAACCGCCCCCTTCCTGGTCCCAGCCAGAGGAGGGACCTAGCAGGTGATCCACCCCTCCGATTGGGAATAAGAGTGGGAGCAGTGCCAGAGCACCTCAGATCATCCTGAATCAACTTGAAACTAAGAAGACGACTGGACTTCGACATTCTGCTGCACAGAAGACTGAAGAGCATCTCCCTTGTGGCCTAGGAGTGGCCACCCTGCGAATACAGGTACCAACCAGCGAATCGACGTCTGCTTTGCCGTCGCCTCCCGACGGAGCCCGAGCCCAGAGCCTGACAAGACCCAGACTCCCAGACTTCTCACAGCCCGATCCACAGTCCCTGCAAAGACAGACCCGTGGAGGCACCGAGAGACGTGGGACCGGACATTTTGGAAGACACCCAAAGAGCTGACTACGCAGAATCAGAGGCACCCTCGACGTTGTGCTTTGGGGACTGAGAACCCCCACCACCGAGCAGCCCTTGCACTGAAGATCAGCCCCCCAGCATCTCCACGATCTGCAAGGGGCCCTTTTGCAATGTGCCACTCGACGCGCCATCCCGGCCACTAGGCACGTGGTCAGCGGCCATCTTGGTGACAAAACCGACGAACTACACTGCGGGTCTGGTTGCTCCAGACTTGCCCTCACTCCTGTAAAAAGGAGCCCTTGCTGGTCCGAGTAACAAGCCTTTTTCGACTCCTGCGTGGCTTGCATTAGCCAAGGCCTGTTTGCTTCAATCAAGTTGCCGACACCGCCAACAGCGAGAAGCCTGTGTGGGACAGCTTGTGACCGACTCCTGGACATCCTCGACCCCCGGTGTCCACGTGGCTGCAGAGAGAAGCTACACCTCAACGCCTGTTTGCACCCGACATCGCCTGGTTCCAATCTGGTTCCACGGTAGTCACTGGCTAGTGACTTTGAACATTGTCCCCTCTGCTTTCAGGTCTTCACAACTTCAGATCCACCCTTGGATCTACCGGAACTCTTCACATCGAGCCGCCTGCAGCATCTTCAGCTCCAAGCACCATCGACCAGCGTGACGAAACCCGACTACTTCGACCCTATGCACCCGCTTCCTGTGGGTGAGGTAACTCAGCAACGCCGGAGTTCCCACACTGGTACACACCTCTAGGGCCTGTGTCTCAAGTTTCAGCTTTCTAGGTCACTCAGAAGGTTCCGAACTAACTAACTTTCTAACTTTTACGCACCATAGACTTTGCATTGGTGAGTGCGTGCACTTTAAACACTGCACCCGAGTCCCGCGGGCCTTTCCCGACTTAGTCACTGCTAGTCCCGAACAGCTCCAGCGATTCCCAAGGCCCTAGGCCTGTTTCCCCATCGATTGGTATCTCTTATACCACTTTCTTAGTATATGGTTTAGGTGGCCCCTAGGGCTCATCCATAATGTGCAACTTTTGTGTATTTAAAACTGTGTTTTGTTTAACGCTTGTGCTTCTGTGCTGATAAAGAGTTCAGGGGATATTTGTAGTTAATAAATATATATATATATTTTCAATATATATCTGTGTGGTGTCCTTTCATTTGGTATTCAAGGGGGTTGTGTATGGTAATACAGCTTGCTTCACATGCCTTTCAGATTTTAGCCTAAGACTGCTTTGTCCACGTTACCACTAGGATAACTGGTCTATAAGGTTGACTTACAACCGATCATCATAAGGGTTGCTTGGCATGGTACAAAGTGATCACTAGAACTAGTGAGCATTATTTACCAGGCCAACTTCTCACAAACACAAGTGTGGTCGTGGGCAATTATACAGGGCTGAGAAGGTGCAATTTTGGATTTCAATGTGAATGAACAAGAGTAATGACACAGAGTGCAGTGATGTCATCTCGTGTTGGTGGGCGGGCACTGTGCAGAGCATCTTGGGTTCACACTGAGTCGGACAACAGGGGCACACAGAGACAATCAGCCAAGCATTTATTGTCCTGGTACCTGCATGTCAACATCCTGTTGCTCTGTATGGCTGACAATGTAACACACTCCACTCATACATACACTGCAGGCAGGGAAAACCGTGACATTGGGACACACACTCCTTCCCCCTGGAGACAGCATGTTTGTCAGTGTATGAGACACACCCACACCCTCAGGCATATACTGCACCAGTCCAACTAAAATTCTGCCCCCCTGCCCTACAACTCTCTTTACGATGACTTACCATGACATTTAGGGCACCATACAGCCTTGGGTACTGTGCGAGCACCTCGTACACCAGGACTTCCAGCTCCTCGCTTGTGAATGGACTAGCACGGATCTTCTCTGTCCTTGCCATTCCTGTGGACATGGAACATCTGAGGTAGAATTGGATGGTGAGGGGCCACAGGCAGCAGGCTCTGGTGGCAACAGCAGATGCGGGTCCAGGGCAGCAGGCTCTGAAGGCAGCAGTAGATGAGGGTATCTGGCAGCAGGCTCTGGAGGCAGCAGCAAGTGAGGGTCCCAGGCAGAAGGCTCTGGAGGCAGCAGCAGGTGAGTATCTCTGGCAGCAGGCTCTGGAGGCAGCAGCAGATGAGGGTCCCAGGCAGCAGGCTCTGGAGGCAGCAGCAGATGAGGGTCTCTAGCAGCAGGCTCTGGAGGCAGCAGCAGATGAGGGTCCCAGGTAGCAGGCTTTGGAGGCAGCAGCAGATGAGGGTCTCTGGCAGCAGGCTCTGGAGGCAGCAGCAGATGAGGGTCTCTGGCAGCAGGCTCTGGAGGCAGCAGCAGATGAGGGTCCCAGGCAGCAGGCTCTGGAGGCAGCAGCAGATGAGGTTCTCTGGCAGCAGGCTCTAGAAGCAGCAGCAGGTGAGGGTCCCAGACAGCAGGCTTTGTGAGCAGTGGAAATGTGAGGCTCACTCCCACACATTTATAGCCTCCTGGGGTCGTTTCTAAGGTGCCAAGCGGCAACAATTGGTTGTCCAGGTCTGCCTCTTTCAAAAGCATCCTTAGACCGTCGTTTCTAAGGTGCCAAGCTGCAACAATTGGTTGTCCAGGTCTGTCTCTTTCAAAAGCATCCAATGACCGCCTCCACGGTGGCAGAGCACGCCTACCGCGATCTTCAAAATTGCATCATGCCACCGAAATCATCGCTCCAACTGGCTCTAGGCAATGCTCCATGGCGGTGATGCACAGCAGGGGCCCGGGACGCGCTACCGCGATGGTGCATCTTTTAAAAGCATCCAATGTCTGCCTCCGCAGTGGCGAAGCACGCCTACCGCGATCTTCAAAATTGCATCATGCCACCACATTCATTGCTCCCACTGGCTGTAGTCAATGCCCCATTGTGGTGACACACCGCCGAGGCCAGGTGGTAGCAACTGCGAGTAGGGTGGCAGAGCATGCCAACCACCATTTTCGCATCTCTACATGCCAATGACATCCGCACTCGTGTAAGGGGTGGTGCTGGTGACACACTGCCGGGGCCACGCCGTAGCAACCACAAGTAGGGTGGAGGAGCATGCCCACCGCCATTTGGGCATGTCTCCATGCCAATGACAACGGCACTCATGTAAGGGGTGGTGTAGGTGACACACCACCAGGGCCAGGCGGTAGCTACCACAAGTAGGGTGGCTGAGCATGGCAACCGCCATTTTCCAATCTCTCCATGCCAATGACTACTGCACTCATGCAAGGGGTGGTGCTGGTGAGATACCGCCGGGGAAAGGCGGTACCTACTGCATGTAGGATGGCGGAGCATGCCCACCCCCATTTGGGCATGTCTCCATGCCAATGACTACCTTACTCGTGTAAGGGGTGGTGCTGGTGACACACTGCCAGAGCCAGGTGGTAGTGACCGCGAGTAGGGTGGCGGAGCATGCGCACCCCCATTTGGGCATGTCTCCATACCAATGACTACTGCTCTCGTGTAAGGGGTGGTGCTGGTGACACACTGCCAGGGCCAGGTGGTAGCGACCGCAAGTAGGGTGGCGGAGCCTGCGCACCCCCTTTTGGGCATGTCTCCATACCAATGACTACCGCTCTCATGTATGGGGTGGTGGTGGTTACACGCCGCCGGGGCCAGGCGGTACTGACTGCAATTTGTGGCACATACAATGTCAATGTCCATCAGGAACACTTGAACAGTGCACAGTGGCCACATAGTGAAGTGGACATCATCTTGCACACAATGTCAATGTTCCATTGACTACACAGGTGCCTACATGGGCCATGGTTGTGTATGTGTGACGTACATTGGTCTGTAGTCCCTAACATGTCACAAATGCATTAGCTAGTTGGTGAGGTAGGACATTGTTGTAGAGGACTCTACAATATGTAAACATATGAATGTGTTGTGGGGCAGTGATGACCTTGGCAAGGCTTGTCTCACTGTATGATGTTATTACTTACTAGTGCTTATCTGCGTGCTCATATACACAAATGTCAATTCACCGCCAACTGTGATCATTGTGTTGCTGATGTGTGCCAAGTTTGAATGATGCATTGAGGTCTGACAGGTACAGCAGATGAGTATGAGACAGTTGTGTTGATTTGTTGCACAATGGCTGGATGACACGCTCCTAGGCATGCACATGTGGAATGTGGCCTTGAAAATATGTGCATTCACATTGACCTATGTGGTGTTTTACCCACTGGTGTATTGTAAATGGAGAGGTGTGCCCTCTGTGTGGCTCAAACCTACACCCATGTTGGTATAGAGACAAAATATCGACTCCAAAATATCGACTGGACATAATATCGAGTTTTTAATATAGACTGGACAAAATATCGACTGGACATAATATCGACTACAAAAATATCGTTTTTCAGGTAAGTGAAGTAATATCGACTGTATAAAATATAGATAGCAAAAATATCGATTTTTTAATAATATATAATATTTTATAGTGTATTTTTATGTAATAATATGTGTGAATAGTGTGTATTAATGTTATAAAATATTTTATTACATGAATTTTGTTTTTATAATAATTGCGTAATGTAATTCTGTAGCGGGTTGTGGGTTTATAGGGGAATAGGGTGGGAAGTAATTTAATAATAATTAATTAATTAATATATGTTTGTTAATATTTTTAATTAATAATTAATTGATAATTAATTAATATTAATTAGTTAATTAATTAATATAATTTTGAACATATTTTGTATTAGTAAATAATTGTTAATTAATTAATTGTAATTAGTTAATTACATTAATTAGAGTACATTTTTAATATATATAATTTTGTGTAATTTTTAAGTAATTAATTTTGAAAAAATAATATTAATTATTAAAATAATTACAGCTAATGTTCTAATATATTTACTTTATTGTTATTGTTAATTAATAATTAATTGCTAATTAAATAATATTGATAAATTTTGGGTAAAGGAGCATTTTTAGGGTTCAGGGTCAGTTTTCAGTTCATGGGTAAAGGGGTATTTTTAGGGTTCAGGGTCAGTTTTCAGTTCATGGGTAAAGGGGTATTTTTAGGGTTCAGGGTCAGTTTTCAGTTCATGGGTAAAGGGGTATTTTTAGGGTTCAGGGTCAGTTTTCAGTTCATGGGTAAAGGGGTATTTTTAGGGTTCAGGGTCAGTTTTCAGTTCATGGGTAAAGGGGTATTTTTAGGGTTCAGGGTCAGTTTTCAGTTCATGGGTAAAGGGGTATTTTTAGGGTTCAGGGTCAGTTTTCAGTTCATGGGTAAAGGGGCATTTTTAGGGTTCAGGGTCAGTTTTCAGTTTTTGGGTAAAGGGGCATTTTTAGGGTTCAGGGTCAGTTTTCAGTTTTTGGGTAAAGGGGTATTTTTAGGGTTCAGGGTCAGTTTTGGGTTTTTGGGTAAAGGGGTATTTTTAGGGTTCAGGGTCAGTTTTGGGTTTTTGGGTAAAGGGGTATTTTTAGGGTTCAGGGTCAACAAATAAGATTTTAAAAAAATATTTTTATTATTTTCATTTATTATTTAATTATTATAATTTAATTTAAGTCTTTTTAAGTATATTTTAGTAATTAAAATTTAATATTAATTTAATTTAACACTGTTTTTAATAAAGTCGATATTTTTTACATCTATATTTTAGTTAACGATATTTTGTACTCGATATTTTTGTACTTACCTGTTTGTAGATACAAACTCGATATTTTGACTGTCGATATTTTGTCCACGATATTTTGGCAACTCGATATTTTGTCCGTCGATATTATTTCAGTGATCCACCCATGTTACATGGTGTGTCACACATCCCTCAAGTCAGTGTTTGTTCATTCTGTTTCATCCTGAAAGTAATATGCTGTGGCCATCTCATGTGTCCAATTCCATCTCAACTAGGAGAAGGCCGAATCTGATGCGTCACTTGACACTGCTGGAGGACATGGAGGATATAGCAATCATTCGCAAGTTCCGTCTCGACAGAGCCACCCTGAAGACCCTTTGTGATCTGTTGGAGCCCCACCTGCAGCCTCGTGGCTACTACCCAACAGCTTTCACACCAACTTACAAGGTGATGGCAGCCCTCCATTTTTTTGCCACTGGATCCTTCCATGGAGACCGTGGCCAGCGCTGCTGTGATGTCTCAATTCATGTTCAGCATGGTGCTGCTGGATGTTCTTGCAGCCATGATGATCTACAAGGACAGATATATACATTTCCCCCAGGGAGCAGAATTGGCAGGTGTGAAGGGACACTTCTATCCCCTTGGGCAAATCCCCCATGTTGTTAGGGCCATTGATTGAGCACATGTCGGTCTTGTGCCACCACAGGCGAGTGAGCACATTTTCCGTAATAGAAAACAGAACTTGATTAATGTGCAGGTAGTGTGCCTGGCCGATATGACCATCTCGCATGTGTGTGCCAGATTCACCTGCTCAGCTCATTACTCCTACATCCTGAGGAACAGCATTGTGCCCAGGCTGATGGCTAATCTGCTTCCCGAGCGTGCTTGGATTGTGGGTGAGTATGTCTAGTCGTATGGTGTGCTGGTTGTGGATTTGCTGCACTCTGCCTGTGCAACATTGCAATGTGTGTTTGTCATTCCTAGGTGACTCTGCATATCCCAGTCTTCCATGGCTGCTGAGCCCACTGCATAATCCCAGGAACCCGGCTGAAATCAGATACAATGAGGCCCATGGTAGGACACGTGGTGTGGTTGAGTGTACTTTTGGCCTGCTCAAGTCACGTTTCTGTTGCTTTGACAAAACTGGAGGTGCACTGTCATACTCACCTGAGAAGGTGTGTAAGATCGTAGTGGCATGCTGCATGCTCCACAACCTGGCAATTCGCAAGCAGATTCCCCTGCTCCTGAAAAGTCCAGTGATGAGGACAGTGGAGAGGAGAAAGGAGGTGACATGCATCAACATTTTATCACCCGCTACTTCACTTGAAGGTGGGTGGCAAAGTACAACATGTACATTGTTTGGGTGTGATTGCTGTTGTCATGAAGGCCTATGTGCAAATGGTACAGACAGCCAGATGTAAAGTCACCTGTGTCTGGATTTGTGACAGTGACATGTAATCTGTGAACGTAAATGGGACATGTTTGTTGCCGATTGTGTCATCTGCATGTTGGGTTATGTAGATGGTTTATGTAGTGTAATGTCTGTGATGCCACACTCACACCAGTGAATGTTGTTCTGTTGTGTTTCCCTAAGAGCCTCAAATGTATCCATTCCTACATACAGTACATCTTTCTGATACATTATGGACATCTTGAAGACTGTACATCTTGCACTAAAGACAACGCTGACACAATGAAGGTGTGTAAGGTATTTTATTTACAAAATTGACATGTGAAGGGGCGGGCATATAAACATGAAGGTGGGGATGGAGCAGTGAGGTGACAGTCATGGTAAATGAGATGAATGAGTGGACACCACATCGATGTGGTGTCCCAGTCCAACAGACAGGTGCCATTCCAAGGCAGTATGGGAAGGACAGTCCAAACAGTCAATGCAGTGGGGAAGAGGGTTGCCATCAGGGCTGGCTCCGTGACTGGCGTTTGGCTGGTGCTTTGCCTCCAGAGACTCACAGGCTCTTCTTTGGACGGCCCCTTGGTCGTTTTGCTGGGGTGGGCCCTGCTTTGGAGCCAGCAGCGTCTGAGGACTCACCCCTCTCAGTGGCCGCAGGGGAGGATGGTGAACTGTCATTCTGCTGCACACCAAAGGGGGGGTGGAGGTGTTGGTTGGGCCTTTCCCTCAGTAACGCCACTAGCTGGCCCATGAGGTCCACCATTTGACCGACGCGGGTGTCGATGGACCTTACCAGCCGGATGAGCTTGTGTAAGAGTTCATCAGACCAGCCACTTTGTGCCTGGACCTGTTTGTAGGCCCGATGACTCTGGTGAAGTGGTCCAGGGATGGGGTCCCAACCTCCTGATGTCTGGGGGTGACCTTGGCCCTCCCACCTGCCCTGCTGCCACGGACCTGTTGCCTCACCACTGTGGGTCCATGTACACTCTCCCTGCCGTCCACAGTTGTTGGTGTGGGCTGGTCATCCCCTGGGACAAGGAGGGTGTTCCAGGTGGCAATGGTGGTGGTGGTGTTGGTGGTGTTGGTGGCGGAGGTGGACGTACAGGCCATAACAGCAGGGCTGTTGTTGCAGCAGACCTGGTGGTGGGGAGGATGGGGTCCTGGGACCTGGTGCTCCCTGGCACACCAGATGGGCCGGCCTCAAGCTCATCGTCCTGAAAATCCTGGGAGTCTACATTCGAGAGTCCATGTACGGGGGATGGAGACTGGCTCTGCTGGTCATTGATGTTGTCCTCAGCAGTGAGTTCTTGGTCACCTGTGGATTCAATGGGGAATGGTCAGTGTTCTGCACTCAGCAAGAATTCTGTTAACTGTTTGTCATCCAGTGTCTGTACACTACACAATTGATTGCTATGTGCAATACTGTGCCTCATGACATGATGCCGAGGTACATACATTACTGGTACATGGAGTCAGATGTCGATGCATTGCAAGCAAATCTTGCTGTGATCATGTTCACAGGGACCAGTTGCCATGTAGGGACCAGCATAAATGAGATTAATGGTTCTCTAAATGTTGATTCATACGCCCTGGCTGACGTCACATCTGGCCATGGAGGGCTCATTGTATTGTGCTGCATGACTTTGACCCGTAATGTACATATTTGTATTTATGAGCCAACACATGCTTCCTGTGATTTTACATGCTCCTTGCTGATTGGGCCACATGGCAATGCACTCATCAGTGTGTGCTGTGCATGGTTGTGCATGGTCTTCCTTGTGCATGTCCATTGGTGTGTGAGTCTTTGTTATCTGTGACTGTTCCCTTTGCTTACCTGTGTACACACTGTGTATGTCAAGCAGGGTCGGTGTGCATATTTGTGCATGGAGAGGGCTGGTGTTGGCACATGGCACCATTTAATTGGTGACAGATATGTGGCTGCACGTACATGCTACCTACCTGTTAGGTGAAGAAGAACAATGCAATAACTGCAACGTGGGTGGGAGGGAGTGATCCATCCTGCTGAGGTGTGGGACAGGGGACATGGTGGGAGTAGTGGTACAGGCCTCCCTCCCCCACACAAACCTCCAAGGCACGATGGCTACCTACCTGTTAGGTGAAGGTGAACAATACAATGGCTGCAAACTGCTTCTAGAATGGTGTGGTGTGCTACATCCTACTTAGGGCTGGGACAGGGGGCATGGTGGGAGTAGTGGTACAGGCCTCCCTACCCCAAAATGGCCTCTCAGGCAAGATGGCTACCTAACTGTTAGGTAAAGGTGCACAATGCAATGACTTCCAAGTGTTTCTGGGTGAGGGAGTGTTCCATCCTGCTGGGGTGTAGGACAGGGGGTATGGTGGGAGTAGTAGTGCAGGCCTCCCACCCACAAACACCCTGCCTGTGAAGATGGCTACAAACCTGTAAGTTTGTTTGGTGTAATGCAATGGCTTCCGAGTGCTTCTGGGTGAGGTAGTGATCCATCCTGCTGGGGCGTGGGACAGGGGGCATGGTGGGAGTAGTTGTACAGTCCTCCCTCCCCCACACAGACCTCCCAAGCAAGATTGCTACCTTCCTGTTAGGAAAAGGTGAACAATGCAATGGCTTCCAAGTTCTTCTGGGTTGGTGTGGTGTGCTACATCCTGCTTAGGGGTGTGACAGGGGGCATGATGGGAGTAGTGGTACTGACCTCCCTCCCCCACACAGACCTCCCAGGCAAGATGGCTACCTACATGTTAGGTGAAATTGAACAATATAATGTCTGCAAACCGTTCTGGGTTGGAGTGGTGTGGGGGTGGGTCAGGGGGCATGGTGGGAATAGTGGTACAGGCCTCCCTCCCCCACACAGTCCTCTCAGGCAAGATAGCTACCTACCTGTGAGGTGAAGGTGAATTTGAATTTGAATTTGAAAGGATTTATAAAGCGCTCTGCTACCAAGCGGTTTCCTGGCGCTAGAAGATTGACAGACGTGGAATTGGGGAATGCCGGGGAATTACTATAGAGGAAATGCTTGGACAAACAGGTGGGTTTTGAGTGCTTTGCGGAAATGCAGGTATACTGTCATGGACCTGATAGTCAGGGGAAGGCTGTTCCTGAAGCGGGGGGCAAGAATGGAGAACCTAGTGCCACCCACTCTGGACTTTCAAAAGCGAGGGACACTGAGGAGGGTCTGGGTGGATGAACGGAGGTTACAGCAAGGAAGATAGGGGGTGATCATGGAGTTGATGTAAACTGGGGCTGTACCGGTGCGAGCCATGAAAATCATGCAGCCCATCTTGAAGAGAGTTCTCTGCAGGATTGGGAGCCAATGAAGAGACTTTAGTAGGGGGGTAATGTGATGATGCTTGGGGATCCGGTAAATGAGACGGGCGGCCTGATCCTGGATGGACTGGAGGCGCCGCAGTTCGTAGGCAGGGATGCCCACGTACAAGCAGTTCCTGTAGTCCAAACGGGAGAGAACCATGGCCAAAACAATAATTTTGAGTGCTTCAAAGGAAAAGAAACGGGAAATCTTGCGGATAATTCTGAGGGACAGGAAGCAGGACGAAACGACAGAACTAATCTGAGGGCGCATGGAGAGGTCCTGACTGATTTTGATTCCCAAGGTTTTAACTGAGGAAGAGGGAACCGGGGAGGGGCCAAGGGAGGAGGGCTAAAAAGAAGAGGTCCAGGGACTAGTACGGCCACCAGTCAGGACCAACTCCGTTTTGTCCGGGTTAAGTTTTAGATGATTTTGATTCATCCAATCAGAAAAAAAGATGAGTGTGGTTTGAAATTTGAGAATAGAGTCCGGGGAGGGAGAAAGATCCAGAACAAGCTGGAGATCATCTGCATAATTAAATACGGAGATCTCCATGTTGAGTAGAGAAACAAAAATGGGATGGATATAAAGATTGAAAAGAAGAGGGGAAAGGGAAGAGCCTAGGGGAACCCCACAGGGCACGGAGCAGGTAGGGGCGGTGAAGCCAGAAAGTTGGACCGCCTGCGACCGGCCGTGAGGAAATGAGGCGAGCCAGGTGAAAGCGGTCCCCCGGATGCCTGCTGCTCTGAAACGATCGAGAAGGATGGAGTGGTCGACCATGACAAAAGCAGCAGACAAATCAAGAAGTACCAAGAGTTGGGGAGAGTTAGCATCTGCCTTGCTCTTCAGCTCGTCCAAGACGGAAAGAACCACCGATTCCGTTGAGTGGGCTGGACGGAAACCCGCTTGGTGGGAGGCCAAAAGATGGTTGTCCTCAATATAAACCGAGAGACAAGAGGTAATATGGCTTTCCAAAATCTTGCCCAGATAAGGGAGCAGAGAAATAGGCCTGAAGTTGGCGGGGAGAGTAGGTCAGCACCAGGTTTTTTAAGGATTGGGATAACTGTGGCCGATTTAAAAGGGGTCGGGACTGTACCCTGAGAGATGGAGGCGTTAAGAAGGGACAAGGGGGGATCATGGCAACGGGAAAACAACTCCCTCAGGATGTACGCCGGGCCGCAAACAGCAGAAGAGCCTGACTTGACCCTGCCTAGCAGGGCAAAGAAAGACTCCTTGGAAATAGGTGAAAAATGGTCAAGGAAGGAAAGCGGCGAGGGGGGAAAGGAAAGGGAAGGGGAAAGCGGTGGGGGGGAAGGAAGGGAGAGGAGAGGGAGATGACAGAGGAATGTTTCATTTAATGTTAGCGATTTTCTCAAGGAAGAAATCATTAAGAGAATTGCAAAGATCTTGGGAGGGGACAGGATTAGGATTAGCTCTGTCAGAAGCGACTAGGCTATGGACAATGGTGAACAATGCAATGGCTGCAAACTGCTTCTGGGTTGGTGTGGTGTGCTACATCCTGCTCTAGGGGTGGGACAGGGGGCATGGTGGGAGTAGTGGTACAGCCAACCCTCCCCCACAGAAACCTCCCAGGCAAGATGGCTACCTACCTGTTAGGTGAATGTGAACAATACAATGGCTTCCAAGTGCTTCTGGGTTGGTGTGGTGTGCTACATCCTGCTTATGGGTAAGACAGGGGGCATGGTGGGAGCAGTGGTACAGGCCTCCCTCCCCCACACAGGCCTCCCAGGAAAGATGGCTACCAACCTGTTAGGTGAAGGTGAACAATACAATGGCTGCAAACTGCTTCTAGGTTGGTGTGGTGTGCTACATCCTGCTTAGGGGTGGGACAGGAGGCATGGTGGGGGTAGTGGTACAGGCATCTTGGATCTCGGGGTGTTCCCTACTGCATTGACCCTTTGGTCTATCCTTTGACACATTTGTGTCCTTGTGGCTAATAGTGTCTGTTGGACCAGGCTACCAAACAGTTGTGGTTCCACTCTGACTATCTCATTTACCATGACTATCAACTCCCTCTCTGTGAATTTGGGCAGTTTCTGTGATGCCATGGTGTGTAGTGTGCAAAGTGTTTGTGGGTGCATGGGTGTGGTGTTTGTGTGTGAGGTGTGTTATGTGCTGGGGGATTGTTGGTGCTGGTGTGATGGTGGCGGTGTGTGTGCTGGGTTCTCTTGCCTCTCTTGTCAGGTCTGGTGTATGCCCTTCTCTTCTGGCTCTGCTGCAGCTCTCCTGCTGGCTCCCCCATTCACTCCAGTGTGCGACCGCGGTGGTCGGAAACAGCGTATCGTACCGCGGGACCATCAGGGATTTCCTAATTTGCCGTGCTGTGTCTCCGCTATGCTTGCGGCAGGTTGTTGCTTTTCCGCTGCATTTCCGACCGCCGCCGTCGGTTTTTAATCAGCACCGCCCGCATCAGATGGTTTTTATTCACCTGCTTTCGCCGTGGTCAGTCTTTTTTGGTGGGTTATCCTCATTTGACCGCTGGTTTATCAACGATCCCGATGGGCGGTTGTTTCACGCATCCGTGGCGGTCGGGGTGATTTTCCGCCCGCCATTCTAATGGGACCCATAGTTTAAAAAACAAAAACAATACTTATACAAAAAAATAGATCACATACATTTAATATACATACTAAAATACATAACATTAATTCACAAATCCATATTTTAAACAACCATGGTGCCTATTAGGATGGCGGTTGGAAAACCACCCCGACCGCTATGGAAGTGGAAAATAACCACCTGCCAGAACCGTGGAAAAACGGCGGCAAAATTAGGATCACCCGCCGAAAAAGACCGACTGCAGCGGAACCGGGCCAAGAAAAACCACCCATAGCGGGCGGTGATGTTCAAAATCTGACCGCAGCGGACGGGAACGCAGCGGAAAAACAACGACCCACTGCAAGCATGGCGGAGACAGCGCACAGGAAATTAGGATATCCCCGATGGTCCCGCAGTACGTTTGCTGTTTCCGACCCCCTCGGTCGCACACTGGAATGAATTGCAGAACCAGCGGAAGAGCTGCAGCATAGCCACCGCTGGGGATGACCCGTGGAAAACATAACGGGCAATGCGAAACTTCCACAATAAGGCCAAACACAGCATAAAGCAAACTACCCATGCCCCCAAATATAAAAAACGCATCCCAATGACACAAACACATGCCAAAATGAAAAATACAATTCCCAGAACAACACATACAGCACACCTGACAGGAACACCCCATTTGGACACACCCACATAGCTGAGTATAAAACCAGCCCTTTCACTGACCACAAACCTTTGCAACACTCCAGAAGAAAAGGGCATCTACCAGATCTAAGAGCTGAGGCAAAAGAATACAGCACGCACACATCACCACCACCCCACCACCATCACACCTGCACCACTAACCCCCAGCACATAACACACCATACACACCACCCCAACCCCCACCACTCACACCCCTGCACCCACAAATACTTTGCACACCACACACCATGGCACGACACAAAATGCCCAAATTCACAGAGAGTGAGTTGACAGTCATGGTAAATGAACTAGTCAGAGTGAAACTACAACTGTTTGGTAGCTTGGTCCAACAGACACCATTAGCCACAAGGAAACAAATGTGGGCCAGAATAGTCCAAAGGGTCCACCCCACGGTCTAAAGAGGAGATCATGAAGCAGTGGCATGATCTGAAGAGGGTTGTCAAAGAGAAGAGAAATAAGAACCGGGAGCTGGCTGACAGGACTGGCGGTGGCCCTCCCATTCCACCAAAAACATTCACATCATGGGAGGAGAAGGTGCTTGCTATACTGCATCCAGAGAGTCTCACAGGAATAGCCAGGGGAGTGGAGGCTGATAAGTACAAACAAATGTCTACCACCACACTGATCTGTACTATCTTGCTCAACTACAAAGCCACACCACCTAGGACAATTCCAATTCATCTGCACCACACACTCACAAAAACATGTCCTACAGTTCCAACATTCACACAGTCCCATTCACCCCAAACGTAGCCAGCAACCTCAACATGGGGGCTTATGTACAGGCAGCCAGCACTACGACTCCCACCAGGCACCCTTGTCCTACAGCATCAGCAAGATGAAGCCCTCCCCCACCCCAACGTGAAGCATGTGTCAGCCACTACATTACCTACATCAAACTCACAGCTAGGTAGCCATCTTCCCAAGGAAGGCTGTTTGGGGATGGGAGGCCTGCAATACAACTCCCAACAGTCCCCCTTATCCCACCCTGGAGCAGGATGTAGCACTCCCCCCACCTAGAAGGACATGGAAGCCATTGCAGTACTCCAAACAAACTGACAGGTAGGTAGCCATCTTCCCAGGGAGGGCTGTTTAGGGGTGGGAGGCCTGCAGTATAACTCCTAACAGTCCCCCTTGTCTCACCCCTGAACAGGACGTAGCACTCCGCCCACCCAGAAGCACCTTGAAGCCATTGCAGTACACCAAACAAACTTACAGGTAGGCAGCGATCTTCACTGGGAGGGCTGTCTGGGGGTGGGAGGCCTGTACCACTACTCCCCCCATGCCTCCTGTCCCACACCCCAGCATGATGAAACAGTCACTCTAACCCAAAAGCATGTGGTATCCATTGCATTGTTCATGTTCACCTAAAGGTAGGTATCCATCTTCCCAGGGAGGGCTGTTTGGGGGTGAGAGGACTGCAATACAACTCACAACAGTCCCCCTTGTCCCACCCCGGAGCAGGATGTAGCACTCCCCCATCCAGAAGCACTTGGAAGCCATTGCAGTACACCAAACAAACTAACAAGTATGTTTATGTTTATGTTTGAGCCATTTTTAGAGCGCGCAAATACCCGGGGGTGTCTCGGCGCTAGAGTACAGAACCATCGCTGAGGTGATACATTATGCTGGGAAGAGCCAGGTTTTTAGTTTCTTCCTGAAACTAAGGAGAGTTGGTGCGGTTTTAATGTGGAGGGGCAGTGTGTTCCAGAGTTTGGATGAAGAGATAGTGAAACACCTGTCACCCCAGTTGACCTTTTTTGTTCGCGGGACTTTCAGCATATGCGCAGTTGAAGAACGGAGAGTTCTGGGATGATCAAGCGGGCAGAGAGCTGCTCTGAGGAACTGTGGGCCCACTTCATTGACTGCCTTGTAAGTGATGCACAAGGCTTTGAACATTATTCGGTTCCTGACCGGAAGCCAGTGCAGTTGACGGATGTGAGAGGAGATGGATTTGGATTTGGGGATGTTTAAAAGGACTCTGGCCGAAGCGTTCTGGACTAATTGAAGTTGATTGATAACTTTTTTCTGAGCGTTCAGCAGAAGGGCATTACAATAATCGGTTTTTGAAAAAACCAAGGTGCTAACCAAGGTTTTGCCGGCTGATGATAGAAGGTAAGGGAGCAGTTTTTTGATTCTTTTTAAAACATAAAAAGATGAGGAGACCACTGAATTGACATGATGCTGAAATGTCAATTTATCATCAAATATGACTCCAAGGTTGCGAACCTTGGAGACAGGTTGAGGTGGATCTCCTAGCTCTGAAGGCCACCAGTGGGCAGACCAAATGGGGTCCAACCTCCCGAATGTCATCACCTCTGTTTTGTCAGAGTTTAGCTTGAGACAATTAGATGACATCCAGGAGCTGATGGCCTTCATTCCCATTTGGAAGTTTGCAGCTACTGATGTCCCGTTATTGTGTACAGAAAGCACAAGTTGGGTGTCATCAGCATAAGTTGTCAGGGCAATTCCATATGATTTTATTACTCTCGCTAAGTCCGAAACATAAATGTTAAAAAGTGTCGGACTTAGCGAGGAGCCCTGTGGGACACCACATGGGAGAGTGAATGTTTGGGAAGTAAAGTTGGCCAATTTAATAGTTTGATGACGATCAGCTAGGAAGGAAGCCAGAAGATCTTTTGCTTTGTTCTTGACTCCTATGGCTGAGACACGGTCGATCAGAGTGACATGATCGACCGTGTCAAATGCTGCAGAAAGATCCAGCAGTATGAGTACAGCCGCTCCTCCCTTATCCAGAGTTATTCTGATTTCGTCTGCTGCTTTAAGTAGCGCGGTTTCGGTTCCATGACCTCGTCTGAAGCCGAATTGGGTCTCATCTAATAAGTTGTTATCATCTATAAGTAGGTAGCCATGTTCCCAGGGAGGGCTGTCTGAGGGGTGGGAGGCCTGTACCTCTGCTCCCACCATGTACACTTGTCCCCCAGTACAGCAAGATGGAGCTCTCCATACCACACAGATGCATGTGGTATATCATTGACCACCTCAAGCTATTTACTAGGTAGACATAACAGACGGCCTCATGACACCAGTGAGCAGAATTTAATCGTCCTCCACGCACACACAGATGTGCCACCACACAAAGTCAAATGTGAGCAAGTAAACGGTAAGTTGACAGTAGGTGCAACCACACATTTGTCACAAAAGTAATGGCATCATATGACAACACCAGCCCTCTCATTGCACAAATATGCACACTGACTTCCCTTGCCACGCAGTGTGCATACAGGTAAGCAAAGAAAAGTGTCACAGCTGACAAAGTGTGAGATACCAATGCACATATACACGAAAGCATGGGCACAATCATGCACAGCACTCACTAATTACTGCATCGCCATGGGGCCCAACCAACAGGGACCATTTTAAAAATGAGAAAGCATGTGTGGTGGTAGAAATCAAGATATGCACATGACAGGACAAAGGAATGCAGGAGAATACAATGGCCAGTCCATGGCTAGATGTGATATCTGCCAGGTCAGACAAATCAACAAGGGGTCAACAATGAAACACATGTTGTGCTGGGCCCTACATGGCAACAGGTCTCTGTGAACATGAATTTAGCAAGAGTTGCATGGAATGCATTGATACCTCACACCATGGACTAGTAATGCATGTCTCACTGCATCATGTCAGGAGGAACATTAGTGCACATAGCGAACAATGTGAAGACCATTTAATTATGTAATGTACAAACAGTGGATGTCACACAGCTAACACAAAGCTTGAGGAGTGCACCACAATGACCATTTCCCATCTGATCCACAGGTGACCAATAATTTACTGCAGAGGACAATACCAGCAACCTGCAGAGCCAGTACATGGACTCTCTGATGTATACTCCCATGATTCTCAGTACGATAAGCTCGAGGCCGGCCCATCTGGCCCATCGGTGTGCCAGGAAGCAACAGGTCCCAGGACCCCATCCTCCCCACCAACACATCTGCTGCAACACCAACTGCGCAGAAGACCCCTGCTTTGCGGCCTGTGCGTCCACCGCTACCACCACCAGTGCCACCTGCAACACCCTCCCTGTCGCAGAGGATGACCAACCCACACCATCAACTGAGGATGGCAGGGAGAGTGTGCAGGGACCCACATTGGCAAGACGACAGGTCTGTGGCAGCAGGTAGGTGGGAGGGCCAGGGTCACCCCAAGACACCAGGAGGCTGGGACCCAATCCCTGGACCACATCACCAGAGTCCTTGGGGCATACCAACAGTCCCAGGGACAAAGTGGCAGCTCCTCCTGCTGATGACATCCATCGACACCCGTATTGGACAACTGGTGGACCTCATGGGCCACCAAGTGGTGCTACTGAGGGAGAGGCCTGCGCCACAACCAACACCTCCACCTCCCTCTGGTGGGCTGCAGGATGACAGTTCACCATCCTCCCCTGCGCCAACAGAGAGGGGTGAGTCCTCAGACGCCACTGGCACCACAGAAGGGCCCACCCCTGCCAAACGACCAAGGGGCCATCCGAAGAAGAGCCGGGGAGTATCTGGAGGCAAAGCACCTGCCAAATGCCAGTCACCGAGCCAGCCCTGATGGCAACCCTCTTCACCACTGCATTGACTGTTTGGATTGTCCATCCCAACACTGCCTTGTGAATGGCATCTGTCTGTTGGACTGGGTCACGTATCAATGTGGTAACTACTCTCTCATCTCATTTAGCATAACTGTTAACTCACTGCTCCACCACCACCTCAATGTAAATGTACATCCCCCCCACACATGTCAACTTTGAAAATAAAATACCTTACACCCATTTTTTTGTGTCACTGCAGGATATACAGGGGCAGATTTACAAGCCCCTTGCGCCTCTTTTAAGCCGCCGTTGCGTCACTTTTTTGACGCAGAGGTGGCGCAAATGATGCGCCATGGTGCGGGGTATTTACAAAGTGACGCATCTCCCAGATGCGTCACTTTTTAAAGCCCTGCACCAGAAGGAGGCGTTCCATAGCAGGGGGGGGCGTTCCGGCGCAGGATTGCCTCCCAAAAGTGACTGAGTGAAATCTACAAGATTTCACTCAGTCACTTTTGGGCCCATGCTGCGTCAAAACCCTGCACCTGCTTGAAGCAGGTGTAAGGATTGACGCAGCATTGTGGAGATAGGGCCCCCCAAAGCATTGCTGGACGTGCGTCGCGCTTGCGATGCAACTCCAGCAATGCGCCGATTTTACAGCACAGATGCGTGATGCATCTGTGCCGTTTTTGCCCCATGGTGCGCCGCATTGTAAATCCAGGGTGACGGAGCTGCGGCGCACAATAACTGGCGCATCCCTGCTGATATGCAGGGATGCGCCAGTTATTGTAAATCTGCCCCATTGTCTTTAACATGTCCACAATGCATCAGGAGTATGTACTGTATGTAGGCAAGGATAAGTTCAAGGTACCTAGGGAAACAAAAGGAACAAAAATTACTGATGTGAGTGTGGCATCACAGACATTACACAACACCTACCATCTACATTAGCCAACATGCAGACGTCACAATGTGAAACAAGTGTCAACATACACATCCTCTATACGTTCACAAATGACATGTCCCAGTAACATTGCCACCAACTTCTGAGTTTACAACTGGCTGTTGTTACAATTCGCACACACCCCTTCACGACAAAAGTAATATCATCGGACAATGTGTATGTTGTACATTGTCACCCACCTTCAAGTGAAGTAGCGGGTGATGAGCTGTTGACGCATGTCACCAGCTTCCTCCTCTCCACTTTCCTCATCACTGGACTCAGGTTGTTGTACAGGCAGGGGCCTTGGGTCCTCATCATCATCCAGGAGTACGGGAATCTCCTTGCGAATGGGCAGGTTGTGGAGCATGGATCATGCCACTATGATCTGACTCACCTTCCTGGGCGAGTATGCCTGTCCACGTACGGTTTTGTCCAGGCAGTGGAAACGTGACTTCAGCAGACCAAAAGTACGCTCCACCACACGACGTGTCCTCCCATGGGCCTCTTTGTAGCGGACTTTAGCCGGTGGTCCTGGGATTCCGCTGTGGGCTCAGTAGCCATGGGCGGTTGAGATATGCAGAGTCACCTAGGTATGAAAAATAGACATTGCAATGTTGCACAGGTAGAGGGCAGCAGGTCACACATCCAGCAGACCATATGACTAGGCATATTTACCCACAATCCATGCATGCTCGGGAAGCAGATTAGGCATCAGCCGGGGTACAATGCTGTTCTGCAGGATGTAGGAGTCATGGGCTTGTGTTTCGTTTAGCCAGGGAATCTGCCACACACATGCAAGCTGATCATATCAGCCAGGCACACCACTTGCACATTAATGGAGTGGTAATGTCTGAGATTCAGGAACATGTGCTCACTTGCCTGTGGTGGCACAAGACCGACATGTGTGCAATCAATGGCACCAACAACATGGGGGATTTGCCCAAGGGGATAGAAGTCTCCCTTCACAGCTAGCAATTCATCACCCCTGAGGAAATGGATATATCTGTCCTTGTATATCATCATGGCGGACAGATCATCACGCAGCACCATGCTGAACATCGGTTGAGACATCCCACCAGTGCTGGCCCTGTCTCCTGGAATGATCCAGTGGCAAAAAAATGGAGGGCTGCCATCACTTTATAAGTTGGCGTGAAAGCTGTTGATATGTCCGGCGTGGCTGCAGGTGGGGCTCCAACATATCACAAAGTGTTGTCAGGGTGGCTATATCAAGATGGAATTTGCGGATGATCGCCACATCCTCCATGTCCTCCAGCACTGTCAAGTGACGAAGCAGATTTGGCCTCTTTCTAGTTGAGATGAAAATGGACACATGTCACTGCAATACATCAGGAGAGTGCACAGCATATCAAGTTCTGGATGACACAGGGAAAACAAATACTGACTCAATAATTGAGTGACACACCACCTTACATGTGTGGATGTTTGAGCTACAAAAAGGGCACACCTCTCTAACTACAATACACAAGTACCTCAAACATCACATAGGTCCATGTGTTGGTTCATTGTGATATGGGTCTATTTCTCATATGCACACCTGGGAGAATGGCATCCAGCAACTGTGTAACAAATCAACACCAATGGCTCATACTTGGCTGCTGTAACTGTCACACCTTAATGCATCATCTCTACCTAGCACACATCCACAACACAATGACCACAGTTCGCACAGAACTGCCAATTGTCTGTATGAGCAGACAAAAGAGGTCATGCCAGTGACTACATCATACAGTGAGACAAGCATTGTCGTGAAAATCACTGCAACTCAATACATTGACATGTGTACACATTGTAGAGTCCACAACAACACTGTCCTGCCTCATCAACCATCAAATTCATATGTGACATATGAGGGAGTACATGCCAATCTACCATATACATACACAAACATGGCATATCTAGTCACCAGTGGAGTCAATGGAACATCGGCATTGTGTGCACAATGATGTTCCATTGACCATGTGGCCAGTGTGCACTGTTGATGTGTGCCAGTTGGTCATTGCCATTGTATGGCACCCAAAAATTGGTAGCTACTGCCCGGCCCGGCAGTGTGTCACCCACACCACCCATTCACACAAGTGCGGTAGTCATAGCCATATACACATGCCAAAATGGCGGTTGGCATTCTCCGCCACCCAAATCGCAGTAGCTACCGCCTGGCCCCGGCGATGTGTCACCAGCACCACACATTCACAAAAGTGCGGTATTCATAGCCATATGCACATGCCCAAATGGCTGTTGGCATGCTTCGCCACCCAAATATCAGTAGCTACCACCTGGCCCCGGCGGTGTGTCACCGCAATGGAGCATGGCCTAGAGCCAATGTGAACGATGATTGCGGTGTCATGATGCAATTTTAAAAATTGCAGTAGGTGTGCTCCGCCACGCGGATGCGGTCATTGGATGCTTTTGAAAGATGCACCATCGCGGTTGCGCACACCGGGCCCCTGCGGTATGTCACCACCATGGAGCATGCCCTGGAGCCAATGGGAACGATGATTGCGGTGGCATGATGCAATTTTGAAAATTGTGATAGGCATGCTCCGCCACAGCCCGGGCAGTCATTGGATGCTTTTGAAAAAGGCAGACCTGTACCACCAATTGCTGCAGCTTGGCCCTTTGAAACGACCCCAAGGGGCTATATATGCATGGGAGGGAGCCTCATGTTTTCACTGCTCACAGAGCCTGCTGCCAGAGACCCCTGACCTGCTGCTGCTACCCTCCAGAGACTGCTGCCAGAAACCCCTGACCACCTGCTGCTGCCTTCAGGGACTGTTGCCTCAGACCCCGCACCTGCTGCTGCCTCCAGGGACTGCAGACTGAGACCCCTCATCTGTTGCTGCCTCCAAGGACTGCTGCCTGAGAGCCGGCATCTGCTGCTGCCTCCAGGCACTACTACCTGAGACCCCTCATCTGCTGCTGCCTCCAGGGACTGCTGCCTGAGACCCCTCGTCTGCTGCTGCTTCCAGGCACTGCTGCCTGAGACCCCTCATCTGCTGCTGCCTCCAGGGACTTCTGCCTGAGATCCCTCATCTGCTGCTGCCTCTAGGCACTGCTGCCTGAAACCCCTCATCTGCTGCTGCCTCCAGGGACTGCTGCCTGAGACCCCTCAACACCCAATTCCACTGCAGTCATTCCATGTCCACAGTGATGGCAAGGGCAGAGAAGATCTGTGCCAGTCCATTCACAAGTGAGGAGCTGGAGGTCCTGGTGGATGAGGTGCTCATACAGTACCCAAGGCTGTATGGTGCCCCAAATGTTGTAGTAAGTCCTCTGAAGTGGAGGTGTAGGGCAGGAGGGGCTTACATGTAGTTGGACTGATGCAGTATATGCCTGAGGGTGTGGGGGTGTTGTGTCATGCACTGACAAACATGCTGTCTCCAGGGGGAGAGAGTGTGCACCAATGTCACAGGATTTCCCTGCCTGCAGTTGCAGGTATAATTGGACTGTGGTGCGTTGTCAGCCATTCAGTGACACAGTAGGAGTCAGGACAAGGATTGCTTGGCTAAATGGCTTTTTGTGCCCCTGTTGTCCATCTCAGTCTGAGCCCAGATGTTCAGCACAGTGCCTGCCCACAAAGACAAGGACACATCACTTCACTTACTGTGCATTTCCTAAGTTTTTTATCAATGCACTCCAGCTATGCGCCATCTTAGCCTTGTAGATTCCATACTACCCGCCTTGTGTTGAGGAATCTCTGTTTTTGAGTCCATGTCCCTCAATGCGACACCCATGATACAGTTATCGATTCACAGGGCAGGGACATTGAGTGCTGTGCAGTCTTGGATACAGTGAGTCCACCCCCAGACACAGGTCGATATATGATGTATGTATTGCTCTACCAAAAATAGTCTGGAGATGTGTGCAGGCCACATAAGAGCTTCAGTGCTGGCACTCTGCACGTGCGTGAGATGTGCAGGGACTGTGTTCCCCCTCACAACTGCATGCAATCACATCAGCGTATCCCATGCAGATGTCCCATGTGAGATGTCCCCTAGTCTCTGATGGACATATCGTTGAATTTGTACTGAATTAGTATCTTGCTGCTATACTGATAGATGTCAGAACATAAGACTGTGTCACTGATCATTTCCCACTCTTGTCTCCCATGCCGTCAGCTCAAGGTACACCAGCGTAAGGCCGTGTGGAAGGCCATTGCAGCAAAGGTGTGGGCTCTTGGGGTCACCAACCGACGGCGCACCCACTGCCACAAGAGGTGGGACAACATCAGCCGGCTGGCAGAGAATGTGGCAGAGATGACCTTGGGGCTGATTCTTTGTGCTGGGCGGTTGGCACGGCGCAGCATGACACCACTGATGGCCCGCATCTTGGTGGTGACTCAGCCTGAGCTGGATGCACGTCTGGGAAGCATCAGCAGCAAGGCAGGTGTGAGTATTTGGGGAGGGTGACTTTGGCTGGGAGTGGCTGCATATGTACAGGGCCTGTGCCAGCGCTGTCCTATGTGATGTTGGTGGAGTGATGCAGTGGCATGTAAGTGGATGCTGGTCTGGGTGCCAGTGTCATGCATTTGCCCTACATGATCTTACAGAGGTAATGCTCCATGTTTTGCATTCCCATTGCAGTCAAGTTGTTTTCTTCAGGTTTCTTCAGAATTGGGTTAGTCTGGGGAATCACATTGGGAGTGAACTAGAAGTGTTCCCAATCTGAGTGTGACTTCATCAATGCTTCCATTGCATGCACCCAGAATGTAGAGGCCTAGACATCTGGCAACAATGTGCACCAGTGTTTGGGCCCCAGGGTACAACATGGTGGTTGGCATGGGGTCTTTGCCATTGTGGACTGTCATGTTGTAGTCTGTGTCTATGTTTGCCCCTCCTGTTCCATCCAGGTCTAACAATGGCAATAAGTGGTGTGCCCCCAGCATGTTGCGCAGAGCTAGTTGTCTGTCTGGTACAGCCACAGGCAAGGTGTTGTGCTGTGTGGCTATCACATGGCTCAGTCATGACAGATAATCAGGGTTACATGCACTGCTGGGGTCTATGTATGATTTGCCGCATTGTGATTGCAGAGTGTGGTGTGCAACATGTCGAATTAGTCCTATTTTGTACTGCATTGATTGCATTGGTTTGTTCTGTTGCTGCAACGTACCTAACCCTGCATCTCTCTCGCATGCAGATTCACCAGTGGTCATGGAGGGACAGGAGCCAAACACCAGTGGGGGTGAGACTAGCACTACAGCTGCACAGGAGCCCAGTTAAACAGATGTCACCAGCACCACAGAGGGGGATCAGAGTCTGCAGGAGGAATCCCTGCCTGAGACGCAAAGTACCACATCATCTGATGCCAGTGGGCATCTATGTTGGCGGGCACAGGGAATGGAGACTCTGCATCATCTTCAACAACACAGCAGCCAGTGCCCACCCTCCCTGCCACTTCCTCAGGTGCTGCCCATGTCCAGGTCAGTAAGAGGGGATGAGTTTCCTTCATACCTGGCACCGCTACCCCTGCCCCTGTCCCCCTTGCTACCCTCAGTGCTGAGTCTGTTGAGCTTTTGCGCCAGCTGTGTATGGGCCAGACAGCTCTCCTCAATGCTTTCATTGACCATGACAACAAATTTTCCCTGGTGGTTGCTTAAATGCAGGACATACATTCCGACATGGGTGGGCTGTACCGTACTGTCCAGGCTTTGTCATCCACAGTGACGTCTGCCCTTCAAGAGGCAGATACACCCGTTCCTGCTCCAGGGCCTTTGTACACCCTCCAGGTAGTGGCCACGTCTGATGATAGTGACCACGGTTCACATACGTCACAGTCACGGTACAGTTCGCAAAGCACGCAGCAGAAACAACCCAAGCGGTCCCGCCCACAGACACCATCCCCACAGAAGTGCAAAGCCACCCCAGAGCACAAAGACAAAAGCCCATCAGGCAACACCAAAGCCCAAAAACCAAGGAAGCAGACCTCAAGTTCACATGCCTCAGAGGCATCCCTAGCAAAGGAATCTCCTGTCCCTAAAGCATCTCACAAAGAGAAACATACCGTTTCTGTGCCTACCAAGAAGGTGGTGCATGGCAAGGGTACACCTAAGAAGGGCTCCAAGGCAGATTCACCCACCACCTGGACTCCCATTCCAAGCCCAGTGAAGCAGGGGAAGGAAGGCACTAAATGGGTAACACTTAGTAAACAGGGAATGGAGGGGCAAAGGCGAGGCCAGGGGAAGCGTTCCGCTGGTTCCAGCACGTCCCCAGCGGGTGTGCCAGCGTCTGCACCTAATGCACTTTTTGTCGTGAGTGTGTCTGTTGTGGCCACACCACCTATAGTTGATTCCAAGTCAGGGATGCCATTTAGGATCCCCAAGAAGTGGAAAGGCACACCGCCACAATCTCCCAGCCACACTGTATCTCAGGTCTGCATGACTCCACCTCCACATGCCACTAAACCACCTGACACCACCTGGTCCAAGCAGCCCCACCTGCTTGCCAAGCCACTGATAGCACTACCTCAGCTGGTCTGCTCTCTCCCCAGTCATGCTCCAAATATCACCGACACACAGTACGTTCCCAGTCCGCCTGACAGCCAAGTCTGAGTGGTAGTCCCACTCACACGCCTGTCAAACACACAGGTGGCCCTGTACTGCCCATTGTTACCCCCCTGACTGGGGTGCTGCCCATGGAAGGGTACAGTCGCAAACACTACCTGTGCAGATTCTCATGTACTCGCTCTGCACTTTGTCATGGACACTGGCCTTGTTGCTCTTTGCTGTGTTGGACGGATCCCTGTGCAGCCTCTCATGTACTCACCCTGCACTTTGCCATGGACACTGGCCTTCATGTTTTGCCCTTGCCTGTGCAGAATCTCATGTACTTGCTCTGCACTTTGCCATGGACGCTGGCCTTTTTGCTCTATGCTGTGCTGGACTGTTCCCTGTGCAGCCTCTCATTTACTCGCCCTGTACTTGGCCATGGACACTGGCCTTCATGTTTTGCCCTTGCCTGTGCAGATTCTCATGGACTCGCTCTGCACTTTGCCATGGACTTTGGTTTTGTTGCTCTTTGCTGTGTTGGACTGTTCCCCATGCAGCCTCTCATGAAATCGCCCTGCACTTTGCCATGGACACCGGCCTTCATGTTTTGCCCTTGCCTGTTCAGATTCTCATGTACTCGCTCTGCACTTTGCCATGGACACTGGCCTTGTTGCTCTTTGCTGTGTTGGACTGTTCCCTATGCAGCCTATCATGTACTCGCCTCGCACTTTGCCATTGACACTGGCCTTAATGTTTTGCCCTTGTGTTGTGTGGCGTTTAGAGCTCTGAGTGAATTTTCCAGATTCATGCCCTTTTATAGGTACAATTCACATTACCCTTATAGCGGCACAGAAATCAATCCCTTATTTATGTATAGCCCATGCTACCCAAATACAGGCATGGCTACTTCCACCGGCACCAAACGTCACAATGATTTCTTGGAAAATCGGCTTAAGCAGCTAGGGAACTTCCCCTTGCCTGAATATTGATATGTCCAAGAACTCATGTACTTTGCAAAGAACAACTATTCCCTAGAGGTTCTTTCATGACATTCATATGCCCTACTTTATGTCAAGCTATGGCACACCTAAACACCTTAAAGTTATAAATATGCCTTCACTTGCTATGGCAAACTACGGTTGTTCGGAGCACTTTGACTATCTACTTGCCTGACGCAGCTCGCTACAGCAAGTGATGAAGGGAGCCGACTCTCCAGCTGACGCACTGATCAAGAGGATGCCCTTCTCCTCCTGAGAATCCAGCTCCAGTGTTTCCAAGCTCCCCTTGCGGGATTTTGGGAAATCGAGTCCAGAGACAGAGATACCAGACCTCCTTCATTCGAAATTAAGGTATGGAGCTGATTAGAACCTAGAGAAACCTTTGGTAGATTCTTGGCAAAGAAAAACTAAACATATGCTACACAATACTTACTTCTTCCCGCGTACTAGACTTAGGTTAGGTACATTGGGGTAGGCATATTTTAGAAGCACCAGTTGAGTACTTTTAGCCTGTATATTTATGCATGTATTTCTATGTAGCTTAGAAACCACACAATGCTTTTACAGTATTATTTTATAATACTATTCTCGCTGTACGCATTATACTTTCCAGTCTGCATAAGGATTCTAGCAGTTCACATTTCTTGTATGAGAAAGAAGACTGTTCGATAAACCTTTTTATTGAAAACGCCCATCTCTCTATTTCTCTACAACTCTGTTGAAATGAAGCATGCACGATTGACTAGGTGAAATACTTATCTATTGTTTCTACGACTCTGAGAGATATATTTCTTATTCTTGGGAAACCAAGTTGTCATGTTTATGGGGTTGCCAGAAATTAATCCCTTTTTGTGAATTCGAGAAAGTTTCTAGTGACCTCTGAGCTAGCTGGCTCTCACTATTAAGTTTAGTATATTCGATAGAGACCTAGTCGACCTCAGTCCTACGTCTAACCTATAAGATATACTATTCCAATACGCAGAGCCTATTGGGAATATAGGAACTACACTACATGGCGCCCAATGTTTGGTAAGGCACTAATGTAACGCTAGATACTAAAGTAACTCAGTCATGCTTTTCTCAGATGCCCCTTTTCCCGTAAAATACTCCAATAGACATCTGAAGTGGGTAAAGGGATAACATATTTGCCATAACTGAGTAGGACAAAAATCCTATGTATTAGTTTTTGTTTTTTCAATGTTGAAGGATACAGTTGAAACTTGCTCAGCAAAATTTCATTAAACAAAATGTCCGACAAAGTACTTCCCGGGCCGGTGGAGCTACAGGTGAAAATGCTGTACGAGCTCTTAATGCATCAGGGCTTAATGAAGCCGACGACGATGATGCTATAGGCATTCCAGCAAATCTAAGGAGAGCCATCACTATAAAACTTATAAGAAATGGCCTATCAGCAAGAGGTGGTAGGATAGTTTTTGTGATAGAGGCACATGAATACCATCAGACAGAGGTATTCTATTCATGGGTAGTCTTCCCTGAAGCAAATCCAATAACTAAATTGTTTCACTTCTACATAGAGGATGAAGCTCCAACAGAATACATTCCCTTCGAAGATGTTGAAATTCCACTAATATACCAAGAGCATGCGTTCTGGTTTAAAGGTGCCCTAAATCATATAAATTACAAAACCAGGCTCGGTCCACTAGGTAGACCAGGAGCAACATGGCCGGTAGTAGACAGCTATACACCACATCCTGCCATTGAGAAATGTCGGATGAGGAACTATTAGTTCAACTAAAGGAGCTAAATAAAATTCACAGACAATTGGTCCAATATGTCATGCAGACTCTTACTACCCAACCAGAAATTAGGATTCTGCAACACACCCCTTACCAGGGGAACACAAATAAAATTACACCACAGACTATACAATCGGTCATTGGTACATTACCTGCAAAACAGGAACAAATTCCATTCTGGATAGCTCCAAAAATTACTCAAATCGAGGCAGTATTTCCTGATACTACCCCTCATAAAGAACACAGAATTCTAACAATCTGTTTACCAATGGGGATCGCACCACATTTGGAGGACTGCGACACTTGGGGTACAGTCTTTGCTGCAACCTACACCAAAACACATGGTGTTCCGTCTATGTACCAGACGTCCTGAGACAGATTCAAAATGAATATGGGGCAGAGCTTGCTTTAAATCTAGGTATGAAATTACTGAAGGATTTCAAACAGCAACAATAATAATAACTAATATTAAAGGTGAAGCAGCATCCGTGGCGATCGGCCAAAAGATAAGAGAATTCGATGTAACTGAGCAACCTCAGGAACTAGCCAGAATAATTGAAAAATCCTATGAAGAACTAGGTAGAGACAGTTTGGGTGGTAAACCGGTGAAACCCCAACTGACTGAAAGTTCTGAAAAGGTCTTTATTAAAAACACTCCGACTCCTCCTAAGAAGAAATAGGAGAACACTAAACAAACCTCAAAAGAGAAGCGTTCTCAATCCCGAGGTAGGTCTCCTCAAAAGAATCCCTCTGAAAGGAGGTATAACCTCAGGAATAGGGATAATTTGAGAAAACCTTATAGATATCAAGATACTGATACACGTTCGTCTCGTACCTTTAAGACTTCATCACAAAGACGAGGATGATCAGAACACAAGGAAGAACATTTGAAGTCCAAAGACGATCAACACGTTCCAAAAAATAAGAAAACTCAATTCACCAAAAAGAAGGTAGCAGGTCTAAAAATCAGACATGCCGAGGATCTTGAGGACACAACTCAAGAACGGGGAATGGGCTCAAACAATGTTGGACAGCGCAGCAGAAGTCACCATAGCTCACAAGAACTTGAAGTATCATCTGGAGACAGTGGACTTGAACGAGAAGATCCAAGTTGAAACTGTAGACACCAGGGTTAGAGTCCCACATAAGTTATATGAAGTAACACTCCGGATGGAGGGGGAAATAACTAGAAAAATAAGAGCACTCTTTTGGGAGAAGATCTCTCAGGGTTATGGCACCCTCCTAGCGGAACAAGACTGGCCACCTGAATTTGTCAATTCAATTCAATTCAATTCAATATCAACTTTATTCGGTAGTTTCATAAAAACACCATAAAAGTTCAGAGAGAAAAAAAATCACAGTTACAAGTTTATCAGAAAAAGTTAAAAACTGTTAAGTGTACATTTTGTTTAAAAGAAGGCATAAAAGTGACAAGTACTTCTCAGTTCCGTTTGCGCAAGTTTTTACGACATGTGCGGTAACGTACAGTTTTCCTATTATCTCAGTTCCTTCGTTAGTGCAAAATAACAATGTTGTTCGTACTTATAAATTTGAGCGATGGCGTATACAAAATTTGAGGTAAAATACAATCGCTTTAGCATAATTTTCATTTTCAAGATGCTGTAATGCCAGATACGCTGGGCGACATTGACGAAAACCCCAGAACTTCAAAATAGGCAGTATCCAACGTTTCCGGGGCTCAATAAAGAATTTGCAGAATAGCATTGTGTGTATCGTTGATTGTGTGGACACCAAATCACAAGGGCACATAGGAAGGGTAGATGTCCTAACATTTTGCTCGGGAAATGCAACTAATAAATGGAACAAGTTGAGTCTAAAACGGGTAAGCAGCATTCTTTCAAACTGTGTTATTTTAAAATTCAAGTAGGGTTCAGCAGTAAACACAGTCTGGACTAGTAAGGAGTGTTGGACTGATGGCTTATGGACCTCGGATAATAAGCGTAGCTGACGTAGATGAATTAGACACTCCCTTTTTAAGTTCTTTTTTGGGATTTCCTTTATCAGCGATGGATGGTCAAAGTATCTCCTGTATCCAAGATCTGTTAGTAACGCTTTGACATAAGACAGCCATTTGATCTTTTTAGAATAGTCTAACATTAAAATGTCTTGAATAATCGTCCTGGTCAAATGGCATTGCTCGGTAGCCCATATTCTGCGCCACAGCATTATTGGTTGCAATTTTATAATGTCTGTGATGTAATCAATGCCCAACTCAGTGTGGCAGGCATAGGTGGAACAGGTTTTAGGCACCGCCAACAGATATCTGAGGAAAGAGTTCTCTATTCTTTGTATTGAGTCCACGTTTGTGAAGCCCCAGATCCCCGCCCCATATGTTGCTGTGCTTACGCATTTTGAATTATATATTTGCACTAGTTCTTTAATTGGTCTCTGCCCCAGTCTCTGCGAGAAAGTTTTTAGCGAGGATGTCTCTCGGAGGAATACCAATTTTCTTGCGCTGATAGCTGGGGTCCATTTGAATTTTTCGTCAATGACGATCCCTAAATAGGGATAGGTTTTAGTCCTATCCAGATGTTCGCCCTGTACCAATAGCTTCCTATGTTTTGCATTTCTTTTCTCCCCTGCGTGCATTGTGTACGTTTTTTTTGCGTTTAGTTTCAGATTTAGGCTTGCCATAAAGTCACAGTATCTGTTCAAGGCCATTTGTAGCTCATTTGGTGTTCTTGCTAAAATAACAGCATCGTCGGCATATAGGAGTGCTGGTATCTGCCGGCGAGCTGTTAACGGGAGGTCCTTGCTGCCTTGTAGCATGGCAGCCTCCAAGCCATTCGTATAGAGGGTGAATAGGAAGGGGGCCAGTACGCACCCCTGCCTGACCCCCTTTTCCACCCTAAAGGAATTAGTGAGCTCACCCTTTGTCCCGAATCTTACCCTACCTGTGGTACCTGTATACAATTCACGGAGAAAATCCACAATTGGCGTAGGAACTCCCATTTTCAGGATTGTGCTCCACAGCGTTGAGTGTGCCACGCAATCAAACGCTGCGGAGAGGTCGACGTATGCCATGTGGAAAGAAGACCCTTTAGCTTCCAGATATTTGCCCGCCAGTAGGGACAGGTTTAGGGCCTGATCAACTGTTCCTAGGCCCTCCCGGAAGCCATATTGTAGGTCTGAGATGATTTTGTGGTCGGTGGCCCACTCCTGGAGGCGGTCGAGGAGTATTCGTCCTGCCATCTTGCCTAGTGAGTCCAGGAGGGAGATCGGCCTGTAGCATGTTGGACTGTTTCGATCTCCTTTCTTGAAAATAGGTACCAACGTTGATGTTTTCCAAGACTCCAAAATGCCTACTTCAATGGTGGCATTCAGGACGTTCGTTAATAGAGGGGTCCAGAGATCTGGGAGGTGTTTAAAAACGTCAACCGGAACACCATCCGGGCCTGGTGCTTTAGCTGATTTTGAGAATTTTAGGGCTTTTTGGACTTCTTCATGGGAAAAGTGAAGATTCAACGGATAGGCAATGAGTGGCAGAAATTCAAGCTGGTCTGTGTCTTCAGTCGAATCTTTCGCAAAGACTTTAGTAAAATGGCTCACCCATTCGTGTTGACTTATGGCTACATCAATTGATGGAGAGTTGGCTTTCTCTGTTAGGAATGGGGAACAAACTATCTGCCAGAACAAGGCACTATTATTTAGTTCCGAGCTTTGAATCAGTTTTGACCATAGTTCAGCTTTTACTTCTTTTTTCCTGATGTTTAAGGCAGCTGTGTACTCCTTTCTGAGTCTGATGATTTCGACTCTGTCCCTATGATCACTATTCAGAGCTTCCTTTAGGCGTGTAGATGCTTTGGTGCATGCTGAATCGAACCATCCTTTCTTTGGCTGGGGCCTTTGTTTGTGCTTTTTGATTAGTTCTTTTTGTATGCTTGTTGTAATTGACAGGAAGCTTACTATGGTTTCGCTAGGTTGTGTGGTGGGATCCAAGCAGTTTATAATATCCGTTTGGTTATTTGTGACTATTTTTTTTGTTGTTGCTTCTTTGTCAATATTGCCCCACTTCAATGTAAAGCCATTCAGAGAGCCTAGTTCTAGATCACTTTGATTTAGAGCGGTCAGAATGTCATATGGTTTGTTCGTTATTATTTCAGCAAGAACCATAGTGATGGGAAAATGATCACTTAGAGGATTGCTAGGGACCTTGAAGTCTTCTATGGTGAATCCTATGGGTGGTGAGATCAGTATAAAATCAATTAGGCTTATTAGACCTCTTCCGTTGAATGTGGGCTGGAATTGAACAGGTGGAATCTTTATTTCATTAGCGAAACTTAGTTCTAGTTCAGCCATGATTTCATTCATTGTTTCCCCCACGTTAGAATGTGTAAAGTGCGTAAGGTTTGTGTCAGCCTCGTCACTATTGTTGTCGCTATTACTGCATAGATGGAGATTAAAATCTCCTCCCCAGATTATTGTGCATGTCTTTTTGATGTGTTTAGTTCGTTGCTCTTGTAATATTGCGGAGATCTCTGGGAGTAGCGTACTCATATCGGAGTGAGAGAGGTTATTGTAAAAGTTTATAATGAAGTATAGTCTTTGTTTAGTGACCTTTACCGCTGTGATCTGAAAATTTGTGTCTAAACTTAAGGGGATTATCTCATCCACGGGAAGGGTGTTTTTAATATAGGTAACTAAGCCTCCACTATTTCTGCCAGAGGTTGATTTCGTCGCAGGTGACCAGAAAGTTTTAAAGCCTACTATGTGTATTGGCCTTATGGCCCACGTCTCCTGAAGGCAGATACAACCGCTCAAATTGATCTGGCTCAGGAAATCGGGGTCAGTCTTCTTTGCGGAAAGACCTGCGATGTTCCAGAAAGTAAAATGGATCTGCAAAGTATCTGAGATAGGGTCAACAGAATTGCCTATGTTAGCCCACCGTTCAGCCGCTTCCCGGTTAGTTGGGGCCGGTGTTACAGTTGGGATAACTTCGTGATTAGTTTTTGAACAATTGGGATTGATGAGAGTTAGAGGCGGGTGCTTTGGTGTTGTTACAAGGATGGGGCGTGAGTTAAATGATAAGGTTAGGTCCGATTTGGCTGATTGTGAGAGTTCCCTGGTGGAATAGGAATTGGGAAGTCAATCATTAAAATCTAAGCCGGAGAGAGCATTAAATCTATTGAATGTTGGAATATTAAAAGGAGTAGCTAGTGGGGGGGCTGCTTGTCTCCATCGATTATCTCCAGTCTCTTGGTGGGGGGTTTCAGAGAGATAAGGATGGGTAGGTGGCGGTATGGGCGTTTGGCTCTGATGCCACTGTACCGAGCCTGTTGGGTATAGGAACTTAGAATTCTGGTAGGTAATGGGAGGGTAAGAAGTGGAGGGGTAAGACATTTCTGGGAAAGGATTTATAGAGGCAGGCGGAATATTGTTGTTTGTATTTAATAAGTGCCTATAGAAATAGCCCAATGGAAGAAGGGTTGTATTGAATTCCCATGTGGAGTGTGGTGGTGCCTTAGCTAGTGTCTTTTCGGCCCACTGAGGGTTTCTGAAGGTGATAGCTACACAATCCCCCTCAAATTTTTTACGTAAGGGGCCTATCCAACCTACTCTTTGCGTATGGGAAATTTCCCCTGCACATTCTATTGGGAAATTGCAATTCAGACTTAACCAATGGAGTACCTTGTTTTTCAGGGATGATGTTGTTTCACTCTGTTCTTGTTTAAGTGTTGGTACGTTTATCAATACAAGGACGTAGGCTCCGCATTCGGGTGGAAGAGTAATGCGTGCCGGTATCTGTCTAGACTTATATGGTTGTTCGTATGGTATCTTTGGTTGCTGAGATTTTGCGTTAGACTGATTAAGTTGTGTGGGTTTCTGTGTTGATTTCTGTGGTCCTTTTTGTGATGGTACATGAATGCTCGCCGGTTGTGCATTGGCTGATTGGGTGTTTGCGTTAGTAGTAGTGTTAGACGTTGAGGGTTTGTTTGCAACGGTTGTGCTATTGCTGTGGGGATTCTGTTTCGGGAGAGTTATTGGCGTTGGTGTGGATTTCTTTACTGTGGCTGTCTTAGATGGGTGGCAGTCGTGGGAGCCAAAGAAGCTAAGGTGGTAGTGGGTGGTGTGAGATGACTAGTATTATTGATTAGTCTTGCCATCTGTTTTTCGATATTGTTTAGGGTTCGCTCTATTGGTGTTAATTGAGTTTTTATAAGGTCTATAGTCGGAGTAATGAAGATTACCGGTATAGAATGCGCAGAACAAAAAAAACAGGCTGTTGGTGGGGCCGGTCCGCCTCTTATAGAGGTCAGGTGGGACTGGTCGGCCATGTTGGGAGGGGGTGGGAGGTTTTTTCTTTTGCTTTGGAGGGTTCTGTTGTGGAGCTAAAGCTCACTTTGTAAATCATGTGGCGAGGAAGACTAACGAGGAGGTAATTAATATTATTGCGACCAATCTTACAATGAATACTTGCAGAACTGGATTAAAACGGTTTCAAAGATGCAAAAGGTGGCACAATCAGGCATAAGTTGCGTTTGGAACAAGTAGGTCAGTTACGAAAAGAACTACAAAAGTCTCATGTGATACATACATCAACGTGATGGCGTTCAAGTTGCAGGGAATTCGTTGGCTGATGAAGCCGCAAAGGCAGCTGTGCAAATGGCTTCCATAACTGCAATCACTCATTCAAAAATGAAAATAGACGGCGAAATAATGCAAGCTGTCAATGCTTCAAGCAAAGACAGTGGTAAAATATTACCTAAAGGCTTTCCACTCAAATACTCATATATAACTGATGCAAATAATGTTCTGTTTGTTCGAATTCCTGGAGTGGATTCCAAACATAGATTAGGACTAATCTTAGCAGCACATGAAGGGCTCGCTTCTGCACGCGCAGGTGTTTCTGCTACAGTATTGTTATTAAAACAGAGGTACTGGTGGCAGCGCATGAGGACGCAAACCAGAAACTATGCTTTGGAATATGAAATCTGCCAAAAGATGAAAGTATCTACAGTGAAAAGTCCTGCGCAGACGCCCCTGTTAATTTCAGATAAACCATTAGCTTGCGTTTACTTGGACCACTGCAGTCCCTTACAGAGGCTTGGTAACTATAAAAATATATTGATCTCAGTGGATTCGTGCTCAAGATTAATTTGGATGTGACCTCAGCACTCGGCTGATGCTCAAACTGTTATAAAAGATTTGCGAGTCTTTATCGGCACATACACAGTCGGCAGGGTACATTCTGACCAGGGTCCTGCGTTTAGCTCTCAAGTTCACAAGGAGGCCATGGCCAATATGGGCGTTGCATTGCGGTGCTCTAGTCCATTCCATCCTGAGGGAAATTCTGTAGTGGAGAGAAAAAACTGGGACATAAAGCAATCTATAACAGCTAGGGTATTAGGCTCGGATGATGGGTGGGTCAAACATCTAATTAGTGTCCAACGTAGTCTTAACAATCTGCCAAGAAGTTCTCTAAGGAGTATCACTCCATATGAAATCCTTTTTGCAAACTACAGAAAAAACTCCAACGCATCCAAAACGCCTCAGACAGACTCATATTGGACATCCCTCGGCAAGCTCACATTTCCGGCCACCTGAAAGACCTCCATTGGCTCCCTGTCAACAAGAGAATAACGTTCCGTCTCCTCACCCACGCACACAAAGCCCTCTACGACCTAGGACCCGAATGCCTCAACATGCGACTATCCTTCTACACCCCCTCCCGCCAACTACGATCGTCCAATCAAGCCCTCGCCGCAATTCCGTGCATCCACAGATCCACCATGGGGGGAAGATCCTTCTCCTACTTAGCGGCCAAAACCTGGAATTCTCTCCCCACCCACCTCCGCCTTACAAAGAACCACCTCTCCTTCAGAAAGCAACTAAAAATTGGATATTCCATAAGTAAAGCACCTCCCTCCCTCAAGCGCCTTGAGACCCTCTGGGTGAGTAGTGCGCTATACAAATTTTGGAACTTGAACTTGAACTTGTACTAGAATGATTGTGCCGGACCTCGATTGTCAAACTTCAGTGGTAGAACAAAAACACTTTGATATCAAAGAACGGCTGTTTTGTAGGACTTAAATTAAACAAGATACAGACAAAGTAACGTACTCCTGAAGCCAACAACCACTGAAGAAAAATCATCCATCCCAGCCAGACCTGTCTGGATTCCAAAGATTGGGGATCTAGTCAGAGAAAAGATTGCTGACAAGAAAGAATGTGGGGGCCTTCTTACAGACAACCAGTGCCTGTCCTAGATATCCACGGATCAAGAACAGTATTACAACCACCTCTTGCTGGTAAAAAGAAGAACAGGTTTGTGTCCATTGACCAGGTAAAACCACATCATGTGGCCGATCATAAGCAGTAGGCCAAGTGGACTCCAAAGATGTAGCAGACGCCCAAATCTGGCTACAATCCAAGAGGTTCAAACTGAGAGACTCATCACCTTCGAAGAATCTACAGTGCGAAAAGAAGGACTATGCAACAAAGCCATGGAACTTGTACCTTTTGAGACCCAAATAACAGTTTGTCAAGAAACGCCTGTCTACAATGAAATAGCATCTGACTATACAAATGTAACAAGTGATCGAGTGGTTCCAGCGATTTCAGCGAATCCTGATGCAATCCCTACAATTGACAGAACTGCCTCTGGCTATTTCATTAACTTTGATACGTTTTCCAAGGATCCCACTGAACCTGAAACAACGCCAGTAAAAAGAACTTTCAAAGAACAAGTAACAGAACTTTTTCATCAACTGGAAAAGACCTATCTGGTTTCACCATGGATTGAACTTTGGATTGTGTTGGGTGTATTTTTTCTTCTACTTTGGCTGACTTTTGTATTTACTTTGGGAATGTTGATAAATGGAAGATATGTTAAAAAGGACACAGCAAGTAAGAACATCAACTTACTCCACAAATCATCTCATCATGAACAAAGAGACTTGTCATCAGTGAACATCACAGCCGTTCCTATACCTGGTGGTATAGCTTTGGACAGAACGGAATATGACATTCTTGGTCTGGCGGAGCTGTTGAAAACACCACATCAATTCAAGATTTCCTTGAGTGACTTTGTTTCCTCTAGTACCTTTTCTGATGATTGTGTCTTTGAGACTGTTAATAATATGATGTCAGACTTAGAAATGTCTGCAAATGTACAAATCATGAATACTTAGAAGGTTCATCAGATTATGAACAAGTGTACAGTTATGATCACTATGGTCATCATATCTTGCACAAATCTGCAAATCCTAGAAATGTATTGAAATATACCCAATGGGAACATTGTCCAAGGCCACCAAAGGGTAGCTCAAAAACATTTTATCGCAAATTTCCAAACTTTTCAGGGTATGATGTTTCAAATACAGAATCATTTTACTTTAACAATGTTAATAGGACAGGACTGAAAAGTATGTTGACAAATACCAAGCAAATTTATTCTGCAGCCTTTTATGCTCAGCTGTCATTTAGGTTTTGACTTTTGGAAAGACAGCATTGAGACGAAAACTGTCTTGGGCACAAAGACTGGCAGGTGCAGGGCTTAGAAGCTTTATTTAGAGCCTGCATCATCCCACAGCAAATATTGTTTTTGAATGACACTGTTCAACAGACATATTGTCTTGGGTTAGCCAAGATAAAAGATTTAAACAAGCCGTCAATGCCTACACCTAAACCTGATAGCAGTAACACTTCAGAGGGGGAGGTTGACGTACATACTATTTAGCTTCACAACAGAACAGATCCTGATTGGAAAAAATGGTTTATTTGAACCACAGACACAAACACCTGTCAAGATAGATTCCTGAATAAGACACAAGGGTTCACAATCACTAGGCCAGATCCAAGATATGTTCAGAGACAGCATCCAGGGATAGTAACATCATACAGTGTAGGGAAACTGTGCCTTCAGTGGCTACACAAGTCTACACTGAAAGAAGTAAAAGAACACTTATCTTTACTTAAAGATGGCGCTGACCTGGCGGACTTCTTACAAGCACCTACTAAACGGCATCCTAAACGTTTTATATACGCCGGTATCTATGCTCTATATAATGAAGCTTGGAAGATTACACAACCAGAGACTGCAGAAAGAATACGAGAAATTGATCGTATTCTTTTAGAGAAATCTCTCTCTGTAGTTGACAATGGGTTAACAACACTGTCATCCAGGATATATTCTTTGGACAGCATAGTACTCTGCCATAGTCATAATGGAACAGGACTTGGTCGTGTTGCAACATGGTCAGTCGCAATTACGTTCTATAATGCTATTTGGCTGGACGTTACAAAACCTTCGTTCAGGCTATGTGCCATGGCGTTTAATCAACACAAAGTCAATGTTTTCTGAATTTAATCTCACGGATAAAACAAATCAAATTGGCACAGAGGGGAGCAGACTATATGGTGCTGAGCATTGAAAAACTGGAAAGATTGCCATTTACAGTCACTGAAAAGCCAGCCATTGAATGGATAATACACGGTACAATCACTCTGCCTCTTACAATTTTCCATTTTCAGTATTGCTTAAAACATATACCAGCAGGCCTATTTGAAAGGGTGGATAAAGAATACATCAAGACATCCTGGGATTTACCTTACACACACAGATGTTGGAGTGGGGGGAAAGAAGTGTTTCTTAGTGGTAATAATTGTGAAAACGCACTAAGCGGTTTTCTCCTATGTCAGGGAATTAATTTACATGAGACCTGCGATGGTTCCTCTAACAATTTATCCTTCTACCTGCAAGGTTCACTAGCTGCAGCGATTGATCCAATTTTTAGGCAGCTTTCTAATGGAAGTTACATCATGTTGAATGATCATAGCAGCTGTGGCATGTTGCCAGGTTTAGCCTATCTCGTAACTGTGTCAGCCAGGGTCACTTGCTGTATGCAAGTAGTGTTTCCAAAAACCAAGACAGACCGCGATTCGCCATTATGGCCTTCACTGAATATCTCTTTATGCGAATTGATACTTTATGGAGAATGAAAGCCATTCTTTTACAAAAATCCGTGTCATTGACCTCGGCCAAAGAAATCTATGATCTGCAAGTGGTGAGTACTTCTGCAGAGATACACACCCTATTAACTACATATGCCCTGTACATTTCTCAGAAATATTAGGTCGTATCTTAAACATGTCTGATACGAGTGGTATTGTACATGTATTTACAACTATTTTTCCGGTACTGTTAGCACCCTTTGAATCAGTCCAAGGAATATTTCCGAACTTCGTGCACTATGTGGTTGGCGGACTGCCTCTCGTTTTGGGACTTGCAGCAGGGATACAATTTTTGCTCCTTCTGCTCCAACATGGCAAGCCAAATCACCAGCGATACCCAGTTCACCATGGAGAACACTCTTCTGGCAAAGAAGTGTTGTGAGCGCATAGTCCAAATTTTGGGATTAACTCATTTTAGAGAATTGAATACCACATGGTTTATGTCATCCAGACCAATCTGGCAAGATTGCATCTTGCCTGTTTTACGATGCCTGCAATGCGGAGAAGAAAGCGTGCTTGACATTTGTCTCACACTCCCATCAGTCATGCCAACGGAAGTTGATACTTTGCTGGACCCAGTAAATGCCCATGCGCAGTGTTGTCCCCAGTGCCTACCAATTCTGATGACGGCATTCATTGAGACCTCACAGTCGCAAAATGCTATCTGTGAGATTCGAGAGGAAAGAGGCACACAGGTACCATCCAATTTGAGCATTGCTATGCTTCACTCTATGTGCCATTAATCTTCTTAACGAGGTAATCCAACTTTCACCTACAATGGTAGACGAATACTTTTCAGACTTAGAAGACTTGATGTTTTCTCCAAACAATAACACTGACTTTTGATTAGGCACGCATTGTTCTGAAAGACTCTGAATTCGACATTCGCTTTTCTTTTTTTTTTGATTTAATACATTTTTATTGATAAAAAATATAAGTGGAATATACATTTGGCATTTCTCGTATACAGTACATTGTGCTCTCGCTTTCCCTTGGCTTCTCAGAGAGGAGAGAGAAAGAAGAGAAAAAGAAAGAAGAAGAGGGGGGGTTATTGCGTTTTCTTCAGGTGCTCGTCGAGTGGGCCCCACATGTGTACTTTGGCGTTATGCTCCTTTGAGAAGTTGCCTGTGATGTTGTCTGCTCCTCTCAGGAAGGTGACCCAATTGATCCATGTTTTAAAATTTGCTTTGGTAGTGTTCTTCCAGTTCGTCAGGATTATCTTTAGGGCTGCTGTGAGTAGCAGGTCCAGTAGGTCTCTTTCTTCTCTGTTGTTTAGGTTTGCGGTCAGGTGTTCTGTTGCGAGGCTTGCATAGTTGATTGTTAGGTCTGCTTTGAGCATGTCGTTTTGGAATGCATTGATCTGCGCCCAGAACTTCTTGACTTTCACGCATTTGAAAATGAGGTGCTCGAGGGTGCCTTCCTCCTTTTGACAGTTCCAGCAGTTGCATGATTCTGCAATGCCGACCTTGTGGAGCCTGGATGGGGTCCAGTAGGTTCTGTGAAGGAGCCAGTATTTTGTTTGTGCTAGTTGTGGGGTAACTTTGTTTGTTGTTGCCGAGTTCCACATTTTCGCCCGTTCTTTTTCATTTAGCTGCCTGCCTAGAAGTGTTTCCCATGAGATTGTCGTTTCCATGTTTTGCGACAGTGTGGATGGGCTAAGTAGCTTATAGATCTTTGCAGTTTGGTGACCTGCTAGGTTTAGGGTTTGCATGTATTTGATGATGCCTGGTTCTTCTCTGTGTAGGTTTGCTCTAGTTATGGCAGTTTTAATCTTGAGGAAGTTGTAGAGCTCTTGATTTGGGAGGCTATGTAGTTGTTGTAGGTTTTGAAATGTCAGCGGCTTTCCCTTGGTTTCCATCTGTTTGGGGAGGCTGATTCCTTTGTTAATCCATGTGTCGTTGCTTATTGTTGCCCCTTGGTATGTTACTTTTGTGTTGAACCAGATAGATTCCCATGTTGTGCCTCTCAGCTTCTGCATCATTCTCCTGCCTATTTTCATCAGTGCTTCCCTGGTGTGTTTCAGTATTGGGTTGGACATAAGGGGGTGCCTGTTTGCTGTTAGCAGAGCTGTTGGGTTGAGGCCTCCCAGGAGGTCCTTCTCCACCTCTAACCAGACTGGTTTGTAAGTTTGGGTGTCGTCTATCCAGGCCATCCCTTGTCTTGCCAGGCATGCTGTTTGGTATGTTTTAAAGTTTGTCAGGTTGAGGCCTCCGAGTTCCTTGGTCAGTCTCAGTTTGAGTAGGCTGATTCTGGGTCTTTTGTTTCTCCATAGGAAGATGTTGATCAGTTTTTCCAATCTCTTGTGAAAGCAGTCTGTCATTGGGAGTGGTAGCATGTTTAGCGTGTGGTTTATCGCCGGCGTTATCATCATTTTGATCGTTTCTATTCTTCCCCACCAGCTGATGTATTTTGGCGACCATAGTTCCAGTCTTTCTTTTATTTTTTTCAGCAGTGAGTCCTCATTATGTTGTAGCGTGGATGTTAGGTCTCTTCCAAAAAGCAGCCCTAGGTATTTGAGTGGTTTTGTCTGCCAGGCCAGGCCCGAGTCCCCGAGGACTTCTCTTGTAGTGTGGACGTTCATTGGTTTGCATTCCGATTTATCTTTGTTGAGTTTGTACCCTGATGCTGCGGCGTATTCTCCTATTGTATCCATGAGTGCTGTTATTGACGTAGACGGGCTTGTGGTCGTGATGAGGATGTCGTCAGCGTATGCCGCTAGTTTAACGGTCTCCTCCTTGACCTTTACGCCCGTTATCCCCTTGTTGTCCCTGATTTTTGCTAGTAGGGGTTCTAGTGCTAGCAGGAAGAGGCCCGGTGATAGTGGGCATCCTTGTCTGGTGCCTCTTCCTAGTGTGAGCGTCTCGGATGTGCTTCCGTTCACCACTATTTTTGCTTTGGGTTTGTTGTATAGGGCCATCACCATTGCTATGTATTTCTCCCCTAGACCGAATCTCGCCATGCAGTTCCTAAGGAATGGCCATGAGACTCTGTCAAAAGCCTTCTCTGCGTCTAGCGCTATCATGACTGCCTGTTCGCTGCTCTGTGTGGTATGAAGAACGAAGGTTTTTGTATCAGTAAAAGGGTGCACTTCCTGTTCATACGCATATAGTTTCAAAATAACATAAATTCTCCAGGTGCTATACGGCGAGTGGACAAACCCAAACCACTCCTGTGAGTAAAGAACTACTCCTATCAGGTAAACCGTTTGCCGAAGCACTCTGTAAAGTAACGAAGTTTTGTACAATGACAATATACAAGCACATTCCAGAACACCAATATGACAGAAGTGAACAAAGTTCCACAAGATGAGTAAATCTTGGAGTCTTTAATGAAGAGTACAGCCAGCCGACACGTGTTTCATCGCCTTCGCGATTCCTCAGGGCTGAAACAGACAAATGAGTAGCATATAGCACATTCTTTGAACAGATATATTATCATACCAGACCATGTTGTCTGGACATTATATACATGTAGTAAATGCTTCCTCCAGCCGTGAACATACAGTGAATTGTTCAAGCTCGTTTTGCTAGTGCCACCACAACACATCCGTGTCGAATAGGGTGTCTACAGTCGAAGTTCTATGAGGACGTGAGCATGAGTGATAGTGATAGTGATTGTGATGGGTATGTGTGGACGGAATTAACTGCTCAATATATGTGTTCAATGATCCCAATGACACATAGAGACAAAATCCTGCTACGCAGCGAGAGTGTCCTAACCGTGTGCGGCTCTTACATCCTTCATGCCAACCTAGTGAGATAGTGCAAAGTTTGTGTCATTGCGAGAACATACCTAGATGGTCGTGTCAACATCAGAAGGTCTGTGATATTGTTGAGAGAAAAATAAAATCGGAGAAATCTCATCACTAACCACACTTGAGTGATATTAGGGCAAGATATCACCATAATGAGACTGTCCAAAAAGAACTGTACGTCGACTCACCGCTTAGCTGGTGATAATTCCGACCCAGCCGGGCCTTCCACTAGTAGCACTGGTTTGAGTGCGTCCAGAAGCGGTGACAGTCCTAATATCTGTGACACAATCAGGGTAAAATATGTCACTGTAGATATATATTGTTAAGATCCTCCATTGTTAGACCAGGCAGACTCTGCCTGCGCAAAGAATGTCACAAAGATTCTCTCACTAGAAACATATTGTTATAAATGCATGCGGTGGAATTCCCTATCTAACATTTTTGCCGCGACATTACCATTTATTGGCCACAATTCTGTTATATACGTCAAGTATTCTGTATTAACCTATATACGGTGACTCTACTCCACTTACATATATCTAAAAGGAATATGCGTCTAAGTTGCCCTAATATCACTCAAGTGTGGTTAGTGATGAGATTTCTCCGATTTTATTTTTCTCTCAACAATATCACAGACCTTCTGATGTTGACACGGCCATCTAGGTATGTTCTCGCAATGACACAAACTTTGCACTATTTCACTAGGTTGGCATGAAGGATGTAAGAGCCGCACACGGTTAGGACACTCTCGCTGCGTAGCAGGATTTTGTCTCTATGTGTCATTGGGATCATTGAACACATATATTGAGCAGTTAATTCCGTCCACACATACCCATCACAATCACTATCACTATCACTCATGCTCACGTCCTCATAGAACTTCGACTGTAGACACCCTATTCAACACGGATGTGTTGTGGTGGCACTAGCAAAACGAGCTTGAACAATTCACTGTATGTTCACGGCTGGAGGAAGCATTTACTACATGTATATAATGTCCAGACAACATGGTCTGGTATGATAATATATCTGTTCAAAGAATGTGCTATATGCTACTCATTTGTCTGTTTCAGCCCTGAGGAATCGCGAAGGCGATGAAACACGTGTCGGCTGGCTGTACTCTTCATTAAAGACTCCAAGATTTACTCATCTTGTGGAACTTTGTTCACTTCTGTCATATTGGTGTTCTGGAATGTGCTTGTATATTGTCATTGTACAAAACTTCGTTACTTTACAGAGTGCTTCGGCAAACGGTTTACCTGTGTGGTATGGTTGATTAGGTGGCATAGTAGCCTTGTGTTGTCTTGCGATAGTCTGTTTTTGATATACCCTACTTGTGAGTTGTGGATGATGTCTGGTAGGACTTTGTTTAGTCTATTGGCCAGTATCTTCGCGTAGATTTTGCAGTCAACATTTATCAGTGAGATGGGTCTGTAGTTCTGCGGGTACTGGTGGTCTTTCCCCTCCTTGGGGATTATTGTGATGTTGGCTTCGCTCATGGACTCTGTCATTTTGCCGTTGTGAATGCAGGCTGAGTAGGTTTCTGACAGTAGCTTTTTTATGTGGTGGCTGAAGGTTTTGTAGAACATGGAGGTGTATCCGTCCGGTCCTGGCGCTTTGTTCGGTTTTAGCTGGCTGATTGCAGCTTCGATTTCTTCTTCCGTTATGTCTGCCTCGAGCGAGGTTCTCTCCTCTTCTTTGAGTTCTGGCAGGTTGGTGTCTTTTAGGAGGACGAGTCCTCCGTCTCTGCTCAGGTTCTTATCTTCGGAATACAGTTCTTGGTAGAACTGTCTGAAGACTTCCAGTATTCCTTTGTTTGTTGTTTGCGATTTGTTTGTTTTGTCTGTTATTGCTGCTATTGTGTGTTGCCTCTGCTTTGCTTTTAGGTAGGATGCCAGCTGTTTCCCTGCTTTGTTGGCTCTGCATAAGTTCACAGATTTGAATTTTGTCAGCCAAGAGCCCGCTCGTTTGCTCAGAATCTTGTTCAGTTCATATTTCTTTTTTGTGAGCGTGGTGAGTGTGTTTTTGTCTGCTATGTTTGCGCAGTGACCCCTTTCCAGTGCTGCTATCTCCTCTTCTATCTCTGATATTTTTTTGTTCCTGCTTCTGTTCATTCTTGATTTGATGTTGATCATTTTACCTCTTAGTGTCGCTTTGAGGGCATCCCAAATGGTACCCTTCCCTACTTCACCGTTGTCGTTGTATTCAAGGTAGTTCCTTAGTGCTTCCTCTATTTCTTTCACGTTCCCCTTGTTCTGTAGGATGTCGTCATTCAGTCTCCATCTTCTCGTTGGGTTCTCGTTGTGTTTGCCGCTTAGAGTAAGCGATATGTGCGCGTGGTCAGAGATCGTTATTGGAGCTATCTCCGTTTCTTCTATTAGGTGCGTGTGGTTGTTGGACATCAGTATGTATTCAATCCTGCTGTAGGAATTGTGCGGGTGTGAGTAAAAGGTGTACTCCCGCGCCATTTGGTGCTGTAGCCTCCATGGGTCTGCTAGGTGGTGTTTGATGCTTAGGTCTTTCAGGGTGTTGTTGTTATGGGAGTTGTGGCTTGGTCTGGTTGGGTGCCTGTCCGTAGCCTGGTCCATCGTCTTGTTCATGTCCCCTGCTACAAGCAGGAGGTCTTCCTGCGGTAAGTCATTTAGCTTGCTATCCGCCACTTGCCAGAACTGTTTGTCTTCAGAATTTGGTCCATAGATGTTGGCTACATGTATTCGATCGTTGCCTTTCTGGACGCTTGTTATCAGCATGCGGCCGTCATTGTCCGCGTTTGTCGTTTGTACGGTTAAGTTCGCCCTTTTGCTCAGGATGGTTATTACTCCCCTTTTCTTCCCCTTCGCTGGCGAGCATAGGACTTCCCCTATCCATCTCGCTTTGAGTAGCTTTGCTTCATCCTCTGAGAGTTTAGTCTCTTGCAGCGTGTATATGTCCCCCTTTAGTTTGGCCAGGTGCTCTAGTACTTTCCTGCGTTTGATTGGATGGTTCAGGCCTTTAACGTTCATGGACACCACCCTTCAAGTTCGTGGTTGGGCTAGTCCTTGTTGGGACTGTCATGGAGGTGCTGTGTTGTCGCTGGTGTTTCTATCTTCTTTGTGATCTGTTTCTGGGATGCGATTCCACATTCCGTGGTGTGCCCTGTGGCCCCCCCCCCGGGAGCTGGAATGTGCAAAGTGGGATGATAGGTAAGGAAAGATATAGCAAGGGAGGTAAAAAGAAGTTATAGTTGCACAAATGTCTGCTGTCTCATCTGCCCCTCTGCCCACCTGTCTCGTCTCCCCCCCTGTCCGCCTCCCCCCACTTGTAGAAAATCGGGTGTGCGACAGCAAGGGTCCTCACACCCCCCCCCCCAAGTCCTTGCATAGTCTCTTTCGCTGAGTTGGTTTCCCGCCTAGAGTGTAGGCAGAAGCTATCGAGGAAAAAGGATATGGTTGTTATTGTTGCTCCTACTCCGTCGCTTCCCTGTTCTCGGCGGTTGAGGTAGGTGCGGTTGCATTGTTGCATTTGTTTGAGGTAGTTAAGTTCGTTTGTGTTAGTGTTAGGAAAGGGCAGAAGGTGATAGATGTTGGCTCACCGCCATCATATGTCCTCTCCTTCGGCTCCGTCTGAGGAAGCTCTTCTCTTTGCTCCTGGGCTTTGATGCTCCATTTCTTCCGGAGCTGGGCCCTGCAGGTATCTGTGTAGTGCGTTGGGATCATCGAATATTTTGCTTCCATGTCTGTCCGTAATCCTCATTCTAGAAGGCCCAGCGAAGGTGAAAGTGATGTTGTTTTTGCGCAGAGTCTCTCGCTGTGCTAGGAAGCCCTTCCTCACCTCCACTGTTACCCTGGAGAAATCTTGGGTAACCGTTAACTTCTTCCCATTAATCAACATTGGCTTGCCCTTCCTGGCCACGGCGAAGATTGCGTCTGTATGATTGTCCCTTAATGGTTTGCATATTATTGGTCTTGGAGTGTTACTGTTCGCTTGTTTCTTTGCTGGTATGCGGTAAGCTTTGACGATTTCGAGCGGTGTGTCAAAATTAAGACCGGTCAGTTTGGGGATTATGTTTTCCAGCATCAGGGCGCACGCCCCTGGGGTGTCCTCCTCGTCTTCGGGCACCCCCAGGAGTCTTATATTCCCTTTGCGGCTTCTATCTTCTTGCTCTGCCATGGATCTCTGTAGCGCTGTGGTTCTCTTTATTACTAAGCCTAGGTCTTTATGAGTTATATTAGCGCGGTCTTCAAGCTGGCTTATCCTTTTTTCCGCCTCGTCAATTCTGCCGTTAGCTCCGCCTCGTCAATTCTGCCATTAGCTCTGCTTTGCTCAGCTCTGATTGCTATCAATTCCATCTGGATATTGTCCACTGTCTTTTTTGTGGCCTTTGCTAGATCATTGCCTTCTGTTATCTTCCTCAGTAGTGTGTCCAGTGTGGTAGTTTCGTTGCTTTGGTCTCCTCGCTCCTTTGCGGGTGAGGCAGTTATGTCGTTTTTGCTCTTTTTTTGGTCATTTGTGATCTGTTTGCCATCTCTTTCCGCCATGGTGTCAAAGCCTCTTCTGACCTGGTGCGTTTGGGGTCTTCCTTCTGTTAGTTGTTGTTTTGTTGGTTCTTTTTTTTTTGTCCTTTATCTTCCTTGTTGCTTGGGGTTGATGCTGCTGTTATGCTGCTATCCCTGAATCTGGGTGGCCACTTGACCACTCTGGTCTTGGTCCTGGATTCCGCCAGCCTCTTGCGGTATCTCCCCGTTATGTGTCTTCCCCCTCTTTGTGTGCCTCCCGGTCTTCACTTCTTCCCACTCTGTAGTTATTGCTGGAATGGTGCGGGGGCCTCGCTATTCGTAGTTGGGTGTGGTCTCCTGCTTGCTGGCCTTCCTTCTACCACGCCTTCTGCCTTGCTGTGGATTGGTTTGACGCCTACCTCGTTGGCGCTGCTCTGTTTTGGCGGCTTGTTGTTTGCGCCTTGCTTCGTGTTTCGTTTCCCCCAATCTCTGCCTACTTGTCCGCTTTCTTTCCTTGTGTAGGGCTGCCTCTTCCTTGCGTGGGGTGTTGTTGCGTTGCACGCTGTTTTTTCGCTTGGTTCTTGACTCTAAAAATGGCTGTGTGTTTACTTTCTCAGTGACCTGCCCAAGATGGCCACCCCCTGCGTCACTGCTTCCTGGTCGATGGCTTGTACACCTGATCTTCTTCGGTTAGGAAGGGGCTTGCGCCTCTACCTACCGTTTGTCAAGTTTTCGCCTGACGCTTGCCGATTAGGTCTAGGGGGGGGCGGCTTTCGTGCCGTGTCGTTTCGCCCCTCGCGAGGGCTGTTTGTTTACCCTCTGTGCCCTTCCCAAGATGGCCGCTACCTTCGCCTGTGATTCCCGTTAGTTAGGCAGGGATTAGTTCTGCCCGCGGCCTGCCTTTCTCCGCCGGCGTTGCTTACAGGCTCCGTAGCTTGGCTTGTCTAAGCGTTGCGGCGGTTGTTCGGTTCTGTAGGAGCTTGCCTCGCCTTGCTTTGTCTTGCCTAACCAAGATGGTTGCCACTGGCTTCGCTCCTGCTTAAGATGGCTGCCTTCTTGCTATCTCCTTCCTTCCCTCCGTGACCCGTAGTGGGGTCGGCTTGGTGGTCTCTCAATGCCTCGCGTGTGGGGGTGCGCCCGCGTGGTGGTCCGCATGCAGCGTTTATGGCGTTTGCCTCAGAGCGCTCTTACTTGGTCGCTTTGTGATCCACGTCTCCCGCGTCTCGGGTCCTCCTCTAGGCTCTCGCCGCCATCTTGCGCTTCCCTCTTCCTTTCCTCTGCCGATCTCCTTTTTGCTTTGGTTTGCCTTCCCAGCGGGTGTAACCGGTTCTTGATGCTTCTGGCGGGTGCTCCTTACGCTTATGCACCTCTCCTTATGCTTTTTGTCTCGCTTGTTGGCGTTTACTTCTCCTGCTCTCCGTTCGTTTGACTTGGGGGTCGGGAGCTCCGGACTTAGGTCTGCTGCCTCCTTGCCATCCACGATTCAGAAAAGGGGGTGGTGATGAACAGAGTGTCTGAATTAAGCAGACCACTCTTACCCAGTCCAAAGATCAGGGCTTGATCCATCACCGTTATTTATCTCACTGCACCATCCCAGCTCAGAACCTGGCTATATGCAAATCAGTCTGTCCCTGGCCCAGTGCATCATGGGAACAGGGCAGACTAAACTACCAAGCCAATTCTTCACCAGAAAGGAGACAAGCTACCGGGGACCGGTTTCTGGCATTTCAGCCGTCTTCGGCCCGGCTTGCTTGAATCCCAGTATAAGAATTGGCTTGGTAGTTTGGTCTGGCCTGTTCCCATGATGCACTGGGCCAGGGTCGGACTAATTTGCATATAGCCAAGTTCTGAGTTGGGATGGTGCAGTGAGCTGAAAAACGGTGATGGATCAAGCCCTGATCTTTGGACTGGGTAAGAGTGGTCTGATTAATTCAGACACTCTGTTCATCACCACCCCCTTTTCTGAATCATCCTTGCCATCCAAGCCACGCCCCCTCTCGACATTCGCTTTTCAAAACAAAATCCGAACATTGGAACTTAATTTTTTCTATGATCAAACTTTTATTTTTCCAAATTTGTCTTTTTTCATTTTTTGGCACAAAGTAATCTGCTTGAAGTAGAACTATTCATAGAGAACTAGAATTCTTTGAAAAACTTCCAAGAGACAATATTTGACCATGTTCATATTCAACCAGTTTATATATTCTGCAATGGAATGGTCTAGATTTTTTGTCTGTATTTAAGAGCCATTTCATAAATGTATTTTTGTGATTCATTCGGATAGCATTTTCAAATGTCAAACTACATGCTTTGAATGAAACATTGCTTTAAATGCTTACAGCACATATGTTTTTTGTGTACAACAAGTACCAAAGCATTTGTATGTATTTTGGGTGGCTTTTAACACATCATGTTTAGATATGTTTTAATGTGCTTAGAACTTAGTAATGTCGTACATAAGAAAGTGGAGTGGGTGTTGTGTGGCATTTAGAGCTCCAAGTGAATTTTCCAGATTCATGCCCTTATATAGGTACAATTCACATTGCCCTTATATAGGCATAGAAATCAATCTCTTATTTAGGCCTAGCCATTGCTACCCAAATACAGGCATGGCTACTTCCACCCGTACCAAACGTCACAACAATTTCTGGGAAAATCGGCTTAAGCAGTCAGGTAACTTGCCAGAATATTGTTTTGTCCAAGAACTCATGTACTTTGCAAAGAACAACTATTCCATAAGGGTTCTTCCCTGATGTTCAAATGCCCGACTTTACGTCAAGCTATGGCATTCCTAAACACCTTCAAGGTGTAAATATGCCTTCACTTGCTATGGCAAACTACGGTTGTTCGGAGCAGTTCGACTATCTACTTGCCCAAAGCTGCTCGCTATAGCAGGTGCTGAAGGACGCTGACTCTCCAGCTGATGCACTGATCAAAAGGCTGCCCTTCTTCTTGGCAAAGAAAAACTAAACCTATGATACACAATACTTACTTCTTCCCGCGTACTAGACTTAGTTTAGGTACATTCGGGTAGGTGTATTTTAGAAGCACCAGTTGAGTACTTTTAGCTTGTATATTTATGTATTTATTTTTATATGGCTTAGAAACCATACAATGCTTTTACAATATTATTTTATAATACTATTCTCGCTGTACGCATTATACTTTGCAGTCCGTATAATGATTATAGCAGTTCACTTTTCTTGTATGAGAAACAAGACTGTTCAATAAACCTTTTTATTGAAAACACTTGTCTCTCTATTTCTCTACAATTCTGTTGAAACGAAGCATGCACGATTGACTGAGTGAAATACTTATCTATTGTTTCTACGACTCTGAGAGATATATTTCTTTTTCTTTGGAAACAAAGTTGTCATGTTTATGTGGTTGTCAGAAACTAATCCATTCTTGTGAATTCGTGAAAGTTTTTAGTGACCTCTGAGCAAGCTGGCACTGACTTTTAAGTTTAGTATATTCAATAGAGACCTAGTCGACCTCAGTCCTACGTCTAATCTATAAGATATACTAATGCAATGCACAGAGCCTATTGGGAATATAGGAACTACACTACACTTGCCTTTGCAGATTCTCATCGATATGCTCTGCATTTTGTGCCTTGCTCTTCTCTGCTGTTGGTGCCTATCTGTGCAATATGTGAATAAAGACAGTTACTCCTGTTGTCAGTTTTGTCAGTGTACTTACTGAATAAAGTTATATTTGTGTGTGTATATGGTTGCCTCTGCCCCATGCTCTGTGTGGCATTTCAACATTGCCAATGTCTTTGCTCGCCTACTCTTTTTTCACAGGGGTGACAGGGACTTCAGTTCTTTCTGACACTGATACTTGTGGTGTCTGTGATGACAATGTTACCTGTAATGCAGTTTTTTTTTATTGTTTGTAAATGTGGGCTACATTCTTCAAATGTCAGGTTGGGGGACACTGCCAGCATAGAGTGTGTTGTTATCCACAGGTTTGCAGGCAGGCTGGCCAGTGTCATCATGCATGTGTGTTCTTCCTTTATGTGTGGCCAGTCATCCTGGTCCCATGGCCTACCTTAGATGTGTGCTCTTGGGTAGTCAAGAAGTGTGCAGTGTGAAGGGTGTGACTTTGACGGGAGTGCTGATGTGTGTGTGCCCCTGCATTGTCAACTACACAGACGTGTCACCCAGAAGTTGAGTGCCTGTTGTTGGGATTGTTCAGCCCTGGGGATGTGGTTATATGCACCTGTGTGAGTTGTATGTTGTGCACTGTGCAGTGTGTTGGTGTGTCCATGCAGTTCTGTCTGACTCCTACTTGTTGTTTTTGTCACTTGTGAGTGTGCAGTGTGTGTGACTGGCATGTCAGTGTTGTGTTTGGTTGAACATCCATGTGTATTGATTGTGTTTCTGTAGTCTGTGCAGACCTGCTGCTCCACTCTGCCATTGTAGTTGTGTTTTGTAATGCATTGCTGTCACATGGTGTCTTTTTACCTCCAGTATGGCATGTTGTGTGTGGTGTGGTGCCATCCCCCTGTGTGTGCTTCTTATGTCTACCCTTTTTGGGTCTGGACTCCCTCTATTTATGATTGGTGCATTCCTGCCATGTCCACTACTGATGTGCAGTACACTTCACTTACATCTCGGCTGTCCCCTTGATTTGTATGTGTGTGTGTGCCTGCTCATCACTTCATTTTTTACATTGTGCTGTGTGGTGCAGTTCTTTGGCCAGGAGCTATGAGCCACTCAGGATATTTCCCCAATTGTTTATTTGTGATGTTCTTGTGCAGTTTGTCAGTCATGGTTGCTCATCTGCTGTTCCCCTGTGTGTGCTGCCCAGTCCTCTGGTTGATTCCACCTTTGTGTCCCAGAGTTGTGCATCTGTTGTTGTTGTGTTGGATGTATGTGTGTTGGCTGCGGTATTGCTTCACTTCCTGGGTGTGCTGTTGTGTTTGTGCTGTGCTGATTTGTGTTGTGTGGGTTGATGTTGTGTCACTCGTGTCTGTGTGTGACTGGTATGCTTGGTGTGCACACACTGCTTGTTGTGCATACAGTTCTGGTTCTGTGTGTATGTTGCCTTGTCACTGCCTGGTGTGCATCCCCTTATGTTCTGCAGCATTTAATCTGTTTTTTTGCCAGTGCATCTGTTGTTTGTTTGATGTGGCTATGTTGTTCTGTGATGATGCACTCCTTGAGTGTGTTGAGGTATGTTTTGTGTGCTATGTTCCTGAGTGATAAGGTTGTGCACTCCTGTTGTGTCTGTGCTCCCATTGCCTTTCCACAGTTTGGCTAACTCGTTTGCTGCGCGTGTCAGCCAACGGCCGTCGCAAGAACTAACTTTGTAGTGCTGCGCACGTCCGTTGGCCAACGCGGCCCCGCCCGCTTAATAGAACGTTCTGCACTGGCGCGGAATGTTCGAAGCAGTTAAGGTGTTAACAGGAGGGTATATCTGTTTTTCTTGTGGTTCTGTGTGTGTTTCTGTTGTGTTATGTGTTTGTGTGTTGTTTTTATGCAGACATTTGTTGTGGCATCACTGTGTGTGTGTGTGTGATGTTTGTGGCTGCACCCAGGGTGTGTGTTTGTTTGTGTGTGTATGGACTGGCAAGTATTGGCAGCCTTCAGTGTGTTTGGCACTGGTGTATGTGCTGCTGGTGTAAGGGGGGTATGTGTGTCCATTCTTCCTGGTGTTAGCAGTCATGGAGTGCCTCAATGGACCCTGTGTGTAGAGCTGCTGGTGTACTCCTGTGAGGTTGTTGTATATGCGTGTGGCTGTTCCCAGTTTGACTTCCGGGCCTTCCTTTCATCCTTGTGCCTATACCTGGTTTGCATTTCTGTCTCCCTATGTTGTTGCACTGTGGTGCCTGTAGTTTGATTTCACTGACTGTAGCAGCTATGTGTTGTTTGATGGTCTGAGAGGGGTGTTCTGTGTTCCTTGTCTTGCATGTGATGTGCACATGCTTGTTATGTGTCTCCGTGGCCTTCCATTAGTGTGCATCCCACTTTGGCTTTCCTATTTGTTGTGCTCCATTGCTGTTGGCATTTTGGGTGTGTATGTGGCTGTGTGTCAGTGTGTGGTACGTATGTGTGACTATGCAGGCTGTGTGTCAATTAGTATGTTTGTTCCTGGTATGTGTTCAGTTGGTGCTTGTACTCATGTTTGTTTCCATGAGTGTGGTGGTTTTGTGGCGTGTGTGTTTCCCTGGCCCTGTGCTGTGTGTTCCTGTGCAGCCATTCCTGCTGTGGCTGTCTCCATTGTTTTTTTTGTGTTGTGCAGGGTTTGGTTTGACCTGGCTTCTTGTTGTGCATGGGAGTGCACAGGATCGGCACATGGCGTGTGCCTTCATGGGGTGTGCTAATGTGTGGGGGAAGGAGGTGTGACCCTGTGGTCTTTGTGCCCTCCCTATGACTTGGACTGGCCCTGCCTTCTGCTTTTGCGCATGTATTCCCTTGTGTTCACCGCTGCGGTGACATGACCGGGACATTGCTGCAAGATTGGGGTGTATGTGTATTCTGGATGCGGAGGGGTGACTTGGTGGCAGGTGGGTCATGTGTAGGTACCCTTGTGGATGTGTTCCAGTCCCCAGCAGGGTGTCTGATGTAGATTTGGACCCTGTGTCAGCCCATGTGCTGTCTGTTGTGTTTGTGTAGTTGCGTACCTGCGGCGGCGTCCATCGCGGTCCATTAGTTGCTGGTGATGTAAAAGGAACAGCACCGGAAAAACAGGTAGAGCTGGATCCATGGCAGTCGTGACCGGGTGGTGTGGATCGGGACTCTGGTTTCGCTCTCTGCTGTCGTAACCAGCAACTCATGGACCGCCGTGGGCGCCGTCGCAGGTACGCAACTACACAAACACAACACACTGCACATGGGCTGACACAGGTTCCAAATCTACATCAGACACCCTGCTGGGGACAGGAAAACATCCACAAGGGCACCCACACATGACCCACGAGCCATCACGTCACCCCTCCACATCCAGAATACATCCAGAATACACATACACCCCAATCTTGCAGCAATGTCCCTGTCAAGTCACCGCAGCAGTGAACACAAGGGAATACATGCGCACAAAGCAGAAGGCAGGGCCAGTCCAAGTCATAGGGAGGGCACAAAGACCACAGGGTCACACCCCCCCACACATTAGCACACCCCATGAGGGCACACGCCATGTGCCCATCCTGTGCATCCCCCTCCGCATACAAGCCAGGTCAAACCACACCCTGCACAACACAACAAACAACAAGGGAGACAGCCCCAGCAGGAATGGCTGCACAGGAACACACAGCACACAGCACAGTAGCACAGGGCCAGGGAAACACACACACCACAAAACCTGAGGAAAGGCTGCTCTCTGCCATATTCATAATATGGATGGTATTATATATGTTTTCTGCCCGGTCGACGAGTCGACCGGCAGAAAAGCGGCGGACTGTCTTTCCATCTGCCGCTGACCCCCCGCCATACTAATATGGCAGGGGCAATCAGGCATTGATGGCAGGCGGATCGCCCCCTTTATCATAGGAAATGTTAGAAATGGGGATTTCCGGTTGACTAAGGCGTGCGCCAAAGCCAGGCAGAAACCACCATTCTAAGTCAGGGCAAGGAAGTCACCCGCCAAGATAACCCCTGCTCACCCTCTTGGTAGCTTGGCACGAGCAGTCAGGCTTATCTCATAGGCGATGTGTAAAGCATTTGCGCACGCACCCACCAGCAACAACATCCCAGGCCCCCCACAAAAGGAACTCCACACAAGGTTATATAAATATAACCTTTGTATTATCAGAACACAACAGAATCATAATCACAGGATGTACATTGTGCCAACTGGCACAGGCAGAATTTACAAGGGATAATATACATAGGACAGGGCCACATGGAGGCACTGTCAGGAATAAGCACTTTTAGAACTAGCCGTTGGTAGAATTACCACTTTGTAGGAGTAACATTTTTAGAACATAGAACATAGAACATATAATAACTGGCGGCGGGTATGGACCGTGCCTTCCGCAATGCGGGTGACCTACTCGGCAGACCGAAGCGGGCGGGAGGCGGCCGGTACGCTACAAGCGTGCTGGTGTTTCTCACCTCCCAAAGGGGCTCTGGGCTTTTTCTGATGCTGGGGCGACCCAAAGGTGTGCGGCTCAGAGGAGGAGCGGGGCAGGGTGCGGGTGGCCCAGCGAAGCGGACGCGGCTCAGAGGAGAGCGGCGCGGCTCGAGGCGGGGGCGGCCAGGCACGGGCTGCAAAGGGGGGCGAGTGAGGCACACTTCAGGCGGGGCTCCAGCGGCACCTGGAGGTCAGACAAGTCCCGGCAACTTGGCAGGGAAGGCAAAATAGAGTCCACTGGTCCTGGGACTCTGGTCAGGGGCGAGCTCAGTATCAAGCCCTTGGAGATAGCTTTAAGCAGCAAATAGCAAATGTAGCACACAACCAGTAACCACTGGTAAAAGGTAAGTACTACCTATGCAACCCTAACCACCTTAGGAAAATATCACGCAGGGAACCATGAACTCAATAGCATAACTATTCTAGGAAAAACAACCAACTACGCATAAAAATACCTCTAGGTGTATAGGCCAGAAACTTTACTCATGATGCATAAAAACACATTCAGAGGTGTCAGAACACAGGGTGTGCAAAACATACTACACACAGTACATTTCCTAACACCCAAAGAATTAGCACATAAATCATAACATCACATAAATCACATTTAGCGCAGAAATCACATGTAGCACATAACTCACATCCAAGTCCAGGTTGCGCCAAAGCTACTTGCTGGGCAGCTGAGGACTGGGACAGAGCAGGGCCTAAATGCTGCAGCTGGCACTAAGTGCTGCGCAGCTGGGGAAGGCCAAGGTAGGGATAAGGGAGTGCGACTCACTCCTGGGTCCAAAGAACAAGTCCCTAGAAATAAAAGACCTAAATGGTGCAGCTGCCCACTACTTGATGGGCAGCTGGGAAGCAAATTGCGACAGGGGCTCTCTGTAGCCCTGAAAATAGCTTGTGCCACACGATGAAGCCACACGGGGCTCAGTAAATCAATAATGGGCCCCTTGGAGCACTCTGGCTCCTAAAATGATGATGCCCGATAAAGGGAGCAAAGACTGCCCCCCGAATACTGTAAAGCACGCTGGCACTAAAAATAATATTGCCCAATGTCGGAGCCAACTAGATTTGAAGAGGAAATAAGGCCCCCATGGAGCGCTTCTGAAATAATGTGGCACAATCAGAACTTTCCCATGGTTGGAGCCACTCGGGGCTCGGTTATTTAAATCTTGCCTGCAAAGGTCGGAGCGGAATATCGGAGCGGCCTGCTGCCATCCGGGGCCGCTCAGGAAACACCCAGGGTGCCCCCCCTCCTTAACGGTCTGTAGATGCTGCCGGTCTCCTCCTGCTCGTGGGCTCCGGGCAAAAAGGTGGGGCTCTCTCTGCCACATGAGAGCCCCGCTGACCTAAGGCACACTTCTCCCGGGGCTCCCTCCATTGCATGGGAGCCCCGCATCACTCTAGCTGCGTCCTCTTCCCTGCTGGCAGCCCCGGGGCTCTCCACAGCTCACTTGAGCACCGGGCCGCGGGAGGACTTCGCTTCTTCTCTCGGGGCTCGAGGAGGCAGGGTGGGCTCCCGACCTTCTTGCTGGCAACCCCACTTCCGGGCCAAATGCGTCATTTCTGTCCAGCAGCCCCGCCCATAGTCAGGTGGGCCGTGAGCACCGGCGGCGGCATCTTTGGGGCAGAATTTGAGGGGTAGGATCCCTCGTAGATATAAAATAAATGTAGCACTGCTTCGGGGGCAATAACGAGGGGTGGGCACCCTCGAAAGATACAATAAAGGTAGAAACGGGTTGGCACCCGTCATAAGTTTAAATAATCACAGCCATAATGCAGGAAAAATGCAGGGTAAGCTCCTGCAATAAAAATAAAACGCTCCATTAGGGGACATAAACTCTCACTAGGCTAGTATCTTTAAGGTAAAATGCAGCCTCTCCATGCTGCCAAAGGTCCTAGAGAGTCAAAGGGAAAAAGTCAAAAGGGGGTTTCAGGGCAAAGCAAAGTCCCCAATCATCCCAGGCAAGGCGGAGGGTTCTCAAAGAGTCCTCCAGCATCCAGGGCATCCAGGGGCTGGGCAGGGCCCAGGAACGCAAGCCTTCCCCTGGGCCCCAGCAGCAGTACGCCCCTGGCAGATTCAAGTTGGCAAACAAGAACATTTTACAAGAGGTCACAGTCTCTTTTTATAAACACAATTCATTTGTCTAAAGGTGCAGGCAAGGGGCGAACCAGATACAACTGGTTCCTGAGCGCTTTGTTTTGCTCTGCCCCTCTCTCTATTCACAGGATGGGTCAGGGTCATCAGTCGCACCACAGGGGGTGGAGCCAGCATTGTGAGGGGAAAGCCCAGCCATATTCAGGTCCCAGGTGCACTCCTCCCCAGCCATCAACATGCAGATCTCCCATTCACCACATGGGCAGTCCCATCCTGACTCCAGGAGCCTGGTACACCAGCCAGCCCCAGCCAATCACAAGCCAGCACATTCACTGCACAGACAGGCCAAGTTCTAGAAGTGGCACTTCCACACTAGACACAATAACGCCACACACATCATCGCACAGCATTTAATCACACGAGTCCGTACATTCCAAACTCGCACTTGCACTCCCCACGCATCAGGAATTACCATGGACACACACATTCCCCATGCATTCCTATGGGAGGTCAGGCCAATCTCACACACGCACCCAGAGAGCGCACACACTTTACACTGTGCCAATGTGCTAAAGTGCGCAAAGACCAGAAATCATTATAATTATGTAACACTAAAAGGCAAAAAGTTTAGGGGTGAACCTGCCAGAAGGGCCAAGTTCCACATCCCTGCTCCACTGTACCAAGACCTAGTTGAAAGCCAAATTGCCGCACAGATAAGATTTCATTGGCTTCGGCCCAGTCCTGAAACCTATTTAGTACAATACTTCCTGCCACCTTGACCAAGGAATCAAGTAATGAGATTGGCCAGTAACAGGCGGGACAGTCACTTTTTTTATATATCGATACCACAAGAGATTCTGACCAGGTATCAATAAAACTTATGGTGCAACATGGTGCCATAAATTGTGTCAGTAATGGGCCCCATAAAGCAATATTAGCTTTAAAATTTTTTAGTGGTATACCATTGGGACCCGAGGCTTTCCCCCCTTTACTTGCTTCTAGAGCTAAAGTAACTTATTCTATGGTTAATTGAAGGTTTATTGGCAGTTTAGGGGAGAAGAAGGAACCTAATGTCCTCCAAATATAGTATAGTCTTGTGAGATTTTAATCTTTACACTAGGAATACCAAAATGCTGCAGAAATTCTAGCTTCTGAAATGTTTTCAATGCTAATAAACTCTTGCAATTTTCCTTGAATACCAATTACAAAAAATAAAGTATAGGGTACTGCGTATTCTATCATAGCCAGAAAAGAATACAGTTTAGTACAGGTTCCACTAAGGATTATCTGGTCTGATCATAAAGTGATGCTATTCACAGTCAAATATGACACCTATAGGACCTACAATCGAATAAAGACAGACATAATCTGGAACAGGGATAACGTTCACCTTGGTGTGGGTACTTGGAAGCATTTTTACTGACTGCATCAATTCTCTGAGCCCCCAACTGACAAGGTTTCCACCTTAGTCATGATACATCCCATATTCTCACAGGCACCTTAGATCCTCAGACAATACAAAAGTGCTCCAAATACTCTGCTCCATACTCATAAGGGCTAAACAACCTGAGTAAGGGGATGTACTGTACCAAAAGTCCTGGTACCGATTCATGTGCACTCACAGATAGGTAGGTGGTTGTGCAAATGAAACATCTACATGAGAATGCAATTTAGAAAATAAAATAGCCAAAACAAAAGCCTACTCAATAAAATCATTACATCCATGGACATGGTCAAACTAGCTGTGTTTTAGTCCCCTCCCTCAAATGTGGTAGCCTCGAGCAGACTCAGCAGACTCAAAATCAGGGAAACAATCAATCTCAAGACATTCCACTATTGATTATGAAAGTTAAATCAATATCCAAGACTAAGAGACAACCTATCACAAAGCTAAATCAGACACTTAAATCTCATCTCACAAAGAAAAAGTCTGTCCAGGCTTACTGGTAGAAAATAATTATCTCATGGTTAAAAAAAGAATTGCTTAACATAATAAATAAATGCCTAGTTCACTCTAGTATGGTATATAATGCTCAAAGTAGGGCATGTGACACCCCCTCATAAAAAAGTAGTGACGGGGCAACAGGTGGCAATCTAAGGAGGGACTTGAGTTCCACCCGTCATTGAGCCCCAGTGTTGACAATCACCCTCCCTTCACCTGCACCTTCACCTAGTCATCAAGATGAATGCTATATAGCACATTTTTGCATCCTGCCGTGCCGGACAACAGGCATCATTCTAAGGAGGGACTTCGAGAGTCAGGTGTCATTGGGCCCCAGGAGGCGGCCCTTAACTTTCCCTTCAACTGCATCTGATCATCTTGCTGAGCCCTATACAGTGCATCTGCACATCCTGTTGCAAGGGAAACACATAGGCCGAGCCCCGGCAAAACCCAGGACAAGGGCAGGCCAGTCCTGAGCTTGTCAGCACCAGGAAGAGGTAGGCCCTGCCCCCTGGCCTTTTTGATTCAGAACAGCTGGTAAGAGTTTCCCCTTGGATAATTGGCATTGCTAACATCTTGCTATCTAACTCTTGAAAACAGATAAGTGATAACTTTGGCCTCACAACAGAGCGCAGGGGTATGCCAGGGAAGGAATTACACTTACGGCATGCATCATGGGTTCACCATTGCTGGCATCCTGAGTTGATCTGTCCTGACTTGTGAGACTGCCCAAAATAGCCCACAAGGTACTGTGAAAAGTAAAAGGGCAGCTCAACACGACACTAGAATCTGTGTAATCCATTAGATAGACAGTCTCATTGAAGAAGTGGGGTCAATGTTGAATAACAAGAAAAAAATTGATGACCTTGAAAATGGCACATAAATCGCGGACATTTTCAAGAAGCGGCCCAAAAGCACACACTTTGTAAGCCAGTCACAAGAGACACCACAGCAACTGCAACTGAAGTAAGGGCCCCATGTTATCACTGTGGTAGCAGCACCCATGAACATTTCGTTCTTGGAGGTGGAGACTGCAACTAGCCTTGAAGAAAGGAGAAACACAGAAGTTGTTTCCATAACTGACATCCCTTGCTCTAACCGATATAGGCTCCTTGCATACAAAGACATTGATGATGCTGCTATGATTGAATCAGGCAGTGAGACTCAAGGGGAACTTGGCAAAAGATTTATAGGCGATCCTTCAAATGGTGCAGAGCGGGAATATCGACAGAAAAATATTCTGGGACATAAATATCGCTGCAAAAATATCGCGGGGAAGAATTATCAACAAAATATAGTTTACAATAATATCGACTGACAGGTAAGTAATATTGATTACAAAAATATCGTTGTAATAAATATTGTTCACAAAAATATAGTTGTAATTAATAGCGTTTACAAAAATATAGTTGACAAAGATATTGAATTATTAATAATGTTATGTATTTTATTGATTATAATGAGAAGTGTTTGACATAATAATATATTTTTTAGAATTTTACTAGTTATTAATTTAAGTTTAATTCTGCGTTTTTATTTCCGTAGCGGGTTGTGGGTTTATATGGGAATATGGTGGGAAGTAATTTAATTATATAACATTTATTGAATAATTAATGTGTTAATTGTTAATTAATAATAGTTTGATAATTAGTTGTTCATTAATTTCAATTAATCAGGTAATAATTCATTGTGTTAATTTTTTAATTAATTTTAGGTGTGTGTTGTGGTGTTTATATGTGTAAATGATGGTAAGTAATTCATTTTGTATTGATTAATTATGAAATATGTTTAAATTAATTACCATTAATTAATTAGTAATTATTCATTGCAATTGTGTAATTAATTGTAGGTGTGTGTTGCAGTGTTTATATGTGTAAATGGTGTGAAAGGTGGTAAGAATTTCGTTTTTATTGATTAATTAATGAATAATAATAAATTAATTTTCATCAATTAATTAGTCATTATTACATTTAGGGGTCGATTCCAATTCGGGAAACGAATCCGTACGACGATTCGTATTCGTAGCTGTTTCCGTACGAAGCTTACGAATCCGTCCGAATTGCGTAGTATGATCCATTGCGAGAAAATACGTCTGAATAATTGCGAACCATATGAAAATGAAGGGTCAATCCGTACGACATCGACCCGCACAGTGAACGGTACAATTCGTAAAAATGCCGTACGTCCCACCAAGTATGATCCGGACCGGGGAATGAGTACGCGATTCGTACGGTAAACGTCGCATATGAGCAATTCGTACGGAGGGCAACACTATCACATACGGGTCTATGCACCGTACACCTACGACCTTGGGGTGTACGAACCGTACCCCTACGGTCCGTACACCTACCATCATGGGGTGTACGCAAGAGGACATATGCACCGTACCCCTGAAATCCACGGGTGTAAGCACCGTACCCCGATGCACCATACCCCTGCAATCATGGGGTGTAATCACCGTACCCGGGGAGGTCCATTTCGTACGCATTTCGAGGCGAAATTTGCATTTACGGATGTTTTAAGCTCACGTAGAAAAATAGTCATAGGGAGTGTTGTCGATACGATTCGTACTTGCCTGGTTGGAAAATGCAGCTTCGATCCGTACAGACATCGCGTACTGCGTGTTCGGATTCCGATTCGTATGGATTAGTGAGTTGCACGGTCTTTGCTTTGGGTACACATCCTACTACATCGTACGTACGGGTACAGTTCTGCCTACGATTCATTTGGGAAAAATGCTCCGTGCGGCTATTTGGAGGGCATTTTACCGAGCCGGAATCGGCCCCTTAATTGTGTGATTAATTTTAGGTGTGTGTTGTGGATATTATAGTGTTAAATAATTTGTAAGTAATTATTTTTTATTGTTTTTGTTAATAATAATATCTTTAAATGTATATATCAATTATGTTAATATTGGAAATTAAATCTGATAAAAATGTTGATGGAGTTGTTTTTTATTGTTTTGGGATTCAGCACTTTCCCTACTGTTGCACTCACTGAGTGGGAATATTAATTTTTACCCCTACGCTATGAAATGAAATGAAATGAAATGAAATTGGGTTTATAAAGCGCATGGCTGCCCTGAAGCGTCCCAGCGCTGGTAAACTGATAACAAAGAACTCAGAAAAGGGAAGGTCTTAAGGAGTGAAGGGGAAGAGAAAGGTTTTAAGTGCTTTTCTAAATTTGGGGTAGGCGTGTTCCATCCGGAGATCCCTGGGGAGTGCGTTCCACTTATTTGCCGCATTCAGCAAGAACCAGCGGCCTCCGGTATCCAACGCTTTCCCTACTGTTGCACTCACTGGAGTGGGAATAGTTATTTTTACCCCTACGCTATCCAATGCTTTCCCTATTGTTACAATCATTGGAGTGGGAATAGTCATTTATACCTCTACGCTATCCAGCGCTTCCCCTACTGTTGCACTCACTGGAGTGGGAATAGTACATTTTACCCCTCCGCTATCCAGCGCTTTCCCTACTGTTGGACTCACTGGCATAGTAATAGTCATTTTTATCCCTCCGCTATCCAGCGCTTTCTCTACTGTTGCACTCATTTGAGTGGGAATAGTAATTTTTACCCCCTCGTTATCGAACGTTTTAACTACTAATGTTTTTATTTTGTTATTAAATGTATGTATTATTATTTTTTAAATAGTTTAATGTGTTAATTAAATATAGGAAAAACTGGAGGGGGTCCCTCTATTTATCAAAAAAATATTTTTGAATGACCTATTGTGTATCACCTCTTATAACTCAAGATCCTAATTCAAAAGCAACCACATGATCAGAAAATATACAAAATGGACATAAAAATGAAACCAATTAAACATTTTAACAATTTATTACATCAAATATATTCTTTGATATCAAAAATACAATACAATGCCATCCAATAAAAATTATTTAAAAAGTGACAATTCGCGTAAAGAACAATAAAATACACTGAGATAAAAGTTGTCGACGCAGCGGTTCGGTTTGTTTTATAGCACCTTCATCAGGACAAGGTTCTATTTTAATAAAGGAAACATACAATTAGAGACACAATATCACATATATATATATTCTTCAGCATTTTTACAGAGACACAAATTTAAATTAACAATTTGTTTAAGATCTAAGAGACATAGTACTTGTAGGCATTAGAACTTCCATTTGTTAGTGGTTTAGGAAATTGAGTTATGTGGCGTCATATACTTTTGTGGAGGGAATATGGCCTAATTACTGTTGACAAACATGATCTAGACTTATAAGTTCATCATGCGCATACCTTTTGCTTAAAAACGTAGGAATTAGTTCAACCTCATTCATCAATTCGAGGTTCTTCTTATCGGGTCACCTTAGTTAATGGCGGTGCTTCTACAAGATTGCTTTACTTATTGGATCATGTCTTGCCACACATTTCTTAATGGGGGCAAAATAAGGTAATATTCAATTCATTAGTCCTGTTGATGTTTCTCAAAACTCTATACATAATCTCAATTTATTAAACAAAAATACCTTTGTATTGCTGGAAATCTTTGGTAAAAATGAGGACGAGGGAGCCACCGTCATAAATAGCAGGATCGCTGTTGATACACATAAATAGGGGTCGAAGTATAATTGAATCATGTCCTGCTTTATGTTTACTAGGCACAACAGTTACGGTTAATTAAATATAGAGCATTTTATTTTATTTTAAATTATTTATATATATATGTGTTTATTTTATTTTTATGTAATTAAAAGTTGATAAAATAAATAAAGATAATAGGTAATAAAATGTATTTAAGTAAATACATGTGTATGTATACTTTTTTTGTTTATAATTATTAAATTAAGTTTATTTGTTATAATTAGGTAAAATATATATTAAATCTCATTTATCTTGTTAATACTATTAATATTATTTAATGAATTTTATTTAAGTTATGTTCTTTTTTTTAAAGTCGATATATTTTACTCGATATTTTTTACATCAATATTTTTGAGTCGATATTATTGTACTTACCTGTTTAACTATAGGGAGTCAATATTTTTGTTCGCAATATTTTTACCTCTATATTTTTTTCATCGATATTTGTAGTCAAATTGAAGGCTGAAATACATAGGGGCCCATTAAGATATCTGGAGGATCGCCACCGCCATGCGGGCGGTGGCGATCCTCCAGACATCCTTACTCGCCCGCCACCCATTGCCCCCCACCATATTACTATGACGGGGGGACCGCGGCGGACGGAAAGACTGTCCGCCACGTTTCCGCCCCGGTCGCCTTGCGACCGTGGCGGAAAAGGTTTAATATGGCAGCGTGTCTTTCAGACACCGCCAGCCATATTACAATGGGCCAAAACAGATGCCTTTCTGTGGTGGCAGGCAGGCCGTCTTCACTTCGGAGGCCCCCTGCAGGCCCCCATGGTGAAGGCAAGATGGGGGTGCACACGGGGGGTACCTGTGGTACCCCCCTGCATTTGCATACTTTGTGTATGCAATTGCATACATGCATTTTTAGCATTGTGGCGGGCGGTGCTGAGAGCACCGCCCGCCACAATGTTAAAAATTCATGATGCGCCCGCCACTGTGGCTGGCGCATCCTAATACCCCCTACTGTCCCATTATCGATAGGATGGCGGGCGGACTAAGTCCGCCCGTCATCCTAATGACCCCCATATTCTTTGTTCAGAAGTACTGCTTCTACTGACTATGGTGGAGGAGTGGGGTTAAACCAATGTACTGACCACAATTCCACCGAGTACAGAACTTTCACTTTGAGAAATAGAGATAGAAACATGAATATTTCAGAAAAGTGGATTTACGGGCAGGGTTTGCAGGGTTATATTACCCGGGGGAAGGATCGACTTTACGTTCCTGTGAAACTAGTAGGGAATTAATCAAAGAGTGTTCCCAACTGGGAAAGGGGGACTGAGTCTGTTTATAATTCATATAGGGGTACGAGGCAGTACCAAAGAAATGAAGAAGAAGGTGGTTGGCATGATACTGATGATGGCAGGAGAAAGAGAAAACTAACCAAATTATCACAAACATTTTTGTCCTATCCCGTAGATTTCAGTAGAAGCTGGCAAGTGGGAGTTGAACCTGGAGAGGAGGGAAAACCGTGGCATGGTTAATTTCAATGGGATCAATATCAAAAAGGTGATATATGCCTAATGTGCCATAACTACCCCCTGGTACCAAGGAAAGTCATGAGTCTCTGAAAAGCAAAGTTATTCACTGGGTCAAGGCTTATAGGCATTACTACTCCCTTATTAGATTTTACTTACTGGAAACAAGGTGTTGCGCTCTACAGGGTACAGAGTTTGATTACATAGCCATAGATTTTAAGCAGGGAAGAGTATTGTGAAGGTCTAGCGAATCTGGATTTGCATACCTGCCCACCCGCTGGATCCAAAATAGAATTTAGACATAATGTACCACCTTGAAGCTAACATCTCCCTGTCAGAGGAAGAGATCCCTGCCCAGTGCACATCACAGATCCGCCAAATCCAATCAAAGTCACTTAGAGAGGCTCTATCCTTAAGGATGCAGATTGGCTGGAGAATACAGACACACTAGTTGGGGTTGAGAGTGCTTGGATGTCATTCCAAGAGAGCCCACCCAAATGGGGATTCTACAGACTGTCAGATGTAATGAAGTGGAGAAAGAGGGTGGCAGTATGGCCGTGGTGTTGGGGCAACAGACTTTGCCAATATTAGCACTGAAGCGAGGCCATTCTCATCTGGGAGGCTGGCAGGTGGGTTAATCATATGGATAAGGACCTCCCTTGCTTTTAGGATAAAGAGACTTAATCTCAGTTCTGCAGGTTTCCTCGGTGTGGACATTTCTTCTGCAGTTTAATCTACAATTGAATAATTTATACCATTGATTCACAAATCCGAATCACGACTCAGGTACCCTGCTATTGTTAGTAGATTTTCTGGTGAGAGATAACACAGGGACTCATTTGGTGATACGTATGAATCACTTGATTTTAGGCAAGAACTTGCGAGGAAGGAGGATGAGGAAAGGGGGGTCCAAAGGTTGTCAACCTCCCCGCTCAAGAAAGGTTGTAAGGTTGCAATGCAATTTGCCTCTATTTCATTCACATTTGACTGCACGTCTGTAATGGGTGCTCCAATTCAGACAAAGTGGCAGATTTTACCTATAAGAGGGCAAATTCTAAGAGCTAAAATACATTATATCTTTTTTTATATGGTTCTTTAGCCCGATTTACATGGCATGAGGGTCATTGAGTGCTTTATTAGCACCCTTAAGGCCATAGGCCTCGAGATCACAAATGCACCCCACTTGCCCTCAAAACAGATATCTTGTAAGATGGAACCCTGAATAATAATATCTAAAGAGGCTGGAGAATCGTTGACTCTAAAGCTAATGAGAAACAGTGGTGAGATGGTTGCCCGGGTGGGGGGCTGGTGGGGGGGTTGATGGTTTGGGGAGTCAGATACGGATATTCGCTGGAACAGTGAACTGAAATCGTAATCTCAGCAGGTCAAACTAAAAATGGGGGGGGGGGTTGATTTATATATTCCCAGGCAGTGTTGGCTGCTCCAGTAATCCAATTAAAGTAGCAAGGCACAGTTTATTTGATGGGGGGGAGTCGGGGTAGACAAATGTACATCACCTTTCTTCATTTAGTATCAGTTCGGGCAACAGGCAAGTTGGAGTATGGGCAGTTTTGAGCCCAGAGGGCAGGGGTGCAGGGAGGTAGGTGAAAGGGAGGGGGGTTATCAGTTTTCATGTATGATTTTGTGGAGATGTTTACTGGTTTAGCAGCATCTCAGAGATGCAGCAGGCAGAAGCGAACTCCAAGGGTCAACAATTATGAGTAGAAAACAGGAAACAGGGGTAGAGTTGGATCGTTAATGGTCTGGGAGACAAAACCAAGCATGGCATGGTAAGCCACTTTATTAGACGACAAGCCCCAGATGGTGCAATCTTGAATGAGACACACTTGATTGGGAATAGATGTATGACATTGCACAGGGGAGGCTATAAGTTGGTGGCTCATGAAGGTTTCACCTCCAGCTCATGAGGAGTAGGCATACTGATCAAAAACGCATTTCCCTTCACAGTACGGGTCAAGTGGCCAGACGCACGAGGCAGATTTATTGGGGTCTCCGGTCAGTGGGAGGGGAAGACGGACACATCTGTCTCAGTATACGTACCACAGGGCCTTAAAAATGACACTTTCAAAGATATTAGCTATATACTCCTGTCGCTTCCAGAGGGCCTACTAGTAATAGGAGGAGACTTTAATGCTGTGTTGTCCGGTGCCCTTGACCGACACCCTCAGCGAGACCTCAGACCAGCTCAGATGTGGTTTCCCAACTTTCTTGAGTCAATGGGGCTGGTGGAAGCATGGAGGACATACAACCCAGAAAGGGCCCAATACACACACCTATCGGGAGCTCACGGTAGCCTATCACGCATCGACTAAATTTTATGCCCTGCAGCGCAAGCACACACTACTCGAGAGATTCGTCACCTTGGCCGCGGCATTTCAGACCATTCCCCGGTCTGGATGAAAGTTGTACTAGGACAGTCAAATGCCAGAAGGGTCACCTCAGTTAACTCATGGTATCTGAAAGATCCAGCCACCCGGAAGAGCATTGCCTGTGCTACAGACAATTACTTTCAGGAAAATGTGGGTTCTGTCGAATCTGCCCAGACGATATGGGAAACTTACAAAGTGGTCATTCGAGGTGAGACCCTTTCCCTGATTGCCGGAGAAAGAAGGAAAGGCTGGCAGATCTGGTGCACGCAGAGGAAGCAGTGTTAAAAGCAGAAGATGAAGTGGCCCAAGCAGCCACGCCCGAAAGAATCCACCTCCTGCAGTTAAGGCAAGATGAATACAAGAGTGTCGCAAAGGATAGAGCAGAGAGGTACCGAACAGATTATACAAACATGGGGACAAGGCAGGAAAGCTAATAGCTTGGTTGGACAGACGGGACTGGGCATCTCGCCTATTGGCAGAATTACAAGACGAGGGCTCCACCCACAAAGTGGACCTGCAGGCAATGGCGGACGCATTCGGGGCACATTATCAATCAGTTTACCACACAGCATGTAATTTCACAGAAGAAGATAATAGTGAGCTGCTCCGGGACATTAGGCTTCCCACCCTCTCAGACAAAAACAGAGCATATTTAGAATCCTCTGTAACGGATGACGAAATAGCACAGGCAATAAGGGGGATTAATTCAGGGAAGGCGTCGGGACTGAACGTCATTCCCATTGAGCTGTACAAACTGAAACCTGACAAGATTGACCCGTCTCCACTCCAGTTTGTGGACAGCAGAGACGAAGGGATACTACCATATGATCAGCGGGTCGCTAATATCGTAGTCATACACAAAGAAGGCAAATCCAAAATGGACAGTGCGTCCTACAGGTCTATATCACTGCTGAAAACGGAGCCTAAGATTCTCACAAAATTGCTTGCAACACGCCTCATTAAAGTCATTAACACATTGGTCCATCCGGACCAGTCAGGCTTTATGCCACATCGTAATACAGCACTCAACTTATGCCACCTACTCGGAGTACTGGGCAGAGTATCGACCGGCTATATTGGTATCCCTTGACACCACATGGCTTTTGATATGATTGAATGGCCATATCTTTTTGCAGTGTTGGACAAGTTAGGGTTTGGTCCCTCATTTGTAGGCTGGGTCCGCCTCTTGTATTCCAGTCTCTTGGCCCGGAAAGTAGTGAATAATCGTAAGTCTCCAGATTTCCAGCTGATGCCAGGGATGTCCTGTGTCTCCGCTCCTCTTTGCGATCGCGCTGGAACCCCTGGCGGCTTGGATCGGGCAGAACTGAGTAATTTGTGGAATGCGATCGGCCCAAGGCCTGGAGGATAAGATTTTGATATACACCGAAAACATCCTTCTTTATATGACTTCTCTAAGAGCCTCATTGATTAGTCTCTTCGAAATTCTTGCAAGCTTCGGGAGATTCTCCTGTTTCTCCATAAACTGGGCAAAATCAGTAGTTTATGTCCCATGGGGAGGGGTTCGGCCTGCTCTACTGAGGAACTGTCCAATCCAGATAGAGACAGAGAGCTTCAGATATTTAGGTATTTACGTAACGCTGAGTCCGGAACTCCGGAGATTAAAAAGCGATGTCAAGCATTGGAAGTCCCTCTTCAAGATGATGGCTCTTCCCTGCTTTCTATACGCTCTCCAGAACGCGATGGACCCAGTCCCCACAGCTTATTTTAAAGAAATGGAGAACCTACAAAGAGAACTCCTTTGGGACGCATTATATTTTAATGGATTAGTCAACATTTTATAAGACTGTAAGGGAGATCCCGTTAAACAAGCAGATCAACCTATCCATACACCACTTCTTGCTGACAACACACTACATAACTCTAAGACTCCTATGGGCCTTCAAAATATCTTGAATAGGTTCACAGAGGTATGTCAGTCATTCGGCTTAGTAATTCATGGTCTAAAAACAAGTTTATCAGTTTTTGCCCAATAAGTCTTTTAAAGGGCACACTGCGGCTTGGTCTTGAGTACCCGGAACAGGTCAAAGAATTCAGCTATTTAGATGTGAGGGTGACGAGTATTACGCCCTGGTCAGATCAAATGCTGAAAAGACAAATGTCTTTCCAACATGTTGGAGCCACAGTGGTAAAGAAACTAAAAGGGTCAAACTATCGCACTATTTCAAAGAGTTGCAAATTTGCTATGCTAGGAGACTAGGAGCGGCTCTTTATAGAGCAGAAAGGGCTGGAGTTGGCAAAAAACTAATTTATTGGAGCTACTCTGTTATTGCCAGATAGCACCCCACTCATGCCGATGCGCCTTGACCTGGGTTTAAAGTCTATATCACATACAGCCTGTGAGAAGTTGGCCTGATATGTGGTGTTTCCAATTCTGGAACCACCTTGTATCAGTCCAAACAATCCCTTATGGTGTCTGGTTGTAAGTCAACCTTGTAGACAAGCTATCCTAGGGGTAGCATGGACTAAGTAGCCTTAAAGGCTTAATTTAAGAGGTCGTGTTAAGCGAGCTGTTTTACCACATACAATCCTGTAATACCAAATGAAAGGACACCACACAAGTATATATTATAAAAATATATGTGTTTATTTCTAAATTAATCCCCAGTACTCTTTATAAGCAAAGGGGCACAAGCGTTAAATCAAAAGCACAGTATAACATACAAAGTTGCACAATTATGGATGAGGGCGGGTGGCCACTCAAACCATATACTAAAAAAATGGTATAAGAGATACCAATCGAACAGTGGTTAGGCCTAGGGCCTAGAGAATCGCTGGGAGCAGTCAGGACTAGCAATGCTGAAGTCGGGAGAAGCCCGCGGGATTCGGGTGCAGCACGTAAAGTGCGGCTTGCACCAATGCAAAGTCAATGGTGCGTAAAAGTTACACAAAGTTAGTTTAAAGATACTTCCGCTGAACCTAGAGGAACAAAACTTAAGACACAGACCCTAGAGGTGTGTACCAACGTGGGCACACTAGCGTTGCAATGTTACCTCACCCACAGGAAGTGAGTGCACAGGGTCGAAGTGGCGTCGGGTTCTGACACGCAGGTTCTTGGTGCTTGGAGCTGGAGAAGCTGCAGGCGATGGGAAGCAGAAGTGTCCGGTGTGATCCAAGGGTGGATCGAAGTCGAGATGAATCTGAAAGCAGAGGGGACAGAGTCTAGGTCACTCAGCAGTGACCAGGGTGGAACCAGGACGGAACCAGGCAATGTCGGGCGCAATCAGATGGTTGTTGAGAGGCTTCTCTCCGCTGTCACGTGGGCTATGGGGCGTCTGCGACGTCCAGGAGCAGGTCCCGATCTGTCCCACGCAGGCTCTCGATGTCAGCACCGTCGGCTTCAAGATTGCAGCAAACAGCACTTGGCAAAAGCAATCCACGCGGAACCAGGAGATTGCTTCTCACTCAGACCAGGAGGGTCAGAGTGGGGGCTCCTTTTCACAGGAGCTGGTGCAGATCTGGAGCAACCAGAAAAGCAAGTCGTTTTCAAGTTTTCGTTGGCACAGGGGCCACAAGCCAGCTGGCAAGGGACCGGTCCAATGCATCTAGCCAACACAAGCAGAAGGGCCCCACGCAGCACTCGTCGAGTGTGGAGGGGGTAGCTTTGGTGCAAGTGTAGCTCAGGATTGGGGCTTCTCAAACCCCTGTGTACAGCTTCAAGGGTCACTCGTGGGCTGAACGGTCAGCGTCTCGTGGCCTTTTCAAGATGGCATGCCCCACGCTTTTGGTCGCCTCCACGGGTCTCAGCTCTGCAGGGACTGTGGATCGGGCTGGGAGAAGGCAGGCAAGCTTGATCTCTTTGGTCTCTGTTGCTCGAGTTCCAGCGGGAACTGCAACAAAGCAAGGGTCGAGGGCTGGATGGTGCCTGTTTGCACAGGGTGGTCACTCCTTGACCACAAGGGAGATTATTCAGTCTTCTACGTTGAGTAGGATGTCGAAGGGTCCAGAATTCGTTTCTTATGTTTCTTCAGGATGATCTGAGTTGCATTGGCACTGCTCCCACTCTTATTCCAATCTGAGGGGTGGATCTCCTGCTAGGTCCCTCGGTATGGGTGGGACCAGGACGGGGGGCGGTTACACCCCCTTTCCTTTGTCCAGGTCACACTGGAGCTGGGGCTGGTGTGCCCCAGAACCGGTTTGACCGGATTATGCAAGGGGAAGCCTTGTGCTCCCCAGGCACTGTCTGGTTTCTTTCAAACCTCCCTGCTACAATCCACTATCTCCTGTCTGGGGTGGTGTGACACCTCCCTGTGACAGGAAAGCCTTTGTCCAGGCCTCCTCTGCTGAGTTTCGGACAGCAGCAGGAGATCAGACATGTGTCTGTGGCAGAAGCATCCATTTTGTGGATCTGAGGCTCTTTTAAAAATCAACTGCGTTTTAGCAAAAGTAACATGTCGTCCCCTCTAGAGGGGTGCAATACTACCCCCGTCACCAGGACTGGCGAGGGGGTAGTATTCCAATTCGTATGACACCTTACACGACATGTTTTGATAAAGCCAAACCAAAGTTGACGTATAACCGCGAGGATTATAATGCACTTAATAGTATATGGTTTGGCATTATCCCGGAACAGCTAAGGGAATTGGTCCCGACAGCTGCAGACAGGCTCAGCTCATGCTAGAGCACCATCTCACATTAAACCACGCACTCTGCCTTCAGGATTGTTAAGGCCTGCCATAGGAGTGGCTCACAGGTTTATATGTGTCCAGATAGGTGTGGTAAATAAATATTTACCGTCGGAATTTCTATGCAGTAAAGTTCAATAAAATAACTCAGTCAGAAATAAGAGGCAAAATCCGTGGTATCTGAGTTTATAAGGGGTTTTATTCCATAAAATGGAATGGTTTGAACCAGGTATCATGTTCCTTTCACCATAAAGGATCAGGAAGGGATAGACAATACTTTATTGACAGAATACAATATTTATAGTAAATGCATATAATGGTGATGGATACAGAAGGCGTAACAGCTGAGAGAAACGAGATAAGAACACATGTGCGTAACAGAAAGGCGTGCACGAGGGCGTACACAGAGGTGTGTGCTAGAAACGTCACATGAAAGTGTCACAAGTGGGTGGATAAATAGTGGAATCTTGCAGTGTCAGCAGAAATCTGTAGCAAGGATGCGCGCGCAGCAGCATGACGTGTGACTGACGTAAGGCTGGAGGGTGCAGGGGACTTGACATTTAGCACTAGAGGAAAGAGACAGAAGTCTGGCATGTCAGATCGACTCGTTCCTAAATCATATCTGATATCTTGTGTTTAGGGAACTATATTATCTAGAAGGAAAGGTCTCTTGGGCAAAAGCTACTCTATACTGACTATTAATGCGTGCATATGTGACTACGTGTCTGCGGGTAATGCGAGGGGCCATGGGCCTACCATGGTAACGGGAGCAATGAATTACTTGCATGGAGACAGAGAGGCCGGGCCCTTTGCTCTGCAGCCGGGGAAATGTTTATCTATTCTGCTAGACTGGAATGTGTTTTCGAGGAGCTGAACTTGGCTATACTGATAACTTGAAGGCAAAATACTGTCTTTGGCAGGCAAGCAGGCCGAGCCGGGCACCGCTCGCCGCGCAGGGAGTAGGACAGAGGTCAGGGATGCATCCCACGTTGCAGCTTTCAGGAGGCAGAGAACAGAAAGGGCTCGATGGCAGAAATCAGGGCCTAGCTCTGCAGGGCTAGGAAAACGTGAAAGTGCACTATGAAAAGACGTTGGCAAGGCATACTTGGGAACAGAATTATCGATCCATTCATGGTGGATCTGAAAGAGGACATGTTAACGTTGGACGCAAATGTATTTGCGTCTTCATAACTGGTAGAGGAGGGAAGTTACATGCACTTTAAGCTCGTACATGGAGTCGGTGGGGTTCACGTTAGGGGACACAATTGACCATAAAAATTCATATTACCTCATTCCCTTCTTGTCCCCTACGGACCCTTCATGATATATCAATCTTCATCAGTCCATCTATCTGTTCATATAACATCATTTGCTCTTCCTTTTTCAGGTGGGATTTAGAACGTGGACTTGGATGAGGAAAACATGATGTGGCGCACAAGCCGCAAATCGCCGGCCCACATTGTATACATAGGCAACAACTGAATACTAGGAGAAGAGCTATTCCGAGGAAGGATAGGACTTTCCAACCCCAGGCTGATAACACGCTCCAGAACCAACCGGACCAAGTCCAGGTGCCTGGATTCTGGTGTATCTGACTTGCAATCTTATGGAGGCGGGTTATGGCTTTATATACTGACGGTGTGTTTTCTGGAATGAAAACACAGCAACTTGATCCGATGACTCTACAGGCTCCGCCCCTATCGGCCAGGATGACGTCAAGAACAAGACGATTTTGAAGGACAACAAGTCTCATAGCAGACTGTTCCTCTGTTAAGTTGCCTAGGGCGGAAGTAGCTTCATTTACCACTGCTTCAAGGGTTCTGGTCAAATGACGTATTGCTTTGCTATTGAAGATAGCTCCTAAATAGGGAAAGAAACCTTTATTGAAATCTGTATATTGTTCCAATGCCGTTTCAGTATAGTCGACAATCGGGAGATCTCTCTTGTGTCTATTAGGTACTAGCCGGGAGTTCTTATGATAATCAGGAGGAGCTAGAAAAACAGGTGGCAGAAGGAATGCAATGTAACATGTCCCATCCCAATCTAGTGGTAAACGTATATAGGCTGTATGACCACAAATGAAATAGGAATGGCGGGTAGCTTTGAATGTAGACTTGCCTTTATCACTGAATTCGATCACAGTAGTACATTTACTATGACCTAGGGGTACTGAACCATTCTTTCTGACACATAATTCGCCTTTGACTGGTAATACTGACATAGAGGGTAAGTCTGGTCCTGTATCAGACTGGACATTCAGAATCATGAGGTTAAGTGTATAATTACCTAATCCATATACTTCATTTTCTAGATCGGTTCCTGTCCTTTGTGGAAGACCCTCCTTGTTAGGATAACATGCTTTATGCAGAACTGTGTTCAGATTTACCCATACCCAACTGCCTTTGTAGACTATGGAACCAGAGTCTAAAGAATTTATTAAACTGAACCAGGCACCACAGGAACCATTATGTGTGAACGGATACGGGAAGAGGGGCAGGACTCCCTTGTATTTCTGATAGGGAGGAAGTCGGCCACATATCCAACAATTCGTAGCATTGCTGGTCTGATGGGAATGATGTAACATACTGATAAAGGTATTGTTGCGCAGCGCAAGCCGGTAAGATAACTCATGCGGGGGTAATTCGCTGAAGGTATGCTCGACAGTGCTATTTGGAAAGAAATGTGCATGTATGGAAATAGGGAAATACATGTGTAGCAGTAAACTTGCAGCAATAATCGTAAGACTCAGAAAAAACATAATCAATAATGTCACAATGCAATGGCTACGAAGAGATTTACAATATTCTCGTTTCTCGAGCTGTTTCTGTCTATCTCTCTCTCTATTGGGATCTAGCTTGTACATGTCAGGAACCTGTCTAACCGCTTCACCTAGGGGAGGACTTAAACAATTAAACTGTCTGACTTGCTAGACCTCAACTTTAAACGGTACTCCTGTTGGGGAGTTTTCTCTACCAGTGGGAGTTTGGTATCAGTTTCTGGGACGGGGCCGAGCTGAGAGTCTGACTCTGGCGGAAGTCCATGATATTTTTTTATATGACTTGAGTGGAGCCAGCCCTTGCGGCCCTCCACTTTCACCGCTGTCCTTGTAGTTAATAAAACAAGCTTCGGCTCCTGCTAGCGGGGCTCCAGCGGACTCCTCCTGTCGAAGTTTCTCACAAAGACGAGGTCCCCCGGTATAATCTCGTGTGGCTTCACCTCGGTGTTGTCGGGAAAGGCTGCAGCTACCTGTGAACGACAAGATTGTAGTGCAGACATCAAGGAGGCAAGGTAATCTGTCAACATGTTACTATCAACATCGGTTATTTTACGAGGCAGAGGCGTCCCCCACATATTCGGCGGCCTACCAAAGACCACCTCATACGGGGATACCCCTGTTCTAGAGTGTGCAACCATTCTCATGTAAAACAATGCAACTGGCAAGGCGACTATCCAGTCTACCCCTTTCTCGGCACAAATTTTAGCAAGACGTGTTTTCAGTGTCTGATTGTGGCGTTCCACGAGACCTGCTGCCTCGGGATGTCGGACGCAGTGGAATTTCCACTGATATCCTAGCAGGAGTGATACCTGCTTCATTAACTCGGACGAGAATGGTTGGCCATTATCTGAATACACGACACGAGGCAAACCGTACCGTGGGAAGAATTCACGAACCAACTGTTTGGCAGTGGTCGGAGCAGTGTAATCTGGGACTGGATATGCTTCTGTCCAACGGGAAAGTGCACATACAACTACGAGGACATATTTGAATCCTCGACATCGTTCCATCTGGATATAATCCATCTGGAGGACTTCAAAAGGGTGATCGGGAGGATTGAATCCACCTTGCTCTACGGGAATGCTTTTGCCTGGGTTGAACTGACAACAGATCATGCAAGTACGCACTTTCTGTTTTGCTGCTGCTCGTAAATGTTTATTGTACCAGAGATTCTGTAAACTGTCTAACATGGCTTTTTCTCCTAAGTGTGCTGGACTGTGTGCAGTGTTAATCATAACTTGAACCATAGAGTCGGGGAGAAACCATGTGGCTTTTCCCTTTGTCGTCCATCCCTGGTCTGTCTGGATCCCTCCTAGTTCAGTCCATTTCTTAATTTCGTCTGGAGTAGCATGTGTCTGTATGTCAATTACATCTAGTGCGGGATCCTTAACTGTCATGCAATGTGTCGGTGTCGGAACTATTGTCTTTGTCATGTCAGATGCATGTGTGTGAGTCAGAGCTGTGTGTTTCGCTGTTCGATCGGCCAGGTCGTTACCCTGGGAAATAGTATCTGTAACTTTAGTATGTGCCTTGCACTTCATGATAGCTATGGCTGACGGCAAATGTATTGCTTCCAATAATTCTTCAATGAGGGGACCATGTTGGATTTTGGCTCCGTGAGAGGTCAAGAAACCTCTTTCCTGCCAGAGTACACCGAAGTCGTGTACGACTCCAAATGCATAACGTGAATCTGTGTATATGTTGACATTCCTGTTCTTGGCTACTATACAAGCTCGGGTCAGAGCAATGAGCTCTGCAGCTTGAGCAGACAGTGTATCAATACGGTGTGTTTCTTTGACTTCAGTTTCAATGGTCACTGCATATGCGGCCACTAATTCTCCTGTGCTTGTTCTCATACATGAACCATCCACGTAAAGTGTCAGGTCTGGGTTAGTCAGTGCAACATCTGTCAAGTCTCGTCGGGGCTTTGTTACTGCATTAATGATCTCTATACAATCATGTGGAGCTGAATCTGTAATGTTCGAAGGTAACAATGTGGCAGGATTGAGTATATTACAGCGTCTGATTTCTATGTGTGGCTGGAACAATGTCAATTCATAACCTGTCAGTCGTGCTATAGTCAAGTGTTGAGTCTGTGTTCTGTTTAAGAGAACTTCCACAGAGTGTGGAACTTGTACTGTCAGGGGATGTCCTAACACTATGGAATCACTTTGTCGGATTGCTAAGGCTGTCGCTGCAACTGATTTTAAGCACGCAGGCAGAGCCTGGGCTACTGGGTCTAATGTACTCGAAAAATAAGCCCACGGCTTATGTGAACCTGCTTGGTCTTGTGTGAGAACAGATAATGCTGTGCCATCACGTTCTGTAACAAAAAGTGTAAAAGGTTTGTTGTAACAAGGTGTTGCTAAAACTGGTGCTTGACATAATGCTTTCTTTAATTCATCAAAAGCCTGTGTGTGTTCCTGAGTCCAAGGGAGGACAGTCGAAGTCGCTGCCTCCTGTGTTGTCAACTGTATAAGTGGCTTGGCTAGAAATGAGTACTGGGGAATCCATTGTCTGCAGTAAGAGGTGAGGCCAATAAAGGCCCGCACTTCCTTTTGTGTCTTGGGTTGCGGTAAGTGTGCAATTAACTCGATGCGGTCAGGTGTTAGCTGTCTCCCCCTCTTGGACAGCAAGTGCCCAAGGTACACCACTTGCTGAACACAGAATTGTAACTTTGAAGGGGACACCTTGTGTCCTTTGTCAGCTAGGAAATGCAAAACCGTCAGTGATGCATGTTCACATTCAGGTTCGCTACGAGCGGTGATCAGCAGATCATCGACGTACTGCAGTAGGGCTGTGTTAACTGGCATGTGAATACTGTCAAGCTGTCTTTTTAATGCTTGGCTGTAGATGCTGGGGCTTTCTGTGAATCCTTGAGGTGCGCGTGCAAATTTGAAGCTACGGACATTTAAACAGAATCCGAAAAGGTATTGGCTTTCCGGATCAATGGGGACACTGAAGAAGGCGTTCTTGAGGTCAATTACAGTAAAGAACATCGCCTCTGAATCAATAGCAGTCAATAAGGATGAGATATCGGGGACCACAGGGTACTGTGGCACAATGCATTTATTCAATTCTCGCAGATCAATCACCAACCGATAAACTGGTGGTGCATTCGGGTCAGTACGTTTAAGAATCGGAATGTTAGGGGAATTACATAAATTGGAGTCGGTTTCTACAACCACTCCCTGTGCAATGAGCTCTTCAATGATTTCCAGTAAAGCCACTACAGCATCGGGTGGTAACTTGTATTGTCGGATTCGGGGCAGTACAACTCCTGGCTTGAGTGTAACTCGGTATGGTGTAATGTGCATACAACCTACATCAGTTGGGCCTTTCGCCCACAAATGTTTTGGTACATCTTTCAACCTGACATCAAAATCTCGTAATACATAGTGACCTTTAAAGTCACGCAAAAACAGTCTAACTCCTTCCGGAGAACAACATATTACAGCTCCTAGAGCTTTCAGTGTCTTGATACCTAACAAGTTTTCTGGACATGACTTCGTGAGTAGTAAGTCTGTAGTACGTGACAATGGACCAACTGCTAGGGGAACAGGTTTCGATACTTCATTAACAATAGGCTGTCCTGAAAACCCAAGGGAAACATTCTGTGAGCCTGAGAGGGGTGCCCCTGGAACCTCGTCGTGACTTATTGTTGTTCGACTTGCCCCTGTGTCAATCAAAAACTTTCTATCTTTTCCTAATACTTGACTATGTACATAAGGACCCTCTTGATCTACAGGAACTTCAATGAGGGGCAAGCCAACCTCCCTCTCTAGGCTGTTTTATGAGTATCGCTGATAATCCGGGTAATCAGATTGTGCATACTGGTACATCTGCTGTGAAACTTGCTGTGTCGCGGCAATGGGCTGTGGATGTGGTACCGCTACTGTCTGTCCTGTCTGTTGTGGAGCAGGCATTGGCTGTGCGTTCTGTGGAATATGTTGCTGAACTTGGTGTTGGACCTGGTCCTGTCTAGGCTGACGTGGTCTCTCTTTAGTTTTACCTGTTGCTATATTGTATTTCAGAACCGTACATTCATTCACATAGTGACCTGGCTGTTTACAATAGTTGCATGTCCCTTTAACGGGAGCCGCCGTATTATTTGACTGTGTCATACCCTTTTTCTGACCGTCAGCTGGGACTGACTGAGCAACTAACATTTTCATTTTCGTATCTTTCATACGTCTCTGTTCGTGATCTTGTTCTTCCCTAATTCTATTCTGGTGGTATTGTAACATTTGTAACATTTGTGACGGTGTATTTGCTTGCCATGTACTTTCTACTTTCAAGACACGGTTCTTAACTTGAGGCAGGGAATTCTCGACTAATTTTGATACAAAGAGGTGTGGGTATGACTCGCTACTTGTTTTCAGGCCACTGTTAATAATAAAACATTTCTCGAATCTAGAATAAAAATCGCTAGTGTCTTCATCGTGTTTCTGTTTACAGGCTGAGATTGCGTCCCAGTCTTCCTTTTTAGTTGCTAACAGTCTAGGTAAAACCTGAACTAATAAACCTGGTAATGCTTTAGCTTTATCCCCAAGGCCTAAACCTGCGGTACGACCATTTTCTTCGACTTCTAATGCAGCCCAATCAATCTTTGTGTCTCCCACCTCCCATTCCTTCTCTTTCAGTTTCTCGTAAATTCCAGCAGGCAACAGTACTTTTAACATTTTCATAATATCTGTATACGTGTAATCGCCCATGAGTAACATATCTTTAATCTCTCGGTGAAAACCTGCGGGGTCTTTATCATGACTGGGCACTATTTTCTTCATTTCCAATAATTCCATTTTAGTGATGGGTGTATATACAAATACACGTTCTAGTGTGTTATCGTCCTTTCTGACCGGATGTACTTCCCGTAAGGGATTCTGTCTGTCAAAGTAAAACATTTTTCTTTCTAAGGGTGGTGGAGCTGACATAAACTGGGCTTTCAGGAAAGCACTATACTTGTGTCTATGTTCTAGAATTTCTTTAATCAAATCAGTACCTAGGCCTCTCCATCTATTAGAGAGCAGTTCTACTAATATATCCGGTAAGGGACCTGGATCAGAATGTTGGCTTTTAAACAACGTAATGAGATGCTGGATCATGTGTACACCAGCTAATTTTTGTTCATCAGGAGAAAGGTTCAAAAACGTCTGATCTACTGCATCATCATTATATGTACTGGAATCGTTAGCCCATTGTACTGCGGACCGGGCTAGTTCTTGCTCATCCATGGAATTGAGTACATGGTACCCCATTCGATCTTGAAGTATTTTATCGGTAGCCTGAAACATATGTTCAGGAGAACTCGGATTTGATATAGCAGAGAGAAAAATTATTTTGCTTTCTGGACGTATTGTTTTCTTAAGGCATTTTCCCTTACCTACATATGCTATCATCTCTTTGTCTGACTGTTGTGATGTTTCTGCTACATTCTCTGTTTCCTCCTCCTCTTGCGAGGAAAGTGGATCGTCTAATTCAAAATCTTCGTCAGGTGCTCGCTGGGCATGTATGTCTATTATTTCTTTACGGATCTTTTTAACCATAATATGTATACTGTTCTCCTTATCATGTTTACCCTCCGCCATATTCTGGCTCCATCTAATCAGTCTTTTCATCTCAGTTTGCGGAAAACCTGCCTGATCTTGTTCTCTTATTAAACAATTAACCAAAAATCGCATTATGAAACCTTTAGTCTCAACTTTCTGACGTGACATGGCGTCGGCAACAGACTCCGGTCCTTCTCCTGTTCTGATAAAGAAATACAATTTGTCTAGGTGTTCTGGCATTTCGGGTAGTAGCATCAAATAATCTGTAACGCGTCTCAAACGTATGGACGCTAACAACATGGGTCCTGACGTACCAGGCACTGTGTCATATCTGCAGTCTGTAAGTTCTCTTCTAAGGTGTTCGGTCGAAGCGCCTTTCGGTGTTCGAGCCTTTGCTAAATCTCTCATTGTAACTTGGTGTATCTGTGGGGGTGTTCGATAACCTCCTGTAGCACCTCCTGAACCGGAGGCTTGAGCATAACCTGGCTGTACTTGCTGTAGCTGGGTTGGGTCCTGGACCACGCCAGTCCCAAAAGGATTTAATGGATGCAGTTGTTGGATGCCAGGGGGGACAACGGGAACGGGTGCGGGTAGCGGAGCTGGAAGGATCTGCTGTTGCGGACCTGGGGGCGGATGATCTTGGGGTAGGAGACCGTCAGCAGGTGCAGGTGGTACGGGTACATGGGCAGGTGCAGTAGTATATGTAGGAGCTACATCGTCTAAATAGGAAGAAATAAAAATGTCTGCTGCGGTCTTGTGACGTAATTTAGTCGGAACCAATGGAGGGGGCAGATCTTTTGGTATTTCCGGAGTGGCCTTAGGTAAACCCTCGGCCAAAAGAGGATACATACCATTCACAAGGGTGTTTCGTTGTCGGTCTACTTGCTCTGCTTTAACTCGTATCCCTTCTTTAACTAGTATGTTTTCTCGGGCTTTGTCTGAATCTTCTCTATGTTTTTCTGCTTTCCTGAATTCTTTTTCGGTACGTCTATGCGATTCTTTACGCCACAATTCTATGGCGTCTTTCTGAGATTGTCTGGCCTTCTTTTTCCATAGCACTTCTTCTACTCTCATGATGCAATCTGCATCCCATGTCCCTGTAACGGGCCATCTATATTTCTCGTCTAGGTTCTTAGTATAATCGGCCCATAAATCTAGATATAAGATGGCATCTAAGCCATGCTTATGGTACATAAAATTTCCGGGAGTGTCCCTAGGTGGGACAGGAATCGCTTCCTCTAGTATCCCTTTCCTAGTTCCTATCTGTCTTAATTTGGAAAACAATGGCATCTTGATATTCGGTACTTGATACTTACTTGAACCTGAACACACTTTTGACACAGAAACACGGTAATGTATATCAAACAGTCACTCATACCACGACATTAATCACATAGAAACATTTTGTACACATATTAACTAAGCTTGAATTCTATAACGAAAACAAAAATCGAACCCTTGAAGACACGAATACTTGATATACTGCTAAACAGTACAGATACACTGCTAAAACAGTGCAGACCGGGTCTGTGTACCCAAACCCGTCTTGACCGGATACATAATAATGTACCCGTCTAGATGCGTCCCCAGCACCGGGAAGCACGGAACGGAAGGCCTCGGAAAACTCGCCTGGACTGGACCGGACTGGACTCGACTCGACTCGTGACGTCACAGGCACGTCGGAACTGGTGGGCCTCTAAACACCTCGGATCTTGCTCTCTTGGCTGGGCTCTGGTCGGGATCCTCCGCACTCCTCACCGCCTCGTCTGGGTGTCGATCGCAGTCTCAGTCACCTCCGTTGGCCAGAGGGAGATACAGGAAATCCTGCGGGTACGCGTAATTGTCCGTCTCGGCTGTGGCAGGGGGCTAGGCTTGCAACGCACCGCCGGCGCGTAAGGTGGGGGAGGGGTTCCTGTTCGGGCGCCAAATTAATGTGGTAAATAAATATTTACCGTCGGAATTTCTATGCAGTAAAGTTCAATAAAATAACTCAGTCAGAAATAAGAGGCAAAATCCGTGGTATCTGAGTTTATAAGGGGTTTTATTCCATAAAATGGAATGGTTCGAACCAGGTATCATGTTCCTTTCACCATAAAGGATCAGGAAGGGATAGACAATACTTTATTGACAGAATACAATATTTATAGTAAATGCATATAATGGTGATGGATACAGAAGGCGTAATAGCTGAGAGAAACGAGATAAGAACACATGTGCGTAACAGAAAGGCGTGCACGAGGGCGTACACAGAGGTGTGTGCTAGAAACGTCACATGACAGTGTCACAAGTGGGTGGATAAATAGTGGAATCTTGCAGTGTCAGCAGAAATCTGTAGCAAGGATGCGCGCGCAGCAGCATGACATGTGACTGACGTAAGGCTGGAGGGTGCAGGGGACTTGACATTTAGCACTAGAGGAAAGAGACAGAAGTCTGGCATGTCAGATCGACTCGTTCCTAAATCATATCTGATATCTTGTGTTTAGGGAACTATATTATCTAGAAGGAAAGGTCTCTTGGGCAAAAGCTACTCTATACTGACTATTAATGCGTGCATATGTGACTACGTGTCTGCGGGTAATGCGAGGGGCCATGGGCCTACCATGGTAACGGGAGCAATGAATTACTTGCATGGAGACAGAGAGGCCGGGCCCTTTGCTCTGCAGCCGGGGAAATGTTTATCTATTCTGCTAGACTGGAATGTGTTTTCGAGGAGCTGAACTTGGCTATACTGATAACTTGAAGGCAAAATACTGTCTTTGGCAGGCAAGCAGGCAGAGCCGGGCACCGCTTGCCGCGCAGGGAGTTGGACAAAGGTCAGGGATGCATCCCACGTTGCAGCTTTCAGGAGGCAGAGAACAGAAAGGGTTCGATGGCAGAAATCAGGGCCTAGCTCTGCAGGGCTAGGAAAACGTGAAAGTGCACTATGAAAAGACGTTGGCAAGGCATACTTGGGAACAGAATTATCGATCCATTCATGGTGGATCTGAAAGAGGACATGTTAACGTTGGACGCAAATGTATTTGCGTCTTCATAACTGGTAGAGGAGGGAAGTTACATGCACTTTAAGCTCGTACATGGAGTCGGTGGGATTCACGTTAGGGGACACAATTGACCATAAAAATTCATATTACCTCATAGGTTTAGATATAGGCATACTATATCTAAGCAAGGGGTGATTACACCACCTTGCCCCAGCTGAGTGATCAGCCAGTTGTGTCAATTTTAGATAGCCAGCCAGGGGTGGCAAAATATATGCTGCAGCCCCTGGTAGGCCTTGGATGCACCTATGCCCTGGGCACCTATAGTGCTCTGTACAGGGGCTGATAAGTTGACCCAAGCCAATCTAGTTATGCACCTAGGGTACATGGAATCCATTTTACAGAGAGAGCAGATAGCCTGGGGCCCTGATTAGCAGGGAACCAGGCCAACTAAGTCGAAAACCAGCTAAACACAAGGCAAAAAATCTGGGGTAACCATAGTCAGGTAGCCACCTTCCTACACAGCCATATTGAAATCATTGCTTTACTGGACTAAGAACTGGACGGGTAAATCGCACATACCAAATAACCCGCTCTGTCAGTGCTAATAGTATTAGATGAGTTGTGTAAGAGCCCCTGGCTCACAAATTTGAAATACTGGTTGTATAATCTGGGCCTAGAAGATGTTCGGATAACTCAGGAAAGAAAGATAAAGGGCTGGGACCAAAACTAAAGGCGAGAAATTGGGACTACATTCTAAGTAATTGGCTCTCTGAAACGCCTCATGGTCCCTTAACAAATGATTTTATGAATATTCAGGTCACGTCAAGTTTATTTGCATAGTTCATAAAATCCATTCATAGAGTTGCTAAAAAATTAAACCAATTCTGATACATTCATTTAAAATACAGGGAAGAAAAACCTAAAAACTTTTTCTATGAGAATGTATTTATCGATTAAACATTTACGCCATTTCACGGCTGTAACAAAAGCTATTTCCAATACGTTCATTTGTGTTCATAAAAGTAAAGCATAATAAGGATTTTGTGACTTTAAAATCATGCAAGTTCAAAGACTCGACAATTTGAGCTTTATTGTGTGTAGAAATGAAAGTGCCCTCTGGACCTAAATGCCTTTGGCACCTTCCCTGAGGTTTGCAGAGGACAGTTTTAATCTTTGAGTGAACCTCTTATTGTGTGTTATAGCGTGCAACTAATTAGTGATTATGTGGATAAAGTGCAAGTGACTTATGCCGAACAACGTTCTTAAGAATAGCAGGGGAGGCTACTATATTGGCCCCCTTGAAGCGGGTTGTAAAGTGCAGATGACTGGAGCAGTTGAATGCTCATGAGAGTAGTCTGACCTTGCTCATTCATGGGTAAAGTACAAGTGACTTATGCAACCCAGCTTTCTTATAAGTAGCCTTCGTTAGCCCTCTGAAAGCGGGTTGTAAAGTGCTGGTGGCTTGTGCTTATGAATACTCCTAAGAGTAGCCTGACTTTGATCATTCATGGGTAAAGGTCTAGTGACTTGTGAAAACCAACGTTCTTAAAGGTAGCCTGTCTTTGCTCCTTCATTGGCCCAACAAGAAACCTTTTTAGGCATGTACGACTCGTGTCCTCATGAAGCTGATTGCCATCGCCAAGTGCAGTTGATTTGTGCTACTAAGTTGCTCCTGAGAGTAGCCTTCACCTTGCTCGTTCACAGGTCCAAATCTTTTAGAACAGGTTTTAGGAATTGCAGGCTAAGGGTATTGAGGAGCTGCTTAACCAAGTAATTACTGATCGGCTGCAGGAGTGAATTTTCAACTTTACGAATATTGGTTTCAACAGTTTTTTTCTTTGTGCCAAAGGCACTGAGCATAGGCAAAAAATGTGTACTAACATGTATTACTTCTATCCATAAAGCCAGCAGTTTTGGTTTTGCGACTGATTTTTCCGAGATGGAATGTAGTCTTTGGTTAACCGGTTAAAAGAGGATTTACCCATTCAGAAGACCCAAGCATCTTGCATGCCTAGTTCCTCAATGGCCTTGCTTAAGTGTTCTCCCCATGAGACCTTTTGATTACTATGCTATTCATTGGTTTCACACAAACTTAGATAGTTTATGAAGCCCCTCTCAGAAGAACGTAGTCTGTAACACAATTTCTCCAAAGCACTCTTGCTTTAAATTGATTGATTTTTTAAGCCAAACCTTAGGCATGCTTGGGCTGGTTAGGCTGTTTTTGAAATGGAAAGCACAGCTTTGTATACTTTCATTTGGATCTTATTGAATGTAACTATTTCACATCCATGCAGGATTTCTGTGCTGTAGGCTACCAATGGCATTAGCTGTGCGGTTATGGTAAGCAGATGGATACAGATGGACAGCCCAGTTTCTTCTTCAGTAGTTTAAACCCAGAAGTTAGTGACTGTGCTTTACCCTGCATAGTGGCTAAATGATGTTTTAAGGTCAATTGATGTTCCAAATTGATGCCTGGATATTTAAATGTGGTAGCTCCCTTGACATTTTTTGTTTCTTCTAAGAACCAGGTAAATTACTCAAATTTGTCTCAACCTACTGGACCACTTTAGTTTTATTTAAGTTTAGTTTTATTTATGTTTAGCTCTAGCTCTAGCCCTTGCTCGTCCATGTAGTTTTTTTGAGCATTCTTGCTGCTTTGCAGGCCATTGACTTTTGACTCAAAAGAACAATATCATCCGCATATTGCGGGCATCCTAATTTCTCTGAAGCCAGGAATGGGGGTGGCTGTTGTCCTCTGGGAGGCCCCTACAAGATCTGCAAGATTTAAGCATAACAGACTTGGGGTCATTACGCATCCCTGTTTAAGGCCATTCATTGTGGTGATTTTGTTCATGACTCAACTGCCATGTCCTATTTTGACTTGCATCCATGTTTCTGTGTATAGTGCTGTGATTGCCCTAAGAAAGCCTCTTGGGGTGCCCCATTCTTCCAATTTTGGCCATTATATAATCATATAATGACCACGGGGAAACCGATCAAAAGCAGACTTAAGGTCTACAATACATGCAAACAGCCAGGTTTTTCTAAGTTTGGCCTTCTCTACTAGGATGCTTAGTGCTATTAGGTTCTTTAGTGTCCCCATGCCTGGTCTGAACCCTGTTTGTATTCGTGGTATCAAAATTGTTTTATTTGCTCATGATTGTAAGATCTAGAGTAAACATGATGCATAAAGTTTCGCTTCTATGCCAATTAAACAATGAGCCTGTAGTTAGTATTTCCATTCTTGTAGATGGATTGAAAGATGTTGCTTTTCCATGAATCTGGAATAAAGTTGGTACAATAGAGGCAATTAAAAAAGGTGCTAAATATGGTGAAGAGATAGAATATTGATGGAGAAATATTGAGTTGCATGAATATTGAGTCAAGAATATCGATGGTGTAAAATATCGAGGTAAGATTATCGTTGTTCAAAATATTGATTTTTGTGTATTTTAGAAATATTGATTTTTAAAATATTGTTGTAAATAATATTGACTATTTTTTTGTTTGTTTTTGTTCAATGTTGAAATTCTGTTTTTAATACTTTAGTAGCACTTTGTTATATGTATTGATTTATGTTTTAATGCAAAAATGTATGTTTTTGTTGTATTTTTACATATTTTTAGAAGTGTGATGGGTCTATAGGGGATAAGGGTGTGGAGAAATTTTAAAATGTTTATTTAAAATAATGTTCACATTAAAAAAAATTATTAATGAAAATTTAAAAACATTTTTAAATTACATTTTTTTGACATGTAAAATAAAAAAATCTGACTTTTGTGGTGTAAATATTTGTATGTATATAATATAAAAATTAAACATTATTTAAATAAATGTATGTCAGTAAAATGATATGTTTATTTGTATGTATATATTATTTTTTATTGTATTTGTTTTACAAATGTTTAAAATAATAATCTTTTTTAATGTAACATGTTTTAAAACATTTTGAAATTTAAATATTTATTAAGAAATAAATGGAAATTTAGAATTAAAAATTAAAATTTGTTTATTTTTTGTAAGAAAACAAAAAATAACATTTTATTTTCAATTTTTACATTTTTGGAATGTTCTAATTTCTATTATGTAGTTCTTTTAAATTATTTTCTTTTTAGACAATGTTTTTACAAAATTTTGGAAATGTTGTGTTAAATTATGAAAATTCAACAAATGTATATTTCTATAAATGTATGTTTTATTCATAGTTTTGGAATTTTTACATTTTTATATGTTTAAAATTTGTACATTATTTAGCACTTTCTCTTAGTTTCTTTGTTTTGGAGTTTGAATAGTAAATTATTTTAGTTTATTACCCAGCAGTTTCCCTGAGTTTAGTTGGTTTGTAGTTCGAATAGTAATTGTTTTGTGGTTTATTATCCAGCATTTTCCCTGTGTTTAGTTGGTATGGAGTTGGAATAGTAATTTTTTATAGTTTATTATCTAGCACTTTCCCTGAGTTTAATTGGTATTGCAGTTGTAATAGTAATTGTTTATGGATTATTATCCAGCACTTTCCTTGAGTTTAGTTGGTTAGGAGTTGGAATAGTAATTTTTTACGATTTATTATCCAGCATCTGAGTTTGATTGGTTTGGAGTTGGATTAGAAATTTTTATGGTTTATTAACCAGCACTTTCCCTGAGTTTGGTTGGTTTTGGAGTTGTAATACTAATTTTGTATGGTTTATTAGCCAGCACTTTCCCTGCGTTAAGTTGGTTTAGAGTTGGAATAGTGATTTTTTTATGGTTTATTATCCAGCACTTTCCCTAAGTTTAGTTGATTTGGAATTGGAATAGTAATTATTTATGGTTTATTATCCAGCACTTTCGCTGAGTTTAGTTGGTTTGGAGTTGGAAAAGTAATTTTTCGTGGTTTATTATGTAGCATTTTCTTATACTTTCTTAGTTAATTAAAGATAAAATGGAGACGTATGTCAGTTTTTCTGTTAACATTTTAATTCACAAACTAATGTATTTATTTTAGTTGTTCTCAATTAAATTGTTTTTATTCAGTTTTTTTATACAATTATTGAAAGTATTGAGAAACAAGATTAACAAAATGTTATGTTATTCAGAATATATTATAAAGTATAAACATTTTGCATCTAATTTAATGTACGTTGACAAGATTCAAATACATTTTTAAATATATATTTTTTAAAACAGGTTTGAAAAGGGGTGCATTTTTAATCAAGCAGTCATGTAGTAGTAAAAAAAATATTTTCATTAGGAATTTTTAAATATTTGTTATTTACCGTTTATTTTAAAGAAAAATAGACTTTTTTGTACATTTGTTTTTAATGTTTTAATACATTTTAGAAAATTGTATTTTTGTCATAAAATTATATAATATATATTTTACACTGCCATAGTTTTCATTTTGTTTTTCTTATTTACTATATCAAATATTATTATTATATATTAAGTAATTTACGAATGTCTTAAAGAATATATTTTTGTTTTATATATTTTTTACTGAAACATTGTTATATAGTTTACACATTCACAATACTTTTCTTGTAATTTTATATTTTGAAAGTAAGTGCCTCAAAGAAATATATATTTTAATATATGTTATATTTTATATTTTATGGTTTGTGTTAATATAATATTTAATATATATTTTACCTTTTTTATATATTTTGTGTATATTTTTATAGTGTTTTTTCAAAGTATGATAATATATATTACATTTTTTGGATTTTTTAAAATTATTTCTTCATTCTTGTGTATGAGGATGCAATCTTTTTTCATTTTAATACACTGCCATTTTTGTCTCCATTTCCTCACTTTTCAGTCTATCAGTTTAATTTATAGGTCATTTTGGAAGACAGAACCTCGCAGTTGGGGGCTGCGTTTCATCATTTAGGATAAGTTTGATTTAATTTACTTTTAAGGCAGAGGGTAGTAGTAGGGTAGTTATACTTGTTAGGCTGTTCCATTTTTGTTTTTTTGTGTAGTTTTGTGTTGATTTGGTAGTTTTGTGTTTGATGGGTTTTACGGAGTTTTGAAGAGTTATAGAGGGCCCAATTCACAGAACTAATACCTCTTGTCCAGGACCCCGCAATCGCGCTTATTGAAGCCCTAATTCAGGGATGGGAGGGTGGGTGACTTCTTTATGCGACGTCCGACTCCTGGGAGGTCAAGTGGACAAAGAGGGGGTCCTAACGTGAGGCGCGGGCTTTTAAGCTTCGCGTTCCAAACAACTTCCGGTCCCCTCTACCCTATTGGTGACGTGCTTCCTGTTTATCCCTTCGCTATCCCTTCCGGGTCGTGCGACTTGAAGGGATTTCCTTACCTTTGTGGCCCTTTTGGACGCCACTAACGGCGCCACGTCCCTTATGTGGGGTGGCGCCTTACAGTTGTACGGTATCTGTTTATTATGTTGTGCTGGTTGAGTGTCCGTCCAAATTTTCATCTAGGATGAAATCAAAGTCTCCATCCACCCTAAACAGTCCCTCGGGGTGAAGCTTTAAACTGCCCTCCTCCCCAATATAGGATATATCCGTCTCCCTTCTCTTAGAATAAATTACATGTAAATAAAGGTAGCTTGTATCTGGGCTCTTTTTAAACTCAACTATGGGGTCTGGCTATTTTAGTTTCCTTCCATCATATTTCTCATTAATAAATATTTCAGCGGTTTCAATGTATATCTTGATGCAGTATTTCACAACTTAACCTATGACTCAAAAATGTTACCAAATGTAATCTAACCAAGTGGTCCGGAAGGCAGTTTGCATTTCTATCTGTTTCTTTAGATGCATTGGAACTATGTGCTTATATTGAGAGTGGCATTTGTTTATAGTTCTTGGGTCATTGCTGGTCATTTCTTGTTTGCTCTTCTCTGTCAGCATTCATAGAGTTTCTAATGGGACCATCACATTCATGTCAGTCTGGTTCATTTGTGGCACTGCCTGGTTGCTCGTATGGTATCTCTATGGGATTTTAGTCATTTTGTTAGTGTTCCTATAAGGTTGGCTCATTGTGATGATGTTGAACTTATTGCTGTTTACCTCCTTATGTTTGTTTTCTCATCTGTGACACATAGGACCCCCTCCTCAGCAACACAGGTTGCTGACCTACTAGCCAGCCCCATGTACCTTTGGGTGCGGTAAAGTATCATTTGTTTCTTCTGCCTTCACTTTTTAACTTGCAGTAAGCATCATCACATATTTGAGTTATTCATCTCTAAATGCCCTCTTTTACTACAACAAAACGTTTCTGTTTCTGCATTGCTATAGTAAAGTCTGGATACAGGGAAACCTTTGATTTCTCACACATTACCATAACCTGGAGGATTGTGTCCTTGTATCGATATTTCAGGAGATGTGCAATGTTGGCTCCTGGGCAAGGTCCTTTGGTCCTGCTTGCATTTCTATCCAGCTCCTCGGCATTGTGTATGTTTTTTTAAGCTGTACACATTAATCATCTGTGCTAATATTTCATAATTGATTGCTCAGACTGTAGGTCCAATGTACAAACATTTTGCGATTCAGAAACTAGTCACAAACCGGTTTAGAAACTCAAAAACAAGACACCAGAATGCATCTAGCTTTGAAAACTGAGATTTGGCAACATTTTAATTGCAAACTAAATAAGGAATTGTTATATAGCAAATAGAGTTTGCGAATACCAAACTGTGATTACCTAATTGTGAGTCTGCAATGCAATGTAACAAGCATTCGCAAATTGTAAATCATTGCAAAATAGTGTTTTGCATTTGCAAATTACCACTAAGAAAGTAACTGATAACAAGGTGCTACCTATAAAAGACGGGCCTGAAAGCAAATCTGTTTCTCCAAGATGGATGCTCTTTATGGAGTGACAAGATTAAGGAAATTCTGGCAGCACACACAGAAGTAAAAGGAGATAGGAGAGAATGTTTAGGTTCAGAGCCACAATATTTGAACAGAGAGAACAGGAGTAGTATTTGAACTGCAGGTTGAGCATGAAGGTAATTTATGATTTTACACAGATTGTAGGTCTCTATTGGATAAAATAACACACAGACTGAGGTCATGCCTACATATATTAACATCCCTTGTTCCCTGCATCCATTGGCTTTGGGAAGTCACCATGGAATTCTTGCTACAGTAGGTGGGATTTGTCAAAGTGCTTCATCTAGATTTTTAAGACAATTTTTAAGTGCAAAAAAAAATTAATGTGACCATTACTTTTCTAAACATTGTGCAGCAACTGAGCAACACTAAACTTGAAAAGTTTAGGATAGCACAATTTCCTCAGGTCATTGGGCGTATAAATGTGAGGCATGTTCTTATGTGTTCTGCTGCTGTGATACTCCAGAAATCACAAATAACAATTCAGTAAACATTACAATTGGACATCCAGCCCCTTATTTTTTAGGCAAATGCTCACAGTTTCAGAATTGATGGACTCCTTCCATTATGATGGACTCCTTCCATTCTGTACAACATGTACTTGCCTAGCAACCTAGGGCCTGATTTACAAAGGTAAACTGACTTGAAAGTCCAACTTTACGACTTTCAATATTCACAAAGGGCATTTATGAGTAGTAAAGTTATAGACTTTTGTCCCAGTTTAACTAAAGTTTTGGTCTTAAGTCTAACTGAGACAAAACTTAAATAAATCTGAGACAAAACTCTAGCTTTACTATTAGTAAATGCCCTTTGTGAATACTGAAAGTTGTAAAGTTAGACTTTTGTCTCAGTTTAAATTTGTGAAACGGTCCCCAAGGATTTATGTTTGTCCATTTGAAAATTGCCACAAAAATTATTTCAAAATGAACATGTCTTCATGTTTTTTACAATATCTTCAGTGTGCAATGTGATATTGCACAATTGCATACGACTGAATGGGCTGATAAAAACATGTTGTTGTTTGGGTGCAAAAGGAGACCATATGGGCAGATGTGTTTAAACAATCACATAACTTTTTTAAAAAAAAAGCTCCAGTACAGAGCCATACAGTCCAACAGAGAAAAGACTACATTGAACCTACCAGCTCACCTACTGGCTTTGTTAACTGGGGTCTTAACTGTCAATGTAAGGACTTTGTGCCAGACCAGGAAATAATGGAATATCCTACTCCATAGTATATCATTGGAGCCCTATTCATCCACGCGTACAGTGGAAAATCAAAAATCTACAATGGAAATGCATGTCGGTGGTTCTCTCCATACTGAGACACTGAGGCAAGTGGTAATTTCAAATGGGTGGTGTTACACATGCAAAATTAGAGTAAGTGTATATGGGAACATGTTTGCTAGGTTCACTGTAGGAATGCCATATATGAGAGTGAGTAGCACCCTATGTTGTAGGAATGTCATAGATTAGTGAGTAACACTCTATACTGTAGAAATACCATAAATTAGTGAGTAGCACACTACACAGGAGGAATGTCATAGATGAAAATGTGTAGCACGCTTCGCTGTAGGAATGTCATAGATGAGAATGAGAAGCACGCTACACCGTGGGAATGCCTTAGATGAGAGTGAGTAGTAAGCCATACTGTTAGAATGCCATAGATGAGACTGAGTAGCATGCAACACTTTAGGAATGGCATGGATGAGTGAGCAGCATGCTACACTGTAGGAATGGCATAGATGAGTGAGTAGCATGCAACACTTTAGGAATGGCATAGATGAGTGAGTAGCATGCTACACTTTAGGAATGCCATAGACGAGTGAGTAGCATGCTACTCAGTAGGAATGCCATAGATGAGAGTGAGTAGTATGCTTCACAATAGGAATGCCATAGATGAGTGGGTAGCATGCTTCATCATAGTAATGCCATAGATAGTAATGCCATAGAAGAGAATGTGTAGCACACTTCACCATAGGAATGCCATAGAGGAGAGCAGGTAGCACGCTTCACCACACAAATGCCATAGACGGGCGAGTAGCATGCTTCACCATAGGAATACCATAAAGGAGAGCGACTGCCATGCTTCAACACCCTAAAACTTCTTGCTGTCTTAAAAATATTCACTTCATTCTTTAAATCCGGCATTATAAAAACTGTCCTTCAATTAAAACCTGTTTATCACCTCTCCTTATGTCTTCTCTTTCAAATGTCCCTCTCCTTCCTTTACATCCTCTGCATGCCTCCTCTGTCTGAGCACAACTTACTCTGCCACATACACGTTTAACTATTCTCTATTTCAGCAAATTTCCCACCACTCATTTACTAGATTACAATCTCTCCTCTTTTTGCTGAAACTAATACCTATGTAACCTAACAATACGTAATCTCCTCTAACGTCTGTAATAATCCCACCAACATCACGCTTGAGCTCACCCCCTCCTCCATAGTAATGATTGTGAACAGACACTATTACTTTATTCCACTATAAAAAACTGAAATGACTGCATGGAATGGTTCGTTTTGAGCGTGCAAGACCAATCCCAAACAGTAAGAAATAAATGTTAATCTTAGCACCCTTGGTGTGGTTTGCCCTGACCTTTTGCCTTTACCTTATGCATTTTTGACTGTGTGATGGATTTCGTTTTTGCTGGCTTAGATGCTTTGGGCACTTTGCCACTGCTGATCAGTGTCAAAGTGCAGTTTTCCCTGTCTAAATTGTAATTATGATTGATTATCCATAATTGGCATATTTAATTTACTAGAAGGGCCCCTGTAAAGTGCACTGAGAGTGCCAGGGCCTGTTTATCAAACGCTCCTAGTAGGCTTGCAGCACTGCTTGCTCCACCCACATAAGTATTCCTGTAAATGGTTCTCAGACCTACCACTGTGGTGTCTGCACATGCAGTTTGTGACTGCCAGATTGACTGGGCAAGTGCACCCACTTGCCAGGCTCCAAACCACCTCTTTTCTTATATGTAAGAGACCCCCGGGTAGTCCCACGGTACCCCCATGGGCAGGGTGCAGGGTCTGTAAAAGTAGGACATGTGCTGGTATTCTTTACATGCTTTACATGATAGTGAAATACTGACTGTTTCGTTTTTCACTATTGAAAGGCTATCTGTCCCATAGGCTAACATGAGAGTTGATTTATAACTTCTTGCAAGTATGACTGTCCATTGCGCCAAGATAGAGAAGTAAAGTTTAGCCTCTCTGAACTTTGCGTTTAATAATACATCTTTTTAGGAAGATGGTTTTTAATTTGTGTGTTTGAAAATGCCCCTTTTAGAAAGTGAATATGAAATATACAACAGCTGTGATGCACTCAGTTTTCGGATGGTAAACCTGAAACAAAACTTCTCAAAGTTGGTGTGCGCCCTCTGTAGTGGCTTCACCCCACCACCCATTCAAACTTGAAGCAACAAATCTAGGACTGAAAGTCTTAGACAGAGTGTGCACTACTGTATACCCTTAAAGTGAGTGTTTTAACACAATCTTACACAATAACCTTAGACCATAAGTGATACACAAATAGACACAATTGTAAAATACACAAAAACATATTTTTCAAATTTGAAACAAATTAAATAGAATAGAATATCTTCATGTAGATACAGGTCTTCAACTTGTTTAACTCACAGATGAAAACTTCACCAAATTTTCCAATGGATTCACGAATTAAATAACGCATTCTGACGTTGATTTCATCACTCCCAATGCATTTTGGGTTCAAAATCACCCTTCGTCAGGGGAAATCTACAAATGAACATATGTACAATATAATACTTTTAATGTATGTAACAGGAACAATAGTTCATGAAATGGCCTTTAATTTCCTGGATGGTTAATAGTTACGACTCATACAAAAAATATCTGGTAGTGAGCAGATAGCATTAATCTGACATGTTCGCCATAGGCATGTGCCATAAATATGGCACGTTAGGAAATGAGAGATAGAGTCAAGATGTCATTGATAAATCAGAAAATGTCCATAATTGTGGAACTCAATAGTACATGCCTTGGATGACCCCCTAAAAATGACATGCTGATTACCCGTGCTGAACACGAAAGGAAAATAAATGGAAAATAGGAACCGAACCCGGTACCTCCACTGCAATGCAATTGCTTTAATGTCGGGTCGACTGCCCATGCAAATGATCACTATCCTGTAACTCAGGATTGCTTTTAAAACCAGGTAATCCTGTCTGACACAAACGCATGAAACAGTGGCACAGGGCATTTATGTATTGGCTGTCTGGATTTGGAGTGACAGAGGCTGCAGATGTGCATTTACTCTAGATAGTCCTAAAGAGGGGTTGAGCTGTGTCCTACCTTTTCTGGCTGATTCACAGCTGCTTTAGAGTGGTGGGTGCCGGGTTTCTGCCCCAGGCGGCACTATTTTAGAGGCGGCCAGTGGCCGGCGGCCGGCGGCAGCTGCGTGGCACTGTGGTGGCAGCCCAGGATTTATTTGGGCACATAGTCGAGCAGCACTGCACAAGTCACGTGTATGTAAGTGCAAGCGCTCCTGGCCCTGGGCGTCATTGTAGGCCAGCCCCCACACTGTGCTGTTTAAATGCAGCAGTGATGTGCACGTGAACGCTCACGCGCCACCACTACGCGCTCTCGAAGTCTCGGCAGTGCTGCTGGGCAATTTTCTGCAGACAGTTCAGCTGGATTAAGAACACACCAGTCTCACTTAGTTTGAGACCGCCCACCACTGCTCCAAGACGCCTACATAAGGAGGCCCTAGCGATTTGAATTGGCCAGAGTGAAATAGCACCGAATTCCCAGGTAAGCTTTAGTTAGGATAAGACTGCAGTCTGCACTTGTTCGTTCGGTTTCTTTTTTCCCATGCCCCATGTGTGACACTGACTGCTCCCAAAAATAAACAGAAAGTCACTCACTGTGCTGAATATCCGCGCGGCTTCTATGCTCGCCCCACTCGTCTCTCTGCTCCTGTCTCCTCGTGTGCTCTGGTATGCGAGGCTCACTCCCAATGTCGCAATATGGAAAAAGTCAGTTTATTACATTTTGTGGACTAGCAAGAAGGACACCAAATATGTCTGGAGTGGAAACCGGAAGCATTCCCACAGCCCCATTTCCAGAGGACGGCAACTTGCGTGAGATGTATGCGTTGTAGAAAAAAACTGCCTCTAGTCCAGTACACGGTATATAAGAACCTTATCTGTTGCTAACTTGGTGCTGGGAGGCCCATTCTTGGATAGCTACGTGCTTTATAAAATCCTATGAATGGAATAGAATCAGAGCACAGTCCAAATACACCCCCATTCATCCTTCAACCTACGTCACTCTGCATCCCACCAAAGCCCTTCCACTGTCTGTGACAAATTGAGGTACTCACCAGATACCATCCACCACCAGCTTAACTCCACCCATCCACTTCATACCCATGTCTCCTTTCCATAGTCAAACCCGTCAGGGCATAGAGAGGCCCTACCTAACCAGCAAAGTGCTGCAAAGCCATACCAATGGCACTGGTGCGTGAATAGTAAGCATGGGCGGAAAATCCGTTCCGCTCGCGGATTTTGTGGATTTTCGGTAAATTTGCAAACCGCGAACTCTCGCGAATTTACCGAAAATCCGCAAATTCGCACGCAGCGGATTTTTTTGCTTGGTGATACAATATTGCGGCATGCTGCGTTCACTTACTGTCATTCAGCGTTTGCGAGTTGTTTTTCTCGATATTTTGCGAGTGCTGCGCCATTTTGGATCTTGCTGCGGGATCCCGCGGGAGTTTGACGACGCATCGCAAGAGTTCGCAATTGCGAACATGTAGATGCGGCGGGCAGGAACAATCTCGCACTCGCGAAATTACAAAATTTGTAATTCTGCACAAGAAATCCACTAGCAAGCAGCATAAACCTTCTGAAAATGATGATTTTTATCAGAATAACTCCTCAGGTTGACATTTGCCTGCACTTTTTTGGATTTGAGGCCTTTTTGACTTTCTTTGGATCACTTTTGGATTAGAAATCAACTTTCACAAGTAAGTTTGTTTGGGGCATTACAGATGCTGTTATACAGAAAAATGAGTTTTGCAAAACTGAAAGCACTCAGCAGGTGCAAAAGTTCACTCATCATTAGTAACCATTCCCTGTAGTGCTTCCTGAGGGGCCCCTCCAGAGTTAAGTTGCCTATGTTTGTTTGGGGCATTACAGTTGCTGTTCTGCAGAAACACGAGTTTTGCAAAACTGAAAGCACTCAGCAGGTGCAAAAGTTCAAACTCATCATTAGTAACCATTCCCTGTAGTGCTTCCTAAGGGGCCCCTCCAGAGTTCAGTTGCCTACTTGGAACTATTCTATGACCCTGCTCTGACCCTCACAGCAGGCTCATAGAATAGCTACAAGTAGGCCACAAAGGTCCTGGAGAAAAAATTGCACTGCAACAGAAAGCAATTAACAGATAAGGAAGCAGGTGCCAGACAGGAAGTTTAAATTCAGTGACACATTAATCAACCTCAAATTAATTCATGGTGTGCTTGCTTTTCCCCCCCATAATCTACAGTGATGAATCAGAGGGTGGCAGTGATGTACCAGAGGGTGGCATGGGTGAATCAGAGGGTGGCAGTGGTGAAACAGAGGGTGCTGTGAACCTGTGATGAAGAACCACACGTAGAAACAACAAAGTCGCGACCGTTGGGAGCCAACAAGTGAGTTCGCATTTGCGAACTGGTACAAAACTCTCGCGAACTGGCAGAAACCCTTGCGAACACAAAAAAAATTAAAAATTCGCGAGAATTAGCGGATTTTGCGGATAGCGACTTCGCAAATACGCAAATTCGCGAACGCCAGATTTGCAAAATTCGCCCATGCTTAGTGAATAGATGGGTGGCAAAGTGAATGAATTTATGAGTGGATGGCAGATTGGATGAATGGCAAAGTAAATGGATGGATGCATGGCAGCATGAATGGATTAAAGGCAAAGTGACTGAATGCATGATTGGATAGCAGAGTGGATGTATTGATGAATGAATGGCGGGATGGATGGCAGAGTGGATACATGGATTGATGGATGAGCTGATGGATGGCAGAATCGATGGATGGCAGAGGGATTGATGCATGGCAGAGTGGATGAGTGGGTGGTTGAATAGCAGAGTGGATGGATTGACGGATGAATGAATGGCAGAGTGGATGGGTGGTTGGATAGATAGAAGAGTTGATGAATGGATGGGTGGCAGAGTGGATGGATGGTGAACGAGTGGCAGAGTGGATGGCAGAGAGGGTGAATGACAGATTGGATTCATGAAAGGATGGAAAAGAGGATAGGAGGATTGATGGATGGCAGAGTAGGCTGATTGATGGCCGAGTGGATGAATGGAAGAGTTAATAAATGGATGAAAGGATGGCAGTTGATTGATGAATGACAGAGATGATGGTAAGATAACAGAGTGGAGGATGTATAGCAAAGAGAATGGCTAGCAGAGTGAATGGATTGATGGGTGGCAGAGTGGATGGTTGGTTTTTAGACTGTATGGATGGGCAGATGGATTGCATAAAAGATGGATGGCAATTTGGATGGATGGATGGATGGATGGATGGAAAGAATGGGTACATATTGAATGATGGAGGAAAGAATGAATGGATGACAGAATCTAAAGGTGAAATAGTGGATGACAGTAGAGGGATGGAAGGGTGGAAGAATGAATAGATAGATGCATGGATGGAAGAGACAAGAAAGCTGTTCTATTGCCGGTTCAGCTCACTTGCTTTGCTTGCTTGGAGGCATCAGCACTTTAATTCAAAGTAGAGGCTACTTTAATTTTCTGCAGAAGCAATTGTTAGGACCAATTAATGTCAATCCCTGCCACCTATAAGTCGGCACATTTTGTCCCTGGCCACTGCTCATATTTTCTCTATATTTACATTATCAGTGTTGGTGGTACTATGATTTTTTTTAAGAAACACTGCAGTGTGCATGGCAGGCCACCAGTGTCTGCTTTAGATCACCAGCTTCCTCTGAAGCTTACAGGAGGGTAACTGAGTGGGCTGAGGCAGACCCTGAAAGTACTGGTATATTTCATCATCGCCCCTATAGAACCGATGTTTTTTTTGTTACTTTAAAATGCACTATTTAACCCCCTTTTTAAAAGCATTTTGAGGGTGAAAAACCCTAGCAGACATAATAGGTCTGTTGCATACCTGACTAAAATGGTGATGTTGTCAAGATCACTGTACTGTGTCTCAAACTTACCAATTCCCAGATCCAAGAGATTCTTCCACATGCTGAATGCCATGCTAGGGGATCTAATTTGAAATAATGAATGGTGCAGAGTAGTACTTTCCTTTCCAAATTGAAACTACCCACGGATGAGGGAGGCCTGGGAGCCCTGCACTTCAAGCACTGCTATCTAGGGGTGCAACTTCAGCGGCCTTCTCATGAGCACTATCTCGCAGTGCAACTTCAGTGGCCTTCTCGAGAATGAATGTGTATAGAGTGGCCAATCTGACATTGGTTTATTGCATAAGTACCTGAGGTGTGTTTCTTAAATGACATGCATGGATTGGAGCAAAAAGGAGATAGCTATAGCTTTGCTTATGCTTCTAAATACTGTTGTTGTTTGGTGAAGTGTGGGTGTAGAGTGTGATCTATGTGGGAGTTGTTTTGGTGTTGTGCGTGATGTCTGGCGGGTGGTTTTACAGCTGTGGTCTTGTAGTAGCAGTTAAGTATGAAGTGGTGTAAAGAGGAGGAAGGGATACATTTACTTATGCGTTTAGCTACCATTTTAGTGCTGGTGGGCCTTCATCAACTGAGACTTGACCTTCGAGGTTTGCTCTATGCTTACGCCGCAGTTTCACGCCCTTTCTTATGCAGTGGAGTAGAGATAGCGAAAGCCTAACCCATTTTCTAGTCTATACAAATGTTAATCTTTATTTCCTGTCGCACGGCTGTATTTCCTGAAATGAAAGCGTGTGTTTTTAAGTTTCTTGTATGTAACCACTTCCCTTGTTTAAAAATGCCCCTGCTTTTTCGCGGGCGAGTGACCTCTATCTACCACGTCTCGCACGTAGTGCATACACTTATGGTTCTTGCATTACAATAAGCCTTGCAGGCAGAAATAAAAACCAAAAATGCAACTGAATTTTTTTAAAGAACTGCTTTGTAGCTGGGCTTCTGACCTTCTGCAAAAGGAGAAAGTCCCATCTGGTCACTTGCGTTTTAACCCCTTCCCCGCTAGGCTAATTCCCCCGCTTTGCTGGGGGGGGGAGGGCGCGCGCAGCGCCGCGATGCTCATGACGAGTTTGGCTCGTCATGCAGCACGGTGGTGCTGTGCTCATGACGAGCTGAGCTCGTCACGACCACACCCGTTCCAATTGAACACCCAGCATAGCAGGGGAATTATCCCCGCGTGGGCGCGTCGCAACGGTCATGACGAGCTCAGCTCGTCATGAGCACAGCGTGACCGTGCCTCATGATGAGCTGAGCTCGTCATGAGCACGGAACGGGTTAAAGCAGATTTCAGAGTTCTTGAATGTTGTAATCCATTCCTAATGATTACTGGCCGGTGCAGAGAAGCCCGCCCGTAGAATCCAAGGGCCTCGAGTCATTAGACGCCCTGCAGTTCTTTCCCGTCCGAAGCCTCATCGCGAAGCTGTTGGCCAATTAGTAACTAAATTAGCAGCGATTTGCTGGAGTTGCAGATTAGCGAGTGGTGTTGTTGCTGGGAGTGTGGCAGTACCGAGTGGGTGATGTTAATGTTTGGATGACGGTTCAGTTGGTGGAGAGAGCAAAGTCTAGTTTGGTGTAATGGTTAAGTAACTACTATGATTTATAGGTTAGAGACCATCCAAGAAGAATACAGAGTACAAGAATAAAGAACCCATAACACGAATAACTTCCCTGTCAAGTTAGAAAAATTAGCCTGAGATGTATCACATTGGTTTTGAGAAAGCACTTCTTAAATCTTAATTATTACAAATAGGAGATAGAAATAAACATTTTATATACAATTTTCAACAATACACATTACTTATCAATAATTCAACACCTGCCCAGCTAGTTGGACCCCAATCTCCTATCCGTTTCTCTATCCAGAGTCATTGTTGACCACCAAGCTGACCCTTTAAGCCCTGGAGAAGCGAATAGGGCCCCTTCTGCTAACTCCTGGTGTTCTTACACATTTTTTACTCTGGACAAAGTCACCTGCTCCCCTGCACAAGCAAGCCAGGCCACTAAAAAGCTGCACCCACAACAAGCATTCCAGACCTAATGAGGGACCACCCTCTTACATCCTAGGGGAGAAAGCCTGGGCAACCAGGCCATAACTTGGTCCCCTGGCACATGAACCATTTAACCAATTCCCCAGAGCAATACTAAAAAGCAACTACGAAAGGATAGGTACAGTAGTACAGGCGCCCACCTCCACAACCATGAGTTCACTCTGCCACAGGCACTAACGGCTAACTGACCACCTGCAACCTGGCCACTATTTTAGCCCATGAATATTGCATGCACAGTGACTGCAAGCAGCCCAACCCTGAACATCTCCTTACCTGGAGAGGACAAATGCACATCAACTTTATGTTTAAAAAATAAATAAATCTCCTCTGAAACTGAGCAAGAGTTACAGTCTTCAAGCACTCCTTATCAAATACATTGCTCAGGTTACTTTCCAGTTTGTATGATTGATGATTTAGATGTAAACCTATACAATGTAGCCTAACCCTTTTTGTACTTTTTTTTGTTTTTTGGAGGAGCAGCTCCGCTTATTGCGTGGCGAGTGTTCCCTCTGCTGAAGAATGCTGTTTATTTTTACTTCCAATATGCCATCGAGTGATGGCGCATTGGTATGCGACCTTATTCATTACTGACGTATTGGCTTCTACTAGGTAATGCTAATTAATAGATCAAGGTTTATACAAATAACCGAAGGATTGAACATATCTGAAAGCCATTTAAATACCACACAGGTCATTTTAAACCTCCATTTGACTAATGCCGACTCATTTCAAAGGTGTAGGCCAGTCCTGATAATTTAATTCTTCCTTCCATTAGTTAAGACCCAGTTTTGCTGATTTGTTTGTACATCATGAAGCCATGTTGTCTGACTGTTAGAGCGACCACCCACTACTTCTATAGCATAATCTCCTTTAGAATTTCTAAGAGTGACTGCTGCTATGGCTCATTTTGTCAATTTAAGGCACTGTTTCTTTTAATTTTCTTAAACAAAAGATGGGCGATTTGGCCAATTGCCTGAATTGGATTGAAAGTTGAGGTTTGGGATTCGTACAATGCACAAATATTTTGCTAATTCGGAGGAATGTGGGTGTTGCAAACCATTCTGGTGTCTAATCTTAACAGCTGAAGCTTTAAGTTTATGGTGTTCAATTTTTGTTCACTTTTATTTACTTAGAGGTGGCCAGCTCTACTTTTATTAAATGTACTTATTTTGTTTTAGTGCAAAAACAGCATCTTTGTATGAAATGGAACTGCAGGGTTACTTCCCTAATGATTAACAGCTGTAGAAAATAAGAAGTATTGATGTACATAAGCAACGTTCATTTCCCTTTTCCCACTCCCCTCCCTGCACGCACCATGAATATTGTAAAGCATTGACTGCATCCCTCAGCCCGCAAAGGCCTGTACCCATGTGTACATGATAGCCATCTTAGGCACCTTGGCCTCTTGCCCACTCATTAGAATCACTGGCTTCCCTCCTGCGCGCATTTGAGCACCCCCCCCTCTCCCACTCTCACATACATAGACCATGAAACCCAGCACTCTGCGCGACCCTGCTATGAAAGGCAACCCTCCTGCTTGACCCAGGCACCCCCCCCCCATTTCCCTCTTGAAGAGGCATCCTTCGCCTCAGCTGACATAGCCCCCCAGTTGTATCTGACTGCCCCTGTTCTCTCATGTACAGGTCATAAGATCTCTCTCTCTCTCTCTCTCTCTCTCTCTCTCTGCGCGACTCTGGCCCTGCATGCACCCTGACCCCCCCCCTCCTTCTCCTCATATGAGCAAGTCATAAACCCTCTTCTTTCGCAAAGCCCTGTCCTTGAGAGTCACGGCCGCGTCTGACCAGCACCTCCTTCCCTTCCATGAATGCCCCTCTATTGACGAGCCCTCCCTCCGCGCTCGATTGTCCACGCAGGCATGAATACCACTCCTTTGATGACCCCTTCCCCCGAGTTCGGCTGACCACACATGTCCGAGGCCATCGCCTAAGCCAGGAGATACCATTTACTGCCCTTATTGTATGCCTAGCCACCCCACCCCCTGGGCCATGATCAGGCGCACACATCCTACGACACACTCAGTTGCACGATCGCCCTTCCCTCTTATCAGCAGGTCAAGGGTCCCCATTGTGAACGTATGTGGAGTAGGATCATCACGAGGATTATAGGAATGTTTTCCTTTTGCGACACACTGACCTGATTGTATCATCAAATGTTCTGCAAATGTATAAAAGCCAGAGTCTCAAGCTCACTTGTTAGAGCACCTCCCGAAAGACACTGTGTTTCGTGTCCGAAATGACTGGCTCTCCTCATGAGAAATAAACCCTGTTCTTGATTCCTGCTCCCAGCGCCCGTCTCTTTATTTGGTAAATTATTCGGAATGGAAACTAAGAGGCGGTTTGCGCCAGCAGCCTGGGCATTGATAGAATTATGGGCTCACTTTTAACAATTGGCGTCCCAACGCGGGGTCCATCAGTGACATAGGGTTCGGTAAGAGAGATCCAGACGAAGAAGTGAACGTCTAAAATGATCGGAGTATACCTGCCTTGAGAGGGCCCTAGCCCGGCTGCCGATCGACAGAACTTCACCAATTCTGAACGGACCTCTCTTGAGTGACCTATTGTCCTGACTGGAATCCCACAGGAATGCTACATGGAGTAAGAGAACGATCGGGCGCTGGAGGAGGGAGTCGAAGAACTGTCCGTATGGTCCGGTCCGGGTAAGATTAAGTAGGGTGTTTTTACGCCTGATTGGTAGGGTGGTTCTATCCACCTGATTGATTGATTGATTGTATTGAAATCGGTATTTGTATACTGATATTGTATTGGTTGGTATTGGTTCATTTAGCTTTGAGGGCTACTTGACATATTGGTTCTCTTTTGAGAACGAGACATTCTCTGTTTGCAAACAGCGGCGAATAGGAACGTCGTCCCTCTTTGCAGATAGAGAAGGGTAGGTAATGCAGACTTTTGTACCCGTTGTAATCCGTCATGCCTACTTTTCTCCCCACTGATTGTTTGAAGTCGATTAATAATCGATTGTTGCTCTTTGAGATCTTCCCTGTCTACAAACTGAGACGAGTAGAAATATTCTGTCTTCCTTTTTGGATAGCGAAGGGCAGGTAATGCAGACATTTGTCCCCGTTGTAATCCGTCATGCCTGTTTTTCTCCCCACTGATTGGTTGGTTGCCTGGACATTGTTGTTCCAGGAATTGTTTCGTTTGAGGTATTTTCTATTTGCAAACAACGTGAAATAGAAACACTCTGTCTAGTCTTTGCAAGTAGAAAAGGGTAGGTTATGCCCCTTTGTGAATTCGTCAGTCCTACCCACTCCCCACTGGTTGGTTATTGTGGGGTAGCTCGCATGGTCCGCCCAGGAGACTACTCTTATGGAGGACATATGCTCTCTACTCATGGGCCATTTAATAGAAATAGACCGACTGGTCCGTCCAGGAGGCTACCCTAGTAAGTGGAAGTACATCGCTCGGTCTGTCCAGGATGATACCCTAATGAAGGAATATATGTTCCCCTTTTGATCGATAATCTCGTTCCACCCCGGACCATTTATTGGAGGGGACTCGTCTGGTCCGTCCAGATGTACCCCCCCCCTAGTGAAAAGGACACATAAAAATATGAAGTGATCACCGTTCCCTACTAACAGAAAGCTTTAGCTCGAAACACGCTAAGGAAGAGAAAGAAAAATAAAAAGAAATCAGGCTAAGTCAGTAACCCCCTGATGAGCTTTTGACTTCACCAAAAATAAGAAACATTAGAAATAATTCGTAATAAGAAATGTAAAATGGCGAAAAGATTCGATATCAGAACATAGCCACGAGGTAGCTAGGCTTCACTGCCTGTTCCTGTTCCCAACATGTCTGCCTCATTGCCCGCCCCGCCCAAATAACGGTCACATGAAATAGAAACAACTCGATAGGCACCTAACCCCGTTCCGGAAGCTCCCGAAGTGCAACAGGTCCGCGGTTACGCCCATCCGGAAGGCGAGGCCTGGAGGCACGAGGGACTCGCCTGGCCACGGTCAGGAGGAGATGACGTTGGGCAGGCGGTCCAAAGGATGACAAGGACCTCTCCGTCTTCTCCCTTCTGCCGCCCTGCAGGCCGCGGGGAGAGAGGGGGCTGTCTTGCCTTGGCCACCGACCACCTCTCTCTCTCACCCGATCCGGCTTTTGCCAAAGGCCGACGCCAAAGCGAGAACGGCGGCGAATCAAGTAGTCCCGCCACATTTCAAATTCGCCGCATGCCATCGCCTGCTGGTCCAGAGCCGAAGCCAAGGCAAGAACGGCAGCAAATCAAGTAGTCCCGCCAGATGCCAAATTCGCCGCCTGCCTGCATAGGTGCAGGCAGTCCCGCCACATTCCACGCTCCCTGGAGAGTTGAAGGTAGTCCCGCCACATGCCGCCAAGGGAAGGGGGGGGCTGTCTTGCCTCAGCCGCCGACCACCCCCCCCCCCATCATCAATGGCTGGCACGGCCAATGTCGAAAACGATGGAGCCGGGGAACGGCGCGGGGTCGCTGGAAGGGGGAGGTGGCGCGAACGACCCTCCCCCACCTCCCTCCAGGTGGAGGCTTCCAGCGACACCCCAACACTCTTTGCTTAAAGAGGGTCAACATCAAAAAGCGGTCTTCTGCCCAGGACGGGCACACGCTCCATATCGTCTCTCCTCGACCTTGAAGATTCTATAAGAGCCGGGGGGCCCCCGACCCTCTGCATGGGTGCCCCCGCCCCCTTCACTGGGAACCACGACATCGGTGCTACTCCTGCCGGCACCAGACTCGGATCGGAAATGGCTAAGATGCCGCCACGGCACAGGCTTGTTCAGTTCCGGAGGAACACCAGAATGACCCGGTAGGAAAATTGTTGCCGCCCTTCCCACTCTTTGACTCATGGTCCATATTGTTAGACTGTTAACCACATAGCACGAGACTTTTTGAACTGCCAACGGAAAGTCTGAGCCAACCATGTGAGACTAGAGACACTCTGACTGTGCTGGAACTTGCCTGACCCCACCCAAAATGGCGCCGACACAAAATGAGACGTTTTTAATGAACTTTGTTGCACCCTGATTGCGCAAGCTTTTTGCCCCGAGATATATATAACGTTTTGGATAATGAAAGTAGATATGAAGGATATTGAGCATGTGCTTGGACAATGAATTGACTTAGGGTGGGTACTGATTATGAGTTGGAAAATGAATTGGTGTAATTTAAGGTAATGAATGATCATTGGATGATGTATTTATGAATGTATTAAAGATGAATTACTGACATGCATCATGCTTGCTCTGTAGGGGAGTTTAATATGATTTTATTGCACTGCCGCACTTTATGCAATGAACTGCCACCAGCTTCGTTCTTCCCATGTACAGTTCCAATCTGCTCCGTGGCTAGCCCACCGGGTTGTAGGCCTGTATTTATGTATCAACCCTCTTTATTAAAGGTATTTTGGAAACGAAAGCATAGTTGTAGCGGATTGCATTAATGAGTTTTGAATGTATTACTACTATGAGCAACGAGAAAGTATGATGAAGGCTAAAGGTTAAAAAGGACCCGATATTTAGCAGCCACACTATGTGTGACAGGCAGCCGGAAAGGTGCTTTAGAAGCCCTAAAACGACACCACAGAAATGCCACCTGACCGCCACCCTTGTACCCGATCAAAAGGGGTTACGACCAAGTAGCTCATGTCGCACAGATCGTCAATGATTATCTGTCTGACCTTTCTGGTCCATCTGGGCTTAAACGCCGTGATGGTAGGGAAATGCACTACGTGAAAATAGGTCGAGTATGTGGTAGGTAAAGCATTTCCGGATTACTGCACGTTGATGAGGTTTTGAATATTGCCCCCCCCCCACCCCTTCTTTCTCCTCCCTTCTGCAGGTCACGTCGGAACCTTGGCTGATGTATGGAAGGACGATGATCGAACCGCCAATGAGAAGGGGAAGAAGGGAATATGAGCATGGTCCTTATGACAAATAAAAGTTTTTAAAAGACGTAGACTTAAACATGACTGTTCCTCCTTAGAACATAGCAACGGGAGGATGGACTGACATAGAGACTGGACAAGTACTGAATGACGAAAAAAAATTGACTAGAAACGACGCGTTAAATAATATAACTGGACGTTTTGACTAGGTAGGGAAAGGACAAAGAAAAATTGTACGGGTAAGGGTTGCCACGGCACCACCCGCCTAGGAAGTTAGAAATGTTGCCGATGTTCAAAATGCACTGCCCCCTTTCTCACACTCTTATAGATATAGCCAAGCTGCCCGACTGTTTTCCCGATCAATACTTGCCGTTGCCTCAGCCTGGAGAACTTCCCACCAAAGGAGGGAACAGAAAAATGGTTTAAGATCCAACCATGGGTAACTAGCGCGACCAGGTTAATTTCCGATCAACCAACCGAGGTGTGAGTATTGGTAATTGGGAACGCTCGCAGGCGGGACAAACGAGAGGGAAAAGGGGGGAAGGGCAGAAAGAGCTAAGCACGTAGATAAATAGGATAGTAAAGATACGTAGGATATATATAAAAACAGATGTTGTAGACTAACAATTGTTTCCTGTCTTGTTGTGAATGTCTTGTATATGTGTAATACATGTGCCGTCTTCCCTGTCTGAGTTTGTGTGTGTGTAACGTACGAATATATGTCTCCCCTCTGTCTATATCTGCTTGTTACCCGACCTTTGCTGTTCTGTGTTGTGAGCGCACTAAATGACCTATTTTCGTACACGTCTCTCTCTCTCTCTCTCCGCCCTTTTTTTTTCTCTCTCTCTCTACATGTCATACGTGTACCGAATGGCTCGTTTAGATTGCGGACGACTCTCACTCTCTATGAGAGTCTCCCTATTTTCTCTCCCTCTTTTTGGTAAAATTGTGCCCCACCGGCACCAGTCTGATTTGATACATATTGAACACGAAGGTGTTCAGCGAAATTGACCGAAACTAAAATGACTGTATCTCGCCATGTTACTGCCTCTCCTTTCTGCAAAATGAATGAACTTGAATTGGCTGAGAAGGAAAGGACAGGTAAGACGGCTAAGGTCCCCCGATTTGGCCTCTTATAGGGGAACTATATGTCAATGGCATCCTAATTTTTATTGTTAGAGACAAGCGCCAAGGTCCAGATTGACCCCCAATGCCCAGATTGCCCCACCCCTTTGCACCCAAGCACGAATGCCCGAAGCGTCCCCGCCCCACTTGATCGACCCCAGCTACTGTCCCCGATATATATATCTGATGACCATGAGTAACTGCCGCCCCTCGAGAAAAACATGTTTGACTCTGTCTTTCAATGATTGCACCCCCGCTTGTTTTAAAGAGTTAGCCAGCTCTAAAGGGAAATGTAAGACTGTTAAGGCTCGAATTAGAAGGACGAGTCTCTCCTGAATGTTGTCAATCTTGGGGTTTTTGTTGAAATACGCAGGTGATAAGAGTCCGACCTCTGTCCATATATGTCATGAACGACCGCCGATTAGACCTGGTGCGAACGCAGTAGAAATACCCACCTACTTACTTCATGGTAATAGACTTCTGACTATGACCAATGAGCATAACGCCAGGTGCTAGGATTGCGAGTGGAATTCATATGTAAAAATCTCTCCTCCTGCCAGTTCTCTAAAACTTGTTTTTACCCATTTAAAGATACTCAATCACCGGAGGAGAAGGGCCGGACGTGACGCACAGCGTGGCTGCAGATCATGAGACACATGCGACCTCAACCAAAGGTGGAGCCGCAGGACAACAAGAAACGGGACGAGGCAGCACTCTCAAAGGCGGTAAAGGAAAGAATGAAGGGCTGTCCTGAAGCTCTCTGTCCGCCAACCCACGTGTGCCAGGAGCCTCCGTCCCTCTTTTCAAGCCCGATTGATGGGCCTGCTTGCTTGTTACCCATTGCTCCCTTGGTCCCTTTGGTGTGTCCCGGGAAAATCTGCCCCCACTCCGCCCTCTCACTCCCATCGACTAACGAAACCGCACACCCTCTTTTCCATGCGACTCTCTGCTGAAAGGAAGAACAGCATCTAGATGGAAATGGGGTTACGCCACGGAAATATAGGTGCCAAGCTTAAGGCGCCACTCAAAGGATTGGTTAGGGAACAGGACTGTGGTCTAACAGCAGAGGACTGACCGCACCCTGCAACGCGTAAGGATAGAACCGAGCTGGACCTATAGCTCCACCGCGGGTGCTCAACAGCGCCAACGAAAGGACACGGACTAGAGCCTACCAGTGATGGCTCACTGATAAAAGACACTGTGACGAAGAGATCTTGCGTATTGAACTGAATTCCTCCCTTGACTACTTGGTCAAAATGTTCATTGGTCACATTTTTAAGTCAGAAACATTTATGCTATGTAGTGATTTGAAATGATAGGAACTCGACAAATGCCATCCCCTATGTGCTGCGTTCTGCCAAACACATCAACTGTCCATGATTATATGCCATATGTTAGTATTGACAAATACAAATTCTTCGATCGCACCTGTTTATATGTACCTTCATCGACTGCAAAAATGAACTTTGCTATGTAAAAAGGGGCGACTGTAGAAAATAAGAAGTATTGATGTACATAAGCAACGTTCATTTCCCTTTTCCCACTCCCCTCCCTGCACGCACCATGAATATTGTAAAGCATTGACTGCATCCCTCAGCCCGCAAAGGCCTGTACCCATGTGTACATGATAGCCATCTTAGGCACCTTGGCCTCTTGCCCACTCATTAGAATCACTGGCTTCCCTCCTGCGCGCATTTGAGCACCCCCCCTCTCCCACTCTCACATACATAGACCATGAAACCCAGCACTCTGCGCGACCCTGCTATGAAAGGCAACCCTCCTGCTTGACCCAGGCACCCCCCCCCCCCATTTCCCTCTTGAAGAGGCATCCTTCGCCTCAGCTGACATAGCCCCCCAGTTGTATCTGACTGCCCCTGTTCTCTCATGTACAGGTCATAAGATCTCTCTCTCTCTCTCTCTCTCTCTCTCTCTGCGCGACTCTGGCCCTGCATGCACCCTGACCCCCCCCCTCCTTCTCCTCATATGAGCAAGTCATAAACCCTCTTCTTTCGCAAAGCCCTGTCCTTGAGAGTCACGGCCGCGCCTGACCAGCACCTCCTTCCCTTCCATGAATGCCCCTCTATTGACGAGCCCTCCCTCCGCGCTCGATTGTCCACGCAGGCATGAATACCACTCCTTTGATGACCCCTTCCCCCGAGTTCGGCTGACCACACATGTCCGAGGCCATCGCCTAAGCCAGGAGATACCATTTACTGCCCTTATTGTATGCCTAGCCACCCCACCCCCTGGGCCATGATCAGGCGCACACATCCTACGACACACTCAGTTGCACGATCGCCCTTCCCTCTTATCAGCAGGTCAAGGGTCCCCATTGTGAACGTATGTGGAGTAGGATCATCACGAGGATTATAGGAATGTTTTCCTTTTGCGACACACTGACCTGATTGTATCATCAAATGTTCTGCAAATGTATAAAAGCCAGAGTCTCAAGCTCACTTGTTAGAGCACCTCCCGAAAGACACTGTGTTTCGTGTCCGAAATGACTGGCTCTCCTCATGAGAAATAAACCCTGTTCTTGATTCCTGCTCCCAGCGCCCGTCTCTTTATTTGGTAAATTATTCGGAATGGAAACTAAGAGGCGGTTTGCGCCAGCAGCCTGGGCATTGATAGAATTATGGGCTCACTTTCAACACAGCACCATGTTGAAGATGTTCAATAGAAGTGGTTAAGTGGAGAGCCTTGGGGTACCCTTCATTCCTCCTAATTCCAGATGTTTTGAAAAGGCAAAGTCTGACCATATGGGTGCGACTAGTTAGACAGTTAAAATAAACTTCTGCCAGTTTCCAACCTGATCATCTGATTAGCAGCCTGAGCATGACTACAGAACTTGTAGCAGAATTAGAATTGCAATATAGCGTTGCTGAGTCGAGGAAGCTTTGAGGGTGGTTTACCTGAAACATACATTTCTCTCGTACTAAGATGATGCTGCGTTGCTTTATGGCCAGCAAAAGGTTAACTGAACTGTTCAATGCTCCAGCTCATAATTTCTCAACCACTCCACCCTCCCCAAGATTACCTTGCTGAAGTAGAAATGGCAACTCTATTAACTCATTTAAGATTAGCCCAATTAACCCCTGAAGATCCAATACTCCTGAATCTAGAAAAAGTAAACCTGCCACACAGTGCCACAGAACTGTCCAAGGAATGGTTGCAAAGCAAGTGAAAATGGTTGAAATCCTTCTGAAATAGTCACCAAATGTGAAGAAAACCACTTCAAAAGTCTACTTTCCTATGTGTAGCAATGAACTATGCCCCAATCTGAAATGGCCGAAGTACATCACGTGTTGACATCACTGGTCACATGCTGCACAGCAGCAAATGAGGTTGAAAGGAGTCCTTCCTCTTCTTCAATTTACACTTGCTCACAAAGGCACCAGCCGGTAAGCTGCCTCAGCCAAACTGCCGACCAAGTCAGTCAAGGGCCAGATCGTACTCTAGAATTGACGCACAATGAATTGAGCAAACCGCAGTGCACTGCAAGGGACAAATCGCAGTAGGGTGGACTTATGCCAAACAATTTGTCGCCAGGTGTAACGTTGACAAATAGACATCGAGGCAAGTGTAAATCCTCTTTCAAAGTTTATTGTAGAAAATGCAGGACCCCACGGAGGTGCGACCTTGTCCTGTGCTTTCCATCTGCAACTGCCGTAGCAGTGGATTTCGGAACTCTGAGTGAGTGAGCAGCCATGGGCCACATCTTAAAGCACAACATGTTTTTAGGTCGAGCATTTGAGACCTCTTGTATATACTTTAGTATATACTTATATGTGTATGTACTTTGTGGGCTCTGGAGATCAGCCCTAGGACTTGTATGCTTCTGCTTAGGGACTTTTTTTCTGTTCAACTGCCTCTATTTAACTGTCTTGATAGAAAACAACCAGTAGAGGTCAGTAAAATACCAGAATTGCTTTCTGCTTGTTCAACTGCTTCTATTTAACTTTCTTGATAGAAAATGACCAGCAGAAGTCAGTAAAATACCTGAATTGCTTTCTGTGGAGGGACTTTCTTTTTTTCTTCAGGCAACTGCCTCTATTTAACTTTCGTGATAGAAAACGACCAGTAGAGGTAAGTAAAATACCAGAATCACTTTAGCATTCTCTAGATTCCAGTCCATAGAAAATGTCTTCCATGAGCACCCGTAGACAAAAATATTTTTTTCAAATATTGTTTTTTCAGTGATATGACCACCGAAGGCCCTGATTATTTATTAAACAGAGCTTTGGACTATAACATTTCCAGCTGAAAGGCAATATTTCTCCCCAGGTGCTCCCATACCTGGCGTGTCACGCAGTTTGGTGCTTACTCCTTGTTAAAGAACAGTAGATGTTTCAGCACCCAGGCTAATGTGCTGCAAAGCTAAATACATATAAGGTCCCAAAGTCGAGACCAATTGCATTGCAAATGCTTGTTTGGTTGCTTAACATTGGTTCTTTATGTTTTGTATTTCTTTATCTGTATCTATTTGCTGGCTGTGCTGCTACAGAAAGCAGCTCACGAATTTTCTCTGAGAACAGAATTGCTGTTCCAACCCAGTTGCCAAAGGTAAACCACATGCACTTTACATTTTTGGACTGGTTTGTTCGGAAGTGATCACTCAATCTGGGCTCCTTTTCAGGATGTTTGGAAATAGTGTAAATCAATAAACCATTCCCTAAGTGTGGCTTTTGCGATGCTTTATTTTGATTCAAGGTTTGCTCACTTACTGTAAATTCCCATGCCTTGTTAAAGAGTTTAAAAAACATACTTGGGCGATTACAATGCAATACGATGTTACCACAGCTCTCTCAATTCAAACAATAACTTTATGACTACCTTAACTTTTAAGTCAGCATCAAACACTCTACATCTTCAATTACCTTCCGGTTTGTAGCAAGAAATATGTAAGCTGAAATCAGAATACTGTAAAATATACTAATAGGCAATCATACATTATTTGTATACACAACTTAAACCCATGAAAATGTAAATATACTACGATAATGAAGAAAGTATCCCTTTAATTTGTTATCTATTTTGAGCCATGATTAAGGACAGTCCAAAACTGTGACGCAGATCTTCTGTCACAAACTGATTGTTTCACAGATTTTGGACACCTTGAGAAAATCTTTGAAATTATCCACATATTTCTGTCTTTGAATGAATTTCGAGGCAGTCAGAAAGCATAGAGCACCATAAAGAGAGAAATGATCGAAGCCAAGGAGGCTGGGTACCAAGACAACTGTCAGCAAAGACAAGCAATGCAGCAGCCACTGGCTTATGGTCTCATGATCTTAACAGCTGGGCTGCCAATAAAGCTCTCCTGGCAATCAGAAGTGCGCCTAAAGGGTAAAAAGAAGCCCTAACAAAGGTGTGTGAAGGGGTGCCAGAAAACTAGAGTAGGAGGTCACCCGTTCTCAGGTCTAGTCCCAAAGGTATGGAGCTCCCTCCCAACATCTATCAGGGCAGTAACATCCCTTGAATCATTCAGATGAGTATTCAAAACATGACTGTTCAAGAAAGCCTTTGCTTCTATAAGGTAGCAACCGGCCTCATAAAAGGAATGCTTTCTGAGGGTTTACCACCATGATATCTTTGGGTGAACAAGAGCTGTACAAGTCTTCATAATCGTAGTCACAACCATACCCATAACCATAACCTTAACCGAGATACTCTGACACCATGACACATAGATGATTTGCATTGCTTTTTGGCTGCCTTTGAAGATGCCAAACATAGAAGCCAGGCGCATATTGTAGATAGGGGTGACAGTAGGGGAACCCTGTCGTTTTTCACAGGCCGGGAGTACCTCTGTAGGCAAAGAAGGGCCTACTAGCATAATCTCAGAGGGTTTATTCAAGAGAGATTAAAACTAGTCGAATTTGGTGTTCTCTATACAAACTTCTGTAGGCAATCTTTCTTAAAAGGCCATGATATTCATTGATGTTAAAGGGTGCTATGAGATCAGAAATGGTCAGGCGCTACACCAAGCCCTCATCAACAGACTGTGGAGCATCATTCCACAAACTGAAAAACATGCTCTCTTTCAATGTTGGGATAATTGCTATAGCTTTGAAATTAGATAGTAAAGTATGAGTTTTTATAGGAGAGATGTAGAGGAATACTCTTTTTTAACTGCGATCAGAATTGACCCTTCCTGGATAAACGTAATAATTAAGAGGCAAAGGGTGGGAGCAAGAGTTTCAGTATGATTAACTTGGCTATGACAAGGTCAGCGAGAGAGATGGTAGGTTTCAATAAACATAGTATATACTCTACTTCTGGAACGAAGATTGGCCTGAGGCAAATGATTTACCCTAGGCAGAGTGGGGCTTTCATTTTCTAAGATTTATTTAACTATTTTGCTTTGAAAATTTAAAATATTTCTACCGATTTTAACATATTATTCCACAGATTTGTACTGTCTCTACCTATAGTGATGCACAGCAAATTATGCGGTAAAACAATTAGAATAGGTCTAAAATATAGTAACTTGAATATGAAGAAATTATGGACCCCAGCTGTGCTGCAAAATTATATTGATGCACATTTTAAGAACTTCTTATTCTAAAATAGGCCGGTGACTATTTCTTAAATTAAAATGGTCTTAACTATCCTTTTTCCCGGCTGTCAAAGCTAGTTGAAGTAAATATTATAGTATATTTAATTCACCACACATGCAATAACATGTTGGACCATAAATAGTTGACAGTTATAATTAAGAATGTAATTTCGTAAAGTTGTTGAGGTGGGTCATGTTCTATTAATAGTTCAACTACACAGTGCCCTACATAAAACACGCATTACATAAAAAAGTACCCTTCTCTTGATTTGAACATTTCACTTAAGAGTCTTCAGTTTTTGTAAAGTATTATTACGGTTAACATTTATTGTAAAAGGGTGACACTTTTCCACTTTCACCTGCAGTCGTTTATCAATAGAACATATTTTCATCGAGCATAAAGATCATCGGTTAGAAAATTATTTTCTTTATATACATGTAAGGCATAAGCCAACATAGGAGTGATGGTTTGCTAATGCAATTTTGGTGCATATTACCAAGCAATAGCGATAATTATCGCTATTGCTTGGTTAGAGACAAAAATTTAACGCTGAGCTGCGGCGATTTTTACCGCAAATAAACCTTGGTATTACCAAGGTTTATCGCAAATGCGATAAAAATCGCCGCAATGCATGAATATCGCTAAAAAGTCAGCGATATTCATGCATTACCGAGCTAATGCTCTTAGCCATGTTATCCACCTCCCATTGGATAACATGGCTAAGAACTGCTCAGGGCAGGTGTTAGCTTTTGGAGATATTCACACTTAGCGCAAATATCTCCAAAAGTTGGTAATAGGAGATAGCGATGTTAGCGACTGTTTTCAGTCGCTAACATCTTGGCACGCCCACTTTGCATGTTATTAGTGATAAATATCACTGACATGCAAAGTGGGGCCCAAGATGGTCGCTATCTCCTACTAGCTGTCGCTAACTGGTGTTAGCGACAGCTAGGTAATAGGGAGATAATTTTATCTCCGCTTTCCTGGCTTTTAAAGCCAAAAAAGCGGAGATAAACCCCCTTGATAATATGCCCCTTTGTTTTTAAGGGAATTTTTTACGGCGTTGGGCTCGATATGTAAGAGAGGTGTGAGTGATTTCAAAGTCTTTGGGAAGTTATCTTGCTGTCCAAATCGGCCTTTATCTCTCGAGGAAATGTTTGAAGTAGTTTCAGCAAGACTAGAAATGAACATCGAAAAACATTATACGTTGTTATAATCAGCAGATAGTGCTAAACTGTTTTAGCCTTTTGTGCTCTTGCCTTTCGCTGTGTGATTTCTGATTCAAAGGTCAGCAGGGCAGTGCTAAAGACAAACAAGTTGTGGTGAAATAAGTTGGACGCTGAGATGAAAGCGGCACCCCTTGCCTTCAGCTGCCCTGGCGGACAGTGGGGGGAGGCGGGCCCCTGTCGTGAGCTCACACACGTCCCCCGTCTGACATGCCTGTCTTCCATTGCCTCTGCAACTAGCACTCTTTACATGATTCCAAGTTAATGTCTCTGCTCCTTCCGCTGACAGATGACTGTTAAACAACCTTTCAACCCCCATTTCTAGAATCATACAAGAACTGCTTTCCTCCTCACTGCTGCCAACAACAGCTGGCAAGGGTCCGGCATGCTGTTTTCTGACGTTTGTAAAGGTTACTGACACCATGATGTCAGTCCTCAAACTTCATTTAAATATTGAGTGCATCCTGGAACTTGTAGCACTCGATTGCTTCATTTAACCCAATTGGAAGACCTGTTAACAGTGATTTGTAAAATGTGAGCATACTACTTTCCTTCTAGGCTCATTTTAGTCGGAGCTTTGCACATAACACACAAGTGTGTTCTGCATGTGCTCGAAACACAGAAATAGACAAGTTGTTTCTTTTACCTTCCAAGCCTAGATTGTGAGATAGTTGGGGTATTCCTGAAGCTCATTAAAATTATTGTGGTATCAGATGGCAAACGTGACAATCGAATACATTCCTTTGAGGAGTGTATCCCCCTCTGGCAGCTTCACCTGCTTAATGACAATGTCTAAATGGGTCTAGAATAAACTTCTTGGTATTGGTCAATCCGTGGGGAGGGTGTGGCCAGAAGATGAAGTGACGAAAGGCTGAATCAATTAGATATAACTTTCAACCGTATTGATATGCACATATCTACAGCGGGAGCATACCCGACTGAGCAATGTTCTCATTAAATACATTTGTTAAACGGAGACCATCAACATCGTACTTTGCAGCTAAATGGAAATAAGACAGTGAACATGGGGGACTCATCCAGAAATTATATATTTTTAGCAGAAGCATCTGTTTATGTCCAGATAAAATTAAGAGTTACAAAGCGCTTGCTCTCACTGTTTTGCTGACTCGTTGTAAAATAAGATGGCTACCATTGCTACCATTGCAATCAATGAAAATACCTCATGTTACAGCGCTTAGAGACCTCCCTGTGATTGGCGCTCTATAAATAAAATATAACATAACCTCCTGGAGATTCAAGTCACAGAAACATAATACATGCTGCCTTTTGTACCTCTGTGGGTCTGCGGCTGACACACTCTCCACTTGGCTGCCCAAGCAAAAGTGAGGAGGCGTATAAAGGGGGTATATTCCCATCACAAATCTGAGGGTGAGTAGGGAGTGGAAAACAAAATAAAAGAGTTAATTGGAAGGGGGGGCGTGGCTTGGACGATAATGTGGACGGTCGTCTAGGCCCACTCGCTCCGCACCCCTGAGGTGAACAAAGGCCACTACTACCCGCCAAATGTGTTCGCACAAAGCCCAGAGCAGCAGTTCCAGGTAGGGGAAGACCAGGGCTGCAAGCGTGTCGAAGTTCTGCCAGACAGAATTGAGGCAAAACAAAGATAACAGACTCCGAAATCCCCGAGATCCAGCCGAGGGCGACCCCAAAATGGCGACCAGCAAGTAAAAGAAGTGCGCCCAGAGAGGGAAAGGAGAACCGCAGGAGAAGGTAAAGAGAAGAGCGGCATACGAACACCTCCCAGCTAACTCCCGGACGCGTTAACAGCGACTGTGAGGGAGAGCGCAGAAGAAGAGGCGCCAGAAGGTGAGCAGAGGAGAGGTGCGAGAGAGGGCGAAGCGGAACAACACGGCTGCAGGCTACGGGGAAAAACATAGAAAAAGCAAACAAGCGATCAACGGCAGAAAGAGCCGAAAAGGCGGAGGCGTATACCTGATAATAACGGAGCATCGGAGCGAAAGTGAAACTTCCGACGCGCAAGGGGGCCGCCATTACCGGAAGTAGGACAAAACAGTAAACAAGGTACGCCGGAAGTGGTGCACGCTCAATGGAGCGCATTCAGTAGCCACGATCGAAGACTAGACGGCAAGCCTCCAGGCCCGAGTAAGGGGCTAAGAGGTGGAACCCAAGGGCGCTTGGCAGACAAGGAGAGCACAGGAAGGGTAAAGCGCAAGAGCACGAAGGAAGCGCCAGCGCTCAAGCCCGCATAAACGCGCAAGTACCTAGAAGACGACACAGAGGGAGGCGAAGGCAGCGCCCAAGTAAGGGGCTAAGAAGCGGAAACCCAGGAGTGCTGGGCAAACAAAGAGGGCACAGGAAGGAAAGAGAAAGAGAGTGAGAACACGAAGGAAGCGCTAGCCCCAAGCCCGCAGAAGTGCGCAAAAATACGCAAAAGTGCCTGGGAGCGACACAGAGGGAGGCGAAGACAGCGCCCGAGTAAGGGGCCAGGAAGCGAGAACTCGTGAGCGCTCAAGCCCGAGTAGGGGGCTAAGAGGTGGAAAAACCAGGGGTGCTTGATGGACCATGATGGCATAGAAACACAAGGCACGAGAGCACGAAGGAAGCGTTAGCCCCTAGCCCACAGAGGCAAAGCAAGAGCAAAAGGAGGGCACACCGGGTTTAAGGCGCATAAGCAGCAGGCGAAGAAAGCAAGGCACCATCCAGTGCAAGACTACAATTGCCCTAATCAGAATCCCCTCAAGCGCAAGACGCAGAGCACCTCAATTTTAACAAGCAGGCGGCGCAAATAGCCGCGAACGAGACAAAGCACACGCTGGCAGGGCCTAAAGCAAAGACCAGAACAAGGCACATCAGAGAACCCAGCAGATATAGAGCTCAAGGAATTTACGCACCAGCGTCAAAGACAACAAGCATACCAAAGGTGGTCCAAGGAGAGGGACGTTTAGGCAACATTCTGTCAAGAAAGGGCATTGGGAAAATGGCTGGTAACAAAGGGAAGACTGTGGGTGATCAAAAGAAGCCCAAAATAGACAATCAGGGATCCCCACTGAAAACCAAAGGCGAAACAGCCACCCTAGAGACCATCCTAAGACGAATCAACGAAGGTAATGAAGTGGCAAAAGAAACAAAACTCAAAGTGGAGAACATGCAACTTGAGCTAGCGGCTATAAGAGCGGACCTTCACAAAACCAACACAAGAATGGAAGCAGCAGAAGGCCGAATAAGCGCGGTGGAGGACGTAACAGGTGGGAACACCAAGGCCATAGTATAACTGCAGAAGGTCACGAAAGCCATACAAAAACACATAGCGGAACAGGACGACAGGGCAAGAAGAGGCAACGTCAGGATCCTGGGCGTATCAGAAGGGGCAGAGGGCAAGGCGGGCTCGTGTGCAGCCTGGCTAGAGGAGATGATCCCCAAACCCACAGGCATCACATTCGAAAGAAGGTTCGAGGTGCAAAAGGCCTACAGAGTACCAGCAGGAAAACCAACGACAGGCAAGGGGCCAAGGGCAATAATATGCAACCCACTGAGACTAAGCCAAAAAGACGCCATCTTTGCTTTTGCCAGGAAAAATCAGAACCTGACGTGGGCAGGATGCAAGATCGTGCTGACCCAGGATTACTCAAAGCCAACGGTAGAAACAAGAAAAGGATTACTAGCCCTCAGAGAAACCCTGCGCAAAAGAGGCGCCAACTTCAGCTTCGTTGGTCCCGCCAAGTTCAAAGTAACGGACTAATGGAAAACAATGGTTTTTGAATGCCCAGGAGACCTAAGGCGCTACCTGCAGGGACCGCCAGTGGAGGAGATGGAGGAAATTAAAAGCCCCGAAGCAGCGAAAAGAAGTGGCTCACCAGACGTGATTGGACATTCTGAATAGGACACACCACTAACTATAAACTACAAAACAACATATCTACCTCACGATACCCAGTACAGACAAAAAGAAGATAGAACAAGCCACACTGGCCTGGAAGTACACCCCAGCTAATACAACAAGGCACACCGACGGATTGCGGGACTAAGAAAGCGAAGCCAACACAGGCGCATCTCCAAAGGACCATAGCACAAAGAAGGCACAAAACCAACAGGGCCAAGAAGATGCGAAAGAGACGGAGGAAGACCGTGCCTTCTTCTTTTATTCTTTTCCTCTACTTCAAGGACTATACCAAAGGAAGAACACAAACTCTACCTCAGGGATGATGCGGTGCAAAGGAACTTTGTCGTCGCACACCCACTCAGCAAGTAAGGAAGGGCGGGAGGGGGGAGGGGAGGGAAGGGCGGGGGGCAGGGGAAGCTGGGGGGAGCGGGGAGCATATACATGGGCTTACTTTCTATCACTTTCTCTTCTCCTACTACTTCTCTCTCTATACACTCACATCTAGGAGCAGCAAGCGCAGGCATAGGGACATGGACCCACACACAACCCTGAGACTCATAAATGTAGACTGCAAGATCTACGCAAAAATACTCGCTAATAGACTCAACGCATACCTACCCATGCTTACACACAACTCCCAAGTAGGCTACCTCAAAAACCGCATGTCTCACGACAATACGAGACTACTATGCCACATAATTAACCACTCCTCCCGAAGCAGCAAGCCCTGGATGCTGAGAAAGCTTTCGATAGGGTATCATGGCCATTTTTGGATCAATGCACGGGGAAATTCGGGTTAGGACCAAACTATAGGAAGATGGTTATGGCCCTATACAACAACCCCAAAGCGCGAGTGGTGGTCAACGGAGGCACACCGAACATACTCAACCTAGGTAGGGGAACGAGACAAGGCTGCCCACTTTCACCAGCCCTATTCCTATTAGCCATAGAACCGCTCCTTACGATGATTAGAACGAACGAAGATATAGTGGGGATACCAATAGGGGGAGAAACCTTCAAGTTAGCGGCCTACGCGGACGACGTACTAATAGTCACAGAAGACCCAGAAAGATCCATTAAAGCATTTACTGACACTATAGAAAAATACGCCCAGGTCTCGGGTTACAAACTCAACAAGGACAAATCAGAGTGCAAACCTTTAAACATCCACACAACAAGAACGGTACTAGGAACGTCCGGACTAACATGGCAACAGAAGCCCATAAAATATTTGGGGATCCTCTTTGAGAGAGACCTAAGAACAACACTGGAACACAACGAACAAGCAGTAATCCAGAAAATTAAGGATAAAGTAGAAGGGTGGTCCCCCAAATTCACAACATGGTGGGGAAGGGTAGAAGCGATAAAAATGATGCTCACACCGATGGTCAACTATATGCTAACCATGCTTCCACTGATTAATACAGAAGACTTCCACAAGAGACTAGACAAGATACTGAACAACTTCTTTTGGAGAGGAAAAAAAACCAGAATAAGCCTACACAAGCTTAGACTCTCAAAAGATCAGGGTGGTCTGAACATAACAAATTTCAAACGATTTCAAGTAGCGTCCATAGCCAGACAGGGGCTCCACTGGCTTGACCCAAGACAGGAATACACCCCAGCATGGCTAACACTCGAGCGAGGACTACTAAAAGGCATGACCCCATCACCCTCCTCACCGCCACCTGACACCCAGCAGTCAGGGACAACCCTGTCCTGAAGAACACGAAGACAGCGCTTCTGAGTGTCGACAAACTACTGACAACAAGCATCAGGGGAAGCCAATTTGAGTCCATCTGGCACAACCCCACACTAAGATACAGGGATAAGGTTCTCGACATGCACAAATGGTACAGACATGGCATCTCCACCGCCCATGACCTTCAGAAACAGGGCACGCACACAAACTTTGACACCCTCAAGGAAGCTCACAACCTACAAAGCATAGAACTCTACAACTTCCTGAAAATCAAAGTAGCAATCAGGAAGGAAAACCTCAACAGCCGGACACCATCGCTCATACAACTTGCAGCCAGTCTCAACACGCTAGGACACCAAGTGGCGCACTTATACAAAGCCCTCCGCCCCAAAAACACCAAACTCAATGACAAGGTCACAAATTTCTGGGGAGCTTTAGCAGGGAGGGAGCTAAGTGAGGCAGAGAAAGCAGAGCTATGGAGATCCACCTCTAGGAAGAAGATAACGGCAACTCTAAACCAGACCAAATATTGGCTAGTGCACAAGGCTTACTGGACACCGGCCCGCCTGGCCTCCTTGGGGATCCGAGAGAGTGATGCATGCTGGAATTGTGACAAAGGGAAGGGAGACTTAGAACACCTTCTCTTCAGCTGTCCTAAGATCAGGGAATTCTGGGACAGAATAGGAACACTTATCAATGAGATCACAGGAGTAGCCATACACATAGATTTCCCAAGTCTAGTCCTAGGTTTTGCATCCCCATCAATCACAACGACAGAAGATCGTGACCTCATTGACCTATTGCTGATGGCTGCATTCAAAATAGTCCTAAGTAACTGGAAGGATACTTCGAAAGCTGCGTCCCAGGCATGGCTCAACTGGATCACGTTCCTAAGGGGGGCAGATAACATCACAGCGAAACATTCACCGAAAACTCACAGGCAATCGAACATGTGGGGGCCCCTAGACCTCTACCTATCATCGCATAAACCCCCATAGGCGCAGAATCTAGACAACCATCGAGGTGGCACACTTTGCGGATCCATGCGCTTACAAAAGGAAATAGTATGCAATGCTCCTCTCCTCTTTCATTTTCGACTTCTATCCTGCTCTATCCTCTCTATCACCCGGGGTGTGGGACAAGGATACCAACCAAGCATCACGAAGGGGGCGGCAGACGACAAGGACAAGCATAACTTGGAAAACTGACAATCGAACTATCGCAAAGACACAGAAGGCCGATGGCCAAACCCCCCCTCCCCCCCCCCCCCGGCGGCTTTTTTCTTCCTCTATCTCTTCCCTCTTTCCCCACACATGTATATTCCATGCTCCATGTAAATATATATTTTTTATATACAATAAAAAAATTACAGAAATAAAAAAAGAGTTAATTGGAAGAAAGCCGTAAGACATTGAAGTGTCCTGCCTCATCTCTCACCGACCAGCCAGGGGCGGAGGAGCGTCGCCCCACTGCACTTAGAGCAGTGGGGAAAAAAATGTTAATAACTATGTTATTATCATTTTATTTTTCATAGATACAGATCTAGGTTAAGGGAGGGTGGGGCTAAGGGCCACAGGGCCAGGATTGGTGAGCACATTCTAAGTGCGCATGATAGTATGGCTGGGCGTCTTGGGCTGGCCAAACAGTCATGAGCACTTTGCATGTTCCGCACCAGGCTATAATGCACAACCTGGGGGGAACATGCACTGGCACATAGTCTGAGCACCGAACCACGGTTCTCAGACCAATCATCACACTGCTGTTATGGTAACAGCAGACTCGTGATTGGCTTAGGGGAGCCTCTGTGCTTCTTGCTTCCGGACTCGGAGTCAAGACGAGAAGCGGAGAGATGACAGTGGAGAGACAACAGACGAGGTAAGTGGTTTTACAAAAATATGTTTTTGTTGTTTTCAAGGGCATGTATGAGCGTCACATGGCACCTTTGGATTTTAAATAAATTGCTTTTTTAAAAGAATTCGCAACTTACCACCAACTAGAAGTTGGTCTTCATTTGCGAATCCTTATGGGCATTTTTGCATTAATTTTCCGTTGATACATTGCATTTAAGGAATCGCACAATTTGCGATTCCTTAAGTGCAATCGCAAAATAAGGAATAGCAAATTTTGCGATTCCTTATTTTGCTGCCAAAATGTGTCATACATACCATTTAGCAAATTAGCATTCGCAAAGGCCGAAATTCGCGAATGCTAATTTGCTTGATACATACGGCCCTGAGTGTGAAGACAGATAGGTAGTAAACGGTAGCCATAATAGATTAGATGAATAGATGAGTGAGATACATAAGCAATTCTATGTTCATCACATATTAAATTCCACCAATTTAAAAATGATAATTTAGAATTGTCTTTCCAGCATATTAGTATAACCTTAAATGCAACAGCAATAAACAAATTGAACAAAATAGGTTTGGAATCAATGTGGTCAAAGTCAGGATGAGGTTCCGTGACGGTTCCGTGACGACTTGAACCCGTGTTTTCAAGTTTGTCGGAAATACATAAAATTAGTATCAGCGAACCGCAAATGATCCATTTAGTATATCCTAGTGTTTTCGCTACGCTACGAGCAAGAGCACTCCTTCCACTGACACATTTCTGATATACACACGGCATCCATCTTAGATCATGGCCGCCATTTTGTGGTTCCTTGCCCTCACATATGCAATAGCCTCTGATCATTTCATTCACTTCACTTTGATTAAGGACACGTAGCCTTAGCCGGAGATTCACCTCTTACATGACACGTGCACCTTAAACCAGATCACGCTGAAGCTGCATGACTCGACAAAGGCTGCCTCCTCTGCCCGAGGCCAGCCCACCTGAACTGGTTTTCCTGTCCATTGTACCTGATCATGATTAGGCGGCCGAAGCCGGTAGCCTTGCCCATTTACAACCCACAAACATCTCTTATCCCGCTTTTCTATCTTCTGCACCTGGCTCTGCTCCTTTCCTTCTGGGCCTTTATTAGGGGGAGGTAACGAACTTTACGATGAGGCGGTCCGGGTCTTGAATGCAATATTGACAAGGGATTGTGATGGACTGGTGGGAACCCCTCTTCGTGATGTTTGGTATCAGATATTATCGACAGTTCCTGTGTAACGCCAAATATTTATTGTTTAGAGACACAAAGGTTTGGGAATGTACCGACATGTGAAATATTTGCCTAGAGCACAATTTTTGGTATATAAGGAGCAACCCACTTTGTACAAATCGAACAGTCTCCTGAATTCTGCCCGTGTGTAGATTCTGTGACTTCTGTGTCCCTGCAGTAATAAACCTTTGGTCTTTGACGCCACCATCGAGAAGCCCGTGTTTCTGTTCATTTGTGCACCAAGGCAGGTGGGACTCCGGGGTCTTTGGGTGTTGTACCCTGACACCTCTGGACGGAACCAAAAAAGTCCAGAACTCCAATTGGCGCCCAACGTGGGGCGACGTCATTCGGTACCGGTCCAAAAGCCTGAAGAGTTCGAGAAGCTTCGTGTGAAGATTCCTGAGGGAGGCGCCCCACTTCATCGATCCCGGCATATCGCAAAAGTGGCCCTGAAGTTCTCTTCCACGAGGGTTCCCGTTCAGGACGGCTGCAGTGGGCCGTTGCCTTGACCGTCGCCCTGTCTTGGACCCGAAGTGGTGCAGTCCTTAGTACGGCGAAACGTGACGGGTTTCTCCTTGGTGACGTCTTCAGTGCCTCAGTTAAGTATTTAGTGATAGCTAGCTGGTTACTTTTGTGAGGATTGTTAAAAATCCTTGATCGGTTCTTGGTTTGGTTTGGTTTTGTAAGATTATCACTAGTTGTTCTGGTTACGATAATCTATTTGGTTCAGTTTTGGGTATCGATACATCAGTTCGTTTTGGTAGGCCTAAGTTCTTGGTTCAAGTGCACAATTTGTTTCGTGTTTTGTTTGTTTTGTGTTCCGGACTGAAAATGGTAAGTCGGAAAATGTTGTCTTGTTTTAGTTGCAACAGTGACTCACAATTAGAGGACTCTTGTCTGGTTCCTCCGATTGGGACTCCCCTATATGACCTATATTGTAAGTATGGTGTGGGTCCTATAACTTATAATGAGATATGGGTCCGTTATTGTAAGAAGGATGGTGTCCTTAGTTGGCCACTGCATGGTAGTTTTGAACAAGAGATTCTCGACAATTTAGAAGCGAAATTGTTTAGGAAGAAAGCCCGGCCGGCAATGTTTGACTCTTTTCGTTATTGGCGGAAAGAATCCAAACAGAGAGAAATGAAAAGGTTGAAGAAAGAGCAAAAAGAACTAGAAGAGTTAACTCTAGAGCAAGCGACTAAGCAGTTGCAGGCTAACGAGTGTGAGAAAGCCATAGATGTAGCCATTAGAGAGCGTAACTTAGCGATTGACAAGTGCTATCCTGCCTTGCCATCGAAAATGGCTAAGATACTGGAGGATTCCGAAAACGATCCTCTGCTATCTTATCTGTTACGGTCGCCTCCACCGTATGCACAAGGTGCTACGGCTCCACTAATCCCGAATGTTCAATTGCCGGTTGCTGGACAACCTGGTGTTCTTGTTCCTCAGAATCAAGTTCCTATACCTCCTGTGGTGAATGTAAGTGTTCCTACAGCTCCTCCTCTTCCTGCACTGCCCGCTCCTATACCTACCACTGTACCTATTGGTCCTCAAACTATTTTCCTCGATACTCCTACTGTTTCGTCATCTATTCCTACCTCTACTGCGTTCTCTATGTCTGCGAGTGTACTAACTCCACTTTCTGTTCGTCGAAGAATTACTGATTCTGTTACTAATATGCTGTCTCCTATATATAAAACCTTGATTAAGACTCCTACTCCTGACTCTGTTCAGAGACGGAGTCAGCTTCCAAGTACTGAGGAACGGGGAGTTTTAGACTCCACAGCTCTCAGATGGATTACAAAAGTTAGAAGATATAGTACGAAAGATGTGTTAGAGACATTTATGCAATGGGGAGAGCCAACACAGCGATACGTCTTCGACGAGATGTGCTCGTTGTTACGTGAGGAAATAGAAGAAGACGATGTCGAATCAGATTTGGAAGATTTAATTAAGATTCAAAAAGAGTTTGCTGCTGGAATGATAGTGGGCGATAATATAAAGCAAGCGATGGAACTCATTTTGAGTTTTAGGAATGATCCATCTCTTCGTTCACCGAGAGATTTAGAGGAAGGTAAAATGAAGCTAAGTCGCCAATATCCTATGAGGGAAGTTCCTCCAATTTGGCGCGAAGCAGTACAACGTGATGATAATGCGGGTATTGCAGCTGCTCCAGCACAGTTCCAAAGAGTATGGATACATATTCCATGGAAGCGAGCAGAAGTGTTAGCAGTGAAACAGGCCTTGCCAGATCCACGTAAGAATCCAGCCGGATATTACAAGGAATTGACACAGACAGTTGAGGCTTGTATAATGAACTTAGCCGACATTGATATGTTGTTTGGTAATGTAGTTCCACAACCAGTGTGGGCTAAAATTCGTAGAGAGGATCATCAGGCTGCTTTAGGTGGTGATTGGGCAGCTATCACTGCAGCAGATGCTCAACAAACAGGTGGTGCGAAACCCGAACCCCTAATTGCTAATCTTCCTGGCAGAATAATAGATTTAATGAAGACTCTGATGCCAGCATTGCGTGTTAATTGGGATAAATTATCCGCATGCAAGCAGAAGAAAGACGAAAGTGTCTCCGACTTCTTCACGAGGTTCGAAGAGACTTTTGTAGACCATAGTGGTCAGGATATGAGCACTGAAGGAGGACAGAGATTGTTTGTCGATAAATTTGTGCATAATTTGTTACCCGAATTATGCAATAAATTGAAAGACTCAGAAAGTGCGTGGGCTGTATCTACGACAGCGCAAATACTTGCGACTGCACAGTACTATGAAAATAGGGATAAAGAGGAAAAGGAGAAATCAGAGAAGAAAACGAAAGATTTAAAGACTAAAGTTCTTTTACAGCAGGCGTATCCGCCTCGCACGAATCAGACTAATATGCAACAGAATTCGTATCAAAAGACAGATTATAATTCGACCAGGCCTCAATATCAGTGGAATCAGTGTGCGTACTGCAAGAAAGAGGGTCACTATAAAAATGATTGTCAGATCTTAGCGCAAAATAATGCGGCAGCAGCTCAGAGAGGTCGTGGTGGTTTTGCACAGAATTCTAGAGGTCGGGGACGAGGTGCTATGCCTCCACAAACTAATGATCGTCCTTCTAATCACTTTGATCAGCGAAATGTACAGTCAGCTCAACAGAATAGATCTCAGCAATATCTTGTTGAGGATTATTGTGAAGTTGAAGAGGGATTTCAACAAAATGGGTACTAGGACAGCCATGGACAGAGAGAGGGAGTAGTATCAGTTCCAGTGGATCAGAGTGGGCCTTATGTCGCAGTAGCAACATCAGGTGTAGTCGAACCGTTTCTGTTGGATACTGGTGCCGCGAAAAGTTCTATCATGCATGCGAAACTCCCTGGCGCACCTTTGTCTGGCTCAACAAATGTTTCCGTAGGTTTTTCAGGCGCCCCTGTGTACAACCCGATATCTGGTCCTTTGTCTATTTCTGTTGGACCGTGTCAATTGAAAGCACCCTTAATTTTGACGACAGGTTGTAATGAAAATCTGCTTGGTTTAGATTTGTTAAAACGACTATATGCGACATTGTACTGTTCTCCGGAAGGAGTACAGCTTACTTTGGGTAAAAGACTCACCTCTCCGATGTACTTGTCAATGGACGCACTCCCGCCGGAGCTACGTTCACTCCCTGATTCTCTTTGGGCGACTGGTCCCAATGATGTAGGTCTACTAGAAATTCCACCGTATGTAGTAACTTTGAAAGCGAATGTAAAATTTCCAAGAATTCCCCAGTATAAAATATCGAGTGAAGGTGAACATGCACTCTTATTGATTGTGCAAGATTTGATTAAAAAAGGTGTGGTTGAAGAAACGCGAGGAAATGTTTGTAATAGTCCTGTATTGCCGATTTTGAAACGAACTGACCCTACAAAGCCTCCAGTCTATAGGTTTGTCATAGACCTTAGAGAAGTTAATAAGATTGTAATTCCGCAGTTTCCTGTAGTGCCAGACATTACTGCCTTATTAACATTGATTCCTGCTACAGCTATGTGGTTCTCAGTTATAGATCTCAAGAATGCATTTTTCAGCATTCCGATAGCCGAGGAAAGTAGGGATATTTTCGGCTTCTGTTTAGGAGGTCGTAGTTTCAGATTTAAACGCGCTCCACAAGGCTACTGTGAAAGTCCATCTATTTACAGTCAAGCTTTAAAAAGCCAGTTAGATTCTTTTGTCCTTCCTCCAGGTTCTGCCCTAGTACAGTACGTAGATGATCTTTTGGTGGCTGCCGATGACAAGGAAACTTGCAAAGCAGCTACAATTTCACTATTGCATCATTTGTCTAATTTGAATCATAAGGTGTCACCTTCCAAAATGCAATATTGCTGCCAAGAAGTAACCTACCTAGGTCACCTCTTATCAAAGGAGGGAAGGAAGTTGACCCTAGAAAGAATAAAAGCAATTACGCAGATGAGTGTTCCACGCACACAGAGGGAAGTACGTGCCTTTCTAGGTATTACCTCTTACTGTAGGCAATGGATCCCAAATTTTTCACTTTTAGCAAAACCGTTGGTAGCTTTGACTGGGAAAAATGTTCCGAGTCCGGTGCCATGGTCTGATGAATGTCAAGAGAGTTTTGCTGAATTACGAAAAGCTTTGTGTTCAGCTCCTGTATTGGGCACACCTGATTACAGTAAGCCATTCACGCTCTACGTTCACGAAAGAGAAGGTTGCGCGTTGAGTGTCTTGACACAGAAGTTTGGTGATAAACAACGCCCTTGTGCGTATTTCTCATCAACATTAGATCCGGTAGCTAGAGCATTGCCTAGTTGTTTGAGGGCTACAGCGGCAGCTGCAGCTTCCATTCGACAATCTGCTGGTTTGGTGATGAACAATATGCTAGTGGTCATGGTTCCTCATGCAGTGGACACACTCATGAACCGAACGAAGACACAACACCTTACTAGTGCGAGATTATCTGGTTACGAGCTGACGTTATTAGCGAGTCATATTCAGATCAAAAGATGCAATGTATTGAATCCAGCAACATTGTTGCCGACTGATCAAGAGTCGAGTGATTCTGAGCCACATGACTGTTATTTCAAAACGGAGGAAGAGACAAAAGGTCGTATCGACTTGAGAGATACTCCTCTATCCGACCCAGATGGTACGCTGTATGTGGACGGGTCATGTTTTAAATTGGAGAATGGTGATGTGACTGCTGCCTACGCGGTAACGACTTTGAAGACGATTGTGGAGACTGCAAGAGTGAGTCAGAATTCTGCCCAAGCTGCAGAGTTAATAGCTCTTACGAGAGCGTGTGTTTTAGCTGAGGGAAAGAGAGTGAATGTGTTTACAGATAGTCAGTACGCATTTGGCGTGGCCCATAGTTTTGGCCGGTTGTGGAGAGAAAGGGGTTTCATTACGTCCCATGGGACTAAGATTCAACATGGTCAGCTAGTTAACGACTTGTTAGAATCTCTAACCTTACCGACTGAAGTTGCGATTGTGAAGTGCAGTGCTCATAAAGCAATCACGGATGATGTTGGTCGGGGAAATGCCTTTGCTGATGAAACCGCTAAACAGACAGCTAGAGACATGATGAGTAGAATGTATGTTGCTACGTCTGCAAGATGGATTGCTGAGTCTGGAATGTGTGAGGACACAATGGAAAGTGTGAAAGAGATTCAGAAAGAAGCGACTGAGGAAGAGAAACGCGTATGGAGAGAAAGTACGGGCAAATTGGACTCGAATGGATGTTGGATCGATTTGACAGAACAGCAGCGTTGGATGTTGCCTGATGCGTATGTGCTTGCAGTAGTGACGATGGCGCATGGAGTGGCGCACATAAGTTCTAAAGGGATATGTAAGATGTTAGCTCCGGTTTGGAAGAATGAGGGAATCAGTAAGTGTGCAGAGAGAGTGGTGAAAAATTGTATGGTGTGCTTGATGCATAATCCTGGCAAGGGAATTCCAACTCCAGCTGGTCATTTTGCTCCTCCTTCCTGTCCCTTTGAAGTAATACAGTTAGACTTCATTCACATGGAACGCTGCAACAATTTAAAATACGTCCTGGTGGTGGTTTGTGCTTTTTCCAGGTGGATAGAAGCATACCCACTAAAGGACAACACTGCTTTATCAACTGCCAAAATTCTTCTCAAAGAATTTTTCCCTAGGTTTGGAATGCCACGGATTGTATGGTCAGATAACGGAAGTGAGTTTATAGGGAAAGTTATGCAGAGTGTGTGTGCTGGTCTAGGATTGAAACAAAAATTTCATAGTGCGAACCATCCCCAGTCTGCTGGTTTAGTCGAGGGTTACAATGGCACCCTCAAGCTTAAAATAGCCAAAATTCAAGCATCCACAGGTTTGGCTTGGCCAGACGCACTTCCTTTGGCCTTGTTATCAACGAGAGCAACAGTGCATTCTAGAATAGGGCTTTCTCCATATGAGATTGTATTTGGCCGCCCGGCAAATGTCTGGGGTGTGCCAAGGCCTAAACAATTCTGCTCCATTGAATATCCTATGTTGATAGACTATCTTTACGACTTGACTGCTAAATTAAGTCTTATTCATCAACAGGTCTTTGATGCTTTGCCAAAACCTCCGGAGAGTCCAGGGCATCAGCTGAAACCCGGCGACCACGTGGTGGTCAGAAATTTTGCGAGGACAAAGAATCTTCAGCCTCGCTACATCGGCCCCTTCCAAATCCTGCTGGCGACGAGGACAGCTGTACGTGTTGCTGGTCGCAAGCACTGGATCCACGCTTCTCACGTAAAGCGTGTTCCACTGCCGCTGCCCTACGACGACTGGGTGAAGAAGGGAATTGGTGCCTCCGAATCTGAAATAACTCCAAAATTTGTCCCTTTCAGCGATGCCGATTTGATTTCTGACACTTTGAAACGTGACTCTCCTCTTGAAAAGACTGCTTTGAACATTGAAAATTTGTCTCCAGCATCAGAAGAAACTTTGCCATCTGCGAACGTAAACTCTGCAACAGCTGCTAGTGATACACTATTTTCCGATCAAACAGTACCAGCGAAGAAAAGATACCACCTTAGAAGCCATAAAAAGGACTAATAAAGCAGGCAACTGCATACTGTGATTTTGATATATATATATATATTTTGAACTTTTGCCTTCAGCCAGGAAGTTTGTTATTGTTTATTGTTTTTAAAATTGCCTTGCCGTCTGGGTAGCCGTAGGGTCGTGGCTGTGTGCCTAGTTTGAATTTGCAGGGGTCTGACACAAGGTCGATCTTTCTGTTAGTACTGGGAACTCCCAGGGCTGACAGAGGCATTTTCATCTACGTACACATCATCAGTGGTCGCGAGCGGATTGTAGAAGATGGAACTTCCTGCGCTGCAACGAGAAAATGTGATTTACGTTCGCAGAAACAGACTAAATAGAATTCTTCATAGCAAATGTTTCTTGATGCAATGTGCCATTACATTTTTGATTGTTTTAGCAACACTGGTGGGTGGAATTGTCTTTAGCATAAATTTGATTTTTGTGCCAGTATCTACAGTACCTCCCCTTGATCCTGCTATTTCTACTGTTTCTTCTATACACTCTTTTCACTCGTTTCCGGAACATGAGCAAGCTCGACGCTCAGAATTCATTAATAATACTTTTGTACAGCTCTTGCACCAACACCAACTGGTAGTTAACACGACAGACTGTTGGGTGTGTGGCTTGATACCCCACACTATGGATAAAGGTATTCCCTATCTGGTTTTGCCTTTCAGCTACAATGGATCATTTCAGGCCCTTCAAACCATCTTTGCTTATGCTCTTGAGACCTATCCTCCACGTCCACCACGTTCCACTAAATATAACTCTGCCAACAAAGCTTTAGTCCAGGGAATTATTGACATGGTCAAAGACGTCAATAATACTCCATCTTACCCTAGAGACGAATTGCGAGTATATTTAAGTTGGAATACTTCAGAGTATCGCCTTAGTTTAGGAGAAAGCAAGCGTAAAAGCTCAACTCCAATCTGGGTCGTACCTCACCGAGGCCAGGTCTGTTTGCAAGGTAATGGGAGAAATCCGAGAGCTCAGCTAGGGAGGAGTGAGTGCGTAGAGACCTATGTGTTTCCGGCTAACTCTTCCCCTGCCTTTCTTACTGCTAGGGGTACCTATTTCATTTGTCGAGACAGAGCTTATACATGGTTGCCTGCCGACTTCTCAGGTTCATGTTATATTGCTCGATTATTGCCTCCGACACACACTGCTTCACCTGATTACCACAGAACAAGAGTAGCTAGAGGTGTTTTCAGTAAGGAAGATACCGCTGGTCAGGAAGCTGGAGACTTCTTCAAAGGCTTCCTTCCGTTCTGGGGGCCTATGGCCAATAGTAGAAACATACGTCAGCTAACACGGGTAGTTGAATCTACTATTACCGAAACTGCTGGTGCCCTTAGCAATCTGACAGCTGAGCTTCAGGCGGATAGGCTCATGACATTGCAGAACCGTATGGTTCTAGATGTTATACTTGCAGATCGAGGTGGGGTATGCAGAATGATCCAATCGAGCTGCTGTGTCTTTATTCCTAATAATGCTCCAACAGTTTACGAGGCGATCTCTAAGTTGCACAAGATTTCGGACTCCATACATGTAGATGAGGGAAACTGGTCCTTTATGGAGTGGGTTTGGACTCTGATCTCAGCGTGGGGATGGAAGGTTCTAATGGTCATTGGTGTCATCTTAATATTACTATTCTCATGTTGTCTGATTATCCAGTGTGGTCCTGCTCTGTGTAGTCTTTGTGCTACAACCTGTTTTAGGAAACCACCTGCATTTGGAGAAAAGACACGAGAAAGGATGATGATACAACAGCATGTCACTGACCTGATGAGCATAGAACTAGATTCAGACATAGATTGAGTAATTGCCTATGTAAGGGCAAAAGGAGGGTCTGAGGTTCCGTGACGGTTCCGTGACGACTTGAACCCGTGTTTTCAAGTTTGTCGGAAATACATAAAATTAGTATCAGCGAACCGCAAATGATCCATTTAGTATATCCTAGTGTTTTCGCTACGCTACGAGCAAGAGCACTCCTTCCACTGACACATTTCTGATATACACACGGCATCCATCTTAGATCATGGCCGCCATTTTGTGGTTCCTTGCCCTCACATATGCAATAGCCTCTGATCATTTCATTCACTTCACTTTGATTAAGGACACGTAGCCTTAGCCGGAGATTCACCTCTTACATGACACGTGCACCTTAAACCAGATCACGCTGAAGCTGCATGACTCGACAAAGGCTGCCTCCTCTGCCCGAGGCCAGCCCACCTGAACTGGTTTTCCTGTCCATTGTACCTGATCATGATTAGGCGGCCGAAGCCGGTAGCCTTGCCCATTTACAACCCACAAACATCTCTTATCCCGCTTTTCTATCTTCTGCACCTGGCTCTGCTCCTTTCCTTCTGGGCCTTTATTAGGGGGAGGTAACGAACTTTACGATGAGGCGGTCCGGGTCTTGAATGCAATATTGACAAGGGATTGTGATGGACTGGTGGGAACCCCTCTTCGTGATGTTTGGTATCAGATATTATCGACAGTTCCTGTGTAACGCCAAATATTTATTGTTTAGAGACACAAAGGTTTGGGAATGTACCGACATGTGAAATATTTGCCTAGAGCACAATTTTTGGTATATAAGGAGCAACCCACTTTGTACAAATCGAACAGTCTCCTGAATTCTGCCCGTGTGTAGATTCTGTGACTTCTGTGTCCCTGCAGTAATAAACCTTTGGTCTTTGACGCCACCATCGAGAAGCCCGTGTTTCTGTTCATTTGTGCACCAAGGCAGGTGGGACTCCGGGGTCTTTGGGTGTTGTACCCTGACACCTCTGGACGGAACCAAAAAAGTCCAGAACTCCAAGGAGATAGAGTACCTAAAAATACATTGTGAATGTTAAAATGCACATCATAGGAAAAGATGGAAATACATTTTGACCAAACAGCTTTCCAAAAAGCATGAACTTTAGGACAATAGTAAAGTAAATGTATTAAATATCCTTCAGCAATAGAACAGGACCACCAGGATGGAGAGATGGATTGATTGAATTTATGAAGAAGTGGTGTAATAACAACTCTATTAAAGATGAGATATAGGGATTTTGTGATATTAGCAGCCTTCGAATTCTTAAAAAGTTTTTGCCACAATTTATCCCATTGAGAATAGAAAGTGTTTGAGATAAGTCATGTTCCCATTCTAACTCAATGTGAGATTTATTCCGTGTGCAAGTAGGTACAGATAGAGTTTTCTATATAAAAGAAGCACTTGGAATTGTGTCATTAGAAACTTGGCACAGGGGTGTATCAGGTGTAAATGAAAGTGGTACTGGGTTAGATAGAAACATTTTTAAACAATTCTGGAGAGCAGAAACTAGAATGTGATATTGCTGAGTATATGAATCAGGGAGATTACATTCATCCTGTAATTGATGAAAGAGCAGAATCAGATTATTAACAATCAGTTGATTAACATTAAAAAAATAGTTTCTCTCCAATGTTTGTAGTAAAATGATTTGTGGCGAAATTTTATGAATTTATTAAACCATATTGAGAAGACTAGGAAAGATTGATATTTGTCAAAACCCTTAAAGAAAAGTGTATGTAGCAGGTGTTGAGAATATTTAAAAATTGGGTATTTAGAGATAAAAGTAGAATTAGTCATAAATACAACATCTTGTATCGAAACATCATTTAATAATGAACATTCAACAGTAACCTAAGATGGTCTAGGTAAATCTTGATAATCTTTAGACATAGCATACAATTGACGAATTAAAAAAGCATTATGATATAATTGAAAATCAGGAAAGCGAACACCACCTTCAGTTTCAGGATGAATCAATCTAGATAAGGCAATTCGCGCACGCTTATTATTCAGTAAGAATTTAGTACATATAGAGTTAATCTGTGTAAAATAATATTTGGGAATTTTGAATGGTAACATTGAAAGTATGAATAATATCTAGGGAACAATCATCATTTTAATGGTATCAAGTCTACCCCACCATGACAAAAATAATGGGAACCAAGAGGACAATAAATTGGTAATTTTAAGAGCAGTAAAATTGCAGGATAACATTTCATGAATGTTAGAGGAGAACCATGTTCCTAGGTATTTAATTTTTTGAGAGCACCATGTAAAATTTTAAATTTGAAATTTCATGTAGGAAAAGTGGTAATGAAGAGATAGGAGTAGACATGTCGATAAGGATATCATCTGCATATGCAGAAAGTTTAATTTGATTAGATTTCAATTTAAAACCAGTAATAAGTGGGTTGTTTCTAATACGTTCAAGGAAAGGTTCTAAGCATAACAAAAAAAGTTATGGGGAAAGGGGACATCCCTGACATGTACCTCTTTGCTGGTGAAAATATGGGGAGAAGAGACTGTTAACAAAAACACAAGCTTTTGGAGCAGTATATAGTAATTGGCCATAGGAAATAAACTTTGGGCCAAAACCAAACCATTGTAAAGCATGTATCAAACATTTCCGTTTTATTCATTTAAAAGCTTTTTCAGCGTCCAAAGAAAGTGCCGCTAAGGGGATGAGATATTTTCCTCCAAGGGATAGGATATTGGAAAACATTCTGGCGTTATCAGAGGCCAATCGTCCTTTAACAAAGCCAGCCTCGACTGGGTAAATTAGGAGAGGAATAACTTTCTCTAAACGTGATTCCAGAATCTTTGCAAACATTTTACAATCATAATTGATTTGAGACATGGGGCAGTAATTTTTGCAAAAAGAGGAGTCTTTGTCAGGTTTGGGGATATCAATCATAGGGGCTTCCAAAAAAAATGCATTAAAAAGTTCTAGTACTTTAGGGGTAAAAATTAAGGAAGAGGTTAGGAATAATTCAACTGAAAAGCCATCAGGACCTGGTGCCTTAGATTTTTTCAAGGATTTTAATCCATCGGATAAGATATCTTCCTCCAGTGGTATAAAGATATCAGGGAGAGTTTTTGATTTAGGAATGACTTGGAAGAAAGATGTAAAATCTTCTTCAGCAGGATTAGTATTTTCTGCATATAAGAGATTATAATACAAGTAAAAATGTTCTATAATGTCAGAGTCAGATGAAAGAAGTTTGTTAGTCATTTATGAGTGAATAGGGCCAATATTCTTTTGTTCTGATTTAATTTTTAGATAATTAGTCAACATGTTCCCTGCTTTGTTCTGGCCTCCGTGGGATTTTGATTTAATCTTTAGAAGAATTTTACAGGCATCCACTGTGGCAATTTTGTTCAGGGTAGCTTTTGCTTTAATAACTCTAGAAGTGATGAGGAGGATTTGACGATTAATATTTGTGTTCCAGAGTTTTAATTTGGAGTAGGGTATCTTTATATTTAGCATTTATTAGTTGTTTTTTCTTTGCAGAATATCCAATAGTAAAGGCTCTAAAAGTTGCTTTGAAAGCAACCCAATTATTATGTATTGAGGTATCTTGAGAGTTATTAAGCACAAAAAATTAATTTATGAAAGAGGTCACTTCTAATATAAAAGTGCAATCTGATATGAGTTGATTGTTGAATCGCCATCAACCTTGTTGGGTATAGTAAGGGACAAATCAAGAGAGATAGAAAATGGAGCATGGTCAGAAATAAAAATAGAACCAATTTCAGATGATTGGAGGCAAGGTAATAAAGATTTAGAAACTAAAATAAAATAAATCCGGGACATTGTATGGTGTACAGGAGAAAAAAAAGGAAATTCACAGGCATCAGGATTGCATGTTTTCCATACATCAAATAAAGGATGTGAGGAAATGGCAGATTGAAATGATCTGTGGGTATTATCCAGTTTCAATTTACATGTAGATTTCCTGTCAGAGAAGGGGTCCAAACAGTTATTGAAATCACCACCAACCACTATATTGGGGTTAGAAATAGAAAATAATTTCAATTTAATGGAATGCCAAAATTCAGGAACTGGTTTAACTGGCCAGTAAATATTGAAAAAGGTTATTTGCATTTTGTTGATAAGAGCGTCCATAAGTACCCAACGCCCATTGGAGTCACACTCTGATGATACTATTTGGGCAATAATAGATTTGTGAAATAATATGACAACCCCCCCATGACGATCACTAGCTGAGGAAAAAACTATTTGATTAACCTAATGGCGTTTGAGTTTAGGAGATTGTACATCATTACAGTGGGTTTCCTGCAAAAAAGCAACTTGGGCGTTGAATTTAGCTAAATGAGACAGTACCTTTTGGCATTTGACAGGATGGCCTAGACCACGGACATTCCTTGAGACAACGTTAATCATGGTGTTGGATTAGGGAGTCCACGAGGAAACAGGCACATGAAGCTGTAAGACCAACAAAAAGAAAAAGAAAGACATAATTTATTATGTGATGAAGAACAAACATTACAAGATATAATACAATGAACACATAGCAAAACAACAAGGAGAAGAAAGATAGGTATAGAGGGTAAGAATGATAGGAAAGGAGAAAAAGGCAAAAAGAAGAAAAAAGAAGGAGATAGATGAAGAAAAAAGTAAACAGATCAAGGAGTAAAATCCAGAACTGTAAAAGAAGGAATGACCGAAGTAGTAGGAGCATAGTGACGCCGAAGGACACGGACAACGGTGATAAAAAACAGATGAAATGAAAACCTCATATGTAAGAAGATAACAACGACTAATCATAGAATTTTTAACAAAATGAACTTTTAGAACTATAACAACAGTCTTGCACTATAAGAAAAGTCAAGTACTAGCATCCATTTCACGAGTGGAAATATTATGTAGTAAAAGTTTAAGTTTGTTAGAATCATCAAATGAACGTGACCAACCTTCATGTGTAATTTTACAAAGGCACGGATGAAGAATACCATACTGAATATTGAGCTGTCTCATCTGGGGTCGGAGGGCAAGAAATTCTTTGCGTCGAGCATTTGTTGTGTTGGAGACATCTTGGGATATGAAGATATTATGGCCTGACCAAATGAGACGACATTTAAGTATTACTGCCTCCAGGGCATGTATGAGCTCGGTGAATTCCAAGAAAAGCATTATAATTCCACATGGTTTGTTTGGAGTAGGATGTAGCCAACCAAGACGATGTGCTCTTTGTTAAGTGGAGATGAAGATGACTGAAGATCTAAAAGTTCAGGAAGAAGCTTCTGTAAAAATAAAACCATATCAGGACCTTCAATATTTTCTGGAAGTCCGTAAAGGCGCAGATTATTTCTACGATTGCGATTTTCAAGATCCTCTGTGTGAATTTTTAGCTTGTGGATTTCTTGCTCTAATATTGGAATCTTTGAAGAAGCATCTTGTAGGTCGCTTTCACACAGTTCAAGTTCCAAATCTTTTACCTCCATAACGATCCATCTCTCCTCAATCTGCTTTACCTTTTCATTCGTTGTGGACATTAAAGGTTGTAGGCCACATACTTCATCTGATATAGAGTCCAGGACTGGATTTTGTGAGGAGAGAATAGGAGAAGGCGGGTCATTTTTATGTCTTTTCGGTTTTGTACCCGAGGAAGATGATCTGGCAGTATGAAGGTCGCTAGCCATTGTAGACTGAAGCAAAAATCTACATATGTTGTATAGGGTCAGATGAATATATCGCAAAAAATATAATGAAGAAAAAGTATGTCTTATATTTGATGAGGAAGTTATAATATCAAAGAGCACAACATGTATCACACATTAGGTATAACTATTACGTAACAGTAATACAAGAACCTCAAAAATATCATAATAATTATTCCATCTGTGACATATTGAGCAGAGAGAAAAAAGAAAGTTATTCCAGTGCCACAAAAAGAAAGCACAATTGAAGGGCAGTCAATGCCTAAATGTTATTTCATTAGAAGAAAAAGCAGGAGATATTATTTAAACCCATTTGGATATGACAGAAAACAGGCAGAAAAAGATGAAAGTCAGCACCATATCAGAAAATTGCAGGAACACTAAGTTTTTGTGTTCCCTTTGATGAATGGCCATGCAGACAGGCTCCTGCTGTTGTGTGCCACATCAATCACTGTGATCTGCCACACTATTGCTGCAATCTTACTTTTGGGCTTATATACAAGGTGCGTGGTTTGCAGGCAAACATTTGTAATTGCTGAAGAGCCATACAAATTCCTCATAAGGAAAGATATAATCCCTAAGCCGGGGCAAGCATTGTGCTGACTGAACGTGTTGTTTAGACCTAGAGGCTCCGGGCCGTATCTCCTCAGTTTGCGTGGAGCCAATGGGTACAATAAGAAAAAAGCGAATGGCGGGCTAGAAAATGACAGGCGCCAGCTTCTTACTGCGGAAAATTGCCTATACAGCCTATGAGCTGAAAACTGATGCGGGTCTGACAAAAAGCGGCTTGGAGACTCACTGCATGTTCCTGAAGCCATGCCCGCTGCTTGAAGTCGGCGAAACAGGCAAATAAGGTGATTAAATTGTGTTGAAGTCCTGCGTTGTTGCGGAGCTCACACCGGGTCCACCATTACGCTCCGGCACGCAAGCCACGCCCCCGAGTTTTGGTAACTTAGACTTAGGGTACATTCTTTAATCAAGAGAAGAAACATATATATTGTGTTTCTTCCAAAAATGCTTTAAAAAAGGGGATTTTTATTTTTTTTAAAGAGGTGGTGGAGACAAATCTACAGTACAACCTATTCCACCTGTGCCAGAGACATGTTGGTATGGTTGGGCTCACAGATCCCATTCGACATCAATAAACCTGTAGGTGATAGAGAGGGCAAGTGCACTCATTTTGAAGGTTAACCTGATTGGAAACTGATAAGTTATTTGAACATGTACGCATCAATTTCTGGCAAGCCTGAGTGTTTTGAGAGAGTGGCTCATTGGCTTGCATATGAGACAGAATGCATTACGACCAGGTGAGGGATTTTAATTTTGTCTTAAATACAGACTCTGAAAGATCATTGCCATATCTTTTGAGCATTCAGGTTATTTCATTGTCTGCTAAGTTATCTTGGTAGCTTAAAAACGGGCATTGGTTGTCATATGTTGCAGTATGCAGCCAGGGGATACAGCATTTTCACAATACTCCTACGAGCACACTGCACAAGATAATTTATTTATTTCGATGCCACCCGCAGTTCCAAGGTGAGACGTTGAAGGCTGAATACATCAGTAAAACCTTCTCAAATTGTAATTCTTTTAAACTTATGGTGAGATGGTATACGTTTCTTACTTGGATACTGACGTGGAGACTGCAACCTGGGGCCTTATTAGATGCTCCATATAGAGTAATATAGAATATAGAGCACCGTCGCGTAGTACCTTAGGGAGAGTGCTTGCTCCACTTATGGAATGGTAAGTGTTTAAGGTGACAATGAGAGTCACATGCTTGCGAATGACGTATGCTGTAAGGAAGCATTTAGAAAGAATTGTAGTGACTATGGAAAATTAATCAGGGGTCCTTCAACAAAAAGTTATAACTAACATAGAGAAGAATGTCTAATTAGTAGAAACTGCAGAGATTACAAGGAATCCTTAGAGAGACTTGGGCTGCATCACTACAAAGCGTACATAGCCAGGAAACCTGGTGAAAGTGACAAAATGGTTCAGATGCTGGCACGGCTGTCTAATGCAGACAGAGCACAAACAATAACAGCAGGGCTACGTTAAGCAGATAATGCTATAGTAAACACACAAACTGACATCAACTCGCCCTATTTGAGTTCTATACTGCTTTATACAGTAAGGGTGTAGCCAGTACACTAGAAGGATGCAACAAAAAAAACTGAACCAAAGCGTCACTAGATGTGCCCATGTTGTTAGAGGAAATAAATTAATCCATGGGACATTTGAAACCAAACACCCCAGAAGCCACTGTTGGCCACATACATTTATGCCATCTTTAAAGATGAGCATGTGCCATCATTGCTAGAATTGTGTCAGATGTTGAGGGATACGTTTATACTGTTAGTTACTTTAAAAGAGGTGATAATAATGTCATCAATTATGCCTGGGAAGGACCATTTGGAATTGGGCTCTTTCTCCCCACTGTGAATTTCCAAAACAATGCTTGTGTAGAGTGCCGGAGATAGGGTTTACCGTTGTATCCTCTGTTGTTTGCATTGGCAATGGAACTCTTGGTCACTATGATTAGAATCAGTAAGAGGGGTAACTCTTCATGGTCACACACGTCATCTCCTTATATGCTGATGGCATGCTTTTGTACCCATAGGAATGCTATTGAAGATTGAACGGAATTATCTTGACCAATTCGACCAATTTGAGTGGTTTGGAAAATTCCCTAGTTTAAAGCTGAATAAAAATATTTCTTACCCTTGAAATCACATATGAATACTGGAATGGTAGAACTTCATCAGCTACCTTTGCAATGGAATGAAATTTTGTTTTTTATACTTAGCGATACAAATCAGTCTCAAAGATTTGGACACTATTGAGGGAAACATAGGCATAATGATTTTGGAATATCCTGGTTCTGTCACTATCTAAGATGAGCAGCAGGACAAAAATGTGAAAGCCTAATATATCTGTCCTATACCAGGAGGAGTATCACTTATCAATGCATTGGGTACAGTTGTGTGTCTCCTGTGTATATTTTCAAGTTGAAGTTAACATATCAGAAAAATGTTACGTAAGCCCTCATACACCTACCCGGGTGTCATGCTTCGATCGCAGGCTTCCTCATTTGCCAGGAATGATTATAATGGTGAATGGGCTTCCTGTATGAACGAAAGCACTTTGGAGCTTCACTGTGGTAAGAGAGGAGTGGATGCTCAGTTTGGCGCTGCAAAAGCACAGGTGAACAAAGTAAAACAATTGTAAAGTAGTGTTCAAATGGATACGCAGACACAGTCTTTCCTCCTAATAATTAAGGGAGTTACACTAATTGTGGGGATAAATTGCCTCATGGAGGTAGCGCTGGAGACCACCTTGTAGTCACACACTGGGGAGTACCATAGATCAGGACATGATTTAAAGAGTTATAAACTGTTAATATCCCCATGGAAGTCCCAAGTTTCTGAGTCAAAGAGGATCCCCTCCTTGTACCTACTGATAAGCGTGTCCTCTAAATATTAACCACACTCGGAGGACGCCCAATATTTCAAGAAAAGGGCCTGCTGGTCCACCCGAGGCTTTCAGAATCCCACATCATGTTCGGGCATGGTAATGTATGCCTGCCTGGGAATTGCCGCCGACCAGTCGCATTGTCGGTGAGAGAATAGAGACCACCAGAATGCATCATGCAATGTGTAATACATAATGACGCATGTGCTGCCCAATCAAGTAAGCTGAAAAAAATGTCAATAATACATAAATAATACAATTATCTGTGGTGTAAACAATAATCTATCCAAGCAGGGATTAGAGGCATGAGACTGTCCTGTTTTAATCTACAAATCTAGATGAAACCAAATGTATGAGGAACTTGTTAGCACATTTCTAACCCCAAAAGATTATGCTCAGTAATACAATTATATGAGAAAAAGATGATTTCATCTACAATTTATGAAATGCAAATGTGGAGCCTGTATTGATAAACAGATGCAAATTGTCACAGAAGATAAATAAGAGGTAACACATGGGTGTAGGGGAAATTGTTAGCATAACTGTAACCATGGTAAGACATTGTTAAGCCTATCTAAGGTGATAATTTTACTGTGCCTTAATTGCTTTTTTGCTGACATACCAATTGTGCTCCCTAAAAAGATCTTTAGGAGGCTTGTAGTGGATTGAAATAAAGTGGGTTCCTGCAAGCTGCAATTACATTTCAGCAAGTGGCACCTGATAATGAAAACTACAATTTTGCATTGCAGCTTCAATGGGTGGCAAGGTGGTTGAAGATAAACAATTGGAGAAAGTAAATTATATAGGAGGTCCCACAAATGTGGAAGCAGCGATGTTGGATTTCCAACACCTAAGCACTGGGACCAAGCCACAATTCAGATTGTTGAAGGTGGCTAAACATTGTTGGAAAGAATACCTCAGGAAAACTAAAAAGTAAGAAGTATATTCCTCAGATATCCTATTGTGTGACTGCATACACTTGACTTGAACATGATGAAGATATATGTTACCAATTAAAATTTAATAAGGATTTAAAATAAAGTGAAATAAAATAGGCACAGCAGAGTAAAATAATTATCTTGGATCATATAATTTGGTCAAGCATGGACTCCAAGATTGAACGCAGGATACCTATCCAGCCACTGGATGGGTATTTTATTCTCTTTCTATTAAACAGCAAAGGTAAATGCTTTGTATTAAATTATGTTAGGATCTAAATTAGTGTTCTGCATACAATAAATACCTATTTTACTTATTAAATCAAGCTGACCCAAGAAATAGTTCTAGGCAAAAAATAAAGTTAAGAAAAGGCAGGTGCTCCGATTTTTATTTATGTTGATATCACTAGCTTTCCCTGACTTATCAAGGAGACTGATCTCAGGAGAGGCTCAACACCTCAATAAAGGCAATTACTCTTCATGCCCACATAGCTGTAGATCTTCACTGAGACAAAAGTGAAGTGCAGAGGTTGGACACAGGCATACTCCCACATAGCTCACATGGCTATGGGCTTTTCTAATTTTGTTTACCACCTGGGCATCACTTGTGCAGACAGGCTGATCTGAGGATACTGTGAAAGTGCACTTTTGGAACCTAAGGTTAATCATTTTCTATCAAATGCCCCAAACATTAAATAGCTTGAAAAATCACTACCATCGCATACGTCTGTGGGCACTTCTGCACAAGTCTACGGTGCCATCAATATCAGACCCTTTGAACATGCCACCACCCTCATGGGGGTAATAAGGTCCATCCCAGCACCTCCTCTGCATGGCAGGGTAGGTAGTGGATGAAGAAGCTTCGAGAATGGAGTGTGGACCGGGCAGAATACAGAGTAACATTTCGGCTCAAGTTGTGCTTCATAGGGCAAGAGCACATCTGGTTGAGCCACAGCCAACCACTCGCTCAAGACTTCAGTGGCTAATTTATTACTTTACTTAGGGCTGCCACTGCTACCTTTGTCAGTGAAATGGACTTGCCATTTCTTCATGTGTGGTATTCTGACTGATACTTGTATACACGTTATTCATTTATTATTTATAATCATCTGCCTCCATTTGCTATGCATATTTGTACACAGCACTTATATTGCCCATCTGCAACTACCTTTCACTGCAAAGCATCGATTGACTGAGACAAATGAATGAATGAAATGGTATTTGTATTGCGCAGCTATGCCCAATGGGCGTCAAGGCGCCTAAATCAAATATCAGACTGTCAGAGTCAGAAACAGAGCTTACTGGTATGCTTTGATAAAAAGCCAAGTTTTCAGTGACTTCCTGAAAAGGTCAAGAGAAGGCAGTGACTTAATCTCCAGGGGGAGTGAATTCCACATCTGGGGTGCCAGTATGGAAAAAGCTTTGCTCCCCCATCTAGCCTTCTTGGCTCGAGGGGTTACCAGTTGGTTGAGCTCACTGGAGCGTAGGCATCTGTTCGGAACATATCTAGTCAGTAGGGATCCAAGGGCATCAGCCGAACCTGCAGTTAAAGCCTTATATGTTAGACAGAGAAGTTTGAACGTGATCCTTGAGTGAATAGGGAGCCAATGGAGATTCTTCCTTGCCAAGGTCATAGATGACAACCAAGGCAGGGCAAGGGCAAAACGTGCTGCCGCATTTTGTATAACCTGCAGGCGCTGCAGAAGGCCCTTGTTGGCCCCGGCGTAAAGTGAATTACAATAATCGAGTCTTGAACCAACAAGGGCGATCACCACCTGTTTCCGTGCCTGTGGGGAAAGATAATGGACGATCCTTTTCAGGGTCTTGATGACGCCCCAACAGATAGCCACCGTTCTGTTGACCTGAAGCTCCATCGAGAGTTGGGTGTCAAAGATGACACCAAGGTTCCTGGCAGATTGTGTAGGTGTGGGGCAGATGCCTAAAGAGGGAGGCCACCACTCATCTGACCACATGCCCTGATCTTTGCCAAAGACCAGGACCTCTGTCTTATCCCCGTTCAACTTTAGGGAGTTGGAGACCATCCACTCTGCAACAAGTTGCATGCAGGCCCTAAAGTTTGACGCGGCTTCATTAACAGAGTGGGTCAGGGATACCATGATCTGCGTGTCGTCGGCATACGACACTACCTCCATCCCCTGAGATCTTACTAGTCTTGCAAGGGGGGCCACGTAGATATTGAACAGGGTCGGGCTCAATGTCGACCCCTGTGGCACCCCACATTGCAAAGACTTAGCAGGGGAGAGGTATTCACCTAGCATGACACGCTGCTCTCGTTGGTGTAAAAAGGAGCTCAGGAGACTGAGGGCCGGTCCTTCAACCCCTGCCTCCCTTAACCTGGATGTTAAAGTGAGGGGAGACAGGGTGTCGAATGCCGCTGTAAGGTCCAGCAGTACCAGCACGGTGGTTTGACCCAAATCCACTTTTCTGCGGATGTTATCCATGACTTTAGTCAAGGCAGACTCCGTGCTATGTAGCTTTCTAAAGCCATGTTGGGACCCGTCCAGGAAACCTGAGGCATCAAGGAAGTTAGAAAGATGAAGGTTCAGATGGGTCTCCAACATCTTGGCAGGGGCCGGCAGAATGGAGATGGGTCTGAAGTTTTTCAGTACTCCGGGGTCTAAGGTGGTCTTTTTCAGTAGCGGCTTTACAATGGCTTTCTTCCAGAGTGATGGAAAAATGCCTTGTTCCAAGTCTCCATTCATTACTTCCAGCATCGGAGGAAGAATGATATCCCTACAGTTCTTTAGTTGTTTCAAAGGAACTGGATCAAGTGGGGAAGACGATTTCAATGTGTCCAACAGGCTATTAAGTCCCTCCAAAGAAAGGGCAGGGAAATGTTCAAGGGCCAGGGGGGTGTCTCTGCTCCAGGATTCGAGCAGTTTAATTCGAGAAGTGTCCTCAGAACTCAAAGAGTTCCTCTGTGATTGTAGAGCTATGTAGATATCATCTATTTTTTTTATAGAAGAAATCTGATATATTGTTGCATAGCTCCTGTGAGGCAACCACAGGATCAGGTACCTGGAGAGAGCACAGCGAATCCACTATTTTAAAGAGCTCTTTAGAGGAAGTTAGAGAACAGGTTAGGTTGGTAAAATGGTCCTGTTTTTCCTTGATCACTCTATTTTTGTACTCTCGTAATATGCTCTTATAGATTTCTCGATCTTTGGGATCCCAGGATTTACGCCAGCCACGTTCCTTCTGTCTGCATTTTTGTCTGAGAAGCCTCAGGTCAGTTGAGAACCAAGGGGCAGTAGGCTTCTGTCGAGCTACAGATTTCAAGGTGGGAGGGGCTAATTCATCAGCGGCTCTGGTGATAGCATCAGTGAGTTCTTGAGCCGAAACATCAACCTTCTGCTGAGTTGTGATATTGGTGTTAAGAATGAAAGGGGCAAGAGCCTCGTTAGTAAAATTTCTGAAGCTCCTTTTAGAGACCTTTTTGCCAATGCCCAAATCAACATCAGAGCGGGGGATGTGAAGGGACAGTGGGACAGCTAGGTGGTCGGACCAGGTAATCGGTACCGGCGTTCCAACATCTAGTCTAGGGTCGTTAGAAAAGATCCCATCAAGGATATGCCCCGCTTTATGAGTCGGGTGGAGAACTCTTTGGACAAATTTGCACGCCTCCAAAGAGTTGAGCAAAGATGAAGTATCTTTCGAGGCCAAATCCTCTAAGTGGAAATTGATGTCCCCCAAAATGGTAAGATGTGGTCTACCAAAATAGGGTTCCAAAATTCTAAAGAGTTCTGGACAAAAATTAGCTCTGGACCCGGGGGGTCTATACAGTAAAATACCAGAAAAGGAGCTCGAAGGAGCTTGCACAATACAAAAGTATAGGGCCTCAAAGGGGTCAGTAGGAACTGATAGGGGTTTTATGGTGCAGGAGAGAGTGGATTTAAAAAGAATAGCTATTCCACCGCCCCTACAACGTTCTCTATCTAACCTCAGGAGGGTGTATCCTTCAGGTATGGCCAAAAGAAGATCATGGCCAGAAGAGTCAGAGGCCCATGTCTCGGTAACAAAGACCCAGTCCGGATGCCTCGTACTAACAAAGTCATGGAATTCAATCCCATGTCTGATCAAAGAGCGAGCGTTGATCAGATAGCCATGTTTAGATTGGGAGACATGACTAACAGACGCAGGAGGGGTAGAATGCATACGGGCCTGAATTAAACAATTAAAAGAAATATTACAGGAAGGACACGTACGCGCCAAAAGCAGTACCTCGGGTCTAAGCTGATGATGACAAAGGTGTGCAGGGGGTCTCAGTAACAGGAGGTTGCGAAACAAGGCATCCCGGGTGGAGGACATGGATACGTCGGAAGTCCCAGAGTCCAGCACATCCTGCATCCCGTCCTCAGCGCGGACGGGCGCAGACGGGCTGAACTCTGGCGTAACTTCAGCGTCAATCAGGCGTCCCCGCTGCGCGTAACCGCTGCGCGTCTGCATGACTGATTTAAATACACGCCTAGCGTCCTTCTGACGACTAGAGCGTCAAGCCTACCTGCTAGCGCCGAAAAGCAGCACAAAGTACTTCCAATATGGCGCTACCAGGAAGAGATTACGCGAGGAAGCGGACCCGCCCAACAGCGGTGTGGTTCCCACAAGTTAGAGTGCAGGTGAGGGCCAGGCGCAGTTTAAAAGCAGGGGAAAATTTAAATTAATCCAAAATAAATGAAAAACGAGGTATTTTTAAAATCGAGCAGCAGCTCTGGTCCTGAAGCGCACACAGCGCGTGCAAAGGTCGATTAACAGCTGACAAGGGGGAGCCTACGATTTACCTGACTTAAATACACGCCTAGCGTCCTTCTGACGACTAGAGCGTCAAGCCTACCTGCTAGCGCCGAAAAGCGGCACAAAGTACTTCCAATATGGCGCTACCAGGAAGAGATTACGCGAGGAAGCGGACCCGCCCAACAGCGGTGTGGTTCCCACAAGTTAGAGTGCAGGTGAGGGCCAGGCGCAGTTTAAAAGCAGGGGAAAATTTAAATTAATCCAAAATAAATGAAAAACAAGGTATTTTTAAAATCGAGCAGCAGCTCTGGTCCTGAAGCGCACACAGCGCGTGCAAAGGTCGATTAACAGCTGACAAGGGGGAGCCTACGATTTACCTGACTTAAATACACGCCTAGCGTCCTTCTGACGACTAGAGCGTCAAGCCTACCTGCTAGCGCCGAAAAGCGGCACAAAGTACTTCCAATATGGCGCTACCAGGAAGAGATTACGCGAGGAAGCGGACCCGCCCAACAGCGGTGTGGTTCCCACAAGTTAGAGTGCAGGTGAGGGCCAGGCGCAGTTTAAAAGCAGGGGAAAATTTAAATTAATCCAAAATAAATGAAAAACTAGGTATTTTTAAAATCGAGCAGCAGCTCTGGTCCTGAAGCGCACACAGCGCGTGCAAAGGTCGATTAACAGCTGACAAGGGGGAGCCTACGATTTACCTGACTTAAATACACGCCTAGCGTCCTTCTGACGACTAGAGCGTCAAGCCTACCTGCTAGCGCCGAAAAGCGGCACGAAGTACTTCCAATATGGCGCTACCAGGAAGAGATTACGCGAGGAAGCGGACCCGCCCAACAGCGGTGTGGTTCCCACAAGTTAGAGTGCAGGTGAGGGCCAGTCGCAGTTTAAAAGCAGGGGAAAATTTAAATTAATCCAAAATAAATGAAAAACGAGGTATTTTTAAAATCGAGCAGCAGCTCTGGTCCTGAAGCGCACACAGCGCGTGCAAAGGTCAATTAACAGCTGACAAGGGGGAGCCTATGATTTACCTGACTTAAATACACGCCTAGCGTCCTTCTGACGACTAGAGCGTCAAGCCTACCTGCTAGCGCCGAAAAGCGGCACAAAGTACTTCCAATATGGCGCTACCAGGAAGAGATTACGCGAGGAAGCGGACCCGCCCAACAGCGGTGTGGTTCCCACAAGTTAGAGTGCAGGTGAGGGCCAGGCGCAGTTTAAAAGCAGGGGAAAATTTAAAGTAATCCAAAATAAATGAAAAACGAGGTATTTTTAAAATCGAGCAGCAGCTCTGGTCCTGAAGCGCACACAGCGCGTGCAAAGGTCGATTAACAGCTGAGATTCACGACCTTACTATGGATAGTGCTATTAACATGTAATCATACCTGTCATGAAATGGAACTCCAATTAAGGGATACAATGTTGTTTTAAAAAGCAATGCTAAGGCTACTCTCCCCTATATGGGGAACTGAACAAGTTAGTATCAGTTTTGATATATCACATTCAGTTTTCCTATGTGTGACTCATTGTAAAATGTGTTCCATGAAAAATGAGTTTAACTTTACATCCAGGGATCTCAGAAGAATGTTAACGTTTTTTGTTTTATTATGTTTTGAAGCAGCATCCTGAAGATGAGCTCAGCACAACAAACAACAGTAAATTAAGTATTCCATGTAAGGAGTGACGAGCTCACCCAGTGCTGTCTCTTTTTCCTTTTCAATCTAATATTTGTTTTGCTTTAGGCTAGTATTAGCACATTGACAAGCACCAAATGCAAAGTGAAAACATGACTCAATGTTCTCCTTATACACATAGGAGTAACTTGATTCCTACTTGTACATATGGGCTGGGTTTTGCTATTGCTGATTACAGTCATAGGAGATGTCTCTTCTGTGAAGTTATTGGACGTGTTTCTAAAATAATATTATGATATGGATATCGTTGATGAAAGGTTTGCAGCTGCAGACAAGAATTCCTGTTTCAACTTGTGATAATGCTAATACTGGGTTTATGTGGGTATTGTAATAATAATAATAATAATAATGATAATAACAAGAACAAGCATTTGTAAAGCACGTGGCACCTCAGGCGAGGTGTCCCAGCGCTAATATAGGGGGAAAACAACTGGAGTATAACCCGTAGACCAGATTGAGATCTGGGTGTACATATGTATAGAACAACAATATCTCAATAGGATTCACTTGATCAACAGATATATTTGCATGTACAAGACATTACGAAGGATCTGGAAAAAAGAGAGAGACTCAAAAAATGTTGGTTTTTGAAAGTGCATATAGCATCATATATTAAAAGACAATTTAGGAAAACAGTCAAAATAACAGTTCAGAGAACAGCACTTGAGGCATATAATGCGGTGGCAACCCAAGGGGGCTTTGTGCTCTCCGTGATAGTGAGACAAACATTGATGGCGCGAGTGACAAAAGGGTGAAAAACATTGATGAGCACAAAAAGACACAAAATGAAGATAATATATACAAAATTGTCGGTTCCGTCCTAGGCGAATGAGTGATTGCTGTTAATTTAGTAACCGAGGTGGTAATGCTGTAATGCGGGTCAAAGGCGTTTCGATCCTATTGATTTAGGATCTTCATCAAGACCGGGTTGCCGATTTGACAGGACCATCACGCAGTGTCTGAACCTATACCTTATCCTAAGCAAGTATACGCTGGCGAGACAAGGCACTGTCTATATGGCCTTCATGGACCTGTCGTCCGCGTTCGACTGCGTAGACAGAAGCCTATTATGGGCCACTTTGCTGAGAATGGGTGTAGAGAGGAACCTTGTCAATTTCCTCGCTGATCTGCATACAGACACTAGGGCGAACGTCCGTTACTCTCAAGACCTTAAGGTAACGGATGAATTTAAAATAAATCGGGGTGTCCGACAAGGTTGTATCTTGGCCCCTTTTTTATTTAATTTGTATATTAATGAACTGGAGGAATCTCTTTTACTTGTAGAAGCAGATTACCCCTTAGTCGAGCGCAAAGGGGTACCTGTTCTACTTTACGCCGACGATGCTGTTCTTATTTCTAGAACAGCAATTGGCCTCCAGAAACTTTTAAACTCCTTCCACAAATTTATGGAGTCACGTGGTTTAAGTATAAATAACTCCAAGTCCTTCGTCATGAAGGCAGGTAAGGGCACTCTGAAACCTGGTCATTTCAGTTTAAACGGGGAAAAAATTCCATCAACCAACTCCTTCTCTTACCTCGGGGTCCTGATAGATCACAAGTTATCATGGGGGCCAGCAGTCTCCAAAAAGAAGGGAGAAACTACAAGGGTCAATGCGGCCATCCTCGGCCTTGCAAAAAAAATCGGCAATTGCCCGTTGGCCGCATTGCTTAAATTGTACCAGGCAAAAAGCGTTGCTGTTGCCTGTTATGGGAGCGAGCTCTGGGGCTATCGCAAGGCTAAAGACCTAGAGGTCGCAGAAAATAACTTCCTAAAAAAGATCTTAAGACTGCCTAGGGGTACTGGGAATTACTCAGTACACGAGGAGCTGGGGGTCCCCTTTCTAGGTGACAGAATAGCAGTAAGCCCAGTCACATGCTGGCTGAAATGTTGGTTAAATAATGAAATTCCATTAACACATGCCCTACTGAAAGAAGCTCTACAGTTAGACGGGAGATTTAAGGTACCGTGGGTAAAGTACATAAAGGACAGCCTAACGGCAATAGGCCGACATGATTTGTTTTATGCCCCAAATACAATTAGAAAATCTGATGTGAACCTGGTCAAGAATGCCATAGTTTTGTTAAGATGTACCGACAGAGAAGAGGCTGAGACACAGAAGGTCAGTGTTAGGAAACATCTATTGCTAAAAACATGCTTGCAAATAGAACCTTATTTGACATGGCCTATGTCCAGCTATGAACGGTTTCTTTTAACAAGGTTTCGCTTTGACCTCTATCACCTTCTACTGGCATTCCCAAGTGGTGCTCAGCGGGGCGAAGTGTTGCCAGCTTGTGGCTGCGACGGAAAGTCTCCTCAAGATCTGGCTCACTTCCTTTTTATTTGCCCTTACTACTCCACCCCACGGAAATTATACCTTAAACCGTGTCTTAAAAAAATGAGCTTCACACAAATTAAACCCGCACTTTATTACTTACAACTACTGAATATTGACTGTACCCTGTTTATTTGTAATTTTTTTTAAAAAGCCATCTGCTTTAGGAAAAGCATGGACGGCTAACCATGCTGTAAAAATGTGCTGGTGATTTTTAAGTCTACAGTTATTTATATTTTTAACCATATACTTCCCATGCTTTATTGTCTGATATATTGTACTGTCTATTGTGTCATTAATTGCCTTTGAAAATGAATTGTAACCGTTTTTAATTGTGCGTTTTCAAAATGAACTTTTATGATTGTAAAATCTACAATCGAATAAAGATTATGAATTGAATTGAATTGACAGGAGTGTGGGTGGGTGCTGGCCCAGAAATAGATCTCCGTTCTGGACAAGGTAGTGGACTATGTAGTAGAAACTGGATCGAATTTGATGTGAAGGATGGAGCAGAAGCAAAAACGGAGCCCCGTAGTGGCCAATGCGTGACTGGAAGAGGGAGGGAAGGGCGGGGGTTCAGATTTAGTGCGTCCGGTAGACTGATCCGGTGAAGGTTGTATGTAGGCAGGGGTTGGTGGCGTGAGGACGGAGACCCATCGTGGCCGCGGAGGGAGAAAAGAGGTTAAGGCGGAAGAGGCTGGTCTGGTTGCTTGATCAAGAATAAATCGGTGGTCAGCGCTCACCGGATGGTGGCGGGGCGCGGGAACGGAGCCCCGTTCCGGCCGAGTCAGCGAAAAATATTAGATGGGCAGGGTCTGAGGATCCACTGTGTTCTCCCGGTATGGAAGTCGTGGAGTGGTTATCACTCCAGCGCCACCTGCGGATCCGTATCTACTAAGCAGATCGACGACCGCCTCCACACTGCCGGACTTTTGACAACAATTTCAAATATCCACTCCACGGCTTCCATACCGGGAGAACACAGTGGATCCTCTGACCCTGCCCATCTAATATTTTTTGCTGACTCGGCCAGAACGGAGCTCTAAATCCTCAGATACAAAACAAGGCATGACAGTCTGCGTGGCCACTTCCCCCAAACGGGTGACATTGAGGGATTTCTTTAAAAATGCTGCAGCAACAAAAAGCCAGGCCTTACCCCAAATACCCCGTACAGCACTATGCTGGAAACTACAGTCGCCCCTGTGTCTTCAGATCAGAAGTTAAATCAAGTAAAGGCTATGCTTCATGATAGCCCCACAGGTCAGGCCTCAGTCCGCCTCAAACTACATCTTCCTCAAGAACTTCAACGAAGGACGAATACTCAGCTCCAAATGTTACCGAGAGCTGCTCACCATCACCTCCACAGGGATTTAACGTGCTTCAATACGACCAGCCAATATAAAGCCAATTCTAGTCTCGCCTCAAAATTCCCCTTTAAAGGAGGACGAACACCTTTTTATTAATACAAACTCGCCACCATCATTAACAGCAAATGCACAGACTATGATTACGGTCCCAGACGAGCTTGCTGGGAGTAAACCAGTATTAATCACTCATGAATGAATGAATGAATGACTACGCACTTATATAGCTCATGGCTACCCGTAGGCATCCCAGCGCTTTAGGCAGGCAAGTCATTTTCTAGCGGCTCAGGAAAACAGAAAGGTCTTTAGAAGTTTCCTGAACCTGAGGTGGTTGGCTTCCAATCGCATGGTATCGGGAAGCTGGTTCCAGAACTTCGCCGCCTGCAAGGAGAAGCGTCTACCGCCCATACGTGTTCTCTTGATCCTAGGGATCATCAGTAATTTCTTATTGCTGGACCTTAAGGTCCGCGGGGTCTGGTGGAGTTGAAACATAGGTTGGATCAGGGCTGGTCCGACGTCGGATATTGCTTTATGCACCATGGTCATGCACGATGGTCATGGCCTTGAACCAAATCCTCTGTTGTACTGGCAACCAGTGGAGTTGGCATAGTGCTGGCTTAGAGGAGCTCCGCCGAGGGACATCCAACAGCAGGCGGGCCACACAATTTTGGATTGTCTGCAAGATTTTAATCGTTCCCTGGGGAGCCCCCAGATAGACAGCATTCACGTAATCCAACCGCAATAGGATCAGGGCCTGTACTAGAATACACCTGGCTTCAAACGGGAGTGGCTTAAGAATCTTTCTTATAAGTCTTATTAAGGCGTAGCAGGTGGCTGCCACCTTACGAGATTGTACCGTGAAATTAAGGGTTGGGTCAAGACAGGCACCTAAACTCATAATTTGCTTCTTGTGGGGAGGAGGCTGGCCCAGACTGCTAGGCCACCACACATCCACCGTGGAGGGAGCATTGTGCCCCAACATCATAACCTCAGTTTTAGTGCCATTGAGCTTCAGGAAAGACTCGTCCATCCACTCAAGAACTTCGCTGAGGCATGCAGAAAGAATGTTACAGACTGAGCCCTGCCCAGAGAGAGAAATTACTAACTGGGTGTCATCGGCGTAGGTGACTAGTTGCACCCCCCAGGGCAAAACAACCTCAGCCAATGGCCTCATGTAGATGTTAAACATGGTGGGACTGAGGGAGGATCCCTGGGGGACACCACACTGCAGGGACATCTGAGTAAGGCCACCTCCTCCTCAAAAACAGTAAAAGTGAATGAAGCCATTTCAATGCCATACCCGATACTCCTACATCACTCAGCCTTTGGATCATGATGGTATGGTTAACAGTGTCTAAGTCAGAGCTAAGGTCTAATAGTATGATGGCTGCGCAGCCTCCGGAATCGACGATCTTTCTTGCTTCTTCAACAACTGCAATAGGGGCGGTCTCCATGCCCTGTTTGCGCCTGAAGCCGGTCTGGGTGGGATGTAAGGAGATATTATTTTACTGGAAAGTAGAGATTATGGCATTCACATGCTTTTCAGCCAGCTTGCTGATGCTTGGCAGCAATGAAATAGGAGAGCCTTTACTCGCGCCTGTTTCCAAGAGGGTGGAACTAGCCCAGATGCTATAGAAGAGTTGATTACCTCCTGGATGACTGGTGCAACCATCTCTGATACCCTCTTTAGAATGGTAGGTGGGCAGCATCCACTGGGGACCCAGATTTAAGGTTTCCCAGAAGAAGCTTCACTGTCGAGCAGTCAAGCGGAGTGAACTCCTCGAGCCTAGTCAAGCCAGGAGGGGGGGGGGGGCGAAGTGGCCCCGGGGCAGCCTGCTGACATTGGACGTAGATGTTGGCCACTTTAGTGGCAAAGAAATTTGCTAATTCCTCACAGCGAGTATGAACGAGTAGTGGGTCACTGAGGGAACAGGGGGGAGTGACCAGAGATTTGAAAATTGTAAAACTTTCCCGAGGCGAATTTGAGGCTGAGGCTATCTTTCCTTGTTAATAATTAGACTGGGTTGATTTAATTTGGGTTTATAAGTCCGCAAAGTGGATCTATAGTTCTCTTTGCTGGTCTCAGAGTAGTCTTTCCTCCATTTTCTCTCCTGCTGCTTACAGTTTAATTTGAGCGATTTTAAGTCCGTAGGCTTCGGCCTCAGGAGAAACAAACAAGGTCTGTACATATTGGGAACTACATATTGGGCCTACCATACGCGACGACTTTAAATCACCCATAAAATTCATACTAAAGCCATCTGACCAGTGCAACTACATGGGCCCGTCAACAGGCAGCCCGATTATTAAAAAAATTCATTTGACTTGTCTTTTTTCAATGACGATCACAACAGGCCGTCCGCCAAGGAGAGCTGCCGCTTGCACAACGAGAATATTCTGTGGCCTCAACTCCTGCAAACACTCCAATCAACAGTTTCAGCTTTAAACTACCATTCCGATAAATTGGATCTGCAGGTGGACCTTTTAAACACGTTGGCCGTGTTCACAGATGGGATTAACAAAAAGCTAGAGGGCCTTAACACCTTGATTATAAAGGCACAATCCAAAGCTCACCTGGCGCAGGCGGTATGTTGCTGTTCACCAATAATTGACAGCCTCTCCTCTTTACCTGAGTTCCTCGCGTCAGTTCTAACTGAAGTCAAGAAACTCCCGCTATCAGGGCAGACCTGCATTCCATCCCAGGATTATTGTTCTCCTGCGGTTTCTGACCCAGTTGTTCAGAAAGCAAACAACAGCCATCAAGGCCCCGATAACAATAAAACCTTATCAGAAAGTTCGAGAATTGTCAAACTAACAACCCCTGGCACCACCAACCCCACTTTTGAACTTCAAAATATGGACAAGTCAAACCACATAATCTGTCAATCCTTAATAACTAACTCGACCTCCTTTGAATCAAATCAAGCGACCCCTTGTAAGAGCACATGCTCAATCAGCAATATGGCTCCCGAGAGCTCCGGCTCTGGTGCCGATAAAGAAGTGATCAGGGCTCATATCCACAAGATGAGTAAGCGAGAGAAAAAAAGACTCTGGAAAAACCGCAACAGACAAGTAACTGAAACTCGAAACACAATAAATCACTATTTAAAAAAAAAAATGTCTACCCCACCACCTGGTTCGCCCAGAACAACTAGTTCCACTATCAGCCAGCCCTCATCCCAACAATTAATTTTGTCCAAAAAAAACCCATTAACAAATCCACAACCTGCACTAAATGCTTGGTCTCACAAATTGAAGTTCTCAACCCTACTCCCCAAGGGAAACATCACTTACAACGCATTCATTACAACGCACTACCATTACAACGCAACCATTACAACGCAAACCATTACAACGCATTGCGCTGGGGGGCGCTCTAGGATAGGGAATATATTTAATTTACTATCCAACACCTTCCCTACTATCCACGGGGACTGGAGTTGGAATAGTAAATTAAATAATTCACTCTCCAGCGCTTAAAAGCACTATGCATTGTAATGGTTTGCGATGTAAAAACCACGTTGTAACAGCAGGCGTTGTAATAGCCTGCGTTGTAACGTCACCAATCCCTCCCCAAACATCACCAAAAGGAGACCTTCCTCCACCAAACAGATAAGGCTAGCCCGTCTCCCACAAACGACATCCTAATGGCTACCTCCGGTGCTAGTACATCTATCCTGCCGATAGCAGGCAAGACAAGACCAGGGAAGAACCCAGAGTGTCTAGCACACGTCTTACATCCCTTAGTAGCAAAACCATCTTCAATAAAGTGTCCCCAAACCTCTCGAGCAAAAAGACAGGCACCTGCAAAAATCTTTTGGAAACTATTGGGGACCAGACAACACTGCTGAATCTCGAGCCCTCACCATCATCCCAACAGAGATCCAAAGGTGCAAAGAAGGGAACCAGTCCAAACTATTGTTAGTCCCGGAGTATATTTCCCAAGGCCCGCATGATATCCTGAATCATGGGAACATTCTCAGACTTTTTAAATCAATTCCAGAGTAAAGCAAACTGGCATCTAGCGACATAATATCTATTGGATTTACACCTAGCAACAGCAACCAATCAATTGAAACCACTTTGATAACCTTGGCAACCGAAGCAATAAAGGACCTGGTACTAACACAGACAGAGCAATTTAACAACTGGGGTATTAATCTAGTAAGGTAGAGAGACAAAATATCGAAATTAAAATATCGATATACAATAATATTGATGTTTTAATTTAGATGGTATAGAATATCGATGTGTAATAATATTGATATGCGCGTATCAAGAGAGAGAGAGAGGACTAGAAAGCTAGTCCGAGTCCCCGTAGTTTATATGTGTTATCAAAAGAGACTAGCTTAAATTTGACCAATATTGTTAGGACTCTGATTAGATTTGTCATGGGCACCTCGTTGGTGAGTTCATGAAGCCCTCACCCATCAACCTGGTTGGTGGCATGCTTCATCATCGGGTCCACCCAGTGACACCTAATGTGTTCCGGATGTGCTGCGACGCCTGATTACAGCGGTGCTGGTATTTTACTGAGAGTGCAGTGTGAGGTGTAAAGTGAAGTGTGAGTTAAAACGGCTTGGCGAGGGTCCCAGTACCCGAGGGTAAATTAAAGTTTAATAACTGGGCCCCCGTCAGTGGTTAAAATAAGGCTTGATGATGTTTTGGTGAGGTGAGTTACTACCTCCTACATCCATCAGTTGGTCGACATGTTTCAGCCAGTGCCTTAAACTAAATCTGGCTTTCCTCTGGACCTTTTTAAAATAGAGTGTAGTGCAGGTTAAAAAGGAGTGTAATCCAGGCTATGTGTTACACTCACTAAGGTGTTTCTCTAAGTGTGAGAGGGGATTCCTTTCTCATATATGTGCTTAGAATTTGCAGCCAATGCTTCCAGGAGTGAAGCGGTAAGGGGTTGACCAGCTTTTTTGGTCAGAGCCTGCCTTGTACCTGTTGCACCAGCCTCGTACTCCGGTAGGTACAGGTACAAGGCAGGTGCAACAGGTACAAGGCAGGCTCTGACCAGAAAAGCTGGTCAACCCCTTACCGCTTCACTCCTTTACTCTTTCTGAATCAAGCCCTATCAATGGAAACATATTCTGAGAAATACACATTTTGCTTCACCTTATTTAAAGAAAATAATTCTTAGGACTCTTTGACTCTTCTTCCGATTGTCAGGTCTACCCCATTTCCATTTCTTTCTCCGAAGGTTAGGCTCACACGTGGCACTACAGGGCTGGCATTAGCAATAAGAATATGACTCATTTTCGCCCATAGATCAGCACTGAAAACAGGTAAAATGCAAAGCTCTGCATGGACATAAAGGGCAGGCAAAGACAATTTCCAAAAGAACAAAGAGCAAGGAAGGAAGAAAAAAATAAACTCACCAAAAGAAGGCAATATGGTAAATCAAAACTGAGCAAGTGAAATGCTGCAGATTAGAAACAGTGAAAATAATTCTTATCCACCCTGCAAATCTAGAAACGACATCATCTGGATGATGAAAAACAGGATTTCTGTGCAACACTCCAATTTAGTATATAAGTGCGCGAATGCAAAAAGCAGTCATGAAATTACAGCCTGACACAAGAAGAAAACGAACAAGGGGAAACTCGCTTCAAATATTGATCGGCCACAAAAGAAAGAAAATCTGTCATTTTATTTTGTATTTGTCATTTGGCACAAAGGGAGTGGAATCGATTACTAGCTTCGCACTTGGATAGCACTTTTCAAAAGCATGTGAAGCAGCGTAATCTAATGGTTGTTCGGTTTCTAAAGTAATTGTTGGCTCTTCCAACTAGCAACTGAGTGTGAGATTTCCGTGTGAGGCTGGTTTCCTTGCTATCAGTATTCAAAGACGTGGTTTTCTCTTCTACAGTGTTATTCTATTATACATTACTAAGGCCAGCTGGACTTCGTCCGGAAAATCCTCCAGTTGTAGGTATCTTTTATCCCTATAAATCTTGCTGTCAAAATACCCAAGACAGAGCTCATCAAGAGAGAAGATAACTTTTGAAATGACAAAGGGTTAACCCTAAATAGTCAAACATGGATACCCTCTCAAGGGAAATTCCATTCAAACTATGGTTTGGGCGTGTGGAATATGTTGGAATAAAGACCATGAATTTATTATTATTAATCCTATGCTCACACTTTCATCATTTGCGTTGGTAAAATACAAGTCTGGAGTTGACTTAAAGCGTGTTTGCCTTTGTCTCGAAATTCTTGATGACTGGCACATTAGAGTTAAGGCTGATGAGAAGGCCCTTTATTGCAATGCAATACGTCTCGCATTTGCGAGAGTTTAAGCTATTAGTATTGTAAATGACAATGCCTTTTATAAAAGGCATTGTCATTTACAATGCCAATAGCTCAAACTCGTGTGAATTCGAGACCTATTGCATTGTAAATGCTTGTTTGAATACATATTGGTGTTTTTGAAATGAGACGGGTGTCATCGGAAAACATCAACAATGATGCTCCTAGGCTTGCCTCTATCAAAGTACCCGCGTTGAGTAAGCCTTCTTCTTGTTCCAGGAGGAGTTAGGAGTCACATGTCTTCCTCCATGTGAGCCTTTTTCATCAGTTGGAGCCATGCCAGGTGCAGGAATGCTCTAAGGAGGGGGTGGTTAAAGTGTCAGATTTATCCTGTACACTAGCCAATGACTGGAAAAAATCCATTACCCAATCTTAACTATATTCTTACAGTCTCTGCCTCCTTTTGTAGAACTTCCTCTTTGTCTACCTGTAGAATTACCTTGAAGTCATAGTTTCAATGTGGCAGACCTCTTCTGCACTAGGAAGGCTTTCTGTGAGCTCCTTCTAAACTCCTTTTTAAAAGAGCTCTCCTCCCACATGCTATGCTTCAAACTAGTGGTCTTCCCACTGTTGCTGGAGAATGGATGTCAAGAAGGGTTCTGGAAATGAATAGGAGAAGACCTCCCTGGAAACTCCAAGACAAAAAAGGAATGTTAAGGCTGTCTTCTTTTATGATTGTTGCTCTTGTCCAAGATAAATAAACCTTACTAGCTGATCAGCATTTAAAAGCACCGTCTCCTTCCTGGGCTCAGAGGCCTCCCATTGTATTCTGAGCCAGGGTTGTTAACTCTCCTGCGCAAGGATATGTATTTCATCTCTTGAGATGTGTTGAATGGAAGACTGGTTTTAAGCCTAAAGTACATTTTTCTACTATAGTTATCAATAAATTAATTGCATAATTTTATCAGATTTTGAAAATGCAGTAGAAGATAACTTTGAAGGACTTCGTTGACATTTTCGTAGGCAGATATATAAAATAAAAAATTGTAGCTACACCTAGATCTCACCTATGGAAAATGTAGCGACTTTACACAGGATGCCTTTGTTACTGTGGTTTTTGCATTTGTTACTGTTAGGGCACACCTTTAAAAATCTTTTGTACCACTTTTTGTACCACTTTTTGTACATTAAGAGTGTAGTCTGCAGGCACAATTTAGGAGTGACTTATTATTCTACAAAAATAGGTTTTCCGATGTGGCGAAGGGAATTTCCTTGCCATGTGTTATTGCATTGCGGTTAAGCTACATTACAATCGTAGATAAATCATACTCATGGGAGTTATATATTATTGTCACTTGTATGGGTGCTGTAACCACATTCTGCAGTCCACATATGACATTTAACTCCCTCACCATTGGTTTATTTTCAGTGTTATCTAAATGGCCTTACATGAAAGGAATATAGACCAAATAGGTGAAACCAATTTTACCAATACTATTTAGGACCAAAGCACAGGAACTGTGGCACTAAAAAGCCTTTCCTTTTTCCTGCCTTTGCAGCAACACTGGGAGTTTGAAGGCTTGTAGATGATGGTGGTGTTGAATTGACACCAGTTACCACTAGACTCCTTTACAAAATCTTTTTAATTCTGGGATCTCAGGTACCATTGTTTAGTGGATTTAATCATTTCTTGTATGTAGAACACAGACTGTGGAATAACTACCTTTTAAAGTCAAGGGTAGAAAGCTCATGTATAGTGTCACTCAAGTTTCTATTTGTTCACCATTCCTATGCAACTTATATAGGACCCCTTTGGTTGTCTTATTTTGCCAAGCTGGAACCTATTTCTATAGGAATGTTGATGACATGCAACTCGCTTTTGACCCACTCCAGGCTTCCATGAAAAACTACGTTAGATTAAAATGTGGTCTCAATCATGGGATGCCTTTTGGTGACCGATTGGTGGATGCAGGTCAACAGTCTAAAGCTCAACCTATCTAAAACTGAATGTCATGTCACCTCACCTCTACAGACAAACTGGGCTCTCACATCTTGAACTTAGACCATGGGTTCATTTCCTGAAGGTGAGTTAGCCAGGAATCCTATGGCCCTATTTGATTACACACGGACTTTACTCCCACAGATCTCCCAAGGGCCAACACATGTTTTTACCATTTTTGCATTCTGAAAAGAGTACTGCCATATTCACCACACTAGTTGAATAAAGCCAGTGATAAATACAATCATGCAGTCCATTTGGACTATGCCATTTCCATATACCCAAGTCTAACTGACAATTCTCTACAGCAACTCCAACTGGTCCAACATTTAGTGGTCAACATATCACTAAAACTACTCAAGTGCTTATAACACAAGCTCTCTATTGTAGTAGCCCTGGGTTAGAAACTAGGTGGTTATGTTTTCCTTAAAACCCTATGATCTGCCATATCTTTCCAAAATCCTTTGCTGGTCCAAAACAGGCACAATCTCACTGGTGGAGACTGATAATTTTTTATCACCACTGATAAGCTGTGGAAATGTCCCCCTTCTAACCTTTGGGCAGAAACATATCACTGTTTAAGCATTGAAATTGCTAAACCACTGTCCTGTCTCATACCAGGTTTTTAAGTTTGCTTAGAGGGATTGCGTTTCCAGTTAGCTCAAGGTCTGAGTGCACATGCTCATGAATAGTAATACTAACACAACATATTCTAGAGGTAATATTTTATGATTTTCAGCAGTTTTGTTTTATAATTTCATTTTGCTCATAGTTTCACTATATGACATTCCATGAAACCTTTGTTACAGAACCCATCTGTTTCAAAGTTGTCCACTCATTTCTTCTGACACTTTTATGGTTTTCAGTAGGTAATGGATGTTTTGCAAGATGAGTACAGCACAGCTATTCATTACCTCTTGTTGAGGAATGAGAGGGCAGATCGATTTGTTTTTGGGAACCAATACAAAAAGGAGATACCCTTGAATACCTGCCTTGGCACTAGCTATTTTTGGGACCAAGAGTGCACCTACCAGTGGTGTAACAGGTGCACTGGACCGGGTTGCAGTGGTGGGATGGGGCACAACTACAACAGCCCAGTCTGGAAGTAGGGCTGTGGTGGTGCTGCAGAACCCTCAAAATAATCAAGCTGGAGTTCTGAAGGTGAAGTAGCATTAGTTTAACTTTGATTTGATTGGCCATCCAGGGCTTTATCCAGCGAGCAGAGCGATATGTCAATTTGTGTTCATGGAGTAGCGTGTGTTCCAGCTATTAAGTGCTGTATGACAGTATACAACAGACTTTGGGCCCCATTAGGATTACGGGCGGACATCGTCCGCCCGTCACCCTATCGGAGAACGGGACCGCCCGCCAGAAGGGCGGGGGTCCCGTGGGGGGAATTAGGATGTGCCCGCCACTGTAGCGGGCACATCCTGTAGTTTAAGCATTGTGGCGGGCGGTGCACTCTGCAGGCAGTCATGGAACACAATGTGATCTCATACCTCCGCTATATCGATGATCTATTTTTTGTGTGCAGGGGGATGGAGGCGGCAGCCAATGATTTTGTCAATAGGCTTAACATTAATGATTGGAACCTACATTTTACCTCACACATTCATGCCACTTCTGTTAGCTTCCTGGACATGGAGATATATGTCAGCAATAACAGCTTAGCGACTAAATTATACAGAAAGCCAACAGCTGGCAACACAATACTTCACGCTGCCAGCCATTACCCTCGGCACTTGATTCGCAGCATCCCCTATGGGGAGATGCTGCGCATCAAATGCCTATGTATCATGAAAATGAATGTATTTTAGCACAGGAAGCTAGCAAGTGTAGATTCCTAGCGAGAGGATACTCTATCAACATCATAGAGTCAGCTATCACAAGGACGCAACAGATGTCCCGTAGGGCAGTGCTAACACCAAAAAGTTCAGATGTCCCTAGTACCTCTCTGGAAGCAGGAATCAAATCACAAATGATTGTAGCCTATAGCAGACAACATTCTGCTATTAGGAAAATATTTTATCGTAACTGGAACCTACTCCAGGTGATCCAGTAATAGGTCACAAAGTGCCAGACAAACCTGAGATAACTTTCAGGAAATCGATTTCTATGGCCAAGGTGTTGATGAAGAACACACTGGAACCCCGGATTTCAGGTACATGGCTAGACCTGAGTAAGGGATTCAAGAAATGTGCTCAGTGCAAAGCATGTAGGCATGGTAGCAACAGGGATAGCTACATGAGCCCTTTTTCTCAGCAGGCTCTGACTATTTCCAAGCGACTGACTTGTAAGACAGATTTTGCTGTCTATGTGCTGGAATGCTTGTGTGGGCTTAGGTATGTTGGGAGCACCCGACTGCCGGCCCACAATCGAGTGCTCCAGCACATCAGGGCAATCAATATCAAGGATCAAGCTTACCCTGTCGCCAGGCACTTTGAATCTAACCATGGGTCGGATCCGTCTGATTTAAGATACTATGTTATCGATTCAGTGCTGCCTTTAAAAAGAGGTGGGGATCGGGAAGCGAGGCTTCGTCTTCTCGAAACCAGAAATGTCCTGGAATTGGATAGCAAGCAGCCCAATGGGTTAAATGCGACAGAGGATCTATATACCTGCCTTTGAGTCTACACGCATCCCTTACACTAGGCATGAGTCATAATACGGGAAACTCATTATGAGACATCCATGAAATGGAGTTCTTTTGTTCTTTTGTTCATTGCGAAGGAGTAGTTACAAATCAATCAAATAAAGTGTCATTTAATCTGCACTGAAGTAGGTTGTGAACTTCGTACATCAAGGATATTGAAATATACATGGTCTCGTGCCGGGTTTTAACATTCATTTAAAGAGCACTCCAAGGGGTTTAACCAGGAGTTTCCACTGGTAGGGATTAGTACTTAGTCCAAACATTTTCCTTGCACTAGCACTTGCACTTTCTCTTTATGTATTTTGCACACAAGCATCTACCTCTTTCATACCAGTGACAGTGGATGGTAACACTCAGTCAAGTAAAACTGATCTAGCAACAAGTGTAGCAAAGGCCCACTTGGGCATTATTCTAAATATGCGTTTTATTTTATCATTCGAAATTGTTGTATACATCATCTACAGTTTTAGTGTCATATCGCTATGGAATACAACTGTGTTAACCAGGAGCATATGGTACTACTGCATATAACAGCAAGCAGAGATTCGTTCTTTTAAGTATAAATTGTTAAATGATCTTTAAGGACTGACATTTATCATACATGTACCAATGATGAGTTTTAAACCATTTAAAATATAAAATGTTTAATGTATATATTTATGTATTTTAACTATGGTTCGAATGTGATGTGGCATTCACGCCATTTACCCTGTTGCTCAATATGTATACAGTATTTTTTCCAGGTTGATTGAATTTGAAACTGGTTTTACCCGCGCACTGGCACTTTAAATTCTGGTATGTGCTCAGTACAACTTGCCATGTGATCAAGCTTTGTGAAAAGCGAAACACCTAATGGCGGCAGGCTGGCTGGAAGGAATAAAGCACTCTAACCAAGCACTTATCTTCGGTCTGCTCTGTCGTCTTTGTTGGATTGGGCTCGACGGCTGTCTGGAGTCTGGTGGGCCAAATACATGCATATATATATTACCTACTGGCGGTTGCCAGTAGGTAGTTATAGTTAGGACCTAGCTACCATAGGAATTCCGCAACATTCTATTGGGAATATCTTTGGCGCCGGTTGAGGAATTTGCGTGTAATTTTCCAAAATTTTGGCCAGTTCCGCTCCTTCCCTGAAAGTTTCATGTGGATTCTTGAAGTGGGGGCCGAGAAAAAAGGGGGGTCCCAAAACATGTCTTCCCCATGTTAATTTCCATAGGACGGTCTGACAAGTCTACAGCCCGAACCGCTGAACGGAATTACACCAAACTTGGTAAAAAAGTAGGGACTGGTACGCAGATGTGCCTTTGCTATGTTTGGTGAAAATTGCTCAAGTGTTTTTTATGAAAATTAACTTCAAAAACACATATATATCTATAGGCGCGCTCCGAGCGCTCACTGGTACGCGTACCGGGGAGCGCACTAGGCGCGCTATGGGAGTGCGCGAGCGGAAAGCTGATTGGTTGTCGGATGTCTGTCAACATTCTAAACAGTCCGGAGAGTCCGCCATCTTGTGTCTCGGTAGAATCGAGACACCTGAGGTGAAAAAAAAGGGGGAAAATATTGAAAGGGGGCAGGGTAGACACCTCGTGACCCCCTAGGTTTTCTGAGGGGGGCCTAGAAGGACATTGAAGGGCGAAAAAACTTTTTTTTTTTTATTCGTGGGGTAAACACTGGGTGCGTTCCCAGGTGCGCTCTCCGGTACGCGCACCCTGAGCGCACCACAAGGTAAAACAGTGAAAGAAAATAGTTTTTAATAAGAATTTTGATTGCTTAGAGGTAGGGTAGCTCTAAAAAGAGCTGTTGTGTTATGTGGGTGATTTAAGTACCTACAAGAAGGTACTGAAGCAGAGTCTAAAATTCAAGAGCAAAACTCTGTTCTCCTCATCTGAGAAATGTACATTGTCTCCTCTGTAGATATCTTGCATGTTGTAATGCAAGTTATTGTGGTATATTCAACTCATCCATTGTTTCTCAGGAAAGCAGAAGCATATCCTTTTGGGACCTCCTGAGAAGGTCTAGGGGGTGAGGGGCACGCTACCCTGCTCTCTTTTCAAGTTTTGAAGTATTACATTTCATTCTCTTCTGAAACTACACAAAATGTCGCCGATAGGGTGCATCAGGGACAGACAGTGAGAGAAAGGAGGCAGGAGATGAAGAAGAGATGTCAAATACACATTGGTGAAAGTACAGTGGGAGAAGTGCAGTAAATATGAGTAAACCTGCTATGTAACATAAAAATGTTGCACTCTATACTATAAGTATTACATTATACTACAATCACTTCGTTTTTACCTCATAAATTAGACAAAAAAATGAATATTATGTGTGTTAATTTTTAATTTGTAATTATTAATTTATTGTTCAGATTTCTCATAATTTAATAGAACTTGTAGCATGTCCTCATCTGGTATTTCATCTTCATTTATAAATGTAATCTCCTCATGAAAATTGTTCATTGTTGTTTGCTGCCATTCTATTTCATCCAAACATTCAATTAATTCTTCATCTAGAGATTGATTTAAAAAATTCTTTAAGTCATCTACTCCTTGGGAAGAAATGGTGTTTTCATTTTCCTTGACATTTTCATTTTTAAGATATGTAGTAGACGTTTCAAATGACATTTCCCTGCTCTCCTCCATTTTAATTTCAAATTTCTTGCTGTAAATTGCAGAAAAAAGTAATCACTATCATTTATCGTTTTTGGTACTACATAACATAAAACTAGCTTAATCAAGTATTTAGTTCTTTAAAATTAATTGGGCAGTGTATAGTATCAGGCAGGAACTAGAAATATAAAGCACTGCATGAGATGAAGCCTATGTTAATTCATAATTATAACAGAAGGACTGTAAATAACTAACAGAAAACATTTTTCAAATTATCTTAAAGTGTACAACATAGTTCCCCGTACAAATTACCAACTCACCTTTTTGAAAGTAGAAGAGTAAGTGCTGTGTATTTGAAAGTCCAGAAATTGAGCAGCCAAAATTCCTCTCAAAAGTACCTCAGACAAGAGTATCACAAAATGGCAGTGTTTTCCTCTCGTTTAAGATATATACATAACCAATCATACTTCATCACATTCAAAATCAAAACGTAAGTTACATTTTGATTGGTTCTAATTTTCAATAGTTTCAAATGTGTTTTCCCCATGCAGTTTTCCATAGGACATTTAGATATGGCTACAGCCCAAACCGCTGAACGGAATTACACCAAACTTGGTAAAATTGTAGGGACTGGTACGCAGATGTGCCTTTGCTATGTTTGGTGAAAATTGCTCCAGTGGTTTTTATGAAAAGCAACTTCTTAAAAACATATATACCTTTCGGCGCGCTCCGAGCGCTCACCGGTACGCGTGCCGGAGAGCGCACCCGGCGCGCTACAGGAGTGCACGAGTGGAAAGCTGATTGGCTGTCGGGTGTCTGTCAACATTCTTAACAGTCCGGAGAGTCTGCCATCTTGTGTCTCAGGAAAGACACCCTTTGACCCCCTAGGTTTTTTGTGGATGGCCAGAAGGACCCTGAAGGGTAAAAAAACTATTTCTTTTGCTATTTTCGCGGGGTAAGCGCTGGGTGCGTTCCCAGGTGCGCTCTCCGGTACGCGCACCCTGAGCTTACCAGGGGGAAAAACTGTGAAAAAATATAGAGTAAAAAAAATTTTAGAGTGCTTCGAGGTAAGTTAGCTCTGAAAAGAGCTGTTGTGTTATGTTGGTGTTTTTTGTATCTACAAGTAGGTACCAATGCAGAGTCTCAAATTCAAGAGGAAGACTTTATTCCCCTCATCTGTAAAATGTACACCATCTCTCCTATAGATGCCTTGCATGTTGTAACGCAAGTTGTTGTGGTATATTGACCCCATACCATAGTCTCTGAGGAAAGCAGAAACAGATTTATTCACATGTTTCCTTGCTTTCTCAATCTGTGGACAAAATTGGTTGGACCAGTTCCATGTTTGCCTTTGGCACATATTAGAAAATACCAAGGTAGTTTTTGGAAAAAGTGACATCAATTGCCCAAAGATGTCCTTTAAAAGCATTTCCAGACCTGCCCCAGTCAAAGTGCCTAGGTCATTTCCTCCACAGTGCACAATTATAAGGTCAGGGTGTGGAAGATGCATAAAGGATTTTACCAATGGTATCAATTGGTGACTTCTTAATCCTCTCTGTCAAATCCAGACAATGATAAACAAACAAAAGAGGAGTACCATCAGAGATAGCTTGAATAAAGCGGTCTGAATGGGATGAATGAAAAAAAAAGAGAAGAGAGTCCTTCCTTTTTTAAGAAACCCCTCACTCACCGACCTGGTCGGTGACATGCTTCATCATCGGGGTCCACCCTGACAGCCGAATGCCATCAGGGTGTGCTGCGACACCTGGACTACAGTGGAGCTGGTATTTTGTGTGTGTGAAGTGAAAAAAAGTGTCAAAAATTGTCCTGGTATACTTATGTGAAAAATGTTATTCTCAAGGAACTGGACAATATTAAAATTAAGTGTGTGGATACGTTAAGGTGTTATGACCGTGTGTATCACTTATGTGTGAGGTCTACATGTTTCAACCCGTAGGATGGAAGGTACCGGGTTTTCGTCAGGACCAGAAGGAAAATGGGTGGTCAGGACACACTAACGCCCTGCCGTTCCCTAGATTCCTGTGCACTGCTGACAATTGGTCAGAGTGAAAAAGCTCAAAAACAGAATAGTCGAGCTAAAAGCAAAAAGACCTGGAGGGAGAAAATAGGCAAAAGGTCACAAGTATGATTATTACAAGCCTGTTACGAAGTGCCATGCTGGTTCTCACGTGTCTGCTGCTGTATAGTGCATCCCACTCAGAGCTTAAAGTGATCGGTAGTGACTGACTATCACTGAAGCTGGCACACTCTATCAATAGTGTTGTGCTCGGTGATCACTAGGTAGTTAATATGGCATTCAATCATATTCAGCACTTAATAGTGCGTGGTAAAAAATGCTCACAATTCCATTAGCGTGAGGAAACAACGATGTGGAATCTACGTGTTTCAACTTTGACTCAAACTGGCACACTCAAGTGAATTCGGTGTGCACGGTGGTCGAGTGGTCGTTAAATGTTTATTAGACACAGTCGATAGCACTCAGCACTTCCGTGTGCAAGACTCAACTACTCACTTTTTGAATTAAAGTGAGCAAAAACGACGCAATCTGTTTGTCCCATCAAACATACACTCACACTATGCAAACACACAAACAACACACAAACATAGGCCGAAAAGGGAATCAAGGCTTACTCCTATTGTGGATCTTTTAGGCTTCACGGGGTGGAGGGAAGGTAAAAAACTCAAACTGCCATATTCTGCAATAAGGAAATAATCAGACAGCTATCACGGGTTATGCTTACGAAGACCGAATCCAAGCTGCCAGGATCGGGCTCTGAGCTTTATGAATACTTACAGTTCAGTTGGGTTTAGGATTCTGAGTACCTACTCGCCTCTCCGTGCCTCCCCGTAAATGATTCAAAAGCCGCCAGTGTAGATATAGCGGCAATTATGCTTCCGGGATGGGCGTGGTCGCGTAAATGCGTAGTGACCAATGCCCCCCCATTTTTCTAGAGGATGCCACCTTTAGAAAAGACTGGGCCCTAATAGCGTGGCACTGCACACACGACTGGATTATGCTAATCCTGAAGACAGCTTTACGACTATCAGAAGTCATTCTAATTGATATCCAGAAAACAGAAACTCACATAAAAACCAACATAACTGGATACAAAAAGAAGCTAGATGAAGTGAATAAATAAATCAATGAGTACAAAGAAAACCTAACACAACAAAAGGTGACCAAGTTTCAAAAAGACTTGAAGCGTTTTTCTTTTGTCAAAGCATACCCATACTCTGATCCAGATTTTGTACCTACAACAAAACCTACATCCGATTCGGATGCCTCAAGCATTTCATCTAACAGTAGCAGTGGCTCAAATGCCAGCACTACGAAACAGAAAACAAGGGGAGGTTACAGAGGTCAGAATCACTGGAAACCATTTAATCCACCGATGTTTCATGATCCTTATAACCATCCACCGCAGTTCCCTATGTACGGTGGGCAAACACCCTTCCCACCGCACTTCCAACCACCGCCGTTCCAACAAAACCAATACCGCCCTCCTTTTTTAGGCATAGGCAGGCGGGGAAAGGGAAGAAGAAGACAAACAAACCAGGTACACTGGGAGGAGGACGAACCAGTGAGCGGCCAGACCAGGAGCAAGGCAGGACCAAGCAACGTGAGGACTTAGTTACCAACTTATCCTCTAGAACACTATCAGAAACAGAAATGTGTGTGCTTAACAAAGGCTTGGGTTTTGTCCCGACCGCACGCCTTGACAAATTCCAACTGCACTGCGAACTAGCAACTTTCTTCAGAAAGCTAAGACTTAAAGCTTTCTTCGATAAACAAGGACCCAATGTGGCTACTAATAATCAAAATGAGAGTGGACTAAAAAAGAAATCTTCTTTTACACCACCAACCCATGCAGTTCCCGTAGAAGTAATTACGTTCGAGCAGGCCGTCTACAATGATGTAGAAAAAATGAACAACAATTCACAGTTCCAAAACCTAAGTCGAGCTGAATGCAATGCCCTACGGGACCTCCGCAACTGTGACACCATAACGATAAAACCCGCCGACAAGGGGGGCGGACTCGTAGTTATGGACACCAGCGCATATCGTGAGGAGTGTCTACGCCTATTAGGTGACTCAAGGAACTATCAGATCCTTCATTTGGATCCTACTATGGAACTGCAATCGGAAATAAAAGGATTAGTTGAAACTGCAGAAGCATTGGGCAAGATCTCCAAACAGGAAGCAGAGTACTTATGTGACACCGAAGGCAAGATACCGTATTTCTATACTCTGCCTAAAATGCACAAAGGGAAACTACCACCACCAGGCCGCCTGATTGTCTCTGGCATCGGGTCACTACTTGAACCATTGTCAAGATTTTGTGACTTTTTCCTGAAAACTATCGTGCAACAAACAACCACTTATCTACAGGACACAAAGAGTCTCCTAAATCTTCTACAGGAAATCACTGTGGACAATAACACTATCTTGCTAAGCTTCGATATAGAGAGTCTATATACAAGCATACCGCAAGATGACACGCTGAAAGTTTTGGAGAAAACCCTAGGCAACATGGACTGGACATTCAACACACCAAGAGCCTTCATCATTGAGTGTGCTAGGCTAGCACTCAAACGCAATTACTTTGAATTTGAGGGGGCCCTATTTCTCCAAACAAGGGGTACCTCTATGGGCAGTGTTTTTGCCCCCAGTGTGGCTGGTCTTTATGTCTATGATTTTGAACTCAAGTTTATTCTCAGCAACCTCAACCCTTTTAGAGACCACCTAAAATTCTGGAAACGCTACATTGACGATGTCCTTGCCATTTGGCAAGGACCTTTGGACCAACTCATTGAGTTCACTGCCTGGATCAATACATGCGACCAGAACCTGAAATTCACCCACTGTTTCAGTGAGAAAGAAATAGTTTTTCTTGATGTGGTGATTTCCAAGGAAAATGATCATCTGGAAACCAGAACATTTTACAAACCCACTGCTAAAAATAACTTGCTTAAGTTCGAAAGTTTCCATCCGCGCCCTCTCAAAGAGAATCTTCCCTACGGACAATTTTTAAGACTAAGGCGCAACTGCAGCAAGCTTACTGAGTATAAAAAACAAGCCTCTGATCTAACTGAGAAGCTTCGAGTTCGTGGGTACCCTGCGAAAATCATAAACACTTGCCAAAAAAGAGCCAGGAACCAACCAAGAGAGGCTCTCCTTGAACCCAAAACAGCCACGGCTAATGAAATACCACTTACTTGTGTAACCACCTTTAACAGTGTCTCCAACCAAGTGTCTAAGAGCATCAAAAAACATTGGTCCATCCTCAGCACTGGTAATCTTCATTGGGAAAAGCCACTCTTTTCCTATAAAAAATCAGCAAGCCTGAAAGACTCACTGGTCAATACTAGACCAAAGGTAAAAGAACATATTGACAATCAATCAATCACGAAGACTTGGGGTTTACCTGATGTCACAGGTCATTTTCGCTGCGGCAATTGCAGCGTTTGTCATTTAACGAGCAACACAAAAACCCTGAACATCGAAACTGGCAAAACATGGAGGCAGCTATCTCACACGAACTGCAATAGCTGCAATGTGGTTTATTTAATTGAATGTACATGCAACAAACGCTACGTGGGAATGACGACAAGAAAAGTAAAGCAAAGAATATGCGAGCATCGCAGCACCATCCGCTGCAGAAAAAATGCTACTAAACTGACAGATCACTTCCTTGAATCTAACCACACACCCAATGACATGAGGTGGACTGTCATCGAACAAGTCATAGCTGGACCTAACATGCAGAAACGGCTCTTCGAGAAAGAACAAAGATGGATATATAGATTATCCACACATGTCACAGGACTGAACGATAACATTCCTTGGGCAAACATTATCTGAATTCACCACAGACAGTATGATCTCCAACCAACCTGTGTGTAGTCGGACTATCTGTCTGACTACTGGATGACATCACTTTAGAACGTAGTATAACCCCCCCCTCTCTGTAAATTATGCCAAGAAGAGGTTATTCCTTTGTTCCGTTTCATTTCAGTAATTTATTAGCATTTCCTAGACTATTTTAACTATCTACTTAACGCTGCGTAAACAACTGTGTAAACACTACATATCGGATAGGAGTCCAGCATTGCTTAGCAACGCTAGGAACTAACTCCCTCCTGTCCTCCATTTCCACTAATTCCACGCTAATGCGCCACTACGCATTTACGCGACCACGCCCATCCCGGAAGCATAGTTGCCGCTATATCTACACTGGCGGCTTTTGAATCATTTACGGAGAGGCACGGAGAGGCGAGTAGGTACTCAGAATCCTAAACCCAACTGAACTGTAAGTATTCATAAAGCTCAGAGCCCGATCCTGGCAGCTTGGATTCGGTCTTCGTAAGCATAACCCGTGATAGCTGTCTGATTATTTCCTTATTGCAGAATATGGCAGTTTGAGTTTTTTACCTTCCCTCCACCCCGTGAAGCCTAAAAGATCCACAATAGGAGTAAGCCTTGATTCCCTTTTCGGCCTATGTTTGTGTGTTGTTTGTGTGTTTGCATAGTGTGAGTGTATGTTTGATGGGACAAACAGATTGCGTCGTTTTTGCTCACTTTAATTCAAAACGTGAGTAGTTGAGTCTTGCACACGGAAGTGCTGAGTGCTATCGACTGTGTCTAATAAACATTTAACGACCACTCGACCACCGTGCACACTGAATTCACTTGAGTGTGCCAGTTTGAGTCAAAGTTGAAACACGTAGATTCCACATCGTTGTTTCCTCACGCTAATGGAATTGTGAGCATTTTTTACCACGCACTATTAAGTGCTGAATATGATTGAATGCCATATTAACTACCTAGTGATCACCGAGCACAACACTATTGATAGAGTGTGCCAGCTTTAGTGATAGTCAGTCACTACCGATCACTTTAAGCTCTGAGTGGGATGCACTATACAGCAGCAGACACGTGAGAACCAGCATGGCACTTCGTAACAGGCTTGTAATAATCATACTTGTGACCTTTTGCCTATTTTCTCCCTCCAGGTCTTTTTGCTTTTAGCTCGACTATTCTGTTTTTGAGCTTTTTCACTCTGACCAATTGTCATCAGTGCACAGGAATCTAGGGAACGGCAGGGCGTTAGTGTGTCCTGACCACCCATTTTCCTTCTGGTCCTGACGAAAACCCGGTACCTTCCATCCTACGGGTTGAAACATGTAGACCTCACACATAAGTGATACACACGGTCATAACACCTTAACGTATCCACACACTTAATTTTAATATTGTCCAGTTCCTTGAGAATAACATTTTTCACACAAGTATACCAGGACAATTTTTAACACTTTTTTTCACTTCACACACACAAAATACCAGCTCCACTGTAGTCCAGGTGTCGCAGCACACCCTGATGGCATTCGGCTGTCAGGGTGGACCCCGATGATGAAGCATGTCACTGACCAGGTCGGTGAGTGAGGGGTTTCTTAAAAAAGGAAGGACTCTCTTCTCTTTTTTTTTCATTCATCCCATTCAGACCGCTTTATTCAAGCTATCTCTGATGGTACTCCTCTTTTGTTTGTTTATTACTGATACCCAGGGGATCAGGAGTACTCTCCGTTCACGTTTGTGAATCAATTCCCTTACTCTCTCTTTTGGTTGGTTAAATCCAGACAATGTCCACATTTGGCAAATCAAGGTTGTAAATACCTCTGTTGCTTGCAAATTTTTAACTCCAGAAGACATTGCTATGACCCACAAACCAGATTTTTGGCATTTTGAAGGTGGCTGTGCTTGTATTCAGGTGAGTTGTGGAAATGAAATGGCAGTTTGAAAGTAGGAGTTATGAAAAAAAGTGGTTGAGATTGAGTGCACTTGAAAACCAGAAATGATTGGTGGTTTCTTAAAAATCTCCACTGAAAATTAGGGTGCATGCTTTTTTTTTAAAAAAAAAAGTCATTTCAATGGTTGAGAAAAAGTAATTTAAAGAAACATTGCAGTTGATTAGCTAGTACATTGACAGGTCAAACACCCTTGCTGGATTTTGTTTGCAACATAGTATGATGAACATCTGAACTGTGTGCTGGGTTAGGAGGGAGTTACCATGGTAACAGGGTGAATGAGCAGTGGGAGGATGGGTGAATGTTATGTGAGTTTCAAAGTGTTCAAATGTACAACCAATTAAAATGAGCAGTTTGGTTTTGAATTTGTGTGGGAAGAATTTTGATAGGTTATGTACAAGTATATGGGTCTGTATTGAGAAATAATCTGTGCCATTATTCTGATGCTCCAGTGAAAGAAGCATTATTCAGAGATTCAGCTTAAGAATATCTGTTGTGTGTGTCTGACACTGTTCTACATCTTTCAAAGCATTTTTAAAGGTGAGTAATGATTCTTTTAAAAAAGATACAGTGCTGTATACACTATGGGGAAGATTAGGAAGCATATTGTGTTTCTTTATTCTTGCATTTTGTGTCATGTATTTTTGTAATGTTGTTGTTAAAAAATTAAATGGTGTATATTGGAAATGTATTTTGAAAATGAGTTAGGTTTCTGCTTTGTTTCTGTAGTGGTCATTTAAATAAGCTGTGCTTTGTGTCAAAAACTATTTAGTATGGAAAATAGTTTCTGGAAAAAAGTCTGCTTTTTAAATTGTGGTGAAGCATCATTCTGACTTTCTGTTTGAAATAAGAGAAAACATTTTTACATTTTTCAATAATGTCACCTGTGCTTTGTAACAGTTTGCCTCAATTAGCTTAAAGAGTATTCTTTGCTTGTGTCCCACTTTACTCTGTGCCTGTGTGTTATCTCAGTCCTCTACTCTTACTTTTTCTTTCACTTGCTCTGTCTCTTCACTCCCTTACTCCCCTTGTCTCACACTCACTTGCCTTTATCCAGTCTGTATCTCCACTCTTTCCTCATAATCACTGCTCTTTTCTTACCCTTCTACACCCCTGTTCCTTTACTACATTTTCTTCACTTATCCTCATTCTTCTTGTTCACTCCCCTTCTCCTCACTCACCTTCTTTCAGTCCCCCTACTTCACTTCCCTTGCCCTCTTGTCCCTTTCTTTGCTTTCTCACTCTTTTTCCTTTCCTCTCTCACTGCACTCCACTTCAGTTACTCCTTTTGAATTTGTTAAGAATACAGCTCTTTTTTGAGAATTGGAGGTAGTTCTAAAAAGAGCTGTTTTTTTTCTTCTTTTTTTATCATTTTTCTGAACAAAAACAAAAACAGGAAATGCAAAACTGCTCAACAGGAGCAAAAACAAGGGGAAAAATTAGGGCTGGGGAAGGCAGCGGTGTTCTTGCATCTTGCGTGCAATGAGCTTGATGCTCTGCTCACCATAGCAAAGCATTTCATCGCATTGCTTGCACTTTATAGTAATGTCACTAAAAATAGGTTGAATGTTCGGAATCATCTCCAATTCCGCTGCTCGTCCTCTCCCTGATGTTGTGGCTCCTCCTGTAGATGTAGAGGCATCATCCCTTGGGGGATTACGTGCCAGGTCTCGGACACTCTCCCGGGCATAGTTCAGGGGGTGCCTGCGTTGGACGTGGCGAATCATTGTTGAGTTGCCAAAACTGCACTTCCTTCTAGGGTCTCCTTGGGAAAGCACAGTTTGGCAGATTTGGCATTAAACTTTGGGAGCATTCACCTTTTTTAAACCTTCAGGTATTGAAAAAACTTCCAAATAAAATGCTCCTTGACCTTGGGCTGAGGAGGCTCTTCCTCAATGAAGCCATCTGAGTCCTCGCTGCTACTGGATGCTCTGACAACCATTCTTTACACAAAATGGTAGGACAGGAAAAACAGGTCTTGCTGTCTCCAAAGTGAAAGAAGAAGTGAAGGAAATGGGTGAGGTTTTCATTAGTTGTAAAAAAAAGCTGTTAACAACCAATGAAAAGAGTTATTTTAAGGTCATATGACTTGACGCGCTTACACTGCGCGCACCGAAGCGCTTCCGGGGGCGCTTACGCGGCACGAACGTAGGCGCTTCCAGGGGCGCTTACGTGGCACGTACGTAGGCACTTCCGGGGGCGCTTCCGGGGGCGCTAACGCGGCGCGTCTAAATGACGTTTTGCACACATTACGGAAATACGTTTAAAGTTATAATACGGGTATTTACAATCAAAAATACTACTTTTATAAGTATGCTACTGAATGTCTTGCATTATTATTTAGTTAAATACATACTTTTTTTTCCGCACGCGGCAATAGCACTCAAATACCTTGAAAAAATTATTCTTGTGAAAATAATAATAATAATAACAATAGTTATAAAAAACAGGTAATAAAAAAAAAATTCAGTTTAAAAATCGTAGGTTACAAACTCCATACACAAAGGAATTAGCTTTTAAAAAACCTTTGAAATTCACTGAAAAAACCATAGGTTTAACACTCGTTATAGTTACGAATTAGCATTTAAAAAACCTTTGCAATTCACTGAAAAAACCATAGGTTTATCACTCGTTATAGTTAGGAATTAGCATTTAAAAAACCGTTGAAATTCACTGAAAAAACCATAGGTTTAACACTCGTTATAGTTAGGAATTAGCATTTAAAAAACCTTGAAAATTCACTGAAAAAACCATAGGTTTAACACCAGTTATAGTTAGCTGGACATTTTACTCATACAAAACCATTGAAATTCCAACGTTATAGTTAGTTGGACTCACTATAACTTGCGCGCCCGCAATCCACTGCTGATGATGTCACATATTACATCATTCATGACATGGTCAGTGAAATCACTGATGACATCACTGATGACAACAAAACAAAATAATGTCAGTGACATAGAAACAATTTGTTAAAACCTTTGCAAATGGGCGGCCATATTGGAATGTTGTTTGTTTGCGTTTCACAACATACTCTCAAAAATATATATATGTATTCATTCTAGTTGAAAGGAAATTAATTAGTACAATGGTAATCGCGCATTTCATTCTGCTTCATACACATTGTTTCATCATTTCAAATGGAAAGGACGACAGAAACGCTTATTCGTCAATGTCCCTTCGCAAGTTGGTTATTCCGCCCTGAATGGGCTTTCACCCTCTACTTTTCAGCATTACATCTGCATTGCAAATTCATCCTGTTGTCACTAGATGTTCATACTTATTAAGTCTCGATGGGCTTTTATTTATATTTAATGTATCCCTCTCCATTCAAAATTAAATTTACATAATATTCTGCCCTTATTTATATGTAATGTCATTTCAGATATTTCTCTAATGCTACAGTCCAATTCAATTCAGCATCAGTGCCGTTATCGAAAAGGAAGAGCAAAATTTTCTTATTTTTGTCTTTTCTACATACAGTTCCGGTCAAACACAATTCTAATCAGACAATTCTTTTTATCACATACAATTCCAGATTTACTCCCAATATACAAACAATCCTAACCGATGTGAACCCACATTTCTTCTTCGTTGTTCAGACCCCATGGAGCCTTACTCTGCAATTTAATTATATATTTTGATTCTAGTGTACGCAGACGTTTAACTCTATCTCCACCCCTTTCTCCTCTCTCAATCTGATCCAAACAAAATAATTGCAATTGCTCGCTATCACTGTTGTGATGAAGTTTGAAATGACGACCAACAGGGCATGTTTGGTCTTTGTTTTTATTTGCCCAAAGGTGTTCCAAAATCCTGTTCTTTGTGGGGTAGATAATGCTCCCCACATATCTCTTTCCGCAAGGACACACTAGACAATATACAGTATGGTCTGAATTGCAATTAAGAAATTTGTCAATTTTTATTTTGGCCTTCACACCTGGGATAGCATATTCCTTCACCTTTTTGCTCTTTCTACATGCCTTGCACTTAGTACAAGGAAAAAAATCCCTTAATTGCATCCTTCCTTTTAGGTTTGGCTCTATAGTGGCTTCTAACCAAATGGTCTTTTAACGAGGATCCCTTCCTGTAGGTTGCTAATGCATTGTCAGGAATTAGCTTTCCAACCACATTGTCAGCTTTCAATAATCGCCAATTGTTACGTAAGATCTGAATTATTTCTGGATATTTGTCTGAAAATTCAGTAATAAATCTTACTTGGACATTTTGCTGATCTCCTATTTCCCTGCCTCCTATTCTTTCAGATTTGTCAATTAAAAGTGAACTTTGTTCTACCTTATCACTTTTTTCCTCTGCTCTATCAATGACTGCCTTCTGATATCCTCTCTTGGCAAATCTCAGTTTGGCCTGATCTTTAGATCTTTCATACTCTACAGGGGTTGAACAATTCCACTTCATCCTAAGGAATTCTCCTGGATGATAGCTCCCTGCGTGTAAAATTGAATTACCCGCAGTTGGTTTCCAATAGAGGGCAGTTTGTATAGCACCTTTCTCCACACAAACTCTCAGGTCCAAGTATATAACCTCCTTTTTGCTTATAGTACTGGTAAACTGGAGATTACAATCATTGTGGTTCAGTGGTTGAATATGTTTGTCTGCCTCTGTCTGTGGTCCATGCCAAATGATGAATAAATCGATATAGCGTGTCCACAGAACTACTTTGTCAACCCATTTTTCATTGGCCCCCGCCCAGGCCACGTGCTTCTCCCACCAGCCCGCGAATAAATACGCATAGGTGGGGGCGAAGCACGTGTCCATCGTGGTGCCCTGTTGTTGTAGGTAAAGTTGGCCTGCAAAGGTAAAAATGTTGTTAGTTAGGCAAAACCAAATTAGTTTTGTCAGCAATAAATTGTGATCACGGTGCTCCATTGGTCATTTCTTCAAAAAGAATCTCATTGCCTCTATTCCTATGACGTGTTCAATACTTGTATAGAGGCTGGTGATATCCAGTGTTATTAATAGCATTTCCTCCTCCCAAATTATTCCTTGTATAATCCTTAGGAAGTCTTTAGTGTCCTTCAAAAATGAACTCAAATCCTTTACCAAAGGAGAGATAAAAAAATCCATGTACATTGATGCATTCTCCAATAAACTGTTTTTCGAGGACACTATCGGTCATCCAGGAGGAAAATATTTATCTTTATGCACCTTAGGTAGGTGATAGAAGGTGGCCACTTCTGGATATTCACAATTCAAATTCCTGCTTGTTAATAGGAGAATAGTGTTCCAAATGTTGAAGTTGTCGTAAAGCTGCTTCTTCATATTGGATTTTATTCAGAAAAACTACATTCCCTCCTTTGTCGGAGGGCTTGATTATGATGGTATCGTCCTCTTTTAGACTCATAATTGCTTCCCATTCATCTTTCTGAAGATTCCTTTTGTTGCTTCTAAATTTTTCGATCTGCAGACGCTTTAGATCTTCAGTTACTAGGTCTTGGAAGCTGTCAATTCCATTGTGTGGAGTGTGTGGTATAACTTCGGTCCAGGGGACTCCATCCTCTGGGGCTCAGCCTTTCTTTTTTTGCTTTTATAAAATTAAACTAAAGGAAGGGTGGACACCGCACCCCCCTCCTATGCCAATTTCAGCACCGGGAACCAATTGCCTAGCGCCTAGCCTCCCGTTGTGGGTGCCCTGGTCACACCCAGGGCCCCCACTTGTCACTGATGGCAACTCCAGGGGAGCCTCAAAGCCCCCGCTGTCCCTGCCGGATCACTCTCTCCTGCGGGAGCCAGCATTGCTTTTGGACTGAGGGAGCTGCAGGACATACTGCTCCCTCTCTCCAAAAGCAGTTCTGCTCCACTTTCAGCAAGCATCATTTGCTGAAAGCAGAGCAGCATTTGCTATGGCTTGGCGGGAGCTATAATGCTACCATCAAGCCATAGCAAACCGCAGTGTCCCCGAGTGGGCAGGAGCCAGCCCTGGGGAGTGGCAGAACCCAGGGTTATCTATGGCTCCAGGAGGGGAGGCCACGTGGCCCACCTCCATTACAGGATATAGCCCTGTGATTTAATACATTATAAATTGAGTTTCTAGTTGGCAGAGAGGTGACCCTGTCTAAGCAGAAACCACAATCTTGGTCAGGGTAAGTCAGCTACACATAACATATCAACCTGAGCTCACCCTCTGGCAATGTGGCACAGAGAAGGTTGGCTTAACTCAAGAAGCTATATGTAAAGTACTTGTGCAACACTTCAAACAGTAACACAGTGACAACACTAAACAAAGACTCCACACCAGTTTAGAATAAATCAAACAAGACCAAAGAGACAAAAATCCAATAAGTAGAAGTCAAGATATGAACTTTTAAAGAATAAAAGTGAAAAATAGTGCTTATAAACAATAAGCGCCTGTGGGGCACTTTGTTTGTGCAGGACCAGGGCAAAGCCAAGAGTTCTGTCCAACAACGATTAAGAGCTGGCATGATACAGTAGCCAAGCAAGGCTCGCTAACCAAAAGCACCTTGACCCTGGTCTCAATAGTGAGATGTGGGGGCTGCAGAGTGATGAGTTGGTGTCGACCCTGCATTCGAGGTGATGCATCAATTTTCTCTGCCCAACGATGGTGATGCAATGGCTCCGAAGACGAAGCACTGGATCTGAGATGCATTGGTTCCGAAGTGGATGTGCCGGGTTTTCTCCACATAGTTGAGGGAATGTCAATTGTCACTCCTGAAGCGGCGGCACTGCGGTTGTTTCGATTAGTTTTTTCTGATGGCTTATATCAATCATTCAATCAATCAGCATTTGTAAAGTGCAGCACTGTCACCTCTGGGGGTATATGGGTGCTGGGGTGCGAGGTCACCAATGAAAAGCCAGGTCTTAAGGAAACGGCAGGAAGAGGGAAGAGACAAGCAGAAAAAGGCAATACAGAGGGCAGGAAAATTAGGAAGCAGAAAAGGCAAAACAGCGGGCAGAAAAATTAGCAGAAAAGCCAAAACAGAATAGAAGAGGGCAAAACAAAGGGTAGAAAAACAAGCAGAAAATGCCAAAGAAAGAACAGAAAATGAGCAGAAAAGGCAAAACAGAGGGCAGAAATAGGCAAAACCGAGGGCAGAAAAGGCAAAGCAGAGGGCAGGAAAATGAGGAGAAAGAAAAAAGACAAAACAGAGCAGAAGATGGCAAAACTGGGCAGAAAACTGAGCAGGAAAGGCAAAACAGAGTAAGAAAAAAGCAAGAAAAGGCCAGAAAAGCCTGCAGAAAAATGCAAAATAGCAAAAAAAGTTAACTTAGGAGGCACAAATAGAGGGCAGGAGGTATACAGGCAGAAGAGGGTAGCAGACTGCAGACAAGCTGGAAAAGGAAACTGTCGCAGGGAGAAATGGCAGGAGGACCTGCTCAATGGGATCACACTGCAGCCTCCATTAAGTAGGTCCTGGGGGGGAGGGCGGGTCCTGGGTGGCATGAGGAGGTAAACGGAGCGAGGAGGGAAACAGCAGAATGTATGATGTTGCAACACAAACATTTACAACACATGCTTTTACAGGCAAGTTTTTACAACGCAACATTCATTACAACATATGATTTTACAACGCATGTCATCACAAAGCATTTTTAGAAACTACATTTACAACACATTCCATTACAATGCATACCATTACAACACATACCATTACAACGCATATTACTTTTAGGGCAACAGTAGGGTAAGTGTTGGATAGTGTAGGGGTAAAATTTACTATTTTCACTCCAGTGAGTGCAACAGATGGGTAAGTCTTGGATAGTGTACAGGAAAAAATTACTATTCCCACTCCAGTGAGTGCAACAGTAGGGTAAGTGTTGGATAAAGTAGGGGTAAAATGTACTATTCCCACTACAGCGAGTGCAACAGTAGGGTAAGTGTTGGATAGTGTAGGATTATTCCCCATTCCTTACCATGTAATGCGTTTTAATGGCATGAGTTGTAGTGACATGTGTTGTAATGACACGCGTTGTAGTGACATGAGTTGCAATGGCTGCGTTGTCATGGCATGCGATGTAAAGGATGTTGCATTGTAATGACTGCGTTGTAAAGGTAGTGCATTGTAATGACTGAGTTGTAAAGGTTGTTTCCCAAACAACAGGAATAGAGAAGAAATTGCATAAAAAGCAAAATAAAGGCCAGAAAAAGTAGCAGAAAAGGCAAAAGAGAGGGCAGAAAAACAAGCAGAAAAAAGACAAATCAGAGCAGAAGAGGCCAAAACAGAGAACTGAAAAACGAGCAGGCAAGGCAAAACAGAGGGCAGAAAAACAAGCAGAAATGCAAAACAGAGCAGAGAAGACAACACAGAGGACAGAAAAATGAACAGAAAAAGGCAAAACAAAGAATACAAAAACTAGCTGAAAAGGCAAAACAGACGGAAGAAACATGAGCAGGAGAGGCAAAACAGAGGGCAGAAAAATGAGCAGAAAGGCAAAACAGAGTAAGAAATGAGCAGAAGACGCACAAACAGAGGGCAGAAGGTAGACTGGCAGCAGAGAGTAGCGGACTGCAGGCAAGCTGGACAGGAAAACTGAGGAATGGGAAGCTGGCACAAGCAACTTCTTATGTAATAAAAGGAGAGTTTAAGGCTTGGCAAAGGGTTTAAATACCAAATCAACATGACAGTGTAAACTACACACACAGGGTCTGGAGTGGCAGGCATGATACCTATTTAAAGTGCAACTTGTGAGGGTGGCACAATCAGTGCTGCAGGCCCACTAGTAGCATTTAATTTACCGGCACTGGGCTCCTGTAGTACACTCTGCTTGGGACTTATAGATAAATTAAGAATGCCAATTATGGATAAGCCAATAAAACCATTTATTGGGGGAGAAGCACTTGTACTTTGGTACTGGTTGGCAGTGGTAAAGTGCTAAAGACCAACAAAAAGAAATCAGCAAAAAGGTGAGGCAAGCAGCCAAATAATTTGAGGAAGGCCACCCTAAGGCTGTCGGGTATAACACACGGTGTCACAGGTTCGCACACTGTGGTACCATTATGAGAGAGATTTGATTTGATTTGATTTGGACTTATAGAGCGCATGGCTGCCCTGGAGCGTCCCAGCGCTGAGCATTATTTTTCTGGTCTCTGGCCCTAAAACAGAGCATTTCAATACACTAGACACACCTTTAAATACTGTTTGCAGACAGTGGGTTATGAAATAAATCTTGATTCATTTAACCATTGATACACTGTGAGGCTGATTACAATGTTGGGCAGAAAGCCTCCGGCTGCTAGTCGGATCCTTTCTGACCATGTTGGAGGCTGTCTGACCGACTCTGCCAGTTTGTGGTCCATCCGACCGCCGGATTACGATGTCGGTGGTCAGAACATAAACTGCCTGGTCATTCAGACTCGGTACTGTCCTGCTCTTGGAGTATTCCTGTCCGTCGGACCCACACTGCAATCACCTATGGATGGCGTTTCCACTATCAGGATTTCGATGTTAATTTCTCACAGCCTTTCCGTGCCGGCCTCTTTCTGTGCCGGCCTCTCCTACGTGGAAAGGCTGTCATAAGGCAACTTTGGGGGTCCTTTGGAGGGTCCACTTGAGTCCGCAGCCTACGTTTGGTGGTCGAGGGGGTACCTAGTGTACCCCCCTGTAAAACCCTGAACTTTGTGGCAAGCACCATGGGGGGCCTGAGACAGGGTGTAGGGTTTTACACAAACCCCTATTTCTCTATTGGAGCCTGTATTATGACTGGTTAACAGCTGAAACCCAAACTCCCTTAGAGAACAGTGGGAATCTGACCGAACAGTGTTCGGTCACATTATGATCAGGCAGTCAGAACTGCCGACCTTAGGTCTTTCAGTCCCCCGTCCGAGCTGGTGTCGGTCGTAGGCAACTGTGACTGACATTGTAATAAGCCCCTCTGTGTATCAAGTCACAACTTCCGTAAGAATATCAGAATGTGTCTTCCTTTCAATTTACTTCTCCTTGCACATTTACCAATCAATTGTTGTACATTAATGTAGATTAATTTGCTGCTGAGTTGTATTTTTCTCAAACGGGTAGTGCATTTGGTGTGAACAGAAAACTTAAAACACTGTGAATTACTCATGGAAGTTTACGATTTCTATCATCAGGACTTTTAATGTGTAGTCCAAGGAGAGCAATGGGTGATTATGCTGCCAGCTTTTTTCATGGCACTACCCACAGGTCCAATACGAATAAAGAAGTGTCTGTGACTTCCAAAGCCGTTGTCTGTTTAAATAAAGTGTGTATGATCGCCCAACATGACCTAATGCTGAACATAGTTGTCATTTTTGACTTGTATATAGGAGATATAAAAATACAGATCTTCTCATGTATATTTTTTGGAATACATACAGGCACACTGATACCTAGCCACACGTCCAGATTGATTTCCACTACAAAAGATAAAGGTTGATAAAAAAAGAATCGTAACCTGTTATATTTTTTCTCGTATGAACTAACTCTGGGGGCAAAATGGACACTTGAACTTGAAGTTTTTGAATCATATAAGTATGTTTCAAATGAGTGAATTTCAATGCACTTTAGAACAAATAATGTGTATCATGCAAAAATATACTACATATTGTGTTTTATATAAAGGGTAAGTGACACCACATCCACATTGCTTACCATGGTTTGGCCAGTTAATCATTTAAAGACTACCCTGCAAACATTCATATGGCATTTGCCAGTAATGATACTAGCATTATTGTGAAGCCTAAGCACCACTTGGTTTGGTTTGTACTTCAGGGAATCCACTTTATGGCACCGCTTTTTATCTTAGGAAACTTTTATATTAATCTAATCAATCTGCATTTTTACCTTTCTTAGTGTAGTGACTGTTGATATACAATAATTCTTTAATGCATAATGACTTACATGCCTTTCTTTCCGGGAATTGTATATCTCTCTCCCTAGTGGAACACATTCTTTGGTGGCACTGTTCAGATCATACTTACATTCTGAAGTGCAAAGTGGGTGAATTTTCCATTATGAATCAGGTTGGCAATGTTAGGCATCTTACTGTAAACGTTTTTTCGAAAAGGTAGCAGAGCCAGCAGGGTGGAATGATGGAGGTTTATGGGGTGATTGTTGTACGTACTCAAATGTGTTCACTCATATAATATTGTGATGTAGAAGAAAACATCCTTACCCTCTGCAGTGGCGTAGCTAGTTTGCCCAGGGGCCTAGTTCAAGTAAAGCTCAAGTGGTTCCTATGGGGAGGCTGGGAGGGTGTGGGGAGGATACTGGTCTGCCCAATTATAAGTTGCTTGTTGTTTCCGCACCCGGATTTGCCATTTTATGGCTGGAAAGACTGAACAGTAAATCATTGAGTGATATGCTCCCTTTTCCTCTGCACACAATTGTGAATTTCTTGCAGAATTTCTCCAAGAACTCTGTGTCTGCACAGGTATTCCTCAATCTATGTGAGTTTTCTCGTGATACATGTAGTTAGGAGAGGAGATACTGGGCAAATTAGGTAATTCTTGTCAGTTGGTATCTCCTCTCCTGACTACAGCTAATTAGTAATCATGGCATAAGCAGACATTAAGCCTACATCCATCTGCCTGTTCATCCCTCGATTCATGTACCACTGCCGACTATGTGTGACTGTTTTCAGTGTGGCAGCACATTTGTTAACGTATGTCTGACCCTACGTGTGATGTTTTATATCCATGGATGACTGCTGCATTGGTCTGTGTGCATGGGAGCCTCTAGGTCTTGTGACCACAATGTATGAGTGCAGAAAGGTTACAGAGACGTTATAGTTAGGCTCAGTTTTTACTCAAACAAAACCATTGAAATTCAGCAGTTATAGTTACCTGAGCTAATTACAACCTATGCCCCCCGCAATGCACTGCTTATGACCTCACATATTGCATCACTCTATATATGGTCAGCTACATCACTGATGGAATCTCAAATTACATCTATTATATACTATAACTTGTGCTCCACCATGCACTACTTATGAAATGAATGAATGAAATGAATGAATGAAATGAAAGAAGAAAATGCATTTGTAGCGTGCATGGTTACCCGTGGGCATCCCAGCTCTCTCAGTGGTGCCCTTAAGCTATACGCAGATAAAGGGAAAAGAAAAGATTTAAGTTCTTTTCTAAAGTTCAGATAATTAAGTTCAATATAGAGGGGGGCGAAGCTAGCCGGCAACCGAGATGGCTGCCTGAGTCCGGAGCTCCTCCGCTCTGAACCGCTATCCTACAACTATCCTGCCCATTTGGAACTTTCTTTTTTTTTTTTTTTAATCTTTTTATTGAAAGTTTTTACTATTACATACAGGGCACGGCAATATTAATAACAAAATACATCACATTGAGAGAAAAAACAAATAAAGCATCAACAATAATAATAAAATGAGCAATATCCAAATAAAGACAAAGGTTAATCAAAAATATCAATCCCGTTTCCAAAGCATAAAACTAACCTAGCAAAGATTCCATTCTCTAATATTTCTATAAAGTCACTTGTATCTCTCTGGATATTACCATCATAGCAATTAATACCTAATATATTGTTCTAGACCTCCCGAGTTTTACTCACAAATTAGTTTTATTCTATTCACCCTCCTTCCATCGCGTGATGGGATCCCATATTAGCTTACCATTTGGAACTTTCAATGCAATAATTTCATGCCCTAAAGGTAGCGTGACCATTGCGGCCCCATTTGTGGCGGAGCGACTGGGCCCACTGCCTGGAGAATGGGGATCTGCAGTCCGGTGTGGTGGCGAGAGGCGGGCCAATGAGACCGCGGCCTCGATTAACATTACGGCCGTCCCCAGAGCTGTGTTCACCGGCGCTGTGACCTACGCGACCCCGCGCTGGGATGCAGGTCACGTCTCATATCCTTGGCGGTGAGCGGGGGTGTGCGCTTGAGGGGGGGGGCTTCCCCTCTCTCCCTGCCCCTGATTTGGACTATCTGGTGCGCCAGAGCCGAGACTGGCGTGTGAAGCGCCTGAGTCCTGTGAGGCCTGGGTGAGCTGTGAGGCGTCTGGCCTTGGTGGAGCTGTTCGAACTGTCGCGGGGCTGATTGAGTTGCTGCCTGGAGGTCTCCGTGAGCGGCGGTGTCTGCTCTCGCCCCGACTTACTTCACGGGAGCCAGGCTGTATGCCGAGTACCGGAGGGTGTCATTCCCCACCCTAATTGACTCTTCACTGATTGCGGTAGGGGGGCTCCTTTACGAGGACTGCATCAAGGAGGCTGGTGTGACTCTTCCCTACACCTGAATAGACTGCCTACCCCCATTTGGAGGTAACCTGGATTCACTCCCCAGTCCAAGGCCCGGCGGACGGTCTTTGCGGGTGGAGTTTGACGCTCTTGTGGATTGCACACCTGCACCTGGTGACTCGGGTGCTGTGACCAGCTGCTCCCCCCCTTATGCCGGTATCTGTATAGCGGCTTGTCGGCCATGTGGAGTTTGTGGGCGCCTCTAACTCTCCTGCTGCACCGATTCTCCCCCCCTGAGTGCCATTATGACTTCTTTGGACTAGACGAGACAGGCGGAGTGTGCAGTGCCTGCGATTCTGCGCCTGGGACCCGGGGAGGCTCCTCTCTGCGACATGGGACGCCAACATAGGACACAACCGAAGCTTTCCTTCACGTGGCAGAACTCGAAGGCGGCAGATGGGAGTAGCGGCATGACTGGTGGGGACATGCCGGAGGGGCGCAACAGCAAGACCTGAGGGAGATACTCCTAGCCATGGAAAAGAATCTTCAGGGAGGTATGACGGCTATCGGTATGAAACTGGACGCCTTAACTCACCGCATGGACCGCATGGCGGAAAGGCTGGATAAACATGCGGAGCGGCTGGATATGTCGGAACGTCGCATTACCGAGGTGGAAGAAGCGCAGACCACGCTGGAGTCGGACAACAGGCAGATTGGGAGGGCTATGCAGACTCTCCTGGATAAAACTGAAGATTTAGAAGCCCGTTCTCGCCGCTGTAACCTGCGCATCACGGGCCTTCCGGAGAGTACCCCTACGGGTAACATGGAGTTGTTTATGGAGAGCCTGCTAAAGAAGCTGCTGGGGGAAGATGCATTCTCCAACATGTTTGTAGTAGAGAGGGCGCACCGTTCCTTGGGGGTCACGGCCCAAGCCGGGTGCCCCACCGCGACCCATCATAGCCAAACTCTTAAATTATCGCGATCGGGATGTCGCGCTCAAATTGGCTAGAGAAAAGCAACCTTTGCAGTATGAGGGCTCCACCTTATCTATCTACCCTGACTTTATGGCTCGTGTCCAGGAGGCCTGGAAACAGTTTGCCCCTATGAAACGCCAGCTACGAGATATGGGTGCAGACTATGCGAGGCTATACCCGGCGAAAATGCGCGTCAATCGACAGGGGAAGTCCCTAATCTTTACTGACCCTAAGGCGCTACAGAAGGCCCTGAAAGACTGGCAGCGAGAAAAGCGACAGCCGAGACAGGAGGAAGTCGAGCTGGATGGGGGCTCCATGGAGGACCACGACAGATTGGGGCATGCTTTGAGATGGTTGCTGCCTGGGGGGACACCTCAGGTTTGGTTGAAGCTTTATTTACTCTTTACTGGCGGATGCACCGCCTGCCCTGTGAGGGCCTGATGACCTGGAGGCTGATGTGCCAATTACCTACTCCTCAGGTATTGCCAGCTCTTCTTTGTTGACCTTGAGCCAATTAGCCCTTAAAATCCCTTGTATTGATGCATAATTTTAGGAGCTATATCCAGGTCTGCCATTGTATTTGTTTGTCTATCATTGCCAATTACAATACGTTCGAGCGTATGCCCTTGTTGGTTGCCTGGCTGTGGTTGCACTGGTACCCCTTTGGGCGGGGCGGTCCTTCCTGATGTACTATTCTTAGTTTTCCCTACATTCTGGTTTTCTGAATGTGCATATTGTGGTAATGATACCACGCTTTCTTCTTCAGGGTACTGGGGCGGGGGTGACGGGCGGTTTATGTGCTATTTTTGTTGGGTACCCTTGGTACGAGCTAGCTCGGCTACCTCTGCCTCTGTGTGCCTACCACTGTTCTATTGGGGGGAAAGGGGTGGATGTTGTGTGGGTGTATGGGGTGTTTGTGACTGTTGTGGTGCTGGGGTTGCATGGGGAGGGGGGGGGATTGCTTGTTGGGGTAGATGGATGAGCGGGGCCTAGTTGATGTAGGGCAGGCGTGGGTGGAGGGATGGGATGGCTCTGTTTCAGAGACCTTTTTGTTGCTTTGCGGTGCGGAGCAGCTGTTGTTTGAGGCATGTAGACTTACTGGTAGGGGTGACAGTGATGGGCACACAATCTCACAAGTTGCTAAACAGTATGCGGCAGATGCGATCTTTTCTATTCCCCTATGGGAGGAGATATGACAGGTGGGGCGGTGGCTCCTGATGCACTGCGGCTCCTGACATGGAACATGAGGAGCTTGAATGACCACCGCAAGGTCCGCAGAGTTCTCCAGTATTTCACGATTACGACCTGCTCTAGTAAAGGTCTTGACATGTGTATAGTGAACACCTATGGTCCCAATTTTTATCTCCCTAGTTTTTACACGACTCTAGCTCAGAAGGTTTATGCACTTGTGGACAGGGTCGTTTTTTGGGGAGGGGATTTTAACCTGACTCTGCATCCAGCGCTGGACAGGTCGGACAGACCGTCCCGGGCGCCTTCGGCCTCTGCACGTACACTGGCTACACAATTGACTAACCTCGATCTGCTTTATGTCTGGCGCCATAGTTACCCATTGCGGGGCGGGTTCACACACTACTCAGCCCCCCATAATATTCACACGAGGTAGACTACTGGTTTGTGTCCTCCGCCTCCCTGCGGGACGAACGATCCTGCAAGATCCTCCACGGACCTACTCGGACCATTAGCCTTTATTGCTCTCCTGCTGGGTGCCAGTACGACGGATGCCACCTTTTTCCTGGCAATTTCCCCCTTATTCTTTGCTCGACCCTCTCTTCAAGGAGGAACTCTTTACAGCCCTGGAGACTATTTTTGAGGCTAATGCGGGCTCTGTCGATTCACTCAAGTCGGTTTGGGAAGCATTTAGGCTTTATGCTAGGGGAGTTACTCTCTCTAAGCATGGAGGCGTGTTAAAGTCGATCAAGGGCCGCCTTGAACTCTTGGAACGGAAACTTAGAGATCTGGAGGAGCTGCGCTTATGGTCTGGCAGTGACTCTGTTGAACGAGAGATCGCTGGGGTCCTTCGGGAAAACAACGACGAGGCGGACTTGGAGATTAAACACTTAGGGAAGTATGCCGTCGCCAGGACTTACTGTGAGGGTGAGCGCCCGGGCGCGGTGCTGGCCCGCTTGGCTAAGCGGGGCAGAGAGCGCTCTTCTGTTCCGATAATGAGATCTGGAGACTCCGGGCTCCCGCTTTCGAACGATGAGATAACTGCGCGCTTTCGGAGCTACTACGAGGCTTTGTATGCCTCATGGGGACCCACTCCGGAGGAAAGGATAGTAGACTACCTGTCACACATAGAGCTCCCGTGGCTCTCTGATATGGACCGTAAGTTTTTAGCTCGCCCCTTTGAGAGAGAGGAGGTGGTGTTGGCACTGTCCTCCATGAGGGGTGGAAGCGCCCCGGGCAGCGACGGCCACACTTGGCTTTCTATAAGGCTTTTTCCTGTTTGCTGCTTCCCCATCTGCTTAGCCTGTTCGATGATATGGCCAATTCAGGCTCCATGCCACCCTCCATGTGTGAGGCTATAACTGTGGCAATCCTTAAACCGGGCAAAGACCCGAATGACTGTGCCTCGTATCACCCACTCTCCCTGATGAACGTTGATACAAAGATCTTTGCTAAATTGCTCTCTAACCAATTACATCCTCTGGTCATGACCCTGGTGGCCCCAGAGCAGTCTGGCTTTATCCCTACGCGCAATCTTGTGTATAACATTAGAACGGTCTTTGCCGCTTTCCAGCATACTCGTCCGGAGGTACCGGACGTTGCCGTATGTTTAGATATGGAAAAGGCATTCGATTCGGTAGAATGGACTTTTCTGAATCATGTTCTTTGCAGAATGGGTGTTGGCCTTCTCTTCCTGCAGCTATTATCGTTCCTGTATTTCAAGCCGAAGGCACGGACCTCTGAGTCCATTGAGGTTGGCAGGGGCACGAGACAGGGATGCCCGCTCTCCCCGATACTTTATGCTTTGGTGGCTGAGCCCCTTGCTTGTGCCCTTCGCGAGTACCATGACCATCGAGGTATCCGCTTCCCTACGTAAAAGCTTATCATCTCTTCTTACGTGGACGATACGCTTCTCTATGTTCGAGACCCCGAGAATCATCTTTCCCCGGTATTGAGGGAGGTGGTCCAGTTTGGTGCTCTCTCTGGCATCCGTGTGAACTGGACTAAATCGATCATGTTTCCGCTTACAGCGGCTACGGTAGTTTGAACCTGAGTTTCCACTACAGTGGACTACTGAGGCGGTCAGATACCTTGGCATCCGGCTCCATACTGATTCAGAGATCATTCTCCGGGAAAATTATGGCTGCGCTGTTTCAAAGTTGGAGGACGATGTAGAGAGATGGATCTCCCTCCTGCTGTCTCATTTGGGACGCATCGAGTTAATGAAGATGGTGGTCCTCCCGCGTTTTCTTTTCCTGTTCATCACTATCCCTATGGTCCTTTCTGTTCAGTTTTTCCGTAGACTCCAATCGCTGCAGGTGCGACTTGCTTGGGCGGGTAAGCAGCCTAAGGTCGCTTGGCATATTCTAATACGACTATATGCGGCGGGCGGGCTCAACGCCCCGGACTTAGAGCTCTACTACCACGCGGCGCAGTCCGCTCATGCTTACTCGTGGATCCACAGTCCACAGGACGCCCCTTACGTCCGTATTGAACGGGTAGTCGCTGACCAGACCCCCCTGCCGGCCCTGTTAACGCAGGCTCGGGATCGCCGTACGGGCCTGGTCGACGCTCTGCTGTCGGTTACCCAAGCCTGGCACTTCATGGCGAATGCCCAGGCATGTTTGCTATTATACTCCCCGAGCGCAAACCTTGAGTGGTGCTACTGGCTGAGTCCCTGTAGGGAAAAAGGAGTGATTCTGGCACTGAGACGGATTGGTATCCATACCATGGGTGACTTGTTCTCGGGTGGCACGACGCGGACGTGGGATAAGGTGACTAACACGCTGGAGGACCCCCCCTTGATGGCACGCTTCCAGTTCCACAGGGTGCGTGGTGCTCTGCGTGACCTTCTGGGGCCTGATTTGGCGGAACCAGTGACGGTAACTGCCTTTGATTATGTGGTTACAGCCAAATCTTCTCAGAAATTGGTTTCGAATCTTTATCGGATAGACAAGACGGAGTGGTATGCGGATTATACTAAGCTGTGCCTGGCCTAGCAACACGACTTAGGCACCGATATGACCGAGGACCTCTGGAGCTATTGCTGCGCCAGCATCCGCAAAATCTCTCTTAATGGACACCATAGGCTCACGCATTTTAAATTCCTGAACAGGACGTACTATACGCCGGAGAGGCTCCATAGATACGGAATCCACGAGTCCCCGGAGTGTGAGAGGTGCAGGGCCCCCCTGGCAGATTTCCCTCATGTTGCATGGTCATGCCCCACGGTCTTTTCCTTTTGGCAATCGGTCTTAGTTAAGATTAATAAAACGCTGAACTTGACACTAGCCCCGGAACCCTTATTGGCTCTCCTGGGCTATTCCAAACTCTTGCGCCCCTCCCAGTGACGAATTGTGGTTATGGCGCTCCTGATGGCCAAGCGTTGTATTGCCAGGGCCTGGATGAGAGGCCCCCCGCCTACGGTGCGAGCGTGGAAGAGGGAACTGGTTTATTGCTGTACTCAGACTGAGCTGTATAGTGACCTGATGCCCCCTAAGAATAGGCCTAAGAACTTCGGTGCGGCAATACTGGAGGGTACGGTTCATGCGGATGTGCCTGTTGAGACTGCTGTGGCTGCTGACGAGGAGCAGGATGGTTCAGCAGGGGAGGCTTCTGCTGCCGAGCCCGATGCACTTCTGGAAGCTGAATCATACACGTAGGGAGCTCTTGGCTGTGGGAGGGATGTGTTGATGTGAGGCTGGCCCGCGCATGCTGACCCTTTCCCCTTTATTTATGTCCGTCCTGCTGCGATTGCTGTATTGTACAGTCTCCACGAAGTGTTTTTGGTATCTGAGAAATCACATGCTGCTTGCCCTGATGCTTGACTGCCTACATGCCTGTGATGCTGTTTTTGTTTTTGTCTCTTTGGTTAAACAGTTCAACTGGAAGTGCTATGTCATCTATGCCCTGTCTCCTGAGGCGAAAAGCCGGGAGTAGAAGCTTAGAAAAACGTGATTTGTGTGATTTTAAAACCTTATTTTCTCTTTTAAAGCACTTTGCACTTTAAGGGCGCTGTGTAGCGGATCTAGCGCTCACGTGACCCCCTTGTACCGGCTTCCATCGCCGCTGGCCACGCCCACCTGTAGGCCACGCCCCCTTCCCGCCCTTCCTAAGCGCTGAAACGCTAGCGCTCAGTTGGTTCCTGTCTCCTGAGGCGAAAAGCCGGGAGTAGAAGCTTAGAAAAACTTGATTTGTGTGATTTTAAAACCTTATTTTCTCTTTTAAAGCACTTTGCACTTTAAGGGGGCCGTGTAGCGGATCTAGCGCTCACGTGACCCCCTTGTACCGGCTTCCATCGCCGCTGGCCACGCCCACCTGTAGGCCACGCCCCCTTCCCGCCCTTCTTAAGCGCTGAAACGCTAGCGCTCAGTTGGTTCCTGTCTCCTGAGGCGAAAAGCCGGGAGTAGAAGCTTAGAAAAACGTGATTTGTGTGATTTTAAAACCTTATTTTCTCTTTTAAAGCACTTTGCACTTTAAGGGCGCCGTGTAGCGGATCTAGCGCTCACGTGACCCCCTTGTACCGGCTTCCATCGCCGCTGGCCACGCCCACCTGTAGGCCACGCCCCCTTCCCATCCTTCTTAAGCGCTGAAACGCTAGCGCTCAGTTGGTTCCTGTCTCCTGAGGCGAAAAGCCGGGAGTAGAAGCTTAGAAAAACGTGATTTGTGTGATTTTAAAACCTTATTTTCTCTTTTAAAGCACTTTGCACTTTAAGGGCGCCGTGTAGCGGATCTAGCGCTCACGTGACCCCCTTGTACCGGCTTCCATCGCCGCTGGCCACGCCCACCTGTAGGCCACGCCCCCTTCCCGCCCTTCTTAAGCGCTGAAACGCTAGCGCTCAGTTGGTTCCTGTCTCCTGAGGCGAAAAGCTGGGAGTAGAAGCTTAGAAAAACGTGATTTGTGTGATTTTAAAACCTTATTTTCTCTTTTAAAGCACTTTGCACTTTAAGGGCGCCGTGTAGCGGATCTAGCGCTCACGTGACCCCCTTGTACCGGCTTCCATCGCTGCTGGCCACGCCCACCTGTAGGCCACGCCCCCTTCCCGCCCTTCTTAAGCGCTGAAACGCTAGCGCTCAGTTGGTTCCTGTCTCCTGAGGCGAAAAGCCGGGAGTAGAAGCTTAGAAAAACGTGATTTGTGTGATTTTATAACCTTATTTTCTCTTTTAAAGCACTTTGCTTTTTAAGGGCGCCGGGTAGCGGATCTAGCGCTCACGTGACCCCCTTGTACCGGCTTCCATCGCCGCTGGCCACGCCCACCTGTAGGCCATGTCCCCTTCCCGCCCTTGAGGCCTGCTATTTCAATGTGCAACTTCAGAACGCGCAGCGGACGTGCACAGCGGGCGCGCCGTTTGTGCGCCGAAGGCGCGCCTAAGGCAAGCCCGTCTGCGCCCATCCGCGGCCGGACGGGGCTAGGGGCATGACTCCATGCTAAATTTACATCGTACTCTTCTGAGATCACCACCCTCCAGAATCCGTCCGCAGGCACATTGCCTCATTAGTGCTTGCCCCTTCTTCTACTCCAACATCGCCGCCGCCTCTGCCGGCCTCACCGCCAGCTTGCTCTTCCCCGCCTGACCCCCCCCCTACTCCTTCATTATCCGTCCTTTTACTCAACACCAGGTCAGAGGTCAAACACCATCATGAGCTGTTTGTCCTGCTCGACTCCGAGAAGCCTGACTTACTGCTTTTGACCGAAACCTGGTTCTGTGATTCTTCCCTTCCCGTTCTTTTGGCTACCCTCCCCCCTTCCTACGTTGCCTTGCGCGCTGATCGCCCGGCGGGTAGGGTAGGTGGTGGTGTGGCATTAATCGCTCGGTCTGAATTGAACTTTCAAACCCTTCCCTTCCCCCCCACACCCCCCCACTCAATTCCTTGTAGTCCGCTCCCTCTCCTTCTCCCCCCCTATCACATGCCTCCTGATGTATCGCCCACTCCAGTCTTCGTCTCTGTTCTTACCGGCATTTCAAGACCTACTGGCCACCCTGGTGGTCAACTACGCTTCGGTCTTGGTGCTAGGCGATTTTAACTATTGGCCCTCGGACCCTTCTGAGTGTACTGCTTCGAAAGAATTCACAGAATCTCTTCTCTCTTTGAACTCCGTTCCGCACATTTCTGTCCCCACTCATTCTCACGGTCACATACTCGACCAGGTTTGGTCCCTCAACCTTCCAGTTTCCCCGGTGACTGTTTCTCCCTGTCCCTGGTCCGACCATGCCCTTATCTCTTTCTCCATCTCTCTCAACCCGGTGTCTAACGTCCCACACGCCAAAAAAACCTGGCCGCAGAATTGGAACAGAGTTGATCTTCCCTCCTTGACCTCCCTGCTTCGGAACTCCATTCCGACCCTCTCTGGTCTTTCATCCGACTCTCAAGCCAACGCCATTAATACCTGGCTGGCTGGAGGTTGTGACTCAGTGGCTCCTCTGCGTCGTATCTCCATCCGACGACCCAAGGACTCCAACAGGTGGTTCAACGACCACCTAAAAGAGCTAAAACTGACCGTACGACAGGCAGAGAGGCATTGGGGAAAATATTATTGCCCCTCACTAAAAACCCATTATCTCACATTGCTTGCCGAATATAAAACAGCAATCCTCGCCGCCAAAACCACCTATTTCTCAACTAAAATAACGTCAGCCGAAAATAAACCTAGGGAGATCTTTGGTATAGTGAATGACCTAGCCTTTTCCGACAGAGCCTCACCCCAAATCCCCCCATCCCAGCCCTTGTGTGACCAACTAAACACCTACTTTTTGGACAAGATCGCAACCATCAAGGCCAACATTCCCCTCCCCTCGTCTGCCTTTGTTGACTCTTCCCCTCCCACTGTTCAATGCCATCTTACCTCCATTCCCCCCCTCACTGAGGAAGTATTCCTGGAGATACTCCCCAAAGTAAAATCGGGTTCTCCGGCAGACATCTGTCCGGCACGAATCCTGCAACAAATTTACTCCTCCTGTCCCGAACCCCCCATTACTTTCCTCAATAGTTCCCTAACGCAGGGAGTAGTGACCCCTGCGCTCAAATCAGCCGCCATAGTGCCCATTTTAAAGAAGCCTGGCGCTGACCCGTCCATCTCAGCCAACTACCGCCCCATTTCCCTGCTGCCCTATTTGGGCAAGGTGCTTGAGCGCCATGTCACCGCGATACTCAGCGCCCATGTAGAGGCAAATGGGGGTTTGGCTTCCCGCCAGGCCGGCTTCCGCCCCAGGCACTCGACCGAATCAGTCGTGGTTTCGGTCCTAGACAACCTCAGGAAGGGTATGGATCATAACAAACACCAGGCGCTGGTGCTCCTCGATCTCTCCGCCGCCTTTGACACGGTGGACCACACCATCTTACTGTGCCGTGTCAAGGCGGCTGGAATCGAGGGATCAGCCCCGGTCTGGCTTTCCTCCTTCCTGAGGGACCGCACCCAGGCGGTTCGGCTAGGAGACTTCACGACCACCTCACTCCCCGTCACCTGTGGTGTTCCCCAGGGTTCCTCTCTTTCCCCCTTACTGTTCAACCTTTATATCTTTCCTCTCATTTTCGCACTTCAGCAGCTGGAGGTCACCGTGTACAACTATGCGGATGACCTCCAGCTCATCTTTGACCTATCCTCTTCTCCCCTTTCTGTCTCTAACTTCCAGTCCACTATGATCTTCATCAGGGACTGGATGAACCACAACCATCTCAAGTTGAACCCGGATAAAACCGAGTTGGTTCTCACCGGTGGTTCTTCCAGTCCCTGGAACTCTCTTTTCTGGCCCTCCTCTCTTGGTCCCGCCCCCACTCCTTCAACTACAGTCAAAACTCTGGGTGTTAAAATGAACAACCAACTCACCCTCCATTCACAAATTAGCTCTGTAGTCTCCTCCTGCTTCCTCACCCTCCGAACCATCCGCACCGTCTCCTGTTTCTTTTCCCCCCAGGCACTCAAGTTGATCATGGCCGCACTGGTGATATCGCGGCTGGATTTTGCCAATGCCCTATACAACGGCATCCCGGCATACAGCCTGCGGAGGCTCCAGATGGTCCAGAACCAGGCGGCTCGGTTGGTCTATGGTCTCCCACGTTACCACCACTCCACACCCCTCCTCAGGGAGCTCCACTGGCTTCCTGTTAAGGAACGTTCCCTCTTTAAAACCGGCTGCATGGTTTTTCAGGCCCGCAAAGGCACTGCCCCCGCCTTCATTTCCTCGCTGATAAATGAATACGTCCCCACCAGAGAGCTTCGTTCCTCTTCCAAGTCTCTCCTGCAAATCCCACGTTTCAAAAGTAAAAAGTGGGGTGGAGCCAATTTCTCTACCTTGGCTCCCACATTCTGGAACTCCCTCCCCGACCACCTTCATACTGCCACTCATTATGTCTCTTTCCGCAAAGACCTAAAAACGTTCCTTTTTAAACAGCCCTTCTCCGTGTAACTGGCCCCTTCTTGCCCTACGACAGGTTTACTTCGCCTCAGTTGCCGGACCCTCCACTAGCGCCAAGAAACCGTACGGTGAACGTCGCGCTCTATAAATGTTTTAAATTGGAAATTGTACTGCGGCCACTCGGGGTGCCTTTTTCTGAATCGCCCCCGGTCCCCCGGGATGTCGGCTGATGGGCTGTGTTTTATTAGAGGTTGTTATTATTGATATACGCTGCCGGCCCCCGGGTTGCAGGCACGCAGCTGTGGTACATGTGCAATATTCAATAAAGCCTTTTGAACTTTAAGAACAAAACAAAAAAATATATATATATAATAATTAAGTTCAATATATGCCATATATGGTCCGGCAGGTGGTTCCAGAGCTTAGCCGTGCTAAATGAAAACAGAAGGCCTCCAGTTCGTGATATCCTGATCTTTGGGACTAAGATTAGGCCTTTTTTGTCAGATCTAAGTGCCTACTTGGTCGGTAGGGCTGAATCATAGAATGGATCATCTGCAGTGCACAGTGACTTATATTGAATTCTTTCTTGGATTGGTAGCCAGTGCAGAGTGGCAAGAGCAGGTTTAGCTGAGAGGCATCTAGGGATGTTCAGTAGTAGGAGAGCTGCACAATTCTGTACAGTTTGCAGTCTTTTGGTTGAGACCTGAAGGGCTCCTAAATAGAGGGCATTGGCATAGTCAGCTGTGATAAAATTAAAGTTTGAACTAATAGCCGTCTATCCACAAAAGGGAGCAGGGGAAGGATCCCTCTGATCATTTTTCTAGGAGGCCATAGTAACTAGCTCCAACTTTTTGAGTTTGTTGCTTAAAGTTGAGATTACAGTCGAGCCAGACACCCAGGCTCTTTATCTGTTTTTTCAGAGCAGGCGGTGTGCCCAGACAGCTGGGCCAAAAGAGGTCTATGTTTGGTGGGGCCGAGTGGCCCAGAAAAATAAGCTCAGTCTTCGCTCCATTAAATTTAAGAATGAATTATCCATCCATCAGGATACCTACTCGAGACTTGAAGCCAGGCCAGGACCGGAATTGTCCTGCTGATTAAGGGAGACAACTAGCTGGGTGTCATCGGCATACATGACTATGTGTAGCCCTTCTGAACATACTATTCCTGCCAGGGAGTTCATGTAGATATTGAACATTTTTGGTCTAAGGGAAGATCCTTGGCAGACTCCACTGGTCAGGGGCATTTGCTTTGAGGTGAATTCCCCTTCAAAGACTGTGGAAACTCGATTTTTCAGGAAGGACTGTAACCATTTCAATGCTATTCCAGTTACTCCTCCCCCCTAAGGCTTTGGATCATCAGTTGATGGTTCACTGCATCGAAGGCTGTGCTGACGTCTAATAAAATTAGGACAGCGCAGCCTCCTTCATCAAAAGATTCCTCACTCCTTCAACCACGGCTAGGAGATCTCTATGCCCTGTTGGGATCTGAATCCTTTCTGCGTGGGATGGTGGCGATTATTTTCTTCCAGGAATCTGGTGAGGGCCGAATTCACATATTTTTTCTTCTAATTTACTGATTCCAGGTAGCAGGGAGATGGGTCGATAATTTGCCCACTCTTCGGGTTCCAGGTTCATTTTTTTCAGGAGTGCTTTAACCCTGGCTTGTTTCCATAAGGGGGCTATCACTTTATGTATGACTGGCAATACGATTTCAGTGACTTGATTTAAAATAGTTGGGGGAACGGGGTTAGCAGGGGAACCCGATTTTAGCTGCCTCAGATAGATTTGGAGGGAAATTAGGCCAAAGACGGGAATTCCTCCAGGAAGGTTTGTGCTTTTGGGGTTGTAATGTCTGTTGGTGGGACGGTTTGGTGGTCTGTGGCCCACGGAAACAACTTATAGATATTTAAAATTTTGGCAGAAAATAATTCTGCTATCTCATTGCACTGATGTTGAGGGTTGTCGGAGGTAGTGGGGAGGCTCGGAGGTGTGAGAAGAGATTTGGCAATTTGAAAAATTTCAAAGGGTGAGTTTGCCACCAATGTATTTGGTTCTTGGTAATAAAAGGCTTCAGCCGCTTTATTTCAGCTTTGTGAAGTTTTAACGCCACTTTGTATTTGATTTTACAGGTATCAGAGAAATCCTTCCTCCAGTTTCTTTCCTGTCTTTTGCATGTTTGTTTTAACATCCAGAATTTGGAAGTGACCTTCTTATGACCTCACATATTACATCACTCATGACATGTTCTATTACATCATTTATGATATTACTCCTGACATCTCAAAGGACATTATTGATGATAGTAGGGTATATGGAGGAACTGATCTCTCCACTGATACCTCACAAATCTAAGTAGTAAGGCTTGGAGAGAGACTAGCCTTTGCCTCTTGGATGACAGGTACGTGTATTAGGATGTGGGAAGGGACTGGCCTCCCTGCTGACACCTCTCCCTTGGATGACAGTTGTGTGTAGTAACGTGTGAGAAGGGACTGCACTCTCCACAGGTGTGCGTAATAGTTTTTGGTGAGTGTCTGGCCTCCCTGTTGACACCTCTGTCTTGGTTGACAGATGCATGTAGTAAGGTGTGAGGGGGGGTTGGCTTCATAGCTGAATCCTCAGTCATGGATGACAGGTGTGCATAGTGTGGTGTGTAGAGGGACTGGCCTCTCTGCTGAAACCTCTCTCTTGGATGACAGGTGTGCATAATATTGTGTGGTGAGTGTCTGGCCTCCCCGTTGACACCTCTGGCTTGGTTTACAGATGCATGTAAGAAGGTTTGAGAGGGCACTGGCCTCTTAGCTGAATCCTCGGTTTTGGATGACAGGTGTGCATAGTGGGGTGTGTAGAGGAACTGGCCTCTCTGCTGGGACCTGTCTCTTGGATGACGGGTGTGCATATTAGGGTGTGGTGGAGTGACTGACCTCCCCTCTGACACCTCTCTCCTTGGATGACAGATGTGTGTACTTTGCAGTGGGTGGGACTCAGAGTTTTTCCTCCAGGGAATTCCGCAGAGTAACCTTAAAACTCAGCGAGATTACGCAGTGTTACGCATGTGGCGTAATTCCAGTCTGTCACACTGTAGACAGGTCTGAGGCCTCCAAGATGCCTGACACATTACAAACATTGTCCTAATCCTTAACAATATAACATTCCTTCCGCTCCCTTTAAGCAAAGTGAAACACTCAGGCATGCATATCAATACACATTTAGTTTGCATCAAAAGTAACATTTAACTAAGTTGACTCTAAAATAGACATTGCACACAACTAATCGATATACAAATTCCAATAAAAGTTGCACAATATACAACTATCCGAATCTCTTACAGCTAACAGTACACACTACCTCTGTGTTTCAAAACGTAACATGCTACCTGTTCACAAATCACGTCTACACCTCTTCAAGGGGTAAGGGGGTAAGGGCCCTTCAGTGTGGCCGAAGACTTAATTAATGCCTGCTTTCCACATCATGCATACTATTCTTCATATCAAAAACACTGGAATCGCCATCCTGTTCGTCTGTTTATTTTATTTGTATAAAAGTGTTTGCTGCAGGCACTAAGTGAGTCTTTGGACATACTTAATAGTGTTTACCACCGATGAGGCTTAGCACTAGCATCTGAAAAAGGCACATTCAGCAGTACACGTTACATGCTGAAGGGATATGGAATTCATAGTTCAACTATTAGTATATACAACATGGTTATGTGCTACGAGCTGGGAGTGTACTAGAAGTTATGGCTAGCAGTATCATGCAAGATTGAATTTACAATAGTGTTGCATAGCAACACATGCAGAGTAGCTGTGCACTAGCCATAGGCTGTGTAAGAAGATTGCCTTGCTGCTGTTACAATAAGCAGCAACAGTATTGCTCTCTGTGTGTACACCATCTGTACGTGTTAAACGGGGTTCACTAAAAGTAAAATATCAAAGGGATGTGCTGTCATGGAAAGTATTTAAAAAGTTGCAGCTGCGGTCTCAGTGCCTAAAAGCCGCCCTATGCAGGAAGTACTTTACAAGGCACCCAACAATGGCGACATCTGACGTTGCACTTCGCATTACACAGAAGTATTTGTATCTTCCTCACCGCTATGAAGACACTCTTGTATAACAAAGCACTACAAAGAGGCTGCTTATAAGGGCTGCATAAAGCATCCTCAGTATTGCTCAGTTGTGCACCAGGTATAAGTTGTTGTTGAGAGTCCCACTATAATTTTTTTTTCCAAGGGCGTGCACTGTCATTGTTGCATGAGGTGCATAAGTACTGGGTCATGGGCTGGGTATTAGTTGCGGGGAAGGGGTAGTATTTCTCTGAGACTTAATGCAGTGACGGTGCAATGAATGCTAGCCATGTACAGATTAGGACTTTAAGGTCTACCCTATACAGAACGCAATGAAAAAACAATGCAGTGAGGTGTACTTGCAGTAAGTGTTGCAGTGATACTCAAGGTAGTTTAGTTGGCACAGGAGAGTAAACAAAGTGTTGAGTGTTTTATGAGATTGCATTAGTTTCTAGGTCGAAGTGGAGGCACCAAAAAATACTTTCTCTGTGGAATATATGACGTAACAACACATACCATTACAATGCATACTTTTTCAATGGGTATTTTACAATGAGACTACCATTACCACGTATATTTTTACAACACAAACAATTACAATGCATGTTCATAACGATACATAAAAAGTACCATTACACCGCCAAGCAATACAATGAATACTATTACCATGCATAATGATTATACCATGTTAAACGTGTACATATAATACGTGCGAAAACAGGTAAGACAATATTGAAACAATAATACTTTCCAAATATTTTTTTTTAATTCACATATTTTGACTTTTAACAATAAAATACTGTGTGAATTAATTATCAAAAACAGCAAATCCAAACAAAACATAAAAACGTGATGTCTTTCCACTATTTCCAGTAAAACATCCTAGTCATTATTGACTCTAGAAAAAATGATGGTATTTCACTATTTCCACTACATCTGCCTAACCACCATCTACCCAAAATGGCTACCATTCTGATTGAAAATGTTAAAAAACAAAGTTTAACACCCAACACAAAAAATGCACATTGAGTCAGGTTCTGCATCACACAGAACAACTGAGTTCAAAACATATTTTCATTAAACTTTTCGCTTACCCCTAACAAATACATAAACTAAGCTGGCCACTATTTTGTGCTCAGTGGTGCACTGACTACCCTGGTAACCACACACATCTACAGTAGAAGGAGAAAACTGCCTGCTTTGATTGCAGATACTGCGATCTATTGGCAGAAGTAAGTGTAAGTTTAAAAAAAAAGCACATTTAAATAAAAAAGCTAGTAATTAAAGAGGCTAAAATGCGTTTACATCTATCTATAAATATATAAAAATAAAAGTATGTCTGTTTGTCCTTTATGCATTACTACACCATTCATCCGATCGCCATGAAACTTCGGGAAGTTGTTGAGTACACTCCCGCAAAGGTTTCTGGCGCAAAAAAAAAAAGAAAATTGTAGAAAGTTGTTGAGTACACTCCCAGCGAAGGTTTCTGGCAAAAGAAAAGAAAGAAAAATGTGTTAAATATCGGACCCCCAGATCCCCATGGCCCTCATAATCGTTCTAATACTGTACATTTACAATTTACAGTGGGACTCGCTTTTGCAATGTCCATCAACAAAGCACAAGGACAATCGCTGCAAGTGTGTGGACTAGATTTGGAGAATCCGTGCTTCTCACATGGACAATAAATCAGAAAACCTTCTGATTTATTAGTGTACGCACCAGACCTAAAAACAAAAATACTGCGTATCCACAAGCACTCGAATTAAAAGAAAAACAACAACACTTTAAAATGTTTTCCATATTAAAATTAATAGGTTTCAATGAAAATAACACAATGTAAATTGAATGTTATCATAACAAGTTTCCTTAAATTTCCTTTCTTCTGAGATCGCAGTACTCCGCGACGGGTAAGCTAGTGTTTAATATATTCACAGAACTTGAAAAAGACATCCAACAATACTATACCTTTATTCTGTCAAAATTAAGTGTATGTTTAAAATATTTATGAATTAACCTTAATTTAAAAATAAGCCAAACTTACAAATTAAATAAAAATAATCATTTACAGGCTTTGACCATACTTAAACAACAATCAAAATTGAAATAAATTTCTGAGGAAAATGTATTGTAAGTGCACTGTAGAGTGTTTGTATTAAATTAAAAAAATAATTCCAAGTATTAAATAAGGCAAACGTACTGTACTAACTCTGCAGGCTGCTTACACCAGGGAACGTGCTGCTCAGTAGTGAGGGGAAAAATAACTATTCTAACTCCGTTGTGTGCATGCCTCAATAAGGTGCTGGTTACTGGTGGGGGCAAAATTACTATTCTAACTCCACAGGGTGCATTCCTCAGGGAAGGTACTGGTCAGTGCAGGGGAGGATATTTACTATTCTAACTCCCCCATGTCTTTGCCTCAGAGAAGGTGCTGGTCAGTGGGGGTTGCTAAATTTACTATTCTAACTCAAACAGTTTCTTGCCTCAAGGAAGGTGTTCATCAGTTTTTGGCTTAATAAATCTAAACAATGATAAATAAAACCTACAGTCACTTTTTTTGGCACAGCTGAAATAAACTGAAAACCATCATTTGAATTGGAAACATCATCTCCAGCAGTAGTAGACCACGAGAAAGCCTTACACATGTAAAATAACTAAACAAACTAATCTTGCATCAAAAACTATCCAAAATATTTTTTTTTACAAAGCCAAAAGTTAGGCAAATATCAATCATTAAAAATCCACTTTTTCTTTTAGACCTTCCCAACATCAACCACAAGGGAGAAAACTTTTCTTCCACAAAAAAAGCCTAGGAAACAATTCTTTAACAACAAAAAGGCGACCAAGCAAACAAGGGAACCTTAATAAGGTGAGACAAACAACTTAACCCCTTCGACGCTTGTGACGGAACGGTTCTGTCACGAGCGTCGGTTGGGCTGTGCTGGTGACGGAACCATTCCGTCACAACCACGCCCGTGTTGGAATCTTCAGCAAAGCGCGAAAATTTGCGCTGCGCTGAAGCGGTTAAAGTAAATGAAATGCCTCTTTCCTTATAACAGGAATCCACTAAAACCATGTTAGAAAATCACAAGTGACAAAATCTAAAATAAACAATATAACAAAGAACATATTCTTCAAAAACTCAATTGAGAACTAAATAAATATTAACCTTTTTTTGCAGGTTCAAAACAATAAACGATCGAATCGAATTGCAAAAGCGCATATTCACAGCAATACCGCAATACATTGTAAAAAAAATTATTTTTAAATGTCACTCATCAAACATGTTGAGCAAAAAAAACTTCTTTCCAGATTAAACGTTAAAAAAAACATAAAACAGACATTTCAAAAATGACATCAGCAAAACAAGCTACTTATGTGAAACTACAAAGAGGAAACCAACTCCTGAAACACAGTAGCTACCTTTATTGTAAGGAGAGATTAAATGGGCCCAGGAGTCATTGGAGGTGTATGCAATATTACTCATTCCATTGCACATGCAGAGCAATTAGAGAAAACATACATCAAATGAAAGAACTGCATTCATGTCCAATGAACCCTGTGGCATAGATGTGAGGGAGGTATCCCAATACATTCCTATTCATGTAGCAAGTTGTATGCCCAAAATCCCAAACTTACCCAGAATTATATAGCAAAAACAAAACTGGAAACTAACTCCCAAAGTGTTATACCCCAAACATACTCTGATATTAACATTCCTCCTGAACTGTCACTGTTACTAATGAAACCTTTTTTTGCATGCAAACAGAACCCCTTAGAAAAGAATACTAATCATTAGCACACCCCATAACCTTGTAAAATTGAAGACTTGTGATATGTGGATGATGGATGGCACGTTTAAATCCACAGCCCATCCATTAACCCTAATTTAAATTTTTCACGCCTACATTAATAACACTGTAGTCCCCTTAGTGTACAGTTTACTTCCTGATGAGCAAACCTCAACTTACACTGCATTTTTAATAGTGCCAAATCTAAAACACAAAATAAAAGTCATAGTCATGTCAATTGAGCTTTATTTCGATTTAGAAAATAAATCATAAAAATCGTACAACAATCAATTACATTAAACTTAGGTTAGAATAAAAATCAATATATACAGATAAAAAGAGGCGGACCAAGTCTCACAAATATGTAGCTCAATTGAAAATAGAAAACATTTCTTTATCCCTTTTAAAATCAGCATAAAAAACTTTGCCTATTACATCTTGCTTTTGGTTTATAAAAACATAGTGAGACTCTAAAGGGTATATCTATAGATAATTTTAAAAATTAGTTCAAAATTCATGGGATAACTCTGACTATTATAAGACAGTTAATTAGTTTAAATTTGCTCTATGTCTGACAGTACATTTAAGAAAATTCGCTACTAAATAAACTGTCTTCTCTCCCTCCAATTGCTGCAAGAAAAGGAAAGCTAAACAACATTGTCTGTAACCAATTTGCTGTAACAGTGGAACCAATCACTTCTTCCTAAAACCATGGTAAAATTTACCCAAAAAAATGGTGTGTATGGTAGATTGTGAAGAGGTTTCATCGCATGGACAGGGCGGAAGATCTTTAGCCCAATTGCTTCGGGTGGGGAATGTGACCAGGCTGTGAAAAATGTTCAGCCTAAACCTTACCAAGAGATACCTCTCATAACTTGTGATGTTAAATGTAAGGTAGGGTTGAATAGTGGCTATCATTTGTATTAGCAGGCTATGGGCTACTGTTGGTTTCGTAGCCTCGTTTGTTAGTCTCAATTCCTCTAAGTGGGTTAAACATTTCATTTTAAGTGTCTTCCTTGATACCTCACTCATTAAGGAGGGATTGTGGTAGTATCTCTCCCATCCCAAGTCTTGCAAGGACTTTTTGATATAAGACAACCACCTGGAATTGTGGACATTATCCAGAGCTAAGCAATCAGAAAGAATAGACTGGGTGAGAGTAGCTTTATCAGAAGTCCAAATTCTGCGCCATAATAATATCGGTTCAGTCTTTGCTAAATCCATTACGTATGGCAGACCCAACTCCATATGACATGCCATGGTACCCATACTCCTAGGGACCGCCAAAAGGTACATCAAAAAGGTATTTTCCACTTTTTGTATTTCTTCTGTGGTCACGAAGCCCCAAAGCCCTGCCCCATACCGGGCCACAGGTAGACATTTGGCATTGTAGATCTTGACGAGTTCAGGGGGAGGTCTCATACCCAACTTCCTGGAGAAATTAACAAGTGCTGCAGTGGTTCTTAAAAAAAGTAATTTTCTGGTTTCTACAGCCGTTTTCCAGGATAGTTTATAATCTATTGCTATGCCCAGGTAGGAATAATTTTGCGTGATCGCTAGTTTTTGGTCGTCTAAGTAGATATCCCTCATTCTTCGTTTGTGGCTGGTACCTGCCCTCATGACAAAGGTTTTGCTAGTGTTAATTTTCAGGTCAAGGCCTGCCATGAAGGTGGAGTATCTATCCAGGCTCTTTTGGAGTTCTAGGGGGGTACGGGCTAGTATGATGGCGTCATCTGCGTAGAGCAGCGCAGGTATTGGCCGGCCGTTCACCGTGGGAAGGTCCCGGCATCCCCTGATCATCGCTTCCTTCAAACCATTGGTATATAAAGTGAAGAGCAGGGGAGCCAGGACACAACCTTGCCTAACCCCTTTTTCCACTGCAAATTCCCCTGTTAGCTCCCCCCCACCCCGTAGCGAACCCTAGCTGTGGCATTGGAATAGAGTTCCCTCAAAAACTTGATCAGGTTCGTTGGTACTCCCATGTCCCCCAATAAAGTCCAAAGTTTTGAATGGGAGACACAATTGAAAGCAGACGAAAGGTCCACATAAACCATTTACATATCACCCCTTTTAATGTGCACATACTTGTCTATTAGTAGTGTCAAATTCAACGCCTGCTCAATGGTCCCCAACCCTTGACGAAACCCATACTGGAGGTCTGAGACAATCCTGCCATTGTCCGCCCAGTCCTGTAATCGCTCGAGAATAAGGCGGCCCGCCACCTTTCCCAGCGAGTCCAGGAGTGAGATTGTATGATAGCAGGTTACCGACCCCCTGTCCCCCTTTTTAAAAATTGGAACTAGTATGGATTTGGACCATGAGTCCAATAGGCCTATGTTGCATGCTGCGTTCAATACTCTAGTTAAGAGGGGGATCCAAATGGCCGTCTGTGCTTTAAAAAGATCGATGGGGACACCGTCTGGGCCCGGTGCCTAGCCACTTTTACTTGCACGCAGGGCCAGGTCCACTTGATTCAGTGAGAACTGAAGGTCGATGGAGAATGGGCCTTCAGGTTTGTCGCTGAGTGTGGCGTTCTGGGAGGAATAGTCATAAGACATGGGATCCTCTGAGGTGGACTTAAAAATCTTAGAGAAGTGATGGGCCCAGTCCTTTTCCTCTATCGCTACATCTATTTTTGGTTGGTCAATATTATTTGCTAGAAAAGGAGACTTGACCACTTGCCAGAAAGCGGCAGAGTTTTTTATGAACGCAGCTTTCATGTAGTTGAGCCCAAAGGTGGGTCTTTAGCTCTTTTTTCCTGTTCTTTAGGGCGATGTTATATTTTTTCCTGAGGGTTCTGATTTTGAGTAGGATCCTGACCGCTTTCCTTAATGCAGATTTTAAATTTAGGTAAGTGGCCGTGCATTCACGATTAAACCATCCCTTCTTCGGTTTAGGTTTATGTTTAATTTCTATCCGTAAGGCATCATTTATGGCTTTAATGATCCTACCAAAATTAGAGATAAGTTCCTCATCTGGCATGTCTGGGTCGAGTCATTTCATGATGGAAGGGAGAGCCCCTGATATCACTAGGCTTGTTATTTCCATTGGATCGACTTTCCCCCTTTTCAGTGCATATCCATTTAATCTGTTCACCGTCAAATTATTTTGATCTAAAATGGAACCAAGATTGTCTTTAGGATTACAGGCTAATGGGGAAGAGATGCTAAGTGGATAGTGGTCACTCAGCGCGATGATACGCCTGGAAAATAGTGTTTCCCTTATCCTCTCCCCATTTGAAACCAAGATATAATCTATTGTTGTTTGGTGACCCTGCCCGTGAAATGTGTAAATGTAAATGTAAATGTATTGTGATTTATATAGCGCACGTATCACCCGAAGGCATCAAGGTGCTTTCTTAGGGAACCCGTCCTGGTATTCCCCTGTGAGATACCCCGGCAGGGTATCCGCAAGGTGAAAGCCAGGCATCCCGCCGCGAGGGGCCGTTGTGGAGATTAAGCAAGCTATTGCCCAGAGTTGCAGAGTGTGAACCCATGAATCAAGTAGGCACCAGAGCGAGAATTGTCGAGTCCATGGACATTTTAGGACTCAAGACCCCACCGAGCCGGGAATTGAACCCTGGTCCCGGGCTGACCTCTGCTTCCAGGTCTGCCTCCTCTAACCAGTGAGCCACACTTCTCCAAATGTGGGGGCCAGTGATGGCATCTCGTTTTCCAGGTTATTTGCTTGGACGAGATCTAGCTCAAACAAGGTTTCGTTTAAAGTGGCTTCCGAGAATGGAATGTCTGAAATGAGAAATTGGGTTGTCCCTTTCATCAAGGATGTTATAATTGCCAGCTAGACAAGGTCCCAAGTTGAAATCCCCCCCCAGATTATTACTACTTCTTTGGTGGACTTCCTTGTGTATGGTAGCAGGATAGAGCGGATCGAGGATACCAGGTTTACTGCCTCTTTCTCTGGAAGATTGTTATAATAGTTCACTATGAGGAACTTGTCCCAGTTATTTAAAGTTAGGGCAAGAATCTGAAAATTGGGCTCTAGTTTTTAAGGTGACTACTTCCATCGCTTTCAGGAGATTGGAGACATAAATGGTTAAACCTCCCTTAGCTCTAACTGAGGTTGACGATTTGACTGGTGAGAAATAGGTTTTAAACCCTGCTATATGTATTGCGTCGAGTAACCATGTCTCTTGGAGGGCTATGACATCGAAGTTAGAAATAAATGTCACCCACTCTTCAATTGAGGTTTTAGTACGTTGCCCTGCTATGTTCCAGAACAAGGCGAGAATGGAAGGCCTGGTTCCTCTCTCTTTAGATCTCCCTTTCCCTATATTTGTTGGGGTGGTATTTGAAAACTGTAGAGGATCGACGACGTGAAGGGGTGGATTGGGTCCAGTAATTCTGGTCACCAAGTCAATGAGTGTAACCTGGGGCTCAGTATGTTTTAACTGGGGCTCATGGAAATTAGGGATACAATTTGACTCAATGTTTTTAGGGGGCGCGGCCGACCTACTGCTAACAGTGTCATGTGATGTATGCTTGTGGTGCAGTCAATCCACTCCCTCCAGACCCGAAAGACTCGCATAGCGGTTTTGGAGGGGTATTAGGTGATTAGCCTGGAAATAAATGTTAGCTCTAGAATTGGGTATGGGAACCAGTGAAGATCTAGGATAAAAGTAGGTCAGTTCACAGGGCGTGATGGAGTTGTTACTCTTTTCTGGAAACCAGTTTAACATGTGGCTAACTGCTCTGTGATCCCTGAAATTGATGACAATTATGTCTCCCGTTTTGTCCTTTATTCTGCTTCCAAGCCATGAAAGGCGGCGAACATGTAATATCTCGCCGTTTAGGTTTGGAGGAAGAGGGCGGTTCTGCCTGAGCCAATACGTGGTTTTATTTTTTAGCTGGGAGTAGTTTTCCCTTTCACCATCTTCTAATATTGGGACTCCTGTAAGGACCACCACCAGCGGAACCGCTTCCGGTGGCAATTCCACTTGATGCCCCCTAGGCTTTATAGTCCTATCTGGGCTTTTCCTAGCCTGCTTACTTTGTACATTTCCTGAATTAGGCAATTTCTCTCTCCTGGGGGCCTCTCTGGCTGTGTGTTGTACAGCTTGAGGCAATGGTTTATCAGTAACTGGCCTTGGGGTTTTTTTTTTTTGTCTCAGCAGTTTTTGGCTCTTTTTGAGCTGTGGAATTTGAGGGTGGGGTCGTGGGCGGAATTACTGGTGCGGGCGTAACAATATGCTTAGTTAACCCTATGTTTGTGGCTATTGTCTCCTCTAAAGTTCTGAGCCGATCTTCTATTCTTTTCAGTCTCTCTATTAGCGACAGTGTTGAGGCTCTGATTAGGTGTTCCATTGTTCCTATTAAGTCCTTGCCGGGAGTTTCTATTGTCAGGCGTTGTGGTGGAGTTCCTGGTGCAGGTGTCATAGTAGTGTTTGGTATTGGGGCTTTAGAGGATTTACCAAAGTCAGTGTGTCTAATCTTTTTTCTCTGTAGTTCATTCCCTTTTTTCCTTATTTTTCTTGGCGGTGAGCCTTGTGCTCGAAGTTGCTTTAGATTTTTAGGCTTTTTTCACGTGACCTTTACTACAGGTAAGGGGGTATCGGGTATAACTTCTATTACCGGTGATGATTTACAGGGGGAAGGTAAAACTAGTCTATGCGATACATTGACTGTGTCAGGAGTAGAAGTTACATCTCGTAAGAGGATTGGAATGCTGTTGTTAGTTATATCGGGGTCCTCATTATCAATGGGACAGCTAGTGTGTGGTGAACTGTCTCTCTGTGACCGACCAGGGGAGGAGCGTTTGTTTTTAATCAATTCGACTGAGCGTCGTCGCTCGGCACGTCGTTTTACGAGTATGCTCTCCCTTTCGGTATCGGAGGAGATTCTAAATACATAGTTGTCCAAAGTTCCTTTGTTAGCGCCACTTGCCACTGGTAGTAGTCCTTTCGTTCTAGTCGAGGTCATGATACATTACAACTGTTATCTAGGACAACACCAAACAGGCCTAGATTAAGAAATGACCCCGAGGTAACAAGAGCACGACCAAAGAGTCTAGCAGGCCGCTGGTCCCACAAAAAGTAGTCTGAGCTTAGTACATTACAGCACAAATGTTCTTGGGTAAGAAGTCAATCAGTAGGCCCAGCCCGGCCTCCTTCGGCTCCTGAGGGCTTCAGAGGGCCCGCCCTTTGCCCCGGCTTCGCCCGGCGTCCCGCGAGGTGGGGCTTACACCAGTTTTAAGCGCCTCCTGGCGCGGTCGGGTGATGCGAGGGCCGCAGAGGTTGCTGGTAGTTGTGGTCCCCAGCCCGCACTCCGCTCGGCGGTCGTGCCGGTAAGGTGTTAAAACCAGCAGGACGGCGGGAGGCAGGCGGGGGATCCGGTGTCAGAGGAAAAAGCAGGCAGCAACCACCCACAAATAGCGTCAGCGGGTCAGCAGAGTTACCGCACTCGGCAGGGGCTTACACCAGTTTTATGCGCCTCCTGGCGCGGTCGGGTGATACGAGGGCCACAGAGGTTGCTGGTAGGTGTGGTCCCCAGCCCGCACTCCGCTCGGCGGTCGCGCCGGTAAGGTGTTAAAACCAGCGGGATGGCGGGAGGCAGGCGGGGGGATCCAGTGGCAGAGGAAAAAGCAGGCAGCAACCACCCACAAATAACGTCAGCGGGTCAGCAGAGTTATAGAAAAGTGATAATTGATTTTGAATTATCAATGATTAATACCATAACTAAAAAATATCCAGAAACCCAAATGAATGGTTGTTTTTTTCACTTTTCACATGCATATTGACGAAAAATAAAAAAAACATTGCTGGACTTGGCTCTTTTTAAAGGTCATCCCTGAACTCCTAGCCTTTTTTCTGACAGGGTGTTGGTAGTTCTAGGACTCTGGGCACTTTAGCACTGCTGTCCAGTGTAAAGAGCGTGTGCTCTCTATGGTAAACTGGATAAGATTGGTCTACACCTGTTTGGCATATTTATTTACCTGTCAGTTCCTTGTAAAGTGCTATTTCAGATACCCAGTGCCAGTAAATTAAATGCTACTGGTAGGCTTGCAGCGCTGATTGCGCCAGCCACCAAAGTAGCCTTTCAAACCTGTCTCAGGCCTCCGCCATTGCAGGGCCTGTGCGCGCAGTGTTACTGCCGCTGAGACGTGACACCTACAGTGTGTGCCACGTCTGTGTCCTCCCTTTTACTGCATGTCAGTCACCCCTAAGGTAGGCCCTAGCTAGTCCTATGGGCAGGGTGGGTGCATTGTAGTTAAAAGGCAGGACATGTACCTTAAGGGTGTGACATGACCTGGTAGTGACAGACAGACATTTTGGTTTCTCACTGCTGTGAGGCCACCCTCCCACAGGAATGGATTGGGGATTCCCTGATAAGTGTTTCAGTGGTAATTGCTGATATGAGAGGAGCAGCATGGTCAAGTTTGGTATGGTTGGAATAGTGAAAATAAATGCTGTGCCATGGTATGCGCATATTTATTATCACTATTTTAGAAATGCCACTTTTAGAAGTTGAGAAAAAAGGAGGAGTTTGGCCCTGTGGGAAAGAGGGTAGGTTGGACCTGAAAGTACAAAAAGGGGGATTTTTACCTATGCCTCTAGTGCTAATTGAAACAACTGATGCATGAAAAAAGGATAAACCCAACTTTATTAGTTTATCCTGACACTTGATTTATGTTGTTTTCTTTTCTGATGAATTATAAAACTGATTGCATTTACAGCAAGAGAAAGAACATCATCAACTTCACATTATGCCATACAGAAATGTTGAAACACAAAAAATTCAATTTTTATAGTGAACATGTGAAAATAAACATATTTAAATACAGGACAAAAACTGCTCTCAAATTTCAAAAAAACAATCAATGTCATCAAATCATTCAACAGTTGCCAGGAAACAGTACAAAAAACTGCGATTGACAAATGAATTCACAGGGGGTAAAAAAGTAAGCATGGGCGAATTTTGCGAATTCGCGATCCGCAAATTTGCGGATTTACGAATTCGCGATCCGTAAAATTTGCGAATTTGTGCAAATTTGCGGATTTTTGTTTTTTGGCGTGTTTGCGGGGTTTTTTGCGTGTTCGCAGGGTTTCTTGCGTGTTCGCAGGTTTTTTTACGTCTTCGCGAGCCACTTGCATAGCGAAGTTACCCATGCAGTCGTTTATGGGAGAGGGAGAGAGAGATAGATAGATAGATAGATAGATAGATAGATAGATAGATAGATAGATAGAAAGAGAGAGAAAGAGAGGGAAAGAGAGAGGGAGAGAGAGAACGAGAGAAAGAAAGAGAGGCCGGATCTCTGAAGGGCCAGATTCCTGAGTTGCCCCTACAGAACATACAGCTTTTTATTTTTAGCAAAATGCAAAACAAAATTGTGCTGTAAAGGTCTCTTTTAGTTTAATCCCTCCTGACAACTCAAAATGGGTGTATTTGCCATCCTCTCCCTTCTTCCTGTTTTTTATATCTGTAAGTGCTTCCTGATGAGGTTTAATTCCTTGGACAGGTGCCTCGTTGCCTACTTGTACCAATTCTCTGACCCTGCTTCAAGGGTCAGAGCAGGGTCAGAGAATAGTGGCAACGAGGCGCCAGGAAGCAATTAGCAGCAGGTGTCCAAGTTGAAGTTAATTTGTTTGTAACCCTTTTGTAAAAGGTTACAAAGAAATTAGGTTCAACTTTTGCACCTGCTGCTGTAACCCTTGCTTGGCTGAAAACTCGTCCCCGCTGATTCGCGGATTTTACCGCGATTTCACGAGGATCGCGGAAAATCCGCTAATTTGCCCGCGAAACGGATTTTACGCCCACCCTTATAAAAAAGAACTTTGTGATAACACCCACGTCCCTGTTAAATTGTTATTCTATTTAAATTCGTTTTACACAGGGAATAAACAAATGCCATTGGCATATTCTCTATAATGAATAAATGGATGCACTTTTTGTCCTGTATTTAAATGTGTTTATTTTCACATGTTCACTGTAAATATTGAATTTTTTGTGTTTCAACATTTCTGTATGGCATAATGTGAAGTTGATGATGTTCTTTCTCTTGCTGTGAATGCAATCAGTTTTATAATTTATCAGAAAAGAAAACGACATAAATCAAGTGTCAGGATAAACTAATAAAGTTGGGTTTATCCTTTTTTCATGCATCAGTTGTTTCAATTAGCACTAGAGGCATAGGTAAAAATCCCCCTTTTTGTACTTTTAGAAGTTGGCATTTCTGTGTGCTATGTGTCTGCCTGCCTGATGTGTACTGCATGTCTGGCTCTGGAGTGACAGGGGCTGGTGAGGTGTGTGTGGCTCCAGGGAGGGCAGGGTGAGTCAGCCCTAGGCTGAATAGGGGATCTGCATTTGGAGAAGTGGGAGGAGTAGTCCCCTGACCCGGAATAAGTCTGTGCCTTCCTGAGTGAATAATGGCTCTGCCCCCCTGTGGAGTGTCTGATGACCAAGCCCCCACCTGACAAAGGGGAAGAGGAGCCCTGTACACAAAGTGCTCCAATACCCTCAAGATCCAGTTGGGACTTGTTTCCCAAGCCCTGTGCCAGGATAGAACAAAGGAAAATGTGGTATAAGTACTAGGGCTGTGACCCCATTTTTTGGTGGTGCTTCCTTGTGTCTTACTGCAGCTGGGCCCCAGGAGGAACCGGCTAGAGGTACTGCCTCCCTGCTGGACGGCCCTGTGAGCTGGCCTGCCTGGGGCCAGCCTTTGCCCTGAAACGGTTGGGGGCCTTAGCGCCTCATGGGCGCTCTATCTACTTTTCCAGAGGAGCGCGAGGGCTCTGCAGCGTTGAGCTGCTTCATCTTCAGAGGGAATCCTGACGTGGGGATTCCCCCACATGGCTGGAAGGAAAGCGGGAGCCCACCTCGCATTGATGTCTTTTGAGTGGGAGCCCACCCCACCTTGACGCTTATTTGAAAGCAGGAGCCCACCCCGCATTTAGTCTGGAGAAGAGGAGCGCCGCGAGACCCAGCAGTCAGGCTGCTGCCTGGTTGTGGGCGGGGTCAAGGAGCTCTGATGTACCAACCAGGACGCGGGAGAGATGTAGCCTCGTGATGGCGCTTCCTGTCTCCCGCAGAAGTCAGGCAAAAGGTAAAGCCTGTTTAGAGGTGGGACCCCCCATGTTAAGAAGGGGAAGCCCTGCATGTCTGTGGCCGTGAAGAGGACGGGGCTCGAGAGAGACTCTGCTCCATGCTGAGGGATCTCCTGTGTGCCTTCTAGTGGTGGCGGAGCCCCGCAGGCTCACCAGATTCCAGGGAGAGGGGATCGGAGCATTACGGCCCCCCCACCAGAGTCCTGCTGCGTCCAGCGAAGAATCCAAGGCCCTGGTGGGTGGAGCTGCCCTGGAGCCTGTCCCTTTCTTTTGCAGTTTGCCCGCGAAAGCACCAGGAGAATCCCTGGTGGGTAAGGCAGAGCGGAGCAGTGCTGGCGCTCCCTGAGGCACCGTGGTACCTGTGGTGATTTCCTCAGAGCTGACCCACCCATTGGAGGGCAGCTGCAATATTGGGCAATCTTGTTTGTAGAGTCCCAGTGGGAGCTCAGGAGGCACAGCAGTGCCAAAGGTGACTCTAAGCTGCACCGTGAGAGCGTGGCCAGCAGCAACGTGGGGCCATTTCTTTCACTCCAGAATGAGGAAGGGGTGAGTTGCACCCACACCCCCAGCGCACTGCGAACAGTGGTTCCTGCTACATTGGCAGCTAACGGGTCAGTGGAAGGCCCCGTTTACTCCCTGACACATGGGAGAAAGGGCAGTGGGCCCCAGACGAAAACCAGTTCACCTGGGGTCAGTGTGGGTAGAGCATAAGGCCCTACAGAGATGGCATAACGTGTTTATGCCTATTATGATTGTTGCTAAATGTGATGTATGCACCATGTGTTGATGCCTCATGTTATGCTATAATGTTTATGCATAATGTGTTCCAGAGTACAGTATTTTACCAGTAGTTACTGGTAGTGTTATTTTACTACTTGTGCTTTGTGATGGTTCTGACAGTGGACCCATTGGCCCTGTCATGTATATAATCCCCTGTAACTTATTGCCTGGTGCCAATTGGCACCACAGTGTATATGTGTGATTATGAATCTAATGTGTTTTGGATAATACAAAGGCTAATTTTTATATAACCTTAGAGTGGCATGTCATGCAATGGAGAGGAGTGCCATATAGTGGAGTGGGTTGTCATAGAGTGGCATGTTGTAGAGTATCTTAGGAGGAGTGTAGAGAGTAATGGCGTAGAGTGTAGTGGCATGTTGTACAGTAGAGTGGTTATCAAAGTGTGGACTGGCATGCTGTAGTGTGGAGTGATGTGAAGTGTGGTAGAGTGTTGTGCTGTGGTGTGGAGTGGCATATCTAGTCATAGACAGAAGTGGTGTAGTGTGGAGAGTCGTAGAGTGGACTGGCATGTTGCATGTTGTAGAGTGGAGTGACATGTCATAGAGTGTCTTTGAGTGGAGGGGTGCAGAGTGGATTGGCGTTGAGTGTAGTGGCATGTTGTAAAATGGAGTGACATGTCGTACTGTGGAGGGCGTATCATCAAGTGGAGTGTTGTGTCATAGAATGAGGTGGTGTGGAGTGTCATACAGTGAAGTGGTGTATCGTACAGTAAAGTAGCATGTCATAGAGTGGAGTAGAGTGGAGTGTCATAGAGTGGATTGGCATGTAATAGAGGGGGGTGGCTTGTCATAGAGTGGAGTGGTATGTCATAGAGTAGACTTGAGTGGCATCAAGTGAAAGTGCATGGAGTGAGTAGAGGGTTGCAGAGTGGGGTGTTGTAGAGTAAAGTTGCGTGTCCTAGACTGGCATGTTGTAGATTGTCTTAGAGTGAGAGGGTGTAGTATGGAGCGGCGTAGAGTAGAGTGGCATGTCGTAAAGTGAAGTGGAGTGGCCTGTCATAGAGTGGAGTGGATTGTCATAAAGTGGGGTGGTGTACAGTGCATTAGTGTAGAGAGCAGTGACATAGAGTACAGTGGCAAAGAGTAGAGTGGTGCAGTGCTTTGTATAGCTGCCCCCCACTTGCTTCTCTAAATTTTTGTGTGGTGTATCGTAGAAAGGAGTGGAGTGGCATAGAGTGGAGTGGCATGTCATAGAGTGAGTGAGATAACATACAGTAGAGTGGAGTGGTGAAGTGGTGCCTTGTCTAGTTGAGTGGAATGGCATGTCATAAATTGGCATACCATAGAGTGTCTTACAGCGGAGGGCATAGGGTGGAATGTTATAGAGTATAGTGGCATGTCACGTACAGTGAAAGGGAATGTCGTACTGTGTAGTGGCATTATGTAGGGTATATTTGCATGTTGTAAAGCAGAGGGCTGTGGAGTGCTGTACATTCGAGTGGAGTGGCGTAGTCTGGAGATGTGTGTGGTTGAGTGAAGGGGCATGTCGTACAGTGTCTGAGAGTGGAGGAGCATACTGTGGAGTGGCACTTAGTGTAGTGGCATGTCCTAGAGTGGACTGGCATGTTGTACAATAGAGTAGCATGTCATATAGTGGAGTGGTACGTTATAGAGTTGAGTGGCCTGGAAAGGAGTACAGTGGAGTGTTGTAGAGAGGAATGGCATGTCATGGAGTTGAGTGGTATTCCGTAGAGTGGGTTTGCATTTCATAGAGTGGAGTAGAGAGTTATAGATTGGAGTACAGTGGTGTGGAGTGAAGTGGCATGTCATAGAGTGTAGTGGAGTGCCATGTCATAGACTGGTGTGTTGTAGCGTGTCTTTGAGTGGAGGGGCACAGAGTGGAGTGGGATAGACTGGAGTGGAATGGCATTGAGTGGAGTGTTGTCATAGATTGGAGTGGCATACAATGCAGTGGTATATAGTACCATGGCTTAGAGTGCAGTGGTGTAGAGTAGAGTGGTGTAGTGTGTTGTATAACTCGCCCTTCTACTTGTCTCTCCAAATTTTTGGCATGGTTTATCATAGAGTGGAGTGGAGTGTCGTATAGTAGTGTGGCGTGTTCTACAGTGGAGTGGTGTATTTTACAGTAAAGTGGATTGGCATGTCATAGAGTTGAGTGGAGTGGTGCGCTGTAGAATTTTCTTAGAGTGGAGGTGTGTAGAGTGGAGTGACGTAGAGTGTACTGGTATGTGTACAGCTGAGTGGCCTGCCATACAGTGGAGTGCCTTGTCATAGAGTTAGATTATGTAGAGTGCTGTACATTAAAACTATTGAACCAATTCAGATAACAAAATAAAAAGGACACATTCTATACCATAATATACATTCCTACTACATTCACGTAAATCCGTTCAGCCACTTTGTTGCTACGTCTGAGTAAAAAGTCAATGGAAAATGCATTAGTGGAACAAAGTGTTCTTGGACCCCCCTTTTTTCTTTGCCTATCATTAACTAATTACTACGAATCTTCGCATCATTAGCCAATGTGAAAAAGGAATAGATCTGCAAAGTTCCAGTAAGATTCATCCAACAGTGACAATGTTATTAGCAAGCAAAAATACCAGAGTCCCTATGTCTGGGAATCCTGACTATAGCTACAGAGCGGCTATCGCCACTCTAATATATCTCTGGAGGTGAGTGTGCATGGGTTCCTGCAAGTGCATTTGTCTGTCTGTACATGAATCTATGATGCTAATAACTTTACTCTCTCTGAATTTGTGTATGCGCTTGAGAGCTGTAAAATAAAAATGCCTGCATGAAGGCTGTTCGTTTGTATCCATGACAATGCAAAAGCCAGACCAAGTGCATTTCTCAAAGCCTAAGGTTTTTTCCTCCTCTTACTATGTTTACAAAATATGGCTCCTGACTTGCGGAACATGATTAATGCTCAGTGGAATGAATAAGGTCTTGTGGAGTATCCTTTATAGCATTTCAGCATAGTTCGAAAAATATATGAGTCAGATTACATTATTTTGTAACTCTACAAATGTATAGAAAGGTAGATAAAATATGTACACAAAATTAGTAACGAAAATATTTGTAGACATCACTAGCGCTCAAAATGAAATATGCTCGTATGTGTTGTAAATATTGGCTTGTGATGGAGGGCCTATTCTGCAAACATATTTTTATACGGGACAAAACTGTTTTAAAGCAAGGATTATAAGTTTGCCCTTCAGACTACTTAGTTTAGGTTTGAGGTGCGTGATTCTTCGTAGCTAAATTTAGCATAATTCTACAATTATTTATAGTATTTGAAAAACCCGTGTAAAATACTTGTAATATTTCTTAAAGTATGCAAGAAATATTATAAATACGTTTCTAATTCAAGCAAACATTTCAAAGTGTTTAATATACCAATGACAGCAATTTGTTTCCCAGAGGTTATCAAGGAGCGCGTGTAAAACATAAAATCAGGCAGAGGACAAAAGCGTGGTCTGCCTGCATGATGTCTGTCTGAGAGTAGCCGTGAAAGAAGTATCTCCTATGGTGGCCTCTACTTTAGACAGTCTTTATAAATACCCTTTTGAGAGATATGTCAGCCCTAAACTCGCTTAAAAAACATGCATTACCGCTAGGCAAATGAAGCCCACTTAAGCCCAAAAGCTGGTTTCAGTAAACAACATCAAACATTCCCATTCTACGTAAGATCTAAGAGATCGTGAAGACAGGTTGTGAAAGATTGGGATTTTAGTTGAGGGGGTAAGTTCTCACCTCAAACAATAGCCACATCCTTGTCAGTTGTTCAACTCCCTAGCAGCTATTTCACAGAGCAAACAGACTTAACTTAGAGGCATTGTGTACCGTATTTATGCAGTACTCAAATAGTAATACCATTAAAACACAACACAAGTAAAATCCAAAAACCAATTTAGACAAATAGAGTAAATGTAAAAAATAAAATGACACCAAATTGGCAAAAATCCTATAAGTAGAAGGTCCCTCGCCGACTAAATACTTTTGACATCTTTGACCAGTGAAGATTTCTACCCTTGGACTTAAATACTTTTTGGGAGCTTGGATTCTGTTTACATATCTGTTGTTTGTGGTGGTCTTATTTAAAAAAAAATCCACAGCAAATATCTTCCCTAAACATACAAATGAATTCAGAGGGAATCATTTATCGTGCTAGGTACATAGTGTCTCTCACCATATTTCATGTGATGATTCATCCAAAGGAGGCAGGGAATTTCAGGCAACGCCTTGGCACACCTCATGTGCACATGCATTCACATGGCTGAAGACAAAGCAGTCTCCCAGTCTGTTGCTCCTCGATTCTCTGAGCATCCACAGCTACAATATCACTCACATTTCCATGCATTTTGGGGCTCCAGTCACATATAAATAGGCATTACAGCAAACCGAATAATTACTGATGCATTGGATATGTTAGAATGTTGCAAACACAAGGAGATGATGGACAGAGCGCTGAAACCTTACGGCCACTTATCCTCAGTATCAGATCTGGGTTGAATCTATCACCGTTCCTTAGCTCCCTTCGCCACCACAGTTCAGACCCAGCCATTTGCAAATCAATCTTGACCCTGTTCCTCATGGGAACAATGCAGTCAGAACTGCCAAGCCATGTCTTCCCTAGACCAGAAACAAGCATCCTGGGACTGGTTTCGGGATAACATATCTCATCAGTCAGGATAGCTTGAATCCAGTGGCAAAGTGAGCAAGGGACCCACGTATTGGCATACCCTGCCAACTTAGGGTGAACAAAGCAAACACAAAAAAAGATGATTGACGAAGCGCTGAAACTTTTCAGACACTCACTACCAGTCACAGATCTGGGTTGAATCCATAATTTTTCTTTACTTCACTTAGCCACCCCAGTTCAGACCCAGCCATATGCAAACCAGTCTTGCCCTGTCGTGCTAGGTCCTTACTGTCTTTCACCATATTTCAGGTGATGATTCATCCAAATGAGGCAGAGAATTTCTGGCAACACCTTCATGAGCACAAGCATTCACATTGCTGAAGACAAAGCACTCTCCCACTCTACTGCACCTCATTTCTCTGAGCGTCCACAGTTACAATAAACCTCAAATTTCCATGCATTTTGGGTCTCCAGCTACAGAATATTTACTGGTTCTTTGGATATGTTAGAATGTTGCCTTCTGTAGCTGGGATGAGCACTTTCAGTCCACATGTAAAACTAGCACAGAGAAAAGCTAGCCTTCTCTCATTCTTGCTTCAGAAATTGGGACAGTGCAAAGGTGAGTGAACTTCGGCAAGACATTTGGAAACACTCAAATTCTATTGATTTAAGTCTCTACTCCAAAACACAACAATCCGAATAACTCAACCTGTTGAAAAAAATGAACAAAATTGTTTTGTGTTGACAAGGCCCAGCACAATGACTCAAACAGTGTGCTCCGGTAGAGATTACTATTTCTCCACATTACATAAAAGCGTGCCTGAAAAATAGATTCAGGAGATATGGAGACTCTGTCTCTGTACAAACTGAAAGACCACGCGGGTATTTGAGCATGCCTGTTTTTCAATGTCAGTTAGAGATGCAAGTACTGAAACCAAAGAAGTGAGCTTCAGATGCTCTGGGCCTGATTAACAATGGTATACATTAACAATGACCCACTGAAGCGGTCGCTCCCCACGCTCCCTGACTCCTGAATCCACAGTGCCACACTCCTATCTGCAGCCTGGTATTGTTGCGCTCAGTGCTAATCAGTAGCTGAGCCTGTTTTGCATTATTTGACTCCCGTAGCGCCTAGCATCGTAGCGCTTGCTATTACTTCTCTACTGAATTGCTGATTTGCTGGATATTGGTGTAGTGCAGTATCGTACTTTGCTCAATAGCGTGTATTATTTATTTTAAACTGCCCGCACTGCCTGCATTTGTGCCTGACTGTGCTCAGATCATAGCGCTATCCCGTGCCCCACTTTCGCTTTCCATTTCGTTCTGCCATCTTGTTGTTGTGATCCCTGGCCAGTGTCTCCTCCCCGCTCCCGCCTCCCAGCTGACCCTCCCTCCCATTGACTCTAAAGGCCGACCCCTCCAAGACCAGCTCTGTGACCATCAAAGCTCGCACTGAAGCGGTCGCTCCCCACGCTCCCTGACTCCTGAATCCACAGCGCCACACTCCTTCCTGCAGCCTGGTATTGTGGCGCTCAGTGCTAATTAGCAGCTGAGCCTGTTTTGCATTATTTGACTCCCGTAGCGCCTAGCATCGTAGCGCTTGCTATTACTTCTCTACTGAATTGCTGATTTGCTGGATATTGGTGTAGTGCAGTATCGTACTTTGCTCAATAACGCGTATTATTTATTTTAAACTGCCGGCACTGCCTGCATTTTTGCCTGACTGTGCTCAGATCATAGCGCTATCCCGAGCCCCTCTTTCGCTTTCCATTTCGTTCTGCCATCTTGTTGTTGTGATCCCTGGCCAGTGTCTCCTCCCCGCTCCCGCCTCCCAGCTGACCCTCCCTCGCTCCGCCCCCACCACTATCCACTTATGACAGAAACACCTATGCGCAGCGTTCACGCGCTCAGACGCGCCCCATGCGCGCCGAAGGTGCGCCAAAGGTAAGCCCGTCTATGCCCGTCCGCGCCTGGACCGTGCCCAGCGCCAGATCCCCTGACCCCCGCAACTCCCACTCCACCCGCATAACATACGACTCCGCAACCCTCTCAGCACTCAACCCCGGCCGTCTCTCAGCCTGCTACCAAGCAGCCCCAGGACACACCCATGGACCATTCACCTGCAATTCCTGCAAGTTTGGCTGCATCAAGACCACCACCAAATCCACAAACACCAAACATAGTCCCGACTCCAACCACCTGAAATGTATCCTTCTCAACACCCGCTCAGTACACAAACACGCCATTCAACTTTGGAATCTACTTGACACCACATCACCGGACGTCACCTTTCTCACAGAAACTTGGATGAACTCCTCATCAACGCCCGACATCGCCATAGCCATCCCTGACGGCTACAAGATTATCCGTAAAGACCGCATCAACCAAACAGGAGGAGGCATCGCCATCGTCCATAAGAACACGATCCGCATCACAACCAGTTCCGACGACAACCTTCCAACCGCCGAACACCTCCACTTCCAGATTCACATCGACCACAAGACCACACTCAGAGGCACACTCATCTACAGACCTCCAGGACCATGCACACAATTTAGCGAAGACTTCACTGACTTTATCAGCCCACACGCCCTACCCTGCGAGGACTACATTCTACTAGGTGACCTCAACTTCCACCTGGAAAAGAACAATGACAACAACACTACCACCCTTTTGGACAACCTCGGAAATCTCGGACTCGAACAACTTGTTGACACCCCCACACATTATGCCAGACACACGCTCGACCCAATCTTCTCATCCAGCAAATACATCTCTTTCAATCACACCACAGCTCTCCATTGGACAGACCACAGCTGCGTGCACTTCAACTACAAAAAGACTATGACCCACAAACACCCACAACAAATTCCCCGCAGAAACTGGAGCAAAATCACCACCGACCAACTTTTCATATCGCTCCGCCAACACCCTCCTGACCATTCATCAGACCCAAACCAAGCATCCACCAACCTTGCACAATGGATCACCCGCAGCGCTGACGAATTAGCACCTCTGAAAAACAACCCTACCAAGCAAGGTCACAAAAAAGGCCCCTGGTTCAATGATGAACTTAAGAAATCCAAGAAGACATGCCGCTCCCTCGAGAAAGCCTGGAAAAGAAACCCAACCACCGAAAGCCTAGCCACTTTCAAGAACGCCACCCGCAAACACCATCAACTGATCCGATCCACTAAGAAAACAGCATTCAAGGATCGTCTCGACAACAACGCCCATAGCAGCAAGGAACTGTTCAACATCGTAAAAGAATTTACCAACCCCTCTGCCGGCACTAACGACATCACTCCCTCCCAAGATCTCTGCGACTCCCTAGCCTCATTCTTCTACAACAAAATCGCCGACATACACAACAGCTTCGTAAACCAGTCCGGTGACCAGTCCACCCCACCCACCTCTGACCTAAAACCCCCTCCTAACAACCTCTGCAACTGGAACCCAGTCACCACTGAAGAAACCATCCACCTGATGAACTCCATCCACTCAGGATCTCCAACCGACCCATGTCCCCACCACATTTTCAACAAAGCAGACTCCATCATCGCTCCCCACCTTTGAGACGTCATCAACTGCTCCTTCAACTCCTCGACCTTCCCGGAAAGCTGGAAACACGCCAAACTCAGCGCCCTCCTGAAGAAACCCACAGCAGACCCCACAGAACTTAAAAATTACCGCCCTATCTCGCTCCTCCCTTTCCCTGCCAAAGTCATTGAGAAAGCTGTCAACAGTCAACTAGCAGCCTTCCTCGAATCCAACAAATCACTCGACCCATCACAGTCCGGATTCCGAGCCACACACAGCACCGAGACCGCCCTCATCGCAGCAATAGATGACATCCGAAAACTATTGGACAATGGAGAAACAGTTGCCCTCATCCTTCTTGACCTCTCAGCAGCTTTCGACACAGTCTGTCATAGCACCCTTATACATCGCCTCAGCAACATTGGAATTCAAGGAAAAGCACTGAAATGGATCATCTCGTTCCTCGCCGGAAGAACCCAAAGAGTCCGCCTCCCCCCTTCAGATCAGAGGTCACCGAAGTCAACTGCGGCGTACCTCAAGGTTCATCACTCAGTCCCACACTCTTCAACGTCTACATGAGTCCCCTCGCATCCATTGCTCGGCAACACAACCTCAACATCATCTCCTACGCAGACGACACCCAGCTGATCCTCTCCCTCACCAAAGACCCAAGCACCGCCAAAACCAATCTACACGAAGGGATGAAAGAAGTGGCCGAGTGGATCAGGAACAGCCGCCTAAAACTTAACTCGGATAAAACGGAAGTCCTCATATTAGGATCATCCTCCTCCGCTTGGGATAACTCATGGTGGCCACCGGCTCTGGGAAACGCACTCACACCTACGGACCACGCACGTAATCTGGGCTTCATCCTAGACTCCTCCCTATCGATGACTAAACAAGTCAACGCCGTCTCTTCCTCATGCATCAACATCCTACGCATGCTCAAGAAAATCTTCCATTGGATCCCCACCGAAACTAGAAAGACGGTTACCCACGCATTGGTCACTAGCCGACTAGACTACGGAAACACCCTGTATGCCGGAACCACAGCCAAAATACAGAAAAAACTCCAACGTATCCAAAACGCCTCAGCCAGACTCATTCTAGATGTCCCCCGAAGAGCGCACATTTCCAGTCACCTGAAAGACCTCCACTGGATTCCCGTCAGCAAGAGAATAACGTTCCGTCTCCTCACCCATGCACACAAAGCCCTATACGATCTAGGACCCGAATGCCTCAACACGCTTCTTTCCTTTTACACCCCCACCCGCAAACTTTGATCATCCAATCAAGCCCTCGCCGCAATACCACGCATCCACAGGTCCACCATGGGGGGAAGATCCTTCTCCTACCTTGCGGCCAAAACCTGGAACTCCCTCCCCACTCACCTCCGCCTTACTCAAAACCACCTCTCATTCAGAAAACAACTTAAAACCTGGATATTTGATAAGTAACTTCCCCCCTCCCTCAAGCGCCTTGAGACCCTATGGGTGAGTAGCGCGCTATACAAATGCCAAACTTGAAACTTGAAACTTTTGTGTAAGTTTACAATGGTTAGCTATTCACAGAGGTATTTTACTAGTAGTATCTTTTTGACTGCGGAGTCTCCACACATAAAAACATAGGACTGTCCTATCTTTTTATGTGCAGAGACTCCTCAGTTATAAAGATACTACTATAAAATACTTTTGTGAATACCAAACCATCAGAAATGTACACAAAAGTGTAAGTTTACCATTTTGAATCAGGCGCTCTGTATTCACAAGAGATGAGGCCTCTCATAATCCATTTGTAGCCATTAATGTTGTATATTAGAGAGCTCCCAAAACATCACCTCTGCCTTTATGATCCTGTGAAGACAACCACTTACTCACCTAATGCATTTTCAAGCATGACAACATTTTGAAATTAGAAAAAGGGAGATTTTGGGAAAAAATGAGCTGCTCTATTTTCTCCTATGAAGTACATTGAAGTATAGACACTTTTAAACGGGAGAGAGCTGAAATAAAGACTTTTTTGGCTTAAAGAATTATGAATTACTATCTTGAATCGGGTCTGTTGTCATGTATGTATTTTTCATGATTTTGTCAATTTATAGCAAGTATTTCCACATGGGAAGGATGAAAGTCATTTGTTTCAGTGCAGCAGTGATATCCCTGCTATTTTAAGGCCTTGGCTAAACAAAACAATAGCTTTCTATTGGACAGGTGTATTAGTTAGCAATGGGATTCCTGGTTGGCTGAGGTATGCACCCAGGTTTCTGGTAGCTTGGCACATAGCAGTCAAGATTATCTAGAGAGGCAATGTGTAAAGTATTTGTACAACACACACACTAACACAATGAATACACCACAAAAACACTCCACACCGGTTTAGATAAATAGATTGTTATATATTCTAAACAAAACAAAACCAAAGCGGCAAAAATTCAATGTACGGAAATAGAGATATTGAATTTTTTAAGAATAAATGCAATTAAGCTCTTAGAAGCTAGTAGCACTAAAAAGGTTACTTTAGGTCATGCTGGACCAGGACAAAGTCAAAGTTCGAGGCAACTGTGATGTAGCGCCAGCCGGTCTCATGCAGGCTCCAGTGAACAAAGCACCTTTTTCTGGTCGCAAACAGCGAAAGGCGTAGATGTAGAGAACCGCTGGGTAAGGATGCGGCGATCTTCTTCACACAGTGAAAGCAATGCGTCAGTTCTGAAGACGGGTGTTGGAGTCAAGAGGCGTCGAACGCTATGTCGGATTTTGCCATGCAGTCAAGGGGATGCGTTGATCTCACCAAGCTGCAGCGGCGGAGATACGCTGTCAAATGCATTGATCTCTGCAGGCAAACCACGGGTTTGAGGCGATGTGACGATTTTACTCCCACAACTGGGCAATGAGATGTGTAAAATCTGTGTTGTCAGTATCTGGGCTGCTTCCAGTGAGCCAGGGACAGGAGCACGGGTAGACCTTTGACATCCATGATTCTCAAGAAGTAGGAGGCAAGCCAACATGCCCTTGGAGATCACTTGGAGTGAATTCAGACCCCAGCTCTCCTTTAGCAGAGCCATAGAGCAGCAGGGCAACAAAATGAAAAGCAGGCCTTCCAGCTTAGCAGTTCAGTTGAGTCTTTTAAGCAGCAGAGCAGTTCTTCTGACAGAGCTTCAGTAGCGTCTGATTTTAGGGGTGTCAGAGACATAGTACTTATACCCAAAAGTGGCTTTGATGGGGGGGTGACTTCAAAGCAGCTCTCTGAAGTACACAAGTATCCTTTCCAACCCAGTCCTGTCTGCCTGGCTATCTGTGGGGGGTAATCAGTCCTGTGTGTGGGGACAAGACACAGCCTATTCAAGTGAGGTGTTAGGCCCTCCCTTCCATCCTGCCCGGGCAAGGCTATCAGGATGCAGTTGTATGTACCTGGATACTCAGACACACCTATCCATCCTGTGTTGTGATTGTCTAGAAGGAATGCACAAAGTGTAGCTGTCACCAAGCCCAGCTGTGTATTGAAAACAGGCTATCAGACACACAGAGCAGTGAGTGCAGAGAAATGTCCACTTACTAAAAGTGGCATTTCTAAAACAGTATTGTTAAATCCAACTTCACCAGTGAGGAGGATTTACCATTACCATTCCGAAGATATGCAACATGACAAAGCTATTCATCTCTGAACAGGAATTACAGCTTAAAAGTATATTGAGGAATTCACAATGCTAGCCTATGAAAGGTAGGCCTCACAGAAGAAAAAAAAAACATTAGGGTGCTTGTCACTTCCAGGACATGTAAATATTAAACAAACATCTCTCACCTTTTACTTACATGGCCCCCTGCCCTTAGGGTTAATTTAAGCCTACATTATGGGTAACATTATTAAAGGAGGATTTAATGCTTGGCAAGTGGCTTTGAATGCCAAGTCGAAGTAGTACAAAAGGGGGTGGTGATGGACGGAGCATCTGAACCAATCAAACACTCACACCCAGTCAACAGATCTGGGTTTAATCCATCACCGTTCTTTAGCCCACTCTGCCACCCCAGTTCAGACATGGCCATATGCAAATCAGTCTGCCCCTGTGCCTCATGGGAACAGTCCAGCCTGAACTGCCCAGCCATGCCTTCCCTGGACCGGATTCAAGCTACCTCGGACCGGTTTCTGGCATTACAGCCGTCTTCAGCCAGTCTTGCTTGAATCCAGCGGCAATGTGAGCAAGGGACTCACGTTTGAGCATACCCTGCCAACTTATGGCGAACAAAGCGGTACAAAAGGGGGTGGTGATGGACGGAGCATCTGCACCAATTAAACACTCACACCCAGTCAACAGATCTGGGTTTAATCCATCACCATTCTTTAGCCCACTCTGCCACCCCAGTTCAGACATGGCCATATGCAAATCAGTTTGACCCTGTGCCTCATGGGAATAGTCCAGCCTGAACTGCCAAGCCATGCCTTCCCTGGACCGGATTCAAGCTTCCTAGGACCGATATCTGGCATTACAGCCGTCTTCAGCCAGGCTTGCTTGAATACAGTGGCAAAGTGAGCAAGGAACTCACGTCTGAGCATACCCTGCCAACTTATGGTGAACAAAGCGGTACAAAAGGGGGTGGTGATGGACGGAGCATCTGAACCAATCAAACACTCACACCCAGTCAACAGATCTGGGTTTAATCCATAACCGTTCTTTAGCCCACTCTGCCACCGCAGTTCAGACATGGCCATATGAAAATCAGTCTGACCCTGTGCCTCATGGGAACAGTCCAGCCCGAACTGCCAAGCCATGCCTTCCCTGGACCGGATTCAAGCTTCCTAGGACCGGTTTCTGGCATTACAGCCGTCTTCAGCCAGGCTTGCTTGAATACAGTGGCAAAGTGAGCAAGGGACTCACGTCTGAGCATACCCTGCCAACTTATGGTGAACAAAGCGGTACAAAAGGGGGTGGTGATGGACGGAGCATCTGAACCAATCAAACACTCACACCCAGTCAACAGATCTGGGTTTAATCCATAACCGTTCTTTAGCCCACTCTGCCACCGCAGTTCAGACATGGCCATATGAAAATCAGTCTGACCCTGTGCCTCATGGGAACAGTCCAGCCCGAACTGCCAGCCATGCCTTCCCTGGACCGGATTCAAGCTTCCTAGGACCGGTTTCTAGCATTACAGCCGTCTTCAGCCAGGCTTGCTTGAATCCAGTGGCAAAGTGAGCAAGGGACTCACATCTGAGCATACCCTGTCAACTTATGTCCATCACCACCCCCTTTTGTACCGCCAAGTCGAAGTGGCAGTTAAGTGCACAACACAGGCCCTGCCATGGCATGTCTGAGGCACGTTTTAAAGTTGGCACAATCAGTGCTGCAGGCCCACTAGTATCATTTGACATACAGGCCCTTAGGTATATGGTATACCACTTTACAAGGGATTTACTAGTACATCAAATATGCCAATTAGGCATACAGCAATGTCATCATGTTTAGGAGAGAGACCCATGCACTTTAACACTGGTTAGCAGTGGTAAAGTGCTCAGAGTCCTAAGTCCAACAATAAGTTTCCGGCAAAAAGAAGAGGAGGAAGGCAAAATGTTTGCGGTGACCAATCAGAGAGGGCCATTTTCAAACAGTATTGTCTCAAATGTGAATAGGTTAGCGCATTGCTCATGACTGTATTTTTTATTGTCTATCTCACTAGTCTCCCTTGATTTGATTGCGTTTCGAACTATCCTTCTGTTTCTCCGACTTAGGAGCACGGAGCATTTAGGTCTCAAGGTGTTCTTATTGGTTGAATTATATCTTTCCACTGCTGATGGTGATAGCATTCAGGAAATAACTTTTTTTTTTCTTGTAAACATTCAATGGCAGTGCTTGTGTTTTATTGCTTTCTCTTTGAGTGATGCTTGCCCCTTTACTGTGCCCTTCCGATTGTCCTTGTTGTTGCTTATCCCCGTCGCCACCCCTAGCTCGTCCATTGCTCCTCCATCTTGTTTTTTTTTGTTTAACGTGTTTACCTCTCCCATCTCTCCATACTCGGCACTTCCTTTTTGACCAACTAATTTTTATTTAGTTATTTTTTTGCCTGCTGTTCTATCAGGAGAAGCCATACTAATATGTTCCACCCACATCCAGATGACTGGCCTCATTTGTGCAACCAGCACCAATGTATGAGTTTGCATTATTTGAACAAACCCATTCAAATATGGCTGACGCAGATGAATGCACATTCACCCCGGCCATCTTTGAATTGTGTTTGTTCCAAGATTAGAAATTCTTTCAAAGTGGCCGACAATAGATTTTCGCATGGAAGCCATCTTTCAATGGGTTACTAATTATTGAACAAACTCATGGGCAAAAGTTGCATGGACTATGTAATTATGGCCTCCCTTTTTTCACTACATCTGCAGTTTTCCTTATTTTGTAGAGCACTTCTGTTGCTCCAAGACATGTATTCCAACGAGATTACCCCAAAATCAACTAATATCTTTAAAAAACATTAATTAGTCAGCAAGCCACTGCTTTTATGTATTTGTCGTTGGCATCTTTTACTCTGCCTCCTTACCATTCTGCTCTTTTGGGAAAACCTGCTTCAGGAATTCAATTTGCAGTTTCTAAAGGAGTAATGTTTTTTATTTACAATTGTTCTTGGTGACACGTCTCAATCAATGGCTACTAGAGGGGTGCATGGTGAATCTAGCCTAGATACATGTTATATTTATTATCTGCTGCTTAGCAAATAGTAAGTCATATAGGAAGGCATTCCAAGGTTGGGTTGTTTTTTAAATATTTTCCTAACTTTTTATTTTAAGTTGATAGCTTGAGAATGTTTTCAAGTAATTTCATTACATACTGAAATTTTGTAAAGAATCTTTGTAAAAAGGTGTCTCTTTGGATACAGATTAAATGAAGTTGATTAAACTGGGGCTCCGAGAGAGTGCCTTCTCCAAAATTGCATGGTACTTCGAGAGGAACTGGGGAATCCCCAAATCTTAACTCCTCGCTTTATTTACCGAAATACTTCCCCAAATGTATTTATGTACATATTTTCGGGATGCCCTTCGTTACCCATTATGTAAATGTGAGGGTCATTGCATATTCTTTGTTCGTAAACCCAAAAGAAAGGAACCGCTGATTGGAATGAATAAACAACCGCTCCTTTCTTTTTTGTTAGGAGAATAACTAGGTAATCTCTTCTAAATTGATTTTGATAACAAATGTAATACATTTACATTCAGGAAAACAAACACAGGCAGACATTACAAAAGTATATTATTGGCTGAAAGCCAGAACTAGGCACGTTTATGGCACTTTGCCACCTCTCTCGCTCTTTTCGTGATCTTTATGCCGTGTCTCTCCATCTTCTTTTCGTGCCCTCTTCTAATGCCCGTTTCCCACCCTACCTGTGTCCTCCTCCCCGCTCCTTACCTGCTCCTTGCACCTCTCTACTTTCCTTCCATTGCATGCCTTTTCAACCCTGTCCAGCACCCCCTGCGTTCCTTTCCTGTCACAGGACCTACTTAGTGGTGACCACAGCGTAGATAAGCCTAGTGGGCATGCCACTGGCGTGCCAAAGGCTTGCATATCTGTGCCCAGCACCAGAAACCACAGCTCTCCTCTGACCCACCACTACATCGTCACTTCCCCGACACTCTCTTTCATGTCTTGAACCCTGGATGTTGCACCACACACTCTGGTGGCATGCCACACCACACAACACAGAAGGAGTGTTTCACCTGTTCCCTCTACTGCTTCGCTTGCACCACCACTCCCTGAACTCCTACTAAGAACATACCCACAACACCCAACCCCACACACACTCAAACACCTACCAAAAAACACACTCACACCCCTCACACACCAATATCATGAATGCTCCTTATCACATTCAGCAAGCACGCCATGGAGATCGTGGACCTGCTGTACGCCACCACCCTGGGCCTCCTCTTTTTCGCAGAATCATGGCTGACCACAGCTTCAATGCCAGACATACCACCACCATTCCCACAAGATAAAAGAGCCCAAGGCAAATCATCTAAACGGGTCCAGAGGAGGAAATGTCATCATCTAAAAAGACACCTTCGACTGCACAACCTCCTCCGAAGCTGGATTATACTAGGTGAAACACCCCAACTTTAAATTACAAATCATAGCAAACTTCACCTTGGGTGGAACCCTAGTCTCCTGCCCAATAGGCCTGAGCCAACTTCACTAGGAACATTACAGATTTCCTCACTCCCCTACTCCTTGACTCCAGAACATTCATCCTAGTAGATTTCTCAATTTACATCTAAGGGACCAGGTCAACTCCAACTCAGCCACCCTTCTTGACAGCTTCAGTAATGTGTAACTAATTCAAATGCATCACAGAACCCACTCACTCTGCCAGCACATCCTAGATTCCATCTTCACATTCCATCTTCACAACCTTTAACAAAATTACAATCACCACTAAGACCAGTCACCTGTAAAGACTACATCATAGTGGGCCCATCAAGCAGACACTGGAACAGCCTAACAGCAGAGGACTGATGACCGCTCTTCATGAGAACAAACCAGAACCTACGGGCCCCCTGGCATGCACAACCAAAAAGTTCAACGAGTGAATCACAAACTGCGGCAACATTCTAGTCCTAAAAAAATGTAGCCACACAGCAGAAACTACAGTGCAAGCGAGTTGGTACATGGAAGACCAGAGAATGACAAAGTGACACTACAACCAATTGGAACAGAAATGGAGAACTAGCAAAAGGGACGTTGAAAAATACTCTTTCAAAGTCACATAGAAAAGGTACCACCACCTAATCTGAGAAAATAAGAGGAAGGTTCTATTTGAACAAGAAACCAACAATAAACGCCAACTCCAACAGCAGCAAAAATCTATGTAATCATGAAGGACTTCATCACACACATAGCTGCTACCAGAAACATCAGCCCATCACAAAATCTGTGTAACGTACTCTCAAACTTCTTTTTCTGCAAGATAACAACCATATACAGCAACTTCACCCTGCAGCCGCCTGACCCTCTCCTGAAGTCTCACAGTGACAAATGAAGACAACACAATCATCACATGGAACACCACTAGCACAGAAGAAACCACAACAATCATGAAGACCATACACTATTGGGCCCAGGCAGACCCCTGCCTCCATCACGCCTTTGATAAAGGAGAAATCCCTATCAGCAAGGCACTCACCCATATCCTCTACACCTCCATCAGTAAAGCCACCTTTCTGGAACCATGTAAATACACAGCTGTCAATGCTATCCTAAAGAAACCTTCGGCTGCCTCTACCAAACTTGCTAACTACCGACCGATAGCCCTTCTTTCTTATCGAGCTAAAGTCTTTGAGAAAGCCATCACTAAGCACCTCTCCGACCATCTCGTCAACCACCAGATTCTCAATGTAGCACAATCAGGAAATAGACCAAAGTACGGAATAGAAACAGCCCTCATATTTGTATGAATGGGCATGTTTGTGAACATAATGTTCAAAGGATATGTAATAATGCTCATAAAGATCGGAACTTATCAGGACAGAAGAAAAAGTTTTAAATTACTAGCAGTGCACCTGCTCAAGTTGCAGGATGGAGGATGAATAGAGTTGATGGAGAACATGGACTGCCAGGCCTATCGCTCTTCCTGTTGCTCTCCTGTTTCTACTTGTGTTCAGGACCTGGCTGGCAGAAAATACAAATGCGTTCTGGTCATTGAAGGCCCCCAGCAGCACATAGGCAATGACCATCACTGAGTTATGCCACAAAAATATAATTAAGGAGGAAAGCTATGCTCTAACTTTGTTCATTGGTTAATATGCACGGAAGCAGAAACCCAGGTGTGCTGCTGCCAACTGTCATGGCTTGTGCTTGTAAGCAGATAAAGCACTTCCGACTCAGGAACGCCTTCTCATTACATGCCTGGACCCTTCTGATGTTACATCTGGAACATGGAAGCAGAATTGCCAACATTTTGCACCAGGTTTGAGTCACGAAAGTAATGCAAACCGGCATCAGGGGCGTAACACAGGCCCACGCAGCCCCCGCATTGCGGGGGGCCCTTCCGCTCCAGGGGCCCCGGGCCGGCCCCCTCAATACATCAATGATCATCATGGATTTTAATTGTGCCGTGCGCAACGCTGAGCTGATTGTGCACGGCCCCCTGAGGCACTTATAAATGGTGGTGCGCCCCGTCTTGCAAATGGTGTGGGTGTGGCCCCGGTCGGGGCCCTGGCCTAACCTAAGGCTAGTTATAATGGTGCGCGGGCCCCGGCCGGGGCCCCGGGAGGCTCTTAAGAAATTGTGCAGGGCCCCGGCGGGGGCCCCGAGGCTCTTTGGCTCTTGAAAATGCCTGGTGCGGGGCCCCCGCCGGGGCTCCTGCCTGAGGCTCTTAATTCACGGTGTGCGAGGCTCATTGAATAAATTAAGGGGTGGGTGTGCGCGGGCGCGGAGTGCACTGGTTTCACTTTCCGCTTCCGGAATGCGTATGCGTGCGTTAGGGGGAGGCGTTAGATTAAGGTGTGGCATTTGCATCCAACCATAAGAGAAGACCCAGCAGCAACGCTCCTATGCAGGCCAGCCAGGACGGACCGACCGGGCTTGCCCTGAAGAAATAATTTTAATTATTTAAATTGCATTTTGGCCCCCTACCTGGCTAGCTAGCCTGGCTTGCGCTGGCCGCCCGCAGCCTCACTGCCCGTCCCGCTTGTGGCCGGCTAACAGAACTGTGAGCTGCTGCAGCCTGCAGGCCAAGCCCAAGCCCAGGCCCAGGCCCCGCCGCCAGACCGTCCTCAGGTCACGAAAGGTGTCAGGTCAGAGTCTGTGTTTGTGTCCGACTCTAGGCTAATTAGAGGTCTGACTCTGAGAGGGAACACAGCGGCCGCGGCATGCAGGTCGGGGCCAGGCCTGAGGCACTTATACATGGTGCGCACAGGGTGCTCTTGCAAATGGTGCGTGCGGGACCCCGGCTGGGGTCCTGGCCTGAGAGTCTAGTTATAATGGCGGTCGGGCCCCGGGAGGCTCTTAAAAAAACTGTGCAGGGCCCCGGCCCCTGAGGCTCTAGCAAATGGTGCTGGCCTGGCCTGGGCCCCTGAGGCAGGCTCTTTTTTCATGGTGTGCAGTGCGAGGCTCAGTCTCTTTAAATTGAATAAATTATGGGGTGGGTGCGCGTCAGGTCAGGAGTGTTAGAAGTCCACTGCGTCACCGGCCGGGCCTTTAGCCATCATTTAAATTATTTGCACCCCGGCCTCGTGCCCCCTACGTGGCTGGCTAGCCTTGCGCTGGCCGCAGCCTCTCTGCCAGTCCCGCTTGCGGCCTTGCTCCTAACAGTTACAGAACTGTGAGCTGCAGTCTGCAGGCCAGGTGGCCTGGCCTACTCACCCGTGAACCAGTGAGAGACTTCCGGCACCTAACAGCCCCTGAGACCAAAACTGGGCAGCCCAGAGGAAGTAGCCCGCGCCTCCAAAAAAAACAAGAACAAACCGCGCCAAAAGGCAAACTAACGATAAAACAGCAGGGAACGGGACCAGTTGTGTACTGACATAAGTTTACAGGTGTAGTCCTAATTGTTGCTTTTGTACCAGGTTTCGTCATTATAGAGATGACAGAAGAGCTTGGCCAGGCCTGCGTGACATTCACGTGCACAGGGCACCACCTGCCACTCAATAAGGTCTGAATCAGAGAAGCATCTAAGAGTATGGGGAATAGTACGTCAATAGTACTTATTAGATACATTGTAGCCCCTTGTGCATCAGCTGAAAGGTCCACCTCCTTATTAATAACAGTGTCAGGAGGGCACCGTCCTTTCTAGTTCTATTGTTGTATAGGACGGTTCCCGGAATATTCCCATTTCAGATGTTTTTGGGTTGATTTACAAAGGCCCTTGTGATCATGTCCCAGAGATCATGTCCCAGGTGCTATCAGTCTGACACAGCTCACACGTCATAGTCTGATGTCACTGGTACACCACAACCCCTCGTGGCACTCTCTAGGAGGACTCTGGCGAGACTCTCTTTTATCAGATTCTCGCAGCATGCTGGTTAGACCAGCATGTCACTCTCTGATCGTACTCTTGCAGCATTCTCTTTTCAAACTCTCTCCAAACATGCTGTCTCACCTGACACTCTGATCGAACTCTCACATCAAACTCTCTTTTATCAGATTCTTACGACATTTTGTACATAAGCTCTCGCACCACTTTCTTATCAGATTGTTTCCAATCAGACTGTCTCAGCACTTCATCTACAGGCACACGGGTGGGACTCTCGTAGCATTATCTGACGATATTCTCGCATCAGTCTGATTGAATTATCATGACACTCTTGGGTCAGAGTCTCTCTCCAATCAGACGCTTGCAGTACTCTTTTAGTAGATACCTCAGCAGCACTCGGTCGCCAGCTCTTTCTGACCAGACACTCGCAGCACTCCCACCAGACACCCTCTTAGTGGATTCTCGTGGTACTCTCTTATCAGACTCTACCTAATCAGACTTTCGCAGGCGCCCAGACCTCAGGTCAGATGTCAAGTGAGTCTGTGGTTCCGAGTCCGACAGTCGAGCCTAGGCTAATTAGGGAACACAGCGGCCGTGGCATCGCATAATTTCAGTAGTTCTGGTCAAATTAGTCAGACATAAATTGCATGTGGAAATTGATCATTTTCTTCCTCGCAGCAGCCTATGGTAAGATGTTTTTCTCGGACTAAAGTGTGAGCCGAACCTAATATGGGTGCCAAATTCCATTCTGTCTTTACACATTGGGATGCCTGACCCCAAGATTTGCTGCCCAGAAGTCTTGTGATTCGCAAGGCTTCAGTTTGCAACGTGGGTGTAAAGAGTCCTGATAGGCAAACACTGCTGCCTTCTCTTTGTCACACTCTTTCCACTTTGTCACGAATCGACAAGATACTAGGGCGTGTCGCACATTCACTTGCCCCAAGAAAAGAGGGCATGGGCTATTCCCACAATGAAAAGACACCCAACAAGTATTTATTGAGAAGGAATTGCACTGAGTTTAATCAATCACGCAATAAAAATGTATTCATTCATTCACTTAACAAGCACCCTGAGGAAGACAGGCAATATATACACGCAGACATGGAAACTATGGAAGAGCAAAGTATGAAGGCCTTTTATCCTGGGCTGAGAAATCTTAGTACTTTCAATTGATAGGAGGTGGATGCACAAGAACTACTACACTTACAGGGCAGAAGACGATGCATCAATTAAAAGATAGTATTTGACATTTGGTAGCAGTGATTGTTGGGCTTGTTCAAGCGTCACTCAGGTGAAGTTCAGTTTAGCGCCTGTGCACTTTTGTTTTTTTCCGCTTCCGCACCATGTACCACTTTGGATTGTTCCTATTGGAGCAGAGTCAATACTGATTTGCATATGGCTGAGTCCAAACTAAGGCGAAATGGAGTTCAGAAGAATGATGGTGTGAAATGCTACTCTGAACAATTGCCAGTGGTAAAACAAATTGTAAGCATTCGTCCCATTACCTTTTGAGTTTGATGAAAATATAAGCATGCATAAATGATCCTTCCATGCAATAGAACATTAAAGTAAGACCTACTGTCTTTGCATTTCTACTTTCGACAGATAAGTGAAATTATCTTACTCTCCATGTATGGTTGAGATATTTTTTTCTTCATCCCTAAGAATACAAGGATGAACTTGCAAAGTGCTATGGATATGACACTATCATGCAAAGATGGATAGTTATTCTGTTTGCCCACATTTTCAAACTCAGCTTCATATTCTAGGGGTGTCGGAAATAACACATACACAATAAAGTTAAAAAAATGGAATCCTCTGTAAAAAAAAAAAAAGAAAATAATTCACTGCTACAGGAGAGAAGGAAGGAATGGTGGAGGTATTACACCATTAGGGTAGGAGAGCAGAGGAGGGGAGGGGCTACTATGCCAGATGGAGAAAAAGCATTAGGGAAAGACGTGTCATGTGTCTAGCAACAAGAAGGAGAGCTCAAAGTGGCAGGAGAACAGGAGTGTCAGGAACTTTGAGAGTTGAGGGTTGTTGGTTATTGCTGTAGTGAACACTTTCTCTCCAATGTAGCGATCTTCGAGTGTGTAAGAATGTCAGACTAATGATTACACTATTGATGAAAAGAAACAGAAAGGGGAGAGACATACAAGTGATGTTTTGATGGAAGGGTGTGGATTGGTTACAGTCTCCATGTCTCCAATGACACACAGAGCTCTAGAACCCTTTGGCTTTTGTATAATGACACAAACCCCAGATTACTTAGGCATCATGAACATTCCCTCAACAGTTAGTCGATAACCCTGACTACAGTTTACCTGCTGAGAAATGAGGAAATGCTGTGACATGGCCCCTAGCTACCAGGATACACCTGAAGAGCTGAGCAGGATGCTGTGTGATGAAGCAGGTGAGTGTTAGGATTGCATCCAGGGAACTACAGGGATTGGCGTACAAGTGCAGGACGATCTGATTTTGTCCGAGAAATATTCGAAAAGCAGGAAAGGATTTGAGACTATGGAGGATCTGCCCTTGGCGCATTCCTGAGAGTGAGTACTTTGGATGGAACCAAAGAGCCAGTTCGGGTAGTGCGTGTAGAGGCAGGTCAATGTTCCATTACCTATGATGGTAAACTAAAACAACAAAATAAAGCGAAGGTAAAAGCCAAAGTCCTGCTTATCAGGGTCGAATTCCAGAGGGACCAAGGAAGCGGAAAAAAACAAAAGTGCACGGGCGCTAAACTGAACTTCACCTGAGTGACGCTTGAACAAGCCCAACAATCACTGCTACCAAATGTCAAATACTATCTTTTAATTGATGCATCGTCTTCTGCCCCGTAAGTGTAGTAGTTCTTGTGCATCCACCTCCTATCAATTGAAAGTACTAAGATTTCTCAGCCCAGGATAAAAGGCCTTCATACTTTGCTCTTCCATAGTTTCCATGTCTGCGTGTATATATTGCCTGTCTTCCTCAGGGTGCTTGTTAAGTGAATGAATGAATACATTTTTATTGCGTGATTGATTAAACTCAGTGCAATTCCTTCTCAATAAATACTTGTTGGGTGTCTTTTCATTGTGGGAATAGCCCATGCCCACTTTTCTTGGGGCAAGTGAATGTGCGACAAGCCCTAGTATCTTGTCGATTCGTGACAAAGTGGAAAGAGTGTGACAAAGAGAAGGCAGCAGTGTTTGCCTATCAGGACTCTTTACACCCACGTTGCAAACTGAAGCCTTGCGAATCACAAGACTTCTGGGCAGCATATCTTGGGGTCAGGCATCCCAATGTGTAAAGACAGAATGGAATTTGGCACCCATATTAGGTTCGGCTCACACTTTAGTCCGACAAAAACATCTTACCATAGGCTGCTGCGAGGAAGAAAATGATCAATTTCCACATGCAATTTATGTCTGACTAATTTGACCAGAACTACTGAAATTATGCGATGCCACGGCCGCTGTGTTACCTAATTAGCCTAGGCTCGACTGTCGGACTCGGAACCACAGACTCACCTGACATCTGACCTGAGGTCTGGGCGCCTGCGAAAGTCTGATTAGGTAGAGTCTGATAAGAGAGTACCACGAGAATCCACTAAGAGGGTGTCTGGTGGGAGTGCTGCGAGTGTCTGGTCAGAAAGAGCTGGCGACCGAGTGCTGCTGAGGTATCTACTAAAAGAGTACTGCAAGCGTCTGATTGGAGAGAGACTCTGACCCAAGAGTGTCATGATAATTCAATCAGACTGATGCGAGAATATCGTCAGATAATGCTACGAGAGTCCCACCCGTGTGCCTGTAGATGAAGTGCTGAGACAGTCTGATTGGAAACAATCTGATAAGAAAGTGGTGCGAGAGCTTATGTACAAAATGTCGTAAGAATCTGATAAAAGAGAGTTTGATGTGAGAGTTCGATCAGAGTGTCAGGTGAGACAGCATGTTTGGAGAGAGTTTGAAAAGAGAATGCTGCGAGAGTACGATCAGAGAGTGACATGCTGGTCTAACCAGCATGCTGCGAGAATCTGATAAAAGAGAGTCTCGGCAGAGTCCTCCTAGAGAGTGCCACCAGGGGTTGTGGTGTACCAGTGACATCAGACTATGACGTGTGAGCTGTGTCAGACTGATAGCACCTGGGACATGATCTCTGGGACATGATCACAAGGGCCTTTGTAAATCAACCCAAAAACATCTGAAATGGGAATATTCCGGGAACCGTCCTATACAACAATAGAACTAGAAAGGACGGTGCCCTCCTGACACTGTTATTAATAAGGAGGTGGACCTTTCAGCTGATGCACAAGGGGCTACAATGTATCTAATAAGTACTATTGACGTACTATTCCCCATATTCTTAGATGCTTCTCTGATTCAGACCTTATTGAGTGGCAGGTGGTGCCCTGTGCACGTGAATGTCACGCAGGCCTGGCCAAGCTCTTCTGTCGTCTCTATAATGACGAAACCTGGTACAAAAGCAACAATTAGGACTACACCTGTAAACTTATGTCAGTACACAACCGGTCCCGTTCCCTGCTGTTTTCTCGTTAGTTTGCCTTTTGGCGCGGTTTGTTCTTGTTTTTTTTGGAGGCGCGGGCTACTTCCTCTGGGCTGCCCAGTTTTGGTCTCAGAGGCTGTTAGGTGCCGGAAGTCTCTCACTGGTTCACGGGTGAGTAGGCCAGGCCACCTGGCCTGCAGACTGCAGCTCACAGTTCTGTAACTGTTAGGAGCAAGGCCGCAAGCGGGACTGGCAGAGAGGCTGCGGCCAGCGCAAGGCTAGCCAGCCACGTAGGGGGCCCGAGGCCGGGGTGCAAATAATTTAAATGATGGCTAAAGGCCCGGCCGGTGACGCAGTGGACTTCTAACACTCCTGACCTGACGCGCACCCACCCCATAATTTATTCAATTTAAAGAGACTGAGCCTCGCACTGCACACCATGAAAAAAGAGCCTGCCTCAGGGGCCCCGGCCGGGGCCCCGCACCATTTGCTAGAGCCTCAGGGGCCGGGGCCCTGCACAGTTTTTTTAAGAGCCTCCCGGGGCCCGACTGCCATTATAACTAGCCTCTCAGGCCAGGACCCCAGCCGGGGTCCCGCACGCACCATTTGCAAGAGCACCCTGCGCGCACCATGTATAAGTTCCTCAGGCCTGGCCCCGACCTGCATGCCGCGGCCGCTGTGTTCCCTCTCAGAGTCAGACCTCTAATTAGCCTAGAGTCGGACACAAACACAGACTCTGACTCACCTGACACCTTTCGTGACCTGAGGACGGTCTGGCGGCGGGGCCTGGGCCTGGGCTTGGGCTTGGCCTGCAGGCTGCAGCAGCTCACAGTTCTGTTAGCCGGCCACAAGCGGGACGGGCAGTGAGGCTGCGGGCGGCCAGCGCAAGCCAGGCTAGCTAGCCAGGTAGGGGGCCAAAATGCAATTTAAATAATTAAAATTATTTCTTCAGGGCAAGCCCGGTCGGTCCGTCCTGGCTGGCCTGCATAGGAGCGTTGCTGCTGGGTCTTCTCTTATGGTTGGATGCAAATGCCACACCTTACTCTAACGCCTCCCCCTAACGCACGCATACGCATTCCGGAAGCGGAAAGTGAAACCAGTGCACGCCGCGCCCGCGCACACCCACCCCTTAATTTATTCAATGAGCCTCGCACACTGTGAATTAAGAGCCTCAGGCAGGAGCCCCGGCCGGGGCCACACCCACACCATTTGCAAGACGGCGCGCACCACCATTTATAAGTGCCTCAGGGGTCCGTGCACAATCAGCTCAGCATTGCGCACGGCACAATTAAAATCCATGATGATCATTGATGTATTGAGGGGGACGGCCCGGGGCCCCTGGAGCGGAAGGGCCCCCCCGCAATGCGGGGGCTGCGTGGGCCTGTGTTACGCCCCTGGCCCCCACAGCAAAGTACCCTGACCTGAGAGCTTGTGACTGAGCCTAGAGGGGGAGGTAGGAGGGAGGAGTGGTTCCATGTAGTTTGCAGGAAGTCTCTTTCAAGTTTTGTTACGCTGGTGGTTGGAGGAGGCGGGGGAGGTCAATTGGGTGCTTCAAAAGGTCCGCTCCTATCCTGCAGCGCAGGATGTGCTGGACCCTGTTTTGTGGACCTGATTGGGGTATACCAACACTACAAGCCCCAGGGTGCTGCTGGATGAGGTCGGGGAGCGTCAATTGGGCACTTCAAAAGGCCCAAACCTATTCCGCAGCATGGGATGCTCTTGGGCGTGCACCGAGGTGAAGACCAGGCCCAGACAGGCCCGTCTTTGTCCATCATCGCACGGAAAAGGTTGGGCTGGGCCACATCGCTTGGCCTTTTAAATTGATTCTGCATTCTATTGGTTCTGGTGAGTCCGGTCATTTATTTCTCTTCGACAGAGGTCAATTTAGTTATCATGGGCAAGCATAAGCTGCCTGTGGGGAAGGAGTGGGCTACTGCTTATCCCCAAGCTGGCACAACTCTGTACTCATTGTATTAGCATAGTTGCTAAGAAGATTGAGCTCGCAGAGAGACGTCTTTCTTTAGACATGGGGAAGAGCCCTGTCTAACCCAGTCTGGTAGCTACAATACCATCTCTCCTGTGTTCGTCTCTGGGAGCCGCCCGAGTCCAATGCTTGCATTTATGTGAAGACCCACCCCAGTGATATCAATGGCCAGGGAATCAGCTTGGGAAGCATCTAATCCACTGCTTTTTGTGAATCTGAAGTGAGGAAGAAAAGGAAACACAGGACCCAATACCTGTAACAACAAAAAAGAGAGCCTGTTGTTTGTTCTTCTACTAACGTACTGCCTGGGTCCGGTTCTGCCGATAGGGATGCGGCACCCAAAACCCATACAGCAAGGGAAGGGGAAGAATGTAATAAACCTTGGGATGGTGTTTTGGCTCAAGTAAAAACAGTAGTATTATCAGTACTCATTCCCTAATGCAGAAGTTCAGTTAGTTGAAAGGTGTTATCCGAGATTTATCATACAAACTGGAGCGTTTACTACCGCCTGCATCCTGCATCCTGCATCCTCTATGCAGATTTAAGCCCAAGTCCCTCCCATCAAGGGTCCCTGCGCTGCCACCACTGGTTGCCCCCAGTGGTTTCTTCCCATTTGAAAGACACTTATCAATACCCTGGCTGTGTCTATGCCACTATTAGGGAGAAAGTCAATGCGCATTCACAACACAGGCATATTGGTTTCCGGGCACTCTAGGACAGCTGTGACTAACCCCAGGAACTCTCCTCCATCCCACCCACGACCCACGCTAAAGCAGCCTCCTTGGGACCTGCTATCAGATTGTGGTTCTGGTTGGAGTAACCCCCACCCTCCGCACTCCGATAAGATGGAAATGCATTGGGAACTGAAAAATAAAACTTGCCATTGGCTTACACGCAATACCACCTTTGAGATCTCTGAGTATAACAACATCCTCCTAGTGAGGAGAAATGGGTGGATTGGCAGTTTACTGAAATCAGTCAAGGTGGATGGCATAGTTATCAGTTGGTCGTCTCGGGCCATAGGCCCAGTCATTTTGGTCTAGTGTTGTCCCTTTGGATTTTTTCTAGAGACCCTCCTGCCCTTAAACCCCTGGCCAGTGGCCAGTAGAGGAGTCCCTCACCTGTGAGTTCAAGCTTTGGTAGCCCCTACTGTCCCCACCTCTAACAGATTTTTGCCACTTTCTGATCTCTATACCAATGATTCACTTGCTCAACCACTGGACTTTCAGAGGGTGTCTATTTCCTTAAGATCCAAGGTCGATGTAGATAGATCCAATGTCAAACTGAGAGCTGAAGCTGTTGTTGTTTCCCATTCCTTACCTGATGTTATTACGGTTTTGTTGATACCTCATTGCACTCTTGTTTGCCAGCTAGGTTGCAGCCTACTGAAATGGCTAATCCTTGTGTGCCAGTTATTTGTGACTTTCCATCTAGAGCAGGGCGCCTGATCAAGCTTGTTTCCTGGAACCTTTCGGGCATTAGTAGTAAACTTGTTTATCAAGAGTGGGGTGACTTTGTAGATCAGTATGATATTTGTGAGTTCCAGGAGACATGGGCTGTAACCCCACCATTCCAGTTAGGATTTTATGTCTTTGATCGACCAGCCCTTTTGTCTGGAAAGGAGAGGCCATTGGGGGGCCTCATAACCTGTCTAAAGTCTACCGTGAACTGCTCTTCAAATGTGATTGACCTTCGTTCACCAAATATTTTATGTGTAATTTTACATCTTGCGGATGGGGTAAGGCTATGCTTGATCAATGTTTATTGTAGACATGAAGGCAGTAAGCCCATTATACCTGTTATTGATATAGTTATTTCCTATATACCAAATCTCAGGGTTGATGTTTATAAAATAGTGGCTGGTCACCTTAATTACAATTTTGAAACCCTTGGTATTGCTACTCTCACACTAAGGGGTTGATTCCGATGTCATTCGGAAGGGCGCCGAATCGGATTAGGGTTTGCCGAATCCGATCGGGAACCCTTGTTTCTGACCGAATCATCCACACTTCCCAACAATCCATTCCGATGACTGGTAACCTTTAGGGCTGTCCGAATCAGTTCCAAAAGGCTTTCAGACAGGTTACGTCTTTCGGAGGGAGCCAAATCGTACAGTTCTATGGACTCGGTTTCTGAGCGAACAAGTACGATGATTGATTCGGATAGCCGTTCCGATTTGGTTTCTCCAGAATGAATCGGCTGCCGGAATCTGTATTTGGGGGCCCATAGCAGGACCCCCTTCACGAGGGGCCTTCCGAATGGGGCCTGTGGGGGTACCCAAGTGACCCCCCCTTCCCAACCATGCACAGTGTGTCAGGCACCATGGGGTTCCCACAAGGGTGCACGATTTTCCCAGCCACCCATTTCTTCAATGGGAGCCTGTGTTCTTGTTCAGAACTCCGTTTCCTATTTATTTCAATGTGAGTACTACCGAATCATATCTGGAAGCATCCGGGTACATCTAAATAACTCGGTCGGACTCCCCTATCCGAGTCGTCCAGAAAGCATTCCGGAACTGATTCGGTAGTAATGTTTTCCGAAAGACATCGGAATTGACCCCAAAGTGCTGAAGGATGACATTTGGGTTGTCTTGGAGCTTTCCCTAGAACGTGTAAAGAAGTGGATGGCAGCTGCCTTGCAAATCAATATTTTCACCCTCAATAATGGAATGAAAGCATGTAATAGGAGAACACCCTCCGCTAAAGATGGGAAGGACACCTTTAACTGGATAGTTGCTTTTAACTACACTGGAAGCGGTTGTAGAACTGAGTGGGAGCTTAGTAGCAGCCACTTCGTTGGACGCTTTTTCAGTTATTCATCGAACACTGTTCTGTTATCTAATGGACCTTTTTATAGTAGAGGCTAGGCCCCTTCCTAAGTGGGCCAAGGAGGCTAATTGGTATACCAGGGATTGTAGGACTTCCAGGCTTCCAGGTGATCCCTATGGCCACTATTAAAAGAGGGAATAGAGCCTCAATTAAGGAAGCTAGTTCCTCCTACAAGGCCGCCATTTTAAAGGCAAAACTTGAGCATGACGTGGCGCTTTGGGAGACTCTTCTGTTCGCAGCAAAGGAGAAATATTATCACTGGTTCTGGCATAGGCTGACCAATAAGGGCCCTGGAAGCTCTGCCCCTTTTACATGCAATATACTAGATATCACCTGGGTCAACCTTTTTTCAGGCCTATACGTGCACATTGAGTCTGAAGCGAACCCTAGGATTTGAGTCATCGATGGGCCCTGATAGGGGTATGTTTGGTCTGCAAGAACAGTCAGAAGCAGACTCACCTTCCAATGTTCCATTTGGGGGAGAATCTTTCAGCCTAATTTACTGTGTTGCTGCCCCATTCACACAGAGTGAAGTTGTAAATGCTCTTAATTTTATTCACTCCTGGGAAAGCATCCGGCCTGGATAAGGTCACAGGATATCATTTTAAGTCAGAGAAGGATATCTGGGGTCCCTATTTTAATGTGTTTTTAATAGTAAAAAAAAAATGTAAATTGATACTTGTATAGCGCACTACTCACCCGCAAGCGTCTCAAGGCGCTTGTACGAATACCACTGTGGAACCCATCCTGGCTTTCCCTGTGAGGCGCCCCCTCCTGGGCACCCCCAAAGTGGAGGCCAGGCATCCTTAGCGTTGTGGGGGCCGTTGTGGAGATTAAGCAAGCTATTGCCCAGAGTTGCAGAGTGGGACTCCATGATTGGAATAGGCACCAAGGCGAGAATTATCAGGTCCGTGGAATTTTGAGCCCAAGACCCGCCGAGGCAGGGAGTTGAACCCTGGTCCCGGGCTAGACCTCTGCATCAGGGTCTGCCACTCTAACCATTGAGCCACACTTCTCCACTGTCCATTATGCCAATGACATAGGCTGGGGCCAAGATTGTCCCAATTTACAGAAATGGTCTAATTATCGATCGATAAGTCTCATTGACAACTTGCAGAAGCTCTTTAGGCGCATTGAGTTGACTGCAGGATAGGATTGAGGTTACGGATGTGCTCACGCCCTTACAAGCGGGGTTCAGGGCTGGGACCAGTACCATCGACCTGGTGCCCCAACTGCAGCTAGTATATTGGAAATGTGTCCTGCTGGGTGGTGGCCATTTATACTTCATTGTTTACATCCTTCGGTCAGCATTTGACCGTGATCCTAGGGAGGCATTATGGGAAGTTTGGACCAACATAGGTGTCCTGAAATATCTTGTGGATGTGAATAATTATAGACAGGTCAGATGTGGGATTACCGGGGAGCTAGCAGGCCCTATTCTAGTCTCATGGGGTGTGAGACAAGGGTGTGTCTTAGCCCCAACACTGTTTCTGCTTTTCATTAATGTTAGAATTGGCTTTTTCAATGGGTTTACTCCCAGACTTTTTTCTTTTTGGCCTCTTGTTTTTGACCCTGTTTTTGATGGTTATAGGACTCTGGACACTTTACCACTGCTATTCAGTGCATCTTCAGATAAATTATGTTATGGATTGGTGTTTCCATGATTGGCATATTTGAATTACTGGTAAATCCCTAGTACAGTGCACTGAGTGTGCCAGGGCCTGTAAATCAAATGATGCTGGTGGGCCTGCAGTACTGGTTGTGCCACCCACCAAGCAGCCCTGTAAGGAGTCATCGGACCTGCCACTGCAGTTTCTGCACGCAAATTGTAACTGCCATGATGACCTGGCAAGTGCTCCCACTTCCCTTTTCTTACATAAGAGTCACCCCTAAGGTAGACCCAAGGTACCCTTATGGGCGGGGTGCTGTGTATGTTAAAGGTAGAACATGCACTGATGTGTGTGTGACATGTCCTGGTAGTGAATTACAGTGAATTTTGTTTTTCACTATAGAAAGGCTATCTGTCCCATATGATAGAATGGGAGTTTATTTATAACATTGTATAAATATAACTTCCCATTGGGACAAGATTAAAAGGTGGAGTTTAGTATGCCTGAACTCAGAATATAAAAATGCATCTTTTAGTAAAGACGATTTTATATTGTGTGTTTTAAAATACCACTTTTAGAAAGTGGGCATTTTCTTTCTTAGCCATCCAGTGTGCCTCAGCTTGTTTGTGGATTAACTGTCTGGCTTTGTATTGACAGGGGCTGGGGATGTGCATTCTCTTAGATGGTCACTGGGGTAGGGTTGTTGTGTGTCCTGCCTTTCCTGAATGAGTCAGGGCTGGGCTGAATAGACCTGGGCTGCATTCCGAGTAGTGGGAGGAACTTTAACTAGCACCTGCATATGCCTGGTCTGCATTCTGAGAACTGGGAGGAGTTTTCCCTAGCATCTGAATAGGCCTGGTCTGCGTTTAGAGTGGTGGGGGGAGATTTCCCTTGCACCAGAATAGGCCCTGTCTGCTCGGACAATGCTGTCTCCACCTCCAGCCAGGAAGCTGCACCAGAGAGGATAAAACTGATTTTGGCTGGGCAAAGAGATTCTCTACCACCGGAGAACAAAGGAATTTGTGCTGAACTAAGGAACCTGCCAGGAAGAAGAGCAGGAAAAGTTATCAGGAGGTACTGTCCCTTTGTTGCATGCTCTGCTGTTGGCCTCCTGCTTGTTGCTTCTATATCTTGGGCAGGGAAATCCTTGGATTGTACTTTCATCATCCTGCTTTTAGAATTTTCTCCAAGGGCTTGAAGTAGATCTTGCCTTCCATTGGAAGTCTCAGGGAGATAAAAGACTTCAGACAGCTCTTTGGGACTAAGAAGACTTCCAAGAAGAAGAGCTGGAGAAGCTGTGAGGAGGAACTACCACTTTGCAGTGTGCTTTGCTGTGTTGGCCTGAAGTGGCTGCTTCTGTCTTGGGCAGTGAAAGGACTTTCTGCAAATTCTTTGGGTGAGTTTCTCCAAGGGCTTGAGGAAGAGCTTGCCCCCTGTTCAAGAAGTCTCAGGAACAGCAAAGACTTCAAGTTTGTTTGCTACTAGCACTGGGGACTGTGTGTTTTGTGCTACAACTGAAGAAAAATCAACCCAAACCTGGTCTCACTGACAACGCCACCTGATGCTGCCACAGAGCCACTGCTTGCACTGCGAACAGTGGACACCGCACTCCACCGCCTTGCTTCACGCTGCTGCACTGGTATTACCGACGACGACACTCCACGGCGACATCGACACCGCTTCTTGCACGGTGGTTCGGGGGCACCGTTCGTAAGTTACACCACGCACTGCCCTCATCCCGCACTGCAGCCTTATTCTACTGAAGAAGGCGCCATCAATTCCAGTTCATCAGCCGATGACATTGCTTCAGCAACGACGACTCCGCTGCTTGCACCATGACCTGCCAGCACAGTGACGAGCACAGCATCACTTCGCACCACAGACCTGGTCTCACCAATGCTGCTGGATGACCGTGGATGACCGTCACTGAGGCACTGCCTGCACCGGGACCTGAGGGCACTGAACACCACACCGCTGCACTTCATACCGCAGATCTGATGGCTGCTGATGCTGGCGCTCCCAACTTCAACCGTGAGGAGGTCGATCTGCATTGCGTGTAACTTCAAGGACCTGATAACACCTCCACTGACCTCCAGAACCGACATCTGTGGATGCTGGCTCTTCGGGGCTAAACGAGAGGCTGCTAACACCCTGCATTTCTAAAAGGTACTGTTTTGTGGGCCTTTCTGACACTGTAGCTGGCCCGTGACGCTGCAGTCTGCTAGAACTGTTTGGATCTTTTGTTCACGACGCCGTGATAGCCCCAGACGGAGCTATCGACTTGAAGGAACTCTATTTTAAGTTTTTTTTATTATTGAGATTTCTGAGAACTGTATGGTGGATTTTTATTGGTTTTGGTCTTGTTTACACAGATAAAATATTGGTTATTTTTCTAAAACTGGTGTGGTGTCCTTTTGTAGTGTTTTAACTGTATTACTGTTGGTTATGTGAAAATGCTTTACACACTGCCTCTGAGATAAGCCTGACTGCTCGTGCCAAGCTACCAAGGGGGTGAGCGGGGTTATCTTAGGAGTGGAAATCCTGTATCCTGACTAAGAAGAAGGGTCCCTACTTGGACAAAGGTGCAAACCATTGCCAACTAGAGCACTGCAGTTCTAACATTTAATGATCTAGTGACTCACTAGCAACAGTGCAAGCATGATGCCCGACCCTGGCTAATAGGAAGATCCTGCATCTCCTGATCTCAGATGATACGCTGCTGAGCTTGAATTCCCCTACTGGCAGTCAAAATCTGCTCAATCAGTTCAGTGTCTTCTTCAGGGCTAGAGATAAATATTTGTCAAAACTAATTGCATGGCTTAAATCCCTGCCCAACCACTTGGTCGCAACCAGTCTACAACCGTGTCCTACTGGAGAGAGTTCGTACCTTCGACTACCAGGGTTTTACCCTTAATGATTCCTTCGGCTGGTCTTTCAGATCCAGAAGAGCAAACTCAGATTAGAGCATTACATGGGTGGTATTCTGCGGGCAGTCCATGGCTCTGGCTTTTGCCCTGTTACTCCAGCATTACAGATCTATAACTTGCAGGCATGGGGGCGGACGCTCTACAGCAGTGAACTTTGAGGCCATGAGAATGTAAATGGCATGGTAATGGTGGAAAACGTTTCTTACGTGTCCTGACGAACTTTCTAGTTAGTACCCCCCTTGCACCCTTGCGGAAAGATCTGGGTGTTATTTCTCTTGTACACAGGGTCAGACTCAGACCGGTGATGTAATGGAGGAGGATTTGGTCCACTGCCAAACTGGCACACTATAGGATGGGTCTTGAAGACATCTTCATTTGCCATGGGGTTGATAAGATTGCTTGCTTAGAATATATCAAATGCAGCTTAGCAGAGACTGGCTGTGAAACCCTCTGGGTCTATCCAGAAACTGCTAGTAGGGTGACAAAACCCTTGTGAAAAGAAATGTATTGGAGACTCATAGATAAAGGGTTTTCACAGGCTTGGGAATGTGGGTTCCCTTACAGCAGTCGTTTAGAATTCAAGGATTCCCACTCCTTGGAAGAGTATATGTATGACGTCGAGCCTCCGGCTGCCAGAACATGGTACATAAACATTTGGTTTGCGACCCTGCCACTTTGACCATTTATGGGGAGATGGCAGCGTTCCCTTACCGAGCCGGAGATCAGCTATCCCATTTTCTCTGGGTTTATGGTAACTGTCGAGCATGTTTTGTTCTTTTGCCCCAAGTACCATACTCATAGGAAAACCAGGATTGTCTCCTTATGTCGCAATCTGGGGTCAGGGACCACAAATCTTCCTTAAGAATTTTAAGATCCAATACAACCCACCGAACAGTTTTCTTTTATATATATGGAGGCGCAGACTGAAATGGGCAACCTCCTCACCTACATCACAGGTCGGGTGATTTGCTCTCGTTATATCTTTTTATTTAGGTGTCATGTAATTGGTTGACATTGTATGGTTGACTGGTTCTTCTAGGTTTCCATGCCACTGCTCATTTACCTTTTTTTAAATTATTTATTTATTAAACTATAATATGCCTAATTGGGGCCAACTTGCTGCTTCTGTAGTAGTATAATATATTCTTAGTGGGATTGTATTGGTTTTATTATCATTGTTATTTTTACTCATAATTTAAAATATGTTTTGTTTTAGCACGATTGATGGTTGCTTATTTGCAGTTTTAATATTTTCAATGTCCAGAGTTGTTTAATGATTTAACTGTGTTTTATGAACTGTGATTTTATGGCTAATGACCGAAATTAAGTTGAAATTTAATTGAGAAGGTTTGCAGACAATCCTGTACAAAGTAACAACGTGTTGGCAGGGGTATTATGAGTCTCCATTTTCTTCCAAGTCAATCTTCACCTTCAAGCTGGTATCACAAGCATTACATGTTTGTGAACATTACATATACTACACAACCATTTCTACCAGGGGCGTAACACAGGCCCACGCAGCCACCGCATTGCGGGGGGGCCCTTCCGCTCCAGGGGCCCCGGGCCGGCCCCCTCAATACATCAATGATCATCATGGATTTTAATTGTGCCGTGCGCAACGCTGAGCTGATTGTGCACGGCCCCCTGAGGCACTTATAAATGGTGGTGCGCGCCGTCTTGCAAATGGTGTGGGTGTGGCCCCGGTCGGGGCCCTGGCCTAACCTAAGGCTAGTTATAATGGTGCGCGGGCCCCGGGAGGCTCTTAAGAAATTGTGCAGGGCCCCGGCCGGGGCCCCGAGGCTCTTTGGCTCTTGAAAATGCCTGGTGCGGGGCCCCCGCCGGGGCTCCTGCCTGAGGCTCTTAATTCACGGTGTGCGAGGCTCATTGAATAAATTAAGGGGTGGGTGTGCGCGGGCGCGGAGTGCACTGGTTTCACTTTCCGCTTCCGGAATGCGTATGTGTGCGTTAGGGGGAGGCGTTAGAGTAAGGTGTGGCATTTGCATCCAACCATAAGAGAAGACCCAGCAGCAACGCTCCTATGCAGGCCAGCCAGGACGGACCGACCGGGCTTGCCCTGAAGAAATAATTTTAATTATTTAAATTGCATTTTGGCCCCCTACCTGGCTAGCTAGCCTGGCTTGCGCTGGCCGCCCGCAGCCTCACTGCCCATCCCGCTTGTGGCCGGCTAACAGAACTGTGAGCTGCTGCAGCCTGCAGGCCAAGCCCAAGCCCAGGCCCAGGCCCCGCCGCCAGACTGTCCTCAGGTCACGAAAGGTGTCAGGTGAGTCAGAGTCTGTGTTTGTGTCCAACTCTAGGCTAATTAGAGGTCTGACTCTGAGAGGGAACACAGCAGCCGCGGCATGCAGGTCGGGGCCAGGCCTGAGGCACTTATACATGGTGCGCGCAGGGTGCTCTTGCAAATGGTGCGTGCGGGACCCCGGCTGGGGTCCTGGCCTGAGAGGCTAGTTATAATGGCGGTCGGGCCCCGGGAGGCTCTTAAAAAAACTGTGCAGGGCCCCGGCCCCTGAGGCTCTAGCAAATGGTGCGGGCCCCGGCCGGGGCCCCTGAGGCAGGCTCTTTTTTCATGGTGTGCAGTGCGAGGCTCAGTCTCTTTAAATTGAATAAATTATGGGGTGGGTGCGCGTCAGGTCAGGAGTGTTAGAAGTCCACTGCGTCACCGGCCGGGCCTTTAGCCATCATTTAAATTATTTGCACCCCGGCCTCGGGCCCCCTACGTGGCTGGCTAGCCTTGCGCTGGCCGCAGCCTCTCTGCCAGTCCCGCTTGCGGCCTTGCTCCTAACAGTTACAGAACTGTGAGCTGCAGTCTGCAGGCCAGGTAGCCTGGCCTACTCACCCGTGAACCAGTGAGAGACTTCCGGCACCTAACAGCCCCTGAGACCAAAACTGGGCAGCCCAGAGGAAGTAGCCCGCGCCTCAAAAAAAAACAAGAACAAACCGCGCCAAAAGGCAAACTAACGAGAAAACAGCAGGGAACGGGACCGGTTGTGTACTGACATAAGTTTACAGGTGTAGCCCTAATTGTTGCTTTTGTACCAGGTTTCGTCATTATAGAGACGACAGAAGAGCTTGGCCAGGCCTGCGTGACATTCACGTGCACAGGGCACCACCTGCCACTCAATAAGGTCTGAATCAGAGAAGCATCTAAGAGTATGGGGAATAGTACGTCAAGAGTACTTATTAGATACATTGTAGCCCCTTGTGCATCAGCTGAAAGGTCCACCTCCTTATTAATAACAGTGTCAGGAGGGCACCGTCCTTTCTAGTTCTATTGTTGTATAGGACGGTTCCCGGAATATTCCCATTTCAGATGTTTTTGGGTTGATTTACAAAGGCCCCTGCGATCATGTCCCAGAGATCATGTCCCAGGTGCTATCAGTCTGACACAGCTCACACGTCATAGTCTGATGTCACTGGTACACCACAACCCCTGGTGGCACTCTCTAGGAGGACTCTGCCGAGACTCTCTTTTATCAGATTCTCGCAGCATGCTGGTTAGACCAGCATGTCACTCTCTGATCGTACTCTCGCAGCATTCTCTTTTCAAACTCTCTCCAAACATGCTGTCTCACCTGACACTCTGATCGAACTCTCACATCAAACTCTCTTTTATCAGATTCTTACGACATTTTGTACATAAGCTCTCGCACCACTTTCTTATCAGATTGTTTCCAATCAGACTGTCTCAGCACTTCATCTACAGGCACACGGGTGGGACTCTCGTAGCATTATCTGACGATATTCTCGCATCAGTCTGATTGAATTATCATGACACTCTTGGGTCAGAGTCTCTCTCCAATCAGACGCTTGCAGTACTCTTTTAGTAGATACCTCAGCAGCACTCGGTCGCCAGCTCTTTCTGACCAGACACTCGCAGCACTCCCACCAGACACCCTCTTAGTGGATTCTCGTGGTACTCTCTTATCAGACTCTACCTAATCAGACTTTCGCAGGCGCCCAGACCTCAGGTCAGATGTCAGGTGAGTCTGTGGTTCCGAGTCCGACAGTCGAGCCTAGGCTAATTAGGGAACACAGCGGCCGTGGCATCGCATAATTTCAGTAGTTCTGGTCAAATTAGTCAGACATAAATTGCATGTGGAAATTGATAATTTTCTTCCTCGCAGCAGCCTATGGTAAGATGTTTTTGTCGGACTAAAGTGTGAGCCGAACCTAATATGGGTGCCAAATTCCATTCTGTCTTTACACATTGGGATGCCTGACCCCAAGATATGCTGCCCAGAAGTCTTGTGATTCGCATGGCTTCAGTTTGCAACGTGGGTGTAAAGAGTCCTGATAGGCAAACACTGCTGCCTTCTCTTTGTCACACTCTTTCCACTTTGTCACGAATCGACAAGATACTAGGGCTTGTCGCACATTCACTTGCCCCAAGAAAAGTGGGCATGGGCTATTCCCACAATGAAAAGACACCCAACAAGTATTTATTGAGAAGGAATTGCACTGAGTTTAATCAATCACGCAATAAAAATGTATTCATTCATTCACTTAACAAGCACCCTGAGGAAGACAGGCAATATATACACGCAGACATGGAAACTATGGAAGAGCAAAGTATGAAGGCCTTTTATCCTGGGCTGAGAAATCTTAGCACTTTCAATTGATAGGAGGTGGATGCACAAGAACTACTACACTTACAGGGCAGAAGACGATGCATCAATTAAAAGATAGTATTTGACATTTGGTAGCAGTGATTGTTGGGCTTGTTCAAGCGTCACTCAGGTGAAGTTCAGTTAAGCGCCCGTGCACTTTTGTTTTTTTCCGCTTCCTTGGTCCCTCTGGAATTCGACCCTGATAAGCAGGACTTTGGCTTTTACCTTCGCTTTATTTTGTTGTTTTAGTTTACCATCATAGGTAATGGAACATTGACCTGCCTCTACACGCACTACCGGAACTGGCTCTTTGGTTCCATCCAAAGTACTCACTCTCAGGAATGCGCCAAGGGCAGAACCTCCATAGTCTCAAATTCTTTCCTGCTTTTCGAATACTTCTCGGACAAAATCAGATCGTCCTGCACTTGTACGCCAATCCCTGTAGTTCCCTGGATGCAATCCTAACACTCACCTGCTTCATCACACAGCATCCTGCTCAGCTCTTCAGGTGTATCCTGGTAGCTGGGGGCCATGTCACAGCATTTCCTCATTTCTCAGTTGGTAAACTGTAGTCAGGGTTATCGACTAACTGTTGAGGAAATGTTCATGAGGCCTAAGTAATCTGGGGTTTGTGTCATTATACAAAAGCCAAAGGGTTCTAGAGCTCTGTGTGTCATTGGAGACATGGAGACTGTAACCAATCCACACCCTTCCATCAAAACATCACTTGTATGTCTCTCCCCTTTCTGTTTCTTTTCATCAATAGTGTAATCATTAGTCTGACATTCTTACACACTCGAAGATCGCTACATTGGAGAGAAAGTGTTCACTACAGCAATAACCAACAACCCTCAACTCTCAAAGTTCCTGACACTCCTGTTCTCCTGCCACTTTGAGCTCTCCTTCTTGTTGCTAGACACATGACACGTCTTTCCCTAATGCTTTTTCTCCATCTGGCATAGTAGCCCCTCCCCTCCTCTGCTCTCCTACCCTAATGGTGTAATACCTCCACCATTCCTTCCTTCTCTCCTGTAGCAGTGAATTATTATTTTTTTTTTTTTTTACAGAGGATTCCATTTTTTTAACTTTATTGTGTATGTGTTATTTCCGACACCCCTAGAATATGAAGCTGAGTTTGAAAATGTGGGCAAACAGAATAACTATCCATCTTTGCATGATAGTGTCATATCCATAGCACTTTGCAAGTTCATCCTTGTATTCTTAGGGATGAAGAAAAAAATATCTCAACCATACATGGAGAGTAAGATAATTTCACTTATCTGTCGAAAGTAGAAATGCAAAGACAGTAGGTCTTACTTTAATGTTCTATTGCATGGAAGGATCATTTATGCATGCTTATATTTTCATCAAACTCAAAAGGTAATGGGACGAATGCTTACAATTTGTTTTACCACTGGCAATTGTTCAGAGTAGCATTTCACACCATCATTCTTCTGAACTCCATTTCGCCTTAGTTTGGACTCAGCCATATGCAAATCAGTATTGACTCTGCTCCAATAGGAACAATCCAAAGTGGTACATGGTGGGCCGCGCCGCCGGGTGGTTGGGGGGGGGCTACGGGGGCCCCCCTCCATGTGCTTTGCAGGGGGGCCCCCTCAAGTTTCGTTACGCCACTGATTTCTACAGTAACTGCACTGTACTATTATCATGTTTGTCAATTCCATGAGTTCTCTTGTGATTATGAACATCTTGTGGTATACAGTTATGTTTTTATCACTGCAATATACTGCATTACCGTTGAGTTTTCCTGCAGTTTGTCTATTCTTCTATTTGGCTGTTGGTGTTACTGTGCATATTCTTATAAACTGAGGTGTTATAAAAATGTTGTGTCCATTCAAAAACTGACACCGCTTGCTGAACAATTACACCTTAATTGCATCTGTAATAACTGTGTTGTACTGTTCCCTGACTCATTCGCACATAGCCTTCTTTGAGTTAAATATTGACGTTTTATCCACATCTACTTTAAAAGTCAAGGAGGCATGAGATATCAACGAAATTGTTCAAGCACTTTCAGGGTGCATATAAGAGAGGTACATAGGTTTTCAGCAATATTCACATCCTAAGTCGGAGCAACTCTCAAGATTCACATTCGACGTTCTGTATTAGAGAGAGGGCACACATTGGGGCAGATTTACAAGCCCCATGCACCACATTTACGTAGCTCTGTGACGCCGCAGCGGCGTAAACCATGCACCTTGTTGCGCCCTATTTACAACGTGACGTATCTAGGGAGATGCAGCACGTTGTAAAGGCCTGCACCACATGAAACCTGTGTTAGGTTTCATGTGGGCATTCCGGCGCAGGGCGCCTCGTAAAAGTGACGCAGTGAAATCTACAAGATTTCACTGAGTCACATGTCCATGCTACGTCAAAACCCTGCGCCTGCTTGAAGCAGGCGTAAGGAGTGAACATCGCAGGAGCCGCGTCGTGCTTGCGACACGACTCCAGCAATGTGCCGCCCTCACGCCACAGGATGCCACACGCATCGCCCTATCCTTGCGCCACGGTGTGCCGCATTGTAAATGCGAGGCATTCATGGTGGTGCAGGGAGGGAATTGCGTGTCACATCTTTTCTGGCACATTCCTGCCGATTTGCAGAGATGCGCCAGAACTCGTAAATCTGCCCCATTATTTCTTGACAAAGTGAGGCACACTGCCAACGATTTCAGGTGCCTGAGAGAATGGAGTCATCCAACACATTAAAAAAAAGCAGAAAGGTTAGATTCAGATAGCATCAGCTATTTCAGGATCATCCCTGGGCTTAAAATTCTAACACAATAGTGGCCGAATTTTGCCAAGAATCAAGGTGTGCCTGACGGTGTCTAGCAACTCTTTATACCATAAATTGGAAGTGCAGGCTTTGATTAGTGATAGCATATAAACTGAGCAATAGCAGCCAATGTAATCATCAACCATTAGTTTTTTGGTATTAATACACTTTTCTGGTAGTCTGAAGGCAGTAATTTCTCTACAGAGCAGTCCCTATTAATTGTCTGCAAATACACAGTTAACAATTTGTGTTACAGGTCAAATAATCTGTGGCTCGGAACAAGCTAAAATCACAGCACGTACAGACCATGACATAGAACTCACAGGGCTCATGATCAAGAAAGATGAGAATATTGAGAGAGCCCTTGACAGTGTCCCCATGCTGGGTAACCCTAACTCTAAGAAAGTGGCATACTAGCGGGAGGGGATGTAAGTCCTCACCAAGTAAAAATATCACTATTCCATTCCTGGTCCAGTTAGGACTCAATAATTTAAATCAGAGTGCAACCATTGGAAGTGGAAGTGCGGAGTGCGGCAGAAAACTCTTTTCCTCGCTATGGCCTCCCCCACCATCAGGTATGATAGAGCAGACTTATCGGCCTTACGAGACCGTCTTTCTATCTGTCCTCTTCCGCTCGTAGCGCCGCTAAGGGGGTCCTTATCGGTGCACTTGCTGTTGCTGGTGCCTGCCTCCACCTTCCCGCATCCGTTCCTTAGAAACCCCATCCCGTCTGATTAACGTGTCAGGGGTGAATACTGTTAGTATATACAGCCTAAATGTCAGATCTCTGGTTAAACATCAGGCGGAGATCTTTGATATTGTGACTAATGACTCCCCGGATATGTTCTTCATGACCGAGACCTGGTTACAGGATGCTGATATTGCAATTCTAAACCTTGCTTTCCCCCCTGACTACACCGTGGCCACTCTTAACCGCGGCTCGAGAGGGGGTGGTATTGCGATGGCAGTGAAACGTCGTTTTCCCTGCGAATGGAAAGAACTAAAACTCCTGGGCTGTGAATGTGCCTGCTTTAGAATTTCTCTTTCCCACTGTTACAGCCTTTCAGGTCTCCTAATATACCGGCCTCCGGGCTGCGATGCCGCCTATAGGGCCGCTCTCCCGGACGTCATCAGCATGGAAGCTCTTGGCTGTGCGAATTTTAATGTGGTAGGTGACCTCAACCTGCATTTTGATTGTACATCCCAACCCGCTATCAAGAGCTGCCTAGCCGATCTAGAAGCCTTGCAGCTCCTTCAGAGAGTGACGTCCCCCACCCATTCAGGCGGGCACATACTGGACCCGTTCTTTACCACCTTAGAGGACATAATTATGTGCCCACCTGTCCAGCTGACATGGACATCCACATGTTGGTGAAGGCAGCTATTCCTGTGGCAGATCCTATTTTTGTGGCACAGAATAAAACTTCTCTCTCTCGCCAGTGGAGTAAACTAAAACTAGAAGATTTTTACTCTTTACTAGGAAAGACACCCTTACCTCCCGTTTCGGATGTTGACTGTGGGTATGACTCATTCTGCAACTGGATTGGAACGGCCTTGGATTCGCTTATTCCCCTGGTACGTTCCAAGTACCGTACTAAGGCCCATAGCCCGTGGTATGATGAGACCTTGGCGTCTCTCAAGAGAGAGTGTAGGCAAGCAGAAAGGAAATGGAGGAAAGTCTATGATCCCATGCTTAAAACCTGTTACCTTACTTTATCCAAGGTATATCATAGAGCGGTCTGTCGAACACGAGCTGCATATTATGAGCAGGAGTTTCGGAACAGCCCTAACCCCTCTAAACTAATCTTCAAGGTCCTAAAAGACCTTACGACTAAGAGGGCTTCTGCAGCAGAAATCTGCACAGACTCTCATTGCGAGAGTCTGGCCTCTTTCTTTGTCCAAAAGGTGCAAGCAATCTACCGCACCTTTCCAACTACCATGCACCACGCGGACTCAGTTGTCTGTTCAAAGCGCAATGCTTTGACCTTGGATGTGTTGGGCCCCCTTTCTGAGGAGGGTTTTGATCTACTGAGCCAAAAAATTAAATCTGGCTCTCCTGCAGATCCCCTCATACCGGCCCAGTTTAAAACCATGCAGGCAACATGTCGCTCACCCCTGTTGGCCCTTATCAACATGTCACTGGCCTCAGGGATGGTGCCCACCAAGTGGAAGCAAGCGGTAGTTACACCCATACTAAAAAAGCCTACCCTTGATCCTATAAAACCCGAGAACTATCGCCCCATCTCACTGCTGCCGTGGGCTGCTAAAGTCACCGAAGCCCACGTGAATAGGATCCTGGCCGACCATCTTGCCAAAGCTGACATCTTGGATCCCACGCAAAATGGATTTCGTGCAGGCCACAGCACGGAGACTGCCTTGTTATACATGGTCGAACATCTGCGCTCCGTGCTGGATACCGGACGAACATCGGCACTCTTGTTGTTAGATCTGAGTGCCGCCTTCGATACGGTATCCCACGAGATCCTGCTGCGGCGGTTAGAGGAAGCTGGGGTCAGGGGTTTGGCTCTAGGGTGGTCCCGCTCCTTCCTTTCCAACAGATCTTTTCAGGTTGCGATACCACCCGGTAAATCCACCTCTCACCCGCTCACCGTGGGAGTCCCACAGGGATCATCTTTGAGCCCCACTCTTTTTAATCTATATGTGAGTCCGCTGGCTGCGGTAGTCAAACTCTGGGGCCTGACAATGGTGTCCTATGCGGATGACATGCAGCTGGCGGTCACATTAAGTGGGGACTCGGCTGTGGACGCCCTCAACTTTTGTGAGGGGCTACGTGCGGTGGCCAATTGGATGAACCAAAATTGTCTCCAATTGAACACAAAGAAGACCGAGGTGATGGTGGTTGGGAAGCAACCTGGATGGTGGAATGACAACTGGTGGCCCCCCGAGCTAGGAATGATCCCATCTCCTGCTATGGAGATAAAAAATCTTGGGGTATGGCTGGACCCCACCCTTAGTTTTACCTGCCAATCTAAGAGGGTGGCTGCCTCCTGTTTTGGCATAATCAGGGGTATCAGGCCGGTGCTGAAATTCTTCGATGCCCCCACTAGACAGCTTGTGGTTCAGGCCTCTGTACTATCTAGGATAGATTATGCCAGTGTCCTGCTAGCAGGTACGAACAAGGCAGAACTCATGCGGTTGCAACGAGTGCAGAATGCCGCCGCAAGAGCGGTACTAGGGTTGCCCAGACGTTGCTCAGTGTCCAGAGCACTGCAATCGCTTCATTGGTTGCCTGTTGCTCGTCGGATCGAGTTTAAGGTGCTCTGCCTGGCTTTTAAAATTTTGAAAGGTACGGCCCCACCTATTCTGATGAACTTACTAACCCCATATGTTCCCTCTCGATCCTTGAGATCGATGGGTCAGAATCTGTCTGTTGTTCCACGCTTTCTGCTGAGTCGGATGGGTGGCCGCTCCTTCCGAGTAGTAGCGGCCAAATTGTGGAACTCTCTTCCCAGTGAAATCCGAGCTATGGAGGATCTTTTTCAGTTCAGACGCGCCATTAAAACCTTTCTTTTTAATTAATACTCCTTGATTCAGTTGCGTTTTGTGATGTTGTGTATACCTTTCTTGGCGCCAGGACGCCCCTTTGCTGGGGCAGCTGTCCGCGGTACAAAAACCAATAACATAACATAACATAACATTGGTAGCTGTAGCATAGAGCAGACAAGCTTAATGTAGGGCAAATTAATAAAGCATTTATCATAACCAAAACAATTAAAAAGTAGAAAACATGACACAATAAATATCCAACTCTAATGTATTAAAATATAGTAAATGTTTATGAACAAATAGACACCAAAACAGCAAACATTAGATGTACAGAACTGGAAATATGATTTTTAGAGGTTTTAAGCCAAAATAGTGCCTATAAGGGCAAAATGCTAATCACAGTTATCTCATTGATCTAGACCAGGAACCGATCAAAATTTATGGTTGACCCTGAGCTACTGCCGTTCAGGTACAGGGACCAAGTTTGCCCCCGTGGAAATGTTACCTTCTGATTTGAAAAAGATTTTCTGGTGAACAGTCCTTATCGCCGGGCAATGGCGACCCAGTGACACTTGGGTCCTCTGTGTGAGCCACGGCTCCGATGGGAAACTTGCCTAGGAATGTCTCCTTGGCAGTCAGATGCTTTTCGACATTGGCCTTAGTGAAGTTCCCCTACTTTCAGACTTGGAAACTTTTCTGAAAGATGAAATCTTTTATGCAGGGGAAACTGGCAAGTTATTTTATCTTATGTTATGTTGATTTGTATAGCATACTAATCACCAAAGAGGGCATTCAGGCACTTGGGCAAGGTTTGTAGGTGTGTGGTTCCGTGGGGCTTATATGACGAACCAGGACTTTAGCTTCTTGAGGAACTCAATAAGTGAGCAGGAGTCTCTGATACGTTGAGGGAGATCATTCTATGTCTTAGGTGGGATGTAGAAGATGAGCGACCTCGCAGGATAGTTGTGTAAGTGAGTGTAGCAGAGCGTAGGTGTCTAGTGGGTTGGTGAAAGAGTATGCTGCTGTTCAGGTATTCTGGTCCTGTGTTGTGTAGGGCGTTGTATGTATGTGACAAGTTTGAATTGGCCGAGCTTGTGAATGGAGAGCCAGTGAAGCTTCCTGAGCAGCGGAGTGATGTCGGTGCAAAATGGGAGGCAGTGTATGAGTCTTGTAGCCCTGTTCTCAATGGTCTGGAGTCTGATTAGGAGTTGTTGGGAGATACCAGAATAGAGAGTGTTGCTGTATTCCAGCCTTCTGGGGATGAGTGCTTGTGTGATGATCCATCTAGTGTTCTGAGGCAACCATTTGAATATATTTCACAGCATGCATAGGATGTAGACTTAGGAGGTGCACAATGTGTTCACTTGAGAAGTCATGCTGAGCTAGTCATTAAGGATGATCACTAGATTTCTTGCGTGGTCTGTGTTTGTTGGTACTAGTTCCGATGGCCACCAGGTAGAATCCCATGGGGAGGTCTTATTGCAGAAGACCAGTACTTTCGTCTTGTCAGACTTGAGCTACAGGTAGTTGGTTTGCATCCTGTTTGCTACCATGGTCATGCAGTTGATGAAGTTGGTTCTTGTGATGTTTGTCTTTTCTTTCAGGGAGAGGATGAGTTGAGCGTCATTGGCATAGGAGATGACTCTGATGTCTTGTGATCAGATGATGCTGGCGAGCGGTCTCATCTATATGTTGACAAGAGTGGGGCTGATGGATGATGCCTGTGAGACACAGCATATCAGTTTCTTAGTTTCTGATGTGAAGGGTAGCAGCCTAACCCTTTGGGTTCTTCCAGTGAGGAAGGAACAGATGTATTTGAGAACGGATGCTTGTATGTCAATCTAGTTGAGTCTTTGATGAGGGTGTAGTGGGAGACAGTGTCAAAGGCCATTGAGAGGTTGTATAGGATGAGGGCCGCTGTTTCTTCTTGGTCCAGAATGTTTAATGTTGTTGTGGTCATAATGAGTACTGTTTCAGTGCTGTGGTTCTTTCTCTGCAAGTTTCCATTCATACAGGAAATTGGTAGGCTTGATTGAGGTGTTGATGTCTTGGGTCTAGGAGATGCTGAATGGTGATGTTCCTAGGCTGTGGATATGGTGGTGGCATATGAATGGCCCACACGATTGCCACTGTATCATTTCTAGTGAGGGTTGTCCATTAGGTCAGATGGTGGTCCTGGTTGTTGGTGGGTAGGTTTCAATGGGTTCTCTGGAGTGGGGTTGGTGTGCGAAGTTGCAGTAGATGTTTGTGATTTTGCTGTGGAAGAAGTTGAACACTCTAACACCAGCCAAGGATCCAGAGCTTTGAGGTCACCCTTTTTGGGTTAGGACTCCCTCTACCAAAAGCCACCATCAGGGTCTAGGGCATGTCTAGATGGAACTGGTCAGCTGGCTCTTAGATATAACAGGTTTCTTGCAGATGTTGTCACTCCGTACCTTAAAAGGAGGTCAGCCAACTGACCCTTGGAGTCCACTTCTTTGTCCTGTTACAGGTTCAGGCCTTGGGACTTCTAGCCACATGTTCAACAGCAAGTTCATTCCTTATTCTGTCTTCCACAGGACCAGAGATGTTAGGAAAAAGGCATCCAAGTGGTGCCACATTTATGCCTGGCACTAGTTTCCGGGTTGGGTAAACTCCCTGACCAATAGTGTAAAAGCTCCTAGTGGCAGCCCTACCCGCTTTCACATAATTTGCTTTGCTCCCCTTTTTCCTTGTGTTTTTTGTGCAGCCAGTGGCATCCTTTCTTTACTGGCTGTGGCTTTCATTTTGTTGTGGCTGGTAGCATATTGGACAATGAGTTTTTGTGGCTTTTTCCCGCATTGGGCTAGTGTCAGGCCTTAGGGGTGAGTGGGTCTCAATCTGTGGAAATTGTAGTATCCTTGTCGGTTAAGTGAACTCCTGGTTGTTGTGTGGCTGCCTGGCAATATAGTGCTTGACCTGGCTACTAACAGGTAATTTTGTGCAGGTGTTCTGTTCATTTTTGTTGCTCCTTAGGCCCATGGAGTATTGAATACATTGGTTATTGTATGTGCCACTGTTTCATCCATGGTCAGGATAGCTGGGAATGTCAAGAAGGGTTAAGATTGTGCCTGAAGTAGATTGCATATGTTGGCGTTGATGCTACAAATGGATGAAATGGATGAGATTTTGGCCTTGCTGCTAATGCAAGCCCCACAAGGGGGGGCAAGCCATGGAGCAGTAGAACCTGCAAAGAGGCCAAGGAGACCAGGAGCGTCACCCTGGGTGGCATGTCCCTCTGTAAAAAAGCATGCATACAGACAGGGACCTAAGAAAGAAGGGGTTTCAAGGGCAGGTGTTGCTGCAGGCGTCCCGCCAGTGAGCAGTTTATGCAAAGGCAAGGGACCCTTTCTTCCTTGACAGTACGTCAGCTAGTAATAGAATTGCCCAGAACTGCAACAGTTGCATAGCAATTGTGGTAATTCCTGCTGGGGACACAGGGCAGCCAGATGTGGTAACACATTTAGCCAGTGTTTTGACTTTGCTTTCTAAGGTAGGAATATTGTCTGAGACTTTGGTATGGGGAGTATAGCTAAAGGTGATAATGTGGAAAGGGCCAGGAGGCCCACCTTGAGGGCATAGGGGTCCAGCTAGTTAGGCACATGTGGCTATTTAACCAGTTGGGGCGTGGGGATGGCACCGGTTGGACCAGTGCCGCAAGGGTCAGTGGGGGGCAGTACCCTGAGCTCAACCAGTGTTCAGCAAGTACTTCCGGCACAAGTGGGGGCCGCACCCCCTCCTTAGGAGAGAGCACCAGCAGGTACAATGGCACCCTCGCCAAGCATTGGATTTGGGCATGTGCATTCTGAGCATAATTAGGTGAGCATGCATGTACTGATGGATGTGAAAGACAACATTTAGAAGGGTAATTATATTAATATGTGTAAACTGATTTCAGATAGACCAGAGTGGGAGGAGAGTAAGCGGTACGAGAAATGCCCTTACTCTAGAAAGTGTGGCCATTGGTTATAAAAGAAGAGGATGGGGAGACACTACTGAATTTAAAAAAGGGTTTCATAATCTTTCAGGCAACCGGGGCAGAGCGTTTCCCCACTTTCGAGGCACAGTTAGCATACTACCAGAATAGGATTGTTTGCACTCACGACGCGTTCATAGGCACGGCCTGAAGGGATTATAACAAGGAATTTAGAAGGCTTAAGGCTAGTAGGCCCACATTGGCATGGGATCAGATTGATATTAACTCATGGCTGCACTTTATGAAACCACAAAGGCTGAACGCTGCCCCTAGTCAGCACTTTCATTCGGGAGTAGGGACGAGTGGTAGTCCGGCAGGGAAGGCAAAGAAAGAGTCTTGTTGGAAAATTAATAGGAGATCCTGCTCCAGACCCCCAGAGGTGTGTAAGTTCAAGTATTACTGTTCATTTTGCAGTCTCTGTTCCCACCCACACACCAAATGTTTTGAAAAGTCAAGAGACAAAGGCCCTAAGAAGCAGGACTGAGAGACTCCTTCTGGTGAAGGCACCTTCCCCAGGTCCTTTGGCAGGCAATGGTACCATGGCTTAATGTTTATAGTAATACAGTGGCAGTTCAGTCCTTGTATGAAGGTTTTTAGAGTCAGTTTTAGGAGTCCTGCAGGGGGTTGTGTGGGGGTCTTATTCAGCAGGAACAGCAGTCCCCCAAGGCTGACACCAGTTGCCCCATAGACAGGAATAAATTGACAGCCAGGTTAGACATCACTTGTAGGTTACAGGACGAAGTCCGCTCAATCAGGGCAGCCTTTTCCTTGGCATTATATGGGGATTTTCAGTGGGGGAGCTGATGGCTAAGAAAATAGGAGGGTCAGGAAGTGGGGTAGCCAGGAGGCAGACATTTATTGACTTGCTGGTTCTCTCGCGGTCACAATTTCTTGTTCTAAGACTGCCCAGTTCAGTAAGAGCAACCATGTAGTACAAAAGAACAAGAAGAGTTGGAGGGTCTGTGAGCCAAAAAACCTGGCCTATAAGGTCCTCATTAGAAAACCACACTGTTGGATTGCACTGAACCAGACCAAGTGGTCACACGACACTAAATGTATGATAGATATCCTATCAGCCCACCCACTTGGCGGAGCCTCGTCATGTAGGACGTCTAGAACCAGGGTGGTGTGTTCAAGCCCAGATGAATTGGCCAGACAGCACACAATTCTGGTTCATACAATGGAAGTGTCCATGCCACTGAGCGGTGCTGGTAAAGTGCAGTGCAAACAAAAAAAGGTGAATAAGTGATGTTAAAATGACGGTCGAGGCAAAAAAACTCTTTATTGATATTCACCAGGACGCCAGATTAAAAGAAGTGTAGAACAGTGTGAAAGAATAACTGTTTGCTTTGCTGTGTTGTTAAATAGGCCAACATGTTTCTGCCAACGGGTGATACTGCACCGGCATTCTTCAGGGCCACATAAATAAGATGTTGCTACTGCAAAGGTACACTCTAATGGTATTATATAAAGTGAAAAAGACAGACCAAAAATCCTAGAGGACTGTCAAACTAATGGTGTGGTCACTTGGACCATCCTACCGTATCCCCTAGTACCAATTCGTTGATAGAGGATGCATTCCTGTGAAAGAAACAAAAAGACAAAAACTATTTTGTGTTCATCAAACATAACAAACTAATTATGTCATGAGGACCATTATAGGACTCAGCGAGGCTAGTCCCTATTAGAACGGCCATTCAATATGATGTAGGTTGCAATTAGAGTAAACCACAGACATTGCTGAATATCATTTTTCAAAAAGTAAACAAGACTTACCCAGCAATATGTGGGAGTCAAGCCTCACCTCACCCGGCAACAGCTCGGAGAATGAGGCCCCGCTCTAAGCACAAACAAACAAATGTGAACATGTAAGCCCAGGCGACTCAAAGGGTCTAAAAAGTATCCTAAGTCCATACTATGTTTAAAGAGTTTGTGCGTATAAAAAACTGGTTGTATGGTTGCCCACAATGATCACAGTCCCATGGATAGCAAGAGAAGGCTGATTAAAACTAATGTAAAATACTGACTGACTGGGAAAACCATTTGTGAAAACCCTTTCTAAACTAGTGACACTGAGTTAAATTTGTTCAGAAACACTCAAAAAACGCATACAGGAGCTCTTTTTAAGCACCCGGTTTGACTAGTAAAGCCTTCTCTTGCCAGAATAGTAATTCAAAATAATTTACAATAGACTTTAATAGTGAGCACTTGACCTTAGCCCACTGTTCTAGTGAGGCTTTAGATGTAGGTCATGGCTCTGTTTGTTCTTATGCAGCCTAACCTTGGACTGCATTCTCACTCAGACACACCACCATTATAACTCTGCTTGTGATCGCTACAGTACATTTCCACCTGACAACTGTATGCGTTTTTTGAGTGTTTCTGAACAAATTTAACTCAGTGTCACTAGTTTAGAAAGGGTTTTCACAAATGGTTTTCCCAGTCAGTCAGTATTTTACATTAGTTTTAATCAGCCTTCTCTTGCTATCCATGGGACTGTGATCATTGTGGGCAACCATACAACCAGTTTTTTATACGCACAAACTCTTTAAACATAGTATGGACTTAGGATACTTTTTAGACCCTTTGAGTCGCCTGGGCTTACATGTTCACATTTGTTTGTTTGTGCTTAGAGCGGGGCCTCATTCTCCGAGCCGTTGCCGGGTGAGGTGAGGCTTGACTCCCACATATTGCTGGGTAAGTCTTGTTTACTTTTTGAAAAATTATATTCAGCAATGTCTGTGGTTTACTCTAATTGCAACCTACATCATATTGAATGGCCGTTCTAATAGGGACTAGCCTCGCTGAGTCCTATAATGGTCCTCATGACATAATTAGTTTGTTATGTTTGATGAACACAAAATAGTTTTTGTCTTTTTGTTTCTTTCACAGGAATGCATCCTCTATCAACGAATTGGTACTAGGGGATACGGTAGGATGGTCCAAGTGACCACACCATTAGTTTGACAGTCCTCTAGGATTTTTGGTCTGTCTTTTTCAATTTATATAATACCATTAGAGTGTACCTTTGCGTAGCAACATCTTATTTATGTGGCCCTGAAGAATGCCGGTGCAGTATCACCCGTTGGCAGAAACATGTTGGCCTATTTAACAACACAGCAAAGCAAACAGTGATTCTTTCACACTGTTCTACACTTCTTTTAATCTGGCGTCCCGGTGAATATCAATAAAGAGTTTTTTTGCCTCGACCGTCATTTTAACATCACTTATTCACCTTTTTTTGTTTGCACTGCACTTTACCAGCACCGCTCAGTGGCATGGACACTTCCATTGTATGAACCAGAATTGTGTGCTGTCTGGCTAATTCATCTGGACTTGGACACACCACCCTGGTTCTAGACGTCCTACATGACGAGGCTCCGCCAAGTGGGTGGGCTGATAGGATATCTATCATACATTTAGTGTCGTGTGACCACTTGGTCTGGTTCAGTGCAATCCAACAGTGTGGTTTTCTAATGAGGACCTTATAGGCCAGGCTTTTTGGCTCACAGACCCTCCAACTCTTCTTGTTCTTTTGTAGTTTCAGTAGGGGTATTTGAGTTTGGATGGTCTTTAAATATATTCCCCTTGACCCTCCCTAATTTATTGTTTTTCAACCATGTAGTACTCCACAGGGCCTGGGTAATGTCTGTTGTTCTATGCAGCCTTTCCTGGCCCACCAGTCACTAGAAACAACTGGTCCTCTATTGGCTAACAAGGACGGTACACCACTGACTAGATTTCAGTTTTCCAGGCACGGAAGGCAGTGGGCTAGATCACGAAGAATACTGATCCCAATCCTTCCAAATAGGGGCAGCCAGGGCTGCAGCGGGGATGGGACTGGTGAGGCCTGTAGTACAAAGAAGAAGTACAAAGAATTGGCAGATGAAAGCCTGACTTTTGCTAGTACTACGTGAGATTGAACCTATTGTAGGCTATGTTTACTGATCTCTCCCCCTCTTTTCTCCATATTCTCTTGTTAACACAGGAGGAATCTGTTTGGAATGGAGGCAGCCGCGGATACCTTCATCGCCTCCTATCTACGCAGGATCAGAAAGTGCAAAACAATTCTGGTTTTGGGTCACTGATATATGATATGGCCCACATCATTCTATTTATCATGCGGATATGCAGCTAAGGCAAAGGAAGCAGTGTACCGACTGACTTTATGTGGTCAAGGAGGGCTACATTTGGCTAATTTGAAGATAGCCTTGGACACTCCCCACGGTCATAATATTGCACCTGGGCAGCAAAGATATGGTGGAGCTTTGAAGGAAATACTTATTTGAACTAATTATTTTGAAGGTTGGATGGCTCAGAAAATTGTTCCCAGAGACTATAATCGTATGGTCCAATATGGTGCCCAGGTTAAATTGGTGGGGTGGTAAGTCTGTCAGAGCCCTCAATGAGGCAGTTAAGAGGTTGAATAACAAGGCAGGTAAGTTATTCAGGTCCGCCAGTTTGCCAATCATACCACATAAGTGGCGTTCATTTGTCCAAGAGAAGTAATGCACTGTTTCTCGAGGATCTCCTGGCATGGCTGGGACATCATCCTTGTTGGGCGGGGTGCCAGATAAAAGGTGAACTGTGCTATGTTATGTTATGTTATGTTATGTTATATTAATTTATTATGCGCACAGCTACTCCAGCCAAGGAGCGTCCCGGCGCAGAGACAAGGAGAAACATAACACAACAGGAAAAGATAAAACCTAAGAGGGACAGCTAAAACAAGAATGTTTTAATAGCTCTCTGAAAAGACAACAGGTCCTCAAGCAGACGGATTTCAACTGGGAGGGTGTTCCAAATTAGTGCAGCTTTCACGCTGAAAGAACGACCCCCCATCCGGCTGAGTCTGAATCTGGGGACCACAGCAAGGGCCTGGCCCTGGGATCGGAGATTGCGGGTGGGGACATAGAAAGAGATACAGTTGGACAGAATTTCAGGGCCTATACCTCTTAAGATTTTAAAGGTCAGACAAAGGACCTTAAAAAGAATACGCTTCCTTACAGGGAGTCAATGCAGGGAGCGGAGGACAATCGCCACCGGGCAAAATCTGGGTAGGCCAACAATGGCTCTAGCCGCAGCATTTTGAACCCGCTGCAGGCGAGTTAACTCAGCCTGATTGGCCCCAGCCAGAATAGAGCTAGCGTAGTCCAGGCGAGAGATGATAGTTGCCTGGACTACAAGCTGTCTGGTTGGGGCGTCGAAGAATTTAAGAACTGGTCTTAAACCTCTTAACAAACCAAAACAACAGGCTGCAGTTTTTTTGGTGTGCCCTACAAAGGTAAGGCCAGCGTCCAACCAGACCCCCAGATTTTTCACCTCCGACACCGGGGTCGGAGTGGGGCCCAGCTCAGAAGGCCACCACTGATCGCCCCATAGCTCTACTCCCTTCCCGACAACCATTACCTCAGTTTTCGTGGCATTAAGCTGGAGACAGTTTCCTGTCAACCAGCTAGCCACCGCCTTCAGTCCAGACTGAAACCTGGGGGCATCTTGTTCCGCATCCCCGCTGAGAGTAACCGCCAGCTGTGTGTCGTCGGCGTATGAGACCAAAGTTAGGCCCCACTGCCTCGCGACATCAGCCAGCGGTCTCACGTAAAGGTTGAACAACGTGGGACTCAGCGAGGACCCCTGCGGAACCCCCATGGCCAGAGGCTTGGAACTGGACTTGAAGGGAGGGATGGCAACACAGAAGGAGCGGTTGTCTAGGAAGGAGCGGAACCATTGCAGCGCCTGGCCACCGATACCAATCTCCTCGAGCCGATGCAGGAGGATGCTGTGAGATACCGTGTCGAAGGCGGCGCTGAGGTCTAACAATATCAGCGCCGCCGTCTGACCAGCATCCAACCTCGCACGCAGGTGTTCCACCATCACGAGAAGAGCTGTCTCCGTGCTGTGGCCAGCACGGAAGCCATTCTGTGTGGGATCGAGGGCATTGGTCCGAGCTAGATGTTCTTACAGGGCCAGATTGACATGGGCCTCTGTCAGTTTAGCCGGCCAGGGTAGCAGCGAGATGGGACGAAAACTTTCAGGCTTAGACGGGTCCAAGGAGGGTTTTTTGATAATCGGGGACACCACCGCCTGCTTCCATTTAGTTGGAACTACCCCTGACTCCAGGGAGAGGTTGACAAGGGAACGTACAACAGGGCGTCCCATAAAGGTCTGATCTCGAAAGAGAGCAGGTCTCACTGGATCAGACGGGGATCCAGATTTAACTTGCAAAGCAAGTTTATCAAACCCATCCGAGGTAAGAGGGGGGAATGAGAGCAGGGTGATCTGACGAGGTGTCACATTGGGGCTTCCCAACGCGACCCCAATGCTAGGGAATGTCCGATAGATAGCTTGGACTTTTCCCAAGAAGTAGGAAGCAAGGGATTCGCAATGGGAGACAGAACTCCCGGCCGTAGAGGTAGTCCGCTTTGCCATAAGATCTTTAACCGCCTTGAAGATGGCCTTCGACGGGTTGGTGCTGTTCCGGAATTCTTCGGCATAGAAGGCCGCTCGAGCACGACATATGGCCCGATGATAGAGCTTGACGGACGCGGCATATGCAGCTTTTAGATCAGCCCCATATGTCTTCCGCCAAGCCCTCTCCACCCGTCTACAGGCTCCCTTCAAGGCGCGTAAGGCGCCGTCATACCAGGGACTCGACTCTCGAGGATTGATCTTAGTTGATACAATAGGTATCAGAGCGTCCAGAGCCCTAGTAAGCCAGGAGCAAAAGAGGTCATACCCCTCTTCTACGTTGTTCAATGGGCCCAAGGGCTCCACTGACAGAAGACGATGGAAGTCTTCCAACCTGAGTTTATTCCAGGATCTCCTAGGTACCCGTCTAGCTGAAGCAGTGGAAGTGGTAGCTGATACGGGACACAGGATGGACACCAGAAAATGGTCAGACCATTCTACTGGAGTGATCGCAGTGATTTTAGCCTCTGTCAGATTGGTGAAAAAAGGGTCAAGAATATGTCCCCCAGTATGAGTAGGCTGGGAGACCAGCTGGGAAAGTTGGAAAGCCTCTAAGTCCAAAGAAATGCTACGAGCTGTCAGACTGGAAAGTGTATCGAAATGCAGATTTAAATCTCCCAGAATGGAAAAATTGGCGCAGTCAGTGATCAAGGTGCCGACAATATCCGAAAAAGTATTTCTAAACACCACGTCACTGCCCGGCGGACGATACACCACCATCCCAGAGAGTGTGAACTCTGGGCTGACAGAGACTTTAAAAGAGGCACTTTCACAGCCAGCAATCTTGAGACCATTCCACACACAGGGAAAGCAGGACCTCACTATAAGAGCTATTCCCCCACCTCTAGATGATCTATTCAAGGTGTACATAGAATAGCCAGGGGGGCATGATAGATTGAGAATGGCAGTGTCAGCTTCCTGAAGCCATGTTTCAGTTATGGCAAAGATATCCGGGGCTTCATCCTCGATCAGATCGTACACGTTCTGCTGATGTTTCAGGACCGACCTTACATTTAGGTTCATAATCCGCAGAGAGGAAGGAGAGACCCTACTGTGGTGGGTGACAGAAGGATCTTTCCGGGGGAGAGGCATCGGGGGGTCAAGTATCAAGCCATTGAAGGGACAACGATACGGGCCACAGAGTGGGTGGACAGGCGGTAATGTAGAGCTGAAGCTCACCTGGCCGATCGAAACCAGGCTCTCCCTGGAGTATGTCCGCATGGCGACGAAGCAGATGAAAAACTCGTCGCAGCCCAGGGGCCCGCCACGTCCCGCACGGCCTTAGAGCGGACGGGCGCAGACGGGCAGGACTCTGGCACGACTCCGGCCACGCGAGGACACGCCCGCTGCGCGATCCCGCTGCGCTAGGGGAGGAGCATTAAATATGCGTTCCCCCGCTGGCGCATGCGCAATGAAGCGCTGTCGGTCTAATCCCTCACCTCACCCCAAACCAAGATGTCCGCCTCCCCAGGCACCCAACCCGCCAAGCGGTGGTGAGGGACACGATTATAGTGCAAGTAAGGGGGGCTGGAGAGCGAGGGTCTGAACGACCTAAAAGAAGAAAACAATCAGGTAAATAAAATGCAGCTAAGCAGCAAGCGCCGTAACGCTCCTAGTCTGTGTCAGATGAGGTCGTACTTGGTGGGAACATTTTAGGGTCCATAGACGGCATCTTTATAGACCAAAGTTAACAGCGGTCTCACAGGACAGGTGCTGGCAGCAAGTCAAAGAAGATTTATGGGCAAAGGGGCAGGTGTTGACATACCGTCCCTACCTTGCAATCACCCGCACAGTTGGCATGAGCTGGTACGGCCCCTTGTGTGAACAAGGAATGTGGGTGAAGGGGGAGCCCAAGATACGTTTTCTAAGGGCAGCCGGACCTCCTGCAGAGGAACTACTGGTATGGAAGGGTGGATGGTGGGACTCTCCCTTGAGGAGGAATCATTCATTGTTCTTGGATGGGGGTTCTAAAAGAAGGTGTCCCTAAACCTGTCATGATCTCACTAAGAATGTTTTTTATATTTTATGTCTTAGTTGCACAGGAACAAAAACTTAGTTTATGATAGGTAACTCCCATATATTAGTGGCTCTGTTAACGCTAGTTCTTAACTATGTAAATAAGAATGTAACTAATTTGGGCAATTATGTTTTTGAAATAATGCTTTTGAAATAATGTTTGTGTGTATGTTTTAATAAATACAGCCAGGGCTCTCACAACCCATATCCCAAAAAGTGAAATGGACTGGGCTTTCCTCATTGAAGCACTTGATTTGGGATAAGGTAGGGCCTTTTTGGGTTTCGAGAGAGATTGGCGACTGCCTGCCATATTGAACAAGCATTGGAAAAGGCAATAGATTTAGTCAGTGTGATTAATAATCAGCTGTTTTTGTTGTAAGTTGTTACTTGGTGAGCAGTTGTACAATATTAGTCACTGAAAATCAGTTAAAGTGTTATGACTTGTTTATTGAGAAAGGCAGTAGATTGTGATGATACTGGTGGTACTATAAGGTGGGGAGATTCGGTAAAGGGCAGAGGAGAAAGAAAAAAGCGCTTGAAATGGGTGCAGCCATGGGGATACAGTGGTGACTGGTGACATTTGAAAGTGGTGAGTGTAAACGTTTGGTATGACTTTTATGTAGAAAGCGTTACAAACAAGCTTAGTGGATATATGTGGGGTCCAGGCTGGGTCCTCCTCCAAAGAAAAAAATTGGAAAGAGATTGGCTAATGGTGCATTTTAAAGCCAAATAATTTGGTGATAAAGCAAGGCTTACAAAACAGTGGGAATGTATAGTCTTGAAATATTAAATACACTACAAAACTGCCCTATATCTTACTGCAGTAATATATTTAACCAGGGCCAGACTGGGAACACAAAGCAGCTCTGGCAAGTTTATCAGCCCATCCCGGGAAACAACCTTTACAACGCAGTCATTACATCATACTACCTTTACATAGCAGTCATTACATTGCAACTTCCTTTGCATAGCAAGTCATTACAATGCTGCCATTACATTGCATGTCACTACAACGCATGTCATTACAACGCATGTCACTACAACGCAAGCATTACATCGCAAGTATTTACAATGCATACCATTACAACGCATTGTACCCTTACACTATCCAACAGTTACCCTACTGTTACACTCACTGGAGTTAGAATAGTAATTTTTACCCCTACACTATCCAACACTTACCCTACTGTTGCACTCACTGGAGTTAGAATAGTCAGGGGCGAAACGAAACTTGAGGGGGCCCCCCTGCAAAGCACATGGAGGCCCCCCCCAGTGGCCCAACCCACCACCTACCACTTTGCCCTATCACCCAAAAACCTGGTATATTTTGATTTGAAACCTCCAACATTTAATAAAATGCTTGACTCAAAGTTCTAATGAGAAAGTGGGAAATCCTCATAACAGATAGGCTATGCAATTTGTAACAATACTGTCAAGAGCAGATTATTTAACTGAGGCAGTAATCAGAACAATGCCAAGGAGCTGTTCTATTGTCTCAGGAACTGCAGCAATCAGAAAAATCTTGAAATCAAGTCCAGGGGGCTCTATACACCAAAGGGATGGAGCTCCCAATAACCATAAAGTTAAAAAAGGTTCCCTTTGGTCAATACCAATTGTATACCATTCATGCCTCAAAAACACTCAACCCACCAACAAGCATCATTCTTCCCTCTGAATGTATTAAAGCACTTACAAAGCCAAATTATACAAAATATATGTTTTTAATCTATAAAATCCTGCTAAATCATACAATTTAGTATATTAAAAACACTTTAAAAACACATACCTCAAACAACACAATTCTCAATGAATACAATATCTCTGAAGGAGAATGAGCATAGACAATAAACGCTGTCATATACACGTTAATTTGGATCCATTATAAACAGCAGAGAGCACGTGTCTTGATTCCCTGTCTCTGTTTGACTACTGAATTGTCCAAATTTAACAACAAAGCGCACTTTTCAGGATCAAACGGGTACTCTTGATAGTGAGCAGTAAAAGTATTTCTACCCCTCGTCAGGGGTAGTAAGCGCTATATAAATACTTCTATTTTTCCATCTGTGGCACTGGTTGAAAGTGGCCTCCAACTAAGTTGTGACAAAATACGAACTCTGAAGCACAACTGAGTGAGACACATGACACTCCACAGCTGAACGTACTCACTCACATATATATCTGGACTGGACACAAATATATTTTCATATATTACAGAAATCACAGTTGGACACGTCTGTTTTGCTCGGCAGTAATCAAGTCGCACCACGAGACCTACTACGTAGCCCTATAATGCTGTCTTTGGTTCATAAAAGAATGCAGTATTTACTACTGTTTATTCTGAGAAAAACGGACACCCACACACGGTGAACTATAAAATATAATATATAACATTAGAGGTTGCCAGTCAGACTATTATTTGCCTGTGGCACACTCCCATGGGCACTTGCCACCAGCTACAATCCCTTACTGACTGATGGATTTAGGAGCTAATTACATTCTACTTAGTGTTCTCGTCAAATAGACGACCATAGCTGCCAAGGTTTCAGAATGCTATGTGTGACATTTTCATAATTTCAGTGTAATTATGAGTGACATTTCAATAAATGAGTGACACTTTCTCGCAAGCAAAATCAAGCAATGAAGATGAGGGAAACATAAATATCAGAAATATGACACCCATTTGAGCAACAAGAAACTCGAAGAAGTAATTGAACTAAAGTGCAGTACCAGCAGGCAGCTGAAAGCAGGGCAGAGTCAGACAGCGAGAGTACTGGGATCTCAGACTCAGTAAACTACAGGCCAGAGGCGAAGGCAGCTCAGAATGATTGAAGCATTTATTAAATGTATTAATAACATCAATAGCAAGTTAGCTGAGCTACTAATACACAGATGCCTTACCCAGCCTTTGCCCACACTGGGTCCCTGGGATCCTCCCTGCTGCCAGCATCACTCAATCAGATCAGGATTCAGAGCATCAGTGGAGGCTCCAGGGCCTTTCTGTCACAAGTGGGACCATGCCCACAACCGATGGATGTGAGGCCCCAACATTTACATCTCTTCTCAGCTACCTAATTAAGAGCCAAACTTGCAGATAAGCTCCGGGCACTGGGCAAGCCTCGGGTTGAGGGGCACACAGTCCCACATAGGTTATAGCTGGCAGCCAGAGCTCTGTGGTGTTGTATTCCAAAAGTTACTCTGAGTCTAACACGTAGCACTGGGCAGGGCGGTGCATGTCTGATGTAGCCAGTTTCATTTACAGAGCGTGTAACACAATATGATTAAATATCTAACTCATGAGAAAGATAAGATTAAGTAAAAATGTGAAATTGCTGACACACATTACCTTAATGCTTTTAACACTCATTGTTCGCCAATCAATTGATCTTTTTGGTGTTAATGTTGTTAAGGACATGAAGATAGTGCCAATTTTAATGTCATACAGCAGATAACTGTCTACTTTAAGAACACATCTCTCGCTTTGCCCTTGTCTCGGATATTTGGATCAACTTCACAAGGGAACAAGAACCCTGGCCTGCTCGTCCTTTGGATCAATTTTGCAGGGGAACAAATACAGCAGCTCCTTTTCAAACAGGGGCCAGTGACGTGTAGCCAGGGCCTGGGTTGTCACAGTGAGGGAGGTTAGCGTTATGAGGGGTCTCAGCACAATGTACATAACAGAAATGTTGCTTTCTAACACTTACCATTACAGAGAACAAGCCACCAAAACACACATGCTTTCATCCATACCTACATGTGATGAATGGGAATGGGTGGGATTTAAACCTGTGAATGACAGAAGGATGCTCTCAAGCAGGGACTGAGACTCCAGTGCCCAAAACCATGATGCTGAAAGCGCCACTGGCTAGTAGTGGATACTTCCATAGACTACAATGGCAATTGTATAGTTTAGAGAGTCGGCTGCACTATGCCTTCCCCCTATACGCCAACTCATTAATCTCTCGTTTTCCTCAGGGACAGTTCCAACTAAGTGGAAACAAGTCTACGTCACTCCTATTCTGAAGAAACCCGCATTGGACCCTCTCCTACTGGAGAACTACCGTCCGATCTCTCTGCTCCCTTGGGCTGCGAAGGTGGCGGAGGCTAATGCCAATGGAATCTTGACCAAACCTCTCCAGACTGCTAATATTCTGGATCCCTCTCAAAATGGATTTTGGGCAGGTCATAGCACCGAGACTGCTCTCCTTGCTATGACGGAAAATCTGTGCGCTGTGCTTGACTCTGGTCAGACTGCGGCACTGGTGTTACTTGACCTCAGTGCCGCATTCGACACGGTCTCACACGAGATACTGCTACGACGTCTGGGAGAGGCAGGGGTCTGTGGTCTTGCACTTGAATGGCTTTGGTCATTTCTAACAGGCCGCTCTTTTCGGGTCGCGACTCCTCCATTTGAGTCTAAACCCTATTTCATCGAGCAGGGAGTACCGCAGGGGTTGGCACTAAGCCCCACATTGTTCAATCTGTACATTCAGCCGCTGGCTGCGGTCACCAAGCAGTGGGACCTGACTATGGTTTCGTATGCTGACGATACGCAGCTGGCGGTTGCAATTAGTGGGGACTCCGACTCTGAGGCCTCTCGGTTTAGGGAGGGTCTGAACGCAGTGGCAGGCTGGATGACGGCGAACTGCTTGCAGCTCAACGTTAAGAAAACTGAGGAACTTGTTGTTGGTAAGCACAATAACCTCTGGGGCGATCAGTGGTGGCCTGCAGAGCTGGGTCTAACCCCCATTCCAGTATCCGAGGTTAAAAATCTAGGTGTCTGGTTTGACCCCGCCCTCAGTTTCTGCGGACATACCAAAAAAGTGGCTGCCACATCCTTTGGTATTCTGCGTGGGCTCAGACCAATCTTGAAATTCTTTGATGCCCCTCCCAGGCAGTTGATAATCCAGGCCACCATACTCTCCCGGCTTGATTATGCAAGTTCGCTCCTGTTGGGGGCCAATCAGGCGGAAGTTACACGGATGCAGCGCGTGCAGAATGCGGCAGCTAGGGCCCTGGTGGGTCTTCCTAGATTCTGCTCACCGAAGGAAACCATCCGGAAACTCCATTGGCTGCCCATGGCTCAAAGGATTGAGTGTAAGACCCTATGTCTTTCCTTCAAGATTCTTAAACTGTCTTCCCCCCAGATCTTAGAACACCTTCTCACTCCCTATGTCCCCTCTCGCTCCTTGAGGTCATTGGGCCAAAACTTGGCTACAGTTCCACGGTTCAAACGCTGTAGAGCGGGAGGTTGCTGCTTCCGCTTTTGTGCGGGCAAGCTCTGGAACTCCCTACCAGCTCACATCCGTGCCCTAGATGACCTGCTTATGTTTAGGAGGGCTATTAAAACCTACCTTTTCCCTCCTGGACCGTAATAGTCTGCTCCACTGCTACCTCTCTTTTCTGTTATGTATGCTGTGTTCTTTCTGCCAGTCAAAGCGCCGGGACGCCCCTTAGCTGGGGCAGCTGTGCGCTATACAAGGTATGATAACATAACATAACATAACAATGAATGGCTTTAGAACAGTAAGCCCTGCATCATGCGTCACAGTTCAGAAAGCTGATTTACTGCCTGGCTTCTGTCTCCTTCAGAGCGAGTGGGGGCTGGAAGCCTGGGACAGACAGCCCAGACGTAAATGCATTGAGTTCTTTCGAGATATGATTGTATCTCTAAATAAATCAATCTATTTAATATTTGTAAGAATTTCAGGGGGGTGCAGCCCCAGAGCACTAGTGGAGAAACTGCCCCTGGCAGATGTAAAACAAGCATTTACAATGCAATAGGTCTCGCATTAATTACGTTTGAGCTATTGGCATTGCTAAATATTGCAACACCAATTGCAACAAAAGTCTATAAATTGTAGGCCAAAAAAATGTGTATTTTTTTTGTAGCAATGGTGGCATGCTGCACTTTAAATGAATATGTTTAAAAGTAAAGTGCGCCATACTCCGATTGCTACAATAGTTAATTGTGGATACATTAACAATTGATGTGTGCACTGATGGCTGGTGGAGTGGGTGCCTGTAGAAATTGTGCACTGATGCTGTGTCGCAATCCGCAAAATCCGCGAATTCCCGCGAATTTGCGGATTTTTTTTTTTTGTGTTCGCCCGTGTTTCTGCCAGTTCGCGAGGGTTTTTACAATTTCGCAATTTGCGAACTTACCTGTCGGGTCGCAAGTTTTGCGAACTTGTTGTTTCTACGTGTCCAGCCTGTTTGGGACACTCTTCTTCATCACTGCCACTCTCTGTCACCACTGCCACTCTCTGACTACTCATGCCACCCTCTGGCCCACCCATGCCACCCTCTGTTTCATCACCACACCCTCTGGTTGTCCAGTGTACATTATTTTCGGCAAAGCAAAGCACACCTTCCCTGCCTCAAGTGACCTGAATTAATTTGGGGCTGATTAATGTGTCACAGAATATTTTTTTAGCTGGCACCTGCTTCCTTAGTGCGCCCTGATTAGTGATCTTTTGCACTTGCTAAGTGCTTTCATTGTTGCAAAATTAGTTACAACACCTGCCCTGCCCCAACTGACAATAATGAATTAGGGGCTGATTAATGGATTTTAACTTCCAGCCTGGCTCCTGCTTGTCTCCCTTAGCTGTAATTCAGGACCTTTGCGGCATATGTGTAACTATTCTGAGGTTCAGAGCAGGGTCACATAATAGTTTCAACTGGCAACTGAACTCTGGAGGGGCCCCTCAGGAAGCACTACAGGAAATGGCTACTAATGATGAGCCTGAACTTTTGAACCTGGTAAGTAGTTACTTTCAGTTTTGCTAAGATCGTATTTCTGCAATTTTGCACTTATTCGCGGGGCGCGAACTCACGCAAACAGTGCGAGCAGTGCGAGCAAAATCCGCTGCTCGCGGATTTGCGGATTTTGCGGGAGATTCGCGAATCTCGCGGATTGCGAATTTCCCGAAAATCCGCAAAATCCGCGAGCGGAATGGATTTTCCGCCCATGCTTAGTGTGTGGTTATGTGTGTGTGTGTGGTTGTGTGTGTGTGGTTGTGTGTGTGTGGTTGTGTGTGTGTGCTTGTGTGTGTGTGGTTGTGTGTGTGTGTGTGTGTGTGTGCGGTTGTGCGTGCGTGGTTTTGTGTGTGTGTGTGTGTGTGCATGGTTGTGTGTGTGTGTCATTGTGTGTGTGTGGTTGTAATTGTGTGGGTGTGTGTGTGCTTGTGGTTGTGTGTGTGCTTGTGTGTGTGTGGTTGTGTGTATGTGGTTGTGTGTGTGGTTGTGTGTGTGTGCTTGTGTGTGTGTGCTTGTGTGTGTGTGTGTGGTTGTGTATGTGTGAGTGTGGTTGTGTGTACGTGGTTGTGTGTGCGTGGTTGTGTGTGATTGTGTGTGCGTGGTTGTGTGTGTGGTTGTGTGCGTGTGGTTGTGTGTGTGGTTGGGTGTGTGTGGTTGTGTGGGTGTGTGCTTGTGTGTGCCTGTGTGTGTGTGGTTGTGTGTGTGTGCTTGTGTGTGTGTGTAGTTGTGTGTGTGCTTGTGAGTGTGTGCTTGTGTGTGTGAGTGGGGTTGTGTGTGGTTGTGTGTGCGTGGTTGTGTGTGTGTGTGGTTGTGGTTGTGTGTAGTTGTGTGTGCATGGTTGTGTGTGTGTGTGGTTGTGTGTGTGTGGTTGTGCGCAGTGTATCGCACTAGGCGTGAGACCTAAAAATGGCCGAGGCTTTTTGTTTTGCTTCGGTTTGTTTTGTTTCCCAAACAGAGTGAAATGTGAAAAAAACTGCTGGAGCAGGTGAGAGGTGCGAGCAGGAGCCTATTGCCGGACTCTTAGAGCTCCACGGAGCAACCGGGTTAGTTTTTGTGAACCAGCTCCCGGGCTGAGTGCTGCCCTGTCACTGCCCGTTTGTCCCTGCTACTCTACTGCCTAGTCGCAGTGCTACTCCACTCTACTGCCCTGTGCGCTATGGCATCTCACCTGTCCTGTCACTGCCCGCTCCGCTTTCCCCGCTCTGCTGCCCTTTCAATGGTTTCTCGCTCCAGCGAATGCCCGCCACTTTTCTGCACTCTACTGCCCTATGACGTCTCTCTTGTCCAGTCACTGCACCCTCCCCTGTCACAGCCGGCAGTGCTATCAATGCTCTCCTGCCCTGCCACTGGTTTCTTGTTCTGTCACAGCTCTTAGACTCTCACAGCCTTACCACTGACCCCTTGACCTGCACAGCACTCATGCCCTGCCCCTGCTCCCCGCTCTGTCATTTTTCTCCTGTCCTGCCCCTGCTACTCGCTCAGTCACTGTTCACCTGACCTGACCCTGCTACTTGCCCAGTCACTGCTCTCATGTCCCATCACTGCTCTGTGCCCGGTCACTGTTCTCCTGCTGCCTTGTCACTTCTATTCAGTCCTGTCACCACGCCTACTACTCAAACTGCCCAGCAACTGTTTCCTGCCCTGTCCCCGCTCTGCTGCCCTGTCATGGCCCCTGCCCTCTCTCTAATTGGGGGAACAGCGTTTACAACGCAACTTTTACAACGCAGTACCTTTACGACGCAACCATTACAACTCAAGTCATTACAACGACTTGCGCTGGGGGGCGCTCTAGGATAGGGGATAGTTTTAATTTACTATCCAACACCTTCCCTACTATCCACGGGGACTAGAGTTGGAATAGTAAATTAAACTATTCACTATCCAGTGCCCCCCAACGCAAGTCGTTGTAACGACTTGCGTTGTAAAAGTTGCGTCGTAAAGGCATGCGTTGTAAAAGCATGCGTTGTAACGACATACATCCTCTAATTGTCTTCTCTTTTGCTAGTCTACAGCCAGCCTCTGCCTGTGACTGCTAGCCTTGAACTGCCATTGCCCGAGCACTGCCCCCATGTACTACTATTGTTATATCTGTAGAGCTTTACCACCCACCGTCCCGCGCCACTGCCCCTCTGTGCACACACTGTCCACAGCAGGCACGCGCCCGGCGCCTTCATTGTTCTCTTATGTGACAGCGAGCTTGGCTTGCGTGACACAATCCCGGGTACTAGAAGCATGCAGCCAGAGCTCTGTCAAAGCCTTGCATTTCAGCGCACAGCAGGGTGCGCACGCATTGTGTTATCTTGTTATTCTTGTCCCTGAAACATACTGCATACTTCTAAATTCTTATTCAACAACAGAAGTTCACAGAGACAAAACTTCTGTATGAATAGGAAAAGACGCTGGTCCTCTGGAATGACTCTTGCAACGTTCAGTTCTGCATCCCACTGTTGATGTTCATGCGCTGTCTGGTGGCTGGCGGGCGCTCGGAAAAAAAATAACACACTTGCGAGTGGTGAGCGCATGTGCACCACTGCGAGCATATGTTTTCAATTATAGCGCCCGTGTCTGGGCACGATAATTGAAAACATATGGGCATTGGTGCGCGTAACAGACACCAATAGGCCATAGGTGGAGCTACGCGACCGCCTATGGCCTATTGCCTGTTCTGTTAAAAAACAACACACACGCAAAGCCCAATCAAAATGGACCATAGGAAATGAACTCGCACAAGCATGTGGAATTTCCAGGTCCATTTTGAAAACCCGAAGAAAAGGACTCTTGCTGCGCGGACACTGCTGCGCAGTGTTTCCTGCTAGGCGCGAGACCTAAACAAAACAAGCTCAGTGTAAGCGCTGTACAAGGAAAACTTACAAAGGTACTTCAACAAAAGCGGATGGAAAGATGTGCATTATAAGTCTATTTTGCACAGGTCACATTTCTTTAGTCTATTTGTCATTTTTCTATTTTTTTGGCGGAAAAACTTAAATACAAACATAAACTTCCAAATAATAAGCATGTTGTAAATATTTTCACTTCCATTGGCATTGTACAACTTTTGTTTTAAACTCTTTGTTTAATTAAATAGTACCCAGTTACACAAGCCACACCGAGGAAGGTGCGGGGGTAGAGGGAGGGAGTAGAATGGACAGAGGGAAGGTGGACAGAAGAGTTGTTGAACATAATGGCTAGAGGGGCTGACTTTGAAGATGGGGAACCTGATTAGAGTCTCACTGGGAGGCTCAACAACCTGTGATTCTTGGAAAATTACATAATCTCTCCATGCCTACAAATTAATGTGTCCATGTGTAATGCAACTGGTGCTCATGTAAAGTGCTCTGGTACCTCGGTCGAGTTTGTGCTATGTAAACCTGCAAAACAAATTAAAAGAGGAGACCAAGTACAAACACATGCACTTGTATGGAGTACAGGATTGAAAGTTAAAATAAAGTACCTTGGAAGTGCACGTCTAGTGAAAGGACACTGGCTGCCAGTCACTAGCCGCCAGCAGGAAACACTACTTGGTCCAAGCTCCAGGAAACAGCTGCAGAAAGAGGAAGTGAAACCTGATGACAGGACTGTAATGCTGCTGACCAGTGAGAAGCCAGAAAAAGCAGCCATAAGGATACGCCCTCTCCCAGGCGGCCAGGCACCTTCTATGAGGACACAGGAAACACACCTGTGCTCTCCAATTACCGCTCATTACCTGAACCAATTAACCAATTGAGCTCAGAATATAGAACCCCAGCCTTCCCATCAGTTTCCATCAATGGGGAGACGGAGAGGACGTCTAAGGGAAAGCTGCTGGAAGCACTGAAGTTAGACAGTAAGAGTATGCATGATGCATGTATGTGCCATATGTGTGTATGGGTGCTTCACTCTGCTGGAATGCCCACAATATTTATATTTCTACTTTGTGAGTCTTTTTTAACAAGCCAACAGGTTTTAAATTAGGATGTTGGTATCTTTACCACACATGATTGTGTTTTTACTTCTTGTTTTCAGAAAGTCTCAGTAGGTCCTTCCACCTCTGCCCTCCCATGGAGCAAGTAGGCTAGATTATAGGGTAAGGTCAAAAAACAGTCTTTTCTTTGGTTTGCAAGGATACAGGTGTACATGTTACGTGTCCCATATATACCAAACCACGTGTGCAATAGGTATGGCGCTGCATGGATGGTACAGTATACTTGTTGTATTCATACTCACACTTTGGTGTGTATGCTTCTTTTCTTTTTTGTTTCCTTTTTCTATAGAGTCACTCATTAGGTTACTACACCAAGAGGGGTACTTGTAATTCACAGCCCCCTCACACATTAGTAGCAGGTAAATCTTTCTGACACTAGGTGCCAGGAAGTGGACCTCTATGTAATAGCCTCCCCTTTGGTCCTGAAACAATTCTGCGTACCCTTCGGGGACACTTTAGCAGAAACATGTCGACCCTTTATAACACGGTGAAGGGAGATTAATGTCCCATATCACTGACCACTTCTTTTAACTACCATGCCTTTGATCCTTGAATAAACTTAGGATACGGGCAAGGGTAATAGTTTTTAATACACTTTTTCACTGACTCCACTGCGATCACTTAGATTTAGAAGTGTATCCCTGTCTCCAGGTGTATGCCTGCCCTCTATCAAACCAAGTTTTTAGAGGGCGAGGGCATCCGATGATGAGCATGACACCGGGGGTTGTGTGAGGCCAGTCCATAACTTTTTATGAGATGCCCCCATTGGCAATGCATCTCCCCCTAACTCTGTAGATACCTTTAGGAACACAATCTAGGGGCCTGCAAGTCTGAAATTTTAACTTCTGACATAAGGCCTGATTTAGTGTTTGACTGATAGTAATGTCCATCAAGTGGGTGGAAGATATTATCTCAACCATCCCGAAGGTACTCAATCTACCAAATTTAGAGATTACTACCAACCCAGCAGTCATCTCTGTACATGGAAAGTTACCACCATTACTGTGATTTCTATCAATGTACTTCAAGTTTGGTGGCTGCTGTTAGTCTTGAGAGCTGCCCACCATACTTTTAAAAATGTTTAGTTTGTTTTTGAAAAGCAAAAACCTAATGACCCCCCATACCTGTCTGTTACTGGCAGGGTTTTCTTCACGGTAGCAGCCATCCAACTAAATAGAGCAGGTGGTGTACTGTCCTTCCTCTGATGTCCCCAAATCCAGGCTGTCAGAGGAGGTAGTCTGTCGATGGAGCCAAAGGGACTCTGTCAACAGAATACTAAGCCACCACTACCAAGAATTCTTAATTCTCGCCTGCTTCTAAATGAGGTGGACTCAATTGTTGGTCATTTAGGGGTATGTTTTTAAATCCATGCAAGGCCACTTTGCATGGCTTTTGGTGGCACCAAAAATCTGGAGTAACGAAGCACAGCACAAATCGCTGCATTACTCTCTCCTGGGTAGGCGTTCCAAGGGTGTTGCGTGGGTGTTCCTATGGAACTCCCATGGTTTTTGATGACAAGACCTTCTAAATCTGGGAATGCATCAAAGGTATGCCTCCTCAGGAGAGGCATAACAAGGAGAAATATCTTTATTTCTCCTTGTTACTTCCCTTTTTTAAGTGTGCTGCATTCTGCACACATAAGAAGGGGAGAATGTCCCTCAGGATTGTTTTTGTGTAGGAAGGGGCCCCTTCCTGTGCAAAAAAAACCTGCATGCAACACATGGGTTGGCGCTAGGCAGCCTATTGTCTGTCAACGCAGGGGGAAAAGTCAGAAATGTGCCATGTACCTTAAATATGGCACATTTCTGCTCTTTTTCAGTGATGCAATGCAGCGCAGAAAAGTTACTTGCTACTCTGCACTGTGACACTTTTTCATAAATTTGCCTCTTAGTTTCCGAAATTAAATCCTCCTGTGGGGCAAGGTTCCAGGCTGTATCATTCAAAGAGCTCCCTAACACAGATAGCCATTGAACAAGATCTGCGAGGTTACCTTTGGCACTTTCGCCCAATCAAGAATTATAACTTTGGACTATCCAGAGGGGCAAGCCTGGAGCTGTATCCGATGAAGTCCTCTCACAATCGGCAGCTGTTGCCTCAATGTCCTGCTGAACCTCTGGAGGGCTTGGAAGACCTAACTTTTCAGACTTTCTCTAGCATTTCTTCTTGGACACTCCTAAAGATTACAGATCCTCATGGACACCACATAGGGACAATGACTCACTCCAACAGAGGCTATCAGCTGTGTCTAGTACAGGGCCAGTTGCAACTAGTCAGCTGGGCACTTCAGGAGAAAGGCCTTCTGCAGCTTGCTGTGTCCCTGTAGCCTCTAAGGAGGTCAGCCAACTAACCACTGGAGTCCACTCCTTAGTCCTGGGTACAGCTGGAAGCAGGTCCAGACCTTCAGATCTCCACACAGGTCTCGGGCAACAGGTTGACTCCTCTTCTGTTCTACCACAGGTCCAGAAACTGTTCTGATGAGCTGCAGGTGAGGTGCCAGTTTTGGTTTTGTAGAATTCACTAACCAGCGGGTAGGTGTGACTCCAAGGACACTCCCTAACCAATAAGGGAAACATTCCCAAAGGCAAATTGTCCCCCATTTCGGCACATCCTATTTGCCTTCCTGCAAAATATTCAAGAGTGCACTATTCTAAGTAAAATTTAGGATGGCACAGACTTTCTTACCCTAGCGATGGCTTGTGCGTAAGCCAGGGGTGCATCTAAGAAAATGAGCAATCCCCTCTTCCTGAACTACACCAAACAGGTTCTGTCAAGCTGGCTACAGAGAACCCAGGAAACATATGTTTCTCTTCCCCAGGTCTCTCTTTGAAAAGTCAGGCATCGCCCTAGTCCCTTTCAAGTTAATGAAATTCCTAAACGCTCACCAACTGCCCTTTTCAGAGCTCATATGTACCACATGCCTCACACCAAGATATTTCTGCCAAAAGGCCTAAGCCACTGTTTCTCCTTTGGGAGCACTTTTCACACCTTATTAACGGGCTGCACTGGAAAGCTTCTGGAAAGCTAAAGGTAATTAGCCGACTGGAGGTTCAAGCAGACAAAGTCACTTTTTAAAATATTTATTACAATTTTGACTTCACCACTGAATTAGATTTTTAATAATCATTGGAAATACTGTTTGGATTTTGCTGGTATCGTGTCCCAAACCAGAGTAGTTAGTAGGTTTCTTTCCTGTCAAAAAGGGGGTATTTTGACAGGTTCACCTGCAGGTTTAAAAGCAGCAGGAGTCAGGCTAAACAGGCAGACCTGAAGAATTGTTTTCTTTGTCAGTGAATTGCACAACATGTGCTGCAGTTCATAGGTACCATTACACTTTTCCATGCCATTGGTGTATTTCCTGTATGACATGGTAGTTTAAATATGTAATTTGGGAATTTGCCAATTTCAACATGTTTGAGGATTAACTTGGGGCCTGTACAGCAGTATCAGTACAGCAGTATCCTTGAGACGTGACAGGGATTTTGTGTCCCAGTTTGCTGCGAGACCACCAGGAGGTGGGGAAACTACTTGTCACGCCGCGTGGGCACATTTAGAATGGCAAAGGTTCTCGCTGAGTGGGCCGCCATGTCAGGGACTTAATGTTCCAGGTTGCTGTGAGAGTGCCAGGAGGTGGAGGAAACACATTTAAAAGGCTGAGGGCTCCTGCTGAATGGGATGTGCCCAGGAAAGTGCCGGGCGAAGACCGAGCTAAGGGCTAGCCCGTCTATGCCCGTCCAAGCCAGGGCTGCCCCCCCCCCCATGGCTGTTCTCTGCTGTCAACCACAATGTAAGTGACTGTAACCTGTTTGGACTGTGACTTTGTGGCATTTGTGTAACTTACCTGATATGTTTGGGGTTCTTCTTCCAAGATATTTTGGCTTTTTTTTGAAGTGTTGAGCTCTGTAGATGACAGAAATAATACCACTCTGGATGGATCTTTTGAGAGAGCAGTATGGGTCATTGATAAGGAGATCCAGCTGGCTGAGAGACGCTTGTCACTTACTATGGATAATGGGGGTGGTTCTGATGTCCTTCAAGGCCGTGCTACCATGAGGGTTAAAACAAGCCCTGAACCTGGAACTGCCTCATTTAAATCTTAAATGGGCCCCACTTCTAATGACCCTCCCCCCTATCACTGTCAACATTGGTTTCTGCTGCTAAGCATTTTAGGCAGGAGAGAGCCACTATAAACCAGAACATTCCTGCCATTGGAACGAGGAACCTGCCTGCTCTATCTCCTGCTCCATCTTCCACTATCTTCTTGGACAATTTTGACAATTTAGGAATGCCTTAATTTAACTGAGCAGCTTAAACGGACTGTAGAGAACTGTCTTAGCCCAAAAGTAACAACGCCTGGATTCTACTGAACATAAGCTTGGGTAAGCTGACTGGTTGGCCGCTGCTTACTTCTCGCCACTGAGCAATTTGCAGTCAGTGTTTCTGCTCCTAATTTCCCTGAAGCTGTAAAGCTGGAGAATGAGGAACTTAGATGTGCTGTCCCTGCCTTAGACTCATCTGCCCTTTTGACCCCCCTAAAGCAGTGTCATTTCAGGCCCTGCAGGATGTTCTTCCTTCGCCGCTAATGCAAGCATACCTACTTGTTCATCTGAGAGTGCTATTAGGAGGAAAAAGAAAGACAGCAGCCCTCCCAACTACCATTTACCACCAGCTGCTTGTCCATATGTGGCAAAATTATGATCAATGTTTCAACCTGGGTGCAGATGCATCAACCAGAGCTCATCAGCTCATAAGTTCAAGGGAGTCTTTTCAAACAGGAGGAGAGTGGGCGCACACTTTGGGCAGCATTTCCAGCACCTCCAAAAAGAATGTGTTGCTCTCTACTGAAGAAGGACACCTATCCTGAAACACATGTCTAGAGGTACACAGCACTGGCTTCATCAACAAGGGTGAAAAACTAAACCCTGTAACCAGAGAGAGTGTTATAATGCACTGCATTTTCTATGAATCCTAGTAAATGCATCAGGGCAAACTGAGTGCTGGGATGTGAGGCAGTGTGAGCCCACCCTCCTCCTGTCTGAAAAGACTTCCTTGAACTACTGAGCTGGCGAGCTCTGGTTGATGCACCTGTGCCCAGCTGAGTCATACAGAGATCTGAGAAGACTTAGGGCAGCATTTCCAGCACCCCCAAAAAGAATGTATTGCTCTCTACTGAAGAAGGACAACTATCCTGAAACACGTATCTAGCGGTACACAGCACTGGCTGCGCCAACAAGTGTGAAAAACTAAAGCCTCTCACCAAAGTAAGTGTTTTCATGCACTGCATTTACTATGATGCATTGGGGCAAACTGAGTGCTGGGATGTGAAGCAGTGTGCACGCCTCCTCCTCCTAGTTCTGCACTAGCTCACCATCTTAGTCATGTAAAATCTTTGTTCTGGTCACCTTATTCCTAGTCACCTATCTTTATCATCCTGACTGCTATTTTCCTGCCCCTTGTCCTGGGCCTCCTTTTTATCAGCACCCCTGTCTTACTTGTCCTGATATGCCAGGTCTTGGGTCTTAATTATCCTGATCTCCATGGTTGTGGCCCTATTGAGCCTCCTTGCTCTCGTCCTCTTAGCTTTTGTCCTTCTGGCTCTGCAATTCATAGTCCTTGAAGTCCTTGTTCTCTTTTTGAATTTCTGCCCACCGAAGTAAGTGTTATCATGCACTGCATTTACTATGATGCATCGGGGCAAACTGCGTGCTGGGATATGAGGCAGCGTGCGCCCACCCTCCTCCTTAGTGCACAACTAGGAGGACAATGAGCAGGAGAGCTAGGGTCCAGGAGTATCAGGACCAGATAGTACAGGACTAGGTGCAATAATCAGATCCAGAGCAGGTGGACAAGGGCCATTTGGACCAGGGGCCAGATGGAAGGGGATTAAGTGGTCTAGAAGGACCCTTGATAAGCATGGACCAGGCTAGAGGACCAATGGACCAAAAAGCTAGTGGACTAGCGCCTGGAGTACCAAGTGGAATGGGAGAACCAGGACCTGATGTACCAGGACCAGGCAGATTAGGATTGGGAACAAGGACAACCAGACCAAGACCAAGATGACCATTCTCACTCCAAGAGGACCTAAAAAGGAGGGCCAGGACCCATGGACGCAGTACCTGCTGGATCAAAAGGACAGGCACTAGGACCAGGAGCATCAGGGTGACCCAAACCATGGGGCCTAAGAGTGCCAGACACAGAAGGACTAGGTGGAAAGGACTCAGTAGGCAAGCAGGGTATGGATTGGAAGAATACGTATGTCCAGGAGGTCCTGGGAGAACATATATAAGCAAGGACCAGGACTAGGAACTGCCAGGAATGGACAGAGCCAGGAAGTTCACTGCCATTAAGTACATTGGTTTGGGGTCTAGGGCCAAGAAGAACACTAGAAGGACAAAGACCACCCAGGAAAGAAGGACTCACAACAGCAGCAAGAGGAGGACCAACACCAGAAGGCATAGAAGGACAAGGAGGAGACAGGAGGACAACTATGTGATTCTGGACCATGTGCATTAACATATCCCTTTTCTAAATGGTTCTGATTTCTGCGTCTTATACTGTCAACCCCTAGAAATCCCAACCTTTTCAGAACACTTATAGAACTGATGGGAAATATTTCCTGCAAAATTAGATCATGCAAAGTGAATAAAAAGCCAGGACTCTTACCCTCTGAGCTCAGATTGATTGCCAATGCTGTCTGATATTGGCACAATAGTCTAAATGTGGACCAGAGTGTAGAGGGACTGAAACTTGGCAGAGGGGCCGAAAGGTGTGTGGATGGAAAGGATTGTGGTGGGTGGATGAAATGGATTGCTCTCCGTGACAGATGGCAGAAAGGGTTTGAGAATCTCAGGTGGCTAAAGTAAGCAAAATAAATCTGTGGCTAAGAAGTGGGCAAACGGTATGGCAATCAATAAAGGGGAGTTGGGGATCTTAGCAAGATTCTGATGAGAAGACGTTGGATCACGGAACCTGCAGGCACAGAGGGACTCTGAGTAACAGAGCTATCTGATTGCCAGTTGTGATAGTACTGACAACCAAGGCTCAGTAGTGCCTGTAGTAGTGAGTGATCTGTGAAACTCTGAAAGCAAATTGAAGGGTATTGAAGGAGGTACATATGTGACATAAGTATTTGGAAGGCCAACAAGGAACCTTTGTTTCTCTAGAACAATAGAGTAGTCTGTATGACTCACAAACTTTTGTGCTGACATTCCATGTGCATATCACATGCGTTTATGTGTGGTGAATGTGTAGCAGGCATGTAATAATAAGACTCAGTTTGTGGTGAAAGTCTGAGTTCTCGGACCAGTAGAATGAATACGTGACCACCTGCCTTTCGGCATTTATCGAGAACTCTGGATTTTTGGAACCTAATCAAGCCGGCTTCAGACCAGCACACTCTACTGAAGCAGTTATCTTAAAAGTCCTTGACACCCTTCGGGAGAATGCCGACAGAGGGTCCCCACAGGCACTGGTTCTCCTGGATTTATCGGCCGCGTTCGACACGGTGGATCATGACATCCTTCTCCACCGTGTCGGACAGGCAGGCATCCAGGGACCTGCCCGGGAATGGATTAAGTCCTTCATTTCGGGCAGAGTACAAACAGTCCATCTAGGCCCCTTTACTGCAACCCAGGTTCCCACTACCTGTGGAGTCCCTCAGGGATCCTCCCTTTCACCATTATTGTTTAACTTATATCTTCGTCCGCTTATCCATTCATTGAGTAACTGGAACTGCACTGTCCTCAACTATGCTGATGACATGCAGATTATTTTCCGTTTAGACACCCCTGACGCTGCATCTGACTTTCAGGCAGTGATGCTCCACATCCAACAATGGATGATCTCCAACCAGCTCAAATTAAATCCGGAGAAAACGGAACTCATCTTGCCCGGCACAAGCCCGTCATATTGGGGCCCCCATTTCTGGCCAAACGAGCTAGGTACACTCCCCAGTCCGTCGAACTCGGTAAAAACCCTGGGCGTTACCATCGACACCGACCTCTCTCTTAAAACCCATGTCGGTACCATCATCTCGGCCAACATGTTCCAGTTACGAAAAATTCGTAAAATCTCCCATCTGCTCTCCTATAAAGCCCTGGTGCAAATCGTAATTTCCCTTGTTCTCTCCTGCCTTGACTTTTCTAATTCTCTTTACTGGGGACTACCTAAGCCCCTACTTCATCGTCTTCAGTTGGTGCAGAACCAGGCAGCTAGGCTTATTTGTAAAGCCCCTAAATGGCAATCTGCTAGACCTCTTCTGGCCAAGTTGCACTGGCTGCCCATCAAACAAAGGGCTGCTTTTAAAATAAGCTGCCTTGTATATAAGGCCTGGCAGACCAAGGATCCGGCTTTCCTGAAATCTCTCATTAACTCTCACTGCCCAGCCCGTAACCTCCGCTCTGCACATCTCCACCACCTTACCACTCCGGTGGTTAAATTAAAGAAATTGGGTGGCCGTAGATTCAGTTATCTAGCACCCAAATTGTGGAACTCCATCCCCTTACAAATCAAAACCTCTGGCACCCTGTTAAGCTTCCGAAAGAGCCTAAAGACCTGGCTCTTCTCGAACCCCCTCTAGGCGATGGTCTTCACCTTCAATCTCAATCACAGCACCAGGAAACCTTCGGTGTCAGTGCGCTTTATAAATGTAGCTTAAGCTAAGATAAGATAAGATAAGATAAGGATGTCTGTCCCAGGGAGCATGATTATATTGACTGCATCCCTGAGGATGCAGTTGGAGATCTTAACACTGAAGTGAGGGGGATGGAGCAGGGGCGGCCTTAGGCATGTGCAAGCTGTGCACCTGCACAGGGCCACCAAACCCCAGGGGCCACCACGCCAATATATATCCTTAATATAATAATCCTCTGAGGATGGATACATATTTGCGTGGCGGCCCCTGGCAGGGATTTGGCTCTGTTCCACTTCTAAACACCCTGTCCCCCCCCCTTTACTGTCCTCCGCACTCTGCCCCACCCGGACCCCCTCTCCCGGGGTCCCTTACCTAAGCTCCCTGCCCAGGGCTGCCATGAGCCTTGGTGGAGAAACGCCTACCCACTATCCCCGGCTATCAACGAGGCTTTGCTTGCAAAGGGCTGCTGATTAGTTCTCCCTGATTAATGACATTTGTAGATTGAAGGAGTGACAGATAGGTCAGCAGTTTCTGTGGTTAAAGGTGAGGAAGTTTCTAAGCAGGGCCTGACCCTTGTCTATGCCTGAAGACTGCTCGGAAAGTCTGACCAGAGCCAGGTTCAGAGCTCTGACACTTCATTGTGCCCTTGTATTGGCTACTCCTGCTTTGAGGCAGCACCAGTAAAACCTTCTATTTGACTACAGGAGAAGGGGTTTTCCCTCCTCTTGTTTCCTGGCTCCTGGTATACCATTTGAATCTATCTGCTGGCACCAGAGGAGAAATTGTTTTTATGTCTAGCTCTTTACTGAGTGGGACATATACTTTGGGCCAGTTGTACATAGGTTTGGCTTTGCGATTCTCAAATAACAATTGTTTGCGATTCGCTATTTGGGAATCACAAACACCCTTGTACTAATGTGTCATTGACACATTTTGTGATTCCCAGTGGATTACAAATAGACCTACCACATTAATACTCATGAGGTAGATCGCAATTTGCGACCCAAATGGAAATTGCTAAAATTACAGGGATGGTGGCCTGCTGAGGTCAGCAGACCACCATTTCAGGGATTGCTTTTACATTCCTTAAAGGAAAACGGAATGCATTTCAAAAACAAAGATGAAAAATGTTCTTTTCATTTTTGAAGAGTAGGCCGTGGGCCATGGGACCACGGCCTGCTCTTAAAATTTTTTTTACAACCATTCACAAAGGGGAAGTGGTCTTTTGGAGACCTCTTCAGGCATGGGCGAATTTTGCGAATCTGGCGTTCGCGAATTTGCGTATTTGCGAACTCGCAATGTGCAAAATCCGCGAATTCTCGCGAATTTGCGGAATTTTTTTTTGTGTTCGCAAGGGTTTCTGCCAGTTCGTGAGGGTTTTGTACCAGTTCGCAATTGCGAACTTACTTGTCGGCTCGCAACGGTCGGGACTATGTTGTTTCTACGTCTGGTTCATCATCACAGGTTCCCAGCACCCTCTGTTTCACCACTGCCACCCTCTGTTTCACCCATGCCACCCTCTGGTACATCAATGCCATCCTCTGGTTCATCATCACTGTAGATTATGGGGGGGAAAAGCAAGCACACCTGCCCTGCTTCAACTGATAAGAATTAATTTGGGGTTGATTTATTAATGTGTCACTGTTTTAAAATTCCAGTCTGGCACCTGCTTCCTTATCTGTAATTTGCTTTCTGTTGCAGTGCAATTTTTTTTCCAGGACCTTTGTGGCCTACTTGTAGCTATTCTATGAGCCTGCTGTGAGGGTCAGAGCAGGGTCTGGATAAGAATGTGCTGATGATGATAAACTGAGCCAATTAGTAGCACCACCAAACAGGCTCCTGGTGGTTGCCCCCATGAGGAACTTCCTATTTTTTGCTAACCTTTTTTTCCCTCGGTGCTTGGCCCTGAATTTACCTTCACACAGTATACACATACCCAGTAATATTGTCCTTAAGTATTGTGGGACAGGCCCTTACGGTTTTAACCCCTTCCACGCGGGGCTAATTCCCCCACAGTGCGGGTGGGAGGGGCTGTGCACGGCGCCGTGGTGCGTATGACGAGTCCAGCTCGTCATGCTCGTCATGAATCTGCCCACTCCTTTAGAAAGCCCGCACAGGCAGGGAATTTGCAGCGCATGGGAGGCGTCACGGCAGCATGATGAGTCCAGCTCGTCATGAGCACACGACCACTGTGCAGCATGACAAGCTGGACTCGTCATGAGCATGGAAATGGTTAAAGTATCAAAGGAGCCTTATAACCAGAATTTTTTTTCGTGATGTTGGAGAATGGAGTAGCATCATTTTTGATTCAGTATTATTGGAGGGCACCCCATTTTCTCCAGACAGGCATCTGTTCCAGGTGGAGTATGCACAGGAGGCCATGAAGAAGGAGAGCACCGCAGTGAGTGAGAAAGCATTGGAGCTATGAGTAAGGGGAAATCCAGCGTCACCTTTCACTTCTGTAGATTTAGGCCTTGGAAATAACATAAAGAGAGTTAGACAAGAATTGAGTAGCCCTTTTCCCAGCTTGTTGTAACTGGGTCGGTACTTGGTGCATCAACATGTGACGGATCACAATTTGTTTTGTAGTTTACTTACGTGTAAAGGTCCTGTAAAGCATACTTTTAGTGGACTTTTTAGCCGATCGCCATCATATTTTATTGTACGGCTGGCCAAATCCCAGAATGCTTAACAGTTGTTTAGATGTAATTTTCATTGTTGAAAGCATAAGCACCCAATGTGTACAGGAATTATCTATTACAACGCAGTCATTACAATGACCTACCTTTACAAAGCAACTGTTACAACGCAACTGCCCTTACATTGCACGCCATTACAATGCATGCCATTAGAACGCATGTCACTACAACTCATGCCATTACAACACATGACATTACAACGCATGCCATTACAATGCAGTATAATGTAAGTAATAGAGATTCTTTTAGGATTAGGGAGGGTATGGGTTTGGGGTACATGGGAATAGTAAATTTTACTCCTACACTATCCCTACACTATCCAACACTTTCCATACTGTTGCACTCACTGAAGAGGGAATAGTACATTTTACCCCTGCACTATCCAACACTTAGTAATTTTTACCCCTTATTTTTACCCCTCCACTATCCAACACTGAATTGGGAATAGTAATTTTTACCCCTACACTGTCCAACACTTACCCTACTGTTGCCCTAAAAGTATTATGCGTTGTAATCGCATGCGTTGTAACGTCATATATTCAATGTATACATTATGCATAATAAGTTGTTCATTGCTAGTCATTTGATATATACAATGAACGGAATGCAGCCTCTTCCCCCTTAATAGTGGTACAGAAAAAGCGACAGTTTTGTGGCAATCCCTTCTCTTCTTATTTTACAAGCACCCCTTGTATGTTATAGCAAAGTGCTCTGGAATTGGATGGCAGTCTTTTATTATTACAGGGGTTGCAAGTTAAGAGTACAGCAAGCCAAACTATGCAACTCTTTACCACCAAACATAAGGTCCACAGATAACTACCTTATCTTCAGAAGACTACTCAAGAATTGGCTCTTCCCCACATAAACACCATACTCACACATAAATATACAGCATATCCCTCTGTATACAAGCATTTATTTGAACTATAAATATGTACCTACATATGTGTATTGCTATGTATAAATATGTATGATTATGTTTTTAAAAATATAGATATTCGTTAGTTTTGCTTAAAAAATGTACATATTACTTATAGTTACATTATTCTATGTTTTAACAGGTATATAAGTGACTGCATACATAAGTACATCTTTTAACGGATGTATGTCATTACATCGCATACCAATACCACGCATATTACTACGCGATGTCAATGACAACGACATGCCATTACATCGCAAAATGTTACCACGACTATGCTTTTACCACACATGCCATTACAACGCAAAGGCATGCATGGTAAAGCTATACACCTTGTAATAGTTTGCAAGGTAAGTGACTCTACCGTACCCTAAACACTAATATGTTACCCCTGCACAACCCTCCCGCGACCCCCAGTCTTCTCCCTACAATAACACTACACTACCCTGCATGACCCCCGACACTACCCTACACTACACAAACACTACAACACTACCCTAAACCCTAAAACGCCACACTACACAAACACTACAACACTACCCTAAACCCTAAAACACTGCACTACACAAAAACTACAACACTACCCTACACCCTAAAACACTACCCCCAGCATGACCCTGCCTCTACCCCCAGTCCGGACCCTACACTGAAACACTACCTAGCACGACCCCCTGACACTACCCTAAACGCTAAAATACTACACTACACAACACTACTTAAACATTACAACACTACAACAAAAGTAACCCCCACCCCAAGCGCAATCCCCCTTACCTCACTCTCCTTGTGGTCCCTCACTCCTGCTTCCAGCCTCGTCTGAGGGGCGGTGCACGTTGTTGTGAGGAAACAGCCTCAGTTTCCTCACAATGACGTGGATAGCCATTACATTGCATGCGTTGTAAAAGCGCATGCGATGTAATGGTATGAGTAGTAATGGCTATGCATTGTTACATTGCATGCGTTGTAACACATGCGATGTAATGCTATTGCGTGATAAAATCCACATTGTGATTGCTGTTTCCCTCTTTCATCATAACTATCTACAATTGCTTCACTACTGAATTACCCAATTTTTTTTTTAAATTACTTAATTTAAAGTACAATAACACTTGAAAGCCGGAGTTTATTAAATACAACTTTAATCTACATATATTACCTTCCTTATGCATATATATATATATATATATATATATATATATATATATATATATATATATTTTTTTTTTTTTTTTCCATAAAAATAAAGCTGGCTCCATATGGTTTCCCCTATTGTGACCTCGTCTTTCTTTCGCTGCACGGAGGAAGGCGGATGGATATATATATATATATATATATATATATATATATATATATATATATATATATATATATATATATATATATATATATATATATATATATCTTTATATATAGATATATATATATACCTTCCATGTACTTATTGATCTTTATATTTATTACTCTGCTGCTAATTCGCAATATCCAATGCACTACCCTATATCCCATCCTATATCTCTCTCAATATGTCCTATAATTCCTCTCTGACTGATCTCAAAACTCATTCTACTACTCTTTCCAATGCACTACCATATTTCTCACCCTATACCTCTATCAATATATCCTCTAGCTTCACTGTGTCATTCATCCCAAACCCAATACCGCAACTAAGATCCCCAAAACAAGCCTTTTTAGGCTCTCCACTCCTTACATCTCATACCTCTTTTACTATTCAAATCTCCCAAACAAGCCGTTCTAAACCCTTCCCTCTGACCCTTCCCCCTCCACCTCCACTTTAATCATCTCATACCCCCTCCTACTGCTATGAACTACAAAAAAATAAAATACAATGTCTTGACCCTTCCCCCTCTATCCCTCCTCCATTCATTTTGAATCCAAATAACAAAATAACATATCCAACACTCAAAGTAATTTCATATTTCCCTATTCCAATTCCAGACTAATTGTGTTTCGGTCCCGGAGAAGCTACTACTCGCCGAAAAGTGCTTCGACGGCTCATTAGGGGTAGCAAGCACTATATAAATTGAAACCTTTTCCCTCTTCTATCCCTCCACTATCCTTCTCAATCCAAATAACAGACTAACATATCCACCGCTCAAATTACTTTCATATTGCACTAAACTAATTCACCACTAATCCTTTATGCGTTCCGGAATAGCTTGTAACTCACTGAAAATGCACTTTGACGCCTCATCAGGGCTAGTAAGAGCTATATAAATACAACTACAATACAATACAATATTATTTAAATGTCTTCACGGCATGTCACTGCAATCAGGTACATGCGGTTGGTGCTGTTCCGGTGTAAAATTTCCTGATTCAGGTATTCCTGGGTGAATTGGAGTAGACTGCGGCCAGATATGCAGGTATTTTACATTTAGATTATACACATGAGCAAAATGCAGCACGCCATGATGCCGGTCAGCGACTTGCTTTCTACATCCAGGGGTTCTCGAACGTGCCGCTGGCTTTTGCGCACTGGAAGGGTACTGCAGCTACCTGTAATTCAGGAATGTTCACGACACAGTGCAACTTTCTGGCAAACAAATATAAGACAGAGAGCGCGAGAAAAAGGAAGAGGCGAAAAGGGACCCGGAGAGTGAAAGATAATCAGGGACAGAGATAAGGTAAACCTAGGGGAGAAAGAAGAAGAAAGAGGTATGGTGAATATAAATACAGGGGAGAGTGAAAGGCAGAGAGGAGGGCAGATAGTGTTACATAGGTACAGGGACAAAAAGATCAGGAAAGAGAGATCTAGTACTTCCAGGTCAGAAAGAGAATGAGATTATGAAGTCGGAAAAGACAAGATGAAGAGAAAAAGACTAAACGAAAAAAAGTGTGGCTTAATAGAAATAAATGTTTTGAATGTGAAGTTAAGGCAGATAGGAGCAATGTTGGAGCATGACTACTGATCGTATTCAGACATGGATGGACGACTGCGCCAACACCTTAGCCCCGCTGAAAAATCAAACCCTCAAAGACACCAGCAAGAGAGACAACTGGTTCACCCCGGAACTCCTAGCGTCAAAGTGCACTTGACAGAAGTTGAAGAACATATAGCACAGTGAGAAGTCGCCAGGTAGCCGCACAGCCCACAAAGACACCATCCGCAACCACCACCACCTCATCAGGACCGCCAAGAGGACCTCCTTAAAAGACCGCCCGACAACAGCGCACACAACAGCAAGAAGCTCTTCAACGTCGTGAAGGAACTCTCCAACCCCAGCTCCAACGCCAACGACATCCCGCCGTCGCAAGCCCTGTAAGACTCCCTCGGCACCATCTTCTAATGCAAGATCTCTGACATCCATGACAGCTTCAACCCCCGGACGACCCTAACAGACCCCAACACGCCGGACCCACCACACCCCATCGACCATGACCCCCTGACAACCTGGGCCAATGTGAACATGGAAGACACAATCAAGATCATGGGCACAATCCGCTCCGGCTCACCGTCTGACCCTCTTCCACACCACATCTTCAACAAAGCCAGCAGCTCCTTCGCACCCCACCTGCGCAACATCATCAACCTCTCCTTCGAGACCGCGACCTTTCCTGAGAACCGGAAATACGCCGAGATCAACGCCCTACTAAAGAAACCCAAGGCGGACCCAAGCAAACTCAAAAACTTCCGGCCCATATCCCTGCTTCCGTTCCCAGCTAAGGTCCTTGAGAAGATAGTCAACATCCAGCTCACCTGCTACCTCGAAGACAACAGCATCTTGGACTGCTCCCAGTCAGGATTCTGCAGCAACCACAGCACAGAGACCGCCCTCATCGCCGCCACAGACGACATCAGGATCCTACTGGACAACGGTGAGACGGCCGCCCTCATTCATCTGGACCTCTCCGCCGGCTTCAACACCGTCTGCCACCGCACACTATGCACACGGCTCCACGACGCAGGGATCTGAGACAAGGCCCTGGACTGGACCTCCTCCTTCCTCTCCCTTAGAAACCAGAGAGTCTGCCTCCCCTCGTTCCGATCCGAAGCCTCCGAGATCATCTGCGGCGTCCCGCAAGGATCCTCCCTCAGCCCAACGCTATTCAACGTCTACATGGCGCCACTCGCACGCATCACCCGACAGCACAACCTCAACATAATCTCCTATGCCGACTACACGCAGCTGATCCTCTCCCTCACCAAGGACCCCCTCACCACCAAATCAGAACTCCACCAGGGAATGAAGGCCGTCGCCAACTGGATGTAGGATAGCCGCCTTAAGCTGAACACAGACAAGATGGAGATCCTCATTCTCGGGCCCAACCCCTCCGCATGGGACGACTCCTGGTGTCCTGCATCGCTGGGGACACCCCTCGCACCTACCAACCACGCACGCAACCAGGGAGTCATCATCAACTCGAAACTCACCATGACCAAACAAGTCAACGCTGTCTCCTCCACCTGCTTCAACACCCTTCGTATGCTCCGCAAGATCTACAGATGGATCCCGACAGACACAAGGAAAACAGTTACCCAGGCCATAGTCAGCAGCAGACTCTACTACGGAAATGCCCTCTATGGCGGAGCCCGGACCAAGCTCATCAACAGACTGCAAAGAATCCAGAATGCCTCTGAACACCTGATCCTCGACGTCCCGAGCCGCAACCGCATCACCCCCACCTGAGGAACCTGCACTGGCTCCCCGTCGACAAAAGAATCTCCTTCAAGCTCCCAATCCAGGCACACAAGGCACTCCACAAGACCGGCCCAGCCTATCTCAACAGTCGACTCTCCTTCTACGTTCCCAACAGGAATCTCCACTCCGCAGACCTCTCCCTGGCCACCGTCCCACACATCCATAAAACCACAGCTGGAGGGAGATCCTTCTCCCACCACGCCGCCAAGACCTGGAACACCCTCCCCCTCAACCTACAACAAACCGAAGACCGTCTAACCATCAGGAGATGATTGAAGACCTGACTGTTCGACCAGTAGCAACAGCACCCCCCCACTCCCCACCCTCAGCGCCTTGAAACCCTGGCGGGTAAGTAGTGCGCTTTACAAATTATTTGATTGATTGATTGATTGATTGACTTCGTGAAAACCTTTATCTGAGAGCATCAACTTTTCTGCTGTTGGAGCCACTTAGAAGAATATTGGAGAGCAGTGTTGAGAGCTCAGCCCGAACCCCTCCATTTACAAGATTACTGCTTGGTCTGGTTATGGCCAGTGGTAAGGCCTCCAAAGGTCTTTTGAGCAGGAATCCCAGTTTATTTATAATTTGGGAAGGAAGAGCAGTCTGAAATCTGAAAAGTCAGTCGTGTGACATGTGAATGACTGGGACTGCCAGCAGTGTTGGTCTGTCAGCGACACCAGCCTGCCACACAATGTGCAGATCGACCAATGGGCCAAAGCCCTACTATCCACATGAATTTGAGTCTTAGCACTCAGTCAGGTCCCTCCCTGAGCTCTACCCTTAGATTCTTGGCTTGCCCACCTCTAGGTATGTACCTTTTACAAATAACTAAAAAAATTACATGCACCGTACTATTGCAATGTATTTTGAAAAACAGTCTGCGCTTGTCCATAAGTTCTGAATGTGTTCGTTAGGGACAGCATTTGCTATTTACAACAGAAGTGAAGTTAGCCTCCCACAACGGGGTCAGCATATTTTACTGTAGGATCACTTAATGAGAGAGGCCGAGGCACACGTAGCACTTGCTAAATCATACTGCCCTCCTTAAAACATAAACAGAACTAATGTGGATAGCAATTAATTACAGCAACAGTTGCAAGTAATACACATTCTGTCAAAACAGTTTCAAGATTTATGCGTCTGCCATTCACCGCCAAAAACATAACAAACCCTGCTCAGGAGAGCTTCTTATCTGTGCCGTCTGATGTTCTTGCGCGTTAAGTACATTTTGTAAGGACTCTTTCATAATGCCCTGTCAACTACAAAGAGACACCTACTTTAGCGGATGCCTATTCATGTCTAATCACCCGGTGTTTACACTGGACTTCTGCAGAAAAGCTTTGTTGTGGGGCAGGTTGTTTATAACGGAACAAGATGTTTCAGAATGAAGAGAGTGATGGGAAGAGTTTTACGCAGAGGACTGTTGCATCATGGCGACGGGGGCACAGTAGATGTACACATAGAAGTAAATTACACTTGTTAGTACAGAACTGAAACTTCCTTTATTCGCCCAGAAACCTTTGTTTTGAAGCACGATGCTTATAACTGTACAAGATGTTTCAGAAATAACAGGGTGATGGCAATAATCTCACGAAACGATTACTACATCATGGCAGTGAGACCACCGTGACATGTAAATGACTGTGACATGTACCCAATGTAGTAAATTACGCTTGTGATGACAGAGTTGAAACTTATTGTACTTTTTTATTCAAGTGCATTTCAAACGTGGACAGAGCAACCTCGTCTCAAAGAACGTCACCATTTAATAATAAACCCTAATTGAGCAAACAGTCTTCCTCATATTAATCAGGTTACACATGAACAGAACAGTACAGAATTCTTCATTTTTATGGAGCGGATGGTTTATATTTAATACTAACTCACCTAATGTATTTTAAGAAATAATATGGGCACACTTTCTATCTACAAATCAGTAAGGTTGTTAACTTTCTCACCATTGCCATTTCAGTCATTGGTTCAAATGTGATTTTTTACAGCCGGAGTCATTAAAAAAAACACAATATGCAAGCTTAGACTTATAAAAAATGCAGAGTGGAGTTCAATTACTTCTTATCTGATTCATCAAACACCAAGCATGTGCAATGGATATTTACACTTTTTTAGTGTTTCTTTCATGTGCTTCCCCCAAGCCCCAATAATGTGGAGTAGCTACATAGCAAATTATCTTTATTGGTGGAAATGCCTCTCCTGGTATACGTCTTTTTTGGCTGGGAGGACTTTTCAAGTCATCTCTCCTCCCTTCCACTCCTACACCCATCCGCTATGCTGTGGTGTACCCCAGGGCTCAGCACTGAGCCCCACTTTGTTCAATATTTACATTCGGCCAATGGCTTTGGTAGCAAAAGCTCGTAAAATCTCTCTGGTGTCATATGCCGATGACTGTCGTGTCTCCAGACCCAGGAAATTACGCAGGACACATTGGTGTTTGAGAGGTATGCCTTTATTCTCGTTGCTTACAGCATGCACAGATCACAACCTCTTACCTCGAGGTCCAGCAGCAGAATGTCCCTCTCCCCGCACCTTGACCGGATGTGGTGTCCGGTGTCCCCTCACCTCTGTATTGTCCCAGGGTCCTAGTGCCCTTGTCCTGGACACGATATCTCCCCCCTTATTACAAACAAACATTTTCTTTTTGAACAGAGAAAGCGAGAGAGAGAGAGGGAGAGAGAGAGAGAGAGAGAGAGAGAGAGAGAGACTGATGATACACGATGAGCCATAGGCCACTTCATTTTACACCTCCTCAATTAGTCTCTTTTGTCCATATTTTTCTTTCTTGTTTTTTTTATATCCTCTTGAGCTCCTTCCTTTTGTGCATCTTCCTACAGATCTTACTTTGACCTTTCCGCTTCTCTTGCTTCTGCCTTTCTGACATGCGAACGGTGCTTGGTGACGTGACACTGGCCAAACTGCCACTTTTGCCATCCACTCTTTTGCTTTTGTCATCGTCAACTTGCCTCCGGGAAACTCATTGCCATATTTCTTCACTTGTCCTTGCTTGGCCATCGCAGTGCCTCCTTTATTCCTTTTCCATTTTGTCGCATGTCTTCCTTCATTTTCATGGGCCTTTGTTGTTGCGTTTGCTATTTGATCTCTTGCAGCAATGTCTCCTTGTTCCATTCTCTCTATCCTTTTTGTGTGTGTTAGTCTCATTTTTCTTGATTCCCTCATCACCGTTCCATTTTTGCTTTCTTGTGCCTCCACTTGTCTTTGGTGCTCTTTTCCTTGTTGGTGTTGTGTCAAAATCGCTTTCAGTTCCACTTCGTTTCCATCTGAATGTAGTTCTCTGTGCAGCCTTTGGTCAGCATGTGCTGGGTCGTCTTCAGCCGTCCTAGCAAGTCTGAATTCCCTCCGTGGGATGTTTGTGGCAGCATCATCTTTTTCCAGTTCTTTGGTTACGCCGTGATCTGTCTTCCATGTGTTCCCTTTCTCTGACATGTTGTAGGTCATGGCCATGAGACCCATCATTTGCGTTGTGGTGTTGCTCAGTTGATCTTTTTGTCCTTATATGCTATCTCTTCTGTGAATTTTCCCATGTTAATCACTGGCTTCTTTGACCCCCAAGTGAACACTTCTAATCGTGACGGCCTCAGTGCCAGCTTTGTCTTCATCTTTCCGTATTCCGATATGCACATATTGTTGCGTGTTGTGCCGCTGTCTAGGACGAATTTTGTTTTGTGTGATCCTACTCCTATAGTCACATAATCTGTCTTCTTCATTTTGCTTCTGTCTGCCGGGCACGTTCCCTTTTCGTTTTCATTTTCTTCAGTTAATTCTGTGTTGACACGTTCAGATGAATCTATGTGGACGTCCGACACGTAATATAGTCGTTCTGTTTTTTCTTCTTCTTCCTCTTCACCTGATTCTATTGATGAGCTTCTCCTTTCCGTTTCGATATGTCTGACATGCCTAGTTGTCGATACTTGTGGTCTCCCTGTTCTTCCCCTGTCGTTCCTGAATTGTATTCCTTGACATACGCTGGCGTAGTGATTCCTCCCGTTGCATCTTCTGCATGTTTGCCCAAACGCTGGACATGGGCCACGATGTGGAAATTCCATTCCACACCTGTAGCAAGTTCCTTCAGGTTGTTTCCTCACTGTCTGTTCATTCCTGTCTTTTCTCCAGACACCTGTGCGATAATTGTTTGTCATGTGATGTGCTTGTTCCACTCCTACGTCCTTTCCTCGCTCCATTTCCTTTGCATGTGTTGTTGCTCTCGCCTCCGCTCTTGCTAGTGCCAGGATGTTCTCTAGTGACGTTGGTTCTTTTAAGATTCTTGCACGGAACCCCGTGTCACAGCAGCCTTCTATTATTCGCAACCTTATTGCTTGTTCATTGTCAAATTTGTCAAATTCACAATGCGTCACAAGTTTTCTCAGTCTTGTTGGAAAGTCATCTAGTGTTTCATCTATTCGTTGAGACGCAATTGCGAAAGTGTATAGTTCGAAATCAATATTTTGTTGCGGGTCAAATTTTGGTTGTTAAACATTTCTTTAGTTTCTCATAGTTGGTTGTTTCCTCAGTTGGTAGCGTCACTAGAAGGTCTTCAATCTCATTGCCTGCAAGATTTAGCAATAAACCCAATTTCTTTGCTTCTGTCATATCGGTTGCGTCCATGTATCTTTCTAGACGTCTGATCCACTTCTCCTACCTGATTCCCACTTGTGGCTCCGATAAGTCGAATGGTGGTGGTCTTCTGTATTGTGCACTTTGTCTTTCTGGCTTAGGGTCTGCCATCTTTATCTTCTTGCGTTCTCCTCGACCCTCTTTTGTTATTTCTTCTGTTGTCTGTCCTTTGTCTTGTGTTCTTTACTGCTTGTGTTTTATTAGCGCTCAATTCTCTTAGTTCCATTCTATTGTTTGTCCTTGTTTTCTTCTCTCTCCTTTTATTTCTTGCCTTTTCTCTTGTTTGCTGCTCTTTGTCTTCACTTGTTTTTTTTTTGTTACTGCTTCTTTTGTTTTATCCTTGTCACCCTTTGTTCTTCCTTTATTATCTTCTTTGTCTGTGCTTTGTCCACTTGTATCTTCTTTACATGTTCTTTGAGTCCTTTCTTCCTTTATTTGCACCTGTTCATTGTGCTGTCACCTTCTTTTCTTGTCTTTGCTCTATTGCTGCTTGTTCAATCCTTATTTTCTTACTTTTGCCTCTTTTTGCCTTTACTTATGCTTGTTTGTTCCTTTTTCTTTAGTTTCCTTGTGTCTTTTCTTTCCAGTGTCTGTTTCCTTTTATTTGTCTGTTTTTCCATTAAATATTCTTCTTATGTCCACTGTTGCCACTTATTTGCCTTTATTTGTCTTTATTTGTGCCTTTTTCTCTTTAATCGGCACTTTTTTATCCTTTTTCCCCTTTGCCTGACTCCAAAATGGCCGCCGCGCGGTTCCTCGTTCCTTATTGGTAACTTTGCCTGACCCCAAGATGGCCGCCGATATTCTTGCGGAATTTCACAGCCAATCGGGAAGCTGCCTTACTTCAAAATGGCCACCTCTCTATTCTTCGCTCTGATTGGCTCTCGCGCCTGATCTCAAAATGGCGGCCGAGACTCTCGCGAGAGGTCGCGCCAATTCTTCAAACTTCGCGCTTGTAAACAACGTCCTACCTGCACTCGTCGATTTCGTTTGCAGCGATCGGGGTGAGCTCCCACGTCGCTGTTCTTCTCTTTGGGGCAATTCTTCTTTGGTTATCCTTTGTGGGCAAGATGCGATCCTGGGTGGGCTCCTGGTTTAAAATCGCCAATATTTCTTGTTGATCGTCGATGGCCACACACGATGAGATCGTCGCCGCCCTCGTCGCCAGATGTTGTGTCTCCAGACCCAGGAAATCACGCAGGACACGATGGTGTTTGAAAGGTATGCCTTTATTCTCGTTGCTTACAGCATGCACAGATCACGATCTCTTACCTCGAGGTCCAGCAGCAGAATGTCCCTCTCCCCGCCCCTTGACCGGATGTGGTGTCCGGTGTCCCCTCATCTCTGTATTGTCCCAGGGTCCTAGTGCCCTTGTCCTGGACACGATAATGACAAGCAGCTGGCGCTTTCCTTTTCTAAAGATCCTAGTCAGGACTCCGTGAAATTTGAGGAGAACCTGACTGCCATCTCCAAATGGATGGCTGCCAACTGTCTTCAATTGAACTCCGCTAAATCAGAAATCCTTCTTGCAGGTAGGGAGACCCATCTATAGGGTAGCCATTGGTGGCCTCGTGTGCTAGGCCCAACCCCCTGCCACAACCAGAGGTTATGAACCTAGGTGTCTGGGTGGACTGCACATTAACCTTGGATGCCCAGGCTAAATCATCTGCAGGCATCTGTGTCTAACTTTTACGGCACCTAAAGCCTATCATAGGACTTTTCGATTCCCACACTCATCAGATGATAGCCCAATCCACCGTTCTGGCTAGGTTGAACTACTGCAACACGCTGCTCCTTGGTCCAACAAGTCAGTGATTAAAAGGCTCCAGCGAGCCCAGAATGCCACGGCCCGTATATTGTTTGCGCTTCCTAAGTATTGCCCTGTCTCGGGCCTCCACCGCCAGCTACACAAGCTGCCTAGAGAGCAAAGAATTCATGTTAAGGTTCTTTGTTTCATTCACAAAACCTTCACGGGCCTCTGCCCTGGGATTCTGAGTGATCTGTGTCTTCCTTATGTGCCTGCTCGTGCCTTGCGCTCAGCTGATCTTCACTTTGCCCGTGTGCTGATCACCCCGCCCTCTGGAACTCCCTACCTCTTTCTACCCGGTGCATTTCTGACCATTGGGCCTTTAGAAGGGCCGTGAAGACCTGGCTATTCTCTCATCATTAGTTTCCTTCTTGCCCCCTCCACCCTGGAGACTTTAGTGCTGGGAAGCCCCATTGCTGGGGCAACCACGTGCTTTATGAATATTTTAACATAACATACTTCAGGACATTATAAATGAAAACGTTTAGCTTGACAATGAAAACATTTTTCCACGTGGTCTTTACTTCCTCTGCATCCCATGTTAAAAGGGTGATGTTTCCTGTCCATTCACACACTTGTGGTACCACTTACGCCTCACTCAGTACAAGTACAGAGAATCATGCACATGTTTATGAATATCCTCAAATTAATGATTCTCAGATGTTGCTCCATAAGGAGCCCTCTAAGATCTGCACTCTTGATGGAATTTCTGCACTCGAGCTATTGCCATAAGGAAACAACATCTTGATCTTGGGCTGTATCACACAAAGTGAGCACTGAAGTGCTAATTGAAGACCCCATAAAGCAGCATAAGGCACAACACCTACAACAAGACAACTTATCACTTCCACAGCGAGATGCAGCACAAAAAACTGGCAAACGTTCTGGTTAAACATTACTAGCAGTACCAACAAAAGAGTAGCAGGGAGTCAAAATGAACTAAGTATCAACCTAATGTATGCCTCAAAAGAACAACCAACATAAATTGCTGAAGTATGAAAAAACAACAATGGGACCACTCAATTCTTCAGGAGAAAAATTCCCATCAGTCACCATCCAATTCCGCCCTTCATCTGGGAACTGTCACCCTCAGAAACAAGAGGTACTCACAGTGGACCGGTCAGTTGTTAATAACCTAATCACACCTGCATAGTACTATAATGAGGGGGGAAAAAAACTCAAGGAGAGTTTGTATGGTGACTAAAAGCAGTGCTAGAACTAGGGAAGTGCAGTGTGCAAAAGTGAAGTGTGAAATATAAAATTAGGTAGGGAAGTGAAAAAGATTAATTTATTGAAGAATCACCTCACTCCTAAGGTAAAATCATGAGTGCGTTAGTGGTTTAAACAAATAACCACTGATGGCAAGAGGTCGACATGTTTCTGCAGACTCACAAGACCAAAAATGTATCCAGCTGCTTCTTCAGGACCAAGAACGCTACTGCTTTAAACATACAACAAAATATATCAAAAAGGAAGAAAACAGATATCACCTGGAATCCAGTGATTCTATCCTTCTCCTGGCTTTGATGTGACATGCCAAGACAGGTTGAACAAGAGGCACACAACAAGGGAGAAACAAAGAAAGAAATTATTAAAGACACAGTGGTGTGTTAATAAACATGTATGTCTAACACAAATCACTGTCACAAATCAGGGGAGAACCAAGAGTGTTCCTACTAGACCTGACACAACATGGTAATAGACTCATAGTTACTCACTCACCAATTTAGGCAGGAGAGAAAATCCCACCTCACCTGGCATGCAGCGCAGGTAAAACAGGGCACCGCTCTGAAAAGTAGCGAAAAAAGTTGAATGAGAAAGGGAACTGGAAGTACCCAGAGTGTCACGATCTTACAGCAACAACTCCAGACCATAAAACTTTACTAGGAGTATGGTTGGCAGAGTAATCAGCAGTAATTGTCATGCCGAAAAAACGGGGCGCAGACTCACTCTCCAGATTACTAAACATCTCCCTGATGTAATGGAATCACACATATCGGCAAAGTGTGCTCACGGAAAAACAGAGGCATGAGGGATTTAAACCTGCCTCTGTATGTGCGGAGAAAATACAATGGTGGTCAACACGATACCGCACCCGGCACCCGCCCCTGTTTGTGCGAGGTGGGTACATAGGCGATCTACGTGATTAGGTACCGGCAACGAGAAAGAGAAAAAGAAAGGAACGGGACGCCTACCTCTCCGTCGGTACCCCGGGCGTCCCTCCGGGCTGTCGTGGGAGGTACCGACGAGGCGCCCGATCCTTCCTTTTGTTGCCGCATTCTCCTTCCGTCGCGGGGAGCGATCGTGTGACGTCACGATAGCGCGCCTTCGCGCACGGCAGCCTGGGAAATGCAGTTCCTGGTAAATATCGAGGCAGAATATGCGCAATATATAAACGCCTAGTCCGATGGCATAAACATGTGTTGTCAAGGCGCATTTATTCTCACAAGCAGAGGAAGGAGTCCTAAAAAATAGTAGTAAAGAGGAATAAAGGGCAAATGGAGATAACCTCACATACAGTGTTATAGCTATAGTTCTTATACACCAGTAATCCTTATTACTTGAGTGACGATATAAACATGTGTTGTCAAGGCGCATTTTATACTCACAAGAAGAGGAAGGGGTCCTAAACCATTGTGAGTAAAGAGGGATAAAGGGCAGATAGAGATAACCTCACATGCAGTGTTGTAGCTGTAATTCTAAAACACCAGTAATCCTTATTATTTGAGTGACATCCAAGGAATGTCCTCATTAAGTCCCTCTGTATCAGATTTGAGTTTAAAAACCCATCTTTGTTCTTTTTTAAACAGGAACCCACTGATGTCAGTAATGTGAGGTGGGATCGCTGGTTGTTCTATTATTGTCCATCTCAATTCTGTAGACGAATGGCCACCTTCTATATAGTGAGCAGTCAGGCTTGTAGTTTGTTTGTTACATCTAATAGAACTCCTATGTTCGGATATTCTAATCTTAATCTTGCGTGTAGTCATGCCCACATTATGCTTGTTGCACGGGCAAGTGATTAAGTAAATGACATTCTGGCTATTACAGTTCGTAAAACGTCGCTGTTCCCAGGGGCGACCTGTGCCGATGTCTATGTGTGTTGATTTGTTTGTCAGGGGGCATGCTACACAATTCCCACAGGGATGGTGGCCTGTGACTGCTGGCATATCCCATAGGGTTCCGACTGCTCGTGGACAGGTCTGCTTGGGTCTGGTGTGAACCAACTGATCTTTTATGTTGCGTCCACGTTTAAATGCAAACAGAGGGGGAGGCAAGATGGTTGTGTCCCTACCGGTGTTTAATATTGCCCAGTGTTTTTTCACAATTTTTTTAATTTGGTTGGACTTCGTGCTAAATGTATTCACACAAGTTATCCTGTTGGATGTCGGCTTCAGGGGAAGTAGTTCAAGTACGCCCTCCCTGTTATTGTTTGCAGCACGTTTTTTGGAAGCTCTCACCAATTTGGTTGGATAACCCTTCTCAAGAAGCTGTTTCTCTAAAGACTGGGAGTGCTCTTCAAAAGAACTTTTTGTTGAACAGTTACGTTGAATACGGAGAAATTGTCCGTAGGGCAAGTTGTTCACAAGTGCCCTAGGATGAAAACTCTCGTATCTCAACAGTGAATTTCTGGCTATAGGTTTACGATATATCTCTGTGTGTAAGCCCAAGGGTGTAACCGTAATCAGCAAATCAAGGAAAGATAACTGTTCCCTGTGGTATTCCATGGTAAACTTGAGAAAAGGATTCCTCGCGTTGAGCCACTCATGAAATTGATTGAGCTCATCCACTGTGCCATGCCAGACCACCAAAACGTCGTCAATGTATCGTTTCCAAAGACGTATGTTATCAAGGTAAGGATTGATCACATTGAGCACATGGTGTTGCTCAAAATTATGTACGTACAGATTAGCGAGACTAGGAGCAAAAACGCTGCCCATACTAGTCCCGCTAATCTGTAGGTACACAATATCCTCATACTTGAAAAAATTCTCGGTCATGGCTATTGTGGCTAAAGTCATGATCAATCTCACAGGTGTTATGGAGTTGAGATCTTGAGTAGCAAGTAGGGCCTCTATAACCTCCAATGTTTCGGTTTGTGGAATAGAGGTGTAGAGGCTCTCTACATCAAATGAGACCAATAGGTCCTGTGCTGTGTCAAAGATAACATCTGGAAGCATGCGGACTACTGCTTTGGTATCTTTTAGATAAGTTGGCATCTTGTTTACCAGTGGTTGTAGGAAACAGTCGACAAAAGTGGAGAGAGGTTCCAACAATGAGCCAATACCCGATATTATTGGGCACCCCAGTGGGGGTCTCTGGGGTTTATGTACCTTGGGCAGCACATAGAAACAAGGCGTCACTGGATTCTCTGCACATAGGAATTGCGCCTCTTTTGTTGTAATCCAGCCCTCAGCGAGAGCTTCTTCAACAACAGTCCCAATAATGGTCGTCAATCTGGGAGTAGGGTCTACAGTCAACTTACGGTAGAATTTCTTATCACTCAGTTGGCGGAGGCATTCTTGGTGGTAGGTTTCAGTGTCTAGGATGACCGTAGCACCCCCTTTATCCGCCGGCTTGATTGTAATAGATGGATTATTTGCCAAGCCGTTAAAAGCCGCTTGTTCTTTCTTGCTCAGGTTGATAAAAGGTTTGTGATGCTGTTGTAAGAGCCCCTGTAGATCATGCGTAACAGCCTCTTCAAAGGCCATAACCTTTGCTGGTAGGCCTATAGTGGTAGGATTGAATTTAGATGGGTTTCTCAAGCCAGTATTATCATCAGGAATTTCTCCATTGTTCTCAAGTGCCTCTTTGTTTGCATAGAGGAAGTGCAGTCTGATTTTTCTAAAGAAACTGTTCATTTCGATATTAGTCAAGAAAGGATCAGTAGTATTAGTGGACACAAATCCGAGACCCCTATTAAGAACCTGTTCTTCAGTTTCATTTAGGATGTGGGAACTCAGATTTATTACGAGGGAGGTCCCGCTGATGTCCCTGGTGTTTCCTGAGGGATCCTCTTCCCACTCCTCAGGTCCATTGTCTGGGGAGGCAAGTTCCATTGCACCTGACCCTGTTGTTGGGCTCTGCGTCGGCCCCTCGGTCTCCCGTGGCCATAACCTAAAAAAGGCTGCTGTGGATACTCTGAATAGAAATTCTGTGGACCAAAGGGACCTCCCGGAGGTGGGTAGATAGGGGTGCCCCATGGTGAAGGTTGCCACCAAGGAGGTGGAACTGGTGGGCCATAGTTTGAGTTTTGCCCTCTCCAGTTCCTTCTATTGTATCCTCTCCCTCTCTTGTTGGTATTATTATTAGTTGGGTTAGAGGTGTCAGATTCGATGGATTCTGAGTCGGAACTAGATGTACCGTAGGTGGAACCTACTTTCCTGCCCTTCTTATTGAAAACTACAGGAGTATAGTTTTCATGAGTATATGGATAAATCTTATCCATAGCAAATTTTTCGAGGTCTTTCTTGCATTTCTCGAGTTTAGTGAACAGAATGGAGTCTTTAAACTCCTTGTTAGCTTTATTGTTCTCTTCTTGATGTTTGGCAAAGGCCTTTGTGGTAAGAGTTGTTTTGATTTGACCTTCTAGGAGCTGAATCTCTATTAAAATGTTATCAGCCGCCTTTTTAGCTGTTTTAATTATAAGCACCAGCCAGTCCCTCGTGCACTTCCAGGCAATGAGGGACCAGTCGCGTAGGAAGTCCTTATCATCAAGAAACAAACGTGGAGTGTTAGTGACAATAAGACCACTCGGGGCACCATTGCCTCGCAGATATTCTGCCATACAAATACCATGGATGCAGATTCGTGACTGGCTTTTTTTCAAAATCAAACTCTTAGCCCACCCATCTTCGCTTGTAACGGGGGCAGGTGGTAGCATGTCCAATACACTGGGATTGTCACTTAAAATAGACTGGATTTCCGTTTCGTCAAATGCCAGTCCAGGGATGGTAGCCATTATATGTGTGGTTTAATGGGCCACGAGCTGCACTGCAAGAAAAACACCCACAGTCCTACAGCGCCCTTCTCATGAACACAAGGTCTATAGCTGACCTTGAAGGTAAAAAGACCCACAGCTCAGCAGCTGCACAAGAACAGTAAGAAAAACACGGGGGGAGGGTCTAAAGGGACAGTTTAATGACCCCAACGTGCTACAGTCCCTAAGAACAGTACCAACAAAAGAGTAGCAGGGAGTCAAAATGAACTAAGTATCAACCTAATGTATGCCTCAAAAGAACAACCAACATAAATTGCTGAAGTATGAAAAAACAACAATGGGACCACTCAATTCTTCAGGAGAAAAATTCCCATCAGTCACCATCCGATTGCGCCCTTCATCTGGGAACTGTCACCCTCAGAAACAAGAGGTACTCACAGTGGACCGGTCAGTTGTTAATAACCTAATCACACCTGCATAGTACTATAATGAGGGGGGAAAAAAACTCAAGGAGAGTTTGTATGGTGACTAAAAGCAGTGCTAGAACTAGGGAAGTGCAGTGTGCAAAAGTGAAGTGTGAAATATAAAATTAGGTAGGGAAGTGAAAAAGATTAATTTATTGAAGAATCACCTCACTCCTAAGGTAAAATCATGAGTGCGTTAGTGGTTTAAACAAATAACCACTGATGGCAAGAGGTCGACATGTTTCTGCAGACTCACAAGACCAAAAATGTATCCAGCTGCTTCTTCAGGACCAAGAACGCTACTGCTTTAAACATACAACAAAATATATCAAAAAGGAAGAAAACAGATATCACCTGGAATCCAGTGATTCTATCCTTCTCCTGGCTTTGATGTGACATGCCAAGACAGGTTGAACAAGAGGCACACAACAAGGGAGAAACAAAGAAAGAAATTATTAAAGACACAGTGGTGTGTTAATAAACATGTATGTCTAACACAAATCACTGTCACAAATCAGGGGAGAACCAAGAGTGTTCCTACTAGACCTGACACAACATGGTAATAGACTCATAGTTACTCACTCACCAATTTAGGCAGGAGAGAAAATCCCACCTCACCTGGCATGCAGCGCAGGTAAAACAGGGCACCGCTCTGAAAAGTAGCGAAAAAAGTTGAATGAGAAAGGGAACTGGAAGTACCCAGAGTGTCACGATCTTACAGCAACAACTCCAGACCATAAAACTTTACTAGGAGTATGGTTGGCAGAGTAATCAGCAGTAATTGTCATGCCGAAAAAACGGGGCGCAGACTCACTCTCCAGATTACTAAACATCTCCCTGATGTAATGGAATCACACATATCGGCAAAGTGTGCTCACGGAAAAACAGAGGCATGAGGGATTAGAGGCAATAGAGGTGCCCCCTGAATATCGAATCAACAATTTCAATGGGACAGAATATCAAGGATAGATTACAATAAATAAAATATAGACAGGTAGGTAAGGTTTTTGGTACCTAATCTCTACACATGCACTGAATATATCTTCAAGGTACATGGATGTGGAGTAAGAAATAGTAAATGTATCCTTCCTTATATGCACTTACCTTTCGATATTTTGGCCCAAGATATTTTGTCCTCTATATTAGTATGCAATGGTATTTTTGGTGTCAGTAGTACAATAACTTTCATAATGCAATGGTAAAAGTTCATTGCATCGAGCGTTGCTAAACTTACCACCAAGGACTTGTATTGGAACCATTCAACATATTTAGTGTATCAGTGCATACTCTCTACCACAGGTTTGGGCTGACTAGTGGCTTACATGTTTAAAAAGTAGGGACAGTGGTATTTTACCATTTTAAACAGTGTGAATATTTGTTTGTCACTGGGATTGTAAAGGAATGTGCAGCTTTCGTGTGGATAAGTTGAAACAATATGACATTTGTAAATATATATATGTTTGAAATGTTTGAAATTTTTTAACTGTATAATTATTTGAAATCTTTACAGTGGAAACAATCAGTATAGAAAAGCTAAAAATTATCATTCAGACCTCAGTACTAAATAAAATTTGACTCCCCTCCCCGAGTCCCACTTAGTCTTTCCCTGGCATTTAGGGACGTGTTGTTGGAGTTCCTGTTTATGCCCTGAAGATAAACTGCTTTGCAGAGCTCTTGAACTGCCCCCTATTGCTCAATTAGTCTCTTTCGAGGGGCGATGCTGTCTTTAGAGACCATGTGAGAGGGGTACTGTTGGTGGATCTTTGGTGCATCGTTAAGAAAATCAAATCCATCAGCTATCCTCCACAGAGATTACTGTGTTCTTCCCCAGGGTTTCGCTGCTTTCGTTGGCGACTTTTAGGGCTATCCTAATTTGATGGATGAGTTTTGCCAGTCTTGTTAGTGCCATGGTGTTGGTGGTTGAAAAACACAGGGCTTATGCTTCGCTGCACGACTTTATGCCTTTATTGAGACAGATCGGGCGCAGAAGTCGCCGACGTTTGTTATCAAAGTTGGGGCAGCAGCACAAGAGATACAGCCAGGATTCCCTGTTGTAGGGGTACAGTCTACAAGTTATGGATTCCCCTCTTCGGGCCCATGCAGGGTTGAATTCCGAAATCCCTAGCATGGTCAGCCTCATGTTTAAGATTTTGCATCGTACTTGTGTGGTGATGGACTCACTTAGGTAAGGTTGTGCTTTAACTACTGTGTAGGAATTTTTCAACAGGTCTAAATGAGAGCTGCGGCAGAGAGATTTAAAGTCCTGTTGAAAGGAGATTTTGCTTACTTGTTTGTTGATTGCTTTCTTCCAGGCGTTCAGGGAGATGTCCTGCCGCTGGATACTTTCTTCCTCGATTTTCAATGCTTTAATCGCGTTTCCTAGGCTAGAGTGCCAGACCACGCCCGGCGTCTCAAAGATTAGTCTCAGAATTTTTTTTAAAGAGTTGGCCGGTGCCCTTAATGTCCTTAGGTTTGCCTTTATAATCTCCCCCTGACACATCAAAACTGGCCTTGCCAGACCTAACTCCAGTCTTAGCCTTGTTTTTCTGGCTGTCCCCGGTATCAGAAGCACTGCCTTGTACGTCTAGGCTTGGGCTGTGTTGAACAGGGCGTACAATTTCCAGGGAAAGGCAAGATGACTGTAATTAATTGCTGGAAGAAGCTTCGCTCTTAAGACTATAAGAATCGGGCTGGCGGACGGGCCGATCAGATGCTGGATTAGTTGTTTTAATAGATGTATAACCTTGCTGGCCTTGGAGCTCTGCTGTTTTAGGTGTACATTCGCCTTAGTCAGCCAGACCCCTAGGTAATTGTATGAGGCCGCCAAGTTGATTTTCCCAGTTACCACTGTGCATTCTTTTTCAGACGGTAGGACCCAAAAATGATGACCTTGGTTTTTCCTTGGTTGACAGTCAAGTTATTAGTGATGTTGAAGTTATTTAATGTGTTTAGGGCTCTCTCTCTATATATAGGGCACAACAGAATACAACATAATAAGAGTGCACAAACTGTCGGACCTGACCCTTTCTGCAGGGGCACCAGAAACATTTGCATTCTTATGTCTTCCTTTGCTAAACTAGTTTTTGTTGGGCTCTAGCACTTTTTCCCTTCTAACCAGCGGAAAAGTGCTTGTGAGCTCTTCCTATACCATGACAACATTGGTTTATGCCTGATTGGTACCTTTAATTTACTTGTACGTCCCTAGTTTATGGTACTACATGTACCCAGGGCCTGTAAATAAAATATGTTACTAGGGGACTGCAACATTCATTGTGCCTCCCATTAGAGTAGCCTTTCAAAACATGTGTCAGGCCTACCACTGCAGCCTGTAATGCAGTTTTATACTGTCATTTTAACTTGGCAAAATGAACCTTTTTCCAGGTCTAGCCCTTCCTTTCTAATTCTTATAACTAAGGTAAGCCCTGAAGGCTCATAGGGCAGGGGGCATTGTACTTAAAAAGCAGGACATGTGTGTTAGAAATTTGCCTATGCTGATAGTAAAAACACTCCTAAGGTCGTTTCCACTGTTGGAAGGACTATCTCTCCCATAGACTAACACTGGGTTAGTTTATTTTAATTAATAAGTGCTAACTTCAGAGTAAGAGCAAATGGCAAAATTATGTTTGCACTCAAATTTGTACTTTAAACCCTTATTAATGGTAAAGTCAAATTTTCGATGATAATTCTGGAAAATGGCACTTTTAGAAAGTTATAATATTCGTGTAAAGTAACAGCTGTGGTAAACTCGGTTTGATATTACTCCAAAAAACACAGTACTCAAAATGTAATCAATGTTGTTGTGCTCACTCAGAGGTGGTTCCACCCCACCACCAGTTCTGAAAGAAGAGTTGGACTAGGTCCTTAGCTCTTAGTGTGCACTACCTCTATAACTCTACTTAGAGTGTATTCAGATTATACTTCAATAATTCAACTATGTAGATTAGTCTTTAGAAATTAACTAATATAAACATTATTTTTGAATCATTAAATCCATCAGATCCTAAAAGAACTTCAATTCCAACCAGCGTTGTTCAATATTTCTTTTTATTCTGAAGCAAGATTCATGAATGATGCACAGCTTTGATGTACATTATACATTCTTGTTAGACAGGAAGATGGCCATTCCAAATGCAGTTCAGGTTTGCCATGCATCCTTCTTCAGGGGAATCTACAACAAACATGTGCATAATAAATGAACATATATAGCTTCTTATTTATAAATAATAACTGTGCTGGCCTTTCATTATTCGGGAGATGAAATAATACTGAGTGAGTAAGTAAAGCTGTAAATAGTGAAACTGAAGAGACAAGCTAAAAGTATGAATGATACCTTCAGTGAAAACAACCATGTGGTATTATTAGAGATGAGCATCATTATCCATATAGATGAGTCAGAGTAAAGAGAAAATAATGAAAAAATACAGCAGGGGTGACCACACCACCAATCCGATGAACCGTGTAGCTGCTAGTGTAAACGTGATAAATACTAAGGTCTTTCTGCCCTTTTGTGCTAAGAGCCCCATTTAGTACTTGCTTACTGAATATAGGAATATGTTAAATACCTTCACATGTCCCAACGTCTCCAACTTAGCCCACTGATATCTTCTACTGCTTGAATTGGAAGATGTAGTGCCACTCAAAACTACCCCCTGTGCGTTCTAAAATACAAAAAAACAAAAGATCCTAGTTGCATTGTGTCTACAGTGAAATAAATGAAAGATAAGAATCTCCTATCATCTATCCATACCTTATCTGCCACACGGATGGCGGCTGCTTAAGACAGTCGATAATTCAAAATACTGCAATGTTCAGCGTGAAAAAGCTCCTAGATCTAACTTGTCCAAAGATGCAAACCAAATAGTGCTCAACGTCATATCAGTGCTTCCCTGAAATTAAGATCAACCCCAAAACACCATTGTGATCCTCCTGAGTGGAGCTCACCTTCCAGCCAGATATCCGACCATTAAATGAGTGACTCTCTACAGACAAAAGTCGGTCCTGTTACAAGCCTGCGCAAAGAATAAAAAACATGTTTGAATGCCGGTGACCCCGGCCGTATTACCAGTCGAAAATTACATGTGAAGCTGTTAACATACTGGGATATGGCTCGCGTGAAGCTGTACCAAGTTCTCTAAATCGTCCTTTCCAGAGTGTAAGGGTGCCCGTTGCTTTACTGGTATATGTCGATTGCTGCCTACAAGTGCCATAGATCTCCCGGCTGGCGTGTGAAATTCAGGATATAGAAAGAGGACTTGTGCGTCTCAAAGGGGCTAAGAAAAACGGTGGCCATGTTGACCTAATCGCAAAGTAGAAAAATTAATGGAAACCCCATAAACCACCGAAAAGTGATTGTGAAAATGAAAGGAAAGGGATTAGTCATCACCTGTGGGACTATCCAGTGACATATACTGAAATAAAAGTAACCATAGAAATAAAACAATCCTCGATGTACTGTTATCACCCAATATCTCTTAGTCCCTCCTAGTATATAAATGACAGCTGCTCCTGTCTAAGCTTACGTGACCCTTGTATTTCATTAGTACTGTTCAACCGTAACAAAGAATATCGAAAAATTATATCTTCTTATATATTTTCATTCACTTTTTCTGTTGGTGCAAATTTATTTATTACAATTGTTCTAGTTTTCCCAGTTCATCCTGTATCACTTTGATTTTAACAGCATAATGCAGTACTGAACAAGGGCGACCAATGGATCATGGTATATGGAATTAACCTGTATTATTTACAAGAAATTTGCAGTTAACCATATTCAAGGTACTAAGAATATTGTGATGTTTACCCATTTCTGAATCTTTTATTGTAACATCATAATGCAGCATTGAACAAGGCTGACCAATGCATCATGGTACATAGAATAAACCTGCATTATTTACAAGGGAATTGTACTCAACTACACTCAAGGTATTAAGAATAATGTGACGTTGATCCGTTTGTGAATAGTGCACATATATTCGTGGCTCTAAAATTGTAAAGTTGAAAAAGTGAACTCATATAGGTATTATCCTTTGTTTAGAGCTAATTAACCTTTGTAATTAGATATGAAGAAGGATTGTTGGTTTCAGCATGTACAGTTTGTATACTCTGTATATTTTGCATATTTTGAGTATGTTCAGAAACGATTGTTGAGGTCACACTAAACTGGCATCAACTATCACATTTAGCAGTTTGAATAGATCAGTGACTTTTAGCATATTAGTTATTAACCACTTAGTTCATCATCCACTAAGAACAGAATTCAGGATGACACCGTTTTTGATATGTGGTTTATGACTCAGATAATGATCAATACAAGAAGATATAATTTTATGATATTCTGTGTTACGTTTGAACAAATCTAATGAAACACAAGGGTCACACAAGCTCAGACAGGAGCAACTGTCATTTATAGATTAGCTGGGACTAGGAGAGATCGGGTGACAACAGTACATCGAGGATTGTTTAATTTCTATGGTTACTTTTATTTCAGTTTATGTCACTAGGCAGTCGCACTTGGGATGAGTTAATCCCTTTCCATTAATTTTTCTTCTTTGCAATTAGGTCAACATGGCTGCCATTTTTCAAAGCCCCTTTGAGATGCGCAAGTCCTGTTTTTATGTCCTGGATTTCACACGCCACCCGGGAGCTCTATGGCACTCGTAGGCAGCACTTGACAAATACCTATAAAGCAACGGGTACCCTTACACTCTGGAAAGGACGATTTAGAGAACTTGGTACAGGTTCAAGCGAGCCATATCCCAGTAAGTTAACAGCTTCACATGTAATTTTCGACTGGTAATACTGTAGTATAGTTCCTATATTCCAAATAGTCTCTGCGCATTGGAATAATATACACTATAGATTTGACATAGGACTGAGGTCAGTATGTCTCTATCGAGTATACTAAACTTAATTGTGTGTGTGCCAGCTAACTCAGAGGTCATTAGAAGCTTTCTCGAATAAACAAGAAGGGATTAGTCTCTGACAAACGCATAAACATGACAACTTTGTTTCCCCTAAAAAAATAGATAACTATTTCACTCAGTCAATCGTGCATGCTTTGTTTCTACAAAGTTGCAGAGAAATAGAGAGATGGGTGTTTCAATAAAAGGGTTTATTGAACAGTCTTATTTCTCATGCAAGAGATATGAACTGCTACAATCGTTAGAAAGAATGCAAAGTATAATGCGTACCGCGTGAATAGTAATATAAAATAATACAGTAATAGCATTGTCTGTTGCTATGACATATATAAAAATGCGTACATAAATAACACAGGCTAAAATACTCAACTGTTGCTTCTAAAATCCGCCTACCCCAATGTACCTAACCTAGGTCTAGTACCAAGGAAGAAGTAGGTGTTTTTCTTTTAGCATAGGTTTAGTTTTGCCAAGAATTGCAAAAGGTTTCTCTGGTTCTAATCAGCTCCATACCTTAGAATGAGCGAGGTCGGTACCTCTTTCACAGGACTCGATTCCCAAACACCCCGCAAGAGGAATCAGAAACACTGGAGCTGGATTCTCGGTAGGAGGATGACAGCATCTAGTCTGTGCGTCAGCTGGAGAGTTGGCTTCCTTCAGCACTTGCTGTAGCGAGCTGCGTTGGGCAAGTAGGTAGTTGAACTGCACCGAACCACACCATGCTTTGCCATAGCAAGTGAAGGTATATTTATACCTTGAAGGTGTCTAGGGATGCCGTTATTGACGCAAGAGTTGTGCATATGAACGTCATGTATGAACCCCAAAGTAATAGATGTTGATGCATAATAATGAGTTTCTTGGAGAAATCAATATCCAGGCTAGGGGAAGTCCCTTCTGCTTAAGAGTTTGGTTTTCCAAGAAATCGTTGTGACGTAGATGAACAGATCGAAGTAGCCAGGCCTGTATTTGGATAGCATGGACTATGCCTAAATAAGGACGAGTTTTCTATGCCTCTATAGGCGCAATGTGAATTGTATCTATATAAGGGCATGAATCGAGAAATTAATTCGGAATCTAAAACGACATACAACAATACGACTGGGGTCACCGGCATTTGAACATGTTTTTTATTATTCGCGCAGGCTTGTAACAGAACCGAGTTTTGTCTGTAGCGAGTCACTCATTGAATAGTTGGATATCTGCCTGGAAGGTGAGCTCCACTCAGGAGGATCACAATGGTGTTTTGGGGTTGATCGTAATTTCAGGGAAGCACTGATATGATGTTGAGCACTATTTGGTTTGTATCTTTGGACAGGTTGAATCTAGGAGCTTTTTCACGCAGCACATTAGAGTATTTTGAATTATCGACTGTCTTAAGCAGCCGCCATCCGAGTGGCAGGTGAGATATGGATGGATGATAGGAGATTGTTATCTTTCATTTATTTCACTGTAGACACAATGCAACCAGGATATTTGGGTTTTTTGTATTTTAGAACGCACAGGGAACAGTTTTTGAGTGGCACTACATCTGCCAATTCAAGCATGAGTGGGCTACATTTGAGAATTTGGGACACATGAAGGTATTTACCATATCCATTTATTCAGTAGGCAATTACTAACTGGGGATCTTAGCACAATAGGGCAGAAACACCTTAGTATTTATCGCGATTACACTAGTAGCTACATGGTTCACCGGATTGTTGGAGTGGTTCCCTTTTGCTGTATTTTTGTCTTTATTTTCTCCTTACTCTGACTCATCTCTATGGATCGGGATGCTCACCTCTAATAATACCACATGGTTATTTTCACTGAAGGTATCATTCATACTTTTAGCTTGTCTCTTCAGTTTTACTATTTACAGCTTTATTTACTCACTCAGTATTCTTTCCTCTCCCGAATAATGAAAGGCCAGCACAGTTATTATTTATAAATGAGAAGCTACATTTGTTTATTTATTACGCACATGTTTGTTGTAGATTTCCCCTGAAGAAGGGTGTATGACACACCCAAAATGCATTGGGAATGGTCATCTTCATGTCTAACAAGAATGTATAATGTACATTGAAGCTGTGCATCATTCATGAATCTTGATTCAAAATAAAAAGAATTATTGAACAACGCTGGATAGGATTGATGTTCTATCAGTAATTATTGGATTTAATGAGTCTAAAATAATGTTTATATTGGTTAATTTCTAAAGACTAGTCTACATAGTTGAATAATTGAAGTATAATGGGAATACACTCTAAGTAGAGTGATATAGGTACACTTTGTCTAGTACAGCTAAGGACCTAGTCTAACCCTAATTTTAGAAAGTTGGCATTTTCCTGCCAAAGGTTTCTGAGGCCTTTCTAGGAGTATCCAGCGGCCTGGGCGTGTTAATGGTTACTTCATCAAAAAAGTGTATTGGGCTCATATTTGGACAATGGGGCTTGGGTGCAGCGGGGAGGGAGTCTTCCTGGCAGGATGTCTGGGGAGACTCTGCACTGATTACATTTCAAAGGATTTTGCCCACAGCACACACAAAGTAACCTGATACCAGTCCTGCCCTATCTTCTGTCACCCTAGACAGTTTGCAGTCAAACCACGGGAAATAGGAAGAACTGACCAGCACCAGTTTGGGGTGTAGGCCTGGGAATTCCCCTTCACAAAGATTGTCATCAGGTATAAAAATGGGAACCCTCAGAAACACTCATCAGAACACTCTTGGACCTGTGGAATATTCAGAAGAAGGATGACCCTGCTCACAGAATCACCACCTTGCTGCTTGAAAGACTGTCTTGCTATATGAAGAATGAAGATTGGGCCTGCTTGCCTTAATCCAAGGCTACCCAAAGTGACTCCAAGGATCATTTGCATGACCTCCTGTTTGAGCAACTGGACCTGCCTGAACATGCCTGTGCCCTGCTGCTGGCCTCTGCTGGAGTGAGTTCTAATGCCCAACAGGTGCCCCCCAAGTCCTGGATTCTTGGCCTGAATCAGTGACAGCTCCTCCAGAAGTAAGAGGTGAAAATCATGAAGTATGGGCTCTTTGTGACTGCAAAGGCCTGTTGGCACCAAAACTCTGCCGGTGTGAAATGACCACAACCGCAAAGCTTAAGTGACTCCTGCTCTTCATGTTGGCATACACTGTCTGCGATGATCAGCAAACCTGAACTTCCTGCCAACAGTGACTGGCTGCAATGATTAACTGACGTAAATCACCAGCGATAACTGCCTCTAAGTGATACAGCAATGAATGTCTGCAACTCTCAACCTGCTCTACATGCCCAGAGCCACCTCCTCGCTGCCCCCTCTAACGGGAATGGGAGTATTCACAACAGACTTGAAAAGGCAACTCTTGACAGGGACTAACTTGGTTCTTATATCCAGCATGTGCCCCATTGTGTTCAGCCTTAACTTGTCACTTACCCTCAGTTTAGTGCAAGCAGATAACCGCAAGTGGCACTTTTTGCGTCTTGATGCTATTTTCACTAAAAACTTTCAGATTTAATATATGCTGTCAACCATTTTGATTTTTGTCATTCTGTTATCAATTTTGGTTACTGCATTTTTCTGAGCTGGGGTGCGTATTTTTCTTCTGGTTTGTTTTACCTATATAAATGTTTGAGTGCTGTATAAATACTTTTCCTTTAGCCTCTAAGTTAAGGAATTTTTTTTTTAAATGCTGTCCGTTTTCCTTAAAGGAAAATGGGATTCATTTAAAAAATAAAAATGAAAAGTGGGACCACTGCTTGCACTTAAAAAATGGTTTCACAAAGGGGGCACCTTCCCATTTGCAAATGGATTACCACCAACTCGGAGTTGGTGATAAAATGTGAATGTTTTGTGACCACATTTCGATGCAAAGCATGCACACACATCACTGAGAGTTAATATTAGGAAGGGACGCATTAAACACACCATTTCCTACTACTGAAAACAAACCTTATTTTCGATTCGGTAATAGGTTACTGAATTGCAAACATGGCTTGGTGAATGTAAAAAAGCTTTTTTTTCTGTTTGCAAATGGCCCAATTCAGTGAATCGGGCCTTGTGCGGCAACATATTTTTTGCAGCAACATACTTTTTTCCACATATGGTACCTAGCCCCTTGACTTTGTGAACCAGAATTGTATTTTGCACTTTTATAGTAGTCAATTTTTAAGCATGGAACTCTTAGAAAAAAATATGCATTTTGCTTCCAGATTTGGGGCTCTATTATGGCATTGGCACATTCACCTGGTTAGTGCTGGGGGCACCTTTCAAAAGGTGTGCCCAGCGCTAACCAGGAAAATGCACTGAATTATAGTGAATGCGCTATTCCCAAGGTAGCTGAAAACTAGGACTGCCCAGGGAGCAGCACATTAGGGTGAAATGAGCATCTGCTTTGAAGCCGCTCCGCGTTTCACAGTGCAGGCGGCAAACCGTCTGCACTTAATAGGCGGATTAGAGATCCCCTTGCAGGCGGGTACAGTGAGTGACTCCACACCTCTTAAAGGGGATGTCTGGGAGGGTCCATGGGACCTCCATTCGTACCTCCAGAGGTCTGCTTACAGGGGTGCACTGATTTTCAGTGCACCTCCTGAATACTTTGTCTCTAAGCCCACATCTGTAATATGGCATGGGCGCAGAGACAAAGGGATTCCCTCCTTTGCATGGGGTCATGCCCCCAAGCAAATGAGGGAATGCCCACTGATGATAGCGCTGTCCATTTATTTGCACCAGCGATATCGGTATTTCAGAAGGGGATGCACAAACATTTGCAGCCCTTTCTGTTATACCAAAGTGCCCCGGGGGCACTCAAAGTGGGCGCAAACTCCCATTTTGCCCTGTGGCACTCTAGTAATACAGCCCCTGGTGCTGCTTGTGCATGGATAAAAATAGTAAAAAGGGCACTGAAAACATACAAGTTTGTTTTTTTGACATGCATATCCAAAAAGGCACAGACCTTTCATGAGCACATTCACTCACAGTTCACATGTTCCTGTCCTTATGCAGACATCGCAGCTCACCAACAGGCAAAAAAGACTTGCAAAAGCAGTCATATAGGCACCCTTGCTCTTAGGCCTAAAGACACTTAGGCACATAGACCACTAGACCCATTAGACATACAGACATCCAAGCACAAAGACAACCAGGCACAAAGATACTAATACGCATAGACCAACAGAGGGTATTCACAGACACATCAGAAATAGAGACACACATAGAATGACACACTTCAAGAGCACTGTATATTTAAATAAAGTTGCAGAACAACTTCTTCTTTACTTGTTTTCAGCATTTGGCACTGCTGACCACCAACTGCTAGTACAAAACCTTAGACAAAACCAATATGTCTGCTTATAATCGAAAGTGCTGCTTCAGTGCATACGCTTAACCATCCATGTATGCAGTGAATTATACATGCACTCAATCACTCACCCTTTCAGTCATGCATCTATTCACCCACCCATTTCATTTACTCACTTGCCCATCCACACACACACACACACACACACACCCACACACACACAAACACACACACCCATGCACAGCAACACACGCACACACACACACACACACACACACACACACACACACACACACACACCCTCACTCTCTCTCTTTCCCCAATCAATGGAGAGACACTTTTTATATGCCGACCTATTGTATTACTTTCTTACTCATTAGAACTATTGATCATTGGGATAATTTCACCAAAATCACTTGGGTAGCTTCAGGTTCCCAGGCATTCTAGGACTTGTTGTCCTGCATTCGTCCAATTCCTCAACAGAACTACAAATCAAGTATCTTTTCATCTGACAGCGAAGTAAAAGGATCACACCCATTGCAGGAGCTGTCAGTCTTGTTAACCAAGCCAGAAACCAAACAGGAGGCAATGACACAGACACCATTTGCCAAACTAAGTCATCAACAGTGGCTAAGATGGAGACCACACTGGGGTAAATGACAAAGTTGTAGACAAAATTAGGCAATGTTGAGGCCATGTAATGGTCAATCAAGGGAGGCATATGCCAAGCAGGGAACAATGATATAAGCCAAGCAGTTGTCTATGAAGGTGGGAAACAACATAACTCAAGCCAAGAACCAGCGGTGCTATAAGCAATGCCGACGCAGAACTGAAGACCAAGCACTGACAACACAGAGCTGAGAACCAGCCAGTAAAAGAGAGGTGCAGGCCAAGGCAGAGCTGAAGAATATTCACAAGTGAAGAGCTAGCCGTCATTAGCTCTAATTGACCCTGGGTTTGCTGCAGACCAATTATAAACATGACAGAGTTGGAGATCAAGCACATTGTATAAGCCTGAAAGGGTCCAGTGGTTTATATATTTGGTAGTTTTACATAGAGCGCACTAGAGTATAAGTGCATGCAACAGAACGCGTTACATATGTTATCAGAAAGAAGTCAGATTGGGGGTCACAGAAGCATTCAGAGATCTATGATATGAAATAAATAAAATATCACAAATTAATATGAGTTAAGAAAATAGGGTTCATATAATTCTTTCAATTATCACTTTCAGACGGTGTCTAGAGGTATTTATTGTGATTTGGTCCTTTTAGGAGATGTTTTATGTTAAGTATATTTTCCTGAAATCGAGATCGACTAACATTTATTTTAATTGTTTGCTACTTTAACATCTGATGGTATTTCATACTGAAATGATGCAATACCAGTAATACTGTAATCTGAGAATTATGGGTTCCAGGCTTTAAAAATATCAAAATACATTCTGTGTTTCTATGTGTTATTGTGCTTTTAATGTGTGTCTCAATCGAACTAAACAACTATTATCTCCAGGTTTTCAGGACAATATTTCACCGAATTACACACACACACACACATAACCTCTCCCCCCCCCCCCCCCGCCCACCCCAACCACCAACCCCCACGAATGTATGCCCATGTGTGCTCCTGATGTGTGTGAATTTATGGAAAACGAAAACACAGAAACCACATGGAAGGAAACCAAATCATGGAAAATAGATTTTACGAAAATGCAAAAAAATCATAAATTAAAGGAAAGATTTTAAAGGAGAGGTAATTTTAATGAAAAATCTAAAATTACATTAAAATTGGGTGGAGTTTAGGACTACTGTGGGGTTTTTGTGTTCAGGGATGGGTGATGTTAAATGTGATGAGGGGCTTTCAGTGGTCTGGAATAATTGGCATTTGGGCATAGAAAGGGTTTTTTAGGGCTCAGAGATGTCGAGTGCAGGGGTGGTGAGTGTTTTTTAGGATTCATGGATGAGTGGTGTGTAGATGTGTGAGGAGTTTTTAGGTTTCTGAGATGAGTTGATTGCAAGGGTGTTGAGGGGTTTTAGAGTTCATGGATGGTTGGAGTGCAAGAGTGTTGAGGGGATTTAGGATTCACGGATGGGCAGAGTTTAGGGAATGTGAGGATTTGTGAGGTTCAATTGTGGGTAGAGGCTCAGGGATGAAGAGCTTTTAGGGTACAGGCTGGGGTAGAGTTTAAGGTGGTGAGGGGTTTTAAGGAGTCAGAGATGGTTGGAGTTTAGATGTAAAAAGATAGTTTTTAGGGTTCTGGAATGAGGAGTTTAGGGTGATGAGGATTTCTTATGGGTCATGGATGGTTGGTGTTTTAGGGCAGTGCGGGTCTTTTAGGAATCCGGGATGGGTGGAGCTAGGGTGTTCTGCGGTGTTTTAAGAAGTATAGCATGGGTAGGTTTTCTGCATAGAGGTTTTTAGAGTTCAGGAATGGTTGGAGTTATGAGTAGTGTGTGCTTTTATGGTTCACGGTTGGTGGATTTTTGGGGTAGAATAGACTTTTGGGCTTCAGGAATGAGTGTAGTTTTGGTGTGGTGTTGGCTGTTAGGAGGGAGAGATTAATGACGTTTAGGGGTTTTGAGGGGTCAGTGCTGTATGATGTTTAGGGGTGGTGATGAGTCGATGAATTAAAAGCATCCAAAGTAATTGTTTAAAAATGTAACAGATATAAATATGAAATAAAGTACTGTGAGGCAAAGTGCTGAAATACATATCTCTGACAAAACTGTTTCTGAAAGTAGGATCTGCAAACATTGCATTTACATTAAAACAAATTGGCATTCAAAAGCCAATTTTAACCGAAAAGACAATCTATGAATTGATTTCAACAAAAAGGTAAATGCCATTAATTCTGAACATTTGCAATAAACAGTTTAGATTAAATAGTTTCCAAGTAATCGTATTCCATGAAATTGTTTTTCTATGAAATCACATACAACCATGTGCTCTATCTTTGATCACAAAGAGTTGTAATCTACCATCATACTCACAGAGGAGTGCACTTGAAATAAACAAATTCACTAGCCAATAGTAGCATTATCTGCACCTAGGTGTACACATAGCAGTACACATGCATACACTGCGGCCAATAAGCCGAAAGATATCAAAGCTACACAGTGACAGATACAAGCACGCGGGAAGCCAGCAGGAGAGGAAAACACAGAAGGGGGTTGTGCTGTATTGCAACTTTTATATAGCACTTACCACCCTTATGTGAGGTGCTGAAGTGCTTGCCTATATTCGTTGAATGCTACACTGTATAGGATGTGTGGTTTTAACGGTTTTGTCTTTGTTTTGATCTTTTGTGGGAAGTGTTTCCATGTCATGTGTGGTGACTACCACTGTGCGGTTATCGTGTCATGGGTCGAAGCTCTGAGCTCTGAGCTCTGAGCAGTGTGATGAATAAAGAAGTGTAAGACACAGGCTGTCAGTTTATGGTGTTCAGTAAGCTGACAGTTTTGAGCAGCTCTGTAGGTCCCTTTATAATATTTCAAATGTTCTTAGTTCACTTAGCTGGCTAGTGCACTGAGTTCTGAGATTTATTGTGTACACATTTCACATTTATGGCCCTGAGCAGGATTTGGGTGGAGGAAGACATGGTTCGGAGATCTTCTGGGATGGACTTTGTTACTATCATCCCATATCTGATTGCCATTGTGTGTTGTCAAAGATAATCATAGTATGTAGCTAGTTAGGACCAATAGTGGTGACTAAATTAAAGTCCTCCTTTGCCAGTTCTCTTCAGTTATTCCATTCCTGTTCAGTTGGTGATGGGTGGTTTATTGCTGTTGACTGGTACTGAAATGGGCGATGGACATGATCGATTGCAGTATTGTGAGTGCTAGAGTGTCAAGCAGTATAAGTAAATTATTATGCAGTGTGTATGAACTACAGTTTACTGCCCAACCACTGAGTATTATTGAATTAGTATAAGCATGAGGCAGGAAGGTTATATATTGTATTGTTTTGTTACTGCATTTATATAACATACTCAATTCTAAATAATGTCTCCAACAGAATTACATTTCTGAAAGAATTTAGCACAATTCAAAAGTCACAGACTCTGATTTAAGATCAACAAGGTGTCCCAATGCTTGTGAAACAAAGTATCTTTAGCTTGATCAATAATGAATTGATGGGGTTCAACCAAGAAATTTAAATCTACAATAAAAGACAGAAAGGTATGAGGATCGCCTGAGAATTTTACTGGTGGTGCCATCACCAGTGTGAGTAATGGAGGAGTAGAAGCAGAAACCATTAGGAAATTACTGACTCCAGGATTCTGTGGACCTGTAGGAATTGTGGCATTGGGAGGAAAAACGACTATTACTCCGGAAATTCCTGGTGGATAGACTCCTTTTACTTATGCCATTATCCTCAGAGGACTAGCCTCGGAATCTATTGTTTCTTACGTCTGGTAATCTTTTACAACCTGAGATTCTACAAGCTAGGGATATCGAGGCAACCACTCCTTCTCCCCCTAAAGGTATCTCACACCCTATTTTATGCTCCAAGGTAACAAATGGCATGAATGGTTAGAAGATTATGACTGGGATGAGATAACCAAAGATTGTGGAACAGTCTGTTGGAGAGTAATCAGGATAAAACAACTTCCATGCCTGTAGGAGGAGACCAGAATTAGCAGAAAAGCACCTTCATAAAGTGACTTGAATTGATTATCAGTATTGTGATGTGGAGATGAACTTCAACTATTCTATAGACATGCCTGGAATCCTGCCCAAGAGGCAAAGCAAGTTATGAGAATGCTGCTGGACTGATACCGAGAAAGACTGCAAGAATGGAGACAAAGCTAAACAGCACAAGGTATTTAACAAACTCACTGAAAGACTGGGAACCATGGGAACTGAAGAGGGTGAAAACAACAAAGGTGATGGAACATAAGGCTGAGCTCAAACTAAGGCGTGAGCAAAGGAGTCATAACAACTGCTATTGCCAGATACCCACTTATGCATGTAGTAGGTCCTTACACCCATTATACCAATACTGAAATAGAAGGGAAAATCACTATTACCAGTTCCAGTGTGGCTGGTGCCGCATAACAGGTCTGTTTGTCTTGGAAGTATTTGGTATATCTGTGTACGCCTGTGTATGCCTATATTTTACATAGCCCTGTTCTTCATCTTTTTATAACATTTATCATATTGGGGTCCTTTCTGACCTAATGCATATTGTGAACTGACACAAAGTCACCAGTAATACTTTCTATGTGATGAGAATATCTTACCTATGTCTATTACATGGTATATAGACATCCATTGCCCTTGTGTCATTACATCTTGAAAATGAGATTAACCTATACATTTTATTGTCAAAAAACTTACAGTCAAGCTGTAAACAATCGGAAACTAGGCAGAGGACTCCTACAACTAAGCAGATAGGACCACTTAAAGCATGACCCAGAATCTTACATTGGTTAAGAGAAGTATGAAGATTCTTTTACTAAAAACGTGATCCCTGGTCAGGACTGGCTTTAGTGCTGGTGGCTCCTGGTGCAACATTCTTTGGTGATTAGATATATTTCAGTTGCCTAGGAGGCCCGTCTGCAAATGAGAGACTTTCATCTCTACAATCCATGATAAGTGATAAACATTTTGACTTCACATGACATTTTAATGTCATGTGCACCGCTCTAGCTCGTGGTGCTGTTCAGTGAAGTGTAATGCGCAGGCCTTCTTATGCTCTACAGAATTACTGTCAATGCAGTGGTTTATAGTTATCTTGTGTAATGGTGTTGCTGTGAAGGTGTATGTCAAAAAAGAATCATAGCTTCCATAAGCATATTGGAGTAGGGGCATGAAGTTCATTGACTCCTCTGCTTATATTAGAGCAAAGACTAGCATAATATTGATCGTGGCAATACTAAGGATTGCTTGATTTTGTATCTGCCATTTTGTGGATGCTGGAGACACCAAAAACCAACATAGGGGCATATGTTCAAGGAAGTGGTGAAGTGAGGCGTTAGCCGCCATGGCGTTGACGCTACACTTAGTAGTGTAGCGCCAATGCAGGCACCCCTGCACCATAGTGAAAGGGTGTCTGCGTGCAGGGGAAAGATTGTTTATGTACAGAAAGGTGCTCCTTCCTGTAGACAATCAATCTTTAAATGCCCTTTGGTCACTACTATGTGTAAAACCTGTAAACCTGTACACTTGTAGAGCGCGATTGCTGCCCGGAGGCGTCCAAGCGCTAGGGTAACCAGAACCTACCGAAGAACAGATGAGGAGGAAGCTAGGGATTAGTGGGGGGAATTAAAGAGGAAAGTCTTTATTTGTTTACGAAACACAGTGAGGTTGGGATTGGCTCTGAGAAGTAGTGGCAGAGTGTTCCAGGTTCTGGACGCATTGTAGGCGAACGTCCTTCCGCCTGACCTGGATCTTTTTATTCTTGGCGCCACTGCTAAAAAGTTCTGGCTGGAGCGAAGGCTTCGGTTGGGAATGTAGGGCCATATGTATCATACTACCGTTTAGCGAATTCCAAATAGCGAATTTTAAGGAATTGCTATTTGTAATTTGCAAAACGGTATGTATGTACAAAATCACTATTAAATAGCGATTCTTTACCATTCCTAATTTGCGATTAGCAAATTGCTAATCGCAAATTACCCAGGATTTTTCTAGCTTCCTCGGTGACCATGAGGAGAGCGGTCTCGGTCCTGTGTTTCGGTCTGAAGCCCATCTGGGTGGGATCTAGTATGTGATGATTTTCCAGGAAGTTCACTAGCTGTTCTAAGACCTTACTCACCCATGGGAGCAGGGAGATGGGGCGATAGTTGGCCAAGTCAGACGGGTCTAAATTAGGTTTTTTAAGCAGCGACCTGACCATGGCCTGTTTCCAGACGGTCGGTACAGTGCTGGAGGTGATGGATGTGTTTAGTACCTCCCTAATAATAGGCAGGGGGATCAGAGAGGCAGCCATTATTATGTCTGGTGGAGCAGGATCATCCGGCGACCCGGACTTAACACTGCGCGCTAGTGGTTCAAGGGTGGTAAGGTCTAGTAGGGGAAAGTGGAACATGGTGTGTTGAGATAGAGAGTTGGATTGGGTAGATGAGTTGAGTTTTTTGGGGGGGAAGGCTGAATAGATAGTGCTTACTTTCTGATAAAAGAATTCAGCGACATCATTGCAATGAGTGACGGATTTCTCGACCTGCAATGCAGGAGGGGGGTTCGTTAACTTTTTAACGATCTGGAAGATCTCCTTAGGTTTGGACTTGGCCTGTAGAATTTTTTCGGCGAAATAGGTGGACTGGGCTGCTTTTATTTGAACTTTGTAGTCGCCGATAGATTCTCGGTAGCGAGTTTTATTGTCTGCTGAGTCATCTAAACGCCAGCGTCTTTCCGACCTTCTACATAGGCGTTTCTTGTCCCTGAGAGCCTGCGTGTAACAAGGGTGCTACTTAATTCAGCACACATGGAAGTCACAAAATGGATTTTTTTTAAAGCTTGTTTATGTACAGGAAGGGGGACCTTCCGTACATAAACAATCCAAGGAATTTTGCATTTTACATGTGTGCTGCAGAAGGCAGCAAACATGGAAAAAGCAAAAACAAGGAGAAATAATGCATTTCCCCTTGTTTCGCCAACTTAAGACCAGGTTTTCACTAGTCTTAATTTGGGTGCTGCCTCCAATTTACTCTGCCCTTGTAAATAGGGGGCAGCTCCAAAATAAATGGGTGTTGCGGTGGACCGTCCACCGCAACACCCACTGCCCACCCCTTTCACGCTAAGCATAGCATGAAAGGGGGCCTTATTTACAAGGCAGCGTTAAACCACCTTAAGTGGCTTAACGCTGCCTTGTAAATAAGGCAACGCCCCTATTGCCACCACAAAAGCATAAAAAGTGACACTGTGGTGGCGATAGCGGCTTTTACATATGCCCCATAGTTTCTTAAGTGCTGTGAGTGGTCAAATTGAATAGCATTGTGGATAATATTTGCAGTGAGCCATCAAACTGTAATTAATTTGGTACTACTTTCATCATGGATGGGACCAAATAGTCATCATGAATGATGTAGATGTTCTACAGATTTAATTGACCGAATGTTGAGGCTTTAGTGAGGTTTACCTGCTGTGCTTGAAAAATGGTGAAGCTTGATATGGATGTCTACTACTTGCTTTTGGCAAAATAGATAAAGGTAGCAGCCATCATAGATTGACAGTATGGCCTACTATGAATGGTGGAGGTTTATATGTTGATGTTGGACTTGCCAGTGGGCAATGCGATTTGGATTGTTCAGCATACAGCCAGTTTTTAGGCAGTGACGTTCTGTGGGTGTGCTTCTAAATAACATGCTCAGTTTTTGCAGCTATTTCTCAGGGATGATGACTGTCATTACACTGAATTTACAGAAAAAAAGTAGCATAGGGCATTTGAGTAACACCCTGCGGTCAATTTAATTAACCCCTTCAGCGCTGATGACAAAGCCAGCTCGTCATGGGTGTTACCTGCCCTGCGCTTATGACGAGCTGGCCTTGTCATGAACAATGGGATTTCAAAGGATCCAGCATGCAGCGGGAAAACCCCTAGCAGCCAAGGTGTTAAGGTGTTCAACATGTTATATTCAAATTATCAAAATTGCATGAGAGTGACTGTAATCTTATCTTGTATGAATTATGCCTGTAGTTTTATTGGGATTTGACATGTGCTGCGTCATTGGAAGAACTAGTAGCTGAGATTTGTCATGAGTATGAAGTGCACTCTGAATGCATGCAGGCAAGGAAATGAACTGCTTGGCTAGTAATGTGGAGCATTTTATGAAAGTGTTGATAACTTGGGCTGCTCTACAATCCTTCCCCAGCTTCATATGTCAAAGGTGCCAGCAGGAGAGTAGAGAAATTGACTGGAACTTTGAAGGAATGGTGGTAAAGTATTCATCTTACAAGTGACTGCGGCAGGGAGGGGTAATTGGAGATGTGGACTTGAAACATCATAGCTCTGGGTAGGTGTTAACATGATTGCAGGGGCCAGTTGTATCATTCTGCAACCATAGTTCACTGAATACCGTGCAGAATAGATACAAGCATGATTGGATCCATCCAAAATGTATTTGAGTGATGCATGGGTGAGGACGTTGTACTGAAACATGTGTTCACTTGCAAGGCTTATTTGAATGTTTGATGGGTAACAAGAGAAACTGGTTGATGGTGATATGTCGGTGACACTGCATGGGATCAGTGAGCAATTTGTGCCTGACTGCAAGTATGCTGTCCTTCTGCTGTACAGCGGTCTAAAGCATGCAGTATTAGAGCTTGGAAACTTGTTTGGTGGGACGCACTAGTCCGGTGCGGGAAGATTACCATCACTGCAAGTATCGTCGCAGAGCCTGTCGTCACTGGGTGAGATCGTCTCACCGCTTGCTTGCGGACCGCATCACGTCGCTGCGAGAGTCTGCGCAGAGCCATCGCTTCGAGGGGCAGTGAGAGGAGAAGAGCGACGCTGTGCTGCGCATCGTCGCCGCACCGGAGATCGTCGCCGCTCCAAGATCGTCGCATCGTACCTTTTGCGAGCTGCTTCCACTGAAACCTGCGCACCGGAATCCACGCAAGGTATCGCATCCTCCCCATACAGACCGGAGTCACCGCAACACACCCGCTACATCCAGCGGGGTTGTCGCATTGCCTCCCCAGGGTCTCAGGAGGGACACATCGCTTGCTTTTCAATGCTGCAGCTTTTCACTTGGAACTTTTGTTGCATCTAAAGGTTTTGTTAGCTAAAACTTGACGCAACTGTGGATTATTTTTACTCAACCTTAAGAGCTCATTTGAGACCATACTCTTGAACTGTGCATGTTGGACTTTTGTCATTTTGGTCTTGTGTAGTTTAGATTAAAATACCTTTATTTTTCTAAACTCTTGTGGATTCAGTTTGTGGTGTTTTCACTGTGTTACTGTGAGTGTTGGTACAAATACTTTGCACACTGCCTTTGATAAGCCTGACTGCTCATGCCAAGCTACCAAGGGGGTGAGCAGGGGTTATCTAAAGAGTGTATTCTCCTTACCCTGACTAGAAGCAAGGGTCCCTATTTGGACAGTGGTACCTACCTCTGCCAACTTGAGACCCCCAGTTCTAACATTGTTGGTCAGCGGTGGGATGTGGAACTTTTATTTGTACTAGACATACAGTGACTGGTGTACATCACTAGTGAGTGCAGACCACTACACCACCGCGTACTACGGTTGAGTTTTTTTTGTTGGTTCTATTTTTGAATAACTCTTAAAAGCATCATGTCTGTGAAAGGAAAGGCACTCAGTGTGGAAGCAGAATTGGAGTCTGTCATTGAGGATTTATATTCCTATAAAGTTGTGGAGCTTCAGCAATTCTGCCTCAAGTTTGGGTGCCCCATAAAGAGCAACTACAGGAGGGATGAGTTGCAGAGAATCTTGAAGGACTGGTGGGAGGCCCAAGAAGGAAATGTTGCAAGTGGAAGGGAAGGGTTTTAACCCCACGAATTGCCAGTGGGCAATCCAGGTTCAAGGCCTGGCAGCAACCATTCCAGCAGGGGTCTGACCCCAGACGAATTAGAAGAGAATCAAAGAGTAAGAGACTATGACTTGGAAGTCATGAGGATAAAGATGAAGCAATTGGTAATGGAGAAAGAGAGAGAAAGAGTTGCGGAAGAAAACAAGAATGCCCGTGCCTGGGAGGAAAGGAAATTGCTTTTGGCTCATGAGTTGAGCATGAGGGAACTGGATATCAAGGCCAAGCAAGTGGATTCCAGTTCAAATGATGGCAGCGCACAGCCAGTGCAAGGTGGTAAAGTATATATTCCCAAGGATTTAGTACAGAATTATAATAGGAGGGAGGAGATCAATGCCTGTTTTACTTCTTATGAAATTGCATTGAGAATTAATAGTGTGCCTGGACAGCATTGGGGGGCGGGACTGTGGAAACATTTCTGGGAGGAGTGCTCTAGAGCCCTTGGAATTAGCAGGTAACATGACCTACCCCAATATGAAGGAGGCCCAATGTCTCAGGTATGGGCTTACTCCAGAGTAGTACAGACTGCACTTTAGAAACTCTAAGAAGAGAGAGTCTGAGACTCGGATGGAGTGTGTGAATTTGTACTCGCGTGCACTGGAAGGTTGGATGAAGGGCAGCAAAGCAACTGATTATAAGGGGTTGTTGCATTTAATTAGTTGGGTGCACTTGAGTAGTCTTTGTTTCAGAGCTGCGCCAGAATCTTTTAGACAGCAAGCTGACAGACCACATTGAGCTTGCTAAAGAGGCTGACCACTGGACCAGTACCAGGGTCCACAGAGGAATTGTGGTTACCACAGCCAAAGGTGGGCAGGGTCCCCAGCAGCAGAGTAGGGGGACAAGGGTAACCAAAAAAGGAATTCTCTCAAGGGCCCCAAAATAGTTGCAAGGGAACGGAGTCCCAACCCCCCAAACCCAAGCAACCATTGCCCCCTAGGGTCAGAAGGTATAACAGAGGTCCCCCTATCTGCTATCACTGCAATGAGGTGGGACATTTTATCAATAGGTGCTCTAACAAATATCCAGCATCCACTGGTGCTCCAGCCCCAGGGTTAGCAAGCGTAGCTTTGGGAGGGGATTTGATTTCCAGTGGGGAGGAGGGATTAACAGTCACGACCCTCGTCTCTCTAGGAGACCAAGAGATGGTCCAGGATACCTCTTTGCCCCTTAACACTAAGAAATACGGGCAGAAGGTGACCATCAATGGGAGGGTATAAAGTCATAATATCGAGTAAAACATATTGAATGGGCAAAATATCGAGTTAAAAATATAGAATGTACAAAATATTGAATGGACAGAATATAGACTACAAAAATATCGAATAGAATAGCAGTAATATTGAATCCAAAATATAGAATGGACAAAATATCGAATGGACAGAATATAGACAACAAAAATATAGATGGACAGAATATAGACAACAAAAATATCGAATTTTAGGTAAGTAAGTTAATATTTATTTTTTAATAATATGTACGTGTTTTTTATGTTAGTATATGTGTTAAAAGTGTATTTTATAATTTATTTTAATTAAATAATTTCATGGTATTTAATTTTTGCGTAATATAATTCTGGAGAGGGTTGTGGGTTTATAGGGGAATAGGGTGGGTAGTAATTTAAATATAATTATTTAAATATTTTAATTTATTTATTGATATTTATTTTGAATGAATTGTTAATTAATTTTTAATTGGTAATTAATGAAAATATATTTGGTAATTAATTTGTATTAATTGATTAATTGATAATTACGTTAATTTTATTAATGTATTTTCTGTAGCGAGTTGTGGATTTATAGGGGAAGAGGGTGGAAAGTAATTTAAATATAATTAATTAAATATTTTAATTTATGTATTGGTATTTATTTAGAATTAATTGTTAATTAATTTTTATTTGGTAAATAATTAAAATATAATTGGTAATTAATTTTTATTAGTTGATTAATTAATAATTATGTTCATTTTAATAATGTATTTTCTGTAGTGGGTTGTGGGTTTATAAGGGAATTGGGTGGGAAGTAATTTAATTGTAATTAATAAAAAAATTTAATTTATTAATTGGTATTTATTTTGAAATAATTGTTAATTATTTTTCAATTGTTAATTAATTAATTTTTATTGGTAATGAATTTGTATTATTAGGTAATAATTTTTTAGTTATTATTATTTTTATTATTTTTTTATTGATTATTATTTTATATTAAATTGGTAATTAATTTTAATTAATTTGTAATTGGTATTAATATTTAATTTATTCTTAATCATATATGAAGTATTTACTTTCCCTACTGTTGCTCTCCTTGGAGTGGGAATAGTCATTTTTACCCCTACGCTATCCAACGCTTTCCCTACTGCTGCACTGTCTGGAGTGGGAATAGTAAATTTTACCCTCCCGCTATCCAACGCTTTCCCTACTGTTGCACTCACTGGAGTGGGAATAGTAATTTTTACCCCTACGCTGTCCAACGCTTTCCCTACTATTGCACTCTTTGGAGTGGGAATAGTAATTTTTACCTTCCCGCCATCCAACGCTTTCCCTACTATTGCAGTAAATGGAGTGGGAGTAGTCATTTTTACCCCCACGCTATCCAACGCTTACCCTACTGCTGCACTCCCTTGAGTGGGAATGGTACTTTTTACCCCTAAGCTATCCAACGCTTTCCCTACTGTTGCACTCTCTGGAGTGGGAATAGTAATTTTTACCCTTCCGCTATCCAACGCTTTCCCTAGTGTTGCACTCCCTGGAGTGGGAATAGTCATTTTTACCCCTACGCTATCCAATGCTTTCCCTACTGTTGCACTCTTTGGAGTGGGAATATTAATTTTTACAATACAGCTATCCAACACTTTCCCTACTGTTGCCCTCCTTGGAGTGGGAATAGTAATTTTTACCCCTACGCTATCCAACGCTTTCCCTACTGTTGCACTCCATGGAGTAGGAATAGTAATTTTTACCTTCCCACTATCCAATGCTTTCCCTACTTTTGCACTCACTGGAGTGGGAATAGTAATTTTTATCCCTACGCTATCTAACGCTTTCCCTACTGTAGCACTCTTTGGAATCGGAATAGTAATTTTTACCTTTCCGCTATCCAACACTTTCCCTACTGTTGCACTCACTGGAATGAGAATAGTAATTTTTATTTATTTTGTATTTATTTATTAATTTTATATAGCGCGACAGCTACCCGTAAGGGTTTCCCAGCGCTGAAAAACAGTGGTACCCCTACGCTATCCAACGCTTTCTCTACTGTTGCACTCAGTGGAGTGGTAATAGTAAATGTTACTGTCCCGCTAACCTACGGTAAAAATATTGTATATTTTTTATTAATATTATGTTTATTTAACCTCTTGGCTGCTAATGACAAGGGTAACTCGTCATGGACTTTCCATTGATTTCAATGGAAATTAAATGAGCAGAAGAATAATGCCTTAGCAGCCAAGATGATATATATATATATATATATGAATTAAAAAAATAATTGTATGTTTTTTTATTTTTAACATGAATTAATTATTTATACATTTTAAGGTTATTGAAATATTGTATGTTTAAGTTAATTATATTTAATATTTTATTATTTTTCAATTACCTTTAAGACTATATTTTTGATTCAATATTTTTGTACTTACCTGTTTGGAGATGAGTTCGATATTTTTGTATTCTATATTGTTAACTCAATATTTTGCTACATCGATATTTATGTTATTGATATTATGTCAGTTATCTCAATGGGAAGTAGGTAAAGGCTCTGAGAAACACAGGAGAAAGCGTGACATCTGTGAGGTGTCAGTGGGTGTCTCTATACCAGGTCATTCCCAATGTACTCCGCCGAGTAGTTGCAACTGACAGCTCAGTGCCCCTCTCCAAAGTGGCGCGTGATCCCTTTAAATGGAGGGGGGTCTCTGTTCTCTTGGAAGTTGTTGTAAGTGAAGCCTTGCCTGCAGACTGTCTGCTAGGTAATGACCTGGAGAGTTCCCCATGGAAGGATGTGGAACACCAGACTCATCTGGAGATGTTGGGTTTGCCTGTGTGGATCTGCATGATCACGCTGGCTATGGCAGCCAGAGAGGGTGATTCAGCAGAACTGGAGCCTGAAACAGTGGCCCAGGAACCTGCCAGGAGAGGAAGAGGCTGGGGGTGCGGGCAACCTGCCCCAGCTGTTCCCCTGTCCCAGGAAGGAGCAGAACCTGAGTGCGATGCCTTGGAGCCTACCGGGGAAGAGATGGCCGAACTGGGGGACCTACCTGAGCTGACCCATAGGTAGCAAGAAGGTGGACCCTCCAGGGAGGAATTCTCCAAGGTACAGAAGGAGTGCCCTTCCCTCATTGGTGTGCGGCAACAGGCTGCAGACCAGGCAGCAGGCAGAGCATCCAAGGATCATCTCATTTACTGGGAAGATGAGTTGCTGTATAGTGAGCCAAAGTTTGCTGAGCTCAGCGCAGCCCGTGTGCTGGTGGTACCCGAGCGCTTCAGGAACTACCAAATGGGTCTGGCTCATGAAGTGCCTCTCGCAGGACATCTGGGGCAAGACAAGACCTTCCAAAGGCTTGTCACCCACTTCTTCTGGCCCCAGATGAAGAAGCACGTCGGGACATTCTGTAGATCTTGCCAGACATGTCAGGCGAGTGGCCAGAGCTGAGGGAAGTGCAAGGCACCCCTTTAAACCTTTCCTGTGGTGAGCACCCCTTTAGAGCGGGTGGGCATCGACATTGTGGGGCCACCGGACCCCAAGACAGCCTTAGGCAACAGGTTCATCCTGGTCTTGGTGGACCATGCCACCCGGTACCAGACAGCTGTCCCTCTCAGGACAATCACAGCCCCCGTGGTGGGCTGTCTATTGATGGGGATCTTTCCCGTGTGGGGTTCCCCATAGTGGTGGTCTCTGACCGGGGTACCAACTTCATCTCTAGGTGCATGAAGTCTCTGTGGGAGGAGTGTGGGGTGACTTATAAGTCCATCACTCCTTACAACCCTCAAGGAAATGGATTGGTTGAAAGGTTCAACTGTACCCTGAAAGGTATGATTATGGGCCTAGCGGAGCCCATGAGACGGAAGTGGGACGTCTTTCTACCGTGCCAGTTGTTTCCCTAAAGGGAGCTGCCTCCGAAGTCCTTAGGGTTCAGTTCTTTTGAACTTCTGTATGGCCACCCTGTTAGAGGACCTCTCACACTGGTGAAGAAGGGGTGGAAGAAAACCTGTGGGAAAACCCCCCAGACAGAACTCTTCAGGAAGCTCGCTCAGGAGAACCTACAAACTAGTCAGGAAGAAATGTAAAGATGGTACGAAGAGAATATCACTGTGGTCGAATTTCAACCTGGGCAGAAAGTGTGGGTAATGACACCAGTGGAGCCTTGTGTGCTCCAAGACAAGAACTCGGCCATATGAGGTGGTGGAGCTCAAGAGCGAAGCAACCTACCTGGTTAACTTGAAGACTCCCACGCAGCCCCTGAGAGTCTTGCATGTGAACCGCCTCAAACCCCACTTTGGGAGGTCTGAAGTGACAATGCTCCTGGCTACAGATGCTGGAATAGAAGAGGAAAGTGACCCTATCCTGACCTCCTGACAGCCAAGGAGCAGGACGGGTCAGTGGATGGTGTGGTCCTCTCGCCCACCCTGACCCTAGAACAGCAGAAGAACGGTCACCAAATGTTGGGTAAGTTTGCCTCCCTGTTCTCCCTGACCCCAGGTGTCACAAATTGGTGCACCCATGGTGGGGACACTGGAGATAGTTTACCTGTGAAACAGAAATATTACAGGGTAGCTGACAAGGTCAGGGCCAGCATCAAGAAAGAGGTTTCCAAGATTGTTGGCACTAGGGGTAATTGAGCTCTCCAGCAGTCCCTGGGCTAGCCCAGTGGCCTTAGTGCCAAAAGCTGCTGCGCCCGGTGCCACTCCTGAACTCCGGTTTTGTGTGGACTACCTTGGGCTCAATGCGGTCACCAAGACTGACGCACACCCCATCACAAGAGCTGATGAGCTCGTGGATCGGTTGAGAGCTGCCCAGTACCTTAGAATGTTTGATTTAACTTCTGGGTACTGGCAGATTGCCTTAACTGAGGGGGCCAAAGGGAGGTCTGCATTCTTAACGCCAGGGGGACACTTCCAGTTCCGAGTCATGTCTTTTGGGTTGAAGAACCCCCCTGCCACATTCCAGAGACTGGTCAACCAGGTACTGACCGGGCTGGAGGAATTCAGCGCCGCATACCTGGATGACATTGCTGTGTTCAGCTCCACGTGGGAGGAACACTTGCAACACCACTGTTAAGGGTTGAAGGCTCTGTAAAGGGCAGAACTCACTATCAATGCCTGATTCAGAAAAGGGGGTGGTGATGAACAGAGTGTCTGAATTAAGCAGACCACTCTTACCCAGTCCAAAGATCAGGGCTTGATCCATCACCGTTTTTTAGCTCACTGCACCATCCCAGCTCAGAACCTGGCTACATGCAAATTAGTCTGTTCCTGTCCCAGTGCATGATGGGAACAGGGCAAACCAAAGTACCAAGCCAATTCTTATACTGGGAAGGAAACAAGCTACCGGGGACCAGTTTCTGGCATTTCAGCCGTCGTCGGCCAGGCTTGCTTGAATCCTGATGGTGCAATGAGCAAGGGACTCACATCTGAGTATACCCTTCCATGCTTATGGTGGACAAAATGATTCAGAAAAGGGGGTGGTGATGAACAGAGTGTCTGAATTAAGCAGACCACTGTCAATGCCAGGAAGTGCCAGATAGGGCAGGGATCTGTAGTGTATGTGGGACACCAGGTGGGGAGCGGCCAGGTGGCGCACGTACAGGTGAAGATTGATATCATTCTTGCTTGGGAGCCCCCCAAGACCCAGACAGAGGTGAGAGCCTTCTTAGGTCTCACCGGGTATTACAGATGATTTGCCAAGGGATATGGCACCATCATTGCCCCCTTGACAGAGCTGACTTCAAGGAAGCAGCCCAAGAAAGTGAATTTGACCGAAGCCTGTCAAACTGCTTTTGATGCCCTGAAAACTGCCATGTGTACAGCACCGGTGCTCAAGGCACCTGATTTCTCCAGTGAGTTTGTAGTGCAGACAGACACTTCAGAGCATGGTGTGGGAGCAGTACTCTCACAGATCAACAACGAGGGCTGGGACCAACCTGTAGCTTTCATTAGTAGGAGGCTACTACCCAGTGAACAGCGGTGGAGTGCAATTCAAAGTGAAGCTTTTGCTCTGGTCTCCGGGCTCTGGGCTCTGAAGAAGCTGAGGCCCTACTTGTTTGGAACTCACTTCCGGGTTTAGACAGACCACAGACCATTCAGAAGATTAATGCAGATGAGGGGTGAGAACCCAAAACTGTTGAGGTGGTACATCTCCCTACAGGGAATGGACTTTACGGTGACACACTGCCCTGGTAAAGGACATGCCAACGCTGATGGTCTGTCCAGATTCTTCAGCCTTAGTGAAGAGAACTCCCAAGAAGGTGGGAAGTTCTCCCGACTTTCAGCTGGAGGGGACACGTGTTAGAACTGGAATCTTTGGCATGGTTTCCCCTGTCTTTTTGCCTCTACCTCCTGTATTTTTTGACAGTGTGCTGGATTTTGTTTTTGCTGGTTTAGATGCTTTGGGTATTTTGCCACTACTGATCAGTGTCAAAGTGCCCCCTGTGTAAATTGTTATTGTAATTGGTTATTCATGATTGGCATATTTGTATCACCAAGACGTCCCTAGTAAAGTGCACTGAGTGTGCCAGGGCTGGTGATACAAATCCTAGTAGTGGGCCTGCAGAACTGATTGTGCCACCCACAAGAATAGCCCTGAAACGGTGTCTCAGGCCTGCCACCTCAGTGCATGTGTGCGGTCTGTGAACTGCCATGTCCTCCTGGGCAGTGTCCCCAAAGACCACGCCTAACCCTTCCCTTTCTGTACACATTGGTCACCCCTATGGAAGGCCCAAGGAACCCCATTGGGCAGGGTGCAGTGTATGTGAAAGGTAGAGCATGTACTAGTGCAGGTGACATGCTCTGGTAGTGAATTACAGCCATTTTGTTTTTCACTATTGTAAGGCTATCTTGCCCATAGGCTATCATGGGGAATGCTGACTACAGTGGTTACCTGCATATCTTCCCATAGGAGCAAGATAGGACATAAAAGCCTGAACTCAGAATTTAATAATGAATAATTATTAATAATTAATAATTTAGAAAAGGTGTTTTTTTAAATCCTGTGTTTGAGAACAGCACTTTTAGAAAGTTGCTGTTCTCTTGTCCTTCTGTGTGCCTTGGCCTGTTTGTGAATTGACCATTTGTGAGTGGCAGGGGCTTGTCGGCTCCCAGAGTCTGAGTGGGCCATCCCTGGACTGAATAGCTCCATCTGTATCTAGAGTGGTGGGAGGGGTGAGGTTCTTTAATTTCGACTCCATCTTATATACACAGCCCTTTTGTGTTGCCTTTACACAGGCTGCTCGATGAGCGAAGTGTCTCTGCCCTTTAGACTGCAACGTGTCTAACCCCCCCGTCCTTATTTTGAAACCAATCTCAGACACCAGCCGGCCTAACTAATCCTTGTCTGGACTACCTTATCCTTGTATCAACTATCTGTTAGCCTTTGGTATTCTTCTCTTTGTGGGGAAAAATATATCTCAATCCCATATTCTCCTACACACTAGCTCAGACCTACTGAGCTAACCGCTCTGACCAAGCTACTTGCTCTGTGCTCCTGAACACCCCTCCCCTTACAGATCTATTAAAACTTGACCCCGAGCCCTACATTGAACTCATTGACACGTCATGGGTTAACAGCTGTGGAAAGCCTCTGAATCTTGCAGGTTGGCTTAAACTTGCTTTCTGGTCCCTTGTGCCCATATATTGCTCTATGTTCTGGGCCTGCATGGCACTTCTATTTGTATATGTACAACCGTATTTGGCCTTGGCCACATCTTATGAGTTTACTGATGACTGCACTTTCTGCCCTATATATTCTGCTGTGACTATTCACAAAGGGCAGAAGAAGCTTGTTCCAAGACGTGACACTGCGTCTGCATTCTGCCTTGGCATGCCAATAAACGGACAAAGGTGCAAGAACATTTCCTGTGTTGTGGGAGGCAGCTGTGGTTTATTTGCTTTGCGTCTTCGTCTTGCTCTGAGGAGGAGGGTTGGAGGATTTATTACCCAGCTTAATGGATTTATTACCCAACAGAAGTGGTGTTAGAAGTGGAATCATTGAAGGACTGTAAGGTCACCAGTTGGTAAGTAGGCTGTAAAGCTAAAATAACTTGCTGACGTGACCTTTCAGTGTTTCAAATGCTCAGTTAGAACATAGTATTTTTTTTTAAACAAAAAAAAAAGGGGAGAGAGGAGGTAGTAACCGGCATCTAATATAACTAGGGGACTGGAGAGAAACATTGATTGATTTTTTTTTTCATCATTGATTGAAGTCTTTTCCATCAAGTGATTGAAATTTATATCATCATTGAAATATTTCTCTGTATCAACACCTTGGAGTTGATATGCGGCAGGGGTCTACGGGATCCCATACGCGACAGAAGAGCCTAGGCAGGACAATAATTTATGACCCAAGAGTAGAGGGTTGAAAAGATAAAAAAGCCCTCCCAGAGTGTGGCGAGGGAAGCAGTGACCATAGGCTGGCTGCAGGACACAAGGAAATGTTTTTCAATTTTGCACTGTCCTGTCATTGATCAATGACTGTATTTAATTATGTTTAGAGTCTTTAAAAAGTATTGTCCTGCTATGTTTATTTGAAAATGCTTCTTTGAGTGATATCAAAACAAAATTGCATCAGAGAAGTCAAATTGTTTTATGTGGTGTCTGAGTGTTCCACAACTGTACATTTTTTCTCTCAAGTCTCTCTATCCAAATCTTAACAAAATTTTACTTCCAGGAGACAAATTTGTTTTATCTTTCAGGGTTTGAAAATTGTGAGTAAAGGGCACAATGGGTTCTGGTAATTCTAAAGGAACTATGGAGGTGGTAAGGCCTCGCATGGTGAAAAAGACAAAGAAAATGTTTAAACAACTGTCATTAGAGAAGGATTTTAAATTACCAGCAGATAGCCCTGCAGCTCAGGTTGTGAAAGATACAAATTGTTTAGAATATGTAACTCCTTTTTGCGCACTAGTATGGACGTGGAAAGGGAATGAAGGGCTGTGGCCTAGATTTGGCTCTCTTGAGATAGATGATATTGAACGTTTGACAGAAAGAATACACTTAAAAGGTGACCCATCATGGGATTCATAATATGTAAAAGATTGTTTAGAGCAGTGGCTTTCAATTGCAAAAAATAAAGCTCTCCTTTCAAAAAAGAAAGGCCAGGGGAATGCCTCCACTGAATATAAAGACTGTTCTGCAATAGCAATGGTGAATAGTGAGTGCAAAAAGCCTACTAAAAAAGAGCTAGAATTAGCAAAAGATTGGCCCGCATCTTATAGCCAGTGTTTATTGGAATTAAGTAACTATGTGCAAACAGAACAGCATTTGTTGTCACTATGGCAAAAGTGTGGGTTTTCAACAATTGAAGCAGAACGTGTTAAGGAAATACCAAATGCCACTACTTCTAGAAGGGCTGCTGCTCTGCTATGTATTTGGACGCACCGCCAAGTAAATATTGATATAAATACGTTGAAAAAACTGTTTATCGCCTCCAAGCCTCAAGGTCTTTTTGTCAAACTGGGGGAAGGAACAGACAATGAGCAAATAACTAGTAGCGCATTGACTGAGGAGGAGATTTTGTTGTTTACTGAGGAAGAAAGGAAAAGACAGAGAGTAGATGCAAATAGTGAATTTAATTCCTGGGTCTCTCATAGAGCCAGCAATGAGAACAGCCACCAAACAGTGGGACAAAACACCCTTCAGTCTGCAGGGCCTGTTTCTCCTGCACCTCAATTCTCATCCCCTCTTCCAGCAACTTCAATTTACCCATCACTTTCAGGCCCCTACAAACAGTGTGAAAGACATAACACACCTGAGCAAGCACTGGCTTCACAACCAAGCTTAGCATGTGTACCTTATTTCCACATATCCCTGGAAGGTGATTTAACTAGGGTACCTGACATACCAACTAACCCCAGAGAGGGCAGTTTTAGAACACCAGTCTTGAATGGGCACTTATCCTTAGGAGGGGACATGCTACATGCTTTTGAATCCCCAGCCCAACCTTCCACTTTTGGTCTGAGTGAAGACTTAGAGCTGAGTGCAAAAGAGAGAAAGGATGAGGAACATGAGCAGTTGGCACACCTGAGGAAAGAGGCAGATGAGTTCCAAGAAGAAGTGAACACTGATAGGGAGGAAATACAACGCTCCATTAATAAACTACAGGACAAGCTAGAGAGAAGGGAACGGCTGATACATATACAGTCACAAACACGGTCACTAAAGGGAAAGGGTGAGAAATCATATACTGATGACATATTATTGAACACTAAACTAACTGCACCAAAAATAGTGTTGGGGGGGACAGCCATGCTAAAACCATGGACCCCCTTGGAGGCAACCCAAATGACTAAGGACGCGCCTGACCCACTGACTGCCAGTGTAAAATATTATGAGTGGCTTCATAAAATATGTATTGCCTATACCCCCCTCCCTCGAGATGTAGAAATGCTATTAAAAATAGGATATGGGAGCAGATGGTCTTTAGTAAAAAGTGCATTCCAAATTCCACAGGAAAGGGATTGGACCATACTGACTAATAATATGGATGTCACAGAAAATAGATTGATTAATTGGTTAGAGTCTATCAGGGACACAATTAATGGCCTAGCAGTTAAACATGGTGATTTTTCTCAAGTCACTGCCACGTTGCAGAAGCCAGGTGAGTCAGTGGCTGATTACATCTTAAGGTACAATGAAGCATGGGATAACAGTGCAGGGGTACCACGCACCACAGAGGCCTATAAGGTATTGGCTACGCAAACCCTTATGAATGGATTGCTAGCTTCTGTGGCCCACAGTTGTAAACTACGCCACCCTGATTGGTCCACTAAAGGATATCACGAGTTGTGCACGCTTCTCATAACTATGGAAAGAGATTTTAAGGTAAGGAAGGACATCGCTAAAAATGACAAAGGAATGATGTTGCAGCAAATACAAAGAGAGGAGGAGCCAGAGGGAATGTACTATCAGGGGGCACAGCAAAGACAGGATAATGGACAAGGATACCAGAGGAGAGACAAGAGTGGGGATCGGTGCTATTGTTGCCAGAGGTATGGGCACTGGGCACGCAATTGTAGAAATAATAGAGGTAGAAGGGACTGGAATGAGAGAAGTGACCAGTATAATAGAAATGATAGAAACAGGAATGAAAGGTCAGACAGAAATGAGACCCAGCCATCTGCACCACCCATGCCCAGAGACCTGAAGCAGACCCAGCACTCCCTGAGGAATCCTTTCCAGGAGCAACATGGATCAGCATAGGACAACGCGGAGAGAGAGATGGGACAAACTGCAGCAACCAGAGCCCAGTGCTTTATGATGAAGGTATCAGAGACACCAGAGGAGAATCCCATGTTTCAAATTAAGGTAGGAGATAAAGAGATCGATTTCCTAATAGACAGTGGTGCAACCCTATCCGCAGTAAGAAACAAGTTGGGTCCTGGTAGTGGTGAAACAGTTACTACTATAGCAGTAAATGGAATGATGATGCATGAAGAATTGTCAGAACCCCTACCAGTTTCTGTTGATGACCTCACAATGACCCATCAGTTTCTGCTGTCACCAAATGCACCCATCAATTTGCTGGGGAGAGACCTCCTCTGTAAATTGCATGCAACATTATATTTTTCACAAAATGGGATTTACTTACAAGTACCTGAAGACAGGTTAGAATTGGCTAATAGAGCACTTACGGCTTGCAAATTAAGTGAGGACTCTGTGTTATGTGCACCCCCTGTCTTCTCTCTCTCTCCAACACGTTACCAATGGACTCCATTACATGGAGGTTTTTATGAAAACATGTTCCAAGAACTGTTTAAATACAGCCCTGACATTGAGAGTGAATTGGTCACTCATTTAGTGCAGTTGACATTAGTACCTGAGCCCATACACTGTACTGCAGCATTTTTCACAGGAGCAGTGCCTGAATGGTACGCCTACAGGGCAGATAAACATTTGCACTGGACAATGGAGTTGTTTGAGCACACATTATATGTAGGAAAAGAAGGGTGTGCAGTGAGCATTGAACTAGGACCACAGGAAATGAGATTATTTCAAGTGCCAGATTCTGAACCACATGTATCCATAGCTGTAGCACCAGGTTACTACCCTAAGGATTTGGGCCCCATGGTCAAACGCCTTCAGGACTTACCTAGAACTAAGGATTTTACATTTCCTTTAGGAATGGTGTCTGTGTTAGCAGATGGAGAAGGATGGTGTTGGACGTTGTGTATGAACAGAAAGGACAGGACTGCAGTTTTTGACAAACTTGAAGGGAATATGGCTTTACAGCTGACTAAAAACAAAATCCTAGAGCAAGTGAACTCAGAAGTCTGGGCAAAACACAAAAATGAGGCAGGATTATTGAAAACATGCCCTCCCCATAAAGTGACACTTAAAGAGAATGCTGAATTACCTTATGTCCGTCAGTACAGGCTGTCACCTCAGGTAGAGGAGGGAATAAAACCTGTGATTGAATCTCTCTTGCAACAAGGTATCATTAAAAAGACATCCAGCCCCTGTAATAGTCCTATCATTCCATTACCCAAGGGCAATACTGGGCAGTATAGGTTCATACAGGACTTACGACAGATAAACAACATTGTGGTTCCTTTAGCACCTGTTGTGCCTGACACCAATACCATATTATCTTCTATACCAGTAGAGGCAGAGTACTTTTCAGTCATTGATCTCTCCTCTGCATTTTTCAGTATTAGAGTCCATCCAGAGAGTGAGTACCTCTTTGCTTTCACAGTGAAAGATACCCAATATACTTTCAGAAGACTGGCACAAGGCTATACTGAGAGTCCCACGGTCTATGCACAGGCAGTAAAGAGAGACCTGGATAGCCTACACCTGGAAGGAGGTAGTATCATCTTGCAGTACGCGGATGATTTACTCGTGGCATCCCCATCACTTGAAGCCTGTGAAAAAGACACTGTAGCGCTGCTGAATCACCTCCAGGAGAGAGGACACAAAGCTTCATTGTCAAAATTTCAGTGCTGCCAAAAAGAGGTGACTTACCTGGGTTATGTGGTATCCAAAGGAACTCGCCGGATATCACCTGACAGGATAAAAATGATTCAGGCCATGCAGCCTCCGTCTACCAAGAAAGGAATGCAGTCATTCCTGGGGATGATGAACTACTGCCGCCAGTGGATCCCTGAGTACAGATCTTATGATGCCATCCTGCGACAATGTACATTACAAGATTGTATGGACTAATGAACTTGCAAACTGTTTTAAGAAACTGAAAGAGACTTTGTGTACTGCGCCAGCCCTGGGGCTGCCTGATTACAAACTGCCCTTCCATCTCTATGTGTCAGAGCAAAATGGCATTGCAAATGGTGTGCTGACACAGCAGCATGGCTCAGGAAAAAGACCTGTGGCATACTACTCCGTGACTTTGCCTGCAGCAGTAACTGGGCATCCAGCTTGTTTGAGAGCAGTGGCGTCAGCAGCTGTGATGGTAGAGAGGACAGTTCCCATTGTGTTGGACTACCCTTGTATTGTTTATGTGCCACATTCGGTACAGTTGTTGTTGTCATCTGCAGCAACACAACATTTTTCGGCGGCCAGGCAAACAGGTTATGAGGTCACTCTGTTGTCTAACACCAATATCACCATTAAAAGATGACCACCTGTTAATTTTGCAACATTATTACCTCCACTAGGTGATTCAGATGAGACCCCTGACCATGACTGTGTTGAAGTTGTAGAGACATGCACCACACCCAGACCAGATTTGCAGCAAACACCATTGGAAAAAACTGACTATGAGTGGTACACTGACGGTTCCTCCAGCAGACTAACAGACACTGATTACAGAGCAGGGTATGCTATAACAACAGTAGACACCATAATTGAAAGTGCAGCCCTCCCACCTGGCACATCTGCCCAGCAAGCCGAGCTGTATGCTGTAACAAGAGCATGCATCCTAGCGGAGGGGAAAGATGTTAATATTTACACTGATTCACGTTATGCCTTTGGAGTTGTACACGATTTTGGCCAGCTGTGGCAGTATCGTGGTTTCATAACAGCAGCAGGACGCCCCATTCAAAATGGCCCCTTAGTAAAGAATTTGCTACAGGCAATACTACTGCCCAACAGAGTAGCAGTAATAAAATGTGAGGCACATACAGGAACTAATACTGAGATAGCCAGAGGTAACGCGATGGCTGACACAGCAGCAAAAAAGAGCATGTTACAGCCAGTACAGATGGTGCCTTCAATGGCAAAAAGTATTCCAAAAATACAGCTGATTCAGAGACAATTGTTGCTAGCTGATGTGAAAGAAGCACAATGGTCTGCACCTCCAGAGGAAGAAAGAGTGTGGAGTGATGCTGGATGTGAGCCAAATGATGAGGGATTGTGGGTACACCCGGATGGGAGGCCTGTGGCCCCACGCAGTATGTTCCTGCCCCTTACAAGGCTTGCCCATGGACCCACTCACATGGCTCAAGGAGGGATGAATGCTTTGATTAGACAAGAATGGTTTGCACCAGGGATAACAGCTTTCACTGCACAATTCTGCTCCCAATGTCTTGTCTGTGCCCAACATGCTAAAGGTCGGTCCCCCGCTACCCATGATCACTTGCCAGTACCAGAGGGTCCCTTTACCAACCTTCAAATAGACTTCGCCTACATGCCCCCAGTGAATGGATTCAAATATTTGCTGGTATGTGTGGATCAGTTTTCAAAATGGGTGGAGGCGTTTGCCACTAGGAAGAATGATGCAGCAACTGTTGTGCGATGCTTGATGAATGATATAATACCCCGATTTGGGGTCCCCCAGAGCATAAACAGTGACAGAGGGGGTGAATTTGTTGCTGCCATTGTGGAAAAGATGTGTGAGTGTTTGGGAATAGAGTGGAAACTGCATGCCCCTTACCACCCACAAAGTTCAGGGCAGGTGGAGAGAATGAACTCCACAATAAAACATAAATTAGCCAAAACTACTGATGCAACAGGCCTGAAATGGCCAGAGGCGCTGCCTTTAGTGCTGCATGCCATAAGAGCAACACCATCTAGAACAACTCTCTTGTCCCCCCATGAGGTATTGATGGGGCGGCCTATGTCGGTGGGGTTGAGGTTGCCTCTCACAGCATCCCAAGCAGCACTGCTGTGGACGGATGAGCAGATTTCTGACTATGCTGTACAATTATCAGTGGTATTGAGGCATCACCATCTCCAGGTGAAGGAAGCTTTGCCCCATCCTTCCTTACAACAAACACACCCTTTTAAACCTGGCGACATGGTCATGGTGAGAAAAATAAAAAATGTTTCTCTTACTTCTAGGTGGACTGGACCCCACATTGTGCTCCTGGTTACCAGAACATCACTAAAGGTGGAGGGACGTCCCGAGTGGCTGCACGGAACAAGATGCAGAGCTGCACCAACAACGCCTGAGGCAGAGTCACCTTTAACAGATGAGCAACGGCCACAAGTGGAGCAGCGCGAAACACAGGACAAGGGGGAGACAGACCAGACCTTTCCTAACAACAACGCTGAGGGTCCTTCATCAAGTGTCCCAGGAACGGTGACACCAACTGATGCTGTTGAGTGAAGCACGCAGGGCAGGTCCGGGAAACCGCCCCTGAACAAGACGACTACGGACCAGGAGGAGAAGCAGATGACAGCACACCACAAGAACTTTCATTATTGACACTTACAGAAAGTACCCTGGAACTGAGACAGAAAGGCACTGCCTAACAACATTTTAAATTCTGAAAGGAACATTTACCACTGTCCAGAAAATGCATTGCATTATGCGAACAATATTTTTAAGTACCTTAATTATGTGTGTGCTACCTGTACTGCAACAACCTGCTAACCATCCCCTCATTGCAGTACATGAGAAAGTTGCCCAGGCTTTAGGTCTTCAAAATTGCTGGATTTGTAGAGAGTTATCCAGACACCAAAGCGACCCTATTGGCCTTTATGAAACGCCTGTGCCTATACAAAATTATGCGCAAGGAATAGGATGCCTCATATCCAATGTAACCTGGGATTGTGGAGAAGGAAGGATTGGATGGTACCCACGTTGTACCATACTGCCAAATATTCAAGCCCAATATTAAGTGTCTCCTACAGTAGAATACAAAGACAAGGAAAAAGCATTTCCTGTATGTTTAAAGCATCATGTTTCAGGATATAACCCAGCTTCGCGATACTTAGGACATTTAAAAAATAGCCAGTGTCCTAACATATTAGAATTTGATAATATCACAGGGAATTGGAACATAAAAGACAGACAGTTAGTAAGTAGGAACTGGACAGCTAAGGTACGGGGAAAACAAGTAAACTATACTTTGCATTACTGGAACATCACTGTAGATAGAGAGACACTATTAATAACACCTGATGGTCTTCTATATGATCCATTCATTGAGCAAAAGAATAAGCATGCTAGGGCACCAAATGTGATTTTTAAAATATTAGAATACCCCTTATGGTCAGCTCGCTGCTCGTACATGGCACCATGGGCAAATGTTACCCTTATAAATTCTTCATGGATTGATTACAAATGGTGTGATCAATTCCAAAACACTTTCCCTGAAGGGGTAGGCCTTCCACTCAGTAAATATCACACATTAGACACACAGTTACAGGGCGGAATGTATTTTGTTTGTGGCACTAAAGCATACAAGGTGCTTCCCCGCCACTGGGAAGGCATGTGTGCTATTTCTTACCTTACACCAAACATTTCAGTCGTGCCAAACATTGCAGCCCATGAGCCACTAAATTTGGGGAGTTTTGCTCATAGATATAAAAGAGATATACATGCACCTATTCTGGAAACTAGACAAGGTCTATTCTTTGAACTAATGCGTATATTTATTCCTGGATATGGGGTATATGATTTAGAATTGGCTCTAGTTAACATGTCTGCTGAGCTAGCTGTAGCATTCAATGCAACAAGAGATGCACTTCAACAGTTGCAGATGGAAATTAACTCAGTAGCTGCCATGACTATTCAACATCGAATTGCACTTGACCTCCTGACACTACAACAAGGAGGACTGTGCATTTTATTAAATTCCTCTTGCTGTTATTTTTTAAACAAAAGAGGGAACATAGCAAGGGATGTGGCACAAATTAAGAATGCAGTTCAAATATTCCGTGGAGCAGCAAAAATTACAGATTCTGATGACTGGTCCTGGCTATGGTCATGGCTACCAACAGGATGGTTAAAGAACTTACTTTTAGCGCTTCTGGGTATCTTTTTAACAATAGTGATATTTTTGTGTTGTCTTCAGTGTTGCTGCTCCATGGTACAGCAATGGTGTAGTAAAAGCATCCATTCAATTTCCGCAGTTAAAACTCTACCTCCTACAGAACAGGAGCTAGCCTACAAATATCTCCAAATACAACAGGATGTAGAGAAAGCACACAAAGAAACATTTCAATTAATGGCTATAGAGATATAATATAAAAGCATTAAGTATTAGTATATAATGTTATCTATGTAGAAAAATGAATACCTCTTGGATGGTTCTACGCCAATATATGCATGTTATTTAAAGACTGTGTGATGCTAGTCAAAGATAAGTACTTTTGTGATATTTCTACCATCTGTATGTATTGATATTTTTCTTACAATGGTATTTGATATTGCTATCAAAAAGGAGGGATATTGTGGGGAAAAATATATCTCAATCCCATATTCTCCTCCACACTAGCTCAGACCTACTGAGCTAACAGCTCTGACCAAGCTGCTTGCTCCGTGCTCCTGAACACCCCTCCCCTTACAGATCTATTAAAACTTGACCCAGAGCCCTACATTGACCTCATTGACACGTCATGGGTTAACAGCTGTGGAAAGCCTCTGAATCTTGCAGGTTGGCTTAAACTTGCTTTCTGGTCCCTTGTGCCCATATATTGCTCTATGTTCTGGGCCTGCATGGCACTTCTATTTGTATATGTACAACCGTATTTGGCCTTGGCCACATCTTATGAGTTTACTGATGACTGCACTTTCTGCCCTATATATTCTGCTGTGACTATTCACAAAGGGCAGAAGAAGCTTGTTCCAAGACGTGACACTGCGTCTGCATTCTGCCTTGGCATGCCAATAAACGGACAAAGGTGCAAGAACATTTCCTGTGTTGTGGGAGGCAGCTGTGGTTTATTTGCTTTGCGTCTTCGTCTTGCTCTGAGGAGGAGGGTTGGAGGATTTATTACCCAGATTAATGGATTTATTACCCAACACTCTTGCTGTATCTTATCTTTTGGCCTTCGCTAATCTCTCCCCGTGTTTTCCTATATCACAACCTTTCTTTTGAAGCATACAGACATGTCCTGCCATTACAACACTGAACCATGGGTACCAGTATTGATTAACTTTGGGGGCTGGATAACACACAACATGTAAGCAGAGAGCATCCTTGTTGCACAACACCTTGTTTTCAAACTCTTCTGATTGGCTAAAACGTTGTGCATTGGGTGTATGTTTGCACAGATGTATTTTGCCTGTAAAAAGCTTGTGAGCCACGGAGTAAAGTGGCAGTCTCCTGAGAACCTACTTGGTGTACTTCTTAGACAACTGTGCTTAGCTGCAGCTAATAAACTTGGTTTTCTACGCCAACAGAGTATTCTATGTCTCTGTGCATCAAGGCAGGTGAACTCGAAGATTTCAGGCGTGCCCTGCGCTGCCAGGCCCAAAGGCCCGGTTCTTCAGGGGGTGGCACCTGGGCCTGAATAGGGCTGTGCCTGCCTTCCACAATGCTGACTCCACCTCCTGCTGGGCTGCTGACAACCCTGCCCCTCTCTCCGAAAAGAAAAGTGAGGCCAGGAAAACAAAGTGCTCAAGGAACACTCAGACCGGGCTCAGAGCCCTCCTGCACAAAGGAAACAAAGACTTTTAGAGGGTATAAGTATAGGACCCCAGACTACAGAAAATTAGATCATCCTGGAATCAAGAAGGAACCTCTGCCAAGGAGAATGTTGGAAGACTGAAGAAGGAAGACTGTCCTGCAGTTGCTTTGCTGGACTAGCCTTCAGTTGCTTTGCTGCCAAGGAGAGGGGAAGGACTGTGCTTTGTGCTGTGTCCCCTTGCTTGAAGGAATCTCCAAAGGCCTGAGAATAGCTGGCTCCCTTTTAAGAAGTCCCAGGAACAAAAGGATTTCATCCCCAGCTTCCCTGAACTCTGCTGAGAGAGTTCTGTCCTTCCTAAAGTGCTTGGGCCAGTTGTGGTGCCTCTGAAAGTTGTACCTGTGTTGGGAAGCTGGACACCAAGATTTTAAGAATTTTCTGCAAAGTTTAACGCATCGCTCGCTTGCGACGCACATCCCCAGCAGTGCGAGAAAATTCCCGCCGCTGCGAAGGCCGAGGTCGACACAGCGCCTGTTGCCGCTGCCAGAGTCATCGCATCCTTCGCTTGCGGGACGCACCAGTTCGGTGCAGGAAGATTACCATCGCTGCGAGTATCGTCGCAGAGCATGTCGTCACTGGGTGAGATCGTCGCACCTCTTGCTTGCGGACCGCATCACGTCACTGCGAGAGTCGTCGCAGAGCCACCGCATCGAGGGGCCGCGAGAGGAGAAGTTCAACGCTGAGCTGCACATCGTCGCTGCACCAGAGATCGTCGCCACCCCGAAGATCGTTGCATCGTACCTTTTGTGAGCCGCTTCCACCAAAACCTGTGCACCGGAATCCTCGCAAGGTATGGCATCCCTCCCCATACAAACTGGAGTCACCGCAACACACCCGCTACATACAGCGGGCTTGTCGCATCGCCTCTCTAGGGTCTCAGAAGTGACGCATCACTTGCTTTTCAATGCTGCAGCTTTCACTTGGAACTTTTGTTGCATCTAAAGGTACTGTTAGCTAAAATGTGACGCAACCGTGGATTATTTTAATGCAACCTTTAGAACTCATTTAAAACCATACTCTTGAACGGTGTATATTGGATTTTTGTCGTTTTAGTTTTGTGTAGTTTAGATTAAAAAACCTTTATTTTTCTAAACTGTTGTGGAGTCAGTTTGAGGTGTTTTCACTGTGTTACTAAGAGTGTTGGTACAAATACTTTGCACATTGTCTTTGATAAGCCTGACTGCTCGTGCCAAGCTACCAAGGGGGTGAGCAGGGGTTATCTAAACAGTGTATCCTCCTTACCCTGAAGAAGCAAGGGTCCCTATTTGGACAGTGGTACCTACCTCTGCCAACTAGAGACCCCCAGTTCTAACAACTGTCTTCAACTGGCTTAGGCTTGTGCTTCTGGGATTCCCATTGATACTTTCTAAAAAATATGCTATGGGCATACCAAACCCACCCAACTGGAGTCTCTCCATTTGCATCACTCAAAAGAAGGCAACCAGATACTAAGTAAACTTTCAATCAGCTAAATGGAGGAGACCCTCCGTGAGTTCACAGAGTGATGCAGTGGGTAAAAAAGTATTAAAACAGAAAATGATTTAGAAGAAAATATAAGACACTAAATTTCGGGTGAAAGACAAGTGATGGTTTGTGGTACACTGGGTAGTGGTAAAGAGAAGAAAATCCACAGGACATAAAATCAACATGTTTGCCAAACCTTGAGGGTCAAACAAGTTAACCATAATGTGGTCATCCTCGATAATAGATTATCAAGTGTTTAAGTATGGCAGCAGAAACTTAGCAATGCTCCAAACAAGAAGTGTGTCATTGTAAAGCATCTACCCTGAGAGCCAACCTCATGAGGAAATTACATCAATCTAGTGAGCACATAGGCTATTAAATCAATTGAACTAATCTAGTGATGGACTTCATTCTTATAACTATTGAACTTATCCTTCATGGTTGTATTCTCCCTTCCCTCCCTTTTCTTCTTACGTAAAGGGGGGTGTTGTAGTTAGAATTCACCTACCTCTACTCCCTGATCCATTGTTCGCCCCCTCCTTTCCCTTGTTCCTTGGAATGATCCAGAGAGAAGAACGCTAGAATGAGGAAGTGATATATCCCCCACATTGCAATCAATCTTTCTCTAATCTTACAACACAACATCCACTTGAATCCAGTGTGTTAAGTAGGATTTTCAAATTCTTCCCCATTAAAATGTTTTCCTTAAATAAGGCCATCATCCAAATTCTCATTTACTCTTTGTAGTATGCTCAAGATGGAAGTTTAAGCCCTGATGATGACCTCAACAGACAATTGCATGTATGCCTGATCCTCACAGAGGTCGAAACGCGTTGGCACAAGATCTGGGGAAGAATTTAGAGATCCTCCTCTATACATAAGTGCAATATACCACTTGTGGATATAAAACAGAGATATGAGTCACTTAGAAGAAAACAGAGGTTATAACAAGAGAAGGAATAGAAATATGTTCTTTCATCCTCAGAGGGGAAACACATGAGATGTAGTGAACTGAAAATAATTTGGACACAGTACATCTTCATACCTTTCACGATAATTTTGAATTGTGCTAAATACATTATCTGTAATTGTTATGATTTTTCTTCCTTTTTTGTATATATTAAGGGTGGGCGTAAAATCCGTTTCGCGGGCGAATTTGCGGATTTTCCGCGATTTTGCGATCCGCGAATCTCGCGGTAAAATCCGTGAATCAGCGGGGACGAATGTTCAGCCAAGCAAGGGTTACAGCAGCAGGTGCAAAAGTTGAACCTAATTTTTTTGTAACCTTTTACAAAAGGGTTACAAACAAATTAACTTCAACTTGGACATCTGCTGCTAATTGCTTCCTGGCGCCTCGTTGCCTACTTGCAACTCTTCTCTGACCCTGCTCTGACCCTTGAAGCAGTGTCAGAGAATACTTACAAGTAGGCAACGAGGCACCTGTCCAAGGAATTAAACCTCATCAGGAAGCACTTACAGATATAAAAAACAGGAAGAAGGGAGAGGATGGCAAATACACCCATTTTGAGTTGTCAGGAGGGGTTAAACTAAAAGAGACCTTTGCAGCACAATTTTCATATGCATTTTGCTAAAAATAAAAAGCTGTATGTTCTGTAGGGGCAACTCAGGAATCTGGCCCTTCAGAGATCCGGCCTCTCTTTCTTTCTCTCATTCTCTCTCTCCCTCTCTCTTTCCCTCTCTTTCTCTATCTATCTATCTATCTATCTATCTATCTATCTATCTATCTATCTATCTATCTATCTATCTATCTATCTATCTCTCTCTCCCTCTCCCATAAATGACTGCATGGGTAACTTCGCTACGCAAGCGGCTCGCGAAGACGCAAAAAGCCCCGCGAACGCGCAAAAAGCCCTGCGAACACGCAAAAAACCCCGCGAACACGCAAAAAACCAAGAATCCGCAAATTCGCACAAATTCGCAAATTTTGCGGATCGTGAATTCGCAAATCCACAAATTCGCGGATCGCGAATTCGCAAAATTCGCCCATGCTTAGTATATATGTTTTCAATGAATTGTGTTTTGATTTATTTGACATAACTTTGTACATATACTGCAGATGAAGTTACCAATGGCAAATTAAAAAGGTTTTTTGATAAAAAATGAAAGGAAAACAAATCATGAGATTTACTCCTTAACACACTGGATTCAAGTGGATGTTGTGTTGCAAGAGAGATAGATTGATAGCAATGTGGGGGCTATAAATGTTGTGCTATATTATATAGATCCCTCCCCACTGTTAGGCCTTATTGGATCAAACCCCCCATTTTTCGTAGAGGAAGTAAGACAGCTTCGTGGGAGGGCTGATGACATTAGGAGATCTTTGAAGGCATTTCTCTACAATAAATGTGTGTTCTTCAACTTATCTGCATAGTTTCATCACTTAATGAGTAAATTCATCAGTATTCTTAGCCCCGTTGGCTCTTTACCCTAATAAGGGAGACTGGGGATGTAGTGACTACTTCTGCAGGTGTGAAGTTTATAAAGATGGGTTTCAGGAGACAACGGGCCAGACGTGGGAAGCTTTTTTCAGCTCGCAAACAGTCTAATTTGCAGAATCGGGCGTTTAATTTTTAAATGTGCAAAGCCCTATTTGCGATTCAGTAAGGTATTACCCAATTGCAAATTGTGTTCGCTACAAGGAAGGGCCGTGCCAAGGCATCCTTTCCTAACAGCGAGTCGCACTGGTATGTAGGACTGTTTCGTGACTGGAAATGCGGTCGTCAAACATTTATATTTAAGTTGGTGGTAACCCATTTGCAAATGGGAAGGGGTCGCCAAATGGATCACATCTCCTTTGTGAATGTGGGTGCCAACATTTTTAAGAGCAGGCAGTGATCCCACAGACCACTGCCGGACTCAGCGGTGTGGGTAGGTCTCAAAGCGCCACACAAGGCTTCTACACCCCACATACATGGGAGTGAAAGTCTGATGTGTACTGTTGATGCCTGAAATCTTGACCCTAATAGGTAGATCCAGCTTGTCGCAGGTACATTGACACATTAGATTTGACTTTATTGTGTTGCTGATGAACCAATTGACATATAAACAATTTGTTTTGTGTAGATAGTTCCCTTTCATATGGTCCTGAAGAATCGCGAGTCCACTGACACATAATCGAGAAACATGTTGACCGTTACCACTAGTTTTCACTAACTGGCACATAAATAGGAGACATTATACTCCAATAAGTGTCGGTTTCATTGCTTTTAATTGAGGCAGGAGACACCTACAATAAAGACAATTCCAGGTACTCCCAGACCCATTTTACATTCACCACCACGTCTAGACTCTCTTGGCCCCACACCCGCACTTCACAATACGGCTGTTGGATAAAAGATCTCCGATAAAGTGCCCCTCTTTAATGTGAGCCCGTTGGGTATTGCACCACTGACCCAATGAGGAGCAGCCCAGATTATGAAGCATGACAGCTGAAAAGGTGTGTGAGGGCATTAAAATCCAACAAATGGATTTCCATCTGTAGATCTTTGTGAGACACAGTGGGCTCCAGCTTTCGTGTGACTTTTTACCTATCCTCCCTGAGGAACAGCAAAACATTCCTTCCTTGACGTCCAGTGATCCCACAGACCACTGCCTACTCTTAAAAAATGAAAGGAAAATGGGCTGCATTTCAAAATAATAAACTGCTTTATTTAAAAAGCAGTAACAGACTTGGTGGTCTGCTGACCTGAACAGGCCACTCTCCCTGTGAGTTCCAGCCATTCCCACAAATTGTGCCCTGCCTAGCTGTTTGCGATTTCCTAATAGCGAATCGCAAAAATTTGCTAGTCGGAAATCGCACACGGAGGTCTATGTACATCTGGCCCAAGGTATCTTGAAGATTATTTATTCAGAGGGAGGAAAACAGACCACCGGCACCTCACAGCACAATATGTCTTTCTTCTCCCAACCGCCAATCCACGAATCTTCCCCACACAACATTCCATCCACAACCCTCGAGAACCAGAACTCCACGTATCTCTACTTTAAATACAATTAAAACATTATCGAAATTCACTTGCACAAAAATTAAAAACAATGTACAGCGATAGAAAAAAGTTGAAGATAAATATAATGAAATATGCAAAGATAAAAATAATGACAGTAAAATATAAATAATTGGCAAAATCAATGCATAACAGAATCCTTAAAATACACAGTAACACATCGATTCCTTATTGGGCAATGCATGAGGGGTCTGTTTTATTCCCTCTGAAGAAATAATCCTCAAGATACCTTGTCTCCTGAGACCCATCTTTAAAAATTGAACACAAGGAGGAAATCATGTGGGTTTGTATCCCAGTGTTGTTGGCAATTTGTAAAGACTGGTTTCAGTAGACAAGTTATCATGAAGATTATTTATTCAAAAGGTACGAAACAGACCACCAGCACCTCACCGCACAATATGTAATCCTAGTAGTAAGTTTATTGTTTGATTAATTAAAATAATTACAAACACCCCCAATGACAATATGTCATCCATTTTCCCAACCGCCAATCTAGGAATGTTCCCCACACAACATCCCACCCACAATCCCCCAGAGCCAGAACCCCACATAGTCCTCTGCTGTGTGGATGGTTGAGGCAACTGAACAGCAGTACCCATTGGCTGCTGTAGTAAATAATTCACCATGGTTGTGATCTCTGCTGCAGTTGAACGTGCTTCAGTGGGAGGAGAAGCTTACTTGTTAAAGTATGAGATTAGAAATGACCATTTACTATTTACGTAGATGCCAATGTATTTGAAGGAAAAATCTATATAAACATGTATTTATGGAACACATATTCTCACCTAAAAGGATCTCTGTGCTAAAAGATACATCTGCTAATTATAAAACTGAAAGCTAGATACACAAAAATGCTACTGATGAATGTTAGCAAAATAAAAATGTCTGAAGCGATTTTCTAATATAAAGCTGATTCTGTATCCTGTGCATATGTAAGGGCAGGCAATTTCATAATTTTTCCTTGTACCTGTGACAGGTCTGTATTAGTGAGTTGCAAAAAGGTAAGGAAGAACAAAGATGAGGAAGAACACGTACTTGATCCATGCTTCAGAGATGAGCTGACATGAAAGGAAGGGAAGCATAAGGAAGCTAAGCAATCGAAAGATTGCAAATGTGAATGACAACGAAAACACCTAATGGTATTCTGTGGGTAGGTTGTAAATCCACTAAAGTGTAAACAATACGTTTCGCATCACTTCACGTGCTGTGTATGCAAGACCTAAAAATGAGGGTACAGTTAAGCATTCATTCTATGGTTTCACTGCAGTCTTTGAAGGTTCTTCACGTTGTCTTTAACTCAGAATTCCTAACAAACACCTCACTATAGAAGTTCCTTTTAAAACTGTATTGGAATAATCATGCATCTAACCTTACTTTTTTACTTATGCCATAGCAGGGATTTCTGACAGCTGTTCCTTGTAAGTAGAACTGGCATCAATAAATCAAAACTACGTCGTTCTCCTGATGTCATAAACAACTTAGATCCATTTCTCCATATTTCGAAGTGCGAACGACCAGTACTGCTGTTGCTTGTAGACATAACTTGATACGTTGAATATTATTAGACTTTGCTTAGATAAGCTGAAGCAAATCACTACAAAATTAATATTTTTTTTAATGCCTTTAGTTTATCAGATTGTCATTCATCATTCCAGGGTAGGTAGCCGTGAGTTGATTCTGCCAGTTTTCTCATTTAAACTGCGCTGTCTGTTAACTGCATTAATTTCTTGATAACTCATCAATTTAAGCAAGGAAATAAATGCAAGGCAATTCATTACTTTTCTTGAACGTGTGTATTAGACAACTAGCCTGCAGATTAGGCTAAAGAGAAGTTGTCAAAACCCGGGACACATTACATGCCTTCTTAGTTATTTGTAACAAACTCTGAGTGGTTCACTGGAACAAAAAATGTTATCTCCATCCATTCTGTGGGAAAGAGACGTTTCCTCTGATCCCTGGAGCCAAGTGAAATAGATGGAATAAAGATGTGGGTATTTTTAGAAGAAAGTCTAGTTTAAAAGTCTTCCACGCTGGGAACGCTCCAAACCAACGTTGTGAAAGTGCATACTTTCAAAATCCCCCAGCCGTTTTCTAAATATACCCGTGAACTCGTGACTCCAAATAAATAATCTCCTGACATGTAGTTCTCCCGTTAACTTTGGGAATGTGATAGCGGTGACAGTAATGAATTGAGAAATGGGGGTCTTCTCGAGTTACACTTGAGGGATGTGTACTCTTTAGAGGCAAAAAGTCAAAGCTGTGCAACCCTTTGGGAGCCTCCGGGAATGTTTCATAATTGCAATGCAGCCATATTTCTGGCAGGCCACTGATTGCACTAAAATACAGCTGAGCACTAACCGCCGGAAGCCAGTGGAATGTTTTACATCCCCAGAGAATTTGCTGTTTATGAACCAAAGATGAAATTAATTTGACTGAGTAAACATGCACGCTTATATTTAGCTGCGTTTGTGTTCACGCAAAAAAAATGGTTAGAGATTTTCTAGCACGGTAAAAAAAAAAATACTTATTGTGGTACTGTCGAAGCAGAAAATATACCTACAGGGGAGCACCACATCGGACAAGCAAACTCCAATTACTCAATTTGCAACGGAGTTTACACTCTTTAATTAACATGATTGATAGAGCAGCGCGCGGGTCTATGTCAATGGTAGAGAGGTGAAGGTCGGTTCAGAGGCACGAGAAGCATCCATCATGATGTACAGAACGGAAACAACGTAGCTGCTAGGCAGTATGACATCCGCGCTGTGGCAGGTCCTATCTGTCCCAAACAGATAATTTGGCGTGCCCTGAGACCCACACTATTGTGTGATGAAGAATAACACTCCCGAATACCGCCTGTCACGTGTAAACAAAATCTCTGCGAGGCTTAAAAAATATCAGGGAGTTGAAAAAACGAAAGGAAAAGGTTACTTGTGAGATGGCAGCAGTGAAAGAATACCCATAAAGCTGAGTTCTCGGCCTCAGTCGACAATGCCTTAAGAAAGCAGGAACTGTACACGCATTAAATTATTTATGTAAAAACACTACGGGCAGATTTATGTTGGACTTGCGCCACATTTGCGTCAGGCAACGGCGGCGTAAACATGGCGCATCCCTGCGACCCATTTACAACGTGACGCATCTAGGCTGATGGGTCACGTTGTAAAGCCCTGCACCACATGTGGGCGTTCCGGCGCAGGGTGGGCGTTCCGGGGCAGGTGCGCCTCGCAAAAGTGGCTGAGTGAAATCTACAAAATTTCACTCAGTCACTTTTAGGTCAATGCTGCGTCAAAACCCTGCGCCTGCTTGAAGCAGGCGTAAGACTTGACGCAGCATTGGACAGATAGGGCACCCCCGAGCCTTGCTGGAGCTGCGTCGCGCTTGCGACGCCACTCCAGCATTGCGCCACCTTTACGGCACAGATGAGTCACGCATCTGTGCCGTTTTTGCCCCATTGTGCGCCGCATTGTAAATGCGGTGCACCATGGGTGGCGGAGCTGCAGCGCACAATAACTGGCGATTTACCAGGGATATGTTGCTAAATCAGAGTACAGCTTTAGGTTTCTTACCTACATTTAAAAAATGCACCATAGTTGCATGTATTTGTCATTTGGTTGTCCTCCTGTGCGAAGGGGGGACCCAGGGAGAGTCGCGCTCGAGCCGGTCTCTCCCTGGTTTGGTTCGCGCGAGGGCTGTCAGCGGGGCAGGTGAAAATCAGCAGCGAGGGACCGAGGTAATAAATAGGGCAAGGGAGAGTGGGAAAAGGACTGTGCCGGCGGGAGGCGGTAGCGCGGTTTGTTTTGGGCTTTGTTTGCCGCTGGTCCTGCGTCACGTACCTGGTTCCTGGTGCGAAATGGCAGAGTTGCAGGAGGTCAAGAGGGCCATTCAGGTCCTTTGTGCAGCAGGGTGGGAGGACCTCCTGCTTCCTGGTGTGCCCGGTGCGGCTTGGGCTTGCGCTCCCCCGCGGAAGGTGGCCGGGGGAGTGGCGAAAGCTGTGTCTGCCTGCTTGTCCCCGCAGGCAGACGAAGAGGACGACGGTGCTGCCGCCATGCGGGCGGCGCTGGCGGAGGCCGAGGCGGGGCCTTCTGAGGTGGTGGCTGACCCCCCGCGACGCTGGTCGCTCCTTCCCAGGTATGTCCCGCTTCTTTTGGAATGGAGGGCACGACGGGAGCGGCTGGTGGGAGGCGGGGGCGGTCTTGTGGGCGGGCTGTTCATCAGGGGGGGCTTATGCTCATTTGTCGGCAAGGTCACTTGTTGGAGCCAAGGGGAGGCGGGGGAGGAGCCTTGACGCCAAGACTCTCCCACACCATGATGTTTGCATATTGCCCACTGTTTCTGCCCCCCTTTTGAATAGTGGTACAAGGCAGGAGCTTACTCATTGCATACAAATCAATGGCAAGACTTATATCTTGTCGCCTTCCCCCCAACCAGCACACAGTGGGGTTTCTGGGCAGGCAGCCCCCCCGGTCGGCCTGTATTTGGGGCATAGGGTGGTTTGCCTACACGGGGTGCGCCCCTGCCACCGGGTGGTAATATGCCTGGGTTTGCGCACGCTTCCCCTGCGATGCCTTCCGCGGCTGGCCCCCCTCGACCCACCCCTCGGTCCCACAGGACATGCTGATTGTGGGTCCCATTGGCACAGTGGGGGATTGTGGAATTACTGGTAAGGGGCAGCCTGGTTTGAGCAACCACAAAAGCAAGGACTCAGCTACAGTGGGCTGGTCTGCTGCTGGCAAGAAGAGTTTGCGGGCTGGACAGGTGGCGGTTCAGTCTGGGGTGGGTAGGGGAGAGGGATCTGGAGCGGATTTCTCTTCTGCACCGCGAGTCGCAGTGCGCAATGGCAATTTTGTGATGGTGGAGTTGGTGATGGGGAGATGCCAGGTGGCAGTGAAGATTATGTTGGTCATGGGGATGTAATACCTTTGGATATTGATGATGATGACTTGGAAGAGGGTGAATTACGAGATGGGGGTGTTGGAAATATTGCAGCACAAGCTCAGGTGGGTGGTTTGGGTCAATCCATTTGTCTTCGTATTTTGCAGGAGTCAAGTGCGGACCAAGCAAAAGTACGAGTATCCTCAGCGAGCAAGTCACGGCAAGAGGACCCCGTTGTTTATCAACAGAGATTGTCACAGTTGCCAAAAGGTAAGACAGGATGGTGGTCTGTTTGGCAACAAGGGGAGAGTGTTCCCACTAAGCGTACCCGATCTATTGGCATTGGGGACGAGAGGATTGGGAGCAAGTTGCTGCTAAAACGATGTCTGTGCGGCAGGCTAATGAGAGTGTAAAAAGTGGTGGGGACGTTGCCGTTGTTGCGAATGGGCTTGCAGGGGAAGCTGCTATTTCTAAAGAACAGGTGGTGGAGGATAAGAACATACATAAGAAATAGCCTTACACGGGAATTGGTAAGTCCTTGGGTTCCCACTTGTCAGAAAAGACTAAGTCCAGGATTCGGCAAAATTAATTTGTTGACGTTTTTAAGTTACTCCATCGAGATATTCAGGCCAAAGAGGGGTCTAAGGAGGAGGAGTGGGAGTTAGCTTGGTGTCTTAGGGTCCCGAAGTCAGTTGAAAATTGGACATCTGCCTTCCTGATATACGCCAGTGTTTATTGTGAACATCATCAGGATAAGGCGGTGGCGATGTTCAAGTATATAGACATCATAAGGAAGGCGCACATTATTTTGGAGGCTATGCCTGGCTTTCCTATGACCAGGAATTCCGTGCTAGGATGAGTTTGTTTCCTGAGCGTTCTTGGGGGGATGTGGATTCGGAGTTGTGGTTACAATGGATGGCTTCTGCTCAGCCGCCTGCGACTACTCACATGGCCAGTGAGTTACCATTTCAATTTTGTCCCTCCCAGTTTGGGGCGGAAGTCATGGGCAGGGGGCAGACAGCTACATCCGGTGCCTGCTGGCACTATAACAAAGGTTTTTGCACCCAACTATTGTAAATACAAACATGAGTGTTCGCAATGTGGGGGCAGGCACCCTCTCACACACTGTTTCCCGGGACAGCGCTTTCGGGATCAAGGAAGGGGTCAAGGGGGTAGAGGCCAATCTTCTCTGTTTGTCCCAAAGGGCTCCTACTCCTATTAAAGTTGAGGTTTTGGAGCAGTGGTTGCCGGATTATCCTGACTCTGATGCGGCAAAACGTTTGTTCTGGGGTTTCAAGGTGGGATTCAAGATTAGGTATCGGGGGCCCCGGCAGGGAAGGTGGTCGGACAACTTAAAGTCCACAAAGGAGACCCCCCAGGTTGTGCAAAAAAAATTGAAAGTTGAACTTGAAGCGGGCAGGGTTGCTGGTCCTTTCGTGCACTGTCCGCTGCCAGGCTTGATTGTTTCTCCTCTGGGTGTGGTACCCAAAAAGAAAGCTGGTGAGTTCCGCCTGATACATCACTTGTCCTGGCCTGAGGGTTCATCCATCAACAATTTTATTGCCCCCGAAGATTCTAGCGTGTCATACACTTCGGTGGATGATGCCCTGAGGCTGGTGAGATCTGCGGGACCAGGGGCGCAATTGGCGAAAAAGGGCATCCAGTCGGCTTTCTGTCTTTTGCCTATTCACCCTTCTGATTTTGGCCTGCTGGGGATGCATTTTCAAGGTGAATTCTATGTGGACAAGGTCTTGCCAATGGGGTGTTCAGTCTCCTGTGCTTTATTCGAGACTTTTAGTACATTTCTGTAGTGGCGATTCACTTTTATCAGTGGACATAGGCTGGTCTGTCACTATTTGGACGATTTCCTTTTCATTGGCATGCAACATTCTGGTCAGTGTCTTTTGGCATTACAGACTTTTCCGGCAATGACTACGGAGCTGGGTGTGCCTTTGGCTCCTGACAAAACGGAAGGTCCATGTACTACATTGACTTTTTTTGGAATCGAAATAGATACCCAGGCCATGGTGGAGAAATTTCCCACGGAAAAGGTTCAGGAAATTTCTGCCTTTTTGTTGTCAATTGTGGAAGAGCATAAATTGGAACTCAGAAAGGTGCAGAAATTGTTGGGTTACCTGAATTTTGCATGTAGAGTGGTTCGAGCTGGTAGGACATTTTGTAGGAGGTTGGGTATGTCCTTGTCTGGGGCTTATCTCCCACATCATCGTGTGTGCTTATCACAGCAGCTGTCAGGGCGGATCTGTCCATAAGGTTGACTTTTCTGAAATATTTTAATGGCGTGCCTTTGTTTTTTGCGGACGAGGACACGATTTGGCAGGTACAAATTTACACGGATGTGTCTGGTGCCAATGGTTTTGGCATCTTCTGGGAGGGGCGCTGGTGTGCTGCAAGGTGGCCTCTTCACTGGCAGAGTCGGGGTCGCAGTATTGCCTTTTTGGAGTTGTTCCCTCTGCTGGTGGCTCTGTACATCTGGGGAGAGGAATTCAGGAACAGGACTGTGTTATTCCATGTGGATAATTTGGCAGTTGTGGAATTCATTAACAGACAAAAAGCTAGGGATTTACGTGTGCTGAGGCTGCTGCGTGCTTTCATGTTGAGGTGCCTACAGCTGAATGCTTTTTTCAAAGCAAGACATATTCCAGGGGCTACTAATTGTATAGCAGATGCTTTGTCTAGATTTCAGTGGAAGGAATTCTACAGACTGGCTCCTGGGGCAGATCTCGAGCAGACACAGATCCCACAGTACGTATGGGCCTGAGGAGATTGAGGGTCGCCCAGTTGGGGGAGAATTCAGTAGCTGCTTCTACACGTCAGAGTTATTTGCAAGCATGGCAGGAATTTTTGAACTATGGTGATGAGTTTCATTTTAATGGGGGGGATTGTCTGGGGAACAGTTTTTGTTGAGTTTTGTTTTGCACTTGGTTGACAAAGGTCTTTCACACACCACTATCTCAGGTAAAGTGGCCGGGATTTCTTTTTATGGGCATCTGCGGTGGGGGAGGGATCCTGTTGGGAGGGTCTTGGTTAAAAAGGTTTTGAAGGGTTTGGGTAGGCTTCAGGCTGGTTCTAAGCGGCTGCGGCAGCCTGTCACTTTTGATTTACTTCAGCAGCTGTTGTCTCAGCTACCTTCTTGCTGCTACGATGCTTTTGAGTGTGCCAAATTTAGGTTGTACTTTGTGTGGATATTTTTTGGGGCATTTCGGGCTTCGGAACTCTTGGGTTTGCGGACTAGGTCAGGCATGACTAGTGATGAGGTCTTTGTGGAAGGGGATAGGGTGCGTCTCTGGCTGCAGGTCTCTAAAACGGATCAGTTGGGAAGGGGTAAATGGGTTTTCTTGGGTAGGAGTGGTTTGGTTTCTTGTTGCCTGGTTCGGGAATGGGAGGTTTTCATGGTTTGCTCTTCTTTTAAGCCGGGCGTCATATTTTGGCACGTGGATGGAAGTCCTATTTCTGTTGCCCAGTTATTGGCCGTTTTAAGGAAGGTGTTGTTGAGTTTGGGGCAGAATCCTTTCCACTTTGGCACTCATTCTTTTCGGATTGGGGCGGCAACTGAGGCTGCCAGGTTTGGGTGGGACTGGTCTCAAATACGCAGAATTGGGAGATGGAGGTCGAGGTGCTGCAAGAATTATGTCAGGAAAAGGAAAATATGGATTGTTGGACATTCCTTCATGAAATGGGCCGCAGTCTCTGCAGAATGACAGATTTGTGGGAGAACATTGTGTCTCAGCAGTGTAACACATGAGGTTTTTTGGCATGGTAAAGGGGGACTGCGTTGGGGGGGGGGGTCCGCCAGACCTGCTGGTAATTCATCTGGGTAAAAACGATCTGCTGTGCTTATCTGGTTTGACATTGATAAAACTCATGAAGATGGATCTGGGAGTCATCAAGGATGCCTGGGCGGGCACCATGGTGATTTGGACTGAATTGATACCACGGCTGCACTGGAGTGGAGCACATAATCAACCAGCTATGGACAGAGCGAGAAGGAAACTGAATCGTACTATGAGACTGTTTTCTAAGGACTTCAGTATTTACAGTTTGGCTCAACCTCATTTACAAGTTACTGAGCGGCACTTGTTTCGTAAGGATGGGGTCCACCTTTCCCCGATGGGGCAGTCTTTTTATTTACTAGAGTTGTGAGATTTGATCGCCAAAGTACTTGATGTTCAGTTGTGGTGCTCCCAGGGTCCAGTTTAATTAGTTTTTTCGGGTGGGGCAGGAAAACTCTAAAGGTTTTCCTGGTTGGCGGGTTTTAGTGGGGGGTGGGCAGCCTGAAGCGGGTTGGTCCATCCTCAAAGGGCAGTTAAAGGAAAGGAGGGGGGTATCTACAAGAGCCAGTTGTTTTGGGCTTGGTTAGGGTTAACTTGGTGGGGGGTTTACTCTTTAGTAAGGATGCTCAGTTAAGCGGAAGGAATATGGTTTATTATTAAATAAATGAAATATGTTTGTTCAGATGTTTATTTCACACCTGGCCTTTCTTGCTAACTAAGAAGTAGTGGACAGTGAGTTCTTGCGCGAGGGAGGACCCAGGGAGAGCCGCTCGTAAGCCAGTCTCTCCCTGGGTAGGTTCGCGTGAGGGCTGACCGCGGGGCAGGTGGTAATCAGCAGCGAGGGACCGAGGTAATAAATAGGGCAAGGGAGAGCGGGAAAAGGACTGTGTCGGCGGGAGGCGGGTAGCGTAGTTTGTTTTGACGCACCCACCCTTCCCTTTTTTTTGCCTTTAGGCTTCTTTTATTTTTCAGTACTTTAGGTACTGTTTTAGTGGTCTGTAGGTGTGCCACGCTAAGACAGGTTGATTTTTCTTTAGTTTGTAGGCGGGTTTTAGTGGGGGGTGGGCAGCCTGGAGTGGGTTGGTCCATCCTCAAAGGGCAGTTAAAGGAAAGGAGGGGGTATCTACAAGAGTCAGTTGTTTCTGGGTTCGTTAGGGTTAACTTGGTGGGGGGTTTACTCTTTAGTAAGGATGCTCAGTTAAGCGGAAGGAATTTGGTTTATTAATTAAATAAATGTAATATGTTTGTTCAGATGTTTATTTCACACCTGTCTTAATAAAGTGGCCTTTCGTGCTAAATACGAAGTAGTGGACAGTGAGTTTTGCGCGAGCGGGGCATATCCCCCTTTGAGAGAGATGCTCAGAGGCAGCCTATCCTTACTGTACACAAGGAAGCGCTGCCTTTCTTATCTTCATCGTCTCCTTTCCATATAACATACATACCATCAGATGTGAAGATGTGTGTTACACAGATATCATCATTGGATAACGTTAGGTCTGCTGATACAAAGTTCCATAGCCCTTAAAGTCACTGGGATGACTGATGCACAACATCTGTCTCTGCAACATTTAAAGATGGTTAGAGATTTTCATGCACGGTAAAAAAAAAAAGAAAAAAGAAAAATACTTATTGTGGCACTGTCGAAGCAGAAAATATACCTACAGGGGAGCACCACATCGGACAAGCAAACTCCAATTACCGAATTTGCAACGGAATTTACACTCTTTAATTAACATGATTGATAGAGCACCGCACGGGTCTATGTCAATGGAGGAATGGTGAAGGTCGGTTCAGAAGCACGAGAAGCCTCCATCATGACGTACAGAACGCAAACAACGTGGCTGCTAGGCAGTATGACATCCGCGCTGTGGTAAACCCTATCTGTCCAAAACAGATAATTTGGGGTGCCCTGAAACCAACACTATTGTTTGATGCAGTATAACACCCCCCCCCTCCGCCTGTCACGTGTAAACAAGTAGTTGAAAAGAGGAAAAGGTTACGCGTGGAATGACAGGAGTGAAAGAATACCCATAAAGCTGAGTTCTCTGCCTCAGTCGACAATGCCTTAAGAAAGCAGGAACTGTACGCACATTAAATTATTTATGAAACAACACTACATTTTTCTAGGAATCCTCCATTACACCTCTGCTCTGGTCCAAAAAAAATATGCAGGAGAATGTCTTTTTTTGTTGCTAAATCAGACTGCAGCTTTAGGTTTTTTACCTACATTTAAAAAATGCATTTGTGCACTCATGGAATTATGCACTGATGGAGCAAGGACTCGAAGAAAAAAGACTTGCTCTGAAGCAATCCTCTCATTTAACTTCTAATATTGTATTAACTACGTAATGTGTAAATTAATACGCACAACATTGAACATAAAAGACAGAGAAGCTTCCCTACATGTTTTACTAATAAGTAACTTGAGCGAAATTCTAAAATGCTGCTAACGGGAAATCTCTATTGCACATGTGTCAACTGTACCTACGCAGTATGACAAGCTGTCGCTTGGAGGGAATATCTTGCGCCTGCGCAGACGCTATTAAAATGCTGCTTGAGAACTTACATGCTTAGCATCTACTTTGCTGAAACTAACACAAGCTATTTTACTAATGATATTGCGGGGAAAAGCATGAATAAATGAATGGGAAATAAAGTTGAGATAGGTGATATTCAGTAAAACCATTTTCTTTTGAAATTAATATTTGTCTTTTTGACTTTCCTATTAGCATGTTTTTGGGCCTCTTGTACGAATCCAGAGTCTATAACCCACCTGACCTCCGCACATGCGTATTGTGATTGAGCCAGATGAGTGATGCGAGTCTTGAACGGCATCCAAGGACGCAAAAGATCCATACCCTGGGAACCAGAAACGAAAACTCCTGAATGAAAGTACATGCATGGAAAATGTTACATTTGTTGCTAATATGATGTGAATACGGGTGGGATTAAAGATTTGTGAATAAAATTGAAGAGGTTGAATCTTTGAACAATAGATTGATAGACTATGATGAAAAATAAGCATGGTGTGATGATCATCCCCCCTTGCCTGTCCAATCAGAGTTAGTAATTTTACGATATTGAAACATTAATGGGAGGTACATGAATATTATAGGGTATAATTGAGGTAGTCTTAGTTAGTTAGTTAGACAGAGATTTGCTGAATGCTGCAGAGCTCGGGATGCTGTCAGAGTGACAATAGATGCTGATGAATCGAATGCAGAGACACTTTATCTTAAATGAAATTACTTAGAAGAAGATCGCGGAAGAATCTCGAGGAGTAAGAGAGTGTCAGAGAGGGGTGCTACGCAAGCATCGGTGGTAGAGAGGTCATCTATCCTGTCCTGAAGCCTTTGTAGCCTGAACTTTCCCGGGGAACTCTTCCCAGCACCTTGGCCAGGGGGTTGGTTTTCACACCATCCTAGGTAACAGCGACGGCTCGTGGAGGGAGTTACGGTGGGGCAGGAGGGCGGGGAGGGGGAGGGGCAGGGTGGAGGTTGCTAAAAACCGGCATATGGATAATTGCAGGTAAGTAAACAATTGAATTAATAAAACGAATTTCGTTGTGCGCCTTGCATCGCAAAATGCAATGCAGTGCGAGCAACGAAATTCGTTTTATTAATTAAATTGTTTACTTACCTGCAATTATCCATATGCCGGTTTTTAGCAACCTCCACCCTGCCCCTCCCCCTCCCCGCCCTCCTGCCCCACCGTAACTCCCTCCACGAGCCGTCGCTGCTAGGTAAATATCCTTTCTGTGAAGGTGCAGATGCCCTTTTCTCTCTATTCTCTCTTTTCTAAGCATAAGTCATTGCAGCTTTGTGAAATATGTGTTTGATGATTGATTAATTGAATCTTCCTTCCTATGAGTGACGGAGAATGTAATGTACTTTGTAAGTGGTTTACATGAAATTAATTTAGATAAAGACTTACCCCCACATGCATCAAACTCCCGTTTTGCGATTCCAAATTTGCGATTTTTACCGAATCGCAAATATGGAATCGCAAAACGGGATGCATCATTGAAAGTGGATAATATTTGCGATTCGGTAAAAATCGCAATTTTTACCGAATCGCAAATATTATGCGATTTCAAATGTGCGATTTCGCAATTCCCATTGATTCCTATGGGCCAAAAGGCCCGTAGGAATCAATGGTAATTGCGAATTCGCAAATTGGAATTCGCAAAATGTTGATGCATTCCATGGGTGCAGGGGGGGGTCCAAAGGACCCCCCCCTGCACCCCTGAAATGTATTTTTAAATGGATGTTTCACACACACATGTCCTAAGGACATGTGTGTCTGTAACATGAAAGTGTTTAAAATGCTAATTTGAGCATTTTAAACATTTTTCGCAAATTACCACAAGGTTCACCCTGGTGGTAATTTGCACTTGCAATCTTCAAGATCGCAATTTTTAAAAAAATGATGCATTGCATTTAAGGAATCGCAAAATTGCGATTCCTTAAATGCAATCGCATTTTCCAAACTCGCAAAATTAGCGATTTTACACAAAAAGCAATGATGCATCCCAAAAAGCATTTTTGGAGTCGCAAACGGCCGATTTTAAGGAATCGCACCATTTGCGACTCCAAAAATGCTTGATGCATGTGGGCATTAAACTCTTCCCAAGTCTGTGATTACTTCATTATAAAAGAGAGAGAATTTATGTCATTTCACCATCAACTAGTTCAACTAATGGTCTATTGACCAGAGTAAAAAACTTTTTCATCAGTAAGTGATTAGTCGAGAATAAGGGGTGACTAATCTTGAAATGTAGAACATTATGAACTTTGACTTCAGCGATTATTGCCAGGTTGTGTGAGAGTGTTTATGGGCCCAGGTGAGTATATGGTATTGGAGTACCTGTTGCTGATGAGCCGCTGGATCACTTTTCTGGTAGCAGAGATATGGGTATTATTGACTAGTTTGGTCATAAATATTGATTTTTGAATATTGATTTATGTTTAACAATAGAGTTAGTGTCCAGTTTTATGTTGTCTGGAAAATTCCCCGGGGAAATCAATAGTAGATGGTGATAGAAGCCATACTGCAGTGAGGTTATTCGTCTGTTGGAATAGCACTGAGAAGCTACGCAGGGCTGGCAGTGTTAAGCTAGGGACAATTTCGTATATAAGTTGAGTGTGAATGGAAGCAAAAGGGTTCTTTGGTGAAACTTTGGTCTTATATCATCTAGATTGGCTAACACAGAAGGAGTAACAGGTTCTCTTGAGCTTGAATGAAGGGTAAACTAAAGGTTTTACTCAGAGTGTCAGAGGAGCTATTCTGAGTATCCAGAATAAATCAAAATCTTTCCTTTGTTTCTTGAAACAGGCAGAGTAGCGAATGTTTCAACGTTTTTAATAATGGAATTTAGTTAAAGGAAGAGTAAAAGAAATATCTTTTCATATTACCATGTGAAGGGAGGGTCAGTTGCTGGAGTTGCATTGCCTTTACAGAGAGCTGTGCTGGGATAGGTTGAAACAGCAGGCTTGTGACTGAAGCAAATTGTAAAGGAGGGGTCAGTAGTAAGGAGCAGAACTGACGACATCGAAAAGGTTGTGCTGGCAGATCACGAGCGTGAGCCGCAATCTGATTGGAGAATTGAGTGAAAGCTGCTTTTAGATTGGATGATGAAAATTTGTATGCTACATTCCCATTTGCCTTTTTGTGCGAGTCGCCCTGACAGAAAAGCTCGAGGATTTGTGGATTATTGTTAAATGTATCGAGTATCTAGTATGTATGGAGAGCAGAAAAAAATGTCATTTAGAAAGAAAATTAAGAATTTCTTTAAGAAAGATAAACCTGTATTGACTAGAAAAGGAATTCCTATTCCGCCACCTAAAACGCCTACATCATTTATGATGATGGAGAGAAGATATCATACATGTGTATGGATGGAAAATTGGTTGAAGTACACAAAGGATGATGATGTTTTGACTTTTACTGAGCATGGTACCTTTCATGGAAGGATTTTGCAGAATTTGATGATGCGGATGAATGATTTAGATTCGAAACCTAGGTTAACGCATTATAAGGCGTTAGAAGAATGGGAGACTGAGTTGTATGAATGAGAGAAAAATTGAAGTGGATGATATATGGGCACTATCCTAGGTACTTGCGGGAAACACATGAAGGTCAGATGAAGCAATGTAGAAAAACAACGGTATCAGAAGGTTTATACCCAGTATTAGTGGCTAAGGAAGAGTCAGGGAGTAAGTGTAAAGAAAAATTGAAACACATGAACACAAAAGGATATGGTAAATCAGAAGATGAGTTGCTAGAGGACATTTTAACTAAAAATCCCCACCGTACCAAGAAGGACCAAGTTGAGTCACCCCAAGTGTACCGATACTAGGAACACCCTTGAATCCACAAATTTTACATGACCCAACGCTTAATAGGGTACTTCAAGATAGGGAAACAGAAGCATTAAATAAAAATAGAGAAGAATTAATACAGAAAATAGGTCAATTGAATTTGAACCCTGAAGCATTGACAATACCAGTAACTATAGGTCCTGTTGTTCCATTGTGGAAGCAGATTATTGAAAACACACTGGTACAGGGTCACCCTTAGTCCACATGTTTTTAACAAGTAAGGAGGAATTGACACTGGAGTGAAGTACAAACCACGGGTCATTTATTAGCATTCATGAATGGGCATTCATCCATCAAGCACCATAGAGATACTCAAGGAGGAAGCACACCGAACGATGGTTACGTGGGTTTTTATAGCAAAAGATCACAAGGGATGCCCAGAGGTAAATAGATCTTTGAGAAGAAAACATAAATGAGGTAATAGTAGGAATCGACAGCCTTGGTGTCTTGTGCAATTGTCGCGTCCTAAGGCTGCACAACGAAATATGCTATCTGAGTAAACTTTACTTGAGGCTTTACCGTTGTCTGAAAAACCGCAAGCAGACGCCAGCTGTTATTTTTTGTGGAGTCTGCATATATGCACAGCCTGACCCAATCTAGATTCTCTGCTCTTGTTTATACAGATGCAGTGTCAAGGATAGAGCCGGGCTGGAAGTGGGGCAGGTGTGAAAAATGGATGAGGCATAGCTTAATCAAAAAACAAGAGAATCAGATTTGACATTTTAACAGCCCTTCCGGTTCAGCCTATGCTGAATCCTCTTTAAAAGTGCATATGCTAATCTCGTATATCGATGTTCATAAATTTCAGTTTGCATCTTCATTTCTCGATTCGGTTCATGAAGATTAATCGGGGGAGGTTTAATATTATTACAAGTGGCTATACAAGCTGTACATATCGTAGGGGCACATTGAATGCAGCAACAGCAGATGAGAAAGATGATTCATGTGGTTGCTAGTCCCATTAACAATTTCCAGCCTAAATTGAAAATATTTCCCATAACCACTCAGACCAAGACCATGTTCCTTGGTCTTGGTGTATTTCCGCAGCTATTTTATGGAATTTGGAAATGGTGTCATAAACAGATGGGACATGGTCAGGGAAAAAAATACGCAACAGCTACTACCGATAATGGGACATGCTCCACCACGATCAGCTAGTATCACATCTACTACCGTCCTATTTTGTAATGTTACAATTCTCGTAATTTGGAGCTCTTCCGTAATATTTGCAAGAGCCATTTCTGTCTGATTAGTTACTGCTTCTACCACTCGGGTCAGGCGTCTAATCTTTCTACTATTTAGGGCTGCAGCAACAAAGAAAAGGAATCCAAAGTTAAAATCAACGTATTGCTGTAATGCTGTATCTGTTTGATTTACTACATCTATTCAAGGAAATGTCTTTAAATAGTTTTTGGTCTCTGTGATAAGATGCAGGTGCTAAGAACACAGAAGGAAGCAAAAAGGACACATAACATATTCCGAAGCATCCGACTGGTAGATGATGATAACCATTGTTTTCATAAATGAAGTAAGTGTTATGGGAAGATAGAAAATTACTATTGTTCGTTCCAGTGATATTCAATCCTTTAGAACAGTCACTTTTTCCCTCAGGAATACTACCAACACTGCTCACACAAAGATCTGCTCAGGCTCTGGTTACAGCGATCTCTAATAAAAGAGAGAGGGACCCCAAAACCAAAGGGATAGGGTTCCGCAATTGACACAAGTCAAAATATAATTCCCTTTGGGCGAATTACCATAGACACACAGGTTCTTGCAGACAAACACATAGACTCACCAATATCAGATAATAACAAGGAAGCAATATAAACAATTTAAAAAAAAATAAATAATACAAGTGAAAACACTCTAATAAAAGTAAATCTTAGACAATTTATTAACATACATTATATTTTGTTAAAAAATGGGAAACACATATAGGACGAAACACTATATAATAAATAAATTCAACATTCCAATAAAAAGGAGCTACGGGAAAAGGACTAAATTCAAACAAAACAGTTATTTTGAATTTTCCTTAATTTCTTATTCCAGTTTCGCTCCTTGAGCATCGACGAGTTTCGGCGGTATATTTAGTATTTGACCGCCTTCATCAGGACAATTGTAATAAATGTTTCCCAATGGTTCTGAAAATTCAAATAGAACCAATCTTAGTTGTACATAATAATAATAACATATCATATTATTTAAAAAAACATAATGTATACACATTACTACATCCCTAAACATACATTAACATTGCTTCCAAGGTACACTAAACAAACAATACATTTTATAGCAGCATCACATAATATGTATATATATATATATACAAATCCAAATAATAAACAGTGTATTTCATTTCATTTGATCACATGGGTGTATTCCTCGTGTTGACTATATCTAGTACAACCTATATTAATTAGCCATCAATTATTACGGCCCCTACACAGTGCTGTAGTCACAAAGCCAGTAGTATAAATCTACATTGGTACACTCAGTAGGGACACAATAGAGCCATTAAAGTCTGTTTTGGACCAAAGAGGTGGCTATTGAGACAAACATAATATATCACCTACCTCAACCGATAAAAATCGCTCAGTATATGATAAGGGGTACTCTGCCTCCTTCTCACTTGCAGGAGATATTCGTCGAGCGAACTATCTTCTCGACATATAAAAACAAAATCGTCCTATGTACGATAAATAAACACCTAGTCTAGTATTGGCAGAACCCGATGTCTTTAATGGATGAAGCCAGATTCAAGTCATTCACAAGATCAATAACCTAATACCTCATGCAGTATATACGTTAGACTCCAGTCGAGCTGTAGTTATATCAATCTTCACATTGGCCTTAATTTGACATTGTCATACCTGTAGCAATTAGGCTAGATATCCCAATGATACATAAAGTCCATACAGCTTATCAATGTCATACGCAATACTCAAGTCACTAGGGACTTCCTCGCTCTCTTCAAGTAATTGTTCCATAAGATTATAGGTTGCACTAAACTCTAGGCGTGCTTACATTAATTATAACAAAGACTCATGTCTGCACCCCAAGAGCTCTTAGAAAACGGCCACAAGTTTCATGCTTGCCATAGAAAGAAACGTTCGTCTCCAACTTACTCGCTATAATGACTTTAGATGACACAGCGAGGTCGTTTCTTAACTTCATACGTAACAGCTGTAATCTGTGAGCAAAAAGGAACGCTGTTACGAGCTGCCAAAGGTACAGGTATAAACAGCTCTTCCTATTTTCTCCCTATTTATACTTACAAAAGTTAGGGATAGTGTAAACCAAACACGCGGTAACAGTGTGGTCATTGACATACACAGTCTGTAGATTCAGAAATCCGCTGGGAAAAAGGAAAAGAAACAATTCATATCTTACTCCTAATCTATGCTTAAATGAACGCTAAATACTCTTCTCGTAAAGGAAGAATAGCTCACTTAATAATATTATACGGTCTCAGGGTACGGCAATCATCGGTCACACAAGGTTCTAACTGCGTGCATTCCCTAGGAAACAAGCAGACAAACGGGAATCGTGTTAGAGGCTAATTGCATAGATATGTCGCGTTCTAACTAACAAACCGCCGTCCATTCCTTACCTTTTGGTTCAATAATTAAAAGCATCCCGCGTGTAGAAGTATGGTGCTCGAAACGGCAAACAAAAATGAAGTGCCCGCCGCCAATTTAAATACTCTCTCAATCAAAGAGGTGTTCACGGAGTTCCTGTGACGTATCCAGATGTAATAGACACAGATGACGGACTACCGAAGCGAGAACACCGATAAAAATACTCACTTCCTCCCGGGTTTAAGCATCGTCGTTTTCACACGATATGCAACAAAAATTGACGACGGACTATCTGATGGGGTAGAGCTGAAAATACTCAATTCCTCCCGAGCATAATAGGGCACTCATAGCCCACACTTGATATAATCACTTGTATATATTGTAGAGATACCACACTGATAATGATATTTGCCGATCTTAGTGTTGAAAAGTAGCACTGAACAGTCTGCTAATCAAGAAAGGATCTGTGTATAATATTTAACTCAAGTCGTCCGGGTATGTAAAGTATATAGACTCAAGTACTTAATAAGAATGCTAAATACTTAATAAGAATGCTAAAAAGTACCGCAATATTTATAAATTATATTCATAGCTCATATTCAATGAAAAGATGAGTCAAACCATTTGAGGTTGATCATCATTCTAAATATGGGCATATATAACTGTCCGACATACTTCTTTGATATTTAAGTTACAACATGATGTATGAGTGAAGTCTAGTTTTCGTCTATAGATTTATTTTTGTCCTGCTCTCCCAAGAAAAAATAAGCCAGGACTAAACATGGAGAGTCAACGGGGAGAGTATCGTGGAAATCACAGCTCATCAATTCAGGAATCTATCGGATCAAAAAGTCAAGAAAAAACATGGTTAAACAGCTCCAATAATACGGTCCCATTCTTCCCTCGAATTAAGACCCCTTCTAACCGTGTCGAGGTAGGAGATATACCATTATTCTCTCTCTTTCCTTCTGGAAACAATATTGCCACCTCTCTTACCTATTTTCATTTTTTCCAAAATAAACCAGCTAAAATCTGATTCTCTGTGTCCTTTCTCCAAAAAATGGGCCACAATTGGAGCAGTAATCTTTTTTGTCTTAATGGCTGATCTATGTTCCTGAAATCTCGTATGTGCCGCCCTCTCTATCTGTCTCTCCCACCTAAGAGAGGCCGCACGGGCACCTAAGTAGATAAATAACATTTTTACTTTTACAGTTATTATGGGTTTTGCATTTCACTGTCATGGTATTACATACAATTTCTGATCCTACAATGCATTGAGCACAGATGTTACACATGCCACATCTAGTTGTTCCAGTCACCCTTGTGCCATCCTTTGTCCTTTGGTTACCCACAAGCTCATCTTTATATGTATGTACTAATAGATCACGCACATTTTTGTTCTTTTTAAATGCGAACAGTGGTTTTTCTAGGGCTAATTCTTCTTCATGATTTAAGATGTGCCAATGCTTGTTCACCACATTTTTAATCTGATTACTTATGTTAGAAAATTTGCTAACAAACACAACTTTGTTTAGGGGACCCTTATCTTTCCTTACGTTTTGGACTAATGCCTCACGATCGTAAAACCTCGCTCTCTTCATTGAATGAGAAAGAAGTTTTTTCGGGTACCCCCTCTCTTTAAATTTTGTTTTAAGGGTTTCCGCGTGTTTGTAGTAATCATTGATGTTAGAACAGTTTCTCCGAAGACGGAGAAACTGACTGAAAGGTATACTCTCCATTTGTGATTTGGGGTGAAAGCTAGAAAAATGTAACAGTGTGTTTTTGGCCATTGGTTTTGTGAACAATTCGACTGCCAGGACTCCATTACAGTTTTTAATACATATATCCAGAAAGTCAACTTTTATGGTACTATATGTTGATGTGAATCTAAGATTTGGATCTCCTAAGTTGATCCAAAGAAGGAACTCGTCAAGAAGTTCCAAGGAGCCTTCCCAGATAAAAAAGATATTGTCAATGTAGCGGTACCCGCACGCTACATTTTCGAAAAAAGGCGCCATTTCATTATCAATGTGTTTGGCCTCAAAGTTGCCAACATACAAACAGGCCAGACTAGGGGCACAGGTATCCCCCATGCTGGTCCCTTTTAATTGCCTAAAGTATTCATTCCTAAATAAAAACACATTGTTAGTAAGGATGAGTCCCACACAGTTGACTATGAACTCCCTATTTGCACCACCCAAATCTTGGCCTGATAGAAGTTCATCTATCACCTCTATTGTATCCATCTGTGGAATGTTCGTATAAAGAGACTCAATGTCCAGCGTGACCAGACACTGAGTCTCTTCACAGAACTGGATACCCTCAACCATAGATTTAATATGTGCTGAGTCTCGCACATATGACTTTAGGTTGCACACGAGGGGTCTCAAAAAATGATCAACATACTTGCTGACTGGTTCTAAAAGTGAGTCAATGCTGCTCACAATGGGTCGCATGGGTGGGTCTAATTTATCCTTATGAACTTTAGGTAAGCCATAAATGGCTGGTGTTTTTGGCTCCAGATTATTCAGAAAATGAAATTCATCTTCACAGATAAATCCCGCCTCCCTAGCCTCTGTCAATAATTCTAGACATTCTCTTGTCACTCTCTTAAGGCTCATTTCAGTGGTACGCGCGTAGTGTTCCTCCACATCAAGTAACCTGAGCATCCTCTGCTCATAGTCACCCGTGTCGAAAACCACTACCCCACCACCCTTATCCGCTGGCTTAATAGTAAGGGATCCGACTTCCTTTAATCTGTTTAGGGCTTCTCTCTCTTTTTTAGAAATATTGTAGGTATGACATTTTTTATCCTTTTCTAGCAATTTATGGATACCGCTCTCTACGGCGGTCTCAAATGCTTCTATGTTTTTATTGACCATACTCAAAGTTGGTGTAAACTTTGACTTGGGTTTTAACCCGGAAATATTAATCTGGTCTCTGCTTTCCCTATTCTCAAAGAATCTTTTAAGTCTAATTTTCCTAAAGAAGGAACGCAGATCCTTCTCTAACTGAAATTTGTCTAGGTGGGTCGAGGGAACAAAGCTGAAACCTCTACTGAGGATCCCTATCTCTACATCACTCAGATCCGTGCAGGATAGATTGATTACTGGTAATTTACTGGTTTCCAGTATCTCTTGCTCCGGGTACTTAGATAATCCTGTTGAGGAGGTCCCTGGTTGTAGTTTTGCTGGGGAGGTCCCTGGTTGTAGTTCTGTTGAGGGGGTCCTTGATTGTAATTCTGTTGGGCATGTTCCTGATTGAAATGTTGTTCCCTGCCTCGGTTGAAGTGGCCCTGCCCTCGGTTCCCATTTTAATTCTGACCTCTCCTCTGGCGCGGTTCTAAAACAAAACCCTGATCACATCCATTTCTTCCAGGATCAGAGCAGCCTTCTTCTTCAGAGCTAGAACATGATGAATTAGAAAAAGTGACCTGCTTGTTGCCCCGTCTGGAGTATATTTGCCTATTGGCAGGTCGCTCCCAGCTCCCATTGTATTTATTTTGGAAGTAGTTTTCTTTTAGAAAGGGGTAAACTCTCTCCTCTGCATATTGCTCAATATCTTTTTTCAGTTTATAGTTTTTTTTATTGAGCAAATATGTACTGTATCCCTCAACATCTCTATTGATATCGGCCAGTTTCTTTTTAGCCTCTTCGAGAGCCGGACATTTTTTAAGTTCAGTTTCTAATTTATCAATTTCCTCTTTCTCAAGGATTATTAAACCTTGGGCTGTTTCGATTATTAAGAGCATCCAATCTCTACTGCATCTGTTCGAGATCAGTGCCCACGTTTCAAGAAACTTTCTGTTTTCTGTGAAGACTCCCGGTTCATTACGAACCTGTAGCCCAATGGGAATAGTCCCTGATGTCACATACTCGACTAAAAAGTCTGCATGAGCTTCAGTTCGAATAAGGTTTTTCTTTAAATTCACTAGTTTGCCCCAATTTTCCCCTTTACCAGAGGCAACTGTGATTCTATTTCCACTTTTAGTACTTATAATTCGATGTAGTTGGTCTTCACTAAACCCAAAGGTTTTAATTTGATCCATTGAAGATAAATATCTAACCTGTAACAATATTTTCACTCACAGGCAACGAAAAACTCTCCAGTCCTCACGGACCGTGCATAGAATCTCTAATAAAAGAGAGAGGGACCCCAAAACCAAAGGGATAGGGTTCCACAATTGACACAAGTCAAAATATAATTCCCTTTGGGCGAATTACCATAGACACACAGGTTCTTGCAGACAAACACATAGACTCACCAATATCAGATAATAACAAGGAAGCAATATAAACAATTTAAAAAAAAATATTAATACAAGTGAAAACACTCTAATAAAAGTAAATCTTAGACAATTTATTAACATACATTATATTTTGTTAAAAAATGGGAAACACATATAGGGCGAAACATCTGTGTCTATTACATCTGGATACGTCACAGGAACTCTGTGAACACCTCTTGGATTGAGAGAGTATTTAAATTGGTGGTGGGTACTTCATTGTTGTTTGCCGTTTCGAGCACCATACTCCTACACTCGGGATGCTTTTAATTATTGAACCAAAAGGTAAGGAATGGACGGCGGTTTGTTAGTTAGAACGCGACGTATCTATGCAATTAGCCTCTAACACGATTCGCGTTTGTCTGCTTGTTTCCTAGGGAATGCACGCAGTTAGAACCTCGTGTGACCGATGATTCACGTACCCTGGGACCGTATAATACTATTAAGTAAGCTATTCTTCCTTTACGTGAAGAGTATTTAGCGTTCATATGAGCATAGATTAGGAGTGAGATATGAATTGTTTCTTTTCCTTTTTCCCAGCGGATTTCTGAATCTACAGACTGTGTATGTCCATGACCACACTGTTACCGCGTGTTTGGTTTACACTATCCCTAACTTTTGTAAGTATAAATAGGGAGAAAATAGGAAGAGCTGTTTATACCTGTACCTTTGGCAGCTCGTAACAGCATTCCTTTTTGCTCACAGATTACAGCTGTTACGTATGAAGCTAAGAAACGATCTCGCTGTGTCTTCTAAAGTCATTATAGCGAGTAAGTTGGAGACGTCGATGCTCAAGGAGCGAAACTGGAATAAGAAATGAAGGAAAATTCAAAATAACTGTTTTGTTTGAATTTAGTCCTTTTCCCGTAGCTCCTTTTTATTGGAATGTTGAATTTATTTATTATATAGTGTTTCGTCCTAAATGTATTTCCCATTTTTTAACAAAATATAATGTATGTTAATAAATTGTCTAAGATTTACTTTTATTAGTGTTTTCACTTGTATTAATATTTTTTTTTAAATTGTTTATATTGCTTCCTTGTTATTATCTGATATTGGTGAGTCTATGTGTTTGTCTGCAAGAACCTGTGTGTCTATGGTAATTCGCCCAAAGGGAATTATATTTTGTCTGGTTACAGCGATAACAGGAGGTCCATTACCTTTGTCTGTTCAAGTGTTAGGAAAAACGTATGTTGTGGAGGAATTTCCTATGCGATACTCTTCCATTTCCCATACAGATCCTTTGGCTTGCCGGAGGCCTTCATCAACAGGGCAACAAACCTTATTTAGCTGGGCATTGAGTCTTCCTACATCAGTAATATTACTTATTTCAGTGGCCCACAAAAGTGCGAACCAGGCTCCACAAGAGCCATTACGTGAAAATGGCAGAGGAATGAGAGGCGTTCCTCCCTTCTTCTGATGGGTTGGCACCATTCCACATACCCAGCAGTTGGAAGTATTCTTAGCATTATGAGTCTGATATAACATTTGTATGAAAGTGTTATTGAGGTATGACATTCGATGCTTCTTTTCATGATAGGAAAAAGTGAAGTAATATTGTTCCTTTGGGACAGGAGTGGTAGTGGGCAATAGGTTTTGAGAGAGAGACCCAGGCACCACTGAACACGTATTACAATCCACTCTGAACCTTGTTCCGCCGATTCTGTGATCCCACCGTGTCACAGCCGAACCGTTCCACTAATTGAAACTGGTCCTATGGCATCTCTATGTGCTCCTTCCCTTTCCTTGGTCATAAATCGTACCTTGTTGCTGAAGGCACAGTTTGATCAGGAACCAAAGTATCTTCATTCAGAGGAGCAACACTTTTCTGAGTTTGTAAGATGTCTTTCAGATTGTTTCTGCCTTCTGATTGGAGAACAGTTGCTGGGATTCGTTTACAGTGTGCAGCATTGATACGATTGCGTTTGTTGGTGACACAGACAGCAGTTCGGGTTACCAGCAAGACTTGCTTGGCGTCCTTCCAACGAGGTTCCAGATTCTAAGAGCGTTGAAAATTCTTAATCAGGACAAATTCACCGGGTTAGAGACCATGAGTCGGACCCTCTTATTTGTCTGGTGTAGCTTCATGCACCTGCTGATGAATCAGACACAAATTTTCAGTCAAATTTTTCAGGTAATCACTCAAAATAGGGTACTGTATTTCCTTTATCACATTTGGCCTTGGAGATCCCCATACATTCATAGGCCTGCCAAAAACTATTTCATAGGGAAAAAATCCAAACCTACTATGTTGGATGGAACGAACAGATAACAACGCTAGGAGCAAAACATCTGGCCAATTAAGGCCAATTGTTGCCTGTGTCTTCGCTAATTTCAACTTCAACGTGGAATTGTACCTCTCTACTAGACCCGTTGCCTGGGGTTAATTAGCAGCATGAAACATTTATTTTACCCCTAACACCTTCATTAGGTACTCTATTATCTGGCCATTAAAGTGGGGGCCATTGTCACGTCGTAGGACTCTACAAACCCAAAACGGGGGAAGAATTCCTTTAACAGAATTTTAGCTGTTGTCAAGGCTGTGTTGTCTTTGGTTGGATAAGCTTCTACCCACTTACTAAAAGGAACAAACCAATAATAATACATATTTCAAATTATTACAGCACACTAACTGAATATAATCCATTTGAAGTGCTTTGAAGGAAGCCTGGGGTGTAGAAAATCAACGAGCAGGGGTTGATACTCCCTTCCCGGGGTTGTGCTATAGACATATCATGCAATGTTTAACCGAATGCTAAGCTGTTTTCTGAATGTGCTTATTATCCCAAACCTGTTCTAGTTGGGAGATAGTGTTTTTGGCACTAACGTGAGCAGGTCCATGAGCCATGGTGACAAAGGAGAGTAAATAAGCATAAGGCAACTTCTATTTTAGCATATCTTTGGACCTCCAACATCCCTCATCATTCAATTATCCTTCCTTTTTCCATTCTGCCTTTTCTTGTTCCGTAGCTAACTGCTGTATTTCTTTTTATCTCTGTATACATATTTTCTTATCTTTCAGCTTGGAATCGTATTACAGACATCCTACTCCTGTGTATACTTGCAGTATTTCTTGCAGCTTCATCTGCAAACACATTCCCTTGTCTCACTTTGTCTGTGATTCTCTTGTGGGCACTACATTTGATAATGGCTACACTCTTTGGCAATGTCAAGGCAGTAATAAGACTATTTACCAATTCACCGTGCTGTATTTTTGAACCATGGGAGGTTAGGAATCCCCATTCCTTCCAAAGCTTGCCAAAATTGTATGCCACCCCAAATGCATACTGGCTGTCTGTGTAAATGTTCACTGATAATCCTTCACTAAGTTCACAGGCCCTTAAAAGCGCAATGAGTTCAGCTGCTTGGGCAGATTTTTGTAGAACATGGGCTGTTTCTACCACGGTTTGTAATGTGGTTATGGCATAGGATGCAGAGGTGGTGCTGTTGGGAACCATCCACCATTCCCCCTCAGGATCTAACAATGGTGTGTCTTTAAGATCTATTCTTCCCTTAGTTTGTTCTTCTGTCAGAAAAATACAGTCGTGCAAATCATGAATTTGTTCAGCGGCAAAGTAACAATGTAGCTGAGTTCAATGTCAAACATCTGTTGAGTGTGATATGAGGTGCCAAGAGCGTAAGTTCGTATCCTGTGAGTCTAGCGCTAGTCAGGTGATGTGTCTGGGTCTGATTAAGGAGTGCATCTACAGAATGTAGTACCATAACCATGAACTGGTTACTCAACACTATCCCCTCAAATTGTCGTATAGAGATGGCTTTGTCAGCAACCGCTCTAAGACAGCCTGGGAGTCCTCTGGTCACTGAGTCTAATACAGCCAAAAAATAAGCACATGGACGATGCTTACTACCATACGGTTGTGTCAAAACTGACAATGCACATTCTTCTCTCTCGTGTACATATAATATGAAAGGCTTAGCATAGTCTGCAGTGCCTAACACTAGAGCAGAACAAAGGGATACATGAAGCTGCTGATATGCTTGTTGACATTCAGATGTCCATTGTAGACGAAAGGGAGTGTCTTTAGTAAGAAGGGACAAAAAAGGTTTGATGATAAGTGAAAAGTTGGGGATCCACTGTCTGCAATAGGAAGTAATACCAATAAGGACCCTGACTTCTTTTTGAGTACTTGGATTGGGAATTTTTAGGATGGTTTAAACCTGTCTTTAGTCAGAGTGCAGCCTTCCTTAGACAAGAGTGACCCAAATAAGTGACCTCAGACTGCAACTTTATGTCCCTTAACAGCAAGATGATGCAATAGGGAAAGAGTGGCCTCTTTAAAATGCTCAACTGTGTCTGCTGCCAGCAATATGTCATCGACATATTGCACAAGTGTAACTCCTGGTGGCAAAAGAAGTTCATCCAACTGTTATTTAAGTGCCTTGACTGTAAATGCTAGGACTTTCTGTATACCCTTGTGGTGCTCTACAAAATCTAAATGAGTGGCCCCTTAATGAGAATCCAAATATTTACTATCCTCATGTATAGGAATAGAGAAAAAAGCGTTCTTTAAGTCGATAACAGAAAATACAGTGGCAGTAGGGGGATTAACGTCAACAAGGTTGTAATATCAGAGACAACAGGACATTGAGGAATCACTATTTTGTTTACTTCTCTTAAATCGATCACAAATCGGTACATCTTGCCTCCTGTTCCATCGCCTCGTTTTAGGATGGGGAGAGTGGGGCTATTGGATACATTAGAGGAAACTTCCACAACAACTCCTTTAAGTATCATGTCGTCAATGATAGATATTAGTGCATCCTCACCTTCGTTCGATATTTTATATTGCGGGACGCTTGGTAATGAAGCACCCTCCCAAACCTATATGTGTCCTGGGGAAATCTCCATTCTTTCCACATCTGTGTCAGTAGTAGCCCAAACACATGGAGGAACAGAATCAAGATCCGAATATAAAGAGAAATCATAGTGTTTAGGCAATGTCTTTTTCCCAAAAAGGACACATACTCCAGACGGGCAACAATGTACAGTAGCATGGAAATATTTCAAAAGATCAAGTCCCGTCAAACCATCAGGAGCGTGTGGAGGAAGTAAAAAGGGGGCTGAAGCAAAAGAATTCTCAACCTGCAAAGGCAATTTTTGGGACACAGGACTAGGAGTTGGTGTTTCCTCAAACCCTATCGATGTAATTACTTGGTCAGACAAGGGTGTCCCAGGGACCAGTTTTTGATATATCGCACTGCGTGTCGCCCCTGTATCCACTAAAAATGTCTGATACTGCCCAAGTATGGTGGCTGTTATATATGGTCCTGACTTGTCTACAGGTATCTCAACTGGTCCTCCTTGTCCTATGCTGTCCTAGGCAAAGTGTGTTTCCACAGTTTCCTCTGAATCCGAATCCTCCATAAAAATATTGATTATTTCGTTGATCAAAATATTTTTCTGACCTATTTTTCTATGGAGCTTGAGCTTGTTGTAGCTGCTGTCGGGGAACTGGACATTTCACTTGTCCCCTTCCTCTACCACCAGCAGCAAACACAGGACATTCGGAACTCCAATGTCCTTTCTCCTTACAATAAGCATAATGATCCGGCCCTAGTGGAGTTTGTCTACATGGTGGCCCTACTGGAGGTGTTTGTCTGAAATTCTGACCAGAGGTTTGACCATAGGCCTGGAAAATCATTACCTTAGTTTTCAATTCTTTTAGTTTTCCTTCTTTCCGTTCTTGCTCAGTGGTCACCTGATTCTTTCTGATCATACTATGGCATATCAAATATTGCTTTCAGGGCTACCAAAGCCTAGGAACTCTCAGAGTTCCCACAAATAGATCTACAAAGAAATGCCCACCCACAGGTGTAGAAGTATCTTGCCCACTAAAATCGTGGAACAGTTCCTCAAAGCGAGTAAAGAAATCAGGGGTGGCATCTCCCTGTTTTCGTTTACCAGCAGTGAGAAGTGCCCAATCTATTTTCCTTGCCAGTACCATCATTTTAATATAAGTAAGTATGTTACCAGGAAGCTCCAGTATGAGCTGACAAGGTTTCTGACAAGGTTTCCTATCCCTGTCAGCTGCTATGATGGCAGTCCAGACTCCACCTAAATCAGCAGCATGATCCTGTTTCAGAGTAAGTTGCCACATATCCGGTAGCAGGATCATACCAAAAAACATATCAATATCAGCTAAGGTCCAATGGCTGCCTGTACATTATCATAAACCCTTTAGGGTTTTTCCGTAGGTCTGGTAAGGGGGCTTTTAAAGTGAGTATATCGGTCCTTTACCAGGCTGTATATATCCAATTGTACCAAAGAAATGGGCTCTAGCATTGGGACTATTAGGGTCATCATTATCTACATTCCCTCTTTAGGAATGAACTGTGGTGCGACTTCCCTCATGGGTCTTATTTGAGGAGAGGAAGAAAGCTCATTCAGATATCAAATTATTGTTACTATGGCAGTGTTAACTCTACTTACAGCGATGGCTCCTATCTGACACTGTAGATTAATAGCTCTAACTTCATCTGGACCATTCTGTCCTGTTATCATCTCCCAGTGAACTATAAGTTGATGAGAAAGCTTATTTAGCAGACAAAGAAGCTCGCCCTCTGAAAAATCCTGTATCGGATCTATCATTTCTCCTACCTCCATTTCTAAATTACGTAACCATTTTAATACTATCAACCTTATTGCATCCTGACGCAACTGAGATACAGTAGAACGAAGAATTTGAGGGGTTGAGACAGATACAGAAAACACGGGATCATCAGTCATTTCAGGTGCAGTGGCCTGGGATGGGGCGCAGTGGCCTGGGATGGAAGGGGTTAGGGATGTACCGGTACTGGTTGGAAAATAGGGAGATGGACAACCGCAGGCAAAGGAGATGAAACTGGAGGGACAGGGGGAACAACATTTGGTGGTCCAGGGAGAAGAGGTGTTAAAGGTACATAAGGTGGTGGGGGTCATTCAATCAATAATCCATCAATATCTGATTCCACATGTTCTTGGTGGATTTGTGCTGTTACTATTGCTCTGACTATATATTCCTTAGATATTAGCAATCTATGCTCTCGATCTAAACATTCCTTCCTCTCCTGAACTTCCTTATCTTTCAATTCCTTATACTTCTGATACTCTGTCTTACTTTCTTGTTTCCTCTGTACTTTCTCCACCTTGAGCTGCCACTCCTTTACTTCTTTCCGTCACATACGCAAACTGTCAAACATAGCTGGCCTAAATTTCTTTAAAAACAATAGTTTCTCTAAATGCTCGAGTTTGGGAGGGTCCATTGTTCCCTCTAATGGCCATTGCAACTGGGGTTCCCCTTTTGTATGTTTGTTCCACAATGCATTATACATGATGGGACAAATACCATACTTAATGTATATCTCAAAATTTGGCGTACCTTCTGGTGGCGCCGGCTGACTTGCTTCCAAAATGCTCTCCTTATCGCAGCAGCAGCAACAAAACTTCCAAAGTGTGCTAAATACAGGCATGTTATATAAGATATAAAAACTTATAAACAGAGAGAAATGAAAAAATATTCTCACATTGCATGTAAGAAAAATGTTAATCAATATCAAATAGCAAGTTCCAAAAAAGGTTCAAAACAAATTCCAAACAGATTCAAAACAAAAATCCAAAGTAATTCCAGACAAATTCCAAGTAACAAAAAGAACCGGTTCAATACAAATCTACCTTATTCGTGGTCTTCAACTCCCACATATCGATCCTCCCTGATCCAAAAGAATGGCCGTTCATGGGCCCCAGTCAAGGTTAGCAGCCACCAGGAGGATCAGAATTGGAGAGCTAAAAAATCACAATGGACACAAGAATTAGTCTCTTCAGGTGGTGCGCTCCTCAGTGAAGTTCGTCTTACCGACACAATCTCCTTCCTCGGTCCGACTGCAAGCCTGTGATGGGGCTCCATGTTTAGGCACCAACTTGTTGAAGTGGATTATTAAAAACCCACTGGTGCAGGGTCACCCTTAGTCCACGGGTTCTTAACAATTAAGGAGGAATCAACACTGGAGTGAAGTACAAACCAAGGGTCATTTATTAGCATTCATGAATGAGGGCTCATCCGACAAGAACCTTAGAGATACTCTAGGAGGAAGCACACCGAACGATGGTTACATGGGTTATTATAGCAAAAGATCACAAAGAAGGGATACCCAGAGGTAAATAGAGCTTTGGGAAGAACACACAAATGAGGTAATCGACAGCCTTGGTGTCTTGCAATTGTTGCGTCCTAAGGCTGCACAGCAAGATTTGCGATCTGAGTAAACTTTACTTGAGGCTTTACCATTGTCTAAAAAACCTCAGGCAGATGCCAGCTGTTCTTTTGCGCTGACTCTGCATGTATACACAGCCTATCATGCCCCAATCTCGATTTTTTACTAATGTTTGTAAGATGTGGTGTCAAGGATAGAGCCGGGCTGGAAGTAGGGCAGGGGTGAAAAAGCATGAGGCATAGCTAAATCAAAAAACAAGCGGATCAGATTTTACATTTTAACACCATTGTATGGAGACAAAGCAAATTGCCTTAAACCACCAGCTGTAACAGCTCCCTTATATATCCCCAGAAAAGAAACTGTGATAATAGATGATCAAGCCAGTGAGTGTGATTCAGTAATTTCATTAATGGATCTACCGATAAGAGACTCAGTAAGTGAAACCCCAAAAAGAGTTAAACCTAGTAGTTCAAAAGAATGAAGATCAGTAGTATCCTCTGGAGCCAAAAGTGCAACTGCAGTAACTCCAGAAGATTTGGAGAGATGGGCACAGGGAATAGAAAAAGAGAGTACACCTCCTAAAATATTAGACATTTACAAACTGAAAGTAGAGTTGGAAGAGATGATAGCTGGAAATGTGGGAATAGAAAGATTGAATACGTATAATGAGGAATACTTGTTGTTCATTTGTAGGAGTATAACCAGGAATGCAAGACTATTTCATGAGAAATAGACAGAACTTGCTTCTGAGATGGGAATTGAGAAAGGGAGATCAAAAGTGCTACAGAAGCCATATCGAGCGGAATTTACTGACAAAGATTCAGAAAATATGAATTTGTCTGGAAAGAAGTTACAGGTAAGGGAGTTGTTGAATATTTCGCAAAAATGGGGAGACATTGACAGGTGGAAAACGAGGTGGACACGGAAAAAGGAGGAAGCACAGGCAAAGGAAGCGTCAACTGCATATCTGTTAAAAGAACCCGGAAAGGTAGAACGGTTGTGTCCTATGAGAGAGGTACCTGGTGGTGGATATGTTCATGTTCCATGGAGTTGACAAGATATTTTGTCATTTACAAACAATTTCCCTAAATTGAGAGAGAAACCAGTTGAATGGTAGAAACAGGTTGAAAGGTTTGTGAAGGTTTCAAAGGTTTTGTTGAAAGACTCGGATGGTCTGGTTGATATAGTGGTACCTGCTGATTTATGGACAGAATGTAAGATCACAGTTAATTGGCCAAGTGAAGAGTACCCAAGAGATGCGAACACAGGAGCACCTTCAGACGATGTGATGAAGAATTATCACCAAGTAATTTCTTTCCTGAAAGGGAAAATTCCTCCTAAAGAAACAGATTGGGTCAAGATAGCCAGAATGACCCAATCTGTTCATGCACATTATGAACAACTGTTGCAAGTTTTTAAACAGTATAATGGTTTTGAGAACATTGGTGATAAGGATATGGGTCATTTTGTGTATCCGTTTGTGTACGGTTTGAAGCCAGAAATGAGTCAGATGATTCAACAGCACATGTTGTGTTGGCAGGTAAAGTCTATAGATGATAAACTAAAAAACGCAAAGTATTGTGGGGATGATATTGAGGCAAGGCATAAGAAGTTAAAAAAGAAAATAATGTGGGCACAAGCAAAATTGGCAGAACAACAGGAGGTTAAATGTAATAGTCTGGTAGATGGTCAGATGAAAGAACAGAGTCAGGGTGATCATGCGGTGAATGGTGGTAAATCAAGAGGAAGAATGAATAGAGAGGATGCAAAGAAGAAGTTTCCGTGTCATGGGAGAGAAAAGCTTGGACATTGGAAATACAAGTGTAAGAATATTCAGAATAATAATGAGCCAAATCAAAATATAAATCCACAGATGCAGAGTGAGGTGCTTATGAATCAGCCGCAGCAGGTAGTTAATCAGAAGTGTCAAGTGCCACCTGCCTCTATGCCAAATTTTGGGAACCAGCCGAAGTACAGTGCGGATGCCAGATTTCAAAGAGGAAGTGGTAAGAAAAATTCTGTGATTTTATAATACCTTTTACTGAATAATTATGAAAGTGAAGACGAGCAATGAAGGTTGCTGAGGGAGGAGGACGAGGAGTGCATACTTGGCGCATCCTTGCCTGTCAATCAGTTAGGTCCATTTATTGATGGAAAAGTGTAAGGCAATGATATCACTTTTCTGTTGGATACTGGTGCTACCCCTTCTACTGTGAGAACAGCAGACGCCCCAAACCTACCCCTCTCGGGAGAAGCAATCCAAGCAGTCAGAGTATCAAATCAGTAGATTAGAACTCCAGTTTCACAACCTATGGAGGTGCATATTGGAAATGTTAAAGACATGCATAGATTCGTGGTCAGCGATTCTAGTCCAGTGAATTTATTGGGAAGAGATTTACTGTGCAAAATGAATTGCACAATTTATTGTACACCGGATGGTGTTGCTCTTCAAACCCCTGATGAAGATATGGTATTCAAGATAATGTTAGCTAAACAAGGCACAGAAATAGATGAGATGTATTCTTTGATGAGAAAAGATGAGTTACAAGAAGAGCTGAAAACAACTGTGAATCGAGAAGTATGGGATTTCATAGGAAAAGAAATAGGGCTAATGGCAAACATAGACCCAGTGAAAGTGACAGTGAAAGAAGGTGCAGTTTACCTCAACACCAGACAATATTGAATGCGTCCAGAAGTGAAAGCAGGAGTGACTTCTGAAATTGACCGTATGATTCAACAGTGCATTTTAAAAGAAATAATGAGTAGTCCTTGTAATCTGCCTATAATAGGACTCAAAAAGCCTAGTAGAATGTACAGGATAGTTCAGGATTTGGGACAAATTAATAAAATTGTAGTGCCTTATTGTCCTGTGGTGCCAAATCCAGCAGTGACTCTTTATCAGATCCCTTGGGATGCAGGCTGGTTTACCATAACTGATTTGAACCAAGCCTTTTTCTCAATTCCTTTACATCCAGACAGCCAGTATCTTTTTTTGTTTGAATTTGAAGATCATATTTTGGCATGGAACCAAATTCCTCAAGGGTATACAGAAAGTCCCTCAATTTTTAAATCAAATACTGAAAAGTGTTTAGAGAAGTTAGTTATGCCCAGAGATTCAGTTTTGGTGCAATATATCAGTGACTTACTTGTAGCATCGAAATCCAGAGAAGACTGTGTTACTGATTCAATAGCATCACTAAATCATTTGCCTGAGGGAGGACACAAAGTGTCCCCAGAAAAATGAAAATTTTGCCAAACAGGAGTCAAATACTTGGGTCACCAAATAGAAAGAGGAGTGAGGAAAGTGACCACTGAGGAGAGAATTAAAATAATCAAGAACATTCAGTTACAAGGGACACAAAGAGAAATAAGAATATTTTTCGGAGTGGTGTGGTATTTTCGACAATGGATTGTAGGTTTTTCATTACTAGTAAAACCATTGATTCTGATGATGCGGGAAAGAGTGAAGGATACAATAGTTTGGGATGACGAAAGTGTGGAAGCATTTGTGAAAGTGCGAAATTGTCTATGTGATGTCCCAGCATTAGGTATGCCTGATTATTCAAAGAATTTGCACTGCTATGTTGTGAAAGAGAAGGTTGTGCATTCTAACCCAAAGACATGGATTAAGCAGACGTCCAGTTGCATATTTTTCTGCTACTTTGGATCCTGTGGCTTCAGCATTACCTGGCTGCTTAAAAGCAGTAGCTGCTATTTGTATGAGCCTGGAACAAAGTGAGTCAATTGTGATGGGACATCAAGTGAAAGTTTACGTTCCACATTCAGTCGAGATTCTATTAACAAGAACACGAACTCAGCATCTTACTCCAGTCGGATGACTAAGTATGAAAGAATAATTTTGGGAGCAGAAAACGTGACAGTAATCAGGTATACTATGGGGATGTATGACGTTACAATGAGGGCCATTTCAACGCGGTCTGTTAGATTGAGGTTTTCAAAATGCAAGTCGTTACATCGCACTGGAGGGGCGCTGGACTTAGGAATAGTGTGATTTACTATTCCAACTCCAGTTCTACATACAGGAGGGGAGGTGTTGGGAACAGTAATTCACACTATTCCTTATCAACAGCGCCCTCCAGTGCAAGTCAGTGTAACGACTTGCGTAGTGAAAACCACAATGTTGAAATGGATGCGTGGTAAACAATGATTCCCATACTATGGTGAATCCTGCTACTTTATTGCCCGACTCACGTTGTGAGGAAGTAAAAGATGAAGCAGAACATGATTGCTTAGATGTAACTGAAATGTGTAATAACCCCCGTCCGACATACAGAAAGATCCTCTGAAAGAGCCAGACCATGAACTATTTGTTGATGGTTCTTGCTTAAGACTTGAACGCGGAGGACTCCTGTTTACCCGGAGTCAAGTGTGCACAAGTGGCATAATTGATAGCTTTAATAAAAGCATGCAAAATTGGAAAAAATTGGAAAGTGACCATATTTACTGATAGTCAATATGGTTACGGGGTTGTGCATGACTTTGGCGAGCTTTGGATGTAGAGGGGATTTTTGAATTCTACAGGGTCCCCTATTCGAAATGGGAAATTTGTGAAAGAACTGTTGGAACAATACAATTGCCAAAAGAAATAGTGGTTGTCAAATGTGCTGCTCCCCAGTCAGGAAATGACTATGTGGCTGCTGGCAATAGATACACTGACCAGGCTGCTCAATACTGTGCCAGAAATAATATGTCATTGAACAAGAAAATGGAAACATGTGGAATCAGCTGCCAACTTATGTTATTCTCAGCTTTCAAAACATGGGATGAAGTGAGACAGTTGCAGGATGAGGCAGAAGGGAATGAAAAAGAAAAATGAATAAAATCAGGTTGGGAAAGAAGGGCAGAAGATGATGTGTGGTTATACCCTGATGAAAGACCAGTTATGCCAGACTGCTTGCTCTCTCAATTTGCAAGAATGTATCATGGAGACACTATGTAGGTAGGGAAGCTATGATCAGACTATTTAGACAAGATTGGTATAACCCAAGGTTAGGGTAGTCACAGAGAGTCTTTGCCAGAGATGTTTAGTATGTCAACAAATAAACCCAAGCAGGAAGACAGTGGTCAGTTGGGGAAAAAAATCTGAAAGACAGAAGAACCATTCATAAGATTACAGCTTGACTTTAAAGAATTACCACAATGCAGGGGAATGAAGGACCTCCTTGTCATAGTGTATTTGTTTTCACGATGGGTATAGGCATACCCCACTAGGAGAAATGATAGCATAACAGTTAGTTGCCAAATTGTTGTTGAGAGAGTTAATTCCTTGTTTTGGTTTTCCAGTATCTTTGGGACAAGATAGAGGACCTCATTTTTATAATGAAGTAATTCAATTAATCTGTGAAGAATTCAAACTTGAACAGAAACTGCGCTGTGCATACCACCCAGAGGCTTCTGGAGTGGTAGAGCAATTGAATGGCACAATCAAGTCGAGACTGGCAAAGGTGTGTGCATCCACATCACTAGACTGGCCAGATGCATTTCCTCATTTAATAATGGGACTCAGAAGTATTCCTGAAGGAAACACAGGATTGAGTCTCCATGAGATTCTCATGGGAAGGGCAATGAGACAAGCATTTATTCCAGGACATAAATTACTGAATATAACTGATGATCTGGTATTGGATTATTGCAAAAGATTGGCTGACATAGTGCATTCTGTCTCTCACCAGGTTGGAGATGACACAGTTGCCAGGCAGGCACATGATTTGAATCCTGGAGACTTGGTGGTAGTGAAGAAGCACTCCAGAAAGTCGTGCCTAACACCCAGGTGGGATGATCCATGGCAAGTCATACTTGTAACTGCTATAGAAGTGAAGTGTGCAGGTTTGCCCAATTAGATCCATGCAAACCACACAAAAAGGGTTCCAGCCCCAGCTGAAAAAAAGACCACAACTGATTAGAACAGTTGAGGCTGCTGAAGGTTGTACAGTCGCAAAATCTAGAGAAACAGATTCTGAAGTGACTGACAAAGAACAACCGAGCACAAGTCAGGAGGACAGGATACCAGTGGTCTACATACCTGAGGTGGTAATTAAAACAAGAAGTAGAACAAGATTAGAAAGAGAAGAAACTAGTGAGGATCAGATAGGTGTAGAAGAACATGCTCAGGAGAAAAAGAACAAAGCTACTGGAGGCCCTGAGCAGGACCAGATAGGGACAGATGAACACACTCATGTAAGCAAATCAGTCAAAAGACCCTGAGCAGGGACAGACAGGTAAAGAAGAACACGTTTAGGCAGCAGAAGAACCAATTGTAGTAAGACCTGAACAGGTTTTTTAGAAGAACATATGGTAGTGAGCTTAGTAATTAAGCCAAAAAACCAAGGAGACAAAGAAGCTAATTAGCTAATTGAAGTGACATGTAAACCAAATTGATAGAACAAAACCCAATAATTATATTCAAAATAGTTTGTGGTTTATTTAAATATTTTCTTCATTTTTTTGATAAGAAACTTATTTCTAAAAGATACATATAAGTATTTAAAACATCACTAACATACATTTTGTGATTTCAAAAAATTATTGACACATATTCAAAAACACGTGACGAAAGAAAATGAGAATTAGGGAATTTAACACACAAAATAAACAAACAGAGTACAAATGACTATGATGATAGATCGGGCTAGTGGAGTAAGCAAAGCGGTGGGTGGAAACTCTACGCGCGTTTCGGCATTTGCCTTCTTCAGGAGTCCGTCATTTGATTTAGGACAGAAACATAACAAAAGACAGAAGGTTTACTTTTATTTTAAGAAAATTCTCTTGCTGGTCAGTCATGAAGGTAAGGTAATTCTCTGTACCTCTCTTACTAATCTTCTTGGTATTTTTGTTATTATTAAGATGATAGTTCCATTAGAGGTATTGGAGAATTGACCATAGTTGTACAACACTTATTGGTTATTGTTGTTGCCTTCGTAGATAATTGACTATAGCAGAATTGTGGATATTCATTTATATATAGTTTCCTCTGTTTGCCATCTCTTTACCCAAGCGTCCCTCGACGCGTTGGTGCAGGACATCCAGAACCCCCGGTGAAGCCACTCGCTCGACCTCTCTTTGATAGTTACTTGGCTCGAGGCGTGTCCAGTATCCTGATGCATCTAAACGCCCGCTTCCCACTTGGGTAAAGAGATGGCAAACAGAGGAAACTATATATAAATGAATATCCACAATTCTGCTATAGCGACTAACATAAATCAGTCAGTTACCGCCCAAGACTCGTTCACCACACAAGCTTGACGCTCAGAACTACTTCACCCCGGGCAAATCATCGCGTCCTATACTCAATTATCTACGAAGGCAACAACAATAACCAATAAGTGTTGTACAACTATGGTCAATTCTCCAATACCTCTAATGGAACTATCATCTTAATAATAACAAAAATACCAAGAAGATTAGTAAGCGAGGTACAGAGAATTACCTTACCTTCATGACTGGCCAGCAAGAAAATCTTCTTAAAATAAGAGTAAACCTTCTGTCTTTTGTTATGTTTCTGTCCTAAAGCAAATGACGGACTCCTGAAGAAGGCAAATGCCGAAACGCGCGTAGAGTTTCCACCCACCGCTTTGCTTACTCCACTAGCCCGATCTATCATCATAGTCATTTGTACTCTGTCTGTTTATTTTGTGTGTTAAATTCCCTAATTCTCATTTTCTTTCGTCACGTGTTTTTGAATATGTGTCAATAATTTTTTGAAATCACAATGTTAGTGATGTTTTAAATACTTATATGTATCTTTTAGAAATAAGTTTCTTATCAAAAAAATGATGCACTGGGCCAGGGACAGACTAATTTGCATGTAGCCGGGTTCTGAGCTGGGATGGTGCAGTGAGCTAAAAAACGGTGATGGATCAAGCCCTGATCTCTTGACTGGGTATGAGTGTTCTGTTTAATTCAGATACTCTGTCCATCACCAACCCCTTTTCTGAATCGTTTTGTCCACCATACGCGTGGAAGGGTATACTCAGATGTGAGTCCCTTGCTCATTGCACCATCAGGATTCATGCAAGCCGGGCCGAAGACGGCTGTAATGCCAGAAACTGGTCCCCGGAAGCTTGTTTCCTTCCCAGTATAAGAATTGGCTTGGTAGTTTGGTCTGCCCTGTTCCCATGATGCTCTGGGCCAGGGACAGACTAATTTGCATGTAGCCGGGTTCTGAGATGGGATGGTGCAGTGAGCTAAAAAACGGTGATGGATCAAGCCCTGATCTCTTGACTGGGTATGAGTGTTCTCAGATACTCTGTCCATCACCACCACCCCCTTTTCTGAATCTGTCTCAGGAGAGAACACCAGGTCTCCTTTATTGCACACCCACACTGACAGTACCATGACCTACTCTACTTGTACGTGGACCACACCTAACTCGCCAGAAAACGACGGACTGATGTCCTGCCAATCTGCGTCAATCTCCCTTCACAGCGGCATTAATAACAGTCTCACACCAATGGCAAGCCCCTCTGCTGCAGTCTGGCTACTGTTTTAGATACCATTGACGGCCATGTTCAAATCAGTCAACCGTGACTGTGCCACTCCACAACAGATGTGGCACTGGCTACTTTCAAGCTCTGTCCACCCCCTTTGGTTTGTCCCTGTCTTGGCTTCCCTACTACATTGATTGATGTTAGGGACATTTTTGAGGGTATAGTGCAGGGGATTGTGTGAAATACACCCACTACTATCAGAAAGTAGTGCAGTCAGGGCTACTAAACCTTACTTCAGCTGAATGCAATATTGTGATTTCAGCTATCAGAAAATGATATTTTGCTGGGCCTTGTGAAGCAGGTTTAGGGGGCTCTTCCTGGCAAGGAGCATTTGTACTTGTCGAGCATTAACTTAGCTCAAGATAAATGGAGCAGTAAACAGGGGCCATGGTAAGATACAAACATTTGAGGAAGGTCAAGGGTATACTGTAAGGTCAGATTTATATTCCCAGAAGAGGTGTGTTCTTCAATTAATTTTGGAACTGTAGGAGAGTTGGTGCTGGTCTGATGTTGATGGAAATGTGTACCAGGTCCTCAGAGCATGATCAGAGAAGGGTTGCCTTCTTTTTGTGTCTCTTCCACACACAGGTATTAGCTCTCTGTTTATGAATGACCTCTTGCGGACCACACCAAAACCTTTTTGTGAGTTTAGAGATTGTCCGTGCTTACCATTGGTTGGCTATGCAGTCACTCTCATCAACTTGCTTTTAATTGATGTTTTGCCTTCCTCTTTATGTGTTTGTCCCTCTCTCTGAGCATAGATTCTTTATCATCCTTTTGTTTTGCTGAATAGTATCACTTCAATGCTCATATTTAGAGAAATACAGTTTTGTTTTTCTTTAAGCACTCAGTGAGAGGGCATGTGTTTTCTTGCTATTTTCCTCATTTGCCTCTTCCCCTCCATGTACCCAACGCCAGGCTCTCCTTGTTACTCCTTCTTCCCCACAGTTACTCTCTGATTTGTGTGCTGCTTTTTGTTCCTTATATGCCCCCATAACCTACATACTATATGTTCATCCTCCCCCCACCATGCCTATTGCTTCCCCTCTTCACATTTCTGTTTACTTATACCCCTCCCCCGATCTCAAAGTCATCTTCTTTCCCCCGCACACTCTGTTACTTCCTACCCCTTGCCCCTCGTTTCTCCCCTAACTCTCGCAGCCCTTGAAAAAATATTTGTTATTTTTTAAGAGGGGCCTCGGAGTTACACGGGCTCTAAGGGAACTCACTTTTCAGCCTTGTTCCTCTGATCACAGAGCATCTCCTGACTTGCAAAATGATTGTAATGTATAGCAGAGGTACTTTTTGATATATACAACAAGTTAACCAGTACTTTAGCAGCTTGCAGAAAAATACACTGGGCAGGTATTCTCCCATTGCACACTTTGCTAACTAAACAGTGCTTTTATGATGAAAGGCTGGTGGAATTTTCTTTTACTTCTTTAAATATTGCAGAAATAAATTTTGTGCATCAGCCATACCAGTTTCTTTAAGGACCATAGAACCTTGTATCAGCAGACCTAACGTTATCCAATGACGATATCTGTGTGATACACATCTTCACATTTGATGATATGTTACATGGAAAGGAGACAATGAAGATAAGAATGGCAGCGCTTCCTAGTGTACAGTAAGGATAGGCTGCCTCTGAGGCTCTCCCTCAAGGGAGCTATGCCCCCCTTCGCACAGGAGGACAACCAAATGACAAATACATGCAACTATGGTGCTGATCCAGTGGTTCACCAGCAACAGGTACTCCAATACCATACACTCACCTGGTCCTCTAAACACTCTCAAACAACCTGGCAATAACCGCTAGAGTCAAAGTTTATAAGTTTCTACCATTTCAAGATTAGTCACCCTTTATTCTAGACTTATCATTCACTGTTCAAAAGTTCTTTCCCCTGGTCAATGGACCATTGGTTGAACTAGTTGATGGAGAAATGATATAAATTATTTCTCTTTTATAGTGAAATAACGACAGACTCAGGAAAAGTTTAAGTCTTTATCTAAATTAATATCATGGGAACCACTTACAAAGTACAGTACAGCCTCCGTCACTCATAGGAAGGAAGATTCAATTAAGCAATCATCAAACACCTACTTCATTGATTTGCAATGACATGCTCAGAAAGGAGAGAATAGAGAGGAAAGAGTATCTGCACCTTCACAGAAAGGATATTAACCTAGGATGGTGTGAAAAACAACCCCTGGCCAAGGAGCTGGGAAGGGTCCCCGGGAAAGTTCAGACGACTAAGGCTTCAGGACAGGAATCCAGTCAGAATAGGTGACCTCTCTACCACTGACGCTTGCGTAGCACCCCTCACTGACACTCTCTTCCTCCTCGAGATTCTTCCGCGATCTTCTTCTAAGTAATTTATTTAAGATAAAGTGGCTCTGCATTCGATTCTTCATCAGCATCTCTCATCACTCTGACAGCATCCCGAGCTCTGCAGCATTCAGCAAATCTCTGTCTAACTAACTAAGACTACCTCAATTACACCCTACAATATTCATGTAGCTCCCCTTAATGTTTCTGTATCGTAAAATTACTAACTCTGATTGGACAGGCAAGGGGGGATGATCAGCACACCATGCTTATTTTTCATCATAGTCTAATAGTCTATTGTTCAACGATCCCACCCCTTAATTTGTATTCACAAATCTTTATTCCCACCCATATTCACATCATATTAGCTACAAATGTAAAGTTTTCCATGCATGTCCTTTAATTCAGGAGTCTTCGTTTCTGGTTCCCAGGGTATGTATCTTTTGCATCCGTGGATGGCGTTCAAGACTCACATCATTCTTCTTGCTCAATCACACTATGCATGTGTGAAGGTCAGGTGGGTTATAGACTTTGGATTTCTACAAGAGGCCCAAAAGCATACTAATAGGAAAGTCAAAAAGACAAATATTAATTTCAAAATAAAATTGGTTCACTGTATACCACCTATCTCTATTTTAATCCCATTCATTTATTTATGTTTTTCACCGCATTACCATTAGTAAACCAGTTTGTGTTAGTTTCAGCAAAGCAGATGCTAAGCATGTGAGTACTCAAGCAGCCATTTTAATAGCATCTGCACAGGGGCAAGAAATTCCCTCTAAGCGACAGCTCGTCATACTGCGTAGGTACAGTTTAAGCATGGTAAAAAAGATTTCCCGTTATCAGCCATTTTAGAATTTCGCTCGAGTTACTTTTTAGTAAAAAACGTAGGCAAGCTTCTCGGTCTTTTATGTTCAATGAGGTGCGTATTCATTTACACATTACGTAGTTCATAATGAGAGGATTGCTTCCAAGCAAGTCTCTTTTCTACGAGTCCTTGCTCCATCAATCACCTCTCTGATGGCATTTTTGAGCCATCACAAATCAGCCATCCCAATCAGATGCCAACTTTAACATATCTCATCTTCTTTCCCTTTTTCGTTCTTGTTCTCATCTTTATTTTTCAATTCTTTCATTCTATCATATAATTTTCCCTTAATTTCTTCTCATTGTATTTCTTCATATTTTCTTTTCTTTCCCTTTCCATTTATTTCATATCTTCTTCTTCTCAATTTATTTATGCAACACTTAACACCATATTACTATTGTTAGAACTAATAGTGTTATACCAACTAATTGTAAGATTACTTGACCTGTTATATCTTTGCCCAAGATTAGCAAACCAAGTCCCTATTGAGGAAATACTCTATGTTAGTCTCTCCCATACATTGTCAACCTCCAGTGGTTTCAATTGTTCTTGAAGTTTTGTAATATTCCTAATATATCCCCTAATCTCTTTACTTTTATCAAGTATGTAAGTGCAACAATGTTGCACTTCCAACATTTTACAGACTCCGCCTTCTTTTGCCAATAATATTTCAAGCCCAAGTCGATTTTGTAAAACCATAGAACTAATTGCAACCATTTCTATGTTAATCATCAAGAAACCTCCAGCAGTATTGATCGAAAGACGATCAACTATTGTTCACAATTGACAGAGTCTATGTGAATTTAGAACGACTCCCACTGAAGGTATCAATGCATTAAATATGTCACCTATTATTTCTGAAAAATCAGCTCTCTTTGTTCGTGTTAGTTCATTAGTGTTTTCATTGCTTCCAGTGATTCTTTTTACATGATATACCTTCAGAAATACTATTCCAAAGTAGCAACTTCCGTACCACCGTGCAGGCAGCTTATAATAAGCTTTATTTCCACACACATAGGAAACTCCAGGAAATACAGGATCTGTTCCCCCTCTGAGTCCCCAACCTCCCTTAATCGGGAAGTTATGTTCACATGCACTGGAACCAATAAATACGTTGTTTTAGTCTGTCTTTAATCTTTGGAGGCAGGTTTTCCCTGTCTTTACAAAGTCTAGGTACATTGCAGCATGAGCTTTGCCAGTTTCATAAATGTCATCCTTCTCAGCCCATGGTGGTATGGGGATTTTCTGTTCAGCAGCTTTTCTTTAGAAATCCTGTCTTCTTTATTCAACTAAATTCAAAAACACTTTCTCTTCTTCATGTAATGAACATGTAAGGTTATTCTTATGTGCCTTCACTACATCTAATTACTTCATTGTTAAAAAAAGGTCACCCATAAACTGTGCATCTACTCTACTAAGCACTGGATTTATATTCTTTTGAATAGGAATTTCTGTAAATACTACATCTAGATTTGAATATTAATGTTAAAGTTTTCCTGTACTAGAAAATAAACTTGACAATATGCTACATGAAATACCATACTTTAAAGGTAAAGGATGGTATGTGACTCCTTCTGCTACTAAAGTTGGTAGTTTCATCCAAACATAACAATCACTAATCTTCATTGTGTCTACGTACTGAAACAATAACTTTGTAAATACATTTAAAAATGTATCATTATCTGTTACTGTGTGATGTAAGTCTACCTCATCTGTTGCTTCTAATTCTAATCTATCTCCTCTCATAGTAGCTGTTTTTTCATTAGTGTCTGTGTTATTCTTTTTGTCTGGTATTATAAGATAAGGTACTCCTATCGTTAGAAATAGTCATACAAAGATCACAAATAAAATACTACATATGCAAACCCTACAGCATTTCTTTATACAGTTTCGTTTTGGTATTTCAGCAACCCTGTCTTTAGCCATCTTGACTTCAGAATATTTCTCTTCTTTTCTTTAGTTATGAATCAGAATCCATAGTACTTCAAGGAGGCCTCACTTCCCCTTTGTCAATCTGTTTTGCAATTACTTCTTCATCTGTCTCTTCATTTAAATCTAGATTCTCAAATTCTTCTAGTATTACATAGGTCCATTCAGTACCCTTGAGCATATTGTTTAAGATTTTCAGTCTTGGACTTCTCCAAATGTTTTTAGCAATTGACTGTCCACACTGAGTTTGACTGGTAACATCCTTCACATGTTCTGGGTTTTCAGATACTTTTCTCAAATTATATTTTAGCATTTTGACTCCACCTGGCCTATTATCACCTTTTCTGACCCTTTTAACTTGCACTGCAATTTCACCTTCTCTGTCTTTCTCAAGAGCTCTTTTATTCTTGTTGTGCTGTGGCACAATCTGATTTTCCCTTTTCTCAGTATCGCTCTCTATCTGTCCTTGTTATTGTTTCTTCTTCTGCCTGAACTTGTTCTTCTTTCTCTAACTGTTCCTGTTCGGGTATCTTTTCAAACTGTTCTTCTTCAACTCAAACTTGTTCTTCTTCTCCAACTGGTCCTGTTCAGGTCTTACATAATTTAGAAAAAAGGGGGACCCCTACTGCTAATGCATACACTACCGGTACGGAGTAAAATAGACAATTTTTTAGAAGAACATATGGTAGTGAGCTTAGTAATTAAGCCAAAAAACCCAAGGAGACAAAGAAGCTAATTAGCTAATTGAAGTGACATGTAAACCAAATTGATAGAACAAAACCCAATAATTATATTCAAAATAGTTTGTGGTTTATTTAAATATTTTCTTCATTTTTTTGATAAGAAACTTATTTCTAAAAGATACATATAAGTATTTAAAACATCACTAACATACATTTTGTGATTTCAAAAAATTATTGACACATATTCAAAAACACGTGACGAAAGAAAATGAGAATTAGGGAATTTAACACACAAAATAAACAAACAGAGTACAAATGACTATGATGATAGATCGGGCTAGTGGAGTAAGCAAAGCGGTGGGTGGAAACTCTACGCGCGTTTCGGCATTTGCCTTCTTCAGGAGTCCGGCATTTGCTTTAGGACAGAAACAAAACAAAAGACAGAAGGTTTACTCTTATTTTAAGAAAATTCTCTTGCTGGTCAGTCATGAAGGTAAGGTAATTCTCTGTACCTCGCTTACTAATCTTCTTGGTATTTTTGTTATTATTAAGATGATAGTTCCATTAGAGGTATTGGAGAATTGACCATAGTTGTACAACACTTATTGGTTATTGTTGTTGCTTACAACATGCATGCAAATTAGTCTGTCCCTGGCCCAGTGCATCATGGGAACAGGGCAGACCAAACTATCAAGCCAATTCTTATACTGGGAAGGAAACAAGCTTCCGGGGACCAGTTTCTGGCATTACAGCCGTCTTCGGCCCGGCTTGCTTGAATCCTGATGGTGCAATGAGCAAGGGACTCATATCTGAGTATACCTTTCCACGCTTATGGTGGACAAAACGATTCAGAAAAGGGGGTGGTGATGGACAGAGTATCTGAATCAAACAGAACACTCATACCCAGTCAAGAGATCAGGGCTTGACCAATCACCGTTTTTTAGCTCACTGCACCATCCCAGCTCAGAACCTGGCTACATGCAAATTAGTCTGTCCCTGGCCCAGTGCATCATGGGAACAGGGCAGACCAAACTACCAAGCCAATTCTTATTCTGGGAAGGAAACAAGCTTCCGGGGACTGGTTTCTGGCATTACAGCCGTCTTCGGCCCGGCTTGCTTGAATCCTGATGGTGCAATGAGCAAGGGACTCACATCTGAGTATACCCTTCCACGCTTATGGTGGACAAAACGATTCAGAAATGGGTCCCCGGTAGCTTGTCTCCTTTCTGGTGAAGAATTGGCTTGGTAGTTTAGTCTGCCCTGTTCCCATGATGCACTGGGCCAGGGACAGACTGATTTGCATATAGCCAGGTTCTGAGCTGGGATGGTGCAGTGAGATAAATTACGGTGATGGATCAAGCCCTGATCTTTGGACTGGGTAAGAGTGGTCTGCTTAATTCAGACACTCTGTTCATCACCACCCCCTTTTCTGAATCTTTTTTGGCCACTATAGGTGTGGCAGGGTATACTCAGACATGAGTCCCTTTCTCACTGCACCATCAGGATTCAAGCAAGCCGGGCCGAAGACGGCTGAAATGCCAGAAACCGGTCCCCGGTAGCTTGTCTCCTTTCTGGTGAAGAATTGGCTTGGTAGTTTAGTCTGCCCTGTTCCCATGATGCACTGGACCAGGGACAGACTGATTTGCATATAGCCAGGTTCTGACCTGGGATAGTGCAGTGAGATAAATAACGGCGATAGATCAAGCCCTGATCTTAGGACTGGGTAAGAGTGGTCTGCTTAATTCAGACACTCTGTTCATCACCACCCCCTTTTCTGAATCGTTTTTGGCCACTATAGGTGTGGCAGGGTATACTCAGACATGACTCCCTTTCTCACTACACCATCAGGATTCAAGCAAGCCGGGCCGAAGACGGCTGAAATGCCAAAACCTGTCCCCGGTAGCTTGTCTCCTTTCTGGTGAAGAATTGGCTTGGTAGTTTAGTCTGCCCTGTTCCCATGATGCACTGGGCCAGGGACAGACTGATTTGCATATAGCCAGGTTCTGAGCTGGGATGGTGCAGTGAGATAAATAACGGTGATGGATCAAGCCCTGATCTTTGGACTGGGTAAGAGTGGTCTGCCTAATTCAGACACTCTGTTCATCACCACCCCCTTTTCTGAATCGTTTTTGGCCACTATAGGTGTGGCAGGGTATACTCTGACATGAGTCCCTTTCTCACTGCACCATCAGGATTCAAGCAAGCCGGGCCGAAGACGGCTGAAATGCCAGAAACCTGTCCCCGGTAGCTTGTCTCCTTTCTGGTGAAGAATTGGCTTGGTAGTTTAGTCTGCCCTGTTCCCATGATGCACTGGGCCAGGGACAGACTGATTTGCATATAGCCAGGTTCTGAGCTGGGATGGTGCAGTGAGATAAATAACGGTGATGGATCAAGCCCTGATCTTTGGACTGGGTAAGAGTTGTCTGCTTAATTCAGACACTCTGTTAATCACCACCCCCTTTTCCGAATTGTTTTTGGCCACTATAGGTGTGGCAGGGTATACTCTGACATGAGTCCCTTTCTCACTGCACCATCAGGATTCAAGCAAGCCGGGCCGAAGACGGCTGAAATGCCAGAAAACGGTCCCCGGTAGCTTGTCTCCTTTCTGGTGAAGAATTGGCTTGGTAGTTTAGTCTGCCCTGTTCCCATGATGCACTGGCCCAGGGACAGACTGATTTGCATATAGCCAGGTTCTGAGCTGGGATGGTGCAGTGAGATAAATAACGGTGATGGATCAAGCCCTGATGTTTGGACTGGGTAAGAGTGGTCTGCTTAATTCAGACACTCTGTTCATCACCACCCCTAATCGTTTTTGGCCACTATAGGTGTGGCAGGGTATACTCAGACATGAGTCCCTTTCTCACTGCACCATCAGGATTCAAGGAAGACGGCTGAAATGCCAGAAACCGGTCCCCGGTAGCTTGTCTCCTTTCTGGTGAAGAATTGGCTTGGTAGTTTAGTCTGCCCCGTTCCCATGATGCACTGGGCCAGGGACAGACTGATTTGCATATAGCCAGGTTCTGAGCTGGGATGGTGCAGTGAGATAAATAACGGTGATGGATCAAGCCCTGATCTTTGGACTGGGTAAGAGTGGTCTGCTTAATTCAGACACTCTGTTCATCACCACCCCCTTTTCTGAATCGTTTTTGGCCACTATAGGTGTGGCAGGGTATACTCAGACATGAGTCCCTTTCTCACTGCACCATCAGGATTCAAGCAAGCCGTGCCGAAGACAGCTGAAATACCAGAAACCGGTCCCCGGTAGCTTGTCTTCTTTCTGGTGAAGAATTGGCTTGGTAGTTTAGTCTGCCCTGTTCCCATGATGCACTGGGCCAGGGACAGACTGATTTGCATATAGCCAGGTTCTGAGCTGGGATGGTGCAGTGAGATAAATAACGGTGATGGATCAAGCCCTGATCTTTGGACTGGGTAAGAGTGGTCTGCTTAATTCAGACACTCTGTTCATCACCACCCCCTTTTCCGAATCGTTTTTGGCCTCTCCTGAGACAGAGCACCTACTGTCACTTTAAATACATTTTGTTTACTTCTAGGTAGATTAGAGCCTGTTTATTCCTCAACATTTGTTGGCTTCATTTTTACTCTCATTTCCTTGCTCCTCTTTGGTCAATGTATGCTGGCTTCACTTCCTCATTGTCTGTTTGTCCATCCCCAGGAGCATGGCCTAAGTACAGCTTCCTTGCTCAGTGTCCTTCTGCTGCTTGCAAATTCAGAGCTAGTCGTTTTCTTTTAAACTGCACCACTCCATAAGAGTGCATGTGTTTGCAAGCCATCTTTACCCCTCCTGTTCGGTTGCCCATTATTGCTTGTCACAATGCCCTCCTGTCCTTCATTGTTGCTTGCCTCAACCCTGTATTTTTGCCTGCCTGCATTGTTCCTTCCCACTGTCACTCCCGCAAACATTACTCATTGTTGCTTGCCCCCATTGTCACATCCTCCATTGTTGCTTGCCCCTCTGACCCTGCATTATTCCTTGCCAGCATTATTGCTTCCATCCTTCCACCCTCTTCTCCCATTCTTCATTTTTGCTTCCACCCCCTCTTCCTGTCCTGCATTGTGGCTTCCACCACCTACCATTCTATGAAGTTCCTTTCACCCCTCCCACCCTTTTCCTAAAGTTGTTACTTTCAGTCCCCACCCTCGTGTCTCACTTTGTTGCTTCCAACACAACCCTTCTATCCTGTGTTGTTGCTTCCCCCCTACACCCTCCCGCCCTACATCATTGCTTCCACCCTCTCATTTTTCCATCCCGCGTTGTTGATTTCACTCCCACCCTCGTATCCCAACAGAAAAAGCATTGACAATGTTAATAGGTATGACCATAATGATCTATTGGCTTTTCAATGTTTTTAGCGATGTTGCACAGCAGAGCAGCTGCTGTTCACATGACTGACAATTAACCCTTTCGATGCTGATGACGAGCTCAGCTCGTCATCACCAAAAGGTGTCGTGTGCTGATGACGAGCTGAGCTCGTCATGGTGCCACTAAAATGGCATTTTCCAGCACAGGGAGGGAAAACGCCCAGCAGCCATGTGGTTAAATAAAATGCTATGAGGGGGCCAGAGTTGGTCGCATCGGATCACTGACATAATATCGAGGGACAGAATATCGACAATCACAAATATCGTGTAAAAAATATCGACAGACAGAATATCGAGTTTATATCTACAAACAGGTAAGTGCAAAAATATTGAGTATAAAATATTGTTTACTAAAACATAGTTTATAAAAATATCGACTTTATTAAAAACAATGTTAAATTAAATTAATATTAAAAATTAATTACTAAAATATACTTAAAAATACTTAAATTAACTTATAATAATTAAATAATTAATAAAAGTTATAAAAATGTTTTTTTAATCACAATTGTTAAAACATATATATATATTAACATAATTACATACTATCCAATATTATTACCGTACGATAGCAGAAGTGTTAAAATTACTATTCCCACTCCACAGAGTGCAATCATAGGGAAAGCGTTGGATAACGTAGGGGTTAAAATTACTATTCCCACTCCAGTGGGTGCAACATTAGGGAAAGCGTTGGATAGCGTAGGGGTAAAAATTACTATTCCCATTCCAGTGGGTGCAACAGTAGGGAAAGCGTTGGATAGCGTAGGGGTAAAAATTACTATTCCAACTCCAAGGAGTGCAACAGTAGGGAAAGCGTTGGATAGCGTAGGGGTAAAAATTACTAAAGGTGAGAGGACGAGGCAGAAGCGCGATCTTCTAATGAAAAAGGATATATCCAGTTCACTGATGATATTGCGTGGATATATGCCCGTCCAAGATAAGTTTTAATAACTTTTTAAGACAGGAAACTCAACGAACTGAGAAGAGTGGAAGTACTATTATACACCACTGAGATAGGAGAGAAGCTTATTACCTCCGCTCTCTACATTTTTAAAATAAGATCTCTATGTAGCAGGCTCAAGAAAAGTGAAAGTGCCAGGACAGACTAACAAGGAGAAGAAGAAACATACCACTACCCTTGTTTTAGACCACAGAGGAAATCTGAAATTTATACTAGAAGCCAGGACTTGAAACTCCAAACTACGCCAACAGAGGTGTCCTGCCCTTAAACTTACATGAAAGGATGTTGTAGCAACAACCTTTTGAAGCCGGTGACCCCAAAGAAACGGCAGTCCTGAGGAAGGTGCTACAGTATCTATTGTCCTACGCACCGAAACGCATCGACGCATTTGTGTTTTATGTAGAATCCAAACTAGGTCCAGTGAACAATTGATACACTTATAAAAGTAGTACTATTGATGTCACTTCCTTATGAACTAATGACCTTTGGATCAAATAATTGAGAGTGGTATTAATATCATTAAGCCACGTTGTGCAGGGGTTCGTTGAAAATTGCTTTGTGTTTTTTATATTATAGAAATTCTTTTTACTGTAACTTTATGTACTTTTTGTATGTGATTTTTACTTCAAATGATTCTGATGTCTAATATTTGATCTAACAATCTGTGTGCATATATGTAATGAACTGTGATGATTGATTGTTTTGATTAACTGTTTTTATTATATCTTTTCAAAGATCGCCCTTTGAAATTTTAATTTGTTATTGTGTATAGCTTGTTATATATTTTTATTAAAAAGATTGTGAACGTTCCTATTTTTAGTGTGGAAATTTAAATTCTTTGGTTTAGTTTTCAAGCTCGATGATAGAATGTTTAGATAATATAGGTATGGAGTTTCAATAAGGCCATACATGAATGTTCACCCAGGGATTTCTCTGACTGATTGTAAAAATTACTATTCCAACTCCAAGGAGTGCAACAGTAGGGAAAGCGTTGGATAGCGTAGGAGCAAAAATTACTATTCCCACTCCAGTGGGTGCAACAGTAGAGAAAGCGTTGGATAGCGTAGGGGTAAAAATTACTATTCCAACTCCAAGGAGTGCAACAGTAGGGAAAGCGTTGGATAGCATAGGGGTTAAAATTACTATTCCCACTCCAAAGAGTGCAACAGTAGGGAAAGCGTTGGATAGCGTAGGGGTTAAAATTACTATTCCCACTCCAGTGGGTGCAACAGTAGGGAAAGCGTTGGATAGTGTAAGGATGAAAATTACTATTCCCACTCCAAAGAGTGCAACAGTAGGGAAAGCGTTGGATAGCGTAGAGGTTAAAATTACTATTCCCACTCCAGTGGGTGCAACAGTAGGGAAAGCGTTGGATAGCATAGAAGTAAAATTTACTATTTCCACTCCAGTGGGTGCAACAGTAGGGAAAACGTTGGATAGCGTAGGGGTTAAAATTACTATTCCCACTCAAGTGGGTGCAACAGTAGGGAAAGCGTTGGATAGCGTAGAGGCAAAATTTACTATTCCCACTCCAGTGGGTGCAACAGTAGGGAAAGCGTTGGATAGCGTAGGGGTAAAAATTACTATTCCCACTGCAGTGAGTGCAACAGTAGGGAAAGGATTTGATAGCGTAGAGGTTAAAATTACTATTCCCACTCCAGTGGGTGCAACAGTAGGGAAAGCGTTGGATAGCGTAGAAGTAAAATTTACTATTTCCACTCCAGTGGGTGCAACAGTAGGGAAAACGTTGGATAGCGTAGGGGTTAAAATTACTATTCCCACTCAAGTGGGTGCAACAGTAGGGAAAGCGTTGGATAGCGTAGAGGCAAAATTTACTATTCCCACTCCAGTGGGTGCAACAGTAGGGAAAGCGTTGGATAGCGTAGGGGTAAAAAATTACTATTCCCACTCCAAAGAATGCAACAGTAGGGAAAGCATTGGATAGCGTAGGGGTCAAAATTACTATTCCCACTCCAAAGAGTGCAACAGTAGGGAAAGCGTTGGATAGGGGTAAAAATTACTATTCCCACTCCAGTGAGTGCAACAGTAGGGAAAGCATTGGATAGCGTAGGGCTTAAAATTACTATTCCCACTCCAGAGAATGCAACATTAGGAAAAGTAAATACTTCATATATTATTGTAAAAAAATTATATTAATATCTAGTAATTACCAATTTAATATAATATAATAATTATTCAATTAAAATTACTACTTAACATTAATTATTACAATTAGTTACCTAATAATACAAATTAATACTAATTAACTAATAATTATTTAATAATTAAAAATTAATTAACAATCAATTAGAATTAAATACTATTAAATTAATTTAATTATTTAATTAATTTTTAAAGAATGACTTCCCACCCCATACCCCTATAAACCAACAACCCGCTACAGAAAATAAATTAGTAAAATTAACATAATTAGCAATTAATCAATTAATAAAAATTAATTACCAATTAAAATATAATTAATTACCAAATATAAATTAATTAACTATTAATTATAAATTAATACAAATAAATACATTTACATATTTAAATAATTATAATTAAATTACTTCCCACCCAATTCCCCTATAAACCCACAACCCGCTACACAGAAAAAAATAGTTAAATTAACATAATTAGCAATTAATCAATTAATTTAAATTAATTACCAATTAAAATTTAATTATTTACCAAATATTAAAAAATAATACCAATAAATAAATGTACTTATTTAATTAATTATAATTAAATTACTTCCAACCCTATTCCCCTATAAACCCAGAACCTGCTACAGAATAAAATTACGCAAAAAAGAAAAATACAAAATTCTTTAATAAAAATTAATTATAACATAAATACACACTTTTCACACATATTATAACATAAAAAACACTATAAAAAATTAGATATTTTTAAAAAAACTATATTTTTAACAATCTGTATTATATACTTCGATGTTTAAACTTTCTATATTTTTAACATTCGATATTACATTACTTACCTTAAAAACGATATTTTTGATATCTATATTCTGTCCATTCGATATTTTGTCCAATCTATATTTAAAACTCGATATTATGTCCAATCGATATTTTGGACTCAATATTTTGACTGTTCACCGGTCGCATCATAGCACTTCTTTATTGCTGGCAAGGCAGGAGGCATCTACACCCACTGTGTTCACAGAAGTCCTCATCCTGGGCTCCACCCCCTCAGCATGGGTCGACACCTGGTGGCCACCCGCCTTCAAAAACTTCCTCACCCGACAGACCATGCATGAAACCTCGCCATCATACTGGACTCATCACTCACAATGAACCGCCAGATCAATGCTGTATCCTCAGTCTGCTTTTACACCCTCCACATACTCCAAAAAATGTTCATATGAATCCCCTCTGAATCCAGAAAAACGGTTATGCACACCCTCATCACTAGCAGACTGGACTATGGCAACGCCCTCTATGCCGGAATCAACAAAAAGCTCCTTTGCAAGATCCAGGCCGCCAAGAACTCTGTAACCAGGCTGATCGTAGACATTCCCCGTCACAACCACATCACCCAACACCTCTTTGATCTCCACTGGCTTCCCATCGAAAGAAAAATAACCTTCAAGATCCTCACGCACGCATACAAGGCCCTCCACAACATCGGACCAGTATACCTAACAACTGCCTCTCCTCCCACGCACCCAAGAGAAACCTCCGATCTCCTCCTCTGTAAAAGCCCTACACTGCTCCTGTTCAGGAAAGACCTCAAGACCTGGCTCTTCAGATGACCCCAGCAACCAACAGAGCTGCCCCCCCCCACAGTGCCTTGAGACTCTCACAGGTGAGTAGCTGCACTTTCCATACCCCAGATTGATTGATTGACTGTGTTGCACACGCTCCATCTGAGATGCCCCCACCAGCAATTTTAAGAGAGCAATATGATATGGCAAGTGCTTTTCTTTATCTTTCAGCCATGCATAGCCGCCCTGCTATCCAAGATGCTTAAGTACATTAAAAAAGGCAATAGCTAACTTAGGCAAGGCTTACAGTCTTTGGCAATGCTTGTTACGAACACTGTTTGATTGTCACTATTTGCCCTTAGGTTAATCCCATCTATGCAAGAAGGCATGCACTTGATCAAGTAATATCTGCCTCACATCTCCTCCTTCATTCTAGTGAGGGCAAACGAGCAAGTTGTTGACATCTCTCATTGAGAAAGAGGATGGTATGGATCAAGGTCAGTTTTCTGATGAGTTCTCCCTCATCACCTGCGCTCATTGTTTTCTAAGCCAAGAATGTGAAAAGCCCTGGCTTCCTTAAAACAACTGGTTATTCAGGTGGCTCGCTAATTGTCTAGCTACATGCTTGCTTTGTACTAAATATTGTTTTATGCAGCAAATACATTTTCATGAACATGCCCATGAACTCCATGTACCTCGAGGCAGTGTATGATTTAAAAAAAAATGTCGCGATAGCAAAGAATGCAGCCCTTGGCTTCATATTTACAATATGGCTGTCTGCAATTTTCCCAACAGGCTGGCAGGTGACAAATGCGAGGGGATTTTCATATTGCTTCTCCATTTACATTTCTTTGCTGTTTGTATAGTTCTCGCATATTTTCCTGCTTGAAGGGGAGCACATTCTTTGCCAGATTTCCCTTTCCCCATTGAAGTGCATGAAGTATAATGATGTGCTGAGCACGCGCCTCGGTTGGATATGAAAGCATCCCGTAGTGCACTGTGACAGATGAGGAACATTCGGGAACGTTGCTGTGAAGCCTGATGTGAAGTGCAAACATGGGTGCCTTGAAAACTGTCATTTGCTCCCTTTTACCATGTTTGGTGGTGCTCGGTTGAACCTTCAGAGTGTTCAAACACAAGGGGCCCCATTGCTCTCAAGCAGAGGCCACCCAGAAACACATCCTCGCCCCCCTTTGCTGGGCCTTTTGTTACTAAAACTGACGTGCTGTTTCTACATTTGGACGGGGCCCGACTCACTCTTCTGGTTTGTTCTTTGTACCCACTGAAGGCTTCTGTCTTTTTAACATTGTTTTAAAAAGACAAACATCTATGAAGATTACTGGAGAAGAGCAGCATTTTTTCTTTTCTAGAAAAGTTTTTTTGTGTGCCCAGAATCGAAACAGCTAAATTTGGTGGCAAAGGTTACTTACAAAGTTTTAAGTTCTGTGATTTCTGTTACTTCATATAACACATTTTTGATCTCTTTCGCAACGTGTTGCTCTCTCTTGTCAAACTCGCCGATACATCATTAATTAAAATCCGATTAGTGTTTCACGATATTTACTATTTATTTATTTATTTATTTTGCATCTTGTAGTGCGCAAACTAAAACCCGAAGGTGTCAAGGCGCCTAACAAAAAAGAACAGAAAGCGGGCGCTCATGCACTTACATGTACGCTTGAACAAAGAGGCATGTTTTAAGGGCAGCTCTGAAGGTTTGAAGGGAAGGGAGGGACCTAAGTTCTAATGGAAGGTCGTTCCACCATTTAGGGGCCAAGAGGGAAAAAGCCTTGCCACCCCATCTGGCTTTCCGAATGCGAGGGATGTGGAGGAAAGAATGATTGGAGGAGCGGAGGTTTCTGCCAGGGTTGTAATAGGTCAAGATGGTTCTAATCCCTGTGGGGCTACTTTTAGCCAAGGCCTTATAGACCATACACATGGATTTAAAAACAATCCGCTCCTTTATCGGAAGCCAATGCAGCTGCTTCCTGGCCAGCGTGGCCGAAGAGCGACGGGGAAGATCGAGGACAAATCTGGCTGCCGCATTCTGGACTACCTGCAGGCGCTGCATCTGACTCTTATTCAGTCCAGCATACAGCGCATTACAGTAGTCCAGACGCGATCCCAAAAGGGCGACAGCAAGTTTCCTTCTTGACGACTGGGAAAGGTAGTTCCTAATTTTCCTAAGAACATGGATTATGCCCCAACAGGTCGATACCGTCCTATTGACTTGCTGGCGCATGTCCAGGGTAGGGTCAATCATTACCCCAAGGTTTTTAGCCGAAGAAGTAGGTTTAGGGCAAAGACCGAGCGAGTCAGGCCACCACTCCATGGACCAAATATCTTCCCTTCCGCCGAACACCATCACCTCGGTCTTCTCCCCATTCAATTTGAGTGAATTGTAAATCATCCACTGGCCGACAGCCTCCATACAAGATCTAAATCTGGAGGCGGTCAGCTCAATTGACTGGGAGAGAGACACGAGGATCTGAGTGTCGTCCGCGTAGGAAACTACCTCCATCCCAAAAGATCTAATAAGTCTGGCAAGGGGGGTCACATAGATGTTAAAAAGGGTGGGACTAAGCGCCGACCCTTGAGGGACCCCACATTGCACAGACAGGGATGGAGATAGAAATTTTCCCAGCATTACCCTCTGCTCCCTATGATCGAGAAAGGAAGAGAGCAAACCCAAGGCTGCCCCCCGGACCCCAATCTCACCCAGTCGAGATGTTAAGACCTGGGGAGATAGGGTATCGAAGGCAGCTGTGAGATCCAGAAGGATCAGGAGGGATGTCCGGCCCTCATCCACACTCATACGGATAGAGTCGAGAACCAGGGTGAGGGCGGACTCGGTGCTATGTTCCCTCCTGAAACCATGCTGGGAAGGGTCAAGGCAGCCTGAGTTCTCCACAAAGGCCTCTAGATGCTCATTAAGATGGGACTCGAGCATCTTAGCAGGGGCCGGAAGCAGTGAAATGGGGCGGAAGTTTTTTAAAACCCCAGGATCGAGGGAGGGTTTCTTAAGAAGAGGTTTGACCACAGCATTTTTCCACTGCTGTGGGAAGACACCCTCCCTCATAGCCCCGTTCATGATCTCAAGTAGGGGGGGTAGAAGAGATCCCCTACACTGCTTCAAGATCTTAAGAGGGCAAGCATCTAGTGGAGACCCTGACTTGGTTTTATCAAGCCGTGTGTCGAGATCTTGTAGGGAGAGCGTGGGGAAAGATTCCAGATAGCCGGCCAAGGGAGGCTCTGCCGAGGGAACATCCGGGACTACAGTGACTGGTGGCTCAGCAGTAGAAAGCCTCTGAAACTCCAGAGCAGTGTAAATGTCCGCTATTTTGGACTGAAAGAAGCGAGCGATGTCATTACAGAGCTCCTGAGATGGAACAACTGGATCGGGGACCTGAAGAGATGTAAGAGAGTCCACGATCCTGAAGAGCTCTTTGGGAGATGAAAGAGAGGAAGTCAGGGCCACAAAGTAGTCTTGTTGGTCCTGATAATTTCCGACTTATATCTCTTGAGCAGGGTTTTATGAGCTTCCCTGTCTTTGAGATCCCAACTGGCATGCCATCGACGCTCCTGTCTCCTTACTTCCTGCCTAAGGAGTCTGAGTTGTTCGGAGAACCAAGGGGCTGATGGTCTTTTCCTTGCTGAATAGCAGGACCGACTGGCGCCAGTTCATCCAGGGCCTCTTTAAGAATGTTATCATAGTGCAACACCGCTAAAGAGGGATCCATCTCCCGAATAGAAGACAGACTGGAAGTCCATGGGTCAAAAGAATGTTCACCGATGTTTTTAAAATTCCTGCGTACTTCAAAAGTACTCAGGACTTTCCTGACATTTTCCTGACTAGGGAAGGTCACATTGAAAGGAACGGCCAAGTGGTCTGACCAGGAGAGGGAGAAGGGAACCGTAACTGAGAGTCTCAGGTCATTAGAGAAAATCCCGTTGAGCGTATGACCAGCTCGGTGGGTGGGTCCTTTCACCAGTTGAGTGAATCCACATGCTGTCAATGATTCCAGCAACACGGAGGTATCATGTGATTCCAATAGCTCTAAATGAAAATTAAAATCACCCAGAATAGTAAGATTCTCCCGACCAAAGTAGGGCTCAAGGAGCTGAAGCAGTTTTAAGCTAAAGTCTGCTCTGGGACCTGGCGGATGATAGACCAGAATCCCATTAAATGGGGAGATGTGGGAATCATGTAATGAGAAATACACCACCTGAATAGCGTCTTTGGGGTCAGATAAAGGCGTAGTATGACATTGAAAGCTGTCCCTATGAAGGATGGCTAAGCTGCCACCGACCCGGCCAACTCTGTCCAGCCGAGTCAGGCAGTACCCTTCAGGGACTGTTTCAATAAGGTCTGGACCCGAGGAGTCCTTAGCCCAAGTTACCGTAATGAAAGCCCAGATCGGATTCTTCTCCAAAATAAGCTCTTTGAAAATAATTTTATTTTTAATAAGTGAGCGCGCATTAAGAAGCAGGCATTCTATACACCGTTCACTAGGAGAGACCGGCGAGCAGGACTCCCGAGGGGTGACGGACAAGGCGGGCATCATATCAGCCGAGTCTGTCGAGAAGCACCCACATCCCTTGGGCACGAGGAGGTCCTCCGGAGTGAGGCTGTGGAAGCATGGAGCAGTTTTAGGTCGGAGGCGTAACATATCCAGTAAGGAATATTTCAATATTCCATGGGCCACAGTATTCGACCTATAGGTCCCCCCGTCCAGCCCGTCCTCAGCGCGGACGGGCGCAGACGGGCTGGACTCTGGCACGACTCCGGCGCAGATCCGGCGCGCCCGCTGTTCGCGTCCGCTGCGCGGAGTCATCCCTGCCCGTTTTTATGACGCTGCAAATCGCGTCAGGAAGCCCAACTCTACCCAAGATGGCGGCCAAAAACCGGTGCCCTGCCCTCGGCGTCAACACTTAGCCGAGAGCAGGTCCGGTGCAAACGGGGAAGGGTGAGAAGGGGGCTGAAGCGCTACAAGCGCTGGGGGGTCACAGCGGAAATATCACACAGTAAAAACCCACCTATTAAGCTCAGGTGAAAGCGAGGTGCAAAAAAGCGAGATACAAATTTTAAAATCAATTAATAAAAAGGGGAGAGGCAAGAGACCTCCCGGCTTCCGCCTCAGGAGGGGGAAAAGCGTGCAGAGTCTGAAATATGAATATATACGTGAGAGAAACTCACAGGGAAGTTTAGTTGAGATTGACTGCCTGTTTGTTCATGTTGAATACACGATTACATCTTAGTATTCAGTTGGTTAAGACTAAGAGCCAGGCTAGATAAGAAGCAAAATGAACCCTACATCAGAGTTTTGAATAATATATTTTTTAGTAATGCGAGAGTGGCCTAATCCCTTTCCTAAGCAAAAATAAATAACGGGTCATATTTACAAGGAAATGATGGAGCGCAAAGCTAAGGCAAGTTTTGCAGCGTCATGATCTGCCGTTTCCAAAACAAGATGGCGCACCCCTGTATTTTTCCTAGCGCTGGTACAAAAATTAGCTGCCTAGAGTCAATGCAGACACCCTTGCGCATTAGTCCAAGGGTGACTGTGTTGCAGGGAATTAGTGTTGATGAGCAGGAAGGGGGTCCTTCCTGTGCATAAACAATCAATAATGGCAATTCGCTTTTTCTATGTGTGCTGCAATCCCCATTATTTAATGATTATTTATGTGAAGGAAGGTACACCTTCCTGCGCATAAACAATCATTAGTGGAGTTTTGCTCTTTCTATGTGTGCTGCAGAATGCTGATAGTGCAACCCCTTGTAAATATGCCCCAAAGTTTTCTTATACACATTAACATAAATGTGAAAGTCAAATTTGCAGTATTTCACTATCAGTGCATGTAAAACACACCAATACATGCCCTACCTTTCACATACACTGCACCCTGTCCATGGGGCTACCTTACGCTTACCTTAGGGGTGACCTACAAGTAGAAAAAGGGGAGGTTTGGACATGGCAAGTGGGTGCACTTGCCAGGTCAACATGGCAGCTTAAACTCCACTCACAGACTCTGCAATGGCAGGCCTGGGGCAAGTTTACAAGGCTACTCAGTTGGATGGCACAACCAGTGCTGCAGGCCCACTAGTAGCATTTGATTTACAGGCCCTTGGCATGCATAGTGCATTTAATAGTGACTTATCAGTAAATCAAATATGCCAATCATGGATAACCAATCATAATGATAAATTTACCCAAGGAGCACTGGCACTTTAGCACTGATCAGCAGTGATAAAGAGTATAGAGTTCTAAAACCAGCAAAATAACTAAATGGCGCACACAGTCAAAAACAGGAAGTCAGAGGCAAAAATATAGGGGAAAAATACACCAAAGGTTCCATGTTTACACATGCCAGCCCCAGCTGAAAGTGGAGAAAACTACCCAACATCATGGGAGCTCTCCTCTCTAAGGCGACAGAACCTGGACAGACCATCAGGATTGGCTTGTTCTGTGCCAGGGTGGTGTTCCACCATACAGTCAATTCCCTGCAGGGAGATGGACCACCTCAACAGTTTAGGGTTATCACCCTTATCTACATTAACCAGCCACTCCGAATGTAATGACTCCTGGTGGCGGCCACGCTGGGACCTGCCCCGACACCCATCAACCACGCATGCGACCTGGGCTTCATCCTGGGCTTAATGCTCTCCATGACCCAGCAAGTAAATGCTGTCTCCACCTCCTGCTTCAACACCCTCCGCACGCTCCGCAAGATCTACAGATGAATCCCCACCAAAACTAGGAGAACGGTCACCCAAGCCCTCGTCAGCAGCAGGCTGGACTATGGTAATGCCCTCTACGCGGGAACCACAGCCAAATTTTAAAAAAAGACTCCAACGCATAAAAAATGCCTCCGCACGCCTCATCCTTGGAATCCCTCGCCACAGCCACATCACCACCCTCCTAAAACACCTGCACTAGCTCCCGGTCAACAAGAGGATCACCTTCAAGCTCCTCACCCATGCCCACAAAGCACTCCACAACGCCGGACCAGCATACCTCAACAAATGACTCACCCTCTATACCCCCAACCGCCAGCTTCGCTCTGCTGACCTCTCCCTTGCCACAATCCCATGCAGCCGCCAAACAACCACCGGTGGCAGGTCATTCTCCCCCATCGCCGCCAAGACATGGAACACCCTCCCCATACACCTGCGACAGACTCAGGACATGCTGACCTTCAGGAGACTTCTCAAGACCTGGTTGTTAGATCAGTAGCTGCTTCACCCCCCCACCTTCCAGCTTTACCTTGTGACTCTCACGGGTGAGTAGCGCACTCTATAAATGTTCTGATTGATTGATTGATTGATTGATTGATTAATTAATTGATCTGAGGGGCCTGTGGTCTATCTGAACTCAGAAGTGAGTCCCAAGCAAGAAGGTTCTTAGCTTCTTCAGGGCCTACCACAGACAAAAGCTTCCCTTTCAATTGCACTCCACCTCTGTTCCTAGGGAAGTAGCCTCCTACTAATGAAAGCTACGAGTTGATCTATGGCCTCTTTGTTTAGCTATGAGAGCACATCTCTCCCACCATGCTGTGAGGCATCAGTCTGCATCACTAACTCCTTGAAGAAGTCAGGAGCCGGGAGCATGGGCGCCATGCACTTAGCCTCCTTCATGGCATCAAAGTGGACTGGCATGCCTCAGTCCAGATCACCTGATGTAGCTGCTTCCCTGAAGTCAGCTAGGTCAAGGCACCATCAATGGTGCCATACACCTTGACAAATCTGTGATAGTATACTGTGAGATCTCAGAAGGCTCTCCCTTCTGTCTGTGGTTTGGGGGTGCCCAAGCCACAATGGTGTCAATCTTGGATTGTAGGGATGCCACCTGGTCGCTTCTTAACTAGTGCCCCAGTACACCATAGACATCTGCACTATCTAGCACTTACTGGCTTTGATAGTGAAGCCTGCCCTTTGCAGGGCCTTCAACACTTTCCAGAGATGTTGCAAGTGTGCAGGGCCTCCAACACTTTCCAGAGATGTTGCCAGTGTTAGAATTGAAATGTATTACTGCCATATTACTCGTATTTTACCTGATAATAATGTTAGCATTTATGTAGTGATTTCATAACATATTCTTGCAGCATGCATACTCAACTAATAAGTGCAGATGTTACGTTAGTTTGGTTGACATCTGTGCCACCACTTTACCTCCCGAAGACGCCATTTTCTATTATAATCGGAGCTGTTACTTGATCATTTACGAGACATGGTCCTTGGTAAGTTTCATTTCTCAAATGCTGAATCTTGATCATTAACGCATGCCTTTTCTATTACATAGAGGCCTTCTTCCACCTGTCTAATGGGGAGGATAAGCTAGAAGACCTTGGGTAGTAGATAGCTTGTGCCAGGCTGCTGAATCGAAACTTATGTTCTGTACTCCCATTGTATTACAACAGCTACTAGTGTTTTTCCATAGTAGGCAGGTCTTCGTGGGCTCTACAACATACATAATGTAACTTTATGATTGTTAGAGTCAGTCTCTCATCTGCCATCATAGGAGACTGGTTATATTGGACTCCACTGCAGTGTACTTTGTGGATAAACTAGTTTGCTTGTATTCTCTACTGCATCATCAACTCTTTTTATTCTTGGAAGGCTTGAGGAGGTCAAGAGTGACCCGGGTGATAGAGCTTGCTTCTTGCGGCTGACCTGCCTGTCTGATCGGGAGGCTTCTTGCCTAGTGGTCATCTTGGCTGGGTCCGTGAAAAGGCGAAACCCTTGTATCTGACTTTTTTGGTCGGAAGAGTCAGCAGTGGAGAATAATCTTGTTTGACCTGTGTGCACCAGGTGAGTTTATCTTGATTTTGTTAAGAGCGGCGCTGTCTTGATTAACTTGGTGGGTCTGTGGACCCTTGTGATACGCAGCATTTTTGAAGGTTCAGCCAGGCCACTTGTTGAATTTGGCTTATGCTTGAAAAAGCCTGGGGCTAGAGCCTATCATGTCTCGGTACAGTCTGAGGACTGACTTGTCTTGGCACAGTCTGAGGACTGCTTTTGAGAGTTATCTTGTTTGTGTGTTTTTATTGCATGTGTGTGTGTGCGTTGATTGAGTGGAAAGTGAATGTGTCTGACGCTAGGATGCCTTGTTAGAGTAAAGTACGGTGCTTGGGGTGCCGCTGTTCCTCTTCTGAGCATCGGCTGGAGGAAAGGCAGCCTGCGTCTCCAAAAGGCTCTCTGAGGCACTCTGAGTTTTGAGATGTATGTGAAGCGCGGTATTGGCCCTATTATGTTTCGTACATTATGGCACAAGTATACGAGGGACAATACTGAGTTTCAGTGGCCACTGGATGGTACCTTTGATGAACAAACATTGAACTATTTACGGGACAAAAAATTCGCTAGAAGAAGTAGGCAGTCAATGTTTGGTACTTTGCAGGTATGGCAGAAGGAAGCTAAGCAGAGGTGCATATGAGCTGAGAAGGTGTCTAGGAAGAAGGCAATGCAAACAGTGGTCCAGAAAGCTGTAGCTTATGACAGAGAACAAACCAAAAAGAATATTGAATGTTCAGATAGGTAGTTTTGATTACAATGTAATAAGTCTTATGTTGTTCGAGAGGATGATGATCCTTTTGTGGAGGATCTGCTGGAAACTCGTCCTCCACCTCCCTATGTCCCGCAGAGAATATATCCTGCTGTTGCATCTTCTGAGTCCCCCGATGTTCCTCTGCCTTCCTCTGGTCTTTAAACAGACTCAACAGCTTCGGCTCCAGGCCTAATTGTCTCCCCTCTGGTTTCCCAACCTGCGAGTGTGGTGACTGCAGGCACCCCAGAAGTGTCTGCTGTTACCGCTCAAGTTTCTCCTCTTTCTCTTACACCTACCGCACAACCATTGCTGACACTGTCACCTGCATCTGTATGTCTTGTGTCTTCCCCAAACATTTCATCTGCAGTGTTGTGTAGTGTTGGGACACCAGTGCGAGGGTTGGATGGAGGGAATTGAGGGGCAGCACAGGAGTGAATGGAGCAGGTATTGATTCAATCTGATGTGGGTGAAGAGGAGAAAATGTTGGTTGAAAATCTGGCAGACTAACCCAAAAAAGGCCACAGGTCCAAGATAGAGGTTTAGAGTGCAGCAGGATTTCATCAACCATGTCCTAGAGGTGGATCTCTTTAAGGACGGTTCCCCTCACATACCAAAGGTGTCATGCTTCATCATAAGGGTGCCTCCTCGTGTAAAAGACCTGGTCTCTACGCAGGCAACTTCAATCGGCTACCTTGTGACAGAATTAAAAATAAATAGCTGATATTACAGCTGCCGTCATTAGAGGCATCCATATTAGCGTATAACTCTGCAAATCAGGCACCACAATGGGCTTGGAGTCCGATTTATAGTGTGGAGGATATATGGAGTGCAATGAAAAATTTTGATCCGTTTGTACAACAGATTGCCCTTCAGCATATGTTGGCTACATTGATTGGTTTGTGGGAAAAGTGTATTGGAGGCATAGCTCCTCAAACTATTAATGATATTCAAGACCGTGTATATTCAACTGGTATGGCCCCTGCAGAAGTTCTTGGTAATGTTGGGACACTACTCGGTTATCGAGAAAGATTACATCACTGTACTCCAACTAGTGTGTCCCAATTTCCGATTAGGGAGGTGCATCCTATTTTTTCATCCTGAAATTCCAGAGCAGCGTAACCAGAGAGGAGATGTGTTTCAACAACGGGTAGCAGCTCATTTTCAGGAACAGTGGGTCTATACCCCGTGGAAGAGAAGTGAGGTGCAGAGTCAGTTACCAGATCCTAGGAAAAACCCTAAGGCGCATTATAAAGAGTTAACAGAGACCGCCTCCTCGTCAGTTATGACCCTAGCAGATATTGAGATGTTTTTCGGGTTGTTGGTGCCAGCAGATATATGGTGGTAGGTGCATACGCAGGGTCACAGGTTGGAATTGGGTGGCACATGGGATGGAATTAAGGCATGGGATAAGGGGGTAAAGCCCGGTGAAAAACCTGGGGCTGAGATTCTGGCTTTGCCAAATTGTATCATCACTTAAATGCATTCTCTTATCCCACCCAGACGAGTAGATTGGGATAAGTTGACAGCATGTTGTCTAAAGAAAGAGGAGAGTGTGTCTGAATTTTGCACTCGGTTTGAAGGGGTGTCCTAGGATTTCAGTGGGCAGTATTTGTCAGTCGAAGGTGGTGTTCGTTTGTTTGTTAACAGGTTTGTCACATATTTGCTTCTGGAGATTACAGCTCGGTTGTAATCTTCAGAGAACACTTGGACTACCTCCTACCCTTCGGTGATATTGAGTATGGCACAGTACTATGAGCATCGAGAAAATGAAGAAAAAGATAAGGAGCAAAAGAAGAGTAAGGATTTGAAAATGAGGATGTTGCTGCAGCAGGTTGCAAGAGGGTCTAGAATGGGACGAGGCACTGGTCCAGCTCAGAGGTCGCGTGGTGCTGGTAGAGGTGGCTCACCCTTGGGGCCAAATCAGTGTGCGTATTGCAAAAAGGAGGTACATGGCGAAGTGAGTGTCCAGATTTGTTACAGAAAATTGCAGTACCTAGAGGGCGGGGTTCGAGTGGAAGGGGCCATGGTGAGTTTGATCAGAATGAGGTTCAAGGAGCTGCATCCTGGGAGGTCGTTCTGATTAGAACTATTTTGCTGATCCCTGGGGAAGGCAGTACTTTCATGATGATTATGACAGGAATGAAGCTGCAGGGATGTCCTATGGTTAGGACAGCCAGGGACAGAGAAAGGGAGCAGTCCAAATGCATGTAGATCAGCCTGGTCCTTATGTCACAGCAGATTTGCATGGTTCATCACAGACATTTTTGGTGGATACAGGTGTAATGAATAGCTTTGTTTCTAATTCGCTGGTCTCCGGGGCAGCCCTGTCTGGCCATAATAATGTTTTGGTAGGTTTTTCAGGCTTACCAGTTGTGAGCCCCATTTCCAAACCTCTTGCTTTGACTGTTGGTCCTTTCACGGTGGACTCCCCATTTTTGTTGATGGCATATTGTGGGGAAAATGTATTAGGATTGGACTGGATTTTTTGAAAAAGCTACATGCTACCACTTATTGTTCCCCGGATGGTGTTTACATGACTCTTGGACCTAATGTAGTTAGTGCAAAACAGTGTTTGGCAAAGGATACACTGCTTTCTGTTGAATTTAACCCCTTTACTGCTAAGGCACCATTATTCTTTACATTCATTTTCCATTGAAATGAATGGAAAGTTCATGACGAGTTACCCTTGTCATTAGCATCCAAGAGGTTAAGGATGTGCCGTCCTCATTTTGGGCCACAGGTGATACGGATGTGGGGTTGTGGCAGATACCACAAGTTTCTATAAAGGTCAAGGATAACACTGTGCTCCCACGTATGCCCCAGTACAAAATTATCACAAATCATGTATCTCATGCTGTTTTCAAAGCTTCCAGGGGGACTTATCTATAACTGAATTACAAACCGACTCCTTCCAAAACCAGCAGAGCCCAAACTATATCCTGTGTAACGTTCGATCTCTTGTAAAACACTCCATACAGATTTGGGACATGATTTCCACCCTCTCCCCGGACCTATGCTTCCTAACAGAGACCTGGCTTATCCCTACCAATCTACCGGCTATTAATCTTGCAATACCAGCTGATTATAAATTCATTCATCTAGACAGAACTGGGAAATTAGGGGGTGGTATAGGAAATGCCTTTAAAAGTCATCTCAAGGTGCAATGGATCTCTTCCACCTGCATGAACCTAAAGGAACTAGGCATTTTTAAAGTGTCTGTGTCCCCGTCAGTATCCTGGGACGGGGCATTGCTTTACCGACCACCCGGTCCCAAAACCAACTTCTCTAATGCCCTGACAAAATTCATTGACATGCAGGTTTTGGCTTCTAGCAATTTCATCCTTATGGGAGATTTTAACTTCCATGGAGAAGGTGTGATAAACCGAAAAGTAATGAAGCTCATTTCCAATCTGAGCGACATCGGACTATCACAGAAGGTGTCCGGCCCTACTCACAAGGCAGGCCATACCCTGGATCTTATTTTCAGTAACTCAGAACAGCTAAAAGTATTCCAGCCGCTCCCCCTCATCTGGTCAGATTACTGCATGATCCAATTCTCCCTTATGCTCCATTTGGGGCCAACACACAGGACTCATCGTATGCACAAAAAAGGTAACAAAAAAGGCCATGGCATAAATTAACACTGGATACCTTCAATGAGACATTTACCCAAGTCTTCTCTGATTCTGAGCAGAGTGGCCAAGATCCTACAGCTATTTGATCCAGCTTCAATTCTGCCTTAATTAAAACATTTGACGTGGTTATTCCTCTAAAAACCGTCAACCCCTCTTCGAGGCAGCCTTCTGCCCCTTGGTATTCTGGCGAATTGAAAAACATAAAGTCCACGTGAGAATCTCTTGAGAGAAGACGGAGAAGGACAAAATGATCAGAAGATTAGATAGCCTATAAAGCGTCATTATTTCGCTACCATCAATCAATAAAAATCACCAGATGCTCATACCTTCAAAGCCAAATCGAACAATCCAGAAACTCCTCTAAAGCCTTATTTGACATTGTCAAGGAATTCTCCTCCCCCCCAGCATGCAAACAAGCACTGCTTGAATCCCAAATACTATGTGACTCTATTGCGAATTGTTTCCATGAAAAAAATTCCAAAATCTATGCCAATTTCCCAGCCACCTGTATTTATAACCCCAGAATAAAAGCACATCCAGAAAATTCCCCCACATCTACCACTTGTACTCTTAATCAGTTTGAGACCATTTCACTTGTCTATACAAATAATCTACTGCTAGCAGCAAAATCAGGCTCACCAGCTGGTTTATGCCCGCCTCGCATTATGGCCCTTCTCTCCCCAACCTGCACCCCTATAATTCAAAAAAATCTCAACACTTCCATTCTTAACGGCCTTATCCAGAGTACCTGGAAAGAGGCCTATGTCCGTCCCATCCTAAAAAAGCCATCAGCGGATCCCCAGGGGCTCAGCAATTACAGACCAATATTTCTGCTACCCCTACTTGGAAAAATGTTGGAATCCGTAATAAATACACAACTCAGCCAGTATCTGGAATCCAATGATATTCTTGACCCATCCCAGTCAGGCTTTCGCCCAGGCTTTAGCACAGAAACGTCCATTCTGGCAGTAACTGACTCGCGGAGACTTACCATTGATGCCGGAGGATCCACGATCTTGATCCTCCTAGATCTCTCTGGGGCATTTGACACCATATCTCATCAACGACTAGCGGAGAGATTGCTTGAGTGTGGTATCGGGGGTACAGCCTTGCAGTGGCTGAGGAATTTTTTAACGGACAGATGGCAAACCACCACACTAGGCCTGTTTGCCTCCCACAAAAAGTTCTTGTTGGACAAAGGGGTGCCTCAGGGTTCATGCCTAAGTCCCACCCTCTTTAACATGTACTTGGCCCCCCTGGCCAAGATAGTCCAACCATTCGGCTTCGAGATAGCCTTGTATGCAGATGATACACAGATGCTGTTCCCAATAGGTTTAAATACCACTGATGAGAAACTCTGTTTGTCTGGTGGAATGTTAGCTATTGTGGACTGGATGAGGGAGCGCTGCCTCCAGCTCAATCCGGGAAAAACTGAGCTTATGATCTTAGACAAAGATGCCCCTTCTTGGATATCTGACTGGTGGCCTCCCCAACTGGGTGAAGCCCCAACTCCGTCTTCCTCAGTGAAGAGACTAGGAATCCAGTTGGACTCAAAACTCACCATGAAAGACAACGTTAAGAACATCTCAGGGTCTTGCTATTATAGCCTGCGCCTACTACGCAGAACACTTCCCTATATACCACTTGAACATCGTATAACTGTAGTCCAGGCAATGGTTATTAGTCGGCTCGACCACGGTAACGCCCTGTTGGCTGAAGGAGGTATTACCACCCTAGCAAAACTTCAGGTAATACAGAACACTGCCACAAGAATGGTCCTAAATTGCCCCCCAGGAACCCCATCCTTCCCTTTACTCAGACAACTGCACTGGTTACTGGTGAATAAAAGATCATTCTTTAAGGTCTGCTGTCTCTCCTTTAAAGCACTTAAAGGCTGGGGACCATGCTACCTCCAAAACAAACTTTTCAAACAAATATCTGAATGTAATCTAAGATCAAATGTTTTAGCTCTCTTGAAGGTCCCATGTATCCGGTTAACTCACACAGGTGGCAGAGCTTTCTCTTATATTGCCCCCAAACACTGGAACTCGCTTCTTGTGGCCCTGCGAAAATCCACCTCCTATACGTCTTTCAGGAACCAATTTAAAACTTTTTTGTTCTAAATCTGTTTTTTTGCAGAATCAATTTCTCCACTTCCTTTCTGGTATCCCCTTGGTAAGCACTGAGATGCCCCCGGGCGAGTCATGCCCTATACAAGAATCCATACCATAACATAACAAGCTGGGGAACAGACATTGATGCATATTATACTGGACCTGATCAAATCGGGGATGGGTGAGGAGACATTAGCGAATGTATGCAATAAGCCCATTCTCCCTATTCTTAAGAAGGCACCTTTGGATTCCCCTGATGCACATCCTGATGTCTATCGCTTTGTGATTGATCTCAGTAAGAATAATAAAATAGTAGTCCCCCTGGCCCCGGGGGCGAATTTGAGCAAGTGCTAGAGAGCAACCAGGAGTACATAAGACAGCGAGCCCAGCCTTACCGTGACGGACGAGAGGGAAACACGCACATCCCAGCGCCCCCTCCTTGCTGGACGCACATTGACGCGGTCGACATTTACCGTGGAGATGAAAATAGTCCTATTGGAATTTGCCGGTGTCATAGTAGAGTACCAATGAGTTGTCCCGTGCTGCCGGTAGATTGGGACCTCTCCGGAGCGAGTGGGCATTGAATTGTGCTTCTTGGGGGACTCAGGAAGAGGTGATGGTCATCATTACAATTCTGCATGCTACCTATATCTGGAGGCAGGTAGAGGGGCAGGGGGTGCTCTGCGGAGGCTGGGTGACATAGTGACCGGTCCATCGATCCATTGATCCCCTCCGGAGACATTCCTCGCAATGACGAAACTGAAGGGGGCAGCAGCCGCTATACAAGCTAACAAAATGGACAAGTATGTGGTTCCACGACAACTACACTCTGAAGAGGGAGAGCAGGGTGAAGACTCACTCGGAGAAGAACCATCCCTTAGCTCTATCATGGTAGTGATACAGAGGTGGGGACAAACCTGGAAACCTAAATCGGCAAGGTCACAATCGAGATGAACCTTATGAGGGAAGACATGCGAAAAACATCCGAAAGAGTCACAGCAATAGAGGAACGCATAGGGGAGCTACAGTTCATGACGCGCAAACTAGAAGAGCGTGTGCAAAAGTTGGCACACCAACACATGGTAATGGCACTGCAGTTGGACAACCAAGAAGGAAGGGCACGACTAAATAATATTTGGGTGGTGGGTATGCCTGAAGGGGCGGAGGATCCCAGTATGGACCTCTTTCTTGAAGACTTCGTCCTAAATCACCTCAAGCCCAAGAGACTGTCGCCATTGTTTTCCGTGGAGAGGGCACACAGAGCCCCGATCCCCAAACCAAAACCTGGGGCCCCTCCTCAAACCATTATCACACGTATTCTGAACTTCTGGGACTGCAACGCAATTTTGCAATCAGCCATAGTCAAAGGCGATCTCCCCTACGAGAACGCGACAATTCGATTCTTTCCCCTTGAAAGTACAGCGGGAGAGACGTTCCTTCGAAGGGATGAAACGAGCCCTCAGAGACAATGGTCTTAAATATGTGATATTTTTTCCTGCCAAGCTTAAGGTTGTGAAGAGCGACAAGTCCTGATTCTTCACAATACCCGCGGAGGCTCAACCATGGTTGGATGAGAGCCCTTCCCGGGTTAATCCCCGGCGAGATGAAGCGGGCTGGAGGGACAACGGCCATCGTTCCCTGGAATCCTCGAATCGACGCGGTGAGAGGGTGCGATCGGTGTCTAGATCCAGAAGCTCCCGATCTGAGAGCGCTGCAAATGATGCAGCGAGCCCTGGAAAGTCAAATACTTGATATATTTTGCTGGTCTGTTGTCTGTTTACTGTCAAAATTCAAGATATAGTGTTTCCTTTGTTGTCATAATCTGATACCTTCTCATTCTCACTACATTGGTCTGGGATAGGACCCAGTGGACTATGGGCGGAGTTGCGGGCTCAGGGGGAGGATGCTGCTGGGTGGTGGTGCCAGGTAACCCTACATTTGACATTCAGTTATCGGGACGGCAGGCGCTCGCTCTGCTATTGGGGATGTGGGTAGTTCTATACCTAAAAGGCAGGGTTGCAGTGTGGGGGGTAGTGTATGGAGGTTTCTTGCTGTTTTTTGATTTATTGTGTTGTGGATGCTTCAGGACAATGGTTGCGCTTTAGAAGGGATGAGATCTGGGATTTCATGTTCGCTGTGACTATCCGAAAGAGAGGGAGATCGGGACATGGGTGGGGGTAGAGGAGAGGGAGGGACTATATAGGACACCCTGCATGGCGACATGACATATGAGGAAATTAACAATTCTCTCTTGGAACATAAACGGCCTGGGGGATAAGATCAAATGCACCATGGTGCTCCAGTATTTGTGTTGCCACTCCCCATCTTTGGCACTCCTCTAGGAGACCCACCTCAAAGGCACTCCTTATTTGGTGCTGATTCGCTATTGCTATACACTTAGGGCACAAGGCAATTTTATGATTGGCTCCAGGGGCATTGCTATACTCACTAAAATTACACTTCCCCTCATCATCAAACAGACTTGTAACGACCATATGAGTCACTATGTAGCCCTCTATGGGACGTGTGAGGGACAGGCGCTAAATGTTTATGCAGTATTTATTCCTCCGAGGTTGCACAACACTATACTTCCCAAGCTTAGTAGGCTGCTCGTTGACTTACCACAGGGGATCTTGATCTTTGAGGGGGACATGAATGATACTATGTCTGCGGACGTGGACATGGAGTCAGATTCATCCAGTACTAGGGACTACCTGTCTCTGTCTACGTTTGCACACGAACAGGGCCTGACAGACGTCTGGAGGAGTCATAACCCTGACCTGAGAAAATACACACATATATCCGCGGCTAATGGGAGCAGCTCGCGAATAGACTAAATTTTCACACACTCCACATCCGTGGGACTCTTCAGGGGAGGATGCCACACAGCACGAGGTATCTCTGACCACTCGCTGGTGGAGATTCAGATGAGCGGGCCATGTCGAGAGCGCTCACTCCTGTCAAGGCTAGACCCCACCTTGTTTAGAGATCAGGACTTTAGGTAACAGTTTGGGGAGCGCACGGACCAATATTTTGCTGAAAATGTTGGCTCGGTACAGTCAGACTGCATACTTTATGAAGTATACAAAGTAGTGACCATGGACTTTGTACAGGTGGCCAGTGACGTTAGACCTAAAGAAAACACCGCACAATGCAATGCCCTTGAGCAGGAGATCCTAACTCTTGAATGGATGCTAGACTCAGGTCCTACGAGCGCTGTCGAATGCCCACACAAACTCAACCTCAAACAGAAAGAGCTTAGGGGCCTGGAGGAAAACGCTGCTCGCGCACACGTGCTGACAAGGCAGACGAAGGTCTATGATCTGGGGGACAGTGCCAACAAAGTTATCGGGTGGTCTCTGCATCACCAAGAATGATGATGACTTTATGCGGCTCAATGTACAGGCACAATTGGTACGATTGAGGGAGGACATTGCACAGTAGAGACGGCTCACCATCTCCTTGATGGGCAGAGAGGTCATTTTAAAAATGATGGCCCTCCCATGTCTACTATATGTAGTCCAGAATACTGTGTACCAGATCCCAGAGACGTTTTTTTGACCCACTGAGTCCGAGCAACGTCTATTGGTATGGGGGGAGGTAACCCCCAAATTACACTGAAGAAACTCCTGAAAGGTGGGTATGAAGGGGGCCTTGCTGTTCCTGACATTAGAAAGTACTACTGGGCATTTCAGCTCGCCAACATTAATGGATGGACCTTTTCCCCATTAGAGGAACCTGCGTACAGGGTAGACCATTTGGCTTTCGGCAACAACAGTTACCTAACGGAACTATATCGGAAAGGCAGAGGTAATTCGCTCCTCCTTGTACATACCCGAACAGTCTGGCATAGGGCAACCAAAATGACCGAGTGGGCCAATAAACTTACAGCACAAATTCCTCTCTGGGAGGGTGGCCAACTTGGAGAGTTGACACGACTAACAGGCTTTCGGAAATTGAGCCTTATAGGAATTGACCACTTGGGGGATGTCTGGAAGAACGTTAAAATGTTGGACTTTGACGCACTACAGAGGCAGTTCCAAATGGGGAGGGGGGGTGTCTACGATACCGTCAGATGCCCCATGTGCTTCACTGTCATTTGCAAGAGGGATCCACATTACCAGAATATTCGCTACTCGAGGACCATCTGTTCCTGAATCCCATGATCGATAAGACCATCTCTCTGACTTATCGGAAATTGATTAACAACACCCCAGACTGTTTGGGCCCACTAAGGGAGGCTTGGGAGTCGGATGTGGGCCTCTTAGAGGATGATGATTGGGCTTAAGCACTACAGACACCCGGAGAAATAGCGAGAAAGAGCACGCCTCAGACTGATTCAGCTTCGTATTCTCCATAGATCCTATGCTTCTTGCATGGCTTATGTTCGAATGGGCACCTGTGAGACTGATGAATATGTACGGGGTTGTGGTGAGGCAGGGTCCTTCTTTCATATACTTTGGTCATGCCCCAGGATTCAAACGTACTGGAAAGGTATAACCCAAGTGATGATACAGGTGGTGGGTGAGAATATCCCGCTTGAACCGAGGTGGCTCATCCTGGGAGTGACTGGAGAAACTTTGTGGCCACAATGGGCCCGGACTTGGCTGGCCCTGGAAGGCGGGGTGGCCGAGAAAAACATTGCCCCAGCATGAGGAGCAGGGGCAGCCCCCACACTCACAGCCTGGAAGAAAGATTTGGACTGGTGCTATGGGGCAGAACGGGTTATATATCAGCTGCCCACGTAAAGGTAAAAAGATAAGAAGTGCCTGGGTCGAGTATGGAGGACTTTGATTAAGGCCTTGGGAAAAGCTATGTGCTGATGTGGGAGAAATGATGCGATGGATTACGGCAAGAGAATGTGGGTATTTACTAGCAGGAACCTACAACGGGGTACATATTAAGAACAGTGAAACCTGTATCAGATGTCTCTCCTAATATGTCATTTTTACATGGATATTCAACTGAAGCTTGTTTATGTTTAATAAAATGAAGTAAAAAAAAATAGTAGTCCCGCAGTTCCCGGTGGTTCCAGACATTACTGTTCTCTTGACCATGATTCCTCCTACTGCCAAATTATTTTCTGTGATTGATTTGAAATATGCTTTCTTTAGTATTCTTATTCATTCAGACAGTAGGTATCTTTTGGGATTTGCTCTAGCTGCTAGGAGCTTCCCATTATGTTGAGCTCCTCAGGGGTATACTGAAAGTCCCAGTATTTATAGCCTGGCTTTGAAAAGTCAATTTGACTCTCTCTCTCTCTCCCCGCAGGTAATGTATTATTGCAGTATTTGAATGACATTTTGATAGCCTCCGATACCGAAGAGGGTTGTCAGGATGCTGAGGTTAAATTATTAAAGCATTAGGATGACAAAAGACATAAAGTGCCCCTTTCCAAATTCCAATATTGTCAACAGTAGGTCACCTATTTAGGTCACCTGCTGTCAAAGGAGGGTCGGAGGCTGACACCTGAATGAGTTGATGTCATTGTTAAGATGCCTGTCCCTGTGACTCAGAGGGATGTGCGTGTTTTCACAGTCATCACCTTGTATTGTCAACATTGGATACCCGCTTATTCTTTATTAATACAGCCCTTGCTTCGACTAACAACTAAAGATATGCATGAACCCTTGCCCTGGACGCATGAATGTCAGCATGCTTTTGAGCAATTAAAAGTTGTGCTTTGCTCTCCACCTGTGCGTTTTAAGCCTGATTATAAGAAGCCTTTCGTATTGTACGTCCACGAAACTGCTGGATGTGCACTTTCTGTGTTAACACAAGCCTTTGGAGGCAAGCAGAGGCTGTGTGCTTACTTTTCTGTTACTTTTGACCCTGTCGCAGGAGCCCTCCTGAGTTGTTTAAGAGCCGCAGCAGCTGCGGCAGTCTCTATTCGACAATCGGCAGGGCTTGTTTTTAATCATGATCTCACAGTAATGGTACCCCATGCGGTGGATGTACTTTTGAATAATACAAATATGCAGCACCTTACCAAATCTCGTCCAACAGGCTATGAACTAACTCTATTTGCACCTCATATTACTATCAAAAGATGTGTCATTCTGAACCCAGCCACGTAACTACCCCTCCCTTCGGAAAATGAAGACACAGATGTCCATGATTGTTTGTTTCATACTGAAGAAGAGACAAGGGGAAGGGTAGACTTGACTGATGTTCCCTTATCTGATCCACAAGGGGAACGATATGTTGATGGTTCTTATTTAAAATTGTCAGATGGCACTACTACAGTGGCGTATGGTATTACCACGCTCATTAGCGCAGGGGGATTCTGTGGGCTATTGGATCCTGTGTGGCAAAATGACAATATCCTAAAGGTGCTGCACATTTGGTGAAACACTTAATGATTTGTTTGAAGCACAATCCTGGAAAAGGTACCCCCTACACCTTCTGGTAATTTTGCTCCAACCTCCCTCCTTTTCGAGGTGATCCAGATGGATGATACTGAGATGCAACAAGTTAATATTTTGAAATATGTGCTAGTGGTTGTTTGTGCATTTAGTAAATGGATGGAGGCCTACCCAACCAAAGAAAACACAGCCATGGCAATTGCGAAGGATCTTATTAAGGAGTTTTTCCCACGCTGCGGCTTGCCCCGTTTGATTTGGAGTGACAACGGAAGTCACTTTAATGCACAGGTGATCCAATTGGTGTGCGATGGTCTGCACATCAAGCAAAAATGTCATACTACAAATCATCCTCAGTCAGCAGGTTTAGTTGAAAAGTACAATGGTACTTTCAAGCTAAAATTGGCAAAGATGAAGGAAAGTACTGGGTTGCAATGGCCAGATGTGTTACCCCTTGCTCAATTGTCCACCAGAATGACATGCCATTCTAGAACTGGATTATCACCGTATGAGGTGGTCTTTGGCCGTCCCGCAAATGTGTGGGGTTTCCCTAGACCGAAAAAGTTTTCTGAAACTGATTACCCTCTGCTTGTTGATTATTTATATGATCTTATTAAAAGTTTATGTTTTATTGATCAACAGATTCATGAAGCTTTGGCTGCAGCACCAGAGGGGCCTGGGCACACCATACAGCCTGGTGATTTTGTTCTCATTAAGAGATTCCAGTGAGAGACAGCTTGGAACCCATATGGAAAGGACCATATTTAGTCCTCATCATGACAAGGAGGGCAGTGAGAGTGGACGGCCAGGAGCATTGGATCCATACCTCTCATTGTCGGCGAGTACCGCTCCCCCTCCTCTATGATTGTCGGGTTCACAAAGGAATAGGGGATCATGAGACGGAGAAAGTTCCATGTTTTGTTCCCCTTTATGACTCCCAACTGACTTGAGTGCAGACAGAGGAAGAGAGTGAGGCAGTTCTGAAAGTGGCAGTTCCCCCTGAAATAAGGGCTGTCCAGGCTTCTTCTTCATCTGATCCGCAGGAGCCTGAGTCTCAGTCTCCAACAACCCCTGAATTTCAGATTCTTCTCCATGATGAGACAGTGCCTGGGGTAGCAAGGTACAAATCGCGTCCCTGACGGAAGTATAGTGCACCAAAGGAGAAGTGAGTGTGGCAGGGATGGACTATGTGGATAAGATTAGTGAAAATGCCTCTCGTTTCTGCTTTTTCCTATTAGACAAGGGATCAGAAGAAGGATGCACTGCCTGCGACGCAGGACAGGATAAGCTGAGGGTATTTTCCAAGGAGGGAGAGTGCCCTAACCAGAGAACAGTGAACATTTGCTGATGTGCTGCAACAGTGTGGCTGCACTGTGAAATGCTCAGTAGCACCACCGAGAATTGAACAAAAGAAGCCTACCAGGGAGGCTGGTGACGGACCCTGATCAACGTTTTGATTTTTTCCTTTTTTCTGTGTCCTTTCCATCATTGGTTCCATTACGTGATGTTTCTTTCCCTGGTGGTTCTATTTGTAAATCCATAGTAAAAATGTATCTGTTTGCTAGTCCCATTGTAGATGATGAGCAGCCTTTTGTGGCCCTGTGACCGGGGCAGGTCAGTTTTGATTGGTTGCTCAGAAAGAAGGTGTTCTGTATTGTTTTTATATTACTGTTCTTATTGGTGGGAAGCGGGAAGTTTTGGGTCTTGGGGTGTTCTGGTGATACCCCATCATGTGCTTTATATCAGATTGTCTCTTCAGATTGTAGTAAAAGAGCTATGCAAAGTAATGTTTTCTTAAATTTGCACAGGAAGTTTGTAAGAGATAACACAGCTTGTTATCCCACTGATTTTGTTACAGGTTTATGGACTGCATACACATTATCGTTGGTGAATTACACATATGTTTGTCCTCCCCATTTCGTAGTGGCAAAGGGTAAAATTGGTATGGGATATCCTGGCCTTTGTGTGTATTATAGAAAACCCAGAGGGGCAGAGTACCCGGGTTGCATGCCTGAAATGTATAGTGATAATCTGTATATTGATAAACGAAATGTCACTCTGACAACTTGGCATTATCAAGATCTGACAGTCACTCAAGAGGCAGGTTTTTATCCTGTGTGTTGCCCAATAATAAATAGTACTGATGCTTATTTGTATCTAAATTGTTCTGGATCAATAGTGTATAAAAATAAATTGCATTTAGGAAAAAAGGATGACTCTAGTATGAAGGGACGGAACACTATATATGCTCCAATGGATTATCAGGGTCTGCTTTATGCACACCCAGTTTTAATTTTTTATCAAATGGTACATATTCTAATATGTATAACGGCACAGAGGATGTGGCCTTGGGAATGGTGTTACCTCTTGGGGTACCTTGCAAGTATAGTAAACCAAATACAAGATGGATAAAAAGAACATTGACCAAGGAATTTTGTGAGGGTGTTACCGATTTGGAAGTCAACAATTACAGTAACGGTATCACTTTTGGATAAATACTTTCCTCTATTATCATATTTGATGGCACTGCTATGGCCAGGGATGAATGAGCTAGAGAGCATTTTGGGTGCAAACTGCAGATTCTGTCTAATTCTACAGTGGCAGCTTTACGTGATATCGCCACCCAGTTAGAATGTATGCGGATATACTCTGAGCAAACGAGATATGCAGTCTAATTTATTTTAGCTAAGAGCGGTGGTGCATGCGCAATAATAGGAGAGCAGTGGGTGATCGTTATCACGAATATGAAAAGGAATATCACCCAGCACATTTAGGACATTTTAGAAAATGTTTGAGGAATGGAGAGGGGTAACTGGAGTTGGTCTTTATTTGGTGGTTGGGGTTGTGTTCTGGAAAAGGTGATATATTCCATTGTTCTTTTAATTTGTTGCTGTGTTTTGATTCAGTGTCTTCTCCTATGCTGCTCATACTGTGTTACTTACCTCTCTCCCAAAAGGATTTCTTTTAATGATACTAATGCAATTATAATGCTTCAAAAGCAGCTTGCTACTGTTTGCAAATAGATGAGGGTGTTTTTGGTTCAACTAATTCTCTTGCAAGTTCTGTTCCTGATGTTACTCGTATTACTAATGTTTAGTGTCATTTTCTTCTACACGTTTGCTATGCATATATATATATATTTTCCCAATTCCTGCTCAGGTTTCAAGAAGAACAGGCACCGACTCCGTGGATGAAATCAAAGGTTCTTAATTCACCAATACATGCGATCAGACGCGTTTCGGGGGATGGAACTGCCTTGTTCACTACATCTACATCTACATATATTCGTACTTGACATGTTATTGCCTGTATTTCTATATTGTCTCTACTTTTAGAATTTTAAAGGCCTTTACCTGATAGCAAGAATAAAGGTGTCTGTATTAGCTAAATAAAAGCTAAAATGATGATCTGTTAGAATTGAAATGTATCACTGTCATATTACTTGTATTTAACCTGATGTAATGTTAGCATTTATGTAGCTATATCATAATATATTCTTGCTGTAGGTATACGCAACTAATAAGTGCAGATGTTACGTTAGTTAGGTTGACATCTGTGCCAATATTTTACCTCTCAAAAACACCATTTTGTATTATAATCAAAACTGTTACTTGATCATTTACGAGAAATGGTCCTTGGTAAGTTTTGTTTCTCAAATGCTGAATCTTGCTCATTAACGCATGCCTTTTCTGTTACATAGATTTCTTCTCCTACCTGTCTAGTGGGGAGGATAAGCCAGATGATCTTGGGCAATAGATAGTTTGTGCCAGGCTGCGGAATCAAAACGCATGTTCTGTACCCCCATTGTATTACGACAGCTACCAGTGTTTTTCCATAGTAGGCAGGTCCTTGTGGGCTCCACAACATAAATAATGTAACTTTATGCTTGTTAGAGTCATTCCCTCATCAGCCATCATAGGAAGCTGGTCAGATTGGACTCTACAGCAGGGTACTTTGTGAATAAACCAGTTTGCTTGTCTTCTCTACTGCGTCATTGACTCTTCATTCTTGAAAGGCTAGAGGAGGTCAAGAGTAACCCAGGTGGCCCTAGTTGGGTCACTTCCTTCACAAGTAATCGTCCAAACTGGAACTGAACACTGCAGCGTCGTCCGGGTAGGTGGCCCTGAATTCCTCCAGCCAAGACCTGGTTGACCAATAAGAATGGGCGGATTTCCCAGATCCACGATCCGTGAATTTGCGGATTCGCGGATCCGCAAAAAATCCGCGAATTTGCGGATTCGCAGATTTTGCGGATTTTTTTAATGGGGGGTTTCTGTGCGAGTTCAAGTGCCTCTTGTGTTTATAAATGGTCAGAGACCGATCAGAGCAGCAGATCAAGAGAAAGAAGCTCCTGGTCACAGGAACAGCATGAGGATTGCGCTAATGAAAGTCAAGGATATCCAGCATCACAGCTAATTTTCGACAGTAGATTTGGGAAGAAGGCACACCTGCCCAGCCTCGATGACGCTCACGATTGTTTTTGGGCTGATGAATGAGTCATTGAATTTGAGCTTCAACTAGTTCCAGCGACCATGTGTGTGTTACTATGCAATCGCCCCGAAGGGCGCAGGGGTCCCTTGAGTGAGCTGTTCAAAGTGTCCATCCATCATCCTGGGCTGGAACTATTTTAGGATGGCGCAGGCAAGCTGCCAGCGCCATCCTAAAATAGTTACTAAATTAGCTTCATCAGGAAGCACTAATAGATAAAATAAAGCAGGTGCTCGAGCACCTGCTTTATTTTATCTATTAGTGCTTCCTGTTGAAGCTAACTTGGGGCTCCATTAGGATGTCGGGCGGATTTCCTCCGCCAGGGTAGCGGTGGCCACGGCCACCCTGGCGGAGGCAATCCACCCGACATCCTTCCCTGCATTCCTCCCCGCCATATTACGATGGCGGAGGGGACCGCAGCGGTTGGAAACACCGCCCGCCTGTTTTCCGCCCTGGTCGCCTTGCGGCCGGGGCGGAAAAGGGATAACATGGTGGCGGTGTCTATCAGACACCGCCAGCCATATTAATGCCGCCATGGAAAGGCATGCGGTGTTCACTCTGGGGGGCCCCTGTGGGCCCCCAGAGTGAAGGCCAAAGGGGGGTGGCACACGGGGGGTACCTGTGGTACCCCCTGCATTTGCATAATTGCAGCGGCAGCCTGCAGCTTCGATTATGCAAATGCGTGCATTTGTTATTAACATTGTGGCGGGCGGTGCAGTGAGCACCGCCCGCCACAATGTTAATTTTTGGAATGCACCCGCCACTGTGGCGGGCGCATCCTAATGCCAATGTCGGGACCCCCGCCCTTTAGGATGGCAAGAGGATGTCCCACTTAGACCTCACGGGTTCTGACAGACCCCCAATCATGCCTTTCAGGGTATGGTTGAATCTCTCAACCAGCCCATTACTTTGAGGGTGGGAAAGAGAGAGGAATTTATAGTTCACCCCACACTCCTTCCCCATAGACTTCATATACAGTGACATGAAATTGGTTTCTCTGGCTGCTACCACCTCCTTGCGGAATCTCACATGGGTAAAGATTCTCATGAGTGACTGGTCCATGACGGGCACCGTCACTGTCCTGAGAGGGATAGCCTCCAGGTACGGGGTGACATGGTCCACCAAGACCAGGATAAACTTGTTGCCCATTGCTGTCTTGGGTTCCAGATGCCTCACAGTGTCAATGTCCACACCCTCAAAAGGGATGCTCATGACAGGAATGTTTAGAGGCGAGCTTTATACTTCCCTCTACTCTTGCCACTTGTCAGCAAATCATGCAACTGACTGCCTTTGCATTTGGGGCCAGTAAAAATGGGTGATAAGTATGTCAAAGGTCTTATCCTGCCCCAAATTTCCTGCCAATGGAATGGAATGTCATGAGCCAGACCCAGGAGCAAGTCTCTAAAGTGGAGGGGTTCCATAAGCGCATGGGCCGCCACAGGCTCAACAGCCTTAGGCTTACTATAGAGGAGACAATTCTCCCAGTAAATCAGATGTGACCTGGCCTCTTTGCCAGCTGTATGGTCTTGGCCTGTTGCCTAAGATCCACGAGAGAAGGCCATTCCTTCTGCTCTGCGCAGAACTCTTCCCTGGTGGGATACCCTTCTTGCTGCCAATGGGTCAGCTCAGGCAAGTTGCCCAGTTCAGTTACCTCTTCCCCTGTAAGTACCGGCTGCCCCCCTCAGGTTCAGCCTCCTCTTGGATCATGGGAATTTCCAGATGGGTTTCCTGTGCCCCCTTCGCTTCCTCTTCCGGCAGACACCTGGACCAGTGTTTCATGCTCCAGGTTTTCCTGATTACCTTGGGCTGACATGGACCATGTGGTTATGCAGCCCCACTCAGGAGACCCCAACATCTCCAAGTGTGACCTATATTTCACAACCTACTTACTGTCAGAATGTTCCAGGTAATTCCCAAGCAGACGATCCACAGGCATGGTCAGGCTCACAGCTACTCTCTCATAATGTCCCTAATAGTAGTATAAGGCTGCTTCACTGACAACCCGGGAGAATGGACACCATAGGCTGCAGCGGTGTCCTGCTCATGCAGGGGCACCCTCTCACTTAGAACCAAGCACCCTGCCCCCCAGATTGTAAAGGCCTGCTATAGGGGTGACTTATAGGTTTTAAGTGCAGTGACCCTTAGATATAGTTAAGCTATATCTTAAGTAAGTGGTGCATGCACTGACTTACACAGGCTGCAATGGCAGGTCTGTAGTTCCATTTTGCATAGCCTCTCATGGGTGGCATAATACATGCTGCAGCCCATGGGAAACTTTTGGGGTAACTATGCCCTGCGTACATGTGTTTCATATACTAGGGACTGACAAGGGTACCCCAGTAACAAATCTGGACTGTACCTAAGTACATAACATAACAGTTTGGGGAAAAATCAGATAGACTGGAAGTCCTGATTAGCAGAAACTCATTCAGACTAGTCAAAAACAGTGTTACATAAAGCAAAATGTGGGGGTAACCATAAGAAGCAGTGACCAAGGATAGCTCATCTATAGAGGCAGCACTTTGTTGTTCCTAGTCTACTATGTAGAGATCCGTAGAAGGAAGGGAAAAATAGTGGGACAAATCATAAATAACAGGAGTAACTTAGCCCATCCGTACCATAGATGATGTGGCCATATGCACTGTGAAAGCCCCAGACCTCATCAGTCTACTTTCAGACCTGAATGCAATCCAGCACATACAAGTCATGAGAGAGGGTCCCTACTGCACCCGCCTCCTCCCTCAGCTGCCTGATCTACATCTCCTAAAGGATTCAACTCCACTGGGAACCCCTCTATAAATAAATGTAGTATAGCATCCCAGTGAGCCGAAATTGAGATTTTCTAGAGGCAGAGAGTCTCCTCCTTTATGTAGGGTGATGCTTTCAGCCTTGACCCACACCCGTAGCAAACGCCTCTAAGCTAGCACTGGAGGAGGATCAAGAGACTTCCACCTCCTTGTGATTAAGCGTTTAGCCACCAGCAGCCCTAACTCTAGGAAACATGAAGTCACCCTTTGATGTTTACGCCTAGGAAACAGATGCAGTATGCATTCCACCCAGGTGTGTATTATGGTTCATTCAGTACAAGAGGATAGAGAGGATGTGACCGACTGCTAATAAGATGCGAGCTGGGGGCAGGACCATACCATGTGTAGCAGGTCCACATCTAAAGTGCGGCATCCAGGGCAAGCTGCATCAGTGTGACAGAAATATCAGTTAATCTAATCTGGGGTAAGGTATGCTCTTTGTGCGATGTAATAGTGGATCAGACTAAGAGAACTCCTGCTGTTTACCCTTGTTCCCCCCACACTTCTGATGGGGACCCTGCCCACCTTTGGCAGATTACCCCATACACTTTGTTGTGGACCTTGGTACTCATTGAGTGGTCCACCCCCTGAGCAAGCTTGCTGTCCATCTGGTGCTGGCATATCTTTGCAAAATACAGACCAGACAAGTGCTCCCACACAAAAAAGTTGTACAGCCCATGGTAAACTGTGACATTTCTGATCTTCACCAAACACTTCAATGCTCTGCAAAATAATCCACACACTCTAGCCATGTCTGGGGATAAGGTTTCTTACTCTGTCTAAACTGATCCCTGTATTTCTCAGGAGTAAGACCATATTGGGTAAGTAGGGCTGCCTTCATCTCTGGGTAGGTGAGTGCATTTGCATTCCCCAGTGCCAGCAATGTATTCTTCTCCTTCATTGTGAAGTGATTCCAGACACCTGCCCCCTAGTGCTTCTCATGAACCCCATTCCTGTGAAGGATTGCCTCATAACTTAGAAACCATCTCTGGATATCATAAGGGGAGGGCGGTAAACTCTGCCCTGTTGGTGGAGTCTACAGAGTTTCTGTCACTCTGTACTGTGCTTGGAGGGTGAAGTTTGGCAAAAGCTCCGCCAATGCCGTATAGTGGAGTTTGCCGGCACCACCTACCACTACTATGTGTGTGTACTCGGTCTGTTCTGGTCAATGTCTGCTACTGACATGGATATTGCCCACTCTACATGACTAGCTACAGCTAGACCGGCCCTGTCAGTTGGGGAGTAAGTTGTATTCAGCGAGAGAACTAGCCATTATTGGGCACTGCGGACTGTATTTTGGCTGGATTTTCTACAGTCAATAGCAAAGCCATAACTCCCTGTCCTCAACCAATGCGCATACAGGTGGCCACGCCTCCTGTAAGTGGGTGGGCTGAGCCTTACCTGGCAGCTCATGTCATCATGATGTGGGTCACTGCCAGCTAGCTCGCGTTTGCCAAGAATGCTTATTCTGGGACTAAATGTGCTTGATCTTTCAGGCACCTACACAGGCGAAATTAATCCATATCTCCAAAATACTAACAATACAGAGATATTTATTTAGCCAGCTGAGCTTCCCGTAGAGGAGCATTGGCGATTCTAGGTCAGCGCCTGACGGGGATGATCAGATGCGCTTGTTGTGCGGAGCTTGAGAGCGAGAGAAAGAATAAAATCATACGCAGTGATGTAAGTGTCTCTTCCCTTTATTATAGATTTACAACCTCCCAGTCTCAGATCAAGAATTGATGACCTCCTTGATCAGGAATACATTCATGTAGGCCTCATTTAATTATTTGCAACCGTGTTTATCTTTATGCATCTATGTTCCCTTAACCGAGTAGTGATTGTATTACGGAGCAGCAATTGCTAACGCTCTGAGGCCAAACAAATGCAAGCAACACAAACTCAGGGCAAGCTCACTCAAAAGATATATGATGATACGGTAACTGGGCATAATATCGACTTCAAAATATCAAATGGACTAAATATCGAGTCAAAAATATCGATGGTAGAGAAATATCGAATGAAATTATATCAATGTTAAAAATATCGTTATAGTTTTCATTAAGTAAATATCGAAGTAAAAAATATCGAATCAAAAATATCGTGTAGTGTTCATTTTGAATTGTTAGTGTAGTTAAAAATATCGAAATAATATATATCGAATATAAATAATATCGAAAAAAAATATAGACAGTAAAAAATATCGAAAAATGTATATGATGTTACATAAAATCATACGCAGTGATGTAAGTGTCTCTTCCCTTTATTATAGATTTACAACCTCCCAGTCTCAGATCAAGAATTGATGACCTCCTTGATCAGGAATACATTCATGTAGGCCTCATTTAATTATTTGCAACCGTGTTTATCTTTATGCATCTATGTTCCCTTAACCGAGTAGTGATTGTATTACGGAGCAGCAATTGCTAACGCTCTGAGGCCAAACAAATGCAAGCAACACAAACTCAGGGCAAGCTCACTCAAAAGATATATGATGATACGGTAACTGGGCATAATATCGACTTCAAAATATCAAATGGACTAAATATCGAGTCAAAAATATCGATGGTAGAGAAATATCGAATGAAATTATATCAATGTTAAAAATATCGTTATAGTTTTCATTAAGTAAATATCGAAGTAAAAAATATCGAATCAAAAATATCGTGTAGTGTTCATTTTGAATTGTTAGTGTAGTTAAAAATATCGAAATAATATATATCGAATACAAATAATATCGAAAAAAAATATAGACAGTAAAAAATATCGAAAAATGTATATGATGTTAATAATATAAATAAAGCTGTTAATATTGTAGAATGGGTAAAAAATGTATAATATGTTAAAAGAAAGTATTATTTTAGTTGTGTATTTTATGTTTATTTTTAGTGACAGGATGTTGGGTTAATAAAGGATAAGGGTGGGGAGTGTTTTAAAATAATAATTATTATTTAAGAAAAATAGTAACATTTTTAGAAAATTAAAGAATTCATTTTTTTATTTTTTTTAAAAAAAATCTAAAAGTATTTTACTTTTTAGGAGCGGAATGTTGGGTTATTAGGGGATAAGGGTGGGGAGTGTTTTAAAAAAAGTCTTAAAAAAAGATATTTGTATTTTTAAAAATGTATTATGGTTTTTTAGGAGCAGGTTGTTGGGTTATTAGGGGATAAGGGTGGGGAGTGTTTTAAAAAAAATAATTTAAAAAATCTATAAATTGTAATATTTTTTTATGTTATTTTAGGAGCAAGATGTTGGGTTAATGAGGGATATGGGTGGGAATAATTTCAAACTATGTATATCATTTTTTAATATAATGTAAACAATTTTTGTAAATTATATTCAAAACCAAAATTTACATTTAAAATGTTGACAACATTTTTTTTATATATATATATATATATATATATATATATATATATGGGGTTAATTGTGTTTAATGGTGATTATTCACCGTTAGAATATATATTTTATAGTGAAATCATTGAAAATTATTGAGAATTTAAACAAATTATACATTTTTTAAAATATTCAAAAAATAAATATTAGAAAAAAAATTAGAAATTATTTTAGGAATTTGAAAAAGTTATTACAAATTTCAAATTATTAATTAAAAAACAGGAACATAATTTTAGTAATTTATAATAATCTAGAAACATATTTAGGAATGTTAAAAAATGTAATAACATTTTATAATACAGTTATATAATATATCATTGTGAGGTTTGTTTAATATGTGTTATGAGATATAGAGTGAGACGTAAATACTTTATTTTTAATTTAAAATGATGGTATTAGGATTATTAAAGTTCATATGATTATTATCCAGCACCTTCTCAGAATTTATTCGTACTGGAGTTGGAATAGTAAATTGTATATGGTCAGTGTCCACCACCTTCCCTGTTTTTCACCTGACTTGAGTTGGAATAGTAAATTGGATATGGTTAATGTCCAGCACCTTCCCTGTTTTTCACCTGACTGGAGTAGGAATAGTAAATTATATTTGGTCACTGTCCAGCACCTTCCCTGAGTTTCATCTGACTGGAGTTGGAATAGTAAATTGTATATGGTCAGTTTCCACCACCTTCCCTGTTTTTCACCTGACTGGAGTTGGAATAGTAAATTATATTGGGTCACTGTCCAGCACCTTCCCTGAGTTTCATCTGACTGGAGTAGGAATAGTAAATTGTATATGGTCAGTTTCCACCACCTTCCCTGTTTTTCACCTGACTGGAGTTGGAATAGTAAATTATATTGGGTCACTGTCCAGCACCTTCCCTGAGTTTCATCTGACTGGAGTTGGAATAGTAAATTGTATATGGTCAGTGTCCAGCACCTTCCCTGTTTTTCACCTGACTGGAGTTGGAATTGTAAATTATATTGGGTCACTGTCCAGCACCTTCCCAGACTTTTATCTGACTGGATTTGGAATAGTAAATTATATTGGGTCAGTGTACAGAACCTTACTTAACCCCTTCGATGCGACCGCGATTACCCTGCTGTGCTGTAAACAGCACGAACAGGGGCGGGCCGTGACGAACCCCAGCCGTCATCAGCACACGTGCACCGTAGTGCATGACGGCTGGGGTTCGTCATGAGCATGGAAGGGGTTAACTGTTATTAAAATGGAGTGGGAATAGTAAGTTATATATGTTAGAAAATTAAATCAGAAAAGTAATGTAAAAAACATCTGATGTAGTATTATAATTGAAGAATAAATATTACTAATGGAAAAAGGTAGATGTAAATATATAAATATTATTATAATAATCACAATATAAATATAACATGGTATTCTTATTTGTAAAATAAGAAGATATGACGTTTTTGATAATTTTTATCGACAGATTGTATTTATAATATATACAGTACAGTATAAAAATTAAGTACTCATTTTTTTATAAACAATTAGGTAAATTGAATGTATTACATTACATTTATTTATATTCATAAATGTTTTACATTTCTTAAAAAAACATTTTTAACAGTTTTATTGAAAAATATATACAGTGTTGTTTCTGATTTGTTATAAAGTTTACAAACTTTTTATTCTTTTTTAATAAACATTTTTCTTACATTTTCTATAAATATTTAATTAATAATGTTAATATATAATATATTTATTAATTAAATATTTCGAATATTTACATGAACAGAAAATAATAAACAGGTAAGTATATATTTGCTACATTTACATGCTAAATATATTTTGTATATCATTTATACATATTAAATACAATGTTGTTAATAATAATTAATATTTGTAATTAATTATTATTAAGTATACACTAAGCTTTTAAATTAAAAAAATTGTTAATACAATATAAAATAGTAAATCATTTATACAGTTGCATACAATGTTTGATTTGTATTTTTAAATTATTTACATACATATATACAATTATTAATAATAATAATTATTATATTATAATAATTATTATTATTAATTTACAGATGTAAATTAATTATGAAATATTTTATCAAATAACATAAACATATTTTGAACATAATCACTGAAGTGTAAATTCGCATTTGTATTTATTTACAATATATATACATAATTAGGATTAATAATAAGAATAAATAATATTTATTATTTATTATTAATATTTATTTACACATATTAAATATTTGTATAGTAAGTTTAAAATTAAAACTAAAATGTAAATAATATATAAAATGAAGTTTTATTCGTTATATGTAATTATTACAATGTAAATATAATACATTAAGTATTAATAATAAATATTAATACGTTAATATTATTTATTAATAATTTGCTAAGGAGATTTATTGTAAGATTATTTTTATAAGTGGTAGAATAAAATGTATAAAATTATAAGTATAGTAGTATATTTTATTTTTACTTTGAACATTTTATTTAATATGTTTAAGTTTCTATTAGTGTTTAAATGGTACTATTTTTTAACCGCATAAGGTTATTTTGCTTCATTCAGGACTGGAGAAGCTTGCGGTTGGATGGTGCGTCGCGTTGCGAAAGGTAAGGTGAATTGTAACTATTATATGTTATAGATTAGGAGTGTTTGAGTGTATTTTGGAGGTGTGTAGTGTTATTGTGTGTGTTTAGTTGTGGCTTTGGTATGTTTTAGGTGTTACGTGGCTTTTACGGCGGTGTCGTGAGTGTTTGAGGACTAGTGTATTTTCTGAGTTTAATGTAAAAATATGTGTATTATAATGTTTTACAGTAATGTTTATGTAAATTTTGAAATGTTTGGGGGCTTTGTGTGGGAGGTTTTGTTTTCGATATTTTTTACAAGTTCCGGGATTTCGCCATTTCGTTCCGGAGCAGGATGCGGTTTTTTTTGGGAGAAGAGATTGTATTACTTTATTAAAGTATTATTTTTATACTCTTCTTCTTTTTTAGTGGTTTCATGGAGCGATTTGTACTCTTTTTGACTATTTTTCGGGTTTTTAAGGGTATCAATTTGGATTGGGAGAAGACCAATGCTTTTTTTTTTAAGAAAAGTGTGTTTATGTTACTTTAATTAATAAAGTGACCATACTTTTTTTTCTCTGGATTTCCTGGAGCGTTTTTTCCTATTTTTACTTGTTTTCGGGTTTTTGAGGGTTCACAAATTGGATTTGTAATGGATTAACAGTGGAGTACACGGATTGCAAGTGGTTGGATTACCTATTCTTCTGCAACATGAATTGTAAGTTATTTAATTTTATTTTCATTTGGGTGGGAAATGTGTTTGTTATTATTATTGTTATATTTTATATCATATCAAACATTGCTTAATTGTCTACAATTCTTTTTTTGGTACATAAATATGTTAGCCAATTATGGAATATTTATTATGATATACATTTTTTATGCTACTTATCACAATTTGATTAAATAAATGAGAGTATTGTTATTTGTGTGTAGATAATTCACAGTAGGCTTTTGGCTATTAAGGATAGATAGTCTAGGCCTCTTGTAGAAGGATATAGGGCAGGGGTCTTCAAAGTGTGGGGCGCGAACCCCAGGGGGGCCACAGAGTGATTGAAAGGGGGTCGCGCATTCCCGATCACATTTCTGCCTGGGGCCCATCTGACTACAGGGATTCAGCCCCCCTCCTCCCCCGTAGTGTGTCTCAGCTCGAGCTGCAGTGAGCTCCGCTGGGCTGTGTCTGCAGTCTTATCTCCAGCACAGCCCGGCACCCCTGAGTTTCACAGGTGGTTAACGGCCATTTGCATATTTACATACCTTTTGAAAGCTGGTCACTGAGGCTTAGTTTTTTTTTTATAGTTCCAGTACCCCCTGGGCCCCAACTCAGCCTTTCCCTTACATTTTGATTTTACATTTACTGCAATAGTGTGAGAATGTATTTCATGAAAAGAAATAATAAAAAGTAGAGCTGCCAGAAGAAAAAAATACCAGCCATTTTTCAACACACTGTTTGCTACCTCTCACATTTTGTTTGCTTTATATACTTGCACAAGTGCCACCATTGCCTACGTAACGTTTGTTCTTGTGTTTGAGTGTGCCATTTATTGCAGTATTATACCTCTACTTTTACGTTGTATGCTTTTGTAACCTGCACACATCACTTTTTCCTCCTGTAATGTACCGTTTGCTACCTCTTGTATTTTGGTTGCTCACTATTGTCACTTTTGCCTCATGTAACTTAACGTTTGCTTTTGTACTTAGTTCACTTGTAATTTTTTCCTCATGTAACATTACTGTTCCTATTGTGAAGCGCTCTGACACCTTCGGGTAAAGTCCCGTGCTATATAAAAACGCAAAAATAAATACATTCGTAATGTGACTTTTCGGTCTTTGTTCCCTTTATCAGTCATGGATCATTGAGGCAGCCCTAGAACACAATTAAAAGTGAATTCTATTTATATTTGCTGTTCCAAGTGTGCACAGATGAGTGCTGAAATATACAGCTTTACGTGACTACTTATTTTTGTACCGTCAGGAACATCAAAATATTGAGCAGGCAACCCTAATCATAGGACTGGAAGTATGTTGCAAGATCAGAATATTTATTTCCTCCACCCTCGATCCCTGATTAATGTCATAATAGCAATAGTTTAACCTATATCTTAAACCCTAAGCCGCAGTCAATAATATGTTGAGTTACTTCAAGTGTCTGGGAATGCACCCTGCATTCAGAGAACTCACTTCTCATTCTAGCACTTCACTTTCATGCTCACCCTGCATTCACAGCGATCACAATGCACTCACACTGATCACCATGCACTCACATCATTCACCCTCTCACCCTGCACTCGCAGTGATCACTCTGCAATCACAATGCACTTGCGTTGTTCTCCCTGTACCTCAACCTGCAGTCACGCTACTCATCTGCACTCATCCAGCACTCATGTGACACCTCATTCACCTGCCCCCTCACGGCTCAATTTGCAACTCGCTCAAACAAGCCCATCATTAACCATGCATTATTTCATCCCACTCTGCACTTATATCAACACTCAAATTCATATGGCCACCTCACTCACCCTGCAGTCACTCTCATACTGTTGCATCGCTCACCGTGCACTCGCATGGGCACTCTTCTCATCCACAGAGGGCAGGGTTTTAGGGACCCCTGCTGCTCCCGGACAGGGCCAGGTGAGCTTCTAATGTGGCAGCACATATTCCTGCGGAGTGGAATTCCCTTCACAAAGGTTGACTAGAGATCTTTCTGATGTTAATTGCTGTATTTTGGTTGTAAACTGGTACCGTTTTATTGCGTGCAAAAAAAATTCAAAATAATGAAGCAATTCTATCCCAAAATAACGTGGCATCACGTAACATTTACATTTTCCTCTCACACAATTTAGTCAAGCCTTCCGTGTAATTTGGTCCTCACCTGCCTCGTAATTCCAGAAGCCCTGCCTACAGGTTTAGAAATGTTTGTGAGTAGAGGGTCCTTATGACTGAAAATGTTGACAGGGGGTTCTCGGCACCCAAAAGTTTGAAGACCTCTGATATAGGGTGACTTGGCTTTGGAGTAGTCTAAACATTTGTTTTGTTTGTTTAGTTAGTTTTGGTCCTATTTGTGTTACTGATTGTTGTATACATAGCTCTTGGTAGCTCTGCTCTTTTTGTAAAGATTCTATTAGTTTTTGGACAGTGGGTTTTCCTCTGCTAGTGGTAGCTTGAAATGCATTGTGCCATCCTTCTACACTATTGTTAGTTTTAGCTTCTTGATTCAGTGTACTTAAATATACATTCCACCAAGCTATGTGAAATTTAGGTTGGCGTTTGTGTCCCGGTCTATGTAGCCTTCCCATCCATGAATCCTCGAAGTAGTCTAGGAGTGGTGCTAGTTTTTCCTCATATTTCTTGTAATATGGGCAATCGATTAGGATGTTATAATGTTCTGCTACATCTGTAACAGGGACATAATATAGGGCTATTATTATTTTAATTTGGAATGCAAAGGTGCTGTCTGTAGCATATTGTATGCTTAATGTAGATTTTTGGAGATGTCTCCAAATGCTTTGATTAAAATGATAATAGTAACCTTGTATTGCTGTGTGTGGAAAAGTTTTAATATACTATTTCTCATAGCTAGTTCGAAATCAAGAATTATTTTCTGTGGAAAATAATAATTTGTTTCCTGTTTTATTGTGTTTAGGACTTCTGTGTAAGTATTTTGTTGTTTGTGTGGCATCAAGCAGTAAATAAAAGGATTGTTAGAATGATGGTACAATCCATGTATGATCTATAGTCGGTAAAAAGGTTTAGGACATGTTTTAAAAGTCCCATCCATCATCCAATTTTGGCACTCTTGTAATTTTCTTAGATTGTTAGCAGTACCAAACATTGTAATTCGGTTGGTGGGGCATTTGTTGTCAAATAGTAAGAATGGTTCCTTATTATGTGTTATACTCAGTTCAGGGGGAATCATGGGCGTCCGCAGGGAGGGGCAAGGGGGGGGCACTTGCCCCCCCCTGGATCACCCGGCCTGCAATGTCTGGTGCTGAGTAAGTGGCATTTTTATTTTCCATTTTTATTTCCATGCATTGTTATATATTGGAATGGATGATGATCGTTAATCTGAACTTTTAATTTTGTGATCAGGCACAGGCAGGCCTCTTTTTTGTATAATTTTAGGCCAGCAGGCAGCAGCACCAAATCCCTATGACATCATGACGGCAGACGGAGAGTGCTGCGCCACCTATCTTACGCTGCAAAGTACCGGGCCCGCGCCCCCGCGTAAGGTCTCACACAGCCCCAACCCCCACAGTGCAGTGGTGTTTGTTTCCAGGGCCGTGACGCTGGAATTCGGGAAAACGGCTGCTGAGCTGACCGGCAAGATTACAGCAATTGAAGGCCCGGGCTTGCCTGCTCCCACAACTTGAAGTTGAAAGTAAGTGAGTCATAGCATGTCCTTGCAAGTTGCGGGCTATAATAGCTGATTTTTCAGCGAGGTGACGAGTCCGACCGACGTGACGTTTTTGAACCCCTTGGACTGCTCACCTCCCTCTCCCTTCGCACTGCGCAGCTAGGTTTATCAGTCAACAGTCAGTTTGTGTCCCATACATTCCACTCTATACAGCCTAATGAATATTACCCCAATAGTTGTTTCTTCCTCTCTCCACTTAATGTTATAATGTTGGTCTTCTTTAAGACCGTTACTTTTCTCCTTTCACTTCACTACCCAATCCATCACCATCAACTTTGTAAAAGCAATGTTAAATCTGGATACGCCTCGCTGATGGTTTGTTGATGGGGGTCTATCTTTATTGCCAGTGGAGGACAGTGTACTGATCTACCCAAGGTTGCTGTACTTATTGTCACTGTTTGAAAACTTGGTGTATTTTCCAAATGCCAATAAACGAAAGTTTAGAAAAAATATATGAATATCACCTCAATTATTTATGCACCCATTCTCTTGCATATAACTAACCACCACTCAAGGCATCGGCACTGCTAGACCTCAGTAGCACTGACAGTCACACACGAATCGATTAAGCAGCCGAGGTTGTTAGGCGTCCATCTTTTTTATGACCTGTGTAACTAGATGTTTTCTTAGTTTCAGGGTTTTATATCCATGGAAATTTGCAATCACATACTTTTCATAAATGCAGATGTGTGCACTGGCACTGCATGGTCTTTTGCGTTGCCTCGCTTTGCAGGTTGTGCAGGCTTGTGCTCTTATTTCTTTCAGTGCATTGCATAATGTGCACTGTGAAGCATTGTTTCTACTTGTGTTTTTCACAGAACAAAGTGTTTGCCCGTGCATTGTACGACATTATGCACATGGAAACTCTGTACCTTTTTTGCAACTGTACATTGCACAAAATTGTGCAATGTGGAGTTGTGTCCATTGAATGGCCCTTTGAATTGCACGGCCTTTTGCATTTTGCCCATTGCAATGCTCATTGTGTTCATCACCTTTGCCTGTTGTGCAGCTGTGTGCACTGCAGCGTCTGTGCATTTCCTGTCTTCTGTCCTGTGTTGTAAACCACTGTGTTGTACAGTTAAATTGCATGCATGTGGACATGTATGTGGTAGTGTGTACATTATATAATACTGGGTCCCTCGATCCATTGTGTGCTACATAGCCATGTGCAACGTATTGTTACATGTACTTTGTAATTAGATGGTTATGGAATTATGCATTTCCAAATGATTCACTTCCAGCTAAGAAAATTATTTTTCCCTGTGAGTGTTTGCTTTTTGTAGGAGGTTCTTACTGTTTTTTTCAGACAGAATATTACTCTTGTCTAGTGCATAATTTGAATTGAGTTGCTTCCAGGCGTTTATAGCAGGACACAATTGGATTGCATCTAAAGGCAGTGTGAGTTTCTTATAGTGGAAGAGTATGGAGTATGCTGCTCCTCCTGTGCCCCAGTTTTTCTTGTGCCCCACCTGGCACACATCATGTCGGAGGATGGTAGTGACGTTAACATTTTGCCCCCCCCCTGGAAAAAATTCTGCGGACGCCCATGGGGGGAATAACAACTTCTTCTAACGTTTTAGGGTTAGGTTGAGTAGTTGTTGTGACTCTTTTTTGTCTTGCAATTGTGCATTTTAGGGAGTCAATTGAGGGGAGTTGGCCAGAAGCATGGTGAGGAACTTTTAAGAGTTCCTCTTTTAGTATTTGGTTTGTTGGTTAATCAGTCCCTGTACTTGCTTCTTTTATGATTTCAAGGGCATCCCTGACCTCAATTTCAGGTATATTAGGCGGGTGATTGTGTTCTTTGGTAGATAGTACATTAGCTTCTTCTGTTGTAGCCCTTCCATAACATTTATTAGAGTAATATTTGCTACATTTCCAAAATACTTTGCGTCCTGACTGATTTCTTGGGTATAAACATACCCCATATAACATAGTAAAAGCTTGTTTTTCTGCAACATAACAAACTCTGCACCTTCAGTCATGTTTTTATTTGTAGTGCTAGGAAAGGTTAGAAGGTTAGAAAGAACTATATTTTAAGTTTAAATACTGCAATACATGTTTTATATGCATTCATATTTCAATGATTATACTTACATTTGTTATTTTGTTGTAATTCAAAATGTTGAGAAGGTGTTTTCAAGCTTTTTCTTGTATTTCCTTGTTATATTTCTGTTGGTAGAAAATGAAAATAATTAGATAATCTATTGTTTTATTACATTTTGAGCGGTTTCTAGGGGGAAGCTGTCTTGTAGTTAGCATTTTAGGGTTTTTAACAAATTTACAAAATATACTTACTATTTTATTTTGTGTAGTCTGTAGCTTTATTGGAGTAGTTTTTTGGATGTCTTCGAAAATACTGTTAAGAAGATAGAATAAAGATAAAATGTGTATTAGAAATTTGGGTTCAATTAATGCAGTTGGTGTGTTACAGAACATTTTAAAATACTTACAATAAGGATTTTGTAGTATATAATCAGTTCAACTTTTATTGCTGTGTTTTGGAGATGTCTGTAGCAGAAATGTAAAAGGTAAAAAGAAATGTTATTTAAACTGTTTTGAGAAATAGTTAAATTTTTAGCCTACTACTTTACTTTTATTTAAAAAATAGTTTAACTTACTTTAATCATTAATGTAGGAGTCTTGTCTGGAAAAGTAGTTTTCTCAGGAAACAATTGGTCAGAGTGTCACCTTCTTCTTTCTTTAGAGTTAGAAGCAGGAAATAGCAGTAGCAAAGTAATCTTTTTATAGTGTGTATTTGATTAGGTACTTCATTTGATTGGATGATTTAAGAATGGGAGCTTTTCATTGGTAGTTTTGAATTTTTTTAAATTTCATTGATATGTTTGGTGTTGTGGAAATGCTATTTATTTCATATTTTTGCAGTAAACCAGGTTTGTTTTTCTTATTTTTAAAATGTATGTAATAATAATTTGCACATATTTGTTAAAAGTATGCTGTTTATTTATAAATTCACTGCAATGTTTGGATGATAAATGTAAAAAAGTTATAATTTTCTTATGTGTGTTGTAAAAAATGTTTATTCTTTGTGTTATATCTATTGTGGAGTGTATTATATATTTAAAATATATAGTTGGATTGTATTTAAAGCGTTTTAGCTATTTTTTATTGAGTCGATATTCCATTATTTTTGATATTAGTGTTATCTATATATTTTGTGTCGATATTTTTGTTGTATACTGTTTAATTTTGTAATACACAATATTTGTTTATTCTATATTTTGTATTTCGATATTATTGTTGTCGATAATTATTATAATCGATATTTAGTAGTCGATATTTTTGTAGGTTCTTCAATAAGTATTGGATGTCGATATTATGGTAGTCGATATTATATCGCCGATATTTTTGCTACTCGATATTGTGCTCGACGATATTATGTCAGTGATCTGATGATACAATGACATTTATCGAACTGATAGAACCAGATACAACAGCAGGGCTGTGTATGCCTAATTGCCGCAGTCATTTTGATGGAGTCCAATGAACCACGCTTTGGGGCTCATTAGGATGGCGGACGGAAGTGCGTCCGCAGCCCTGGAGTATGCGGAACAAGCTTTTTCTGTGTCCGCCTGCCGCGGACACTCCGTCCGCCATATCAGGATAGGAAAGAGTGTCAAAATTCCGTCCACGACGGAAGAGCACGCACCGCCGCCCAACTACACCCGACCACGCGGCGGATGTAACCAATCCAGAGACTCCGCCGTACGGACTGACGTCTACGACGGTCCTCCAAATCAAGATGGCGGAAAATGCACATAAAAGCGCTGCGGAAAAACAACCTGCCTGAACACTGCGGATTCCCCACTGCGAAGATACCATACATAGCTGAGATACCCACAACGATCTGCTCGCCGACATGGACCCAGCACTACACGCATACCCGATACTCTTCGCGATCCACCACATCCTAGTCTTGGCCCACTATCGAGGACGACGCAGGTACGCTACAAACCATTCACTGTCTGGAGGGGAATACCTGCAAGGGTCGTGACGTTGGGAGGGGGAGAGTCATTTATCTGAACCCACTGATTTGAAGCAATTCCAAATACACACCTGTATCACACACGCAGGAATGACTACGACAAACCACGACACATGATTGACTTGCTTTATTACACATAATCGGGGGATAATCACAGTGTATGCTTGAGCATGGGCATTGTGGCCACCACAGCTGGTACATCAGAGGCAGCACATGAGAGGGGCTAGGGGCATCAACAGTCCATAGCACTGAACAGGTACATCAGAGGCAGCACATGAGAGGGCAGACTGCAGTATCACAACAGCAACAGGGCATTGTGGGCATCAGAGCAGGTACATCAGAGGCAGCACATGAGAGGGCAGACTGCAGTATCACAACAGCAACAGGGCATTGTGGGCATCAGAGCAGGTTCATCAGAGGCAGTACACAAGAGTGGCTAAGTGCATCAACAGTCCATGGCACTGAACAGGTACATCAGAGGCAGTACATGAGAGGGGCTAAGTGCATCAACAGTCCATAGCACTGAACAGGTATATCAGAGGCAGGACATGAGAGGGCAGACTGCAGTATCACAACAGCAACAGGGCATTGTGGGCATCAGAGCAGGTACATCAGAGGCAGCACATGTGAGGGCAGACTGCAGTATCACAACAGAAACAGGGCATAGTCGACACCAGATCAGGTACATCAGAGGCAGCACATGAGAGGGGCTAAGTGCATCATCAGTCCATAGCACTGAACAGGTACATCAGAGGCAGCACATGAGAGGGCAGACTGCAGTATCACAACAGCAACGGGGCATTGTGGGCATCAGAGCAGGTTCATCAGAGGCAGTACATGAGAGGGGCTAAGTGCATCAACAGTCCATAGCAATGAACAGGTACATCAGAGGCAGCACATGAGAGGGCAGACTGCAGTATCACAACAGCAACAGGGCATTGTGGGCATCATAGCAGGTACATCAGAGGCAGCACATGTGAGGGCAGACTGCAGTATCACAACAGCAACAGGGCATAGTCGACACCAGAGCAGGTACATCAGAGGCAGCACAAGTACGTGTTCCAAGCAACCCGTCCCAAGGACCACAACAGTGCAAGTCTGTTTACAATGGACAATGTACACACCATGTGCAATGACATGTGAGTGAAGTGAACAGCATCTCACATCACACTATCAGGTGGATTGCGTGAACTACCTGCCTCGGACAGACTGCCAGCACCAGAAACTGGAGTGTGAGACACAGCCACAGCTCGAGTGACTGACAAATGAGCCACAGACCCAGACACACTACCAGCACCAGAAACAGGAGTGTGAGACACAGCCACAGCTCGAGTGACTGACACATGGGCGACAGACCCAGACACACTTCCAGCACCAGAAACAGGAGTGTGAGACACAGCCACAGCTCGAGTGACTGACACATGAGCCACAGACCCAGACACACTGCCAGCACCAGAAACAGGAGTGTGAGACACAGCCACAGCTCGAGTGACTGACACATGGGCCACAGACCCAGACACACTGCCAGCACCAGAAACAGGAGTGTGAGACACAGCCACAGATGTAGTGACTGACACGTGAGCCACAGACCCAGACGCACTGCCGGCACCTGATACAGGACTGTGAGACACAGCCACAGCTCGAGTGACTGACACATGGGCCATAGACCCAGACACACTGCCAGCACCAGAAACAGGAGAGGGCACAACTGAGACAGTGCTACTACATGATGCATGATAGCAAACAACAGACACAGTGCCACTATCTGACACATGCGAGTCAACTGCACCTGTGCCACTGGGACCACTGAAATGATGAGCCACAGGGCTGTATGGGCCAGGAGGCAGGGTGGCTCTGGGAGCTGGGGATAGTTGCATTTGAACCACATCGGGTGGGCATGTGTCAATGGTGTGTGTCTACGTCTCTTAGGGATATGTGAGTGCACCCTGGACAGGACAGGACTGGCAAGTGGTTCGGACTGAAATGAAATATCAGTCACCCACCATAGGTGGAGCATCTGCTGCCGGGGGTCTGCTCTCTGGGGATGTGCTGGAGCCTGCTTGTCGTTTGCTGTGTGGCTGCCTTCTGGCCTCTGCAACATGTGTCATGGGCGATGCTACAACAGGGTCCACCTTCCTCTGCTCCTGACGGGCCCTGATGGGAGTGGACGTAAGGGGTGACTCCACCGCGGAGACATCTGTATTCCGTTCCCTCAACAACATCAGCCTCAGTGCAGCCAGGGGTGATGTATGCCTGTCCTTGATAACGCCAGTGTCAATGGGAGAAGGCTTGTCCCTTGGATGTTCCTTTTCCATAGGAGGAATGTTGTCTCTGGACTTTCCCTGTTCCCTGGATGGTGCCCTGTTCCTGGCAGCAGACTTGTCGTCTGTGGTGTACCTTTCTCCAGAACACACCTTCTCCCTGTGTGTGTGCCTGCCCTTTGGAGTGTCCCTGCTCTTTTGAGGTGCCTTTGTCTTTTGACTGTCCTTGTCCCTGCCCTTGGGAGTGGCTCCTTCCTTAGTAGTGTCCCTGCCCTTGGGAGTGGCTCCTTCATTAGTAGTGTCCCTGCCCTTGGGAGTGGCTCCTTCCTTAGTAGTGTCCCTGCCCTTGGGAGTGGCTCCTTCCTTAGTAGTGTCCCTGTCCTTGGGAGTGTCCCTGCTCTTTTGAGGTGCCTTTGTCTTTTGACTGTCCTTGTCCCTGCCCTTGGGAGTTGCTCCTTCCTTAGTAGGGTCTCAGTCCTTGTGAGTGTCCCTGCTCTTTTGAGGTGCCTTTGTCTTTTGACTGTCCTTGTCCCTGCCTTTGGGAGTGGCTCCTTCCTTAGTAGTGTCCCTATCCTTGTGAGTGTCCCTGCTCTTTTGAGGTGCCATTGTCTTTTGACTGTCCTTGTCCAAGGGAGTGTCCATGGACCTGGGAGTATCCCTTGCCTTGGGAGTACCTTTAGTGTGGGATGCCTGTGTAGCATGTGAAGGCATTTCCCCCAACAACACTTGTGGATCCTGTGTGTGAACTCCAGTGTATCTGACGTTGTCTTTGTGAACAGATTTTGCTGACCTAGGGGATGGTGTCTGTGCCCTCCGTGCCCTGACGTGCTGTCTGACGCTGCTCCTAGTGCAATAACCTGTATTTGAGTCCTGCTCAGAATATTCACTCCCCCCTGAGACATCCAGTGGTGTAGATGGGGAAACAGAAGTAGCACCCAGTCCATGTGACTGTACAATGGCAGACAACACACTGCTTGCCAATTACTGAACTGTCCTGTGTAGACCAGCAAGATTGCTATGCATCCCTTCCATGAATGCCACCACCTGCCCCAACTTCCTATCGTGGTCTTGGAATGCATTTATCAAATTTGTCTGCCCCACACACAGCTGTCGCAGCAGATCAACAGCCTCAGCACAAAGTGCATTTTGGGTCACAGAGGTTGGGGCAGCGGTGCCTGTACCGAACGCCACTCTGCTCCCCCTACTCCTGCGTGCACGAACAGTACATGGTGCAGTTGGCGGCAGTGTGGGCCCTGTGTGTTGTGTCCCGACCAAAGGTGTTGATTGCCCACTCCCAGTCTGTGACGACAGTGCTGACTCACCAACACTGTCGGAAGATGAGGACGATGGTGTCTCCACATGTGAGTCCTCAGGGACGCACCTGTCCCCCTCTCCGGTGCTGCCCTCTTCTGTGTCAGTCTGCGTGTGCGCAAAGTCTGATCCGGATGCATTGCCTCCACTCATCTCTGCCGTCTGTGGCTGATCACCCTCTGCCAAAGCTGTAATGCACAAAAAAGAGGTGTAAGTCATGGGCACACTCACGTACAGTAGGACAAGGAATCCCTAATGCCAATGCTGACAAAGTACATCTAGCACCCAACCTGCACACGGCCCACCCCTACCAGTCATCCTCACATGAAAGAAGCGGTGTTGGCCGTGAAACATGTACAGCATGCGGACAGGCCAGGAGCACGTACATCTGCACACATGTCTTGCCATGGGGCGACGGACCACTACGGCATGTGCTTCAACACTCAACTGCTAAGCAAGTGGCGTCTCAACATGCCGGACCGGGAAGTCACATTAGACTCCGCCAATGGCACCAACATGCCATTGCAACGATACATACGCAACACGGAAGTCACTAATGTGTCTGAGCAACAATACATGCATTGCACTCCCAAGTAACATACACAGACAGTCTGCTTACCGCTACTTTGCTGTTGATCCACACGCAGCCGTTCGGACAGGTCAGGATGCATCACAGCAATGATACGATGCATGAGAGGGGTCATGGAGCGTCGGGCCAGATGTGGCGTTCTTGGAATCATCCCCAGTGTCACTTCCGCTACATTCTTGCTCAGCCGGGAAATGTCGTCCCAGCGTTTGTGGCAGTGTGTATGTCGTCTATTGGACACCCCCACTGCCAGTACATCACGTGCAATGCTCCTCCACACATCCTTGCGAAGGTGCAGCCTGACCTACCATGATGGGAGACAAAAGGGTGCAAGTCAGTGGACAGTTGGCCAGTCACACAGATAGGGGCAACACGTATCTGTCAGCAGCCATGCACATTCCGACAAATGTGTTGGGCCCACAGCACACAGCCAAGATTGCAGGGGCCAGGAGTCATTGACCACCTCATGCACACCAACATGTCCCCCACTGCACTTACCACCTGTCCGGGGGCGCCGTACAGCCGTCCGAAGTTGCGGAGCACACCGTCCACGAGGACATCCAGCTCCGCGGCGGTGAAGGGACGATACCGGATCTCTTTGACTCTCGACATGGCAAGTTCACGGAGTATGGCACTAAGCAGCAGTCGGTGGTCAGCTCAGCAGCAGCAGGTCGAGGTGATGGTCACAGGCAGCAGTCGGTGGTCAGCTCAGCAGCAGCAGGTCGAGGTGATGGTCACAGGCAGCAGTCGATGGTCAGCTCAGCAGCAGCAGGTCGAGGTGATGGTCACAGGCAGCAGTCGGTGGTCAGCTCAGCAGCAGCAGGTCGAGGTGATGGTCACAGGCAGCACTGGTTCCCAGTGTTGAATGTGTGCTTTCGTAAATCACACATATATAGGGCCCTGAGGCCATGTCAGTGGCATACGTCGCCAGCCATTGATCAGCCCTGGATGCGTGTTCGTAAAAGGGCCAATGACTGGCCGTGGTGTTGCGGTGCACTGCTTCCGCTACTTCCGATTGGGCATACGCGGGCCTTGTCCCCACTTCCCATTGGCTGCATGTGCACGGGCTGTCACGGTCACACATTGGCACCCGCATGTGCAAGCTTCCGGGACAGATGCCTCTATTGCAACAATGCACAATCACTGGCGCCACCATGGCGGGGTACGTATTCGGCGGGGGAGGTGCAGGCCAACACATCCTTTAGCTGATGTCAATGGACATGGCAGTTCATGACCCCCCTTACAGTCACATTGCATCATCCACCGTACACCGGCCAGCCTAGCCCGGCCCCGGAAGATTGCACATGCGGTTGCCGATGTGTGACCGTGACGGCCCGTGCACATGCAGACAATGAGAAGAGGGAACACGGCCCGCGTATGCCCATTCGTAAACAGCGGAAGCAGTGCACCGCCATGGCGGTGCCAATGATTGTATATTTGCAGATGATGCACCGTGGTGTATTGTCTGCAGTTGCGTTCTGACGGTTGTGTGCGTGATTGCGTGACTTCATATGTCATGCTCTATTCCATGTGTGTCTATACTATGGCCATCGGTGTGCACACAATGTGCAACACATGTGCATGTTGACGTCGGGTATTTTCCTACACACGTTTCTAGTTCTTCACATCTACACAGTACATCCCGGCTGTATCGCCACATTCTGAATCTGTAGTCAATGTGTGGTTTATGTGAGGTAAAAACTATGGTGGGGTACACATGTATTCAGTGTATGTGTGTTGCCTGTTGTGTCACCATGCATGTAATGTCCGTATGCCCACCATTATTGGTGTTGCCATTGGTGCATGATGAGATGGTGTGTGTAACTATATATATATTGTGTGCATGCACTTGCATGTGTGTCTGTGATGTGGCATCTACACATTTAGGTCATGACACATGTCTTGTTTGCAGTCATGTTGACCTGAGACTAAGTTGCATTGCACATGTTGAGACACATCATGTTGCTAGTGGCTGCACATTGTTGCTACTGCACTCCATGTTGTAGTTACAATCTGAGAGTTGTCACACATATGACAATTGTCCACAACATTTTACTTGTTGGTAGAGTTTGTTGACATGTGACTGAGTTGCACAGCCATGCATTGTTTGTGAATTGACTTGCATTCCATCTACTCCCACACAGGAGGGCTCCAAATGTCTATCGGCCATACACTGTGCTGGAGGATATGGTTGACGAGGAGGTGATCAGGAAATTCTGGCTTGATCGACGTAGATTGATGGAGCTTGTAGAACAGTTGTCTCCTCACCTGCAGCCACGGAGAACCTATCCAGGTTCCATTACACCCACAGCAAAGGTGATGGCGGCACTACACTTCTTTGCAACTGGCACCTTTCAGTAAACAGTTGGACATGCCGGGGGGATGTCACAGTCCATGTTCAGCATGGTACTTCGGGCTGTTCTGAAAGCCATGATGCTGTACAAGGATGACTACATCCATTTCCCACAGCCTGCAGAGTTGGCAGCGGTCAAAGCAGACTTCTATGCACTGGGTCAGATACCACACGTAGTGGATTCCATTGATGGCACACATATCGCTCTCATTCCACCACGGGCACGTGAGCATGTGTATAGGAATCAGAAGCATTTCCATTCCCTCAATGTGCAGGTGGTGTGCCTGGCCGACAACATCATATCCCATGTGTGTGCAAGATTTCCTGGCTCTGCACATGACGCCCACATCATGCGGAGCAGTATTGTCCCCCAACTGATGGCAAATCTGCGTCCAGCACATGCGTGGCTTGTTGGTGAGTATGCTGTGGGGACAGGAGTGATATCTGTGTGACATGGGGTGCCCAACAATTCTGGTAGTGATATTTCTGTCTCTCTCTTCCCCCAACATAGGCGACTCGGCTTACCCAAACAGGCCTTGGCTGCTGAGTCCCATACATAATCCAACTACAGCGGGTGAAATGCGATACAATGATGCCCATGGAAGGACACGTAGAGTGGTTGAACGTACTTTTGGACTGCTGAAGTCTAGGGTTCGGTGCCTGGATAAGACCGGAGGGGCCCTGCCTTACTCACCAGGCAAAGTATGCAGGATCGTGATTGCCTGCTGCATGCTCCACAACCTGGCTGTGCGCAATAACATAGAACTGCTCTTGGACCCTGAAGAACAACAAGTTCCTCGTTCTCCCAACCCACCCATGTCGACTGATGAGGATAGTGGTGAGGAAGAAGGTGTGGACCAGAGGCGCCAGCTCATTGAACGCTACTTCCCTTGAATGTGAGTGACCACCTCTTGTGCTGGTTGACTATGCCTTATGTATGTTTGCTGGTGTTGTGTGGTTGTGGTGTGCATCATCTGTGTGTTCTGCTATGTGATGTTTGCATGTGTGTGTGTTTATTTATTTGGACATGTAAGTCTCCATGATGTGTGTCCTCTCATCCAATGATTTTGTGATGAGTGTGGTTTGTGGAATGTTGCACTGCAGTGTGTTGTGATGGGTGTGATTCTGTTTCCTGACGTGTCTTTGCTGTCTCTGTTTTTCCCTAGGTCACTCCCGCAACGGCATGATTATGTACGACTTGGATCCCTGCACCTGTTAACGTCTGTTTCTGATACAATCATGTGAATAAACATGGAGGCAACACATCATTGAGTGAGTAAGTGGTATTTATTTACAGGTTGTGCATTGGTGCTGGTGCATAGTTACAAATAAGTGTGGGGTGGTGGAGTGGGAGTTAAAGGTAATGGCAGATGAAATGTCTATGCTGACACCACATTGGGTGGTGTCTGGCTAGTCCAGCAGACCTGTGCCAATGATTGGCTATGTGGGACTGGATAGTTTGCTGGGTGAATGGCGGGCTCAGGCAGTGTCTCAGTCATTGACAGCCCTCTTGGGGCGTGTGGATGGAGCATCCCCACGGCTCTCCCTCACTTCCAGCCTCGGACGGCCCCTCCGTCTTGGGGGCGGGACAGAGTCAGCTAGGGGGCAGGTTGGTCAGGTGCCACATCCATTGCCAGGGGCGCAGGTGGCGGTGGCGGTGGTGTTGCTGCCCGTGGCGTTGGTTGAGGGGGGGGGGTGGGGGTGGGGGTGTTGGGGGCTATCCATCCCCTCCACATTAATGTCTGCTGGGCCATGATGTCAAATATTTGCCCAAGGTGGCTGTCAATGGCCCGCAACATGTTGGTGTTGTCCACTGAGTCCTGGTGGGCACGATCTGCCTGTGCCTGGCCACGCTCGTTGTTAGCCTGCACCCTGGCTAGGGCTTCCAGTGACTGTGCCACAGCATGGGGTGGGTGTCCTTCCTCTGCACGACGTTGTGTAGAACTCCTGCCTGGCTGATGTGGCCTCGGCTCTCTCGTTTGATGCCCACTCTCCCTGCGTGGCTCAGATGTCATAGGCCCAGCGTCGTGCTGTGGGTTAGGCAGGGTGGCAGAGGCAGGAGTGGTGGTACTGGTGGTGGTGGAGTTGGTGGTGGTGGTGGCTGTGCAGGTCACTGTGGCCGGTGTAGCAGGAGTTGCAGAGGCGGCAGTAGTCGGGGCTGGAATTTCCTGGGAGCCAGATGGCCGTGGCAGCCCGCTTGTGCCCGCACCATCCTCTGCACCGGAGCTGGCTGTGGCATCGTCCCCAGATAGTCCTGTGTGAGGTGAGTCTTGAGGCCGGATGGTGGGTCCACCAGTTAGATTACGATCACCTGCGGGAAAAGATTGTGCAGATCAGTACTGTGGACATTACGTGTTCATTTCAAATTGATGACATTTCAGTGTCCAGTCGCACACACCCCACCCACCACCCCCGCCCTCCCTGTGGACATGGGGGCCTGGTGGGAGTTGTAGTGCTATCCTCTCACACACACCACCCACCACCACCGCCCTCCCTGTGGTCATGGGGGCCTGTTGGGAGTTGTAGTGCTATCCTCTCACACACACCACCCACCACCACCACCCTCCCTGTGGACATGGGTGCCTGTTGGGAGTTGTAGTGCTATCCTCTCACACACACCACCCACCACCACCGCCCTCCCTGTGGTCATGGGGGCCTGTTGGGAGTTGTACTACTGACCTCTCACACACACCACCCACCACCACCGCCCTCCCTGTGGTCATGGGGGCCTGTTGGGAGTTGTAGTGCTATCCTCTCACACACACCACCCACCACCACTGCCCTCCCTGTGGTCATGGGGGCCTGTTGGGAGTTGTACTACTGACCTCTCACACACACCACACACCACCACCGGTCTCCCTGTGGACATGGGGGCCTGTTGGGAGTTGTACTACTGACCTCTCACACACACCACACACCAACACCGCCCTCCCTGTGGACATGGGGGCCTGTTGGGAGTTGTAGTGCTATCCTCTCACACACACCACCCACCACCACCGCCCTCCCTGTGGTCATGGGGGCCTGTTGGGAGTTGTACTACTGACCTCTCACACACACCACACACCACCACCGCCCTCCCTATGGTCATGGGGGCCTGTTGGGAGTTGTACTACTGACCTCTCACACACACCACACACCACCACCGCCCTCCCTGTGGACATGAGGGCCTGTTGGGAGTTGTACTACTGACCTCTCACACACACCACCCACCACCACCGCCCTCCCTGTGGTCATGGGGGCCTGTTGGGAGTTGTACTACTGACCTCTCACACACACCACACACCACCACCGCCCTCCCTGTGGACATGGCGGCCTGTTGGGAGTTGTACTACTGACCTCTCACACACACCACCCACCACCACCGCCCTCCCTGTGGACATGGAGGCCAGTTGGGAGTTGTAGTGCTATCCTCTCACATACACCATCCACCACCACCGCCCTCCCTGTGGACATGGGGGCCTGTTGGGAGTTGTAGTGCTATCCTCTCACACACACCACCCACCACCACCGCCCTCCCTGTGGACATGGGGGCCTGTTGGGAGTTGTGGTGCTATCCTCTCACACACACCACCCACCACCACCGACCTCCCTGTGGACATGGGGGCCTGTTGGGAGTTGTACTACTGACCTCTCACACACACCACCCACCACCATGTGGTCATGGGGGCCTGTTGGGAGTTGTACTACTGACCTCTCACACACACCACACACCACCACCGCCCTCCCTGTGGACATGGGGGCCTGTTGGGAGTTGTACTGCTGACCTCTCACACACATCACCCATCACCACCGCCCTCCCTGTGGACATGGGGGCCTGTTGGGAGTTGTAGTGCTATCCTCTCACACACACCACCCACCACCACCGCCCTCCCTGTGGACATGGGGGCCTGTTGGGAGTTGTAGTGCTATCCTCTCACACACACCAACCACCACCACCGCCCTCCCTGTGGCCATGGGGGCCTGTTGGAGTGGTCTACACGTTGGTGAGTATGTGGACTGCATGCATGGTTTGGGGACTGGGAGATGTGTCTTCTGAGTTGTGTTAGGCACACCATGTCGTTGTGCTCGTGTTGCTTGGTTTGTACTTACCAGCCTCTTCTCCTTCCTCAATTCCTTCAAGGGTCTCTGGGAGCAGTAAGCCCAGCACCTTTTCCTCCCAGTCGGTGTAGGGTAAGGGCTACGGGGGGGGGGGGTTCCGCCGCCAGTGTGATGTGCCCGGAGATGGTTTTTGGCACGAATTGCTTTCACCTTTGGTTTTAAGGTCATGCCCCTGCCTCTGTATCTCCTGCTTGGTCCTTGGCACGGTCCCTGACGCATTCACCCTAGTAACTATCCTGTCCCATATGTGATTTTTTCTAGCCTCGGTGGTCTGCTGGACTAGGGCCCCGAATAAGTGGGGTTCAACACAGATGATTTCATCCACCATTACCTTTAACTCTGTGTCCGTGAACTTAGGGTTCTTTTTGGGTGCCATGGTGTGTGGTGCTCAGGGTGTGGGTTTGAGTGAGTTGGGAGGTGCAGGTGTGTGGTGTGTAGGAATGGTGTGGTGGGTGTTTGTGTTGTGGGTGTGTTTGGGTGGTGGTTGTGTTTCTCCTATAGGTGCGTGCTGTAGGTAGTCTTGGGCCTCTTGCTAGCAGCTATGCTGTGATGCAAAGGATTGTGGTAGTGGGTGGGAGTAATTTTATAGTCTGTGTCTTGGTCCTGTCTCAATGGTTATTGGCAGTAAGGTGCTAGGTGGGTGTGTTGACTAGTGTGCATTATTTGGTATTTGGGGGTGGGACATTGTGTCTTGTGATTGGTTTTGAAGTTTCATGTGGGTGGTAGTTCAGTTTCCTGTGTTAGCTATTTACTTCCGTCGCTATTTTTGTCATTGGTTTGACGGTAGGGATGTTGTTCGTGTTGGCCTTTCGCTGTGATGCACGGTTTCTCGTTGCATTGTTACCGCAGCGGACGTGGATTGCGGTGCCTACCGGGGTACTTGCAGAGTTATCCTAATCGCGGACACGGAGCCTCCGCAGGTATAGAGGGAGATGTGGCTGTTCACGTGGTCATGTGCGTACGCGGAGGCCGGTGTTTCATCGGTTCCGTCCGCTTGCGGCGGTCTCAGGTGTACTCCGACCGCCGCGGATGGAGTTTGGTGTGCTCCGTCCGCCGCGATCGGAGTTTCGTTCAAATATTATCCTAATCGCTATGGCGGTTTATCCGCGGACCGGTCCGGGGTATCTTGCCACCTTCCTTGGCGGACGGAACACGTTTCCGTCCGCGGTCCTAATCGACCCCATAGAGAGGTAAAGATAGAGATTAGGGGTGGGCGTCTGGTTAAGTGGACCAACTCTGCCCACACATGGAACTCCGCAAAATTCCATGGAGTTTTTATGTAACTCCATGGAATTCTACCTAGTGCAACCCTGCAAGCTCCGCCCACCCCTTGATATCATCCCTCTTGATGTACCCTTTCCCCATATGCTGATTGAAACCCTGCCACCATCTGTGCTGGACTTGATCTTCAAGTCCAATTACTTTTAGCTTGTCTCCTGAGCAAACAAAACAAGACCAAAAAAACAAAAATCCAGCATACATATATCAAGATATCACTTTAAAGAGATATAAAAACTGCAGTTTGTTCTATATAAAACTATGGATGCATCACTTTATGTGCAAAGTACCTGAGATGCATCAAAATTACAATCCAAATAGAGGAGCTGGGGATATGAGGCACCGGAAAGCAAAGCGATGCGTGGCTTACTTAAACATAGAGGAGGTGATGCATCGATTTCTTACTGCTACATGGGGGAGGTGATGCATTGGATCCTTACTGTGAGAGGAGGTGATGCATTTGTTTCTTACTGTGTGGAGAGGTGATGCGTTCATTCTCTGGACATGCAGCTTCAGTTTTGTACTGAAGCCCAGCGTCAATGTAGTCAGGTGCGATGCATGGAAATCTGGATACGCTTGAGGTCGATGCGGGGATGGCAAACAGGCGCTGTGTCGATTTCTTCAGCTGCGGTCCAGATGCAGTGATCTTCTAGGCCGCTCATGCGTCGAAGTTAGAGCGGTGTTCTCGGACTGCGAAGACCGGTGCGCTTAACTCAGGCTGGAATGGTCCTTCGGGCCGCGTGCAGGGGCTGCGTCGATTCCTTTACCCGCAAGCTGGCGGTGCATAGAAATTTCTAGCATATGGCAGTACTACGTCGGAAAAAAATTCACCGAAAGGGCAAAGCATCGATTTAGCAGGGTTTTGCAGCTTTTTGCAGAATTAACCACCTCCAAGGGCCCAGAGCTGGAATTGGCACGAGGACAGAACTCCCAGCAGAGGAGTTCAGAGAAGCTGCAATTAAGTCTTTGATGGCCCTGAGACTTCTTAACAGGAGGCATGCACACACAAGCCCTTGGAGAATCTTCACAAGCAAGATACACAGCAAAGTCCAGTCCTTTTCCTTTCCAAAGCATTAGCTTCAACTTCAGGCCAATCCAGCAAAGCCACCCTGAGCAAAGGGGCAGTAAACCTCCTACCAGCTCATCAGCTCTCCTCCTTGGCAGAGGTTCCTCTTGATCCAGAAGTGTTCTAAAAGTCTGGGGTTTTAGATTTAATACTTATACCCCTTTTGGATTTTTAAGTTGGCATTCTTAAAAGGATTGCCTTTGTAGTGCACTAGTTCTTGTCCTGCCTGGTCTTGGCTCCAACCTTTGTATGCACAGCAATAATGCACTCAAAAATTTGACAATACTCTATTGTCTCAGTTACTTAAAGTACTCCTCGTTGGTGTGCTGATTCTAAAGTTGATCTACCTGACCACTAATTCTGAAAGAACATTTACTCTAAGGCAACCTGCCCTAGACAGAATCTGCACTACCTTGATTCACACCTGCTGAGTGAAACTTATCTTTAGCACAATTTAATGAATCGATCAAGCTAACATTTTACAAATAAACCATACCTGAAGAACTGCTAAATCAAAAAACAATTTGTGAAAAAATGATTCATCCAGCGTGGTACGTTGGTTCTTTTGTTCAGAGCACTGTTACTTAAACTTCTGGCGAGGATTACAAGCTTGTCAGTAGCAAATCCCAATGCATTTCGGGTGCTTGCTGCACCCGTCTTCAGGGGAAATGTAAAAAACATGTAACGAAATCAATACTGGTGCAACAAACGAATCTAAAGACCTAACATTCATCCGTGGGGATTTTTAACATGCATGGTCCGTGTCAAATGCAACTCTAAAATATTAAAGTGGCAGTAAGTTTGTTATGATCAGAGCTTTAAGCATGGCCATGTGCAGTATAAACCGAATCTCTAAAGAAAAGAGCAGACAGAAAACCGATTCTAAAATGCCTTCTGAAAACACCAAACCAATGTGTGTTTATTAGTAAAAGCAGTGTCGTCATGCACGTCCTTTCAATGACTTAATAAGTTAAAAAAAACAGAAAAATACCTGAAAGGTGTGGCTAAACATACCTGCATAGTTGTGGGCCAAATAAAAGATCTGAAATGTGAGAGTAACAGACATTGAAGCCTTATGAGATACGCAAATGCCAATTATCTCGCAAAGAAAATTGTGTGTATACTCTCACCTCTAATGTAACGAGGTCTGCTGCAAGAAGTGTCTGTCATCCAGAAAAACCTGAAATGTGTTTCTGGTGAAGCAGATAATCACTAAAAAACTTTAACCCAAGGCTATTGATGATAATGCCGAAGTAAAAAACTCAAATAAAGTCAAATATCCTGTGTTTGTTCTCACCTATAATGAAAAAAGGTTTGCCGCAAGAAGCCTCAATCAACCAGAAACACCTGCTGCTGCAGGTATAATATCGCAGCTGATCACTACAAACATGAACACAAATGACCGGAGTGTATTAATGCTCTTGCCAATCTATTTTACAGTCATAGGGCCAGATGTTGGAAGGCAAATACCGGTCGGTAACGGCCGATTTTGGCCGTTACCCACCGGTATTTGAAGATGGAGATGTAGGGGCATGTTAAAATACAGATTCGGTAATTTTTCCGAATCGGTAATTTTACTGATTCTGTAAAATACGGATTCGGTATAATTACAGATTTTGTATTTTGACATGTAGGTTGCACTGCAATCAGTGCTACAGGGGTTAAAGAATTTGTTATTTACCACCAACTAGAAGTTGGTGGTAAATAATGAAAACCCTTTAAAAAGCATTTTTTTTTGCTTTTTAAACAGTGCCATGTTGCAGACATACATGCCCTAAGGGCATGTATGTCTGCAACATGTGCACCCATGCACAATTGAGGGGTGCAACAGGGTGTCAAAGTGATACCCTGCCACGCTTCAATGTTTCCCCCAATTACCGAATTGGGGCCAATTACCGAATCGGTAATTGACATTCATTCCTTTGGGTCTCCAGGCCCATAGGAATGAATGGCAATTACCAATTCGGTAATTACCGATTCATACCGATTCGATAATGAAATCGGTAAAATTACCTAAATCCCGATTGCCAGTTCTTAAATACCGAATCGGTATGATTCGGTATTTAAGAATCGGTAATCTGGGATTACCTATATCTGGCCCATAGTGCCTTGCTAAAAAGTGAATGACCCCATCTCACCTCGGTCAAAACGAGTTGCCGCTCGCTCAATTACTTTATGTTCAGGATCAAAACCATTGACCGTCTATTGGAAACAATACTCCAGAGATACTCCAGAGGAGTGGAGATAGCATTGTAATAGGCCTATTTAGGTGCAGGTGACAGCTCTTCCCACCACTCTAGCTCCGGAAGTCCCATCAGCCTCTTGATGGGCCTCCAGAATATGCAGGGCAACCCTGAACTGCTTTTGTGTGGCTATCTAGAGTGACTGCACAAACAAAACAGCCGTCAGTCTAAACCAGACGTTGATTACACAGACAGATGGAGGCACAGGTTGATAAACCAAGAAAATGCCCCCTTTCTAAAAGTAAAAAGGAAAAAAGGAGGGGTTTTCGTCCATGCAACGCCAGGTTAGGACGTATACTGAAACAAAAGAGAGACAACCGGCCTGTCAGGTTCTAGGCCGCTATTTATTTATGCAGACTCAAGCTAAGACTGAACCGTTCTTAAGCTCTGAATACCAATAATCACATTGTTTTTAACATTTACAAGACATTTACAGAAACATTTTCAATCATGGCTGAGTGAGGTACACTTCAATTCACAGGACTTTATAATCGCAACTTGTGTAATATTAAAGAATAACATACAAAAAATTTGCACTAAAGTCAAAATTGTAAACAACATAAATTACAACAACAAAAGTTACACCAGCAGAATATTCACAACTATTGATTATACAACGCAATTCCAAAAAAAAAAGCCCTGTAACTTGGCCTGTGGTCAAGGAACTGCTGCCACATTAGATAAATATGTATTTCTCTGTGGGGTAAATTAAGAAACCCTCATCAGAGTTCAGGAATGTCCCTGTATGTCTTTTGTGGAATGAAGGATGGAGAATGCTGACACGTTTCCAATCCCGGTATTCAATCAGGAATTTTCATCAGGGCTACATGCACGGTGTAACCTGAAATTAAAATGAAATAAAAAGAAATTACCTACAGAGAATGGCCCCTTGTCCTATCGTAGCATATTGTGACAAGAATCATTTAAAAACTAGCAATACCTGAATTCTTAAGGGTAATTTGAAATGCGTCTTGAATATGTAAATTGTCATGTATCCAGAACCTGTGAAATCAGGACAGTCAAGTATAAGTGGAATTGTTTATTTTTTGTCTGTTGTACCGATATCCAAATGAGCATTACCTTCACTTACAGGCTATTTTTAGTTGGATAGTGTTGAAAGGAAGGGTTCCTGTGGGTCCACCTTTTGTTTCTTCAGTTGTTACACGGCAAGCTAATGCTGCGTGCTTAACTGCAACCTAGGGTAATGTGTGCACATGTGATTAGTGGTACTGATCATTTCCGTTCCAGTGCAATAACAAAGAATTCTTGGTGCGTGAAACATTTAAAGTTCAACTTACTTAATTACGCAAGCGCCCAAAGGCGTTGCTTTCCCAGTCTGGCTCTTTGAAAGATGCAATCGATCTGGAAAATTAAAGAAAGTAGAACACTAACTAATGTTTCTGTTGCCTCGTGTATTACAAATACTGGCTGAGGCTTAGCATGTAGTAAAGAAAATTCTGCAGCCCTAGCACTTACTTACTTCCTACTTGCCATCCATGAATGAGTGCTCCGTTTTAGGAATCCAACCGTCTCCTCAATCAGTTGAAGGAGACCCATATGGTTTGAATTCACTATATGCTTTTTGGCAAGAAGTATGCAGTGTTACCACTATGATGCATTCTGGGATTAGCAGTTCTCAGGTGTACAGGTACTAGAGGCTCGATTTTGTCCATTCCATTGTATGCATCAAGCTTCTAAGGCTATGTTAATGTCAATAAAGTTTATTGCCTGGAACTGTCATGTTTTGGAATTTATTTCCAAGTTTAATGTTTTTAAAAAGAACCTACCCCTAATTTAATAATAAAACGCAATTTTGTATGAAAAGGTGATGTGCCTAAACTAGGTGGATCGATAATTAATTTATAAGGGGTAAATCAAACGGGCATATTTTAATAACTATTGTGAAGAAATAACTGTTGTTTAACTGTTATTCATACAGCTCGTGACATCTGCAATATTTACAAGGGAATGTAGTAACTGTGCACATAAACAATAGTTCTGTCGGGTAAAAAACACGTGATTCAAACTCTTAGAAAATGAATTCATGCAATTATTTGTCAAGTTGCAGTATTACTTGCTCTGAAAAGAAACATTGAAAAGAAAATGCAAATCCAAGACAACCGAGAGGGTATAAACAAATTATTTTATGAATTTAGTGTCATTCATAATTACCCTGTATTCAACATATACATTAGACATTAAGCATATTTTACAAAACGGCGCATCAGACTAAGGTGATCGTGATATTGAGTGCAGTGATGACATAGAACCAGTGACTTTTATACAAGTGAAGGAAGGGAGGGGGGTAAAATGTTGGCCAAAGCGGAATTCAATAGGAGATATTCCTCTGTGCCACTACGGTTGGCGATTTCTATGGAATACTCTCTTTTGTTCCAGGCGTTTCTTTGTAGATGACCAATCACAACTCTGTAATGCAGCATTGTGAGTGATTGGTTTTGAGCATCCTGGTTCGACGCTCTACCAGGGAATGGGGGCCTGGGCTTGTTCTCCATGCAGAGTGTAATGCAACCTCTATGAAGAACGGGGGAATGTGTGAATGAGTGGTTTGGGCGGCCCGAGAGGACAGGACAAACAATCACTGTATACTTAGGAGTGGTCAAACCCCTCCTCCCCTGCCCTGCTCCAAGAGCAGAGCAGACCCGAGAAGCAAAGCCACCCGCAAAGCAGCAGGAAACATACTATTATAATAAATCAAAGTTATTATCACTTTACTTTGCAGTGCACTGCTTAAAAGCAGTGGGGGAAGCTCCTCCACCATAGGGGAGGAGCTGCCCCTGCTTCACAAGCCAACGGGCTACCCATCCTGACCCCCAATTCATCCCCTCGGCTTATCCATGTGCCATCTTTGCCTCCATCTGTGCATAAGCCACTGCTCCCAATGGTAATGGGAGCCGACCCCCTGCAGTCTACCCTCCCCTAGTCGGATCAGCAGGGGAGGTAAGCGTGAGGCCGCTTTACCAGGGGCGGCTCCTCTGCTATGAGGAGGAGCGTCGCACCACTGCAGTGCACTGCTACTAATGGATGTCGAGGAGCTAATATAAGAACAGGATGATTAAGGATTTTGACAGTGTTGCAGCGTGGAGCCGATTATCGTGCGAGCTCCATTTTTGGTGGCTAGACTATGCTGCTAAAAACTGCTTTTTAGCTCAAATATATACAAATATTGCGTTACATATAACGCATTATTTAGTGTATTTCATGAGCATTTTGGTGTGTACCTATCAGTCCTTCTAGACCATTAACGTAAAAACAAGATAGATAAACTAACAATAAATAGTTTTAGTTGCGTTTTATCTATTCAGTGACTAACGTTTATATTAATAAAATGCGTAACACCATCTACCACTATAAACAGTGAATAATAAAACCTTGCATTTCCCGCAAAACAATGTTGCAGCCAAAATGACTGAATATGCAACGTTTACAATCTTGCCAAGATGGAAATTAGAATCATTTTCAGTAGCTGGCAATCTCCCTAGGATAGATTGGGCTGAAAAGGTCAGTGACTCTTTGAGTTGTCAAAAGAGCAATCATTTCTATGGCATGTGAGAGAAATAGGCTTACTCGGTTCTAGGATTGATTGGCACTAAGACATTTAAGACATGCATTTGCATTTATAGTTTTTTTCAATTACATTAATCTGTAAGGAGCCTCAATACTAAGCAGACAAATATTACAACAGAACCTAAGTCAAGAATAAAACGAAACAGATCTCTTAAACTGAGTGAGAAACAGATTACCTAGACATCAACTATTTCGCGGTGACAAATCCATCAAATCTTAACCTGTATCGCATTTTTTTATGCTTCAAAGTAATCAATCAAAGATTTGTTCTTGCATGCATGCCACAGGAGTACGTAGATGAGATGACGGAATTTTGTCCAGGTGATGAGTAGCTAGAAAAGCTACTTGTGCATTTCTAATAAGCCACACAAAAGGATTAATTACAAATTGGGCTCCATTGGGCTCATTACGATGCCGGACGGACTGGCTCCGTCCATCACGGTGGCGTGAACGGGGACTGTCCATCATGCATGTGGCGGTCCCGCATACCCTATTATGATGGGACCGCCACCCAGGCGATCTTGTTCCACTTGATGACAGCAGCACTGCCGTGATGCCAAGACGAGCATGTTGTATATTTCACTGCACTACGTGGCAGTGAAATGTTTGGGGTTACCATGGATACCCCCAGTGCATCCTCACCTCCCCCTACCACAACGGGCCCCCAAAATCAAACTCCACCTGCCTTTCAACGGCGGTTGCACTGCCGCGGAAAGGCTGGCTGGAGACTGCATCATAATTTGGCGGATGGTGCTTGCTAGGCACCGCCACCATTTTGTGGATGCAGATCGCTCTGACGGGCAATCGTAACGATTGCCTTTGGCTGGTCTGTGGCGGACGGGTTTTGACTCCACCGCGGTCACGGTCTGAATCCCACCGCCATAGTAATATGGGGGTGAGATAATCGCGGACCGGCGGTGGCAGTCCTTCCGCCATCATAAAGAGCTCCCCTAGGTTATCTAACTAGTGTCCTACTTCTGTCCTTTCCAGTGTGTTCTCATAGCCTTCTTGGTCATCTTTTTACACAGCAGTCGTTTACCACTTGCCCTCATAGTGCTGTAGTACAACTGGTTTAGTGTATGAGACTCGCATCTTAAGAGCGAACCAGGAAACAACCAGGCATTCAGCTCTTTGCAGAAGATCAGTAGATTGTGTTGCTTGAGAAGACCCCAGGGTAGAGGCTTCCTCCTGCCAGCTCTCACAAAGGTGGATGGTTCACTTTCTAGAACAGACAAGCCCGCCGTGAATAATGATTGTTCAAATGAATTGAATTGGTTTATTGCATGATTAACAAAAATCGTTGCAATTAAAACCCTGGATAAAAGACAAAATTTCCTGTTTCTTCGAACAATGTACACCTGTACAAAAATAATGTTTCTATGGTTACACCGTACCAGAACATTGATACCAAACATAAACATCTTTTATCACGGTCACACGGATTGTTCAAATGATTGTCCGTGGCAATAATGGAAAACCTGGTCACATAAAAAAAATATGTTTGATCTCCATGGACACCGTCAATATGCGGAGCAGCCGATGAATACCAAAAAATCGTGATGGGTGAAATGCACGAAGCAAACTCAGCCTTTGGCAATTTGCTATCATTAAACAGATCTGAATGTCAGGCAGCAAAGGCTGAATCTAGAGTAGGCAGCAGCCCCTGAGACATTGGTGGTACGTAATTTCCTGCCCCCTGCTGGACCTAATGATTAACAGGGGTTCTAGTCGTTCTGCCCCACCTCAGACAACATTTTGAAAAATACAACCAGGTCAAATGATTCAGCTTGCACATCAGGAGACATTGATGACATTTCTCTATACTGTTGAGTCTTACCCTCCCAAGGATTTTGGAATTTTACTGAGCATACAAAAGATTGATGAAATGATGCAAAATAGTAGCTTTCTCAAAGCATAGCCCTGCCCAAATGTTGATTAAAAGATTTGAAAGTATTACAAGCATTTAAGAAAATATTGATATGAAAGGTCACATGACCTTTCATTTTTCAAAATGTACATATCATCTTTCTTAATTTCATTCTTCGATCCTTCGCTTCCAATTCGATTCTAGTGGTACATTAAGACTGATATTCTAAATTGAATGCAGGTTTGACAAATCAAAACTCACGCAATAAAGGGAAAACGCTAGACTGATGTCATAGGCTCATGTAGCCATGCTGTTGTTCGATTACATAATGATCACAGGATGAGACATTAGACTGGTTGAACCAATCAAACATGCTTAAGGGTTAGACCGAAGTGGAAATACTATCATAAAAGTCATAGCAATATAGATGATAGCATGCAGCCACACAAGTAAAGTGAACACTAACCACGGAGCCAAGTGCCCGCCCCTCTGGGCCAAGAAACTAATATCTTTTATTAATTTGTTTATTCTTAGTTCGAATATAAACCATCCATCCACAAGTGCAGATTCAAGACACATTATACAGTCAAAAGATATTAAAATTACACATTAAAATCAAAATATAAAACATTACAAACGTTAACTAAATCATCTATCATGTGCATGGGTCACAGTTAGTTTGCAACCCTACTTTCATTATTTTCATTCTTAAATGTCATGGTGATTCCACCAATGTGAAAACTCCAGACGCAATGCTGGCACTGGTACCAGATTTAAATATTCTGTTTGTGAGCACACACGGCCTAAATTCAGTCCCCAGACTGGACAGAAAAAGACGAATTGATACTCAATTTCGTTAGTCTGTTTGCACATCGGACACACCTTGCATGCTGGGTGGGGTCTCGACCATGCTCTCTTAAAGGTCGCAATTGGTAGCTTACCCACCCTGAACTTAATATATAGCGATCTAGCTATGGTTGGCTCAGTATAGTCCATGAATTCTTCAAACTTATATTTCCTTTTTGGGGATAAGCACTCATAATTCACTCGGCCAAAAATCAACTAGAAGCCTCCTAAACTCATCATTAATTCATTAAAAAATGTCAGCATTGAATCTATGTAGAAAATACAGTAATTTCATTACAAATATTGGCTTGGCAGCGCCTCAAAACAGACATTTCACCATGAAATACATCCTATTCATTTTGTGTACATGACTTAATTCACAGACGATTGTCATTCCAATTAGAAAATATCACAATGTGTAAGATGTATATTCTTAGTACATGCATATTTGGTCCTCAAATATCAGCTTGCCAATTTCTCCAGGCACTTAGATATACTATTGTCACATGGAAAGATTCTGCCTTTCTTGCCTTTTAATACTATAATATACAAGCTATGATCAGATTTCAAAGTTTCTCAGAAACATGCTAATGCTATGTATAATTATTGGTGGATTGGTCACAATATATCAGATATGGAACATTGGTAATTTAGGGATAGACATAATTTCTACAACAATAACTACAACATGGATAGGATAGACTACTTTCGTTCAAGGGATAACTAGTATTTTGCGAAGAGTGCCTACAATATTGCAAGGATGCGTTGATATAATGTCAGAGATAATAAGAATGTCAAAGACATTGCCCATATCAATCAATCAGGATTTGTAGTGCATGCCTCATGGCTAATGGCTAATCACCAGTGAAGGTATCCAGGTTCTATGATTCTGCTGCAATCAGTTGAAGAGCAAGGTCTTGAGACCCTTTCTAATTTTTGTGAGAGAGGATGCTGTTTTTAAGGTTGGGGAAAGTTGTTAAAGGACTTGGTGGCATGGTAGGAGCAGGAGCGTTCTCCGCTGTAGCTTCGGCGTGTGAGGGGATTGTGCGCGAAGGCAAGGGAGGTGGAGTGCATGTGTCTGGAGGGTTGGTGGTAGTTCAGGTAGTGGTTGATGTATGGTGGTCCTTGGTCATGGAGAGCATTATAGGCGTATATCAGCAGCTTGAACTGGCGTCTCTTCTGGACAGGTAGCCAGTGGAGGTTCATGAGGTGGGGGGTGATGTGGATCCATTTGTGGAGGTTGAGGATGTGTCTGGAGGCTGAAATCTGCGTGGTCTGGAGTCTTTTCAGAAGTTGGGGGGTGATTCCTGAGTAGAGCGCATTGCTGTTGTTGAATCGGCTGGTGACTAGGGCTTGGGTGATGGTTTCCTGGTGTCGATGAGAATCCATCTGAAGATCTTTCGGAGCATGCAAACGGTGTGGAAGCAGGCAGAGGCGACTGTGCTGATCTGGCATTTCATGAGTTTGCTGTCTAGGATGATGCCAAGGTGGCAGGCATGGTCTGTGTTAGTCCAAGTGGCCACCAAATGTTGTCCCATGGGGGGTTGTTGTTTCCAAAGATCAGCACTTCGGTCTTGTCAGTGTTGAGCTCTGGAACAAACCACATGGGAATACCGAACACCAAAAGAAATCATCATCAGATGCGCGACACTAGCCCTCAAAAGAAATTTCTTTGAGTTCGAAGGGTCCCTCTACCTGCAAATAGGGGGCACTTCAATGGGTAGTGTTTTTGCGCCAAGCGTAGCGGGTTTGTATGTGTATGATTTTGAGAAAAAATACATCCTCTCATCCGACAACCCATACCTAGATAACATCAAATTCTGGCGTAGAGATATTGATGACGTGCTAGCCATCTGGAAGGGCCCACAAGAAACTCTAACAACATTTATAACTTGGCTCAACACTTGTGATCAACACCTTCACTTCACCCACAATATGGATAAGAACGAAATGGTCTTCTTAGACATCCAGATCAAAAGAGAACAAGAAGTCCTGACCACCAAAACACACTTCAAGCCTACAGCAAAAAACAACCTTCTAAGATTCGAGAGTTTTCACCCACGACCGCTGAGGGAAAATCTTCCCTATGGCCAATACTTACGATTACGTAGGAATTGCAGCAAACTCACGGATTATAAAGAACAGGCTGAAGACCTCACGGTGAAATTTGCACAACGTGGCTACCCAAAAAAGATCACAAACAAATGCCAAAAACGAGCCAGAAATCAGCCGCGCCAAGCTCTTTTGGAAGAAACCACTAAAAACAATGACAATACACCCCTAACATGTGTGACTACATATAATGCGATTTCCAACCAAGTCAGCAAAAGCATCAGGAAACACTGGTCCATAATAAACTCTGGAAGCTTCAACTGGGAAAAACCTCTGTTCTCTTACAAGAAAGCCCCCAGTCTGAAAAATACTTTGGTCAACACAAGACCTAAAAGCAGCACAAACACCAGCGACCCGACCTTGACACAAATATGGGGCCTCCCCCCAGTAACGGGACATTCGCGGTGTGGAGACTGCAGTGTCTGCCACCTTACAGAAAACACTAAGACACTCAGCCTGGAACCCGGAAAAGTGTGGGAGCAGAGGTCCCACACTAACTGCAACAGCAGCAATATGATCTATCTAATCACCTGTACCTGTGGAAAACCCTACGTGGGCATGACGACTCGCAAAATCAAACAGCGCATTTGCGAACACAGAAGTACCATAAGATGCAAAAAGAATATAACAAAACTCACGGATCACTTCCTCACGGTCAACCATACTACCAATGACATGAGGTGGACAGTCATTGAACAGTTACAACCAGGTCCCAACATCCAAGCCCGCTTGTTCGAGAAAGAACAGAGATGGATATATAGACTTTCCAGACATAAAAGGGGTCTTAATGATAATATCCCATGGGGCTCTGTACTGAAATAGCACAACTGTTGTAACATCCACTTCCTTTGTGTAATCCCACCTAACAAGCATGCGCGGCATACTCTCCTGAAACCTTTTGATTAATCCATCTACCGCGCATGCGTAGCATTTCATTGTCTCCATGACAACTCACTTCCCTACGGGCCTCCATAGTAGTCACATGACCACACCCGGAAGCCAGCCAGTAGTTAAATAATCTCCACGGTCCCCCATTTCTCATAGCCGAGCGGTGGACGGTAGACGTAGGTGATTAGCCTCTCTTCATGACAGCCAACTGTAAGTAACCTTCCTTCCAAACAGGATCTCCCATTGCCTTAATTCACGAGCCGCCACCCAAGGCCTGCTTCCGTAGACCTATCTATGTGATATACCTCTTTTCACTTAGAATATGTTGTAACGCGTGAAGCACCTACCCCCTGCTCGTTGAAGCCAAACAAGAGAATCCCTCTAGTAAGCCTGCTCTCTGACATGTCACGTTCTGTGACATCCTTTGTGTTATATGTTTTTGTGAGTCTGGTTTGTCTCTTTTTCTTAAAGCACCACAAGTCCCAATTAGGACATCTTTTAGCTCACTTGCTACAAATAGTAGCCATCTGGCTTAGTTCACAAACTCTTCGCCATTTGAGTAATGAGCACAAATCCCTTGATAACTGAATATAGCGTTGATGCATGCTTTTTCAGGCACGCACCGAGAACAACATCAATAATTTCTGCATAGCCTTAAATATCCTCCAAATGAAGCGTACATTCTCACGATAAGAGCACGCTTCTACTAACTAAGAAGGCACATCCTCAACTCCAGAAGGCACTATTTCCAAAACACCACCGTGGAATGCAAGTACGACTGCACGTAAAATGCACTAAGAATCTGCACTACGTTACAGGATAGTAATCACTTCCTTTTCCTTTCTCCCTTTTCTCCACAGGTTTTTTTTGGCACCCTACATTCTTAGGAGTGTCTTCCCAGTGGAACATTCTTTCCTCTGGATGACTAAGGATTTAGGACAGGGTGCGTCTTTTAGGGGACCCACACCTCCCACTTCCTTCATTGGTCCTGATGAATACCGGGGATCACCCCAAATGGTTGAAACATGTTTACCAACACATAATTGAGATACGTAGGTCGTAACTCCCCTTCCAGTATCTCACCCATATTTTAACACAGTCCAGTTGCTTTTTTAATAAAATTGTAATATAAAGTCAAAAAGCAGGACAATTTTTAACACTCACACTTTTTTTGTTTGCATCCACACTTCACGACCTGCTCCACTGTAACTCCGGTGTCGTAGCACACCCAAGTGACGCTAGGCCACTTGGGTGGGCCCCGATGATGAAGCAAGTCACCACTAGGTGGTGAGTGAGGGGTTTATTAACAAGGAACACTGTTTCCACGTTTGGAAAGCCTTCATCTCTCATCGGGTAATACTCCTTCATTTGTTCTTTATAAGTGTTGAGCTTCAGGCAGTTGATCTTCATCCAGTCAGCAACGATCATCATTCATTTGTGTAAGTTTGTCCTGCTAGTGGAGGGGTTTTTGTAAGAGTGAGATGGTGAGCCGGGTGTCATCTGTGTAGGAGATGATGCGGAAGCCAAGGGTTTTGATGATGTTGGCTAGAGGCATCATGTAGGTGTTGAACAGGATTGGGTTCAAGGATGAACCTGGTGGGCCGCCACAGATGATGTTCTTGGGTTCCAACATAAGGGTGGTAGGTGAATTTTCTGGGTTATGAGGGATGTGCTCCACTTGAGGTTGTCTCCTTGGATTCTGATGTGGCAGTCTCTTGATAAAAAGGTGGTAGGACGCAATGTTGAATGCTGCTGAACGGTCAAGGAGGATCAGGGGCACCTTAGTCAAGGAAGGTTCTGATGTAATCGGCGGTGGCGATCAGGGCAGTCTCAGTGCTGTGGTTGGCACAGAAGCCAGTATGGGAGGTGTCCAGCAGGTTGTTGGTCTCCAGGTTTCAGGTGAGTTCTCTGTTGCTGGCCTTCTCAAGGACTTTGGTGGGAAAGGGGAGCAGAGAGAAGGGGCAGTAGTTCTTGAGTTCACTGGAGTTGACAGAGGGTTCACTGAGGAAGGGGTTTGACCTATGTGTGTTTGCATTGCTTGGGGAAGGCGGCAGAGGTTATGGATGTTTTGAGAATGGAAGTGATTTCACCACTGATTTCCTTACTTCTGTGTTTGAAGAAGTGGTGGGAGCATGGGTCCCTGGGTGTTCCAGAGTTAATGGAGTTCATGACGGCTGTGGTGTTCTGTGTGATAGTCTGCTCCCTTGTGGTTAGTGAAGGGTTGTGGGTCATGGCATGAGTAGGCTGTAGAGGTCAGAGGTCAGTGGGTTGGGGCTCAAAGTTGCTGTAGATGGTGAATATCTTATTGTGGAAGAAATCCACTTGAGTGTTGCAGAGTTCCTGGTATGGGATGATTGTGTTCTCGGTGGCTGATGGTCAGGAGAACTCTCTGACGATGTTAAATAGTTTCTTATGTGGTGTATTCTGGTAGGATGCATTTTTTCAAGTCTTTTTGGTGTAAGTGGTATTTGTTGAGGGCTGATTTGAAGGTGGTTTGGTCTGTTGGATCTTTGCTGGTATGCCATCATGTCTCTAGGAGTTTGAAGTTGCATTTAATGGTCCTGAGTTCTAGTGTGTTCCAGTTGGCTTGTTTGCTGAAACTGCTGATCTTGGAGGGCTTGATAGAGGTGACTCTCTTGGCGCATGTGCTTAAGGGTTGTTCTGGGGTCAGGATGGTTGGTGTGGAAGGCATCTCTCCATTGGGTCTCTGGCACTTTGTTTCAGCTGTGGTGAGAGGAGGTTGGGGTAGATGGTGGTGTAAGCTGCTCCTGTGATAGCATAGTGAACTATGGCTTGGTCGGTCCTGGTTAGTTATGTGACTTGGCTTTACTTGACTTTGTTGCTGTCAGTGAAGATTGGGTCAAGCGTGTGTCCTGCGCTGTGTGTGGGGTCAATGACCAGTTGGTTGAGGTCGATGTTGCTCATTATTTCCAGAAGGTTGGCGGTGTTAGTGTATTCGGGGTGGTTGAGGTGGACATTGACGTCGCCGAGGAAGAAGTAGCGTTTGGAGTCGATGGCTAGTGGGGCAGTGAATTTGGGAATGCTGTTACAGAAGACAGGGCATGGGCCTAGGGGTCTATATGCGAGCGGGACTCTAATGGTTGTTCTGCTGTTGGTTTGTAGTTGGAAGTAGTGGTGCTGCATAATTGGTGTGATGTTATCGTCGGTGGTGGTGCAGCAGATGGTTTTCAGTGGATAATGGCAATACCGCCTCTATGTTTGTTGGAGCGGTTCTGGTGTCTCATCTTGTGTCCATTGGGCCTTGCAGTGGTGATGTGGGGGTTGCAGAGGGGTGGGCCAGGTCGCTATAATGCTCTCTATATGTCATTGGGGGACACTATTATACAGAGATAGCTAGTGTGTAGGTAATGATGTTTACAACCAAGTCTCTGTTGATCACTGTCTTCAAGGACAGGTGGAATGTCACCAAGAACACTGATATCTGTCACTGATGAGCCACTATTATGTCAGTATAGACTGATCGTCACCAAAAAAGCCCGCACAAATGTCACTGGTGAGCTATTGTTATAAAGGAATAGTCAGCCTGTTCATAAGAATATGCTCAAATATTTTAGTGATGGTCCACTATTAATCAGGGATAGACAGAAAGTAAATCAAAATGACTATGCATATGTAATCAATGAGCCATGATCACGTATGAGTAGCTAGCTTGCCTATTAAAATACCACAATTTTGTAAGTGATGGGATATTATTATGCTGGAATAGACAGAATCTCACCAAGAATGAATGCAGATATGTCATTGTTGTATTATTATTAATATGGGGTAGCTAGCATAAAGGTAAGAATCCCCCAAATATGTCATTATTTGCAAGTATTATAAAGGAATGGTCAGCCTGTTATTCAAAGTGCCCATGAACCTGTATCTGAAGGATCATTCGTAGGCTGGTGCAGAAAGAATGTCACCATGAATGTCCAATGTTGGACTTGGCCCTTTTTGCAGGGTCATCCCTGAACTTTTTGCCTTCCTCCTAGCCTTTTTCTGATATGGTGTTGGTGGTTCTAGTACTCTGGGCACTTTAGCACGTCTGTCCAGTGTAAAGTGCGTGTTCTCTCTGTGGTAAACATAGTAAGATTGGTCTACACCTGTTTGGCATATTTAATTTAACTGTCAGTTCCTTGTAAAGTGGTATCTCAGATACACAGGCCAGTGAATTAAATGCTACTGGTGGGCTTGTAGCATTGATTATGCCACACACCAAAGTAGCCTTTCAAACCTGTCTCAGGCATATGCCATTTCAGGGCCTGTGCCCGCAATGTTACGTGGCACCTAAAGTGTGTGCCATGTCTGTGACCCCCTTCTTACTGTATGTCAGTCATCCCTAAGGTAGGCCCTAGCAAGCCCTATGGGCAGGGTGCATTGTAGGTAAAAGGTAGGACATGTACCTTAAGTGTGTGACATGTCCTGGAACTGACAGTCATTTTGGTTTCTCACTGCTGAGAGGCTGCCCTCTAATAGGAATGCCTTGGGGATTCCCTGATAAGTGTTTCAGCAGGTTATTCCTGATATGAGAGGAGCGGCGTGGTCAAGTTTGGTATGTTTGGAATAGTAATAATAAATGCTGGGCAATGGTGTGCGCAGATTTATTATCACTATTTTAGAAATGCCAGTTTTAGAAGTTGTCATTTCTGTGTGCTAGGTGTCTGCCTGGCTGATGCGTATTGCATGTCAGGCTCTGGAGTGACAGGAGCTGGTGAGGTGTGTGTGGCTCCAGGGAGGGCAGGGTGAGTCAGCGCTAGGCTGAATAGGAGATCTGCATTTGGAGTAGTGGGAGGAGTACTCCCCTAACCCTGATTTGATCTGTGCTTGCGTAGGTGAATGCTGGCTCCGCCCCGTGTGAAGTGTCTGATGACCGAGCCCCCACGTGACAAAGGGGAAGAGGAGCCCAGTAAACAAAGTGCTCCAATACCCCCAATATCCAGTTGGGACTTGTTCCCCCAGCCCTGCGCCAGGGCAGAACAAAGGAGAATGTTGTATATATACTGGGGCTATGACTCCATGTGTGTGTGCTTCCTTGTGACTTGGGGGGGGGGTGCTTGATGGTGCTGGGCCCCAGAAGGAACCACCACGAGGGACTGCCTCCCTGCTGGAAGGCCCTGCGAGCTGGCCTTCTTGGGCCCAGCTGCGCCCCACTACATATCTGTCTTCTAGCTCCTCGTGGGCACTGTGTCCTTGCTCCTAGATGAGAGGAGCGCTTATGCCTTGCAGCGCTGGGCTGGGCTGCAACCAAGTTCTGAGGGAATCCCAGATTGGGAATTCCCCCTCCCTGCATCGGGCCGGAGCGGGAGCCCACCCTGCATGCTGCACCTTCCGTGACAGAGTGGGAGCCCACCCCGCAATTTGTGTGCTCGATTAAGTGGGAGCCTACCCTGCCGGTGGTGCTTATTTAAAAGTGGGAGCCTACCCTGCATTTGCCAGGAGAAAAGAACCGCTGCGGCCCAAGCTGGAAGTCAGGCGGACTGCCTGATTGTGGGCGGGGCTGCCTTCAAGGGCCCGTGGACCAATCCAGCGGGATGAAGAGCCGGAAGTCAGGCAATACATGCCTGGACGTGGGCAGGCCCCCATATGCGAGAGGGGAGCCCCACATGCGAAGGTGTCCCCCGGAGCCAGTGAAGAGAGAGGCAGGTTCACCCAGACACCGCCGGCTGGCTCCGTGTTTAGGGAGACGATCCGAGTCCAAGAGGAGCCCCAGTGTGCGTGGCCTGCAGGGCACATCGTGGTGCTAACTCTGGCCTGAGGAGAGGATCCGAGATGCCTACCCAGAGCCCCGGTGAGTGGGGCAGAGCAAAGAGCATTCTTGGTGCCCTCCACGGCACAGTGGGTGCCCATGCGATCTTCTTTTTGCCGCATTGTGGCACCTGACAATGGCACCAGACAAGCCCCAGTAAAGGGGGCTCCCCAGGCACAGTTGTTGCCAGTGCTGTTAATTTTTCCCAGCTGCACCGCAGAGGCGCGGGCAGATGCAACGTGAGGCAAATTGCTTTGAGAGTCCCAGTGGGGGCTCAGGAGGCACGGCAGTGCCAAGGTGATTCTTTAGCTGCATTGCGAGAGGGCGGGAAGCTGTAACAGGGGAATTTCCTCTTGCTTCTTGATGAGGAAGGGGTGGGACGCACCCCACCCCCAGTCATTGCTAACTGTTTTTCACTGCTTTGGCAGCCAGAGGGCTACTTGAGAGGTCCTACATTTACGCCCTGACAATTTGGACAGGGGGCATTTGCGCCCCAGAGGAAAGCTAACTGGTCTGGGGAAATTTTGGGTGAAATTGTTGGAGCACAAGGCTCTACACAGCTGCATAATGTGTTTATGCTTGTGATTTGTGCATATTGTGTTTTTGCTTGTGATTTGTGCATAAGGTGTTCTATGCCTAAGGCTAATGTGATATAATGCTGAGGTCATTATTGTGCCAGTAGTTACTGGTGGTCTTTCAAATTTGCTACCTGTACTGTGTGATGGTTTTGACCGTGGCTCGATTGGCCCTGTCATGTATATAATCCCCTGTGAATATTGCCTAGTGCCAGTTGGCACAGTGTATATTGTGTGATGATGATCTAATGTGTTTTGGATAATACAAAGGCAATTTTCTTTTATTTAACCTTGTGTGGAGTTTTTTTTGTGGGGTGCCTAGTGTATTGCTGTTGTGTGTGTGTGTTGCGCAAACGCTTTACACATTGCCTCTGGGATAAGCCTGACAGCTCTTGCCAAGCTACCACGGGGTGAGCAGGAGTTATCTTCAGTGTGTAACTTCCTTAGGCGCATGCCCTAGCCGACCATAAATCCCATTTCTAACATCCACAAATGGAATATTTTTAGACTGGGGTAGCTTTCATATTACCAAGAATGCCCTCAAATATGTCACAGGTGGACCAGTATTAGGCAGGAGTTATTAGCATATTGCCAAGGGTACCCTTAAACATGTTACTGATGGAGCATTTTTAGCCTGGCGTAGTCAGCTAGTCTCCTAAAATAGAGACACATATGTCACTGGCAATTAGACAGCTGGCATACCAAAAGCCCAATGTATGATACTGATGGGCTATTATTAGCTAGAGATATCAACATGTTGCCAAGAATGACAACATATATTTCACTGATGAGGAGCTAATAGTTAGGAATATCCCAGATATCCCAAGGAAAGTTCACTAGAATCCAAGAATGGGATACCGCCTTTATACTGTAATAGCTTGCGTGGTAACGGAATTAATTGTAAAGATTAAATCTTTGTTTGGACTGCGTTATTAAGGCAGGCGTGAATAACACCTACGTGGTTCCGACATACAACTTCTAAGGATGGAATCTATTATGCAAAGGTGAGCCCCCAAAAATAATCAAACTACTGGCCATACCCCTGACTTCCCCAAACAAAAAAAACACATTCTCGCTCCTATACATGTACATATACACTCTCACAATCACATGTATGCAAACACACACAGGGTAATATTAAACTCCTCCCATTCAGTCACCTTAGCTGTGCTACTAATCCTCTAGTCCTCCTGGGCGCATTTGTAAAAAGGAAAGACGAGGCATAACACTGGTGAAACACGAGTAGTGAAGCCACACGTCACTATCAGCAGATCCTGACATATAATACTGATAGGTTTCATTTTCCGATGCCGCGCCCATTAACATTTACATATGCAAGTTAGCATCATGTGTCTAACTAACGAAGTATATACTTATGCCTTTGCGTTTATTTTACTCTTCCTGTGGTTATTCATTTATGCGTGTGACAATATTCATTTTCCTTAGCTTAGCTTGTGTGCCTCCATTGTGAGTATTCCTCTGTGCCTGCGAGTCACACTCGCTCATCCCCCCTCCCGTAGGAATAGAAAAACCCCAATGCAGCAGTTTTTCGTTTCTTAGCTAGCTGTGGCCGAAACTAACAAGTTCCTTATCAGTAATGTTCTCATGCACCAGAGACGCTGAGGCCCGGCTCCGCGGCCTTGGGCAGAGATATCCAAATGTTGCTCCTGCAGGTGCAGATGCCTCTTGTATGATGCCATTGTTCCTCTCTCTGGGGTTCAGTATTTTTCCAGAAGGGGCGTGTTTTGCTTCGCTGTACCATGGTACAATGTATTGCTGTGATGATATGAGTCAGTCCTCTCAGCGCACTCTTAGGGGTGTGGTCGGACAGGGCCCTCTCATATGGGAGTTTGTGGCCTAATAAATTACCTTGTTCATTCTTCTCCACTGTCCGGCTGACTTTTTACTGAGTAACTATAGGTGAGTGTGGTAAGTCACTCGGGTGGATTTGAGCCACGCTTATCAATACTTATAATGTGGAGAAAAGTGACCGTTTAACAAATCTCGTCCTGAAGAAGGTGGTTCCTTTTAACAAGCTGCTATACCACCGAAACGCATCTACACATTCATCTGCCAAGATTGGAAGTGTATGAGATTCTATATCCAGGGAAATTTCATTTGTGCTTATTCCTCCTGCAGCTCTACGAGCATCAGAGACAAGAGCAAGGCTGCTTTGCCTATGATGGCACCACCTCCTCAAGTAAATCGGTATTTATATTTAATATGCTCACTGTATGTGGATGGAGAACTGTGGTTCAGCCACATTCCTTCTGCAAGCAGTGTGTCTGTTGTCAGTGAGTGAATAGGAAAGCCGATAGACAGAGATCAGGCCCTCAGCTTTAGGCTCCACTACATGTAGTGAGGCTTAATTTGAGTTAGAATCCCATTCCTCGCACTTGCCTTCTGTATATGTATACTGAACTAAGAGAGCAGAAACAATCCGAAGTAACAGGCATATGAACTCTGCAGCCCTACTGGATAGCCATGTTAAAGTGCGTGCTTGCATGTAGACCTTTTTTTCATTCATTTTTCGCATACTTCTAATAACGTATTATTATGATTAGGCCGGGACGAAATTATTGTTAGAAAAGCATAATCTTAAAATTTCCTACTTTTTAGGTCGAGCAGACCTACGCTCAATGCGTGAGCATTGAGGGTGTCTGCTTCAGACCTATTGTGGCCCGTTATTGGGAACGTGGACACCAATCTGACACGAGCGTAATTCCCTCGCAGTTTTCACCGCGGGAGCGCGCGTCTGCCCCGCGCATGCGCAGAGTACCCGCGCATGCGCAGAGTAACTCACAGCCCTTGCTCACACAGACGCAGGCAGGCAGCCCCCACCCCTCTGCATGCACGCACGCACACAGGCGAGCGCATGCACACGCAGGCACACACATACAGGCACACAGACACTCGCTCACACACACACACACACCCCTCTCCCCCACAGTCACACGCACCCACGCGCACACACATACAAAGCCCGCCCCCCCCGCACTCGCGTGCATGCTTCCCCCCACCCCCCCCCGCACTCGCGCGCGCACATGCTTCCCCCCGCTCAGCAACCCACTCACCGGCTTTCTTCATGCGGCGGCTCTCCTCAGCTGCAGGGCCCGGCAGCAGGACTCTTCTTCCCTCCTTCGGCACCGGGGCGCAGGGTAGGATCCTGCCTGCTCCGGTGCGCCAAACACGGCTCCATCCAATCGCGGCTCTTCCGTGGGAGGCGGGGTAGGCTCCCGCCCTCCTACTTCCTGTTTCCTGTTGTCGCGCCGGCCTGCCTGACTTCCTGGTCGCAGGCCGGCAGAGTGACGGCGGTGATTTGCGGTATTTTTTTTTTTAATTATTTTGGACTCAACATGAAATAGACACAATTACTATGCCCATCGTGAAAGGCACGTAAAGTTAACATTTCATTGAATCCGCGGTGTTTACATTGGTTGCCTAGGAGAGGATTCATTGGAGAGAGCCGAGCACGTGACGAATAGTTGAAGAAAGACACATTTTTATTGGTCGAGATGGATCCTCGTGTCTTATAGGTCCGCGTATACACGTGGCTTAAATGGAAGTCGGCAAACAGGTTCGGCTATCGGGACGATCCTGAGTAGAACCGTGTTGTATTGAGCTTCGAGCAGTGAGACGTAGATAGCGGTAAGAGCCAACAGAAGTGCCCAGCGATATTCAGTGTGGGTCAGCTAGTTGGAATGGAGTTGATGATTTGTTGTTGTTTTTGAATACCGGCAGGGTTGCGAGTGAAAGATTATATTGAAGCCTGGAGGAGGAGAGCGTCATTGTTGTTACACCCATTCCGATGGTAAGCAGCGTCGGTTGATATTAGTTACAAAAGCAACGTTGTGGGATATATGGATCGTAATCCGGTGATTCTGTTTTGTTATAGCACTGAATACACAAGAATAGCTGTTTGGCTTTCTTCAACAGTACTGCGCTTTATTCAACAGTACCACACTTTCGACGTCTTTAAGGTATGCCACATTAGGAGCTTTATTAACGCTAGGCTTGTTTAGTGTAGGTGCTGTGAAGTTTTTCCAATGATATACCCTGTTTCTATGTAATTTATGACTTTTAATTCATAATATTTCATGCACTTCCTAAGTTAGATTTCAAACAGTGAAAGGGGGGGATTTGTATTACATGGTGTTCGCATGTCCTCTTGCGAATATCTCCACCTTCTGGCACTCAGGTTAGAAAGAATTGGCAGTCCCACACAGGCCCCATGCTGTGAGAGGAGCTCCCACTGATCCGCGATTGAGCGGCGGCCTGGCTGCTTCCACTGCACCGTGGTGATGCTAAAGTCAGTGGTCCACCCTGTGTTTGCGCCTCGTGTGCTGTCTTGAAGGAATGGCGGAGGGATTTGCGCCCATACCACCACCCTGTATATCACCAGCCATCAATGCACCGCACACGATTTTTAAAATACCAACAACAGAGGTATTTGCGCCTAGAGAGATTTTTGGGCCACAAGTCGGAAATGTAATTGAGTGCGGTGTTGGGCGTATGCAGCTAGAAAGATTTTTGAGATCGTTCCATGCCGATTAAAATATTGGATGGAGATTGACCGTCCCTTAAGATTGAAAAGCCAGGCGAGTGTCAGGTTCGTGGAATGCTGGTGACTTCATAGATGAGAAATTATTTCATTTCTCATGGTAATTGCGGAGCTGCCTAGCGCTTAGACCTCGGAGAGCAGATTGCGCGATAAAGGTGAAGTCATACATGCCTCCCTCCGGGTGAGGGACACGGACACCCCTGCAGGCGTCAGTGCATACTTGCCTCGTCGCCCGGTACTCTCGGTGGTGACGCGGCCTCGCGTTTCTGCCTTTTCAGGCATCAGCAGTCCGCCTTTGCCATTACATACTTTATTTAACCTTCGCAGTGATGTTTTCTTAGCACAGCTGAGCAATTCAACTAAACTGCTTTCCCATGACTATTTTCTGGTGTTATTTACTCTTTTTAAAAAAATTACCTGCTAAAAGCATTTTGAGGTCATGAACGAACATATTAATATAGAGCTGCTTCGTTAATTAGGGCAATAAGGCACAACACGGTGAGTTTTTTTTGGTCATCGAGTATTGTAACATGTTTTCTGAAGTGCGTCGAAAAAGTAATATTATGTGCACCCTAACATAGTGACCTGTTGAACTCACCTTGTTCTGCATGGTCGAGAGGGCGCTGCTATTTTCAGGACCTTCCATGTCCAATGGCCGCCCTCCTCTGTCATGAGTGTTGCCACGAGCTGCAGCTGATGACTCTTACAGCAGACGGTCACACTGTGCTTCGATTGGCAGCTCACATGTAGCCATTTAGAGCCTAGGGTGCCGTGCTCTACTCACGCTTACTCACACTGACACTCTCCAACACTCACTCTCTCACTAACTAACTCTCCCACTCACTCACTCACTAACTGACTCTCCCACTCACTAACTGACTCTCCCACTCACTCACTGTCACTAACAGACGCTCACTGACCGACTCGCCCACTCTCACTCACTCACTTTCCAGACTCTCACTGACCGACTCACCCACTCTCTCTCACTCACTAACTGACGCTCCCACTCACTGACTGACTACCCCACTCACTGACTCCCCCACTCATTCTCACGCACTGACTCACTCACTCACTCTCAACACATATTGCATTACAAATGCAATAGTTGTCACATTTGCAAAAGTTTAAGCTATTGGCATTGTAAATGACAATGCTATTAATGTATCTATTTTCAAAACCAGCACATAAATACAAAATTTGTCATTTACAATGCCAATAGCTCAAACTTTCCTAATGCGAGACCTATTGCATTGCAAATGCTTGTTCATTATGCTTGTTACCGCAAACTCCTGAAATTAGGCGACTTTCGCCACATCACTTAATTTCAAGTAAGTTTGGGAAAAATTCCTATCTTTTCGTTGGAGCGTAGGAACAATGTGAACTAACAGAACACAGGAGACTTTTGATTGCAGCCTGTGTAAGTGTTGCAGTATTTGTTAGAATAAACTGCATTTTCATGCAGTGTCGGACTGGCCGTAGCGGGCACCGGGCGTTTCCCCAGTTGGCTGCTAGGGTGGGGGCCGATTTTGGGCCCAGATGGGGCTGTTTTTGTTACAGGGCCATTTTTTTAGCATAGCTAAAAAATCGCCCGGCAACAAAATCGCAAAATCGTCCGTGGCAAACAGCTCAGCCGCTCCCAGGGGGGCCAGCTTAGCTCTTTGCCAAGGCCAGTTTTGGTTCCCAGTCCGGCCCTGTTTTCATGTCTAAAATAGGCACAAGGACACATTCAAAAGTATAATATAGCACTAAATGCTAGGTTTGCATTTCCCGAAATGCCCGTAATTTTCTGGCATTTTGATTAATTAGGTAAAAGGAAACTATGTACAATAAGAACACCCCTTAAGATATATGAGGCAAAAACATTATTTTTGTATTGCCGTAAGAGTTATCCTAATGTGAAAAAAAAAACACTGTGCAAGATAATTGAATTATAAAGAGGAAATGTTCTTCTACCTGCCTCTGTCATTGTGTTTGCAGAATTAAGGTAGCCATCTGTGACAAGGCTGCCGAAAATCCTTCCACTTTCATGTCTGATTAGTTGAATGACTGATCAAAAAGTGCCCTTGCGCAGACATCAGATATGTAGGAGGTGAGATATCGGGGCATATTCACAAGGAGCTATCGCAAAATTAGCGAAAATTTAGCGCAGCCAAAGTCGTGATAAATGTACCCCCCCCCATTCACAACTCCCGCAACTATCGCTAATGAGATGCAGAGTAGGTGTTTCCGTGCCAAAAGCCACAACACCACACCACTACATTCACAACAACCAGACAGAACCGCAATAAGAACACAAAATAGGCGATAAGGCGCATTATCAGCAGGAAATTAACACCTGCTCTGACCTGGTGTAAAGTTGGACCACAGTCTACACCACAAAAGGGAACACAGCCCAGTGCCACACATGAAGAACAACAGATACCCCGAGCAACTAAACATGCAGCACGGACACCCAAGAGGGCCACAACACTCACCGACACCACACCCAGGCCTGCAACACCCAAGGGCCCACCCCCAACCTCAGACCAAGAAACTGCGCACCAACACCACAAATCCCAAAATAAATATTTTGCCTGATGTCCCACAAGCAGAAAAATCAACATACAAGCGTGGCCAGAAAATGGAGAATCAGTCATACAGCAATGTAATCACCAACACAAAACACCATACAAACAAAAGCCATAACAACCATTCTGATGAATCCTAACAGGTCCTCCCTGGACAATCCATAGGACACAGCCTGGAAGACTAAATACAAGAGAAGAAGGTGTGTCATGCGCCCAACAAAGGAAAGAGAGGGAGAGAGCGAGGGAGAGAGAGACAGAGTGAGATTGCACAAGCAGTGCAAGGCCTTGCAGGGCACCTGGCTCCACATGCCAACACATGTGTGTGTATCGCCATCCATACACCATGAGCCCAAGGCTGTGTCCCAATCTCAGCGCCAAAGCCACATCACATTCCAAAAACGCAGGTAGTAGTCAGACAAACATCAGGGATGAAAGCTCCATTGATCCAATGCAGAAGGCGGGGGGGACACCTGCACCTCTGACCATGGTCCAGAATGCGCCTGGAACACCCTGAGAGAGATGCCATGGCAGCTGTAGACAACTCCACACCACGCATTGCACAAATGAACTATCCGACTTATCCACACCCCTGCCTGAGGGACCCCCGCATGGAATGCCCTTGACACTCACGGAAACAACAACCCATTCAGCCCAACATTCCACACACATTCAAATCATTGCCCAGAGCTGTGTCATATCCTCCACACAGCTGCCTCAGTTCAGAAGAATGCCGATTCCACAAGACCCACCAAGGCAATGGCAGGCCATACCAGGCACATGCACAACCCCTGTCACGTATGCTACATTTACTCGGTGCAGTGCCACTTGCAGTGCTGCGGATCAGTTACCAGCTCAGCTTCCGCATTGCCTACGTCACCTGCGTCCAGCCCTGGTTCCACTGCCAAACATGCGCATTCATGTGTCCCATGGATGTCTACCTATCCAACACAACCGTAGATTAATTGGACTATGACTTGGGTCTGCGCCCCCTAGTAGATCATGAACAGGAGCGTAACCAAGACAGCTGTGCATGGGATGCCTTCACATACTGCGTATGTATTGGCAGTTGTGCATGGGAGATTGCACAATTCCTAGTGTGCAGTGACCACATTGAGGCACTCTCCTATTGGGCTGTGTCGCGGATTGGTGAAACGGCGTGGGCTGAGCACACCTGCCCGGACCAGTGAATGAATTGGGTCACCCTGGTGTTCCTTGAACATGACAACATCGTACTATTGGAACACATTGCACATGAAGCTGCGCGGACATTCATGGACGAGTAACTACGTTCCTGCAGCCACATCCGATTGTTACCCACAGCACTGGTCCCAACAACTTGTTGCATCTTGGGGATTACTCACATATCCCACCACAACAGTCAACATGTCTGCCATCATCCGGACCCTGGATGCATGTGTGTGAAACAACGTGTGTGTACACTCACCTGAGTAAGGTGATGCAGGTCCATGGTGGGAGCAACACAGCGTTGTTTTGCAATGTCGCCAATTCGGACACACTTCTGGGGAGAGCACACACATGGCAATCTAGCAAGACATGTGAAACTGTTGGACCCTTTCACCTGATCACTGTCAGCATAGCAGACAATCGGCGCACTCTGGTTGCAGAGCACTATGCAGTCCCCTTACTTGCACATAATTTCTGGAACGCTCACCGCTGTTTGGCGGGTCCGGGTCCCGGGGTGGATTTCTGTGGGCGCCATTTTGGATTGGGTGAGTACTACTTCCTGTGGGCGCCATCTTGGAGCGTCCCCACACTCGAGATGCACTTTGAGACGCCTATTTAAGGCGGACTCCTGCGCCTCACTCTGTGATCATTTGCTGCATTAGCGCAGGTCGCGCTGCCAGTGCGCTGCACTTTTTATTCAGCCTTTATTGTATTTTAGTTCTTTTAGGTTGCTGTATCCCCTGCTTTTAACTTACCGCTTTTGTGTGGCTCAGTCCCTTTACTTGCACATAATTTCTGGAACGCTCACCGCTGTTTGGTGGGTCCGGGTCCCGGGTTGGATTTCTGTGGGCGCCATTTTGGATTGGGTGAGTACTACTTCCTGCGGGCGCCATCTTGGAGCGTCCCCACGCTCGAGATGCACTTTGAGACGCCTATTTAAAGTCATCCTCTCCCGCGCAGCGGGAACGCTCAGTGGGACGCCGTCGCTTAGCCGGAGTCGTGCCAGAGTCCTGCCTGTCTGCGCTCGTCCGCGTCGAGGTAGCGGGTGCGGGCACAGGACTCTGGCTTCCTGCTCTCATCTCACCATGGATTTCATCGCGCCGATCAGGTACAACCGCGCCGATCTCCTCTCCATTAGGGACGGTCTTTTGGCGTGTAAACATGATCTGGTGTTCCCACTTTCGGGACCTTATGACTGTCCTTGTGGCAGTTTCTCTCTAGATTCCCCCATCTGGGTGCGCTCTATAGAAAAACCTACCCTAGGTACTCGTATTGACAACACTGGGCGAGCACTTAGTATATGGAGCCTTAATGTAAGATCATTGGTCAAGCACCATCAGTCCCTTCGTGACATGATTGACAAGGACTCACCTGACCTCATTTTTCTTACTGAGACATGGTTACAGGACGCCGACTCTGCCATAATAAATCTGGCTTTTCCTTCCACCTATACAGTATTTACTCTGAACCGCACTTCTAGGGGAGGAGGCATAGCCATGGCGACAAAATCTTGCTTTCCGGCGGATTGGAAAGCTCTTGATCTGCCGATGTGCGAGAGCGCCTCTTTCAAGGTTACTGTCAGCCATCAGTTCACCCTTAGTGGCCTGCTTATTTATCGCCCTCCAGGGAATGACACGGTCTTCAAGGCCGCTCTCGTTGACATGGTCAATTCGTTAGCTCCTAGATGTGCTAACTTTAACATCGTAGGTGATCTGAATATACATCTCGATCAGACGTCCTCCCTACCCATCAGTTCTTTGATAGCGGACCTTGAAGCCATGCAACTGAACCAACTAGTCACCGCCCCCACCCATATAGGAGGTCATATACTTGACCCCTTCTTTACCACCTTGGCTCGGGCTAGGGCATCTGACCCGATGGCGGTGGGCTGGACTGATCATCTGTTGGTTAAAGTGTCATGTCCCTTGGATGACCCTCAATTTAAACCTGTGGACAGACTGACCCTTAAAGAAACTGGCGTAAGCTCAAAATGGAGGAGTCCGTTAAAATCTTAGAGGCACAGCCCTTGGGCAACCTGTCGAACGTGGAACAGGGATATGAACAGTTCTGTAACTCGGTCCTTACTGCTCTTGATTCTCTTATACCAATGCGCTGGTCGAAATGTCATGCTAAAACGCGCAGCCCATGGTATAATGAGACCCTTGCCGAGCTCAAGAGAACATGCCGGCAAGCTGAGAGGGCGTGGAGGAAATCCTTCGACCCTACATTAAAATCACTGTACTTCACCCAGCTCAAGATTTATCACAGAGCTATCTGTCAAGCCCGGGCGGCATATTATGCCTCTGAGTTCTCAAACAGCCCTAACCCATCTAAATTAATATTTAAGGTGCTCAAAGATCTGATGGGAAAATGGGCTACCTCGCTAGAAATCTGCACGGACTCTCACTGTGAAAGCTTGGCATCCTTTTTCGTGGAGAAGGTGCCGGTAATCTACCGAGGGTTCATGCCATCTGTGCCCAGTGATGAGCCCAGGGTTGAAAGGGCTCTGGACTGCGAACCGCTGTCCTCCCTACCTGCTTTGTCGGTTGAGGCTTTTGATACTCTGAGCCTTAAAATTAAATCTGGTTCTCCTCTGGACCCTTTGAAGCCAGAGCTTATTACTCTTCTCCGGCCCCTATGCCGTGAGCCCATACTGGACTTGATCAATCTCTCACTCGCTGAGGGCGTGGTTCCTGCCTCCTGGAAGCAAGCAGTGGTCAGCCCCATTTTGAAGAAGCCTAATCTCGACCCTCTGCTACCCGAGAACTACCGCCCCATCTCCCTCCTGCCCTGGACCGCCAAGGTCACTGAGGCACACGTGAACTCCATCTTGTCTGCCCATCTCTCTCGCAATAATATTCTTGACGAGAGCCAGAATGGTTTTCGCGCACAACACAGCACCGAAACAGCTCTGCTCTTTATGAGCGAACATCTTCGTTCGGTGCTGGATGCGGGGCAGACTGCGGCGCTCCTCTTGTTAGACCTGAGCGCCGCATTCGACACGGTGTCTCATGACATTTTGATGCGGCGGCTGGAGGAAGTGGGAATTGAGGGGAAAGCTCTTCAATGGTTCCGCTCTTTCCTCTCGGACCGGTTTTTTAAAGTGGCCATTCCACCTGGTCAGTCCTCTTTCCACCCTCTGGGGCTAGGAGTCCCTCAGGGCTTTGCGTTGAGCCCCACTTTGTTCAACTTGTATGTGAAACCGCTGGCTGCTGTCGTCAGACAAAGTGGCTTAACCATGACATCGTACGCCGAAGACACGCAGCTGGCGGTGACACTCAGTGGGGACCCTGAGGTGACTGCCCCCAAGTTTCGCGCAGGGCTTTTACCGTGGCGAATTGGATGCGTATTTACTGCTTACAGTTAAACGCCAAGAAAACCGAAGTCCTGATCTTAGGAAAGCAAGCGGAATTGTGGGGAGATCAATGGTGGCCTCCTGAATTGGTGGTGACTCCCATCCCAGCGGCCGAAGTGAAGAACTTGGGGGTCTGGCTGGACTCTAACCTCTCTTTTACTAGCCATACAAAGAAGATTGCAGCTACCTGCTATGGTAATCTGCGAGGACTGAGACCAGTCCTCAAATTCTTCGACCCCCCTACTCGTCAACTGGTGGTCCAAGCATCTATCCTTTCTCGGCTGGACTATGGGAGTGCTCTGCTGCTTGGTGTTAATCAGGCCGAGGCCACCAGACTGCAGAGGGTGCAGAATGCTGCTGCGCAGGCCATTGTGGGCCTCCCGAGACGGTGCTCTGTCTCTGCAGTTCTGACCTCCCTTCACTGGCTGCCGGTCAGACAGAGAATCAAATTTAAGGCTCTCTGTCTGACATTCAAGATCCTGAAATTCTCGTCACCTCCTGCCCTGACGGGTCTTGTTTCCCCGTATGTCCCCAGGCGGTCTCTCAGGTCGGAATCTCTTTATCTAGCGAGTACGCCTAGGTTTAGACTGAGTAGGATAGGAGGTCGTTCATTTCGAGTTATGGCGGCTGGATTATGGAATTCTCTTCCTGTCCATATCCGTGCCCTTAACAGCCTGACTCTCTTCAGACGTGCGATAAAAACTCATTTGTTCACCTCTGTTAACTGATCTCCTCTCTTTTCAGCGGCGATTTGTTGTGTTGTGGTACTTGATCAGGCGCCAGGACGCCCCTTCGCTGGGGCAGCTGTGCGCTGAATAAAAGTTATTAACATAACATAACCATGAGCAGTGAGTCGTGCCCCCTCACACTGGGCAATGGGCAGACGCCAAACAACACATGACTCATCCAGCAAGGCAAGGTGGGGTGGGATGTTGCCATCTGTGATGATTGCTGTCCATTTTCGCACCAACATTTTCAGAACCTCGACATGTACACATGCTGCGTGTAAGTGTTTTAAGCATGTCTCTGCCTGTTGTGGCTGTTGCCTTGTCCGTACTGAAACGCACATGCCAATAAAGTTTATGCCACCCCACTGGTGTCTAACTGTGAGGTGTTTTGATTAGATTTTCCACTTGTGTGCCACAATGAGTATCATCCCTACACAGGGAGGAACTGACTGACGCATTTGCAATAGGGGTGTGTCACTTTTGCAAGCTCAACCTCTGTGAGCCAGACATTGTTTTGGGATAGGTGCTGGCTGACATGTGCACTTACGTGACTTCAGCAATGTGAGTATGGTGTCCAACCTCTGATCAGTGTGGAGCAATGTCATACATCATAACAGAATGTGTCCACACAGATGTGTGTAAGTAGGTATGCGTTGTGAAGTTCTGTTGTCATATGTGATGTAGGACCCCACTCCTGTCCTGCTACCGATTTGGTTGCTCCTACACACAGCCCTATTCAACACATGGACATGGGCCTACGTTGGGGGGTCGTGAGATTGTTGTTGATGTGCAATGGGGACACAGCTAGTACTCACCTTCACAGCCATCCAATTTGCCATGTGTTTCAGGGAGACACATGGGCAAAGATATCAGTAACCATGTGTACCTTCATGTGCAAACATTGTCCCTACATCCAGCCATACTACTATATGTGAGTGAACATAATAATGACACATCTGTGTGATTTAAAATGCTTTATTTTATTCACATTCAGTTGATTGACAGAGCTGGAGCAGTACATAGCCATCCAAGCCCACATCACATGAAAGTCTAGCGGTGGGCCAACCAGAGATCTTTGGAGATTGTGAAGTGGTTCGGAAGTGGGAGAGTGCAGTCTGCAGCAGGATTGCTGTGTAATTGGCCAGCAGTGATGAAATGGGAGTCCGTGTCAGGGTCCGGGTGAATGTCACAGAGTGTTTCTAGGATCAGTAGGAGGTAGTTCCCAGTGCATGATGCATAGGTCATAACCAGGCAGGGACAGGGTATATGGCGAGGATGGATGCTACCATCTCCTTCTTCACACAGTTATTCCCATCCCCTTCTTACTCCGCTGATACGGGTACTGTGTCAGGTGTGTGTGGCGGAGGGATGGCTGCATCACTGTGTGCCACTGACACAACAGACTGTGAAGGTGATGGGGCAGCATCACTGTGTGCCATGGACACATCAGGGGTCTTAGCTGTGTGTGTCGATGTTCCTGCTGCAGTCATCTGGGAACGCCTCAGTGACAGCAATGACAAGACAAGATTAAGTACTGCTGGGCATTGAAGTTCCCACATACTACTCACTGGTGCCTAGCCGTGGCAGGCATACTTACAGCCTGCATCTGCTCCATGGTCTCCATTGACCTCCGCATCTGTGCCAACTAAGTGCTGTAATCGCTGGAGCCTGTCTGACCAGACAGTTCTTGTATTCAATTCATGGTCCCAGCGAGGTCAGCCAAGGTCTGTGGCGGAGCATGGTGCATACAGGGGATGTCCAATAGGGACTGTACGTGGTCCCTGATGGGACAAAGACACCACCGTATGGCATTGAGTTTGGCTGCCATGAGTTTGAAACCCACTCGCAGCTGTTCAGCCACTATCACCTTGCAACCCCACACAGGTTGTTGAAACTCCATGTTTTAGTCAGGAAGGTGTAGGGAGACAGCCATGGTGGTGTGTGTTTCCTGCTGTGTGGTCTGTGCAGGTGGTGGGCTCACCTCAGGGCAGCCAGCCTGCCCTGCTCCTGGGGATGGGTTGTGGAGGCTGTCCATTATCTGTTTGAGGGTGTTATGACATATGTGCAAGTTGTCCTCTTCTTCATCAATGATGTGAAGTGTGGTGTGCCCTGCAGGAGGTGTTGTTTGTCCCTCTGCAATGTGAAAGGAAGGATGCAGGTTAACAGAGTTACACATGTATGTTGAGAATTTGCAGATGTTTACATTCAGACTGCATGCCAATATACATTGTCACTGTTTTGCTGGAGCTGGCTATTTGATGGCAGTCAGTGTGTTTTTTCGACTACATGACGGATGTGTGGTAGTACTCATGCATTATCATCATACAGTGTCAGATAATGCCAGATGTGAGTGGGCAGTTACTACGCACATGCAGGACCTGTCGTGAGCCGTGTCCTATGGTGTTGGTGTTGTACTTTGTACCTCATTGCCGTCATTGCTGATTTTCTGTGACTGCTATGTGTGTGTGCTGCATTGTGGTAGAGTTGCCCCTGCAGCTCTGATTTTGTGTAGCCTTCTCCCTTTGAGGCGGAGTGCCTTTGAATTGTGTGCTTTTTGAGGCCTGATTTGTTTTTGACTTGGGCCATATGTTCTCTCGGACAGATTTTGTGGCCTGGTGCATTGTTCGTCTGCTGCGTGTATTGAACAGCATGGGTTGTGTGTGCACATGGACATGTCAGAGTGTGACCTGCTCTTTTACGGATGTGATCCCCACTGGTTTAACTCCATGTTGATTCGTGGGCCATCTCATGTTTTTGGGCTGCTGCCATGCTATCGGGCATGCAGTGTTACTTGCATAGTCAGTGTGGGTCACAGAGCCACTGCTTTGCTGAATTCAGCACATGTGCATGGGTCAGTTGTGAGATTGGTGTTATGGAGGGGAGCCCTTTGTGCACATTGTGGACGGGGGCCAACTTGGTGTTTCTATGTGTGCTGCAGTGTGCAAGGCTATCAGTGACATGTTCCAAGATCATTGTGGGTGTGCCGTGTGATACACATTATTGTGCATGTGTGCCATTGTACCCATCTCCCCCCGTCCCCCCGTCCCTGGTCATTACTCATTCTGTTGCTGTTGCTGTTGGTTCCGGTCATATCATGCTGTGTCTAGGCCCCCAAATCCTGCCACCGTCTCCACACTGCTGACTGGGGCCACCATTTCCTCCAGCTCATCAATCTCCTCCTGTATTGCAAGACTCCCACCTCCAGTCGCCCTTGCTGCCTTCCTGTTGGCAGAGAGCTTCTCCTTGGTTTGGCTGTGCACTTCATGCCAGCACCTCTTGACCTTCTACAGTGACCGCCTCGACACTCCGACTGCATTGACGTTGGTGACGATGGCCTGCCATATTTCTGTTTGGGTTGCCAGTGCAGCAGTGGAGGTGCCGTACAGTTGTTGATGGTGTTCTGTCACCTCCGTGACGATGATCCGGTCTTCCTGCGGACTGTACCCCGTCTTCCTCTTCCTCTTGTCCTTGCCCTTCCCCGAACGCGGGGTTCCTGGCAGTACCTCCATGGGGATTGTAGAGTTTGACTGTCCTCTGCACTCGGTCCAAGTGCATCCATGTTGCAGCGCAGTTTGAATTTGTTTTCCTTTCTTTCTTTCTGTGGCTGGTTTTCCCGGATTTTTGTACCAGGATTGGCCTCATCGCATGTTTTTTTGCATTCAGGTTACGCATTTTTGCGGCGGCGTGTTGATTTTCACAGGGACATTTGACGAGTTATCTGGTGACTATTGCATGTTTTCCGCCTTGTGAATTCCACTTTGACACAGGGTTATTTTTCTGCGTTATGCTGCTCTTGCGGTAGTTATCGCACGTTCTTGTGAGTATACCCCATAGTCTTTCCCCCACTGAATCATCGGTGCTGTAGGCAGAAGTGTGGGGCTGGTGCAGCAACCCCAAAAAGCACCATGCTGGAGCTCCGAAGGTGTGCGTTCAAAGACTGAGATAAAAAATAATTTCTAAAAAATGCAGAAATAGGTGAAATACAGGTCATGAAAAGATTTAATTTTCAGAGCACGAACCCACCCACCAAATATGAATATTTTGACTGACTTGTATTTTACCCAAGTACATTAGTAGTGTTTACTTGGAGTTTAAACAGGAAGAGTATGTACTGCATTTTTTACAGTAGCTGGAGTGTGTACCTTTATTACTCTCTGTCCCTCCAATTGTTGGCAATCATCAGTATAGTCTTCTGACAAATTGATGCTTTTTCTTCTAAGATGGAGACTGGTGTTTACTTTTCTTTCTCTTACTGCAAAGTGTGAGAGTTTTGTAAAGTGTCCCGTTTGAAAATGTTGCCGGTGTGAAAGAAAAGGCTGTAGGTCGCGTTTTTGTCTAAAACACAATAAAATGTAATTATCCATAAAAGAACTGTACAAATATTTCCAAACACATAAAAGTTAGGAAACCATAAAAGAGTATTTTGTTCTAATTCTGATGTGTGTCTAAAACAAAACAAAATTTAAATATCCATAAAAGAACTGCACAAATATTTCAAAACAAATAAATAGTTAGGAAAGCATAAAAGATTATTTTTCTAACTCTGATATGCGACGGAAACATATATTTTAATAGGATCAAAATAAATCAAGACCCTTTACTTGGTGAAACACAAATGACAAATATTCACTGAAACCCAATTGCAAATGTAGTGGTTATTTCAATGGAAAATATGATATTTGTAAATTACAGTGTACTACCATAACATGCTATAGTAATATATTTGTGATAGCTGGAAGCCCCTGAAAGCCGAATGCCGAGAGGAAGATGCTGCTGTTGCTGCAGTCGTTAGAGCCATGGAGACTTCAAAGCTGCAGGTACAACAGGTACAATCAGGGGAATCCCTACTCATGTGGCCAAAAAGCACGGTGCATTGCTAACAATCTCACTGCAAGCACCAGCGGCAGAGAGCTGAAGCATCCAAGCATCCAATTCAAACCAATTAGGCAAACAATTAGGAACTACCACTGGTTGACGATTAAACATCGGATTAAATTTAAAACTCTATGCCTAACATTCAAAGCGCTTCACAAACAAGGGCCGGAGTTTCTTAAAGAGCAGCTCATTGCTTACCGTCCCACTAGACAACTAAGATCCACGACACAGCATCAACTGGTGGTAACGCGTACAAGGACGGTTACTTGGGGAGACAGACGTTTCACGGTTACAGCAGCTAGACTCTGGAACTCCCTTCCGCTAACGATTAGATCAACCCACTCTCTTCTCCAATTCAGGGAATTGCTGAAGACTTGGTTGTTCGACCAGTAACTTGTTCGCTCCTAGCCTTCACTGACAACATTTTTTCATCTTTTTCTTCAGAGACACTAACTGAACTCATAGCGCCAAGAAGCCCAAGGGCATTCGCTGCACTTTATAAATTGCAAAAATAAATAAATAAATAAATGTGTCCAGCTGGGCGTAAGATATCTGACGCTTAACACCAGTGGCCGGAGGAGACCGAGATGAGGTGGCTGCCGTTTCTCAGTCAGTAGGATTCTGCCAGTGACTCCTGGGTTTGCCATAATGGAGTCTTGCAGCTGCAGACAGGGTTAGAGACTGTTAAGGTGGCTTGTTTCCTTGCCATGTGCCTTGAACTTCACCCTGAAAGCCTTAGAAGCTGGTTTTCCTATTCCCCGTAAAGGGGAATTGGACAAGTAATCAAGCGGATTTCAGTTCCTGGTAAGATGTATATAGTTTATATAGCTTATGCAGGTTGACACCACCATTTATATTTATATGAGTGGTTGGTGAGTGAGTGAGAAAAGTTAAGTAAAAGGGAGTAGAGAAATTGATGAAGGAAAGCTGGTACTACAGGAGTATTGGGAAGTGGCTCCATCTCTCCCTTGTGCAGAAACAGCAATAATATGGGCACACAGAAAGGGGGTCAGTTGGTCAGAGGTGCATCGGAAGCCCCTTCCTTGACCTACCATATCAAACCATGTTCATGCCACTCAGCAAATCAGCATAAAACCACAAATACGACCATGCCACAGAGCAAAATCAAGACCGTGGAAATTTTAGGGGTAGCAGCGCTGGGCCGACTTGACTGGGTCAGGATTAACAAGATTTGACTGTTGCTGGTAGAGGCTGGTGGCCGTGCGCATTTGTCTGACCAGGTGTATTAATCCAGTGGAAGAACAAAATAGGAAATCCCGTGACAAGCTGAAGAGTTTGCCAGGCTAAGTGAGAATGGTCTAAGGGTTGAGTACATTTCAGTTACCACTTGAAACTAACTCAATGATTTGGGGTATGCGTTCAGGTAAAGAAAGAACGCTTTCCTCCAGATAAAAATGGAAAAGAAACTCGAAATACTGACAACCTCAACAAATGTTAAAGTAAAAACAGCACAGGAGAATTAACCGCTAATCTCGCCCATGGTACGAATGTTTGAGAAATCAATTAAAATTCTGCACAAATATGACTTCATGAAAGATCCAAATGGAGCTATGTTAACATTACAATCATGATTTACAAAAAGGGGGTGGTGATGAACAGAGTGTCTGAGTTAAACAGACCACTCTTACCCAGTCCAAAGATCAGGGCTTGATCCATCACCGTTATTTATCTCACTGCCCCATCCCAGCTCAGAACCTGGCTATATGCAAATCAGTCTGTCCCTGGCCCAGTGCATCATGGGAACAGGGCAGACTAAACTACCAAGCCAATTCTTCACCAGAAAGGAGACAAGCTACCGGGGACCAGTTTCTGGCATTTCAGCCTTCTTCGGCCCGGCTTACAATCAGGCACTTATAATCTACAAACTCCAATTGAACTAGAGGTTGAGGTAAAAAAAGATTTATCAGGATCCAAATACTAGAACTCTGGAACATGGAATAAAAGAACAAACAGTGAAACCGGAGGGTAAAACAGGAACTCAGTGGGGGCACCTAACAGACTTGGAGATGCTGACATTAGTTTCTCAATCACAAATGTCACATGCTTCACAAATGCCTATGAGACTCCAAACTCTCTGGAAATACAGCAAATGCACAAAAAATACTGTTATTAGGGGCACCCCTCCCTATTGAAGTAACAGTAAATATTAAAAATGGTAAGACCTTAACAGAGTTAACAAATGGATCGACCCAATCAAATTGGATAGATCAAAATGCCTGCAAGTCAGGAGGGGAAACGGAACTGCAGTAGAAAATGGCTGATGATACTATACATTTTCCATGACTGAACAAGGATGCCGAGCTAGTTGAAATAAATGATATATATTTCAATAATAATCCAACTCTGACAAAATGGAATATAGTCTACATAGAGATAAAGGAGAGAATTTAACACAGGTAAAAGGATATCAAGATCACACAGAGGAATCCTTCCTGAAAATTGACAACTTGCAACTTTGGAGTACTCCTTGCTATAATAATAATCGTAGTACCAAACCTCAGTTTACTCAACAAAAACGGAAAGAGGGTGATAGCCAAAGTTCTTCATTCATGAATAAAAAGGTAATGCATCACAGCCCTGAGGTCGCACATGAATTACAAGGTTCGTCGGCTATAGAAAGATCAGACTCGGGGCCAAAATGGGACTGTTAGATTTGGGGGTCTCTAGTTGGCATAGGTAGGTACCTGTGGTAAATAGAGACCCTTGCGTCTAGTCAGTGTAAGGGGGTACACTCCTAAAACAACCCCTGATCACCCCCTTGGTAGCTTGGCACGAGCAGGCAGGCTTTTCTCAGAGACAGTGTGTAAAGCATTTGTGAACACATACAGTAATCAAGTGACAACACTACAGATGGACACCACACAAGTTGTATATTAAAAATAAGTATTCTTTATATAGATTTAACACAAGGCCTCAATTCACAAAAATCCACATTACTGTATTTAAAAATGGTAGAATTAGCTTAGTTCTCTTTAGATCTTAAAATGTGACACTTTGAGTCAATGTACCTTAAGATGCATAATGCAGAGCAACAAAAGTGTTGCAGGTAAGGTGATGTGGTAGTCCCTTACACTCAAGGATGGTGATGCGTTGAAGATCTGGTGCAAAGAAACAAAGATGGCACTTTCTCCATGATGCGACTTGATTCCCGATGATGTGGCGGCGTCTGCAGCGACTTCGATCCTCTCCTCTGGCGTTGTGAGATGCTTGACACAATGCAAGCCGCGACAGGCCCTGCGACATGCTTCCCAGTGATGTGGCAGCATCTGCTGCAACGTTGATCCTCTCTCCTGGCGATGCAAGTTGCTTCCACAACAATGCGAGCCGTGACAGGCCCTGTGACACTCTTCCCGGTGATGCGGCGGCATCTGCTGCGACGTCGATCCTCTTCCCTGGCGATGCGAGGCGCTTTGGTGGCCCTGCGATGACTCAACGATTCTTCTGCGACACGCTTTCCGGTGATGCGGCGACGTCTGCTGCAACGTCGATCCCCTTGAGTGAAGAGAGGCGATACGTGTTGTGAAGCGGCAGCAGCAGTTCGGTGACACGGATCCTGTTCTTGAGTCACGCTTTCAGCTCCTTTTGACACGCAGTTCCTCAGAAAGTCCAGCACAGCTGCAGGCACTTCCAAAGAACTCTTGGGGAGCTCGTGGTTGAAGTATGTTGTCCCTGAGACATCAGCAGGAGGCAAGCTCTTCTCTCAAGCCCTTGGAGATCCTCCACAAGTTGAATAAAGTACATATAAAGTTCCTTTCCCCTTTCTTTGGCAGTCAGGCAACTACTGCAGGCCAATCCCCTTCAGCTTAGAGATAGTCTTTCCTCAGTCTCTCTGGTTCCATTCCTCAGCAAAGGTTTCTTCTTGTTGTCCAAAAGTGATCTAATTCTCTGGGGTTTGGGTCCCCTCTTTTATACACAGTTTCAATTTGTTCTCTGAAGGCAGAGAGGTATTTGCCTAGTTCAAACCGGTTCTGGTCAGTCCTGGAGCACTTTGTTAACATGACTCCTTCTTTCCTTTCACAGTGCAGGTCAGAGACATCAGACGCACCACTGGAGGTAGAGCCAACATTGTAGAGGGAAGGCACAACAAACTGCAAAGGGGCAGTATTCCTTCTCAGCTTCTCTGGCTTTTTCTCCTTGGCAAAAATGTCCTCTTGATTTCCCAGAAGTGATCTTTGAAGTCTTTTTTATCCCTGAGACTTCCAACAGGAGGCAAACTCTACTTCAAGCCCTTGGAGAATACTCTAACAGCAGGTAGATGAAAGCACCGTCCAGTCCTTTCCCTCCCCAAGACAGAAACATCCACTGCAGGCCAACCCCAACAGCACACAGCACAGGGGAAGTACTCCTCCTCCAGCTTTCACGGGCCTTCTTCCTGGCAGGTTACTTAGTTCAGCAGTGACTCTTTTTATACACCAAAATCCTTTGTTCTCTGAAGGCAGAGAGTGTCTGTACCCAGCCAAAACCCGATCTGTAGGTCACTTTGCAAATGAACAACAACCTCCTTTGTCAGTGTGAACCCTGGCTCCAGAAACACCACAGGGGGGCGGAGCCATCATTCTGGAAGGCAGGCACAGCCCTATTCTGGTGAAGGTGCTACTCCTCCCACCACTCCAAATGCAGACCAAGCCTATTAGGCCTAGCCCTGATGTATCAGACTTCTGGAGCCGCTGCCCTACTCCAGCCCCTGTCATCCAAAAGCCAGACATGCCATACACAAACCTAGCAGAGGCACACTGGATGGTTAGGCAAGAAAATACCTAATTTCTAAAAGTGGTATTTTCAAACCCAGAATGTAAAAAGCACCCTCACTACAATATGCATCTTAACATTATGAGTTCAGGCATACTAAACTTTATTTTCCGACTTGTTTCCAGGGTCAGTAATGTTTATAATATGTTATAAACAAACTCCCCATGCTGGCCTATGGGAACAGATAATTGCAATAGTGAAAAATTAAATTGGCAGTATTTCACTATCAGGACTTGCCACACATCAGGACATGTCCTACCATTCACATACAATGTACCCTGCCCACAGGGGTACCTTGAACCTACTTTATGTTATGTTATGTTATGTTATGCAGGGGTTTTGTATAGCGTACGGCTACTCAGAAGAGTGTCCCGACGCTTTGGATTGCACACTAATCTCATAACACAACAGGGAAAATAAGAAACAGAAATAGAAGGAAGCTAAAAGGGACCGAAACTAAGAGGAAAAGAGCCAGGTTTTAAGCCCTTTCCGGAAGGCCAACAGATTAGGAATGCTGCGCAAGGACACAGGCAGTTTATTCAGTTTATACTTTAGGGGTGACTGATATATAGAAAAGGGAAGGTTTAGCGACTGGCAAGTGTGTGCCCTTGCCAAGTCGACATGGCAGCCCCAGACTGCACACAGGCTCTGCAAAGGTAGGAATGAGTCTCATTTTACAGGATGCTTTGGTGGGTGGTGAACCAGTGCTGCCAGCCCACCAGCGGCTTTTGATTTACAGGCCCTGGGCACACATAGTGCACTGTACTAGGGTCTGACAAGTAATCCAAATAAGCCAATCATGCAATCACTAATCCATAACAACTATTTACAGGGAGAGAATATGCACTCTAGCACTGTTCAGCAGTGGTAAAGTGCCCAGTGTCATAAAACCAACAAAACAGGTCAGAAAGAATACAAGAGGAAGGCAAAAAGTTCTGGGATGACCCTGTAAAAAGGGCCAAGTCCAACACAACCCCCTTCCAGCCTACAGGCAAGGTAGACTAATCAATACCTTGATAGACTTCCCTGCATCGGACGATAGAACATTGACCCTGGCCCACAACTGCAGGGGCATACTCCAGTTTTACGAAAAATCTGAACCCATTTGGAATCCTCTGTCCAAACTCTCTGGACCCATTAAGCTAATCTTTGGGGAAACCTCCTTCTAACCTGTGGACATCATCTGTGCAGCACCTACCCGTAGCTTGCTCAAAGGTGTGTCCCAACAGACAGACAGTACCCACATTGGCAACACAGAGGTGTGGCCCAGTCCATCCCTGGGGTATGACTCCTGTCCTCCTCCCAGGGGCAACTAAGTCCACCAGGACAGCATACCACAGCGGCCACTTACAGCTGTCAGTGATGAGAACCAGGCCCCAGGCCTTTCATGGTTCTCCAACCTCTGTGGCATCAGAGAGCAGGGGCAGTAGCCCCAGGTGCCTGGCACCCTTGGTCCACTCTCCCTCCTGTCAGGTCAGGTATGAAATCCTGACACTGACCCACTAGCCCTGGGCCTGTACCCGGTGGCTGAACAGGAGACTGGGGTGGGCTTCCTCATACCTGGTCCTCCTCCTTGGGGCTCTGCACCCTCCCACCTGGAGCTGAACCCCCTTCCCGATTGTCAGGGCACCTGTGGCAGGTGTCCTTCAGAATTCGCCCACCAGTTCAGGGGTTCTATGCTGCAACTGGGATCCCAGCTTAGGGTCTGTAGCCTTAGACAGAACAGAGGTCAGGGGTGAGGTTGCCTCCTTACTTGGGCCCTGCACTCTCCCACCTGGAACGGTCCTAGAAGACAAACCGGTAGGGGCACTGTTAGCTGTTGCCCCCTTCTCCAGGTCAGGGGGGACCCCATGAACCTGGCCCTCCAACCCAGGGCCTGTACTCTTAGGCTGGACCTATGCCTGGCAACCCATGACTTCCAGGGAAGTACAACAACCCCCTCTCAGGAAACACACACCTCTGGAGTTGTGTCAGAGTTTGCCTAGTGCTGGTTTCCAGTCTCCTGTCCACCTGACAGAGCATGAAGCCCCCCCAGGCCAGAAGTAGCCTCTCCAGGGACAGTCCTGAGGTGCTTTGACCTCAGAGCTGGCAACCCCTGATCCACTGGTCCTTCCACTGGGGACTGCGTGCCCCTCTCACCCCTCTCTCTGGAGTCATGCACCCTCTCCACTGGAGTGGTGTGGCCAGACACCAGGGCTGGTGGAATGCTGGTTACAGCAGTCTCCTCCAGCTCAACTGACAACTTGCGACCCCCCCCCCTCAGGGAATGATCTCCTGGTAAAGACTAGGCGCCCTCCTGGTGTTCACCCATGGACCCAACCAGGCCTTGGGACTGGGTTTTGGGCACCTCTGGACACTGTCCACTATCAGTCCTTCTCCTTTGAGACAGGACATGGGAACCTACACCCCACCACCTACTCAGACCTATCTTGGCTATCACCACCCTCCCCAAACTCACTTGGTTGGGGAAAACCTGAGCCACCTCCATTAGGATCACCCCCAGATGACTCTTCAGACCCTCTGGAATCCACCAAAAGATCTTCCTCCAGTATAAACTCCCTGGGTTCAGAGATCTCACACTCCACTAGGTGTTGGCATAGCTCTGTAAAACAGGGACTTAAAAAACTGCTCTCGACGAATTGAATCATACAACCCCACACAGGTGTTAACCATGCTATCCTTTGCCTTACCCTCCAGTGCCTCACACACGTACCCCACACCACTCTCCTGAGATTGGAAAGACAGTGTCTGAGTGTCTCTGTCACTCAACCCACACTCTTCTAGGCGGTCTCCACACTCACACACCAGGACTTCTACCATGGGGAAACCAATCTCCCTGCACCTCTCATCTAGAGTCATTAGAGTGTCCCTCCCACAACTAGGACTATGAACCCCTGTGCCAGTTCCCCAATCCACCTTAGGGACATTGCACACCACTGGAGCTACCTCATATCCTTGAACCCCCTGTTGTATGCTACCCCCCCCCCTTCAAGTCAGGTGCCACGTCTCTGGGTGTATGTACTTCTCCCTTAGCACTAGATAACTCAATTTTGCTGCCACCATCTGAGCTAGACTCCATCTCCAACCCAGCCCAGCTCACTTCCTGAGCTACACACATTTCTTTTTCAGCTAAGGCTCGCTCTATCTCCTCGCACTCCCAGTCTAGCTGCCTCAGCCTCCAGTCACAAGCACGAATATGATTCCTCTCGTCACGAGCCAATCTTTCTAAAAAATGCAATGGCAATGACAGGCCTGAGTCTCATTTTACAGGATGCTTTGGTGGGTGGTGAACCAGTGCTGCAAGCCCGCCTGCAGGATTTGATTTACAGGCACTGGGCACACATAATGCACTGTACTATGGTCTGACAAGTAAATCAAATAAGACAATCATGGAATCACTAATCCATAACAACAATTTTCAGGGAGAGCATATGCACTTTAGCACTGATCAGCAGTGGTAAAGGGCCCAGAGTCATAAAACCAACAAAAACAGGTCAGAAACAATACAAGAGGAAGGCAAAAAGTTCTTGGAAGACCATGCAAAAAGGGCCAAGTGCATCGTCCAGTAAGCTAGAAGTAGAGGAAATGAGTATAAACAAAAAGAGAATGCCTCAAAAAAAGTAGGATTCTCTGGGAGATCAAGTTGAAAAAAAAACTAGACCCCCACTGTTATTGACAAAAAAACAGAGAAAAAACAACACAAAGTAAAAAAATAAGATGTAAACAGTATATATTAGATCTGGCGGTCTCTTTTTGACAGAGGTAGGTACCAATGTCCAAATAGGGACCCTTGCTTCTGGTCAGGGTAAAGGGGATACACTCTTTGGATAACCCCTGCTCTCCCCCTTGGTAGCTTGGCACCAGCAGACAGGCTTATCAAAGGCAATGTGTAAAGTATTTGTATCAACACTCACAGTAACACAGTGAAAACACCACAAATGGACTCCACATAAGTTTAGCAAACTAATGTATCTTTATCTAAACTACATAAGACCAAAACAACAAAAAAATTCAACATACACAGTTCCAGAATATGATTTTAAAAGAGTTCCAGTGTTTGCGTCAAATTAATCCACAGTTGCATCACTTTTAGCCCAAAGTACCTGTAGATGCGACAAAAGTTCCCAGTGGCAACTGCAGCGTGGGAAAACAAGTGATGCGTCACTCCTGAGACCTTGGGGAGGTGATGCGGCAACCCCGCTGCATGCAGCGGGCTTGTTGCGCCAAATTTGATCTGTATGGGGAGCGATGCGATACCTTGTGTGGATTCCGGGGTACAGGTACTCCGGTAGAAATGTCACGCACAGGCATGATGCGACGATCTTCGAGATGGCGACGATCTTCAGTGCAGCGGCGATGCGCAACGTTGATCCTCTTCTGCCGTAGCCCCTCGATCGGATGGCATTGGACTCTGCGACGATATTCGCATCGACGTGATGCAGTCCGCAAGCCAGCTGTGCGATGGTTCTCGCAGCGACAACAGGCTCTGCGACGATATTCGACGGCAACAGGAATCTTCCTGCTCTGGGGCGATGCGCTCCGCAAGCGAATGTATTTAATAATTTATTTTGTATTGTAAAATGTGTTATAGTAAATGTAAATATATGTCCAGTGCACGGCAACGAACAAACCTCAGACGTTGACCAAAATTTTCACTATAAAAAGTGTTGTAACTTGTATTCTCTGAAAAAATTGTGTAAAAGCACCCAAGGATTAACTACCTTAGGGTGAGATTCTGCACAAAATAAAATAGAGGCAGATCAAAACAGTGACCGGGTCCCTCTTGTTTTACGAATTTAAAACTGTTAAAAGCATTCCTGTTCTTTGAAATAATTAAAAGTGAAATTATAGAGTCTGTTGTATTTTTATCACAATATAAAGAAGGCTATCAAGAACACACACCAGTGATATGAAATTCATCAGCAACCACAATTAAATCTCAAGAAGAGAAAGTTCAGAATCTTAAGTTTGGCTGGTTGGTGACAGCCCTACATTGGGCAAACTAGGCATGATGAGATCAGCATCAGTGCTCTTGGTACCAAAAATTTGAGCAAAGGGAATTGCTAAAAATATGTTCTTGGTTTATAAATGGTGTAGGCTCTAAGCCACAAAGCGCGCTTGACGTCCATGTCCAAGGATTTTCTGAGTATCTTCCTACAAGAAACCTGGGCAATGCAGTCCTTTGTACTAGAAGGGTTTACCAAGTACTTTGTTCCAGCTATTAAAGTGAATAAATATGGGTCCCCCAGTGGGGGATTGGCAACTTTTATAGCAATAGACTTAAAATTCGAAAGTGAACATGTATCTACAAGTGGTAATATCATTTTAGTTGTGAAACTGTGCTATAACAACATAAACTCTCTGTTATTAATCGACGTGTATATACATCCGGAGGCTAATGCCAGGAAATTAACCACCATTGATCTAATAAATATACTATTACATCAAAATGTGGAGATACACTCTGAAATAATCATATCAGGGGATTTTAACATGAACCTACTATGGTCACATAGAAGAAATTAAATTACACTACAATAGGACGACCAGTGGGCTATTGCTAATCAGTTTCCAATTTCGGAGTCTAAAGTGGCAGGAGGGACAGTGGGAAAAATCTACTGAAAGACCTGGAATCCCTGGGTTTAGGGGGAGGTGCCAACAAGATATCCCCCCAGCTTGGACTTATTAAGCACATACTCATAAATCGTGAATTGACTAGGCTTAAATCATCCTTAAATGGTGGCATTCTGAAAATATCTTGCCATAGAATATTAAGATAGACAAAGAAATGGCCGGACAATATAACCCTGTGTTCCAAATGAATGAAAACAAATAAAGAATTTAGAAAGTTAATTTGGAATGGCAAATTTCAAGAGAAACAAGCACTCTGGGCAAAAGCATAATACACAAGTAAAATGAAAAATTCACGAAATTTCTGGAAAAGGGCCAATAATCTGAATAGAACTAACAAAACGATCACAACATCACCTATAACAGAAGCAAAATGGGTAGCATTTTTAACAACTCCCCTGAATAATAACAAAAATGTCAAAAAGGGCGACAGATGGAGTTGACAATGCTATCGCCCTATTTCACTTCTTGACTCTGCCATTAAGATTTTTGGCCGAATAATTTTAAATAGACTGCAATCCTGGGCTGACGAACATTCCATAATCAGTGACCTTCAGTATGGCTTTAGGAAAGGCTTGGGCACCATCGACCAATGTCTTAATTTGCATTTACTTTTAGAAAAATACGCTAAAGTGAAGTGTGGTCGCATGTTTTTAACATTTGTTGACTTAACATCAGCTTTTGACTGTGTCACCCATTCTAAATTATGGCTGGTTCTTCAGAACTTAGGGGTAGAGAAAAATATAATTAATTTCCTCAGAGAACTTTATGCCGGGGCTACTGCCAGAGTAAGGTACGGGAAAAATGGAGAGTGCACTGTTCCCTTTACTATCACAAGAGGAGTGCGGCAAGGCTGCGTCTCCGCTCCTTTTCTTTTCACAATTTTTATTACTGACCTTGAAAGAGTACTGTTAGAGGGGTGTAGGGACATGCCGCTTGTCGGCAAAAGGTCTGTCCTGGCGCTTTTATATGCTGACGAAGCAGTATTGATGGCCAGGACACCACTGGCCATGCAAACAATGGATAATACGTTTACAGGCTTTATGAACAACTTAGACCTGAAAACCAACTGTACTAAAACCTTTAGCATGACGTATGGCCCTGAGCAACACAAAAAGGAAAAAACAATATATGTTGGCTCAAGACCTCTTGAGCACACCCCCACCTTTCCATATTTTGGCGTATTATTTGACCAAACAGGTTGATGGAATGATGCAATACAACTAGGAGATTATTGTTTTGTAAATCTATAATGGCTTTGAAAAGTTTTAGTAGAAGGATGGGCAAAAAAACAATTGGGGAGCTTTTAACTGTTTATAGAGAGACTTATGTGGCAGTTGCCACATATGGCGCAGGATTATGGGGGCATGTAAATGTGAACCCACTACAAGTGGTGGAGAACACCTTCTTGAAATCCCTCTTAGCAGTTCCCGATAGTGTATCAACTTATGTTTGCCACGCTGAGCTAGGGGAACCCTTCTTAGAAGATATCATTAAGGTTGCTCCGGTTCTTCTGTGGCATAGGGTCTGGTCAACTGAGGAATGTGCCTTTAATCGCTCTATTCTAAGGGACGTAATGAGTCTAGATAACGCTGGTAAGGTGGGGGGACTAAGCTATGTGATGACGTTTCTTACAAACATAGGCCACCGGTAATATTATGATGACCCTATAAGTATGACCCACGTTCCTAGGAAAATCCTTAAAGGTATATGTATGAGGTATTTGAGCTACCTAAGAATTAATGCAGAAATATGAAAGAAAACTGTGGTCGCACATCAATTAATAGTGACCTCAGATTACATGCAACCATACATTAGATTGAAAATGAGTGATTTTGAGAGGTTCTTACTGACGCGTTTAAACTAAATTTGTTATTTCGATCCCTTAGCTTCTCTGCTATGAATACTTGGTGTAAACAACTTATTAAGTGCCCTTGTGATGATTTGTCTGAGCAGTCATACATTCATATCCTTTTTTTTGGTAGATTTTACACAAATCCTAGGAGGAGATGGATTGTGCCCTTACTGAAGATTATGGAATGTAAAAAATGTCGCCCTGCTTTTTTAGAATTACAAAGATTAGATAACATTTTAGCCGTTGCATCTTTGTCTGTATATTTTAAATTAGTTTTTAGATTTCGAAAAACGATCATCTAAATGAATTGAAATGAGACAAGCATATTTTCATCTTTGTTTTAATTGAACTGTATTTTTAGGACATCTTTTGAAATGTGATGATTTATTTGTACTTTTATGTTTGTTCTTATCTGATAACCGAATAAAGTTTAAAACTGAACTGAACAAAGATGTCAAATAAATTGATAGGCCTCATAATCAAAGAGGAAAAGACAAAAATATGAATCATGAAACAGAAATAATTATAACCAAAGATGAAGTATACAATCTTATTAGAAAACAGAGGCAAGATGGAGGACCAGGCCCAAACGGAACTCCTTCTGCACTATATAAAGATAATCCAACTGTTTGATCAGAATGCCTTACAAAGGTTTCTAACAAAGCCATCCAATCATCAATCCTGCCGGAGTCATGGAAAGGCTCCTTAACATCATCTATTTACAAAAGCTGAGATTAGCCTCAACTTGGCAATGATTGCCTAATTACTTTACAAGACACGGGGGTCAAACCTTTTGAGGCAATGTTCTTGACAGAGCTATCGAAATGGGCAACCAGGAAGCAAATCAATCAGGCTTTATGCAAGAGTTAGGAACAGTACTATTATTTTAATACTTTCCATTTTAATTGATAAATATAAATTTAGGAACCAACCATTATATCTATGCTTTGAGTATTTTAAATCTGCCTTTGATTGTGTGCATCAGCAAACCCTTTGGGGGAAGCTGGGGAAACAAGGAATACCAGCAAGCCGCCTAAAAGCAATTCGATCACTGTTTACCGACATTTGGATTAGAGTTCGAATAGGTGATGGTTCACATCGTTCAAGGACAATGTAAATTCTTCACAGCCTGGTGGGCAGAAAATCTGAATTTTATTAAGAACAAGGAGGCTACGATTTTGCAAAGCTCCTTTATTGCCACAGCTCAGCAGTAACAATGAAGAGAATATAGAACTTTAAACAACATTCCATTATAGTATATAGAGCATGTGCACACATCAATCTTCCTTCTTTGTTGCTGCTGTTCACAAAGATAAGTACCCTCATTTTATTTGTGCTTATACAGTACCTATGTTTACTTGTTTCTATCTGTTTATCACATATCTGGGTCCTATTGACCCTACCATGTGATTGTCTTTTCTCATTTCCTTATAGAAAATGTCCTTTATACATTATTAACCTTCTGAAAACCTTTAGTGAATCTTACTGGGCCCTAAACGACCCTTCATTTTCTTGCTCTGTGTTATGTTGCTCTTTTCTTCACTTACCTGTATATCCTCGCGCCCTTTCCTCTTACCTCATTGTAGAATGCCCTGTGTCCTTTAATCTAGACTCGACCTCTGGCAGTTCCTGTTGGATCGTCGAGGGTCTTGAATGCCAGTTTCTTTTCTCTTCAATAAACATCTTGAATTACTCCTCTGACTTCCACGTTTCATCTTAACATTTTTGGCGACGCTTGTTTTTCCTCGGCGCATCCTGAGAAGTGAGAGAGAATTTTGGTATCCCTGCGCTGCACGCTTGATCTCCAGTCTTCGTGTTTGTTTCAGCTTCTGCTCTATACAGCTTCGGTTTGGCTTCGTTCTCAGTTTTCAACAAGGTACTTTTCTTATTTTTATCTTTTCTGGGAATATTTGCTTACAGATCTGCTGTTAAGCTCTCTCGCTCGAGCACTCGAGCACAAGCCAACCGTTGCTCTTCAACGTCATCAACCCTACGTTGCTGGAACGCTTCCTTTCAGCGTGGAACGCACAGCGCAGTGTTTGCATGCTTTGTTTACGTACCCGTGCGTGTATCGTCACACGTCACGTTACGTGCAGCCATTTTGGATTTGGTCTTGTCAGTTTCTCTCAAGTCTCGGAGCTGTTTGTTCTTCGTGCCAACCTCTTCTGTTTTCTTTGACTTCAAACTACAAGGTATTATTTTTATTTTTCGTTATTTTCCGCAGCACTTACACGGTGATCTGCACACCTCTACCTTGATTTGAGAATTTTGTGGAATCTCCTTTCAACTCAGTAACGCTTTGCTGTTGTTCACCTTGTTTCTCTCTGACTTTTGCCTTTCTACACAAAGACGCTTTGCAGTGTGATTTCTATTACACCCTTGTGCAACTCTTTCACAGTGATTTGCACACCTATTTTCATTTCATACATTTTACAATGGCTGAATCTAATTCTAATGTAATTATGCCTCCTTTATTTCTTCCTACTCCTGGTCCTCCTAAAATTATTTGGGAAGATTGATTAGGCATGTTAGAAAATTATATTGTAGTCTTGGATGGGGGTAATTTGATTCTAGATGTGTTGAAGGCAAGGTGTGTGTATCTAGGGATGGTCCTCCTGTCCTTGGCTGGATGCACCAGTTTGACCTAAATATCATTATCAATCCCAGAACACCTAATCAAATTATGGTTGTTGAGGAAGATATTCAACTTGATCAAATTCTTCAAAATGCCCACATGGTTTTTGAGGATAGATTAGTTTGTGTAAAGGGATACATGCATAAAATTATTTTAAAGTCCAAGGCTTGTCCTATCCAACACAAACTCAGAAGAGTTCCTTTTGCTGTTAGAGGTAAACTCAAGGATTTGTTCAATGACCTTTTAAACTCTGGGGTGATTGAACCTATTGAAGCGTCACCGTGGATTTCTCCGGTTGTTTTGACCCTTAAGGCGGACGGCCGTTTGAGATTTTGCATTGATTTGAGATCTCTCAATAGAGATATTGTAATAGATACTTTTCCTTTACCCAACATTAATGAATTATTGCAATCAGTTGGTAATGCCAAATTTTTCTCCAAAATCGACTTAAGGAGTGCATACCATCAAATCAAGCTCCATCCCTCTTCCAAAGCTCTGACAGCGTTTATCACCTCTGAAGGCACTTTCCAATTCACTCGCATGCCGTTTGGCTTAGCTTCGGCTGCGAGTGTTTTCCAGAGGATGAAGAGTGGGCTGTTTAAAGACATCAAAGGAGTCATATTCTTTCAGGATGATGTTTTAATTTCAGGTTTAACTGTGGAAGAACATTATGTTGTCTTGAAACAAGTACTGTGGAATTTGGAGCACATTGGTCTAACTGTCAACAAGGACAAGTGTACATTTTTGACTGTGAAAATCGAATACCTTGGTTACACTGTTTCCAGTGGGGGTTTTACTCCCAAACATGATTTGTTGTTGGCTATTAGAGATGCTCCTCATCCTAAAGACAAGGAGCAATTGCGCTCTTTCTTAGGATTAGTTGAATATTATTCAAAATTTGTGAGGTCCTTTGCTGATGTTGTGGAACCTTTGAGATGTTTATTGCGCAAAGGTGCTAAATTTTGTTGGTCCAAGCAACAACAATTGGCATTTTCATGTATAAAGGAAAAGATTTGTCATGCGGGGATTTTAGCTCCTTTAACTTCCAACTGAAAAACTATTTTGACTGTCGATGCTAGCCTTACAGGTTTGGGTGCGGTGCTCTCTCAAATTCATAAGGGGGTTAAGAGGACTATTGCATTTGCTTCAAGGACTTTGACACAAACTGAAAGAAATTATTCAGTCATTGAAAAAGACGCTCTTGCTGCTGCATGGGGTACTGAGCACTTTAGAGTATATTTGTGGGGTTTGCGTTTTTGTTTAAAAACAAACCATAAACCCTTAATGAAGATTCTCTCAGCTGGGGGTGCGGGCAAAGGTTCTGCACGTTTAGCTCGATTTGCAGCTAGGTTGCAAGAGTTTTCCTATGATGTGGTTTTTATTCAAGGATGGAGAAATTTGCAAACAGATTGTTTATCCAGGTTATCTTTGGATTGGGAGGTTGTCGATAAGGCTTTGGTGGATAAACTTTCTTCTGAGGAAGCTGTCGTTTGTGTGAATGAGATTAGCGAGTCTACTGTCAGTACATTCTCTATGGAGCAATGGGTTAGAGAGATGCAAAATGACAAAGTTTTAAAACAAGTTATTGTTCTGATTAGGAATGGTGCTGTTCGGGAGTGTGGTTTCTATCCCTTTAATGCCGTTTTGGAAGCTACTTGATGAACTCTCTGTGTGTGGTCAGGAGGTTATTGTGCATGGTGAGAGGTTTGTCCCTCCTTCTGATTTGCGTTTTCAAATTTTCAAGATTGCTCATGAGGGGCACCTTGGTCAGCGCATGACTATAAAAAGAGTCAAACAAGACTTTTGGTGGCCTGCTATGGACGACCAGATCCGTGGTTGGGTTGAGGGGTGTTTGTTATGCAAAGACAGTGAAAAGAGATTAAGAATTCGTGCTCAAAAGAAATTTAGTCATATCTCTGACCCTGGTAAACCCTGGCATCTTATTTGTCTAGATTTCATTGGACCTTTGTCAGATCTCTCTTTAGATTTTAGCTTTGCTGTGGTCATTGTGGATGTGCATTCTCGTTGGTTAATCGTCAAATTTGTCAGGGAAATTACCACCTCTTCCACTATTGATGTTTTGGAGAAAGTTTAGTTTTCTTTGAAGAAGGTGTTCCCCATTCTCTTTTGACTGACAATGGGACACAATTGACGTCTGGTGAGATGCGTTGTTTTCTAGAGCGTTGGGGTGTTAAACACTCATGCACTTCTTTGTACAACCCTATGGGGAATGGAATTGTGGAGAGGGCCAATAGATTAGTCAAGGGTACCTTACCATTAGCAGTTGCTAACAGGCAGTCTCCCATTCAGATGTTGTGGGCCTACGGTTCCACTGTACATAGTGTTACTCATGTTTCTCCTTTTGTTAGCATGAGAGGCAGTGTACCCGGTTCAAAATAGGTTCCTTCTTGGCTGAAAGATTGGGTTGTTTCTTATGGCTCTTCTCCTGAAGATTTCTTTGTTTCTAAGTTTCAAGTTGGTGATTGTATTAAAATCAAATCTGGCAGGGTTAAGGCTGGTTTGAGTAAATTCTCTGATCCTTGCCGCATCATCAAAGTGGCTAAACATTACGTGGTAGTTGAAGGTGGTCGAAAATGGAATTTACGTAGGATTGCACTTTACCAAAGAAAGGGTGATTTGGTGGAGGAGGGTCCTTGTGTGGATTCTTCTTCTGACGATGGGTCTTCAGGTGCTTTGTTTATTCCTGATAAAAACAGTATTGTCGTGGGGAGGGAGATGAGTGGTTATTCTGGTTCTTGTTCTGCTCCACATGATGTGTCTCCACAAGAGGTTGTTCCTCAGGATCCTGGTTCTTCTTCTTCAGATTTTGGTGTTCCACCTGAGAGTTTGAGTCTTGAAGAACCTGTGGGTTCGGCTGACTTGGTCGGCAGGGTACGCAGACCTCCTACTTACTTACAAGATTATTTTACTTCTTTGCAGTAATGTTCTGCTTTTTATCTTCTGTATTTTATTGTGTTTTTCATTTATTTCTTTCATTAGGGAAGAGGATGTGTTATGTTGCTCTTTTCTTCACTTACCTGTATATCCTCTCGCCCTTCCCTCTTACCTCATTGTAGAATGCCCTGTGTCCTTTAATCTAGAATGTGAGGCTTAGAAGACTCGACCTCTGGCAGTTCCTGTTGGATCATCATCGAGGGTCTTGGATGCCAGTTTCTTCTCTCTTCAATAAACGTCTTGAATTACTCCTCTGACTTCCACGTTTCATCTTAACACTCTGCTCATTACTGCGCTTCCACCTGATGTCGTGTTAATATCTCTAATCTTATTTTACATTTTACGTTAAACCCAGACATCAGCATTATATTTTACTTTTATATTCCCTTTCCCGCGTCCTTTCAAAAGAAACAACTATGTTCCCCGTTGTCTGGCATCGCTCCGAGCGCGAGCCAGACACAGTGTGTGAAACGCTGCTGCTCCACCGCTGCCTCCTATCGCTCTGTGCGCTGGAGGCATACAGGCTGGTGCAGGCAAATCAATCGACCGACTTTAAGTGGTTACTTGCCTCTCACAGTCCTGACCACTTCAACGCGGCAATACTCTTTTCTTTCCCAACCGCAATGAGCTTTTCTAACGTGCAGTGCGGAAGAAAGAAAAATTACAGGAAACGCTATTATAAAATAAAATCCACACTTCCTAGGGACTAAAACAAGGATGTGTCCTTGCCCCATATCTGGTCAATTTGTTTTTACCAGATTTAACACACTGCTTAGATAATGAGAATCCTCACTCCCCAAACTAAGGAGGAAGTGACATATCAAATACTCTGACAACATTATCTTATTTAGCCAAACAAGGATAGGATTGCAATGGCTCATAAATAAGATTTCAAATTACTCTTCGGAAAATGGTATGGTAATAAATAAGGCCAAGACTAAGGTAATTGAAGTTAATAACAGGGAACAGAAACTCTATGAACACAAATGTTACTTGCAATACGCCAAGTGAAGACCTACAAATACTTGGGTGTGCTTTATGATGAAAATGGCACTTTTCAGCAGGACAAGAAGGACATGGAAAGGAGAAGTAACACCTTAATCATGGCATTTCGATTTCTACAGTAGTTCTTGGGCGGACCCAGCTATCTTACACTCCAAAAGGTAATAAATGCACAACTAATACCAACTATTACATGTGGCAGTAAAGAGCTGTGTGGTAGGTAATCTATAGCTTTAAATAATGTCATTACAAAAATGTGTAAGCTTCTTTTTTGCCTTCCATGTAATGCGTTACCAGCACAAATCAGTTTAGAGTTTGGGCGATCTAATCAGCTCATTGCAAGAAAGGGTCAGTACATAAAGATATGGAAGAGAATGAAATCAATGATATCGAACCCAATGTGTCAATCGCTCTTGCAAGAAATACAAGCAAATCATAAACTACCATATTAGAAGTATTTACAAACAGCTTTGGATGGGTATTCAGCACATGAAATTTGTGACATGACTATAAGCCCAGAGTCTCTTAAAAAACTCATCAATAAAATAATAAAACAATTGTCAACGTTGAAAGAAAAGGCATACTTCTTAAAATGAAAGGACCCATGGATGATCTTGAATGAATATAAAACCGCCAAGTCTCAAACCTACCTAAAAACATTTTGGTGCTTAAAAGTAAAAAAAATGTTCATTAAAGGATCATTTCATGCAATACCATGGCAACTCACAATAAAAACCCATGTCCTGTAGATTATGTAAAAAAGGAGAAGAAAACATTATTCACTTAGTTTGCATCTGTCTGGACTTGATGGAAGAAAGAAGGAGGCTACTAAGGAATAACTTTAACGTCTGTGGAATTCGAACCTGTAGGCAAGCACTGATAAGATGTTTTATTTCAACAGACATAGCTTTGAATGCAAATTTATGCTATAGGCAAAAAAGAAATTAGTCTCTGGTGAATAGACTGTTGTAAACTTGGAAGACTGAACCTGCAGAATTACTCCCATAGAAGCCCTTTAACAGGGCTGGCATAATAGCGAACTTGTACAAAATGACATATTTGGAAAGAAATGTTCTTTTTTAACATATTAACAGTAGTAATAAGAAATAAGGGGCCTCATTTATGAGGCCGTGCTTCACTTTTTCGCCGCCGGTGCGTCACTTTTTTGTGACGCACCAGCAGCTTAAAAATGTGCCTTGTTGCACCATATTTACAAAGTGACGCATCTAGGTAGATGCGTCACTTTGTAAACCCCTGCGCTACATTATACCTATGCCAGGTATAATGTGTGCTTCGGGCGTTCTGACGTAAGAAAGGGTTGTAGAAGTGACACAGTGAAATCTATAAGATTTCACTGCGCCTCTTCGAGGACACAAATGCGTCAATTTCTTAAGCCTGCCTCACAGCAGGCGTAAGACTGACGCAGGCCCTTTCACATGGGGCTTGCCCCATGTGAAAGGACACATTGCTGGAGTTGCGTCACTTTTGTGACACACTCCAGCAATGAGTCACTTTTGTGCCATACAGATACATCAGAAATACTGACGTATCTGTAACTCCTTGCGCCATGATGCATCATACTGTAAATATGACGCATCATTGGTGTCGCAAGGAGGGCGCAGTGAAAAGTGACGCATCGCTGTTTTCACTCAGCGATGTCTCACTTTTCATAAATAAAGCCCAAGGTGTTTTTATTAAAAATATATGTTGGGGTACTAGGGTTTTTCTATGAAGAATTTTAACTTTGCAAAAAAAAATCATTCACATGTTAAAATGTATTCATTTTAAATTGTATATTGTGTTTGGTGATATTTTATAAGCACATATTGTATGATTTTAAATAATCAAATAATAAATGCATTCATTCAATATATTTGTGACAGTGTGCTACTAAATGCAATGTTATCTACATTCTACATCCTTGCCCCTCCCCTGCAGAATGGGTGTGGCTCATTGGCGACACTTGTTCGTTGGGTGATGCTTGGATTTTTCACAGTTCTTCTAAATTCAGTGATATAACATTGATGGCAATACCCCACTCTGAAAAGTGTTCTAACCCAACTGGACAGAAGAATTGTGCACATTCTCCAATCTGTTCTCCAGCTAGGAGAAATATGGAAATGACAGACATTGTAAAAATGCTATTTTAACAATGAAGCATTCAGGCTTATGAAAGCATTCTGTAATGGCAAATGTGCCCTGTGAATGATGAGGATCTGTTTACATTGATGATATTATGAGTTATAAATGATATTAATCATTTTTTAATTGATATGTCTGAATTCCTTAAAAATTATTTTTCATTGTATTGTTTAAGGACCTATTTTTTTGATATTGTATGTATTATACAGAACATTATTTCTTCACCTATGTGAATGCAAACTACTTTTTTTCTCATTTGTAAATAAAGGGATATTATATTAGTGATTGATAGTTTCTGCCTTTGTTTTAGGTAGTTTAATTGAAAACTATTATTATTGTTAAACTTCATTACAAAACAGGGAAAACACTTTGAATAAACTTATGTTAGTGCACTTTAAAGATGGGCTTCTGCAGATGCTTGATATATACGGTTTGAAGCACACATTGTGTTTTTATGTACAAATAATGACATTTTTTAATGTTGCCATATTTGTATCCCTTAATAGTAGACCTTTTACAGTTGACCAACCAAAGTGTATATTATGGCATCTTGTATACCAAAATCCACTTTTTTTAGGTCGAGCCTGAGCCAGCGCGCAAGCACTGCTCTGGTGATCTGTTGTAGGTAGAGTATGGAGGAGAAGTCCCGCCGATATTCTTCTCAATAAATGCTGTTGTTTTATTCCTTAATGGGCTTGTTAGTCCCTCCTTAGTACAGCCATGTCGTCATGTGTATCCTCTCATGGCTACTGCCCCTTTTAGGATAGGATAGGATAGGATTAAGATTTATAAAGTGCTTGAATGCCGAGGCGTCTTGACGTTGAGGTGAGAAGAGGGAGGTCCAGCAACAGCAGTACCATCCGAATATGCCCTGGGGAACAGCCACGTTTTTTTATCATCCTAAAAACTATACTTTTTTTTTTGTCTCACTGTGATAGGTAGTTGGTTCCACAGCGTAACTGCACAGTGCAATAGACTCTTTCCACCCCATCTGTCTCTACGAACTTTAGTGGCACAGATGAAACCAGAATTAGCTGATCTAAGACTTCTAGTGGGAATATATCAGTGAAAGATTTTTCGAAGATCACCAGCCCCTCCGCCATATAATTTCTTGTGAACCAGACATAAGATCTTGAATTCCAGACATTGCTGTATTGGAAGCCAATGCAGTGATTTAATGGCAGCAGATGTTGGGTGACCTTTTGGGATGTTCAATAATATTCATGCAGCAGTATTTTGTATGGACTGTAATTTGGTCTTCGGTGCCTTGTCAATGCCTATGAATAGAGCATTACAGTAGTCTTGACAGGATAAGACTAAGGCCACTACCACTGTTTTTCTTAACTCCTGCAGAATAAAAGGGACCACCTTCCTGAGAAGGTTCAGTATATAAAAACAAGTGGAGGTTACACGGTTGATCTGTGCCGAAAAACCTAGTTGGCCATCAACACTGATCCCCAAGTTCCTATCTTTAGCAGATGGTGTTTGACATACGCCAGCCTCTATCGGCCACCAGGTGTGGTCCCACCGGGACAGACCGCCACCAAACTCCGTCACCTCCGTCTTATCCGTATTTATTTTCAGATAGTTGTTGCTCATCCAGCTCATGATGTGCGTCAGACATGCATGGAAACTCGCGGCAACAGGCTCCGACTGTTTAGTTAAAGAGATTATAATCTGTGTGTTGTCTGCGTAAGACACAAGCGAGAACCCATGCTGTCTAATGAGACTGGTGAGTGGGGTGACTTAAATGTTAAACAGAGCCAGTGACAGTGTCGATCCCTGTGGGATTCCACATGGCAGAAGGAAGATTTCAGATTGTAAATTTTCCGAATGTAAAGTCTGTTCCCTATCTTCTAAGAATGACGATAGGAGGGACAAAGCCGCCTCCCCAATCCCCACCGCCTTCAGCCGCCGCACTAACACCGTGTGATTTACGGTGTCAAATGTTGCTGATAGGTCAAGAGGATGAGGATCGCTCTTCCCCCTCCATCCACCTGTCTCCGAATCTCCACTGTTGCCATGACTAACGCAGTCTCAGTCGAATGGCACGACCAAAAACCATGCTGACTTGAATCCAGCAAGTTGTTAACGTCTAAATAAGTCGTCAACTCCTGGTTTATCGACCTCTCAAGAATTTTGGCTGCAATCAACAAACGCAAGATAGGTCGTTAATTCTTGACCTCCAATGGATCAATTACCAGCTTTTTCAAAATTGGTCTGATGTAGGCTTTTTTCTAGACTGACAGATAACTCCCTGATTCTATTACTTGATTTAAAATGGGAGTTAAATGTCTGCTAATAGACCCGGACACCACATGCATGACAGTCGGTGGTCACAGATCCGTCGGAGATCCTGACTTGGTAGATAGCAGGATTTTATTTACTTCAATGAGAGTAAGTGTGCTGAACATCTTTACTTGGTTGTTACATAGTACATGTACCTACTTCCTCATTGAGCCGGGACAATGGCGGCCACTTCTTTGCAATGCCATAAGTCTTGCATTTAAATGCGAGACCTATGGTATTGCAAATATATTTACACAGAGCCATTTTATTTAAAGCTTGATTCCTGAAATGTTTTCTTGGAAGCTTGAAAATAACGCACATCATGGTCCCTTGAGAGAGGAAGGATGTTTTTTTTTAGTTGGTGATTTTTACTTAGGTAGCACCCCGCACTACAAATGTCCACCACGGCCACTTTAAGTGTTTCTTTTTCGCTGCCGGTCTTTAGATTGTGACATCTAGAACCGCTTCACGATGCTATAGTAGGAGTTGTAGGAGTTGTAGTTTACAGTAGAAAGCGCTTCCTTTGATCCCTAGTTTTCATAAAAACCCAGAAAAAGTCTTTTACACCAGCATAATCTTGCATATTTTTCAATATTCGTAATATGATTATTACACATAATGCGGAACGATTATGCATGTTGTCTGCAAGATTTAGTTTGGCTAATCATCCAGTGACAGGACTCAGGAGCACTGCAACAAAGCGAACGCAAGTGTCTGTTTGTGTCACTCCCGATTTGCGCTATTGTTTTTTTCGCAATATGCCAAAAATGGCCACTTGGTCACTGATCAGCATTTTTGCATGAGTTCAGGTAATTTGTTTTGCATTTTGCACAAGCTTACTTTCATAGCACTTTAAATGCCAGGTAACCTCATCACCCAATTCAGTAGTCTGTTTGGCCCAACCTTTACATGATGAAAGGCTGAGTCCACAGTAGGTGGGCAATGTTTTGGATGTTTGTGGAATGCTTGTAAGTTCATTATGTATTTTAAAGAACAAATGAAGGAGTATTACCCAATGAGAGATGAAGGCTTTCCAAACGTGGAAACAGTGTTCCTTGTTAATAAACCCCTCACTCACCACCTAGTGGTGACTTGCTTCATCATCGGGGCCCACCCAAGTGGCCTAGCGTCACTTGGGTGTGCTTCGACACCTGAGTTACAGTGGAGCAGGTCGTGAAGTGTGGATGCAAACAAAAAAAGTGTGAGTGTTAAAAATTGTCCTGGTTTATGACTTTATATTACAATTTTATTAAAAAAGCAACTGGACAATGTCAAAATGTAGGTGAGATACTGGAAGGGGAGTTACGACCTACGTATCTCAATTATGTGTTGGTCAACATGTTTCAACCATTTGGGGTGATCCCCGGTATTCATCAGGACCAATGAAGGAAGTGGGAGGTGTGGGTCCCCTAAAAGACGCACTCTGTCCTAAATCCTTAGTCATCCAGAGGAAAGAATGTTCCACTAGGAAGACACTCCTAAGAATGTAGGGTGCCAGAAAAAAACTAGAGGGATTCTCTTGTTTGGCTTCAACGAGCAGGGGGTAGGTGCTTCACGCGTTACAACATATTAGTTGGCTGTCGTGAGGAGAGGCTGAGCACCTACGTCTACCGTCCACCGCTCGGCTATATAGCCGAGCGGTGGACGGTAGACTAGTTTTTTTCTGGAAATTCTGGAAAATCTGCTGAAAATTATGTTGCAATGTAAACAATTGCAGCAACATTTTAAGGTGTGACCAATTGCCCAGGGCCCCAACTTCGATCCCTGTAAAAACGGCTTCCTCAACCCTCTGCCCTCCTACTCTTGGATCTGAATGCAGACCCCCTCAGAAGCATTCCCCAGCATCAGTTTTTCACTCTCAACTTAGCTGCTGGATTGGCCGCCGTTGCTGCCCAGATCTGTACCCTCGTGATCAGGAGTTCCGACACTGCTCACCTCTTGCTCCAGGGAAAATCTGCTGAAGGACTTTGGTGCTGTCCCCCGCTTTCGGCCCTCTCATCCCATGCCGACCACTTCCGGAGGATGTAGGTCTCCAGATGCCATTGGATTTGTGATGCCAGCGATTTTCCCTATGGTGGTATCCGTATAGGTATACGGAGGGGAGCCGCGTGCGCTAAAGTAAGTCCAACTCCTACCACGCCACTCAGGCGAACCCTCGCATCTCATTCCTTACGATCCTCCCTTTCCACCATGTTTCTTAGAAAGACGCCGCGTAAAGACATCCCACGCTGTCTTTCCTGTAGGGGCACAGCTATGTCCCTGTTGAAGTGAGTCTCTGTATCATTCTCAGCCTATCTCACTCACGTGGATATTAAAATCATTTTTTGCTGGCTTGTCACAATGTCAGAGTGACCCTCGCCTCGTAATATGGGCCAATGGTTTTCTATCAAGTTCTCGATTATACTTACATTTACTTTCCAATTAACACTGTGCCACACCTTAATTTCACCGCTTTTAGAATAGAAAGCGCATGACACGTGGTTTGCTCCCACTGACTATGGAGCTTTACCTGGACACGGACCTAATTGCGGGGACGGTCCTAGTGGCCAATTTAGAAGCACTGAAACCAGGGATTCTAAGAAAGCTTTGGCAGCACATGGTGTCAGACACAAGATACATGATGCCTAGACCTACTACATGTGATAATTATAAAAAAAACTCAGAAATGAAGATTGTAACTTATCTTCTTTATGTCTATATGTTGTGGTCTTATCTGTCCCTTCTTGTTTTCACAGGTCTCTTCAAACATCCCTACCAAGTGTGTAGTGTGGTGTTTATCTTGTACTTTCACTGTATATATTTTTTTCACACTTAGAGCCTCTCGGGAGGGTACGCCTTAGCGCGCGCACACCACCGGAGGACTTTTGTCTAGGTCCTGAAGAAAGCTGAGCGAAACGCTATTATCAGCTGAAACATGTCGACCAAATTCATGCCTTTAAACTAGGATTCCGGTTCCTTAATTAAGAACCTGGGGAGTCCACTCACGTTGTTTTTAACCAATGCAGGTTGGCCATTATTAATTTTTAAAGGCACAACCCTTGCATTTTTTAATTATTTTTGACACATTTGCACAATCACAACTAGTCACCTCAAAATTTGGGCACTGTTACACTCACCACATCCTGCTCCGCTGTAACCAGGCGTCGTAGCACGCTGGGGAGACATTAGGTCGCCCCAGCGGGGACCCGATGATGAAGCATGTCACCAACTAGTGGTGAGTGAGGGTCCTTCTAAGAAGTAGGGTCTCTTCCCCCCATGACCGTGTGACCATCAGACCCTCAGACTCTTCCCCTATTTGGGAATAGTCTTCCCGGCATAATCTGGGACTCTGAGACTACCCCGCTGTGTGCGTCACACGCGTGTGAGCATTGATCACGCGTGTGGCGCACGGCGGAGTCTGTTTGTTTTTTCAACAAACTTCACAACTATCACATGTAATATATTTTTTGTATCACAGTCACTCCTCTGTTGTTTATTATAGGTATCTCCCGCTTGCCAGCTTAGAGAGCGACGATCTCCTGCCTGCGATCCGCATCCCCGGAGACCCGTGAATTCCAAAGGCCAACACCCGTCTCAAGAGTTCCACCCCCTCCACCCTGGAAGACTGACATCTAGCCAGTGGCCGTTAGGCTGGCGCTGCCTTTTGACGCCATTTGGTTTCCTGGCGCCATCTTGCAGCACTCTGTGCCGTAGCTCCTGGATCTGCCTGGACCCCAGCTACCCACTGTGGGATCGTCCGACCCTGGGCCTGCCTGTTATGAGAGGATTGAGACCCTGGCTGCCACTGAAGAACCTAGGATGCTGAGGCTCCTTGCTGGGACCTCCTCGTATCATTGGAGAACAGTCCTGATTAGTCCTTCCCTCCTCTCCCCGCTCACTGCCCGGCTCGATTCCTTGATGTTGGCCTGCCTTTGCCGGGGTCCACTGGATTGACTGCAAGGTCCAGAGAGCGGGCATCACCACTCCTTTCACAGCTGGTGTGCACCTGAGTCCCGCTGGGCCCCTGCTTATCTTCTGCCGACATTTCCTGGGGACTGATGCAGGCCCCAGCCTGACTTGGCCTGTCCCGGTGCAGCTGCACCCCGCAGACGTCCACTGGTCTTGGCGCCAGCAGCCTCACCCCTGCGACCTCAGGCACTCAGTCCTCCGCTAGTTTACCGGGTGCGGCCACTGGTAAGCACCCGACCTGGGCTTGTTTCCCTGCTTGTATCTCCATAATCTAGGGTTTGAGACGTGGGGACGGATCCGGCTCGGCCCACTGCAGCCTTCCCACCTCTGACGCCCACCAGACTTGCCTGTCGCAGCCTAAACCCTGCGGCCTCCTTGCTATATGGGTTCTGTCTTTGTCGCCAGCGGCTGCAGGTTCAGGAAGCCGCCACCTCTGATCCGTGTGAGATCGAGCGGAACTTTACCATGGCCTACACATGGATCTACAGAGGCCTGGTCATGTCCAGCCTGACCATAACGCTCCATCCATCATCCCCTTTGTTATCAGTTTGACCATAAAATGGAGGCCCCATCTGCTGTTGCGGCCTAAATGGCAGCCCCCAGCTCCTTCCTTGGATTCCCCCCTTCTCTTACCTCTGCCCTCTAGTGGGGACATGTTCTTCTGCTTCTTGACTGTGCAACTGTAACATATGTATCTATTCTTAACTGTTTCTCCTCAACGCTGAGACTTGAGCAACATGGCTGATGCCCGGTGGAGCTGCCAGACAGCTAAAGAGGAGATTGGTCCTGGTTTCCCCCTCAACAGTCACCTACCACATTAGGCACAGTTCTTTATCTCCCGATATGGCTCCTTCCTTCCCTCCCTCCTACGAAATCTTGCAACATTGTTTTTGTTTACTGTACCTTACTCTGCTATTGTAACTGATGTAACTTTAACGCAAAAATACGCTGGTAAAACGCTCTGATACCTCCGGGTCTAGCCAGCGCTAAATATATCAATTCAATACTTTCTTTCCTGAAAGCTGAGTCCTGTGCAACTTGGTTGATGCTCAGTGGAGCTGCTAGACAGCTAAAAAGGAGATTGGCCCTGGTTTTCCCCCTTGACCGTCACCTACCCAGCCGGACATTGGACACAGTTCCTCCTCATCTCCCTCCTACTAATTCTTGCAACATTGTTTTCTTTAGTGTACCCTACCTTGCTCTTGTAAATGATGTAACTTGCAATGCAACAATCCTAAATGTAAAGCGCTCTGATACCCACCGGGGTCTAGTTCGCCCAATATAAAACTTTATAAATAAATATCTTCCAAGGAGCATTGTGTTAAAGTTAGCGGCCAGTCATTAGTCCTGCTATAATAACATGGCTCATAAAGACAGCTTCTATTTCTAATTTGACAGCCCGACTTGCTCAACAGGAACCTGGTGCCATAGTTACCAAGGTTTTAGTGCCAGTGCAAAGTCGCACAAAGTGATACTGAACAATTTTCGTCAAGGGGAGTTACCAGGGTGTAATTTGGGTAGATTAATGCAAGCCCCCATAGTTTTTAACACATAAAGTCTAATTTAGTAAGATAACAGACCGGGCGTTGGGTAAAAAAATAAACCCTACTGGAAGGGTATGCTTCCAGTGTAGATTCTGTGCTAGTTAGGACATTCACATCTCGGCATTACGGTACAAAAATTGCATAGAGAAAACTGTTTGAGAAAGAAAAGTGACTGTGGAGCAATAAATTAATTCTATAAAGCTGTTGGGAAAAGGCAGTTTAAGCTCTTTATAAATACAGATGGACGTGCCAACAAATTAACATTGAGAGTCGAGCCAAGGGGCTGGCTTGGTTCTTAGAGCCCGTCTGCGAGACAAGATCTTAAAATGTTTGCCATGTAAATCGTACAACAAGCCTCACATAAAATATGATAAGGTATCTTCAAATTTCAAAAAAGTGCATTTTATTTTAACATGTGGAAGCTTTTCCATTAGTATGTAACATTATAGCACCACACTGAGAAGTGCATATTAAAAGTGATAGTTTTTAGGTTGAGCCTGGGCAGCGCATGCGCTGCTCTGCAAGGCATGCTGTATTGAGGTAGGGACCTAAAGCTCTGTCCAGTCTCCGCCCACATTTTTCATTGGCTTGTGTCATTGTCCACTGTAAACTGTGGCTGTTCATTGGTCAAAAGGCTTAGTAGTCCCTCCTTAGTCTCATTTTCAGGACTTAAATGATAATTTTGCCTGGATTAAAAGGTTTAAATAAGCCTGTTGGGGAGAAAAACAGGGACCAGAGGGAAAATAAAAAAGAATGTCAATTTAAATTACTAGGGCGAGCGGTCAGTTTTAGCCATCTGCATCACTCTGGAATTCTGAATCGCAGTGAGTGGTCTGTGGTGGTCCTTGTGAAAATAACGTGTTTGGAACATTAATGTTAAACATTTGTGACATTACAAACATTGTCCTCGGAGTCGCAGTGATGGGATTGTGCTTGTGGAGGTTGGCCTTAATTTTTATTTTCCCTCTGTTCCCTGTTTTTCTCCCCAACAGGCTTATTTAAACCTTTTAATCTAGGCAAAATTATCATTTAAGTCCTGAAGATGATCCCTTTATAATTTGAGCACGGGATCGAAACGTCGACTCCTACGAGTGGGCATACACTGAATTAATATAAATCTGTATCTGTATGTACTACTCCAGGAGATACTGTTAACTTTTGACTCAAAACAGTACCCTGCCTGCTCTTTTTCTTTTGCCTGTAACACCCCTTTCACTCTCTCCTATCCTCTCTTTCATTTCTCCCGGTACGGCACAGGAGTGTGCTTTACAGCAATGAATCGTTGTTGTATAAATGTATTTAGAATAAGAATCTATTTATCTGAATAATCAATCAATCAATCAGTGACACTTATAAAGCGCGCTACATACCCGTAGGGTCTCAAGGCGCTGGGGGGGGGGGGGGGGGGGGGGGCTTGCCGCTACTGCTCGAACAGCCAGGTCTTCAGCTTCTTCCTGAAGGAGAGGTGGTCTTGGGTCAGGCGCAGGTCGGTCGGGAGGGAGTTTCCTGTCCGGCTGGGCAAGGAACATAAATATATAGCAGCCTATTGTGGTCTATATAACAATTGTTTATTATTTTATGTATGCTTAGGACCTTTGTCTCCCAAAACTTAACTGACACCCATGGTCCATAGCTACCCGCTGGGTTCCCCTTGTTCTTTCAATGTATTGGCATCAATGGCCTCATAAGCTTCTGCATCGGTGGAGCGACCGTGGGAGACAAGGAATGGACACTATTGGAAATCGGTGATTTAGTCGGGGTACATAAGGGAGACAACCAATGATTGGCATGGAAATGTATAAATAAAATAAACTAGGTGAACGTCAGCATACCCCAAAAGTGAATGCGTGTTGCTCTGGCCTATAAACCAGGCCAGAGGTCATCCCCATGGACACCACATCTCCTGTTTACAGAAGCAAACTGAAAGCATCCCGTCTGGGAATGAATTATCCTCCTGGTCTCCACCTCTTGTCACTACACTTGAATTCCCCATGTTTTAGCATCGCAGTTTCCTCTCTCCTTTGAGGGCTGTAATGTGATTCAGTGGAAAGTCATGCCCCTAGATCCAAGTTTTCACCCGAAAGACAGATAAGACTTTACACTAAAGAAAGGCGAACCTGACCCCACATCAAAGTGCTGAATTCCAAGCTCTCCCCAACTCAGCCACAGGCAGAGGAAAAATACGCATTTGCAATGCAATAGGTCTTGCATTTGCGAGAGTTTAAGCTATGGGCATTGTAAATGGTAACCCTTTTATTTATCTGTTTTAAAAAACAACACATAAATAAAAGGCATTGCCATTTGCAATGTCAATAGCTCAAACTTTCATAAAAGCAAGACCTAATGCATTGCAAATGCTTGTTTCCAGTCTGAGCATATGAGGCTGAATTCCAATCAGCAGGCTGCAACGGCTCCTGAGATCAAATACCAAATGTCCAGAGTTTAAAAATAGAAATCAAATGTTAGTACCCCACAAGAATATGGAGTTCCTGCTAGCAAGTAACTTACTTCATGAAAACTAAGCTCTGATTTACACTTCGGTCAGTATTTATCCTAAGGTGCTGTTGGGTATTTTACATCATAACCTTAATGCGAGGTGTGGTCATACAGCTGGTCCACCTAGTATTGTATTTGTTTTACATGCATCCATCATTCTTACTGAGGTCTGTGCTAGTATGAAGAAAGAAGAATCCCAGCTGCTAAAATGGCCCTCTAGTCACCATGGGGAAATCATCATCATCTTCATCATCGAGTATTGTATACAGTTTTTAAAACAAAATCATAAACTTATATTCACACTAAACACTGAAAATAAGATGTAGGCCAGTAAGGACAAACAATACCCATGTAGTCATCATTTTCTTATGGATAAAAGAATCCGCTACATCAGCCTTAATGATATCCACAGGAATTTACCCACAGTATAATGCATGCCCAGTAACCTTATTATTTGCATTTACGAGAAAGCTGCCTGATTTAAAGTCCTTGGCATTCTCCTGTGGTCTGTTAAATTTCTCTCTATGGGGCTCGAAATAAGTTGGAATGAATAGCAAGTAGTTTCCTGTTTGTACCAACATCTCAGACTTTGGAGCTTATTGGAATTTTACTGAGGGCAAGACAATATCCAAACAGGGCGCGACTCTCTTCTGGGGCACACGCCTGTGCCTGTGTTCCAGAAAGGTTCTTGATGCATCACAATAAACCTGAACTCGGTAGTTAGCTGGGGGTGCAAGGGAAATATGTGTAGGGGGTAAAATTACCATTTTGCTTTAAAGGGTAAATGCTTTCTCCTTCTCCTTGCCTTTGAGTTACTTGCTTACCCAATGTGGTTAAGCAGCACCCTCACTCCTGTTGATGAGAGCCGTACTAGGCTGTTGCAGTTGAGCCCTGCCCTATACCAGCCAATAGTGCACGTTATATGTTTTTAGATTACGATGGGAGAAGCTCGGATAGGTATCCTTCAAATAGATGTTCGGAGATGCGGATACCTAAGGTTATTTCCACTCCTGGTTCTAACAAAAGAGCTGAAAACAAACATTCCCCAGATGCTGAAAACGTCACTTCATTAGGGTGAACCACAGAAAGTTCTTCCAAGGGAAGCTCGCAAATGCCACCAAGTGAAACCCTTGGCAATATGTCATGGTTCACAGAGACCCATACATTCCGGTCAGTGGGCTGCAGAAAGTATGGAGGGCGAGAGAGGAGAGAGAGAGGAGAGAAAAAGAGAGAGAGAGACACCTTGGCCCATGAATATGGAAATACGCTCCTAATTCAGTTATTCATTACAGTTTAAAACAAATCCATTAATTTGAGACAGGGTATGAGAATGAGTCGGTTTTAGACAGGAGCGTGAGAAGGCTCAGGAGGCTGCATCATTACCAAGAGCAAAAATGGGAAGATTGTCTTCACAAGAGAAGCAGTGAATACATTCTGGGTCCCTTTTTTAGCAAAGGGCCAGTCATTTTAGGAGCAATGCATATTGCGATATTGATATCATGTGATGCTGATGGGTGTTCAATGGTGGCTTTAGTTGCCCTCTTACACCTTTAGGATTTAAAATTGAGGTTCAAAATCAAGCAAATTAAATAGCTTGCTTCTAGGAAAACTGGCCAAGTTTACTATGGAGCTGATTCACAAAGGGCCACTGCTGCAGTGGCAAAGGCCCCACAGTGGCAGAGGTCCTGCCACGTGTGTGGGGGGCCTGCACTGACTGTGAGGCCTCCCCCACAAGTGCGGAAGCCCTGTGTGAATCTGCCCCTGCTTCATGAGAGCCCTAACAAGAATAATCCAGAGCTAAGTCAAATGTATATGTTTAGAAACAAAAATGCCACAAGAACACCCTTCAAAAGTCCAAAATGGCCACGGTGCCACCATCATGTATTGATTTTCCACCAATCAAGCTAGACAATTGGCAAATCGAATTGAACAAAGAGGAAGTACCCTGCTCTCACTAACGATGGAATATTGCAAGGGTTCTGGCTAAATCATTCACAACCAGAAATCAGCCACAGAATACAACTGTTCAAGATTTTTACCTGCTCAAATGCAGAAGTAATAGAGATGTCCAGAAACGCTATGGTGATATCGCATCAGTAAACATGGAAGACTCGGGGCTTTAGTAGAAATAAAGCAGAGTAGAACAGTTACAACCAGTCCCAACGTGAATCTGAAAGAAACTTGTGACGCATGAAGGATCAGTCCTGTTCTAAATGAGGGTTAAAATTGGCCCCTACAAACGCTGAAAAGAAGATATACAGAAGAATGGAATTCGATAGGTTGATATGTTATAATAATTTACTATCCCTACTGACTTTTGTTGAGATGTAGAGGAGGAATAACGATCTAATAAGAACCTTCTCATGTATTCAAACTGTGTTAATTGCAAGCCCCTAATGAACCTCGTGCCTGAGATCACTGAATGTACCCTTTTTGTTTGTATTATTTGCTGTTTTGCTTTGCTGCGTTTATATTTGTGGGAACGTTCTATTAAGTAACCTGCAACGAAAAGAACAGAAAGTAACAGACTTCAATGTCCAATCCTATTTTGTTTATCTGCCCCTAGACCCCTCGTCAGTGAAGGCAGTTTTATTGTGGCAATCAACAGATTCATAGAAAACTAAAGATTTTGCTTCCATGCTTTCCACTTCGCTGCTTGTGACTCAACGGTATGCTGTATTGGCTATTTGCTTAGAACAAAGGGATCATTGTATCCAAGTGTGTTTTAAACAAACTTGAAACTCGAGTTATGCTCACAAATGCTTTTAATTGTTTTGGATGCTTGCAGTGAGCATTTGCAATGGAACATTCAGCCTTGTCTGGGTCATGTTGACCCTGACATCGGATAAAGCACTGTAATGCCATGCTTTTAGATCATGAGATTAATCTAAATAAACTTTGTTTAATTCACTTATAAGACCTCTTGTGTCCTAAGCTATGAATATGTTTTATTTTCTCTCTCTTTGGACTCTAACATTAAGCTTTTTTGTTAATTGACAATAAACTTTTTCAACGTTTTTTCCATGGACCTCCCTGTTTCAGTATAGTGCTGTCCCTCCTTCGCGTCCCTAGTATTCATGTATATAGCGCTCTTATCATGAGCCGTCTTTGTATTAATGGCAATCACTCTCTTTGAGTCAACGATCCAACCGGCCTTCCATAAAATGGACACACTGACACATTCTTTAGGACCTATCCTAAAACTTTTACTGCTGACTTTAACTGAGTGATAGCAAAGCAACATCACAAGTGGTGAGCTCAAAACTGATCTTTATCTGAGAAAGCTGGATACCTCCTGCTATTTGCTTGCCAACACTATAGCTGTTGGGATCCCTACAGTAAGTAACCTCGCCATTTCTGGTGGACAACTTTCAAGGCTTTAATCTCTATCTCAGTTTTAATAGTGGGAAATTCAAATTTGAACCACTCTTCAACAAAAGTAAAAATAAAATACTGCTAGTTCCACCACATGGATCTCTTTTATTTCTTGTAATTATGACATAAACCACCCCTCCCATACAATTGGTGCTGGCATAAACCCAGAAAATCACCCTCTACCTTTAAGTTATGGAACCGTCTCCACTTCACTAGCTTAAAATGTCTCACACGTCATAGACGCAGTCTCAGTAACACCTGCACTATATAGATCCTGATCTCAGGGTCTTATTTCCTACCAGACGGAAACAACATCTGTGTCAGTCAGCCAAACCACAAGGTGATCTTAACTCCTGTTATTGATTCCCATGACTTCAACCACACGGGTAATGAGCATTTGACAGATGTATGCCCCCATCACACGTAGTTCAATCTGGAAATTTATCATATGAATACTTCATATAGTGCCCATTTATGCTAACATACTTGCCATTTAACATTAGGGATGAGCTTGTAAGTGCCACGCACGCCATGCCCAAAACAATTTTTGCGTGCTCAATTTACCTCTTATTCCCATATTGCAATTCCTAAGCTTATTCTCTAAAAGCTCAGTGGGAAAAAGTTAAGATATCTTGTGGTTCTTCTCCGAGGGAGATTTTCTATTCCCATTATGCTGCTACTCGAAATGGGGGAATGATATTTTTATGGCTAGACACTACACACCCCTCTTTGCCTTGCCCCCTCCACAGGACCCATGTTTACACCGGTAAATTTGATATGTTGATGAAAATGCCCTATAAAATTCTCTTATCCAAGTAAGATGCAAAACCTCTACTCTCTAAACGTCGTGCATGGTGGAGGGATTTCACCAGGTGCCTTCTGATCTCATGCATTACTTTCATAACTATGTTAACTGATGCCAAAGCTTAAGGTTAGTAAATAAACATACACACATACAAATTCGAGCCTCGAATGAAACGCTAGGAAAAACAAACTTGAATAATTACTACATAATTTTAGGTCTGCTGTGGCTCACCACATTGATTTGGTTGATGCTATAAATAAACCTTATCTAGTTGTTCTGATCTTCACTGAAATTTGGGTCAAGCAATCTTTCCAATTCATTATCGTTTCATTGTCTACAGCAGCAGTGAAGTAAGTATAGAAGGTGCTGTTGCGTTGATTTACAACAAATACTCAGAATTCAGTGCGGATGCAGACTTCCAAAGCTTTTCAATATTCCAATGATTAGTAATTCGGATTAAAACCTCACTCTTATTCTCTTCTATGGTTAATATAATTTACCACCGTCTGGGTGATAACATATTTGGGAAGCAATGCATTGATCATATGTCTCTGTCACTCTTACTCTCTCCTGACTGTATTCTCCTGCAAATTGTTAACTTTCTATGGAGTGGCCACGCTCATCTAAGGCTGGTCCTATTCATTGACTACTTCAGTCCCACTGCTGCTTCAAATCCACACTTAAATAATCATTTGAAATCAGGCACTTTAATGGCAGTAGATCCAATCTGAGCTGACTAGTTTGACCATCTACAAGCCCCTTTTGTAATAAATATCAACAACAAAATAATCACATGCCAGATTGCGAAAGAGGTCACCTGATCAAATACATATATTTTAATGGTCTAGGTTTCGACAAAATCAGACATTAGTGCATAAATAATACATGTAATGCAGTAAATATCGTTGTGTTTCTCTATCATAATATGATGAACTAGAGCCACTGACCTTCAAAAAGAAAGATCCCTTGGTGTTTGCGTCATTTTCTGTTTCTGTCCATCATAGACTGAAAAAATACATCATGCAGTCCATCCTAAAGAGGGCAGGGGGTATAATGCCCTTCCTCTGTCGGCCCCAATTTTGTTAGGACAATCAGTGGAAGTTTTCAGTTGATAAAATCAAAGGGGGTCTCTTGAATGAAAGGTACAGTTCTTCTGACCATAAATAAGGTAGGTGGACTGTCAATTTGGCAGACAGGGTACTCCATCACATTGGGGCACAGTACCATGTCTACCAAACCTTAAGCTTAGTCCAATCTTACTTAACAAATGTTATCTTTGAAATACGCATAGAATAGGTGTTAGAAGTGGGATTTTTGGTCGGCTAGGGCATGTGCCAAAGTCGAGCAGAAACCACCACTCTAGTCAGGATAAGGGAGTTACACTCCGAAAATAACCCCTGCTCACCCCCTTGGTAGCTTGGCACAAGCAGTCAGGCTTATCTTAAAGGCAGTGTGTAAAGCATTTGCACATAACCAGCAGTAATACAATGTAAGCACTACAAAAGGAAACCAAACCAGTTTAGAAAAATATCCAATATTTTTATATATTTAAGACAAGACCAAAAACGATAAAAATCCCCAATACAGTACTTAAAAATCTTCGGTTATCAAAATATGCTTGAAAAAATAGTTCCTAGATGTCAATAGCTCCGTCAGGGGCTATCACGGCCTTGTGAGCAAGCAAATCCAGAGAGTTCTGGCTGACTCTGGCGTCGCTGCCCAGCTACGGTGTTGGGAAGACTCCCAAATAGTACCCTTTAGAAATGCAGGGCGTGGGCAACCTCTCGTTGAGCTTCCGAAAGCACGGCGCTCGCAGGTGTTGGTTCCGGAGGCCAGTGCAGGAGTCATCAGGGCCCCCAAAGTCACAACGTTGTAGATCGATCTCCTCTCTGTTGACGTCAGGAGTGCTGGCGTCAGTAGGCATCGGGTGCTGTGGTGCGAAGTACAGTGGTGAGGTATGCGGTGCCCTCAGGTCGCGGTGCAAGCAGCGGCTCGGAGGCGGCGTCTTATGGCGTCGTCGGTGAGACCAGGGTCGTGGTTCGAAGTGAATGTGGTGCTCGTCGTGGTGACAGTGTAGTTGCTGAAGTGCTGTCCAGCTGATGAACTAGAGTCGATGTCGCTGGCATCGGTAGGCTAAGGCTGCAGTTCAGGATGAGGGTGGTGCATCGTGTAACTTTACGAGAGGTGCCTTAGAACCACGGTGCAAGCAGCAGTGTGGATTTCAGCGTAGAGCGGGGTCGTTGGGGGAACCAAGGCATCGTCGTGAAGTGAGGCTGTGCGGAGTGCGTTGCCCACAGGTCGCGGTGCGAGCAGCGGCTCGGTGGCCGCATCAACAAGCATCGTTGGTACGACCAGGGTCGCGTTGCGGCGGTGCCTTCTGCAGTAACTTCAGGACACCGAGTCGGCGGCAGCGTCATTGATGTTGTCTGGTTGCTTTTCTTCTGTTGCACCACAAAACATACAGTTCCCAGTACTGAGGGCAGAAGAGCTTGAAGTTGTTGCTGTTCCTGAGACTTCTTGAACAGGGGGCAAGCTCGACCTCAAACCCTTTCACTGCCCAAGACAGAAGCAGCCACTGCAGGCCAACACATCAAAGCACACAGCAAAGTGGTGATTCCTCCTCACTGCTTCTCTGGCGCTTCTGGACAGTCTTCTTGGCCCAAAGAGTTCTAAAGTTCATGGGTCTGGGCCCCAATATTTATATCCCAAAATCTTTTGATCTCTAAGGCAGAGACTGTCTGTGCCCAGCCAGAACCAGGTCTGCCTTCTCGGGGTTGACTTCCTGGCAGGAGGTGGAGACAGCATGGTCAGAGGCAGACCAGGCCCTTTGAGGTGCCAGGAAATCTCCTCCCCTTCCCCAATTGCAGCGCAGGCCTATTCAGCCCTTTCTTGACCCACCTAGGTTATCTGGAGCCACTCCTGCTCCTCAGCATTCTGTCATCCAAAACTCAGACAGGCAATCTGTAAAATAGACAATGGTTGTGATAAATAAGGATCGTTGTCAAGTAGTTGATTCAGGATCAGTTTAATAGCCTCATCCACGAACAGCCTAAGGTATAACTGACAAACAAATGATCCTTCATTCTAAGAATCATTTAAAAAGAGGAATCCAAATTCTACGAGGAAGCAAGTGCTAGTGAGCAGGGTAGAACATCACACATCTCCCTTCTATACAATAACAATGAAAATAATAAAAGAAATGGAGAGAGAAGAGGAGTAAGACAAGAAAACAAATCATGCTTAACAGTGGAATAAAAAAGAAAAGAATTAAACATAGTCTTTCATATAAGCAGGAGCTCTGCGTATTCTCTGACTCCTCATGCGAGGGGAAAAGGAATTCTTGGAACAGGAAGTAGGGAGCTTGAATGAAGGAGAAGATTCACGTCCAGTAACGAAGCCATCTTGAGCAACATTTCTCGATTTAATCACAACTACTCTACTTTTGTTCCAGATCCTACCATCTTGTGTCTTAATGGCATTCCCAAACACCTTGACAACAGGCCTGACATTTGTATATTTAGACCATGAACTTCTCCCAACAGGTGCCTTTATCTTTACAAAGTCACCTACCTTGATTTCCTGAAATCGAACACATTTCTTTTTATCAAAGTAAGCCTTTCTACATGCTTGTTTTTCCAACTCCCTCTCCCTTCAAACACCAACATGATTGTCAACAAACCCTTTGTTCAAATTCATCCAACCAGGACACAACATTGTGTTGGGTACTCTTCCTTTGAATAACTCAAAAGGGGATTTACCAGTGGTAGAGTGAGGGGAACTTCGGTAAGCCTCAATTCTTTCCCTAAGTGCCTCTTTCCAATTTAAACCATTGACCCTAGCGAGTTGGATACATTCCTTCAGAGTTTTATTTACCCTCTCCACAGCCCCATTAGTTTCTGGGTGGTACAAAGACGACAGTTTGTGTGATATGCCACATTTGGAGAGATAAGCATCAAATTGTGCTGAACAAAACTGAGGGCCATTGTCTGACAAAATACTGTTAGGAAAACTTTCTCTCATAAAAATCTCAGACAAGAATTTAATAATAGACTCAGAAGTTATCTCACTAACAGCACTCACTTCAATCCAACGAGAATATAAGTCAACTAAGACTATCAAGTAAGGGGTGTCGGAAACACCAGTAAGAGTTCCCAAGATGTCAATGGCTAATTCATCCCAAGGATGATTAGGTAAAGCTCTACAAACCATAGGCATTTGTCTGGTTTTCAGGATTTTGTCACTTGCACAACATTCTATACAATCTCTGACCATACGTTCTGTCTCCAAATCCATCCCAGGCCACCAAAACTGAGTGCGCAACACTTCCTTAGTTTTCACTATACCTTGATGTCCAGAATGTGCATGTAACAACAATTTTTTTCTTAAAGTATTGGGAGGAACAAGCCGCAAACCTCGTGTCAGAAGATCATCAGTTATTGATAACTCATGTGAAACTAGAGACCATGGTTTATCCAATCGCTTGTTACTCCTCAGCAAGGACATAACTTTGCTTAACTCATCATCTTTTTGTAGTTCCTCTTTCCACTCATCTTTCCCAACAACACCCTCAGTAACTTCACAAACATCAAGAAAATCATCCTCCTCAACAATTACTTCATCATTGCAAAGATCATTTCCTTTGACAAGTCTTGAAAAACAATCAGCTGCCTTATTTGATACACCAGGTAAATATTGCACCTCAAAATCAAACTCCTGTAAGGATATTATCCATCTTCTAATCCTTGAAGAGATTGAATCTAACCCTTTCTTACAAAAAACCTCCTTCGAGGGTTTATGGTCTGACTTTACAATGAATTTAGTGCCCCAGATCAAATTCTTAAACTTTTTAAGAGCCCAAAAGATGGCTAATGACTCTTTTTCAATTACCGAGTAATTGAGCTCAGGACCTCGAAGACACCTTGATGCACAGGCAATAAGGGAATCATTACCATCTTTGTTTTGAACTAAAACTGCTCCCAGCCCTTTATCACTAGCATCTGTATATACAAACGTAGGCAAGCCGGGAACAAATGCCTGAAGACAGGGGGCATTTTTCAACTCATTCTTTATCTCATCAAATTCCTTTTTACAGTCAACTGACCACTCAAATGTCACATTTTTAGCGGTGAGCCTTCTCATATTCTTTGTCTTATCCGCAAAATGTAAAATAAACTTCCCATAGAACTCAACCATGCCAAGAAACGATAACAACTCATCCCTATTTACTGGATCCACCATGTTATCAATCGATCTGACTAATTCAGACTTGGGAAAAACACCTCCACTTTTAATGCAGTGACCAAGATAGTTCACTTCTTCTAACCCAAACTTGCACTTTTCCTTCTTAAGAGATAAACCAGAATCTGACAATCTCTTCAACACCTCACACACACGCTCATTATGTTCTTGTATGTTAGAACCATAAATTAGTAAATCATCCTGATAGCATTTTACGCCCAAGAGACCTTTTAGTATGTGAGTCATAATTCGTTGAAATACCGAGGCTGCTGAGATTAATCCGAATGGCATCCTTTTAAATTTAAAGGTTCCCATAGGGGTAATGAAAGCAGTTAGATCCTGGCATGCCGTATCTAGTTCCACTTGGTGATATGCAGAAGCTAGATCTAAGGTGGTAAAGTACTTTGCTCCTTCTAGTGTTCCCACAATCTCATCAATGTTTGGCAATGGAAATCTGTCTACAATTACTTCCTTATTCAATGCCCTCAAATCAATATATAAACAAATTTCTCCGGTAGGCTTCTTAGCTATAACAATTGGAGCCAACCATTCTGTAGCTTCTACTGGTTCTATTATGTTATTATCAATTAATTTTTCAATCTCTTTTTGAACTTTTCCTTGTTCAGCTAAGGGAATCCTCCTTACTTTTGCTACAATAGGTATAGCATTCTTTTTCAATTTAATACAGTGCTTGCAGCCCTTTAAACAACCTAGCTGTTCTTTAAACACATTAGGAAACTTTCCTGCAAACATCTCCGACAAGTTTTCTACCTGTTGTATCTGCACTTGAGGTGAAGCATTGGGATCAAGTGTTACTCCTAAATCACGTTGATCTCTCCAACTGATCAATGCATCACCAAAATTAGTCACATAAATTTTACCAGGAATGATGCGACTTCCCAACTCAAGAGTGGCCATAAAATATCCAAATATTTTAATGGGCTTCTTCCCATAACCTAAGGGTATTATGTCGCTTTTGAAGAGTTTTACACTATCTCCAAAAGTCTTACGTAATAATTCTTGATCAATCATGGTGATTTGGGAACACGAATCAAACTTAAATTCAATCATGGCATGATCGACTTTTACCAAGTGTGAGGGATGTTCTAAAGGGCCACTATTGACTTGAAAAGTCACAGTCTTCACCTGTGGTTGAGACCATTTTCTATATACATTATCCCTCTTACCACTTTTAGTCCTACAACACTTAGAGAAATTACCTCTTCTACCACAGTTGTTACAGATTGACTTCAAAGCAGGGCAATTTGGTGAATTGGCTAAATGCCCAATATTTCCACATCTAAAATAAGAAAATTTATTAGAAACATTAAAGTTCGGATTGTAATTATTTGTTCCATTTTCATTTTTCTCTCCAGACGATTTTTCTTCTTTCTTTACTTGACACACCACTTCCTCAACTTTAGATTCACTTTTCTTCTCAGGCTCGTTCATCTTTTCTTTTTCTTCCTTTAACTCATCAACGCATTTAGTCATGTGTTCAACTTGTTTTGCTATAACAAGAACTTCATCTAATGGTGGTTCATCCTTTAGCCAAAGTTCCTTCCTAATACTGCCATGAGCACATTTCAAAACAAATTGGTCCCTTATTCTCTCATCCAAAGTCTGTCCAAACTTGCAAGATGAGGCCAACTTTCTAAGTGCGGAAACATATTCCTCAACTGATTCGTCTTTCTTTTGTCCTCTTAAGCCGAAATGATATCTTTCCATTATCGTGCTTAGTCTAGGAAGATAATGTCGATCTAATTGTTCAATTGCTATCTCATATTCGTTTAAATTTCTTTGCTCAGACGCAGTGAGTTCCGGTAAATGTTCTAATACATCTTGACCTTCTCCTCCTAGACAGTGTAATAGTAATGAATGTTTCCTCTCTGCACTTAAATTTGTACCACACACCCTTGCATAGTTCGCAAACATTTTTTTCCATTTCTGCCATTTTACATTAGGCTCACCTGGACTAGTTAAGAAGAAAGCAGGTTGTGTTACATACTGCATTTTCTTTTTTTTATATTCTTTTTAATTTAGAAGAGTTTTCCTTTCAATTCTAATTCCAATGCTGCTTGTAACAATAGATAGAATGTTAATAGTGATGCTATTCAAAAGGAAAAATAATTAAAGAGAATGACTTCTTTTCAATATGAATAACCTTTTTTTTATGATGTCACAATTCAATGGTTCTCAAAGTGTGTTCTCAATGTTCTTTAAATGAGAACTTTAATCTTGTAAACACTCTAGGGTACTTCACAATGCCCTCTTTCTTCCAGGAAAGTACCACGTTCTGTCTTTGGAATCCTTAGACGTGACAAAGCCTTTCCTTTATGTAATGCGCTTTTCCCTTCTTATTGGCGCTGCGTGTCACTGCTCCTTCAAAGCGAGGCTGAGTTTTCCTCAAAACGAGGCTGAGGCTATTTCGTCATTGACACGCAAACGGAGCGTCATTGAAACGCACAGCCATCTTGTTCTGTTAGACGCGCGAGGAGATGCCCAGTGAGCGCGAGGGAATGCGCAAGATTTTTAAACTTAAACGAGCGCGCCCCTTTAATTTTACTTTAGTCCTTTATTATAATACAAGTCCCTTTCTTTTAATTATCCTCCCGCTTGCTCCTCACCGTACCAGCTTTCTTTTAAGACGGTGATTTCTTGCTCGGCCGCTGGGAAGACTACGCTTCCTTAAATGTTGATTCAGCCGCTGGAGAGGTAACATGGACGGCCGCGTGTTGAGGCGAGACAAGGTAAGATCGTCGCCAGTGTAAAATAGACAATGGTTGTGATAAATAAGGATCGTTGTCAAGTAGTTGATTCAGGATCAGTTTAATAGCCTCATCCACGAACAGCCTAAGGTATAACTGACAAACAAGTGATCCTTCATTCTAAGAATCATTTAACAAGAGGAATCCAAATTCTACGAGGAAGCAAGTGCTAGTGAGCAGGGTAGAACATCACACAATCCACATTCCAGAAGAGGCACACAGGATGACTGAGCAAGAAAATACATACTTTCTAAAAGTGGTATTTTCAAACACAGAATATAAAAATCACCTTCACGAAAAAGCTCATCTTTAGGTTCTGAGTTCAGGTATACTACATTTTATTTTCCTACCTAATTTTGCAGGCCAGTTGTGTTTATAAGATGTTATAAACAAACTCCCCATTCTGTCCTATGGGGAACAAGTAACCTTGCAATGATGAAAGACGAAATTGGCCGTAATTCGCCATCAGGACATGCCACACACACCAGGGCATGTCCTACCTTTCACATACACTGCACCCGGACCACAGGGGTACCTTGGACCTACCTTAGGGGTGGCTGACATGTAAGAAAAGGGAAGGTGAGGGACTGGCAAGTGGGTGCATTGGCCAAATTGACATGGCAGTTACAAACTGCGCACAGACTCTGCAATGGTGGGTCTGGGCTACCTTTTCAGGGCTACCCATGTGGGTGGCACAATTAGTGCTGGAGGGCCACTAGTAGCATTTGATTCACATGCCCTGGTAAGTCAGTGCACTTGACTAAGGACTAACAAGTTAATCCAATGTCCACTCATGGAAAAACCAATCCATAACACTGTTGACCACAGGAGCCCTTGCACTTTATCAATGATCAGCAGTGAGAACAGTGTGCAGACACACTACATCAGCAAAAACAGAGTCAAAACCGGGCGGCCAAAAAGCAAAAACTCTAGGGAAACACGCCAAAAGATTCCAAGTCTAACAATAAGTCATTAAAAGTGTTTAAGAATTTTTAAAAAGATAATGAATCAAACAAATCAATATTCAATTATTTTAATTGTGCTTCAACAAATCTACAGAGGACACCATGCACTATCGCCTTTGCTTCACAGATCCAAAGCGGGAGTATTAAAAGAATGCAAACCAGAACGGTTCTCTGTAGCACTAACCATGGAAAAGAAAGCACATCAGGCTCAGATAAGCAGATTTTGACAGCACCCAGCTCCTAATTTACCTGCCATCAAGTGCAATGCTAAGAGAACGTACAAGAAACACATCTCATCCAGGAAGCTTTTTCCAAATATCAAGTTAAAAATGCTACAAATTATCCCAGGATAGCTTTTGAGGCAATGATGCAAGAATCCACCCTTTACCAGCATCAAACTGGTTTACGGGGTGCACACACATATCAATCTACGTCTCAAGATAATCATAAATATCAGAAAATAAATTGATATCAAAACCAATGCCACTGTTTCCACTGATATCACATATGATAGCAAGTATACTTCATCTTGGCATAATTCATCCCAGTTATAGTTGATGACCTCACTAAGCTCTCTGTCTGTCCCAAACTTTCAAATTTCATGTATGTGATACTTTTTCAGCCACCCTGACTAAGAATTCAGCCTATCACCGATATTCTTATTAAATTTGAAGAATGGTAAGTAATTATTACAAATATAAATTAGGAACATAAGTTGTGATAAACATTAATATCATCTCTAATAACAATGTATAGAGGGGCAGATTTACGAGCCCCTTACGCCACTTTTGCACCGTCATTGCGTCACTTATGTGACGCACTGCGGCAAAAACCATGCGCCACGTTGCACCCTATTTACAATGTGACATATCTAAGGAGATGCATCACGTTGTAAAGCCCTGCGACTCATGAAACCTGCATGAGGTTTCATGTGGGCGTTCCGGCGGTTTGGGGGAGGGCGTTCCGGCTCAGTAAATCCTTGGTAAAGTGCTTGAGTGAAATCTACAAGATTCCACTCAGTCACTTTTCCGATGCCACTGCGTCGAAAACCTTGCACCTGCCTGAATCAGGCGTAAGGTGCAACACATTATGTATGGGCTGGCCACGAGCATTGCTGGAGTTGCATCATGCTTGCGACACGGCTCCAGCAATGCGCCATCCTTCCGACGAGAGATGTGCCATGCATCTGTTTATCCTTACGCCGCAATGCGGCACATAGAAAAGGCGGCGCATCTGTGGTGGCGCAAGGGTAAACTTGTGTGACGCATCTTACCTGGGGCATCCCTGCTGAATTGCAGGGATGCGCCAGTTGTCATAAATCTGCCCCAGAGTATATAATGTAATTCATTATTATATCTGACAATTGGCATTTGTTACAAAGACATATTGTCAAAAGGAGAAATAGAAACAATAGTCATGCCTTTCTGCTGAGTCTGTTGTGGATTGAGGAGTCTGGTGGATACTCAGGTTCAGGAGTTGTAGAAGATGCTGCAATTACCTGCCTGTGCCTGGCTCAGTACCTGGCATCCTAGCATCCTGCCATGATCTGGATCATGGGTTCCTAGGCACCACAACGGCAGTCTTGCCTCAAACCTGCAGTGTTTGCTGAATCTCACACCTCTTGGCGCTGGGAGAAAGCAATCTCCTGACAGAGACTGGGGCCAGAAGATACATCATACTATCTTCAAAACAGTTGAAATTGAACATAGCCACAAGCCAAGTCCGAGATAGCTACAGATCTGTGTTTTATTTCTTGAAATCTCCGAATTCAGTCCGAAGTATTTATTTCCAGATTGCTTGTTTCCTATCTCTGTCAATTGTCATTGACTATGTAAGGAACCCAGAGGAACCTACCACTGTGGCACATTGCCGTCAATAATTTTTCGGCTGGGTTACTGCCCCCTTTTTCTATATGTATGTCCATATATTTTTCTCCGACCTAATTTTCTGAGCTTGCAGTTCTCCTGGCCCTATTTAGGCTGCTTTCAGTGAAGTCTAGTGTCAGATCCTATCAACTACTTTTCATGATCGTGTACTTTTCCACCCAGTGCCCCAGAGGATTTTTATGCCTTATTGATGGCTTATTGGAATTTTCCCCAAGTCGGTGATCCTTCATAAAGATAGTTCTTAACGCCTATATAGTCATTGTGGATAGGTACCTTGGCGACAGGAAGGTCTTTCCCTCCACTTGGGTTTCTGTAACGACCGGATTCTCGAACCAGATGGAATCAGCTCCTCAGAGCACCTCCAACCCAGTCGGAACGTAATCACCTCCCTCCTTAGAACGTATTTACAATAGGTATGTACGTATATATTTATATCTCGTACCTAAGGATGGGGAAATAGCAATATACACGCATAGGTTGTCTACAATATCTTACTCATACCAGTTAGTCTCGCGGCAACTTAGGCCCAGACTAATCTACCCTGGGGCAGTTCTGATTATTTACCATTACACACTGATCAACATCAGTGCTCACTCGACACGCAATCCGGCGTGCCTATACACTAGGCTGCAGCCCTAGTGCTCTCTTCCTCCCAATCCGGTCCACAATCCGGCGGACCTAAGCACTGGCGTCCCCCCAGTGTTCTCTCACTCACAGCCCGATCCGCAATCCGGCGGATCTAAGCACCAGTGTCCCACCTGGTGTTCTCATTAACGCCGCTTACCAACGACGATCACTCTCCTATAAATACCTTTTGGAAGGAATCTCTCATTGGCTACTCGGGATAATACTACAATAACAGGAATTAGCACAACTTGACAAATTGAATCATGTACCTTCTGCTCTCAGCATCAAATGGTCCCTCTCTCCCTCATTGTTCAGTCACCTCTTACCTGACCGGGATTTACATCCGTTCATGAAAACGATGTCTGACTAGAAGACCAGGTTACCCTGATTGAACAAGAATACAAGGCACATGTTGGTACACTAAGAACTGGGGTATTTTATTACAATGATTATAAAAACACAATACTATACTATAACATATATCCTGCAAAGAAAAGTAAAAGGTTAGAATGTGCACACTAGAAAATATGGGCGGACGTCACCTTATGGACACGAAGTCGGGGTTCAACAGTCATCTAGGTTCCCTTCTCGTCTGTGCCTTGGCTCATCTTAGAATCACACCTCGGCAGTCACGAGTACACGTCTGCACCGCTATGCTCTGTCTCCTCTGCTTCCCTCCAAGTCACTGGAACCTTCCTCTTTATTAGCTGCTGTCTCTCTCTGTCTGTGGTCGTTCTGCACTACTCCTCTCTCCTCTTCAAGCTTTCTCAGAGAGTATCAGCTTCATGATCTTTCTCGGACTTCAAAATGGCGACTGTCTGCCTGGAAATAATTAATGGCATTGATGCTAACAGCTAGCTGCCGCCTACCGACTGACTCACTCACAGCCTAACGCTTTCGCTAATATGGAAGCTTGTCCTCTCATGGAAAGTTACGGCCAGTAACCTGCCGCCCACCAAATTCTTGTACCTCCCCGTACCAATGACACGTTCCCAGCCAGCCGGCCTGATGTTGTGTCTTCGGAGTGGAGAAAAATACAGTCTTTCGATAAGGGCCAGCCTGAGCCGGTTCTCTCCAAGCGAACAACACTTCGAAATTAAAACATTACACTTGACCTAGAAGCATCTCAAGCTGCCGGGGCAGAAAGCAAGATGGAGTCTCTCCCGTTTGAGGCCTACAAGGCCCGAAATAAGCATAACTCCATAGAAGGTATACTAACACTCTTGCGAAAGGACGGATTATCACTAATACTAATGAATCTATCCCCTAACTTAAGTTTATAAGCCCTGATCTAAGGAAAAGGGTACTAAAGTGCATTACTGTGCCTTATGAATAGGCCCTGTTTGTAGTTCTAATCCCTGCACTAGAATGATAACAGACTGGAGTCACCTCCAATCATCCTCCCTCAAAGGAGGGCCGAAAAAGTCAGTCAGAGCACTTCACCCTTGACTCCAGTCTATTAATCATTCACTATATGGAGCTAACATCTGTGGAAGAATAATAGGAAACAAAACTAACTGATCTATTCCTCCTGCCAAATTTACAATATTGAAGTAGAGAAGGGATGCACTGAATAAAGCAGCAAATAGCTACTAAAATACAAATAGAAATCATAATACCCCCTAATATCTGTCGTAGGGAATGTAAGTCAGGTAACCAATTGAAGAGCCAGTCAAACCAACCCTGATCAATATGTTTTCTAACCTCTGCAGTCAAATCATGAAGTTTGTCGATATGAGCCTGAATAGATTTAGTATGGTCAGACAAATTAAAGCAGCAACGCCATCAAAATCAGAACAGTTGTGTCCATGCTTTAACAAAAGATAGTCGATGGCTGCACGATTTTGCAGAATTGCTCTGCGTTCACCCCTGGCATCTAATAACATATCAGATAAAATGGTAGAAGTTTGATTAATTGACTTGACCATCCAACAGGCCATTTTCCCAATGGAATGCCGGGACACCAATAATGGAAATAGCTAAACTAAGGTATTCCGATTTAGAATAAAGATGTAGAGAAGAATCACAGTCCTCATGTAACATCATAGCATCACGAACTACACGAGAATAGGTATCAGGATGTGAGGAAAACATTAATAAACTCAGTCTAGTGATGGCACACGGGCCTCCGGAAATATTTGCAGGAATATAGGGCCAAGAGGTGTTGCCACAAGAGAATAGCCAACCAGAAGGTAACAGCATTGTACGGTAATGGCTAGGGGCAACTATTATACTTTTGCAGGTCATATTATTATTAACAGAAACACATGACTTTGGGGGTCTTCGTGAGCACAACAATCGTTCATGAGTTGAAAGAGAAGTGGCTGCCTTAAGTTTTAGTTTTACACATTCAGTAATTGCATTAGGATCACAAGTTAAGAAAAAGCACAAGTCACCCTGCGTGATATTATAAGTAGTAATCTGAGAATGAATTGGGGGAATGGAATCTGAGAGAATAGTACATAAAGGACAAAATTCATGGGCAGCAAAATCGCCGAGAATCACATTGGGTCGGGCATTTGATATATTAAAAATATGCTTCAGAGTTTCAATTGAGGCGGGGACAGCAACCAAGCAGGTCGCTAGAATATCAGTTACTGAACGCATGGGTGTGAGGCAAAAATGCGGAGAATTAGTAACTCGTTTAGCCAGAGTTGTCCAAAAGTTCGATGATGAATCCCACGCAGCGAAGGAACACGGTACTCGGGTTCTCGAATCAACCAAAGTCTGTGGGTTCCCTCCTCTCCCGACGTAGCAGACCAAAAGGAGTCCAACGCCGGCACATCCTGCAGCAGCAGTCCAGAGAATGATCTGAAAGAAAATCAAATACAGGCATTATTCATTCTCGTAGGTAACATTTGTCAGCCGGGACTGCTTCCCAGCTATCTTTCCCTGGTCTCATCACCAAAATGGTGTTGTCATGACCGGTTGCGATGACTTCAGCTTGTTCAGGGGGATTTTTAGGCGATTGCACCCATATTCTCGCTCCAGTATTATCTGTAGAGCTGAAGCCTTTTTAGCCTCGCACAGTTAATAATGTTGGGGCAGTGCCTTTCTGAATCTCACCACTGAAAACAGGCATGATTAACAATTGGGCAACTCGGTCAGTCTTTTGAATTGATAAATCAACCTCACTGCTGTTTAGCAGGAGGACCTTAATCTCTCCCTGATAATCGCTGCCAATCACTCCTCCAAGTACTTGAACACCTTTTAAGGCAAGGCCCGATCTAGGGGCAATCAATCCGAAACTTCCAGCTGGTATACAGACACTAACGCCTGTCTCAATTATGATTCGATCTTTACTCTTAAGCACAGTATCATTCATGGCATGCAGGTCCAAGCCTGCGGAACCTGGGGTTGCTCTGCAAGGAGCCAGGGCTCCAGGGGAAATTTCCCAGTACATTACAGTATTGCCAATGGTGTTGGGTTTCGCATCGACATTTGGGGGAAACAAACGCATCAAAGGAGATTCAGCATTTAAAAAGGGACGATTATTCAGAATTAACAATGGTTGGAACAAATAATCTCTCCAATTTTTATACTTATTATCAGTTAGTTTTCGCAATTGTTCTTTAAGTAAACCATTCATTCTTTCAATAAGGCCTGATGCCTGTGGATAATATGGAATATGAAACACCCATTCTATATTGTTTTCCGCACAAAATTCCTGTACCAATCTTCCACGAAAGTGGGATGCATTGTCAGATTGAATTTGAAATGGAGTGCCATAATACAATATAATTAATTCCAATGTTTTAATGGTATTTACTTGGGTAGCTTTGTTTGCAAGGAAAAGCCACCAAAAGGCCACTGAAAGTGTCGACAATTGTACAAACATATTGACAATTTTTGCTCATAGGGAGCGGGCCAATATAATCAATCTGCCAAATTTGAGCGGGCAATTTTCCTCGATGTAAATGACCTTTAACAATTTGTGGTACTTTTCGTTGTCTGGAATGTTGACAGATGGGACAATGCAGAATAGTATCTTTAATGTAATTTAAAGGAATATAAATTCCTCGATCGGCGGCCCACCTGCTAGTGGCTCTCTCTCCAAAATGTCGTGCTTTCTGGTGGGCCCACCTCGCCAATCCCGCCAAATCAGAATCTTGCATGTCCACCACTGCCTCAGCAATTTTAGATTTTTCATCTTCAATGTTATGAAAAAATTTGTCAAGGGAGTCTATTGGTGTATGAGCATCCACATGAAAGATTGTCCAGTACTCTGTGGGAGCATTTCCCAAATTTCTTGCCATAATTCTTTTCCCCACAGTTCTTTTGAATGCAATTCCCAATTATGAGAATGCCAAGTTGGTAACCACACCGCCAGTCCATTAGCTGTGGACCAGGAATCAGTAAAAATATGACATGTGCCAGGTAATTCTTGTTTCAAAACTTGGTAAACTGCATATAATTCTGCAAATTGACTACTCTTTCCTTCACCAGTTGTACTCAACAATTTCTGTGTGATTGGAATATAGGACACTGCCTTCCAATGCCGTTTCTCTCCAATGAACCTTGCTGAACCATCCGTAAACCACACATGCTTTCTGTCCTCCGCGGACAAATCATCAAATGGCTTACCCCACTTGACAGGAGATTCCTGTACCACAGGTACGGAGCATTCACTCCCAGTCTCATTCGATTCTTGTACCTCCCCGTACCAAGGACACGTTCCCAGCCGGCCGGCCAAATGTTGTGTCTTCGGAGTGGAGAAAAATACAGTCTTTCGATAAGGGCCAGCCTGAGCCGGTTCTCTCCAAGCGAACAACACTTCGAAACTAAAACATTACACTTGACCTAGAAGCATCTCAAGCTGCCGGGGCAGAAAGCAAGATGGAGTCTCTCCCGTTTGAGGCCTACAAGGCCCGAAATAAGCATAACTCCATAGAAGGTATACTAACACTCTTGCAAACGGACGGATTATCACTAATACTAATGAATCTATCCCCTAACTTAAGTTTATAAGCCCTGATCTAAGGAAAAGGGTACTAAAGTGCATTACTGTGCCTTATGAATAGGCCCTGTTTGTAGTTCTAATCCCTGCACTAGAATGATAACAGACTGGAGTCACCTCCAATCATCCTCCCTCAAAGGAGGGCCGAAAAAGTCAGTCAGAACACTTCACCCTTGACTCCAGTCTATTAATCATTCACTATATGGAGCTAACATCTGTGGAAGAATAATAGGAAACAAAACTAACTGATCTATTTCTCCTGCCAAATTTACAATATTGAAGTAGAGAAGGGATGCACTGAATAAAGCAGCAAATAGCTACTAAAATACAAATAGAAATCATAATACCCCCTAATATCTGTCGTAGGGAATGTAAGTCAGGTAACCAATTGAAGAGCCAGTCAAACCAACCCTGATCAATATGTTTTCTAACCTCTGCAGTCAAATCATGAAGTTTGTCGATATGAGCCTGAATAGATTTAGTATGGTCAGACAAATTAAAGCAGCAACGCCATCAAAATCAGAACAGTTGTGTCCATGCTTTAACAAAAGATAGTCGATGGCTGCACGATTTTGCAGAATTGCTCTGCGTTCACCCTGGGCATCTAATAACATATCAGATAAAATGGTAGAAGTTTGATTAATTGACTTGACCATCCAACAGGCCATTTTCCCAATGGAATGCCGGGACACCAATAATGGAAATAGCTAAACTAAGGTATTCCGATTTAGAATAAAGATGTAGAGAAGAATCACAGTCCTCATGTAACATCATAGCATCACGAACTACACGAGAATAGGTATCAGGATGTGAGGAAAACATTAATAAACTCAGTCTAGTGATGGCACACGGGCCTCCGGAAATATTTGCAGGAATATAGGGCCAAGAGGTGTTGCCACAAGAGAATAGCCAACCAGAAGGTAACAGCATTGTACGGTAATGGCTAGGGGCAACTATTATACTTTTGCAGGTCATATTATTATTAACAGAAACACATGACTTTGGGGGTCTTCGTGAGCACAACAATCGTTCATGAGTTGAAAGAGAAGTGGCTGCCTTAAGTTTTAGTTTTACACATTCAGTAATTGCATTAGGATCACAAGTTAAGAAAAAGCACAAGTCACCCTGCGTGATATTATAAGTAGTAATCTGAGAATGAATTGGGGGAATGGAATCTGAGAGAATAGTACATAAAGGACAAAATTCATGGGCAGCAAAATCGCCGAGAATCACATTGGGTCGGGCATTTGATATATTAAAAATATGCTTCACAGTTTCAATTGAGGCGGGGACAGCAACCAAGCAGGTCGCTAGAATATCAGTTACTGAACGCATGGGTGTGAGGCAAAAATGCAGAGAATTAGTAACTCGTTTAGCCAGAGTTGTCCAAAAGTTCGATGATGAATCCCACGCAGCGAAGGAACACGGTACTCGGGTTCTCGAATCAACCAAAGTCTGTGGGTTCCCTCCTCTCCCGACGTAGCAGACCAAAATGAGTCCAACGCCGGCACATCCTGCAGCAGCAGTCCAGAGAATGATCTGAAAGAAAATCAAATACAGGCATTATTCATTCTCGTAGGTAACATTTGTCAGCCGGGACTGCTTCCCAGCTATCTTTCCCTGGTCTCATCACCAAAATGGTGGTGTCATGACCGGTTGCGATGACTTCAGCTTGTTCAGGGGGATTTTTAGGCGATTGCACCCATATTCTCGCTCCAGTATTATCTGTAGAGCTGAAGCCTTTTTAGCCTCGCACAGTTAATAATGTTGGGGCAGTGCCTTTCTGAATCTCACCACTGAAAACAGGCATGATTAACAATTGGGCAACTCGGTCAGTCTTTTGAATTGATAAATCAACCTCACTGCTGTTTAGCAGGAGGACCTTAATCTCTCCCTGATAATCGCTGCCAATCACTCCTCCAAGTACTTGAACACCTTTTAAGGCAAGGCCCGATCTAGGGGCAATCAATCCGAAACTTCCAGCTGGTATACAGACACCAACGCCTGTCTCAATTATGATTCGATCTTTACTCTTAAGCACAGTATCATTCATGGCATGCAGGTCCAAGCCTGCGGAACCTGGGGTTGCTCTGCAAGGAGCCAGGGCTCCAGGGGAAATTTCCCAGTACATTACAGTATTGCCAATGGTGTTGGGTTTCGCATCGACATTTGGGGGAAACAAACGCATCAAAGGAGATTCAGCATTTAAAAAGGGACGATTATTCAGAATTAACAATGGTTGGAACAAATAATCTCTCCAATTTTTATACTTATTATCAGTTAGTTTTCGCAATTGTTCTTTAAGTAAACCATTCATTCTTTCAATAAGGCCTGATGCCTGTGGATAATATGGAATATGAAACACCCATTCTATATTGTTTTCCGCACAAAATTCCTGTACCAATCTTCCACGAAAGTGGGATGCATTGTCAGATTGAATTTGAAATGGAGTGCCATAATACAATATAATTAATTCCAATGTTTTAATGGTATTTACTTGGGTAGCTTTGTTTGCAAGGAAAAGCCACCAAAAGGCCACTGAAAGTGTCGACAATTGTACAAACATATTGACAATTTTTGCTCATAGGGAGCGGGCCAATATAATCAATCTGCCAAATTTGAGCGGGCAATTTTCCTCGATGTAAATGACCTTTAACAATTTGTGGTACTTTTCGTTGTCTGGAATGTTGACAGATGGGACAATGCAGAATAGTATCTTTAATGTAATTTAAAGGAATATAAATTCCTCGATCGGCGGCCCACCTGCTAGTGGCTCTCTCTCCAAAATGTCCTGCTTTCTGATGGGCCCACCTCGCCAATCCCGCCAAATCAGAATCTTGCATGTCCACCACTGCCTCAGCAATTTTAGATTTTTCATCTGCAATGTTATGAAAAAATTTGTCAAGGGAGTCTATTGGTGTATGAGCATCCACATGAAAGATTGTCCAGTACTCTGTGGGAGCATTTCCCAAATTTCTTGCCATAATTCTTTTCCCCACAGTTCTTTTGAATGCAATTCCCAATTATGAGAATGCCAAGTTGGTAACCACACCGCCAGTCCATTAGCTGTGGACCAGGAATCAGTAAAAATATGACATGTGCCAGGTAATTCTTGTTTCAAAACTTGGTAAACTGCATATAATTCTGCAAATTGACTACTCTTTCCTTCACCAGTTGTACTCAACAATTTCTGTGTGATTGGAATATAGGACACTGCCTTCCAATGCCGTTTCTCTCCAATGAACCTTGCTGAACCATCCGTAAACCACACATGCTTTCTGTCCTCCGCGGACAAATCATCAAATGGCTTACCCCACTTGACAGGAGATTCCTGTACCACAGGTACGGAGCATTCACTCCCAGTCTCATTCGATGGCGCCAGCGCCACTTGCTCATGTAATGCCGCCACACCTTTCGGACCCACACGTGCCCTGTCCTGAATGTACCATTTCCACTTAATCACACTTGCCTCTAGAGCATGTCCAATTCGATGAGTTTTCGGCGAACTCAAAACCCACTGCATAATAGGAATTTCAGGTCTCAAAATCACATCATGACCTAAAGTCAATTGCTCGGTATCCACTAGAGCCCAATAACATGCAAGAAACTGTTTCTCAAAAGGTGTATAACGCTCACCAGCCTCAGGTAACTTTTTAGTCCAAAAACCTAATGGCACTTTTTGTCTGCCTTGCTTTTGCCACAAACTCCAATTTGCATACAGACCTTGCACGGACACATTCAAATCCACGTCACCCTCGCCCACAGGCCACAGATCCAAAGCATACTGAATCGCTTCTTTCGCCAAATTAAACGCATTCTGTTGTGGTTTACCCCATTCAAACGCATTCTTTTTGCGAGTGATTCGATATAAAGGAGCCAATATCTGACTCAAATGGGGAATATGTTGACGCCAAAAGCCAAACAAGCCAATGAAGCTCTGAGCTTCCTTCCGATTCCTCGGAACTGCAAAATCTAAAACTTTTTGTTTAACCTGTGGGATCACCTCTCTGTGACCTTCATGCCAATTGATACCTAAAAACTTGACATTTTGGGACGGACCTTGTAGCTTATCAGGATTAATTTCCCAGCCTTTTTCACGTAAGCAGTCATGGATTTGATCTAATTGGGTCTGAACTTGATCTTGCGTTTCACCTTGAATTAAAATGTCGTCAATATAATGACACACCTGAATTTGCGGGTGTACAGTTACTTCGGACAAATGTTCCGCCACCAGCCGGTGACAGATCGTAGGACTATGTACATAACCTTGAGGAAGACTTCTAAACGTCATTTGACGCCCATTCCATGTAAAACTGAATTGTTCCTGACACTCGGGGGCAATCGGGATTGAAAAGAAAGCATTAGCAATATCAATGCACGCATACCATGTACCTGGATGCTTTTGGATTCTTTCAATTAAGGTAATAATGTCTGGTACTGCAACAGTCAAAGGGGGTGTATGTTTGTTCAATTTGCGGTAATCAACAGTCATGCGCCAAGAATTATCACTCTTGCGCACGGGCCAAACTGGATTATTCCAAGCAGAAGTGACTGGAGTTATAACTCCTGCATCAACCAAATCCTGAATAGTGGCACTAATCTCTTCATGGCCACCTGGAATACGATATTGCTTCTGAAAAACAATTTTTGTAGCTTGGGGAATTTTTATGGGAGGCATTCGTAAACGACCAACCCCTACGGGTCTGGACGATATGTAATGTTTAGTTCCAAATTGATAACAACCGTCATCCAGATGCAAAGTCATTCCTTTTAAAATGTCAATTCCAATTATATATTCCAAGAGTGATACAACTAATACAGAATATTCTCTTCGGGGAATTCTACTTATTCTCATTTCAAGTGTAGTTTGCACAGCGGGAGTTTCCTTTCCACCTAAACCAGTAATTGTGAAAAATTGACCTTTGAATTTCTTTGATTTACCATGAATTAGAGTGGCCTCCGCTACTGTATCTACCAATGCTCGGGCCCTTTGGATATTACGATGTTTCCAAAAAATTTCAATAACTACATAGGGTCTATTGTCTTTGTGAGCCCACCTGCGTACTGGAGCTTGACCTATTTCCTAGTCATTTGTACTGCGTTCTGTCAACCAGGACAAATCAGGGTAAATGCTCTCATGTTTCTTAGGTATCAAAACATCCTGTTCATATCCATCTCCATTACGAAATTGATTTTTGTCGTCTGCATAGTACTGTGGATTACGATCAGAAAGCCTGTGTCGATCCTCCCTTCTCCTCAACTCAGGGGACTGATCCCTTTCATCTCTATATCTGTTGTAGACACGATCTTCTCTCCCCCTTTCTTTTTCCCCCTCTCTCCCCCTCACTTTTTCACGACGAGGGGACACATCACGTTCATAGCGCCGTTCATCACGGCGGTCAGAATCCACACGACGCCTGTCGTCACCACTGTCATCATAATATTCACGATCACAATCATTCTTACGTACACGACGGGCACCCTCCTTTCGATCCAAACCACGCTTACGAAACATGTCCCATAAGCGATTATTAGGTTCACCGTCAATGTCCTCCTTTTTCACACCATCAGCCAACAGCGCAAGAAACATATCACGTCTAGAGAACTTATAATCTCCAGCAGTACGACCCTCCGGTCTGGACTGTCTCTCAGGTTTAAACCAGTCACCCAACTCACCAAGCTGACGGACAGATTCAAGCACCATAGACAAAGCGTTGCCAGTTTGATTGATCAACAAAGTCATCATAACCTGTTTGTAAGCAACAGGGGAAGAACGGATAATGCGATTACGCACAGAAGATGTCAATAAGCCATCCAACAACCTGTCAGCAGTACTGAGAAAAATCGCAGTTTTCATCACCTCCTCTTTCAATCGCTGCGCCGCATCACGCAAAGTGTACCACGGCTTGTCATTGACAGGCCAGTCAGACTCAGTAGGATATTTATGATTACAGCCATCAGTCGCCAGCTGAAGTAGACTAATCTGACAGCACCATTAAAATTTCGAAAATGATCTTGTACAGTAGAATCGGAACTCCAAGAGCAAAATTTCAAGGCATCTCCTGCATCTAACATGATACCTGCAGCGCCCAATTCATAAAGGCGCACCATCCAAGTAAGCAAGGCCTCACCAGGCCGTTGTCGAAAACGTTGTAAAATGTCACTAACTTCCTGTTGAGTAAAATCTTCCAAGCTATCCAAAGCAATCCCATTCGGGTTACCAGGAGCCTGTTGTAATTTGCGTCGAAAAACCGGGTGCGCAGAAACCTCCGGACGAGCACCCGAAGAAGCCCGGTCCATAGATTTAGAGGAACAATCAGGATGAGAAACGTCATCAGAACGGGAAGAGCGACCACGGCCGCTAGAATCATCGTCTTTGTCACAAGAAGCAGATTTACAATCACGTCCGGAGCGAGAAGACTCACGCTTGTCACCCTCCTCAGCCGAGGAGCCAGAATCATTCGAGTCCCAGATATTACCATCCCACTCGTCGGGGTTCCAATCCAGTCCGGCTTTCGCCACGACCAGACGCACCTTTCGTTTACAAACGCGTCCACGACGGTGTCTATATTTGTATTTAGCAATATGAACAGCAGCTCTTTCGGCAATAGTTTGATAAGTCTCAAGTTTGTCAGCAAGCAATTTATTTTGACATCGTAAAAGTGTATGCGCATTCTGCACTTCAACAAACTTTTCCTCCATATCCAGAAATCGTTTCTGTAATTTCACAAATTTCTCATGAAGAATTCTGTATGCAGTCAAAACAATCCAACCTCTGCGTCCTAAAATAGGAAGCTCATCACCCTTAACTACTGGAGCCTTTTGCAAGCAAGAAACCACATCAGCAGGCTCCGCCTGCTCCAAACAAGAAGTCCAATTCTCACTCAAACCAGTAGAATCGGCCCACTCACGGGCCAAGGCCTCGTAAGGCGTTGATTCCCAGCCGGGAATTTCAACAGGCAATTTGAAAGTAGATTTCGACTTTCACGAAAACATTTTGACACACAAAAATTATATACACAATTATTGACAAAGAAAAACACGTACGAGCCGAGCGTAAACCAACAAGATCAAAACAATACAGCGCACACAGGCTTCGTAAACAGTTTGTGACGCCAGATGTAACGACCGGATTCTCGAACCAGATGGAATCAGCTCCTCAGAGCACCTCCAACCCAGTCGGAACGTAATCACCTCCCTCCTTAGAACGTATTTACAATAGGTATGTACGTATATATTTATATCTCGTACCTAAGGATGGGGAAATAGCAATATACACGCATAGGTTGTCTACAATATCTTACTCATACCAGTTAGTCACGCGGCAACTTAGGCCCAGACTAATCTACCCTGGGGTAGTTCTGATTATTTACCATTACACACTGATCACCATCAGTGCTCACTCGACACGCAATCCGGCGTGCCTATACACTAGGCTGCAGCCCTAGTGCTCTCTTCCTCCCAATCCGGTCCACAATCCGAATCCGGCGGACCTAAGCACTGGTGTCCCCCCCAGTGTTCTCTCACTCACAGCCCGATCCGCAATCCGGCGGATCTAAGCACCAGTGTCCCACCTGGTGTTCTCATTAACGCCGCTTACCAACGACGATCACTCTCCTATAAATACCTTTTGGAAGGAATCTCTCATTGGCTACTCGGGATAATACTACAATAACAGGAATTAGCACAACTTGACAAATTGAATCATGTACCTTCTGCTCTCAGCATCAAATGGTCCCTCTCTCCCTCATTGTTCAGTCACCTCTTACCTGACCGGGATTTACATCCGTTCATGAAAACGATGTCTGATTAGAAGACCAGGTTACCCTGATTGAACAAGAATACAAGGCACATGTTGGTTCACTAAGAACTGGGGTATTTTATTACAATGATTATAAAAACACAATACTATACTATAACATATATCCTGCAAAGAAAAGTAAAAGGTTAGAATGTGCACACTAGAAAATATGGGCGGACGTCACCTTATGGACACGAAGTCGGCTGCACCGCTATGCTCTGTCTCCTCTGCTTCCCTCCAAGTCACTGGAACCTTCCTCTTTATTAGCTGCTGTCTCTCTCTGTCTCTGGTCGTTCTGCACTACTCCTCTCTCCTCTTCAAGCTTTCTCAGAGAGTATCAGCTTCATGATCTTTCTCGGACTTCAAAATGGCGACTGTCTGCCTGGAAATAATTAATGGCATTGATGCTAACGGCTAGCTGCCGCCTACAGACTGACTCACTCACAGCCTAACGCTTTTGCTAATATGGAAGCTTGTCCTTTCATGGAAAGTTACGGCCAGTAACCTGCCGCCCACCAAATTCTTGTACCTCCCCGTACCAAGGACACGTTCCCAGCCGGCCGGCCTGATGTTGTGTCTTCGGAGTGGAGAAAAATACAGTCTTTCGATAAGGGCCAGCCTGAGCCGGTTCCCTCCAAGCGAACAACACTTCGAAACTAAAACATTACACTTGACCTAGAAGCATCTCAAGCTGCCGGGGCAGAAAGCAAGATGGAGTCTCTCCCGTTTGAGGCCTACAAGGCCCGAAATAAGCATAACTCCATAGAAGGTATACTAACACTCTTGCAAAAGGACGGATTATCACTAATACTAATGAATCTATCCCCTAACATAAGTTTATAAGCCCTGATCTAAGGAAAAGGGTACTAAAGTGCATTACTGTGCCTTATGAATAGGCCCTGTTTGTAGTTCTAATCCCTGCACTAGAATGATAACAGACTGGAGTCACCTCCAATCATCCTCCCTCAAAGGAGGGCCGAAAAAGTCGGTCAGAACAGTTTCTTAAAGACAAGAAGCAATAAAGATCACTTTACTCATCTATAGGCAACTATAAAGCACAAGTAAAGAAGTGAAAGGAGGAGAAAAAACAATGGGTGGGTTTAAAGTGTGCAAGATGGTACTCCGTCTGTCATGGTGGCAGAGGATATTTTGTCTGAGACCTAATACACTATTCTATGATACATTTTTACCTCACCGCTAGCCCAGTGGTGTTCCCTGTACCTTAATAGGAACCACCTTCATGGTAGTACCTGTCAAGATACAAAATGTTTGATGGGCAACAGTCTTCAGCTTTCACAAAGATTTTGGATTTTTTAAAACCAACTCCCAAAGTGGGACATTGTTATTGAAAAACATAAACACTAATGACCCCCGCACCCAGGGATTTTATTTCCTTGTTGTTTGTCCCATTATTTTCTGTCCCTCTTAGACATTAAAAAGACATCATACAGGTCACCCTAAGTTGAGCAAGGAGTATAATCCCCTTCCTCCGATGGCCCCTATTCTGTCAGACAAATCGGTGGAAGCTTTCTGTCAATGGAGTCAAAGGGGATCTGTTAAATGAAAGATGCAATTATTCTGGCCATAAATAGGTGGATGGACTGTCAATTTGGCAGACAAGGTACTCCATCACATTGCGTCAGAGTGCCACGCCTGCCAACTTTAAGCCTAGCCCAATGTTACTTTACAAAAGGTATCTTTCAAGCATGCATACAATACGTCATTTAAAGTATTTATGAATTTTATAAAAGATAATGAATCAATAAAAAAAATGTTCACATATTTTAACTGTGATTGCATGAATAATCTAAGAAGGAAAACCATGCAATGTCTCCTTTTCTTTCATAGCATCTAAAGCAAGGGTATTACAATAATTTGTTATTTTGTTTAAAACAACGTTTATTCATGCAGCCATAGAAACTTTAGAACTGACTTTCCATTCGAAAGCAATTTGTGCTATAGCTCTACTAAAAATGTACCCTTATTTCATAAATAAGAATCATATAGTTGTATTATACCAAGGCAAAAAAAAACTATTTAAAAAAAGAAACAAAGTGTTTTGATGATCTGGAAGTAGAATGAATATTCTCATCATACTATTCATGTGTCCATAGACTAAATAACTCCAATTCACTATTTAATTTCACACTTGGATGTAGTTTGATTATCACAGTTAGATACAAAGAAATTACATATGTATGATGCCGGGAATCCTAGGGTAATAAATAGAAAAGCATTTACTCCTGGGAGAATAAGTCTGTAATGTTTTAAAATTTTCAGGTCATCTTTAGGGTTTGTGTAGTGATCTCTTGAACACTATCAGGTATAGTGTTTTACAAGTATTGTTTTGATAGGGGAAGAAAGAAAATATGTTATTGTGATGTTTCTGTGATATCAGAATGACTTCCTTAAAAGAAAATAGAGAACGTTTTAGCTGGGGAATCTTACAATGGGGAGTCAAAATCATCAACATATGCCAACCAATTATTCGTCAAATCAGTGTGATAAATGGCAAAAGCAAGAACCCGCACAACCCCACATTCTTTAGACTTTCCCCCTGTAGTCACTAATTGCTCCTCCTCATATTGTGAGTTTTTGGACTATCTCCAACTAAGTCAGGGTGAACTTTTAATGCCGAGCCCAAGAAGCTAAAAAAATATCAACCTATTATAAAACTTCCTTCTCCGGTGAAAATCATTGCACTATTGGACTCCGCAGAAATGAAATCATGAGATCTTTCAGTTTTGAAACAGCTTTGCAGAAAATGCCTTATGCAAATTTGATGAAGGCAAGGCTTGCCAATTAGCCCCAATTATTATGTCTGTTGTTTTTTCTACTGTTAACCAAGGTGTCCTGCTAACCACCATGACATAATGCATCCGTTCTGGATGAAACCCTTAAATGACTGAGTTATTTTCACCTCTTTTAATTTCTCTTGTCCCAATCAGAAATGCTTTTTTTCACTGATATTGACTTTGACTCTTATGTATTGGGTGCTAAATGCAAGTGAATACTAAAATGCAGTAACAGTCATTTATTGTGGCAGTATAATTGACATGATTTATAAGTGTACATAAAAACAGACCTACAGTACAACTCAAGCACCATATTTTGACAGTACCTTAGCATCCTTAGGCATGAGTATGAATAGTGTAGTGCAGTTTTAGTATGAGTAGTTTAATGCAGATAAAGAGGTATTAATATGTTTGTGCCTAGATAATAGTGTTGCTGAGGAATCTAGAGAAAGCAAACACTATATTGCCCAGTAATTTCAAAGTTTTTTTAAGAGGAAAAGAAACCAAGGGAGGGGTGATCATTATGCAGTCCATTGAAGCATACCAAACTGAATGCCTCCATATGATATCGGATTAATCTATTTGCAGGAACCTTACAATAGATGCCACAATACAGTTATGAGATAGGATTAGCAATTGGACTAAGGTAATTAGATTTTGATCATCAGTAAACAACATGAGCAAAAGATTAATTCTGCCTGTTGAGAAAATTAATGTGGGATCAATGAAATTAACCAAACCAATGTAACAAGACTCTGACTGCCAGCCTTTCCAGTTTAAATATGATAACCAGAATGTTCCATTTCATTCCTTTAAGAAGGGAAGAGAAATGAGACCACTCATTTTTTTTAATGTCTGGTAAGACCTTTTCAATTTTACCAAAACATGTATACTATACTTACATATAGGGATTTTAAGCCACCTGACTCCATCCATTGGTTTATTGCGTCATTCACATTTTGCTTCTGCTCACTTAGGCATACAGCATGCAGCTGTGAGTCAGCCTACTTAACCGCATCGCTGCTGCGGTGATTTTTCCCCTGAGCGGCTTTTTTTCAAAAGCCGCGTTAGATGACGAGCTCAGCTCGTCATCCGCACACGCCCCCCGTGGCTGATGACGAGCTAAGCTCGTCATCAGCATCAAAGGGGTTAAACCACTGGTTAACTACACTTTGAGTGAATGCAGTTTGCTCTCTTTTAAGGAGCACATTCGCACACAACTTACTTTCCTACAGTGGCAGTTTGTTGGGTTTTGGTTTATAATTACTTTCATATTATCTTTGTGTTTAGAGCCTGATGTGATAGCAGGAAGCTTCTGATGCACATTCCATCTTAATTAGATCCCATCTCCTGCCAATGGTGTTGTAAACTTTGGCTGAAGAGTTTTTGCTTTTTTGACTGCTGCTACTTCACAGCATACCTGATTGAGTCCTTTTGAAACTGGTCTATATTGTTTTCGTAATGTTACGTTTTTTATTTCTTTGTTTATTGTTTTTGCTCCACTCGCTTCTTTCTTTCCTACCTTCTTTCAAACTGGCTTTCTTGCTTGCCTTCTTCCTTTCTTGTTTTATTTCCTGCTGTCTTTATTTCTTTCATTCCAATTCTTTCTCCTTCGTTCGTGCCTTTTTTCATGCCTGCTTTCTTCCTTTCTCTTCTTTTTTCCTTTCTTTCTTTCTTTCTTTCTTTCTTTCTTTCTTTCTTTCTTTCTTTCTTTCTTTCTTTCTTTCTTTCTTTCTTTCTTTCTTTCTTTCTTTCTTTCTTTCTTTTCTCCTTCCTTCCTTCCTTCGTTTTCCTTCCTTTAGTTTCTTTTCTTCTTTATTGCCTTTCTGTTTCCCGTTTTCCTTCTTACCTTCTTTCTTGCCTGCTTTCTTTCTTTCCTTCTTGTTTTTTGTGCTAAAGATGCTTTATTGAAGACATTTGTGAAACAATACAGAGAAAAATTATATATATCTGCTCATGCATAATGTAAACATCATATATAAGACATAAACCTAAAAGGAATTTGCAATTTACTATAAGCAGCCAGAGGAACATATTGACTAGAGTAAAAAAAAAAAAACATAAAACTGTAGCAAAACATGTTTAAGAAAAGAGATGAGAGAAGAAATAGAGAGAAGAGAAAAGAAGAAAAAATGAAGAAGAGAGAGAGAAAAAGAAAAGAATTTAAGTACAGGGTTAAAATAAAATAGTTAGCAATCATCTATTAATACCTGAATAACCAAACAAAATAGTGGCTACCTCATGGGGGTCCAAAGCGGTGCACACAGGTCTAGAAGGGGCAACAGTTCTGGAGGGGTATGAAGTAAGAGAAAGCTGAAACATTAAAGGTAACGTGGTAGCATGCGCTCTGTCTAACCTGTGATGATGCGGTACAAAAGGGGGTGGTGATGGACGGAGCATCTGATCCAATCAAACACTCACACCCAGTCAACAGATCTGGGTTTAATCCATCACCGTTCTTTAGCCCACTCTGCCACCCCAGTTCAGACATGGCCATATGCAAATCAGTCTGACCCTGTGCCTCATGGGAACAGTCCAGCCCGAACTGCTCCGCAGACGCCCCTGGTGCAGTTTGACGGCGGAGGGGGCACGAGGCACATTGCTGGTGCCTGCCCCCACCGTGGGAGAAGCAAGGGAGAATGTCAGAGTCCTCCTCCCCAGCCGGTGAGTTCCAAGGGAGCCGGGAGGGAGAGAGAGACAGAGTCAGAGTGGCCCCAAAGGCTCAGTGGGCTGCTTCAACGTTTGGGCAGGTTTTGTAAAGAGCCCCAGAGAAGGGCCTAAGTATTGGTAAAGGGCCCAGAGGGACCGTGTCGTCCTTCCCCGGCTCAGACTCTTCAATAGGCAGACACGTTCATTAAACAAAAAGTCCTTCCAGAATTGAATGGAGATTTACCAATTACAAGGGCGTATCGAGTTCCTGCTCACCCTCTGCTAAATTCAAAGATACCACAAACAATTTTATTGAATTTTGCTCACTTTCACGTTAAAGAGAGAATTTTAGCGAAGGTTATACAGCAAAGACAATTTCCCATAAATGAGTCTGTTCAATGTCGCATTTTTTCTGACAAGAATTCGTAAAGATGCTATATTTGTTTAAAGCTCAGGGTGCCCAGGCCTCAATAGCACAACAATCTAAGTTCCGTGTTTTGGTGAAAGGGAAGTTTCATCTCTTCTCTAACTTAGAAGATGCCCACTGCTTATTGGTAGAAATCTCCTCTAGAAAATTGAAAATGAAAATGATTGATGGATGGAAGTTAACATTTTGGCATTACTGGGGGGATAAGGAGTGGCAAAGTCACCAAGGGTGTATTGACATGACACCCAACAGGTTTGTAGGGTGGGACCAAATGTGGCTAGCGTGGCTAGGCTTTTTTTCCACATTTCTGTGGGAGGGTGCGCGGGGTTTGTGGGGTGGGAATTCTCCTATCAAATACATTAGATTGGCAGGTTGAGGAGGTTTTGCGCGATGGAAAAGGGAGATAGTTATGGCTGAGGGTTAAACTAGACAGGATTGAGCTAAATTTAGTCAACTATTATGGCCCCATAGATGATGATACTGTGGCGCTTGAGCAGATTTATCAACTTTCAGTAAGCGTAGAAGGCATAATGGCTTTGGGGGGATTTTAATTATATACAGAATCTAGCATTAGATACCTCAAATAAGACCAAACGACAGTTAAAAACTAAAACTGTGAAAATAATAAAAAGACTGTTTAAGGATTTATATTAAATGACCCGTGGAGGCAGCGACATCCTGGGGTTCTCAATTTACATGCTATTCCTTGAGCAGAATAATGCCCATGGACATACCCTGGTATAATGAACAAACATATGCGGTGGGGAGAATTAAGGAGAGATGGAGTAATTGGATTTTATGACCTGCCATCCAAACCCATTTGGGCTTGATATGTGATTATGTTGTTCGAAGTGCAGCCCAGTGGTGTTGTGGATCTTCTGACATTTCATCGAAGCCATCTTGATTGTGGTCCAGAAGGTTGGGTGACCGCTTTTACTATGTGCTATAGGGTAATTGTGCCGATGATTGAGATGTAATGCCTTGTGTGGTTAGTCTTTGCCGGAGCCTAAAAATGGCCTATTAGCGGTTTGATAAATATGGATTAGCTGAGCTTTCTATTTTGGCTAGGATACTTGAATCCTTACTAGGTTTAGAAGAGTGTTCTACCTGGCCTTGTTTCCCTTGGTCACATTTCCCTGTAGTCATGATCCCAGAGACCCAGTTCTCACTCTCACAGTAGTCTATTCTTTGATGTTATACAATGGTTTGCTCGATGTAGCATGGTCACACCATGCTTGTGGGAATTAAGTTAATAGTAATTAGTAGATACACTTGTATGAGAGAAGTGGGTAAGCATGGCAGACAGACAGAGCACAACATTATCAACATAACCTAACCAGAAGAGCACAAAACAGAAACGATACTGCATTGTCTAATAACTACTTTTTTAACAACTTTATTTAAACAATTTAAACAGTTTATTGGCCTTTTAAAGTTTGTCTAGAAAGCATGACAAATCATGCATGGGCATGCACACAAGGACAAGTGGAACAACAAGGCATGAAAATTAGTATTTCAATTGAAATCCTTCAGAGCATTCACCTTCTTCTTGGTCAGTGATATTGTCTAGCACTTCAACCCCAGCCAGGCTTATCAATTGTGGGGGCTGCCCCGTCTCTTTCAGCAAAGGTGTGGAATGGTGTTCATGTTTTTACAAATGTATACACTGTAGGGCATATTCATGAGAGGTTTGTGTCATGCGTGCACCATGCAATGAGGTACATTAAATGACACAAACCTTTAAGTCAAATTTTTGAAGCCACACAATGCCTTTAAATGACTTCATAAATCTAAAACAATGGAATGCAGCAGAAATCGATGTGTTACATTACTCTCTGCCAGGCAGGTATTCCATGGGCATTGCATGTGTGTTCCCAAGCAGCTCCCCTGGTTTTTTACTCCTGTCCAGATATACCAAACCTAGAAAACCTGGAAATGTACCATAAAGATACACCTCCCCAGGAAAGGCGTAGCAAGGAGAAATATGTGTATTTCTCCTCGTTTCTTCCACTTTCTATGTGTGCTGCATTCCGCAACACACATAGAAAGAGGAAAAAGCCTCTCAGGATTGCTTTGTGCAGGAAGGCAACACTTCCTGCACAAAAACAATCCTTCTTAAAATACAGACACCCTTGCATCATGGTGCCAGGGTGCCTATGTTGGTGCTAGGCTGTCAAAATGGTGGCAGCACAAGGGGAAAGGACAGGAATGCTCCGTATTGGATAAATATGGTGCATTCCTGCGCTTTCCCTATGACGCTGGGCAGCGCAGCAAGGTGACTTGCTGCGCAGCCTTGTGGCCCAAATTTATAAATATGCCCCTATGTCTCTAAGGCTTGTCATCGCTTATATTGACCATACCTTCACACACCACTGTTCTATTGTCAGTACAGTAGCATTCCGCCATCTCTAGGCTATCCCCAGGCTGGATGCCATGAAGAGGGGCCTTATCAACTTTTCTTCCACTTGAGATGGGTAGTGCAGGTCATCTGCATCCATGAGCCTCAGGCGTGCTGTTTGGGGCAGTCTGGGCAGTGTGATGTTTGTGATTTCCTTCATAAAATCAAACACATGGCCCCAGAAAGGTTGAACGTTAAAGCACACCCACCACATATGTAAGTAAGTTTCTGGTGCAACACATCTTATCCTACAGTTGTCAGGGGCATCACATATTGATTTTAGGTGGACCTGGGTCAGTTATCTCCTCAACATTACCTTGAAAGTGTTAGCCTTATATTTATGACATAGGGAGGATTTCACAGCTTTTCCCCAGACCAATATCCAATTTGCCTCTGTCAGCGTAATGACAAGGTCCTGGGACCAGCGTCCTATGTACGGCATATTAATCAGGGGGTAGGTCTGTTGAGGGTGCGATACAGATGGGGGAGTGCTTCATTAGTGTCTCCATTTGTCATCCTATCTTCCAGCCCAGTCATTTCTCTTGTACCCGCTTCCCTGACACTGGTACTTCATGTTCAGTGTACCAATCAGGTGGCACGATAAAGGTCTTTTAGTTTGAGCTTGAAATCCTTTTTTTTTGCACTGGTCTCTCATCTTGAGGATGCCGTTAGAGTATAATTGTGCAAGACATAGGGCATCATTCCCTTGATGTTCAATAGCCCTTATCGGTCACCCCTGGGGGAAGTCTGGATTCTACAGCACCAGGGTCAGAGGGGGAGGGTTTGGCACCACAAACCCTCCCCCTCTGACCCTGGTGCTGTAGAATCCAGACTTCCCATCAGGTCTGAACTCCTTTTTTCCAGTGTTGCAGTGCCACTTTGGTCACCCAGACTAGGGGCCCCAGGGAGCACTGGGCCTACATATGCAACCACAGCAGATGGTGTAAAGAGAACCTGGATCCGTCCTAGATGGCACCAGGGTTTTTCGGCTTCCGGGGAACACCAAGTGAGGGTTGATGTGAGCTGTGTCACTAATATGTATCTCTCCAAGTCTCAAGTACCCATGCCCCCTCCAGTGGGCTCTAATCATTAGGGATTTTGCAATTCATGGTTTTGTTGTGTGATATGAAAACCCAAGCTTCTTCAGGCATTTCAAGACATCTGGAGGATTCTCCACCGGGAGACGGTGGTATAACATTCTTAGCAGGAACTTATTCTTGACACATTTGATCCTGCTAACCCAAAAGGTTTCCAGGCGGCCCCAGTGACAGAGATTTTTTAACAGAGTATTTAGGAGGGCTGTTACATTACAGTAGTAAAGGTCACCAATGCTGGGAGGAATTATCGCTCTCAAATACTCTATTCTGGTCGGTAAAACTTGGAAATTGTATCTTGAGGCTATTGAGTCCCTTGCTCACTTTGTCACTGGAGTCAAGCAAGCCCAGCTGAAGACGGCTGGAATGCCAGAAACCAGTCCTGGGAAGCTTGATTCCGGTCAAGGGAAGACATGGCTTGGCAGTTCGGGCTGGACTGTTCCCATGAGGCACAGGGTCAGACTGATTTGCATATGGCCATGTCTGAACTGGGGTGGCAGAGTGAGCTAAAGAACGGTGATGGATTAAACCCAGATCAGTTGACTGGAGGTGAGTGTTTGCATTGTCAACGCTTCGTCCATCATCACCTTTGGTTTTTCTTTGTTCGCCCTAAGTTGGCAGGGTATGCTCAGACGTGAGTCCCTTGCTCACTTTGTCACTGGAGTCAAGCAAGCCCGGCTGAAGACGGCTGTAATGCCAGAAACCGGTCCTGGGAAGCTTGATTCCGGTCCAGGGAAGACATGGCTTGGCAGTTCGGGCTGGACTGTTTCCATGAGGCACAGGGTCAGACTGATTTGCGTATGGCCATGTCTGAACTGGGGTGGCGGAGTGATCTAAAGAACGGTGATGGATTAAACCCAGATCAGTTGACTGGGGGTGAGTGTTTGTAGTGTCAACGCTCCGTCCATCATCACCTTTGGTTTTTCTTTGTTCGCCCTAAGTTGGCAGGGTATGCTCCGACGTGAGTCCCTTGCTCACTTTGCCACTGGAGTCAAGCAAGCCCAGCTGAAGATGGCTGTAATGCCAGAAACCGGTCCTGGGAAGCTCGATTCCGGTCCAGGGAAGACATGGCTTGGCAGTTCAGGCTGGACTGTTCCCATGAGGCACAGGGTCAGACTGATTTGCATATGGCCATGTCTGAACTGGGGTGGCGGAGTGAGCTAAAGAACGGTGATGGATTAAACCCAGATCAGTTGACTGGGGGTGAGTGTTTGTATTCCATCATCACCTTTGGTTTTTCTTTGTTCGCTATTGTTTGCTATTGTTTCAACGCCTCTTCAGTTCTGTGCCACTCTCATTGCTTTTGATTTGTGGTGATTGATCATAAAGCCAGATACCTGATGGAAGCGTTGCACTTCTTCATCTAGTGGTGGAATAGATGTGCCCAGGTTGGTCAAAAAGCATCAAATATTGCCCGCAAATAATTCCATCTTCACCTGGCCAATTTTTGTGTCCAGACCAGTGATAATTCGATTGGACTATATATGCTGGAACAAGGGTTCCAATATTAGGGTGAAGATCATAGCTGAGAGGGGGCAGTCCTGGCGTGTGGCCCGGGTCAGTTGTTTTGAGTGTGAGAGAGTGGATTGCAGCCGCATCTTTGCGGATGGCCTTGCATAATTGGCTGGGACATAGTCCTTCATCTGGGGGCCTAATGTTGTTCTGTATAAAGATTTAGATATAAAAGTCCAATCAACCAGATCAAAGGTCTTCTCTGCCTCAAGCGAGAGAAGGAGGATATGGGTCGCTGTGGTCTCAGTTTCTAATGAACCCTGACTGATATGGGGAGGTCATGTCTGGCCACACCCTTTTCAGCCCCTGTGTCAATATTTTTGGATCACTCTTAGGATGGCTGTTGAGGAGGCTTATCGGGTAGTAGGCCCCATAGAACAGTGAATCTTTTTCTGGTTTTCGTGATTACAGTCAAAAAGAATCCTTCCTGGAAGGGGTGGAGTAAAAAAAGAAAGTAAAGGTCTTTGTCATATATGGGGACAGTATGGATGCAAACGCTTTATAAAAACGAATTTGGAAATATGTCCGGTCCTGATAGAATGACATATTCTGTCCTGAGTGATGTTTAGTGAAAGGATATTTTGGAGCACTTTAGTAGAATATGTATTACACGATTTTATAAATGGCACCGTCGGGAGGAACACTCTTTCCCTTGAAATGCCACTGCATATTGTACAGATGCTGAGCTGCTCAGGAAAAGTAGTGCGTGTAAGAAAGAAAAGAATAAATAGGCATCTGAGCCTCTGTCAGTCTGCTCCAAAGGGTGGCTGGAAGCGTTTGCTCTCGCTATGATGCCGTTTCAATGTGGCTCACGGGCACCAATCCATATTTTATTGGCCACATTCCTGGTTTGTGAATCCTTTCCCCTTGTCCTTGTTTGTTGTGTAGCAAAGCTGACAGCAATTACATGCATGGCCGCGCTTCCTGCAGCATTGATGTTGGCAACAATTCCCTCCCAGATGTGATTTCTGGCTGACATATTCTTTTCCTGGCGCATCTCAGCAACAGCTTCACACTGTTGATATTTATCTAACAAAAACATTAAACAGGGTTCTCATAATAAGTTTCTGTTTTTCTCATGACGTCCCTCTGGCTTAATGTCTAATTTAAAATAATTCTCCATTAGAGCTGTGATTTTTCAAACTTGCTATTACTTATGTAGCGAGCCCTTCCAGATACCTCATATGTAATGGCCTTTAATTTTCAGACAGTTTACATATGCATTATAATGGGCCTTTGAGTCCTCCATCCGTTCTATTGGCTGTACAGCCTCTTCACACCTCACTCCATGCCAGCACATCCCTTTACGCAAGTTTATTCCTTGCACTTTTGAGGAAGTCGAAATGTAAAATTCCATTGTCGAAAAGTGTAGAAATATTGCTTTATGTGAATCAGGATAACTTGGCTTCTGTCCTCCATCTTTAAAGTGACCTTGTATTAATCCAGGTGATTAACTTATTTTTTCAACCTCTGCTAGAATACACATTTGCTGGGTTCCATGGAGCAAGCAGAAAACTTTACTGAACGTTCTGAACGAATTGTACTTTTCCCCAAGGTTGAATTTAGGTGTCACAGACTGACTGATATACTATGTAACCATTATGTCCCCATGTAGCAGACAATGTGAACACAGAATCCCATTTAATGTAATAATGGGAAAATCCTCGAATATATTCTGTTACAAAAGTTTCACTTTACTCGAGTTTTATTGGGCCAAAGCATAAGAACCATGCAGTAACGCTGTGAATGCATGAACCTTTTGTCTAAAATACAATAAAGGAACGTGATTTTAAGAGAGAAGGAGTCCTTTCCTCACTCTTAGAAGGCAAATCTCTGTCAGTTACAGCTCTGAACTCTCTTTAATTTTAGTGCTCTCCGTTGTGGGTTTAACCCTTTTGACTTTATTTCCATTTGACTGATAAGCAATTGTGACTTGCACTTTGATTAATGTTGAAGTAAATCTTTTACTTGAACTCTTGATGTCTGTCCTCCGTGGTGTTCATTGTGCTTGCATGACAATGCATTTCAAAGTATTCCCATTAAAGAGAAATGGGTCTATTGGTGGAGTACCAGAGTCTGTAGCAGGATACCTCCATCCTCGGTCTGAGATAGACAGTGCGCACATGTGGGCTTGTGTGCCCTCATATCTGGAAGAAGAGCTGATTGTTCTGATGGGATCTGTCAAGTACTAATTGGACCTGCAGAGGTAATTTCATTTCAGAGACTGAGAACTGTGCCTTCGCTGTACAGGCAATTGTACCCCGAGACGCTAATTGACCCAGTCCACATCCTGATCCACGACGACTGTGTGGAGGCGTGATGCGGCAGCTAATTCAGCTGCAGGAAGACAATGAAGTGAGTATCAATGCGGATCAAAAAGTGCAGGACTGCACACGCAAGAATGGTGCATACTGGGAAATGTAGTTGAGAGAGAATAGTGGAAAGCTGTGCTCAGATTTTGATTATACATACTATTTAGAGGTTAGTTTTGGTTTTATAGGGATGGTAGTTGTTTCTTTGATGTTCTTCTTTCAATTTTAAAATCAGTGCTGTAAAATGCTTTGCTTAAAAGCTTGGTATATAATGCAGTAGTAAGGTGATAAGATTCATGAAGTTCCTAATCTCGGGGTTTCATTAAAGATGTAAGGCTATCTGCTAGCGCAAAATGTACTGTGAAGTACTATCAATTGCACCAGAATAGAGGCGTAATACCACTATGAGCAGTTGCACTAACTGAGGTCGATGGCTGTTCATTCCTTTGTGCATGGGAAGGAACTGATTGATCAAAGCAACTCCAGCGTATCACGAGTCTGCTATCATATGAGAGTGATTCCTCTGAGAGAGATCTTGTGTGTAAAAGTACTGCAGAAATTCATTTTCATTAGAAGAAGAAGACAGTAGTAGGTTAGATGGAGCTCAGAGTGAAGCTTGTGAGGAAATCAACCATATGCTATGTCAGACATGTCCATAGAGCGCCACTCAGTAATAGGTCGGCAGAAACCAGAATCGTCCTGTGATTTGGTTGTGCTACTATTTGTGGGTGCATTGTGAGCTCCTTGAGTGAGAGGAAGGATTAGTGTTGGGACTGGCACGTTTTGGTTGGCTGAGGCGAAGCCCTAGCCAGGCAGAGCCTACCACTTCCATCGGGGGTGATTACACTCACTGCGCACTGCGCACACCCTTGGGTAGTATGGCACTGAGCAGTCAGGCTTATTATAGAGGCAATGTGTAAATCAGTGGTACAGCACTCTCAGACAATAAATACACAGTGTTAAAAAAGGCACTTCACACATGCTGCATGTTAATAACGTTTTTTTCAACACCCAAATTACTAACGCAACATGAACATAATGTACTTCTGGGCATAATTCACATTTGGAAACATCACTAGCAATACTAGGCGCAAACATGTTGAAATTATATCAGTAAAATGCACACTTGGGAAAGATCCTATTTTACCCCCTTACATGCATATGCGGTGCAAAATATTGTCAAAACAAGGCCCACCATGGAAATATTATAATTCAATACCACACATTTATAGGCTGCTGCATCCCAGATCACAACGGTATCAGAAATGTGTACACACAGATAATTGCAACACTTTTAACCAGCACCGTGGGCCAAAGTTGCACAGAAAAAAACATTGTCACGCGTAGTATTCTTTTGGCGCAGAATCAACATGTAAGGCAACACCACTGTGCAGTGTAGTTAATCCCAGGCAGTCGCTCTCACACACTCACTCAGCACAGATGCGCAGTGCCACAGATATCAGACCGGTCAGAATGGAGTGCACTCACACACACATGCAAAGCACTATAATGTGGCGCACTGGTATCTGGCAGGTAAGTTGATAATGCCCATGCAGACCCCGTGGCTCAAGCCCTCCTAAACCATTCAGCTAACCATGACTACCCTACACCCATAGCCTGGAGATAGAGAAAAACTTCCCATTGATACTAGGTCGATCATGGCTGGAGTCACACTTAGTCAGGATCCCAGGGAAGAAGGTGGGGCATAGGTAACAGGGCTAATTAGGCAGCAGTCTACAAATGGAGGTTTGACCACTACTCGGAAGTTCACCTACAGTATGTGGAGCAGAAGTGGGCTCAAGGGGATAGTTATTCAATCAAAGGATTCCACACATCAAAGGATTCCACACAGGGCCTTCCGGCACCAGCCTAGTTCTGTGAAGCACTGGGTTGGGTCCCACAGTCTCTTGACCTGCTTCCGATTGATCTCTGAAGAGTTCCTTAGACCAGTCAATTACTCTGACGACCCTGGCCAGGTCCGGTCAATACTACTTGTCAACACGAAGGCGTCAGGGCCGGGTGAGGAGAGGGCAGTTGGCCCAATGCAGAGAGTTCACAAAAGGAACATTTGATGAATGGAGGATAAAGCAGGTGAGCCTCTTGAAGGAAGGAGGCACCCCATCAAAACACACATTGATCAAAGTAGCACCCAGGCAATCCGGAAACCCGGAATATGAATCGGCTCCTCCTCACCTCTCCTGGACATGAGACACATCCTATGGTGCATATTGGTACGAGTCACACTACACAGTTCCAGTCACACACAGTGAAGAGTCGCAAACTTAGTAACTCCCTGGATATGAGGGACAATGTCTGGCGCACGTTGATCTGAGTTGCACCAGCTAATTCTTCTCACACACAATGAAGAGTTGAAAATTCAGTAACTCCCTGGAAATGAGGCACAACATTTGGTGCATATTGATCTGAGTGGCACCGGACAATTCCGGTCCGACACAACGAAAAGTTGCAAATTCAGTACCTCACTGAAAATAAGGCACAATGTCTGGTGCACGTTGATATAGGTCACACCAGACAATTTTGGTCAGACACATAGGCATGGGTTCAGCAGCGCTGGCTGCACAAGGTAGAATGAGGCACTACTATGGGTAGACTTCACCTCCGAGGGTGCAACCTGTAAATCGGACACCACATGCAATGAGCATAGAGTCAACATGTCGCATGAGAGAGATGCGAGCCACGCAGGGTCCCACAAACGGTGATTCTGCTCTCCACCAACAAGCCGCTTTATGCATGTAGAGGCCCTATGATGCAAGGGCCACACTCCTTAGAAGTGGGCAGTACTTTTGGGCCTCTGAACAAGTCTCCAGGTACAATACTTAGTTCCACGCTCACGCTGGACCACAAGTTTTGATCCAGCAGACGATGAGGACACTTAACAAGGAATTTCTCTTCAGGTGTCGCAAGTAGATGGTGTGGGTCCCAAATAGGAGGTCTTGGATGTTCCTGAGAGCTCCACAAGAGAACAGGGGGCAAGCCAACATGGCCTTAGAGAACACACTTCAAGGTGCTACATGGCAGCAGGTAGTAAACCCAGGACAGCCACTGTTCAGTAAGGGTGCACGGTCCCATCCAATGTTAGTAATTCTTCTTATGCACAACAGATTCTTCTGGCATTATGCACCACTCAGTTCCAGGATCTCCATTCCCATGTCCCGCAAGTGTATTGCTACCCTGCTGAAGACTGGCACCAGAAGTTCTACTGTAATGTTCTTTTGAAGTTTCTCTTTGAACCACAGATTTCCCACCTACATTTAATTCCTATCTGCTATGTAGCTGTGAATGCAGATCTCAATCTTTAGTGGGTCCATGATTTGGCTTCACAGAGGACAAGTGTCAAAACCTCTATCTCCCGTCTGTCCAGCTAGACCCTCAAATGGCACAGGCCCTTTTGCTCCAGTTGCATGCAAAATGTTTATAGCTGTCTCTGGGGAATGCACAGATGATCTCCCCCAGCCTCCAGTGGACTGGAGTCAAACTAAAAGGCAGATAAAGAGGTTTAGCGCAGAGAAATGCCCACTTTCTATAAGTGGCATTTCTAAACCATGAATGACAAAGCTCTCTTTATCAGAAGAGAGGGTTTGTCATTGTGAATCCAATGATAGGAAACAATACGAGACTGCAACTCTGTAAGCCACTATTGCAGCCTGAAGTAATTTCAACCATCCCCCATGTTAAGCTACGGAAAGAGCAAACCTCATAAGTAGTGAAAACAGACATGGCTATTCTTCAATATCTGGGCAGGGAAAACACAGGTGTACTTGTCCTGCATTTCACCTAGCACTTGCATCACCTGTTAAAACTTGCCTTAGGGGTGCCCTAGTGGTAGTGAAAGGTCCCTCATATATTGGATGTGCCCCTGATTGATCGTAACCGTTCATAGATTATTGATGGCTTTTGCCTAAGAGACAGACGTGGCATATTAAGAGCTGCTTACGCTGTATCTACTGTTAATGGAGTTGTAGAGGGTATCCTACAACACCATTAATAGTAGATACAGCGTAAGCAGCACTTAATATGCCACGTCTGTCTCTTAGGCAAAAGCCATCAACAATCTATGAACGGTTACGATCAGGGGCACATCCAATATATCCAGTCAGGGCTTGATAAACAATTTGGTCACATCAATGCAACTGTGGACAAAATCAGATTCACTAAGTTCATCTAGGGTGGGCATGAGGGTAGCGGAGTTTAGGAGAAAACATCTACTTCTTTGAGTCAAGTCAAAGCTACACTTATCCACCAGCTTCTCCATGTTTGCATACGCTTCATGCACCATTTCCTTGGTCAAATAGTCTAATTCGGGCTCACTATATTGACCCAAGAAGTCTATGTCTACATTTCCCTTCACAGTCACAGTACCTGTGTCTTGTAACTTCAGCACAAATAAAACAAGCATTGGCATAGCCAATAGGTCTCGCCTTTGGGACCTTATAAGTGTTTAGTTTGCATGGCTGAACACTTATAAGGTCCCAAAGGCGAGACCTATTGGCTATGCCAATGCTTGTTTATTTTAAAAACATTCAAGAAGATTGTTCATCTGCTCTCCTTTGACCTGTTAAAAACAGTGGTTACAGCGTTAGTACTGACTCGATTAGATTATTGTCATGGTCTCCTGAAAGGCCTCCAAAAACGTTTCTTGAAAAAACTTCAGACTCGGCAAAACACAGCAGCAGGGATGCTTTTCAACACCACTAGGTTATAATCTGGGCCTTCAGCCATAAAGTAACTACATTGGCTTCCTAAAGAAAATCGTATTACTTTAAAAGTATTGCGTCTTGTGCATAAAACTCTATATGGAACCGGACCAGACTATCTAAACTAGAACCACACCTCTGCAGAAGCCCACCTTACCTAACATAACATTAATAAGGAGTGTGGCTCCTCTGAAAAATGTCATAGATGGGGCAAAAAGAAAACAAAAACAGGCTGTTTTGCTCTAATTTTTCACAGCTGATAAACGCGCAATTTTTTCTTGAATTTGTTGTAGAAACAGTTGTAAACTGAACTTGCATCATGTTTACTTATTACCAAGTTGTGTAAATGTCGCTGTAGAAGAAAAAATGGATAAAACATGCTGCAGTACCGCCAAATCTGGCTATCACAGCCACCTGTGTCTGAGACTCCCTCACAAATCCTGCTTGAACTTTCCAGTCTGTTTTTTAGCTCTCGGCCTGCGTAGGCTGCGCTTGAGTAGTCTCGCCGGTGAGATCTTATGTTTTTCAATGTGGGGCTTGAACCCGCCCCTCTTCTCCATTGGTTGGCTTCCTAAACTGAGGCCAGCCATTGGAGGAGAGGGGTGTCTGTCCGTGTAAGCCCCATGTTTTTGGAATTGAGGAGAGTGTTTTTTTAGGATCTTTCTCTCCTCTTCCCATTGGCTGGAATTTTACATTCCAGCCAATGGGAAGAGGAGAGAAAGTAAAACACGCCCCCGAATACCAAAATGACAGTGCCTTTCTCCGAGGCATTTCCGCATGACCTCGGAGAAAGATGGTGGTGTTCGACTGCCCTCTTGACGGCTTGCATCATCCTCCCGCCTCCCTCGCAGCCTCTCGCAGGGTTTTAAAAATGGCTGCCACTGGCAGCAGCAGCATGAGGACCAGTAGCGCCAGTCCAGCCACCGCCGCCAGCCCAGCCCAAACCGCCGGAGAGGAGCCGCCACCGCTGTCTGGCCGCCCCTGGACCTGGAGTACCTGCAGCGCCTAAGATGGCGGCTGTCCCCTGGTTGTGCCCGCACACCGGCAGCAGCAGCAGCATGAGGACCAGCAGCACCAGCCACTGCCACCAGCCCAGCCCGAGCCGCCGGAGAGGAGCCACCGCCGCCGTCCAGCCGCCCCTGGACCTGGAGAACCTGCAGCGCCTAAGATGGCGGCTGTCCCCTGGTTGTGCCCGACACCGGCAGCAGCAGCAGCATGAGGACCAGCAGCGCCAGCCCAGCCACTGCCGCCAGCCCAGCTCGAGCCGCCGGAGAGGAGCTGCTACCACCATCTGGCCACCCCTGGACCTGGAGTACCTGCAGCGCCTAAGGTGGCATCTGTCCCCCTGGTTGTGCCTGCCACCGGCAGCAGCAGCAGCATGAGGACCAGCAGCACCAGCCCAGCCACCGCCGCCAGAGGCTCAACTATGTGAGGCAGCAGCCCCCGAGCCCCTCCCATCCCTGCAGGCCGGCAGCTCCTAAGAGGATTATTGCAAGGGGAGCTGGCAGGGTCCATGCGGGGATCCGAGACCTGGCTTGGGCTGCGGTGTGAGAACCCGAGGCGGCTGGGGTGTATGTGTCACAGAGAGGGGCCAGTGCCTGGGCCTGTGAGTATGTGGTGGGCGGGGGCCGACTGTCAACACTGCCCTCTTCCCGGGCTCCCAGCTGCCAGCTGCTGCACCCGTGCTCCCAGCTCCGTCTCCTTCCCTTTATGACTTTACCTCTTTTTTGCACTCCATCTTTTCCTCTCACCCCTCAAGACTTCCTTTTCTGACTCCTGCACACCCCTGCTGTACCGTTTAAATCCCCGTGCTCTCTCCATCCACCCCCTTCACACTGCCTTCTCTTCTGTACTCCTTTTCTGGGCTTTCTCTCCTCTTTTCTGTATTGCTTGCTTCTGTTCCGTCTACTTTTTGCAATACTCACACTCCTTTTCTTATTCTGCTAGTTCTTTTATTTCATTTTCCCCCTTTACTGCTTTTGTTTCCGTTTCCCTCTCCTTTCCCTGTCCCTTTCCACACTCCAACATTCCCGATCCGAGGCCGGGACCCCCACGGGCTGGCCCGGGCTGCGGTGTGAGGACCTGAGGCGGCTGGGGTGTATGTGTCATGGAGAGGGGCCCGCGCCTGGGCCTGCCCTGATGAAATCTGTGAGTATGTGGTGGGTGGAGGCCAACTGTCAACACTGCCCTCTTCCTGGGCTACCAGATGCCCGCTGCTGCACCCGTGCTCCCAGCTCCGTCTCCTTCACTTTCTGACTTTACCTCTATCACGCACTCTATCTTTTCCTCTCACCCCTCAGGACTTCCTTTTCTGCCTCCTGCACCCCCCTGCCATACCGTTTAAATTCCCCTGCTCTCTCCATCCACCCCCTTCAAACTGCCATCTCTTCCATACTCCCTTTCTGGGCTTTCTCTCCTCTTTTCTATTTTTCTTGCTTCCGTTCTGTCTACTTTTTGCAATACTCACACTTCTTTTCTTATTCTGCTATTTCTTTAATTTCTTCCCCCCCTTTACTGCTTTCTTTTCCGTCTCCCTCTCCTTTCCCTGTCCCATTCCACACTGCAAGGTTCTCTTTACTCATTGTCTTGTCCATTTACTCCATCTCATCCATTTACTCCGCTGAACTTTCCCTTCTCCCCGCCTTTCTGTCTTTCGTGCCTTCTCTTTCCCTCCATCCACGCTCATCCTCTTCTCTCCCTACCCTCTCTCATCCTGTCGAGTGCCCACAGGTGCCTGCAGAGCCTTGTGCCTGCCCTGTGCCGGGGCTCTCGCATGTTGGTGGCCTTGGCTTGTCTCATGTACATGTGACAGAACACCTCTGATCTGCGCGGTGGTTTTGTGTTTGCTTTTATAAAGTTTTCATAGCGAAGCGCTAGAGTGCATTCATGAATCCGCAGCACTGTCATCAAAGCACTTTGGTTTATAATGTATGGCTTGCGTTGACTTAGCGGAGGGTGCAGCCAAGTGCGCGAGGGGTCCCTTTAGAAGTCGCTGTGAGCGTGAAGCAGGCCATCTCATTAAAGCCTAGAGAGACCAGCTCTGTTTCCTGCTTGTGCTCGCTTTCCTTACCTCTGTCTGCTTGTGCTCACTTTTCTTGCCTCTGTTCCCTGCTTGTGATCATTTTTCTTGCCTCTGTTCATTGCTTGTGATCGCTCTTCTTGCCTCTGCTCCCTGCTTGTGATGGCTTTTCTTGCCTCTGTTCCCTGCTTGTGATCGTTTGTACAGCCTCAGTTCCCTGCTTGTGCTCGCTTTTCTTACCTCTGTTCCCTGCTTGTGCTCGCTTTTCTTGCCTCTGTTCCCTGCTTGTGCTCTCTTTTCTTGCCTCTGTTCCCTGCTTGTGATAGTTTTTTCTTGCCTCTGTTTCCTCGGGCGTTACTGGGCAGAGATGGGCGTGTGGCTGACCTAGACAGAGGGAAGCAATGGGTGAGCACTGGGGGTTGGTGGGGGCCTTGAATAACCCATTTGTAAATAACGAGACTCCCCGGGGTGAGGGTGTGTGTGTGTCTCTGTGGCTTTGTTTGTGTGTGTGTGGCTCTGTGTGTGGCTCTGTCTGTGTGTGTGTGTGTGTGGCTGTGTGTGTGTGTGGCTGTGTGTGTGTGTGTGTGTGTGTGTGTGGCTGTGTGTGTGGGTGGCTCTGTATGTGTGTGGATCTCTACTACTCTCTAATGCTCACCTATTGCCATTGTAAATGACAATACCATTTATTTATGTTTTTAAAAAAATGAAAAATGAAAAAAATGCCATTTGCAATGCCAATAGCTCTAACTTTAACAAAGCCGAGACCATTGCATTGTAAATGCTTGTTATAGTTTCGATGTTACCATCATCAATATAAGAAAGCCTGTGGGAGGCAATAAATCGATAACCTAATTAGTGTTGCAAAATAATTTAATTACAAGCTTCCCAAACAAATCACTGTCTCAGGCCAGGAACTAGGTGGTGGTAAAATAAAGATTGCTTCCTGCTGTGAAATGGCTTACCTATGATGCTGTGTTCTATCTGTGATTCATGCAGCAACGTAAGTGTTATTTATATCAGGTTACCCACAATTTACGTGTAAAGAACGGGACTTCAAGTACCACAATGCAGTGGGGCTGGATAGGTCCCTCTCGCCTGACATGGGTCAGTTTCACCTGCATGAATAGAGGAATGGAGTTATTTTTGCAGGTGTAGCTCTGCGAAATGAATAGGGACAAATTACAGCCTGATTCACCAAAAAATGTAAGAAAATTGTCCTCTAGTGTATATTCGGCAATAAACAGGCTGCAGGTTGTAGACGGAAACCTGCATACTCGTGTTTTTCCAACCTTTGACAGCCAGCACATGTGATCTTGAGCAGGTCACATGTTTCATAAACATGCCTTTGCCTTATATGAGCGTATTTTTCTACGGTGCCCAAAATAAACCGAATTTACCAGTCTTCACCCACACAGGTCTCGTGAGACCACCTGTGTCTAGACACTCGCTATCTTAATGTATTTCTAAATAAAAATCAGGTGTGTGAAATAAAGTTAGATTGGGTGCTTTGGTGACATGATGGGAGATGCTGATTTTCTGTTGTCATTCTCAGAGCACAGTTGGGGGGAGGGGGGAGTTTGGGGGGTTCATGCAGTTCCTGGTGTCTGCCCAGCCGCTGGCATGCGGCTACAGAGAGAGGAATTCTGGGATAGGGAGCAATTTGTTATCAAAGGTCAGTCATCATGTCACATGCCTAACTGTCTCAGAGGCAGCACTCGAAGCAAGGAAGATGCCGTTAGTTAGCTATGAAAAGTGCTGCGTGCAGGGAGTGTCTTTTGAGCTGTGCATTTTGAGAAAAACTCGGCTACCCAAAGTTAATGGACAGCGAGTCCAGGGCAGAATCGTGCAGCCTGCCTCAATGTCTACGGATTTGGGCGCTGGGCAAGTTGTGGTGCAGGACAGTGTATCTGGGCAGTAATCACGTCACTGATTGTTTTCAGAGTTGGGCGCTCGTGGCAGCAAGGGTGAGGGATTCACTCGCGGGAGCTGTAATTGCGACCAGATGGGCCGGGCGCTCCCGCGAGTGGATCTCCTGACAGGCAGGTGCTTGACTGAAAAGCCTAAGCGGTTGGAAGAGGTTGTTTTCCTTTGTAGTGCATGCGCTGCGAAGGCTCGACCTAAAAACAAATTACCATTATTATTAGAGTTTGTTGCACCTCTGATGGATTGGGAATCATCATTTACACCACTATCTAATATGGGTTCTGTGTGGTGCCCAAATTTGAGCAGCTGTGGTCTCAGAGGACTTTTGACTTTTGTCTGGATCCCCCATTATGAACCGCTGTATGTTGCAAACTTACTGAATGCGCTAAATTTGCCAAGAGTGATAGCAATTATGAAGTGTGCTGTGGGAATTGATCCTGCGAATCAGGATGCCAGTTCATCTTGAATCAAATTAAGGAACTCACTTCAAGAATGAGGTGATGCAGCTACTATCCACAGATTAAAGAATGACTAAAGTTTATATTGTAGCTACAGAGCAGAAGCCTTTCGTATTGTAAAGAAAGTGAACAGACGATCAAGGCAACATTGGATAAAGCTTGCACTTCAACATCGCTCAGATGGCCAGCTGCACTCCTGTTGATACTCATGAATATTCAAAGTACTCCATGCAGAAGAACCAAACTATTTCCACACAAAGTGTAGATGGGAAGAGCAATGAGAATTCCCTCTGTTCCAGTGGCTGCACTTGTGAATCTCACATATGACCTCGTTCTCATTACTGTGAAGGATTGCCTGATGTGATGATTTCTATCTCTCACCAGATTGACATTGCAACACCAGCTGTGAAGACTGCCCCCTGCCACGACCTCAACCCTGGTGACTGGGTTCTCATCAGTAGACATGTTTAAAAAGCCGCAACTGGAAGAACATTGGCAAGGGCTGTATCAGATTATTTTAGGGACCAACACTACCATAAAGAGTCTGAGTTTGCGAACATGGATTCACACTTATTTATTTATTTATATTTATTTATTTATAAAAGCACTTGTAGAGCGCGAACGAAGGCCCTTGGGCATCTCGGCGCTAAGGTTGCTGCAGTGTTTAACCCACAAGGGGGGCAGAGGTTCATTGGTTAAAAAGCCAAGTTTTAAGGTGCTTGCGGAACGACCAGAGGGAGGTGCTAATTTTGATTGAGTGTGGCAATGTGTTCCACAGTTTCGGTGCGGCTACCAGGAATCTTCTGTCCCCCATGTGACAGATTTGGTTCGAAGTACCACCAATTCATGCAGACTAGAAGAGCGTAGCGTTCTTGAGGGACAGTAAGGGATGAGGTTTTGGGTAAAGAATGCAGGTCCAACATTGTGTAGAGCCTTGTATACCAGGCAAAGAGACTTAAACATAATTCTCTTTCTCACTGGTAGCCAGTGGAGCTGTCTTATGGTGGGTGAGACCGATTGATATTTGGGAATGCGCCCTAGAAGCCTGGCGGCAGCATTCTGAATAGCCTGCATTTTCCATAGCACTCTCTCCTGGGCACCTAGAAACAAAGCGTTGCAATAGTCTAAGGTCGACAAAACCAGGGAGCTCACCAACGTTTTCCCGGCACTCTCAGGTAAAAAAGGCAAGATTTTCTTAATGAGCCTTAGTTTATGGAAAGCTGAGGAGGAGATCTGGTTGGCGTGTGGTAGAAAATTTAGACGGTTGTCAAAAATGACCCCCAAATTCCTCACCTTGTTAGTCGGGTCCGGTGGCTGGCCCATAGATGATGGCCACCAGAGGGGGGACCACTCCGGGGATAAATTGCCAAAAATTACAACCTCCGACTTATCAGAGTTTAATTTCAGGCAATTCTGAGCCATCCAACTCCCGATAGCCAGCATGCCTTGGTTAAAGTTGTTGGCTATTTTGAGCCTGTCATTCTTGACGGCAAGGACCAGTTGAGTGTCATCTGCATAGGAGGTAAGGCTCATCCCGTATGCCCTGATGACTTTGGCAAGGTCCGACACATAAATGTTAAATAGTGTCGGACTTAGGGATGAGCCTTGGGGAACTCCACATGGCAGTGATGTGGTATTGGGTTCCCAAGGCCTACATGCTCCGAAGATAACCCACTTACACCGAAAGAACTGTTGGCACGGAAACTGAAAAATGCAAAGAACAGGTTTATTAAAACCCCATGGGGTGGTGGTACATTCCTACAGCACCCTTCGGTAAAGCAAGAAGTATCACACCGAACATCGGTGTGACCTCCTCTTTTATACGTTTTACAGGTAATAAAAAGGACAGGCGACACAGAGAGACAGAACATTATGTACATATATGGTCATGTTTTGGAACGCTGCCAGCTCATTGGAGGGTTTCAAACCCACTGGTCAGTTTAGGCGGCACATTCCAGAGGGGTGACTGGCCAATGGGGACTGCGCATGTACAGGCTTGACCAGTACTAAAAATAGCCTGTTGCTGGGCAAACTCAAATGGTCAATGGCACGGACAACGGACTAAAGGCCATGCTGGCCACGAGGCCACTCATAATCTAAGATGGCCGCCGTAACACACAAAATGGTGTTTCCGAGTATGGCCAATTTAAACAGAAAACGTGTAGCTACAGCTAAGCGCTAACTCGGCCATCGTCAAATTACGACAGACGACCCTTTTAGCGTTCAGCTGAAGCTACCTCATAGTGAACATAATCTGGGTGTTCATCTTCGATATCTATTAACATTATTTGGTTTACTTCTTTATGAAGCATCATTTTGTCATGAGCAAGAGTTCGTCTTGATGGTATACAAGCCGATAGGCACATAGAACACAAAGCTGGACCACATTGAATACATAGACATACGCCAAACAGTATCCCCACAATAATACATAGAATCGTTAGCAGTTTCCAACCCCAAGTGGTAAGCATTGACCAGAACCACCCCGAAAGAGTCCAAGTTCCATTATCCGGATGTATTTCCGCAGCTATCTTATGCAGTTTTGAAATTGCATCATAAACGGATGGTGAGTTGTCAGGTACATATACACAACAGCTGCTTACAATAATTCTACATGCCCCCCCACGATCGGCTAGAACTACGTCTAAAACCATCCTATTCTGTAACGTAACAATTCTAGAAATCTGAAGCTCCTCAGTAATGTTCCCCAATGCAATAGCAGTGTCATTCGCTACAGCCTCGACTACACGAGTCAGTCTTCGTATCTTCCGACTATTCAGAGCAGCCCCAACAAAGGAAAACAGTCCGAAATTAAAATCCACATACTGTTGCAAAGCAGTGTCTGTCTGGTCGATATCATCTAACACAACGGCACGTTTAACACGGTTCAGTATAAAATCATGGTACAAAATATAATCATTATGGTACATTGGTGGGGCAATGAATACAGGAGGTAGTACAAAAGATACATAGCAAGTGCCTAACCATCCCAAAGGGAGCTGATGATACCCTTTCGTTCCGCAAATAAAATACGTATTTCGTGATGCTACAAACGATATACCATTCGGGCTGTCAAACGTTATTGTGGTATTACATTCGCTTTTCCCAACCGAAATCGTGCCTTTATTACGTATACACAAATCAGCTTTCGTGGCAATGACATTTATAACATGTGAGCTGGAGACATTAATGTTACGTTGATTGCTGTAAACACGTGGGGCAGAGATATTGTCGGGGCGGTACTCCTCCCATTCAAATCGAGTACCCTCAGCTCGCGGATACCCATCTCGGTCGTGGTAACATACTTTATTTAAACGAAAAAGCACCCCCCTTTTGTTGGCCATCTCAAGGTGAAAAGCAGAGTGTACCAGGCATTGCAGGATCCATTTTGTGAGAACGGGAGTGGAATGAGTGGAGTGCCCCCTTTCTTCTGGTGCCCAGGCAGCATCCCACACACCCAACAATTTGAGGTATTTGTCATATTATGTGTATGATGCAAGATCTGAATGAAGCTATTGTTCAGATAAGTTTGTCGGTGCCGTTCTTCATGGTAAGGCAAGGTGAAGTGAAAATGTTCAGATGGAGCCGGGGTAGTCGGCAGCAAATGTTTGCGTGCGGGTACCACAAGTTCAACTACCCAGGCTATTACCGCTATCACCACAATCGGACGAAAAGGATGGCACCAAGTATTCGTTTATCCCGTGATGCAGACGACGCCATAGTTCAATTGTAGTTCAAAAGTCTTAAATGTTCAAAAAGTTCAGAAAGTTCACAAGTTCTCAAATGTACATATGTGTGTATTATACCTAAAAAAAGAAAAAATACGGTGCTGAGCTCCGAGGTAGCCGTTGTTTTCTTCTCCGGGCCAAGACGGGTGTCGCTACTCTTGGCAGAACTGACCCCCCCCCTTGGAATTCCCGGTTTCCGTTTCACAAACCTGGAGTGGTAACCAACCAGTTTCAAAAACAACCCAAAAATCTTCTTATCGTGGCCGTAGATTGTAGTGCTCTCGTCCAGAAACAGTGTGGTCCGGGAAGGCTCCCTCAGCTTCGGCCGATGTCACCGCTGGGCTCTTTTCTTTATCCAGAATCTCCTTGTAGTCGGTCAACACAGCAGGATTCACCAGGTCAGGAGAGACACGACGGCAGTGGGTTGAGTGTATCCACCGCTTCCTGTTGGTCACTCGTACAGCCGTTCGAGTAGCCAGGAGAACCTGCTCGGGGCCACGCCACCTCGGTTCCAAGCTATTCGTCCTCTCAAACGACTTGATCATTACATGATCACCAGGGCGAAGATCATGGCCCTCTCCAGTAGAGTTGTCAGGGAGCGCTTCTCGAACCTGTTGATGAATAGAAAGCAAATCATTTGTTAATCGTGCCAAATAATCGTTCATCATTATACAAGGCACATCATGTATCAATCGCGGCTTGGGCACCCCCCAGATATTAATAGGCCTTCCAAACACCACTTCATATGGTGTGAGGCCTGTTCGAGAGTGGGGCACTGATCTAAGAGAGAGTAATGCTAGCGGTAAGGCATCCGGCCATTTCAATGACGTGGACGCCACGATCTTAGCCAATTTTAGTTTCAACGTGGCGTTATACCGCTCGACAAGACCTGCCGACTGAGGGTGGAACACAGCATGAAACTTCTGTTGGATCCCTAACCCCTTCAGCACGTATTCCACAATTTTCCCGACAAAATGAGGCCCATTGTCGCTCCACAAAAATTTGCAAATTCCGAATCGAGGGAAGTTCTCCTTGAGCAACACCTTAGCTGTTGTCAGTGCTGTATTATCTTTCGTAGGGAAGGCCTCAACCCATTTGCTAAAAGCACATACCACCACTAAGACATACTTCAGGTTATTGCAGCGCTCAAGCTGGATATAATCCATTTGGAGTACCTCGAATGGCGCAGAAGGTGGAACGAACCCTCCTTTCGGAGTATGGGTCCCTTTTCCAGGATTGTGCTGCAAACATATCAGGCAGGTCTGCACTACTCTTTTAGCAGTATTAGCAATCTCAGGATGCTCCCAAACTCGCGTTAACAATCGAGTAATTGCAAGAGCCCCCACGTGCGCTAACCCATGTGTCATCTGGACCATCGCTTGCAAGTAAGCTGCAGGCAATTTCCATTTCTCCATGTCCTTGCTTCTCCAACACCCTTCATCGTCTAGCACCCCATCAGTTGCCCATGCCGCAAGTTCTGATTCAGTAGCTGATTTCTGAATGTCTAATATTTCCGCTCTAGCATCATTCCATCGCTCAGCTTGGGATTTTGTCACGTACATGGGGGAATCAGCTCGGGACATAGCCGTTTGTCTCGCTATGCTGTCCGCAAAGGCATTTCCCTGACCTACTTCATCAGTGATCTTTTTATGGGCGCTACATTTGATTATCGCTACTTTCTTTGGACAAAGCAACGCGTTGAGGAGATCACGCACCAACTCTCCGTGCATAATGTGTACTCCATGAGAAGTTAAAAACCCACGCTCTCTCCAGAGTAGACCGAAGTCATGTGCTACTCCGAAGGCGTACCGGCTGTCTGTGTATATGTTCACACATAGGCCAGCACTCAATTCGCAGGCTCTTGTCAGGGCTATCAGCTCCGCTGCTTGAGCCGATTTCTGTGGTATTCTAGCTGTTTCCACCACTGTCTTAAGTGTCGTTATTGCATAGGCTGCGGAAGTTGTGCCATCTGGCAGCCTCAAACACGATCCATCAACCCACAGTTCCCCATCCAAATCTGGAAGTGGCATATCCTGTAGGTCAACACGACCCTTTGTCTGTTCCTCGGTCAAGAAAACACAGTCATGGTGTTTTTCTTCCTGACCCTCCTCGACCGGATAGGGCAATAAAGTGGCAGGATTCAGAGTAGCACATCTTTTTAGTGTGATATGTGGCGCCAACAGGGTAAGCTCGTATCCTGTTAACCGCGCACTCGTGAGATATTGGGTCTTTGTTTGGTTTAGCGGGGCATCTACTGCATGAGGAACTAACACCAACAATTTGTGCGATAGCACTATTCCCTCACTCTGCCGTATCGCTACTGCTGTTGCTGCGACTGCTCGGAAACACCCAGGTAACCCTCGCGCTACAGGATCAAGAATGGCAGAAAAGTATGCACATGGCCTCTGCTTATCCCCGTGTGTCTGCACTAACACTGATAACGCGCACCCATCTTTCTCATGCATGTACAATGTAAAAATCTTCGTATAATCTGGTGTACCTAATACGGGTGCAGAGCAAAGGGCTTGTCTCAATTGATCAAAAGCATTTTGACATTCATCTGTCCATTCAAGGGGCATTGGTGTAGTTTTGGACAGTAACGCTAACAAAGGCTTGATAATGTGCGAAAATCCCATGATCCACTGTCTACAGAAGGACGTTAGTCCTATGAAGGCGCGTACATCTCTCTGTGTGCGGGGGACTGGTGTGTCTAAAATCGCCTGAATTCGATCTGATGTCAATGCACGCCCCTCCTTAGACAAAAGATGACCGAGGTAGGTCACCTTGGGTCTACAGTATTGTAGCTTTTTCTTAGAAACCTTGTGATTATTCTGTGCCAAAAAGGAAAGCAGCGCAATCGTACTCTCCTCACATTGCATGTAAGAATCTGCAGCAAGCAGAAGGTCGTCCACATATTGGATCAAAACAACCCCCGATTGCAACTCAAAGGAATCAAGCTGTCTTGGCTGTAGATACTCGGGCTCTCAGTGTAACCTTGAGGAACACGACAAAATCTACACGATTTATTATTTAACGTGAAGCCAAACAAATATCTGCTATCAGGATGGACAGGGATGGAAAAGAACGCATTTTTCAAGTCAATTACACTAAAAGTCGTGGCTGTTGGTGGTACCACTGTGAGCAAGGTCGTAATATCGGACACCACCGGATATTGGGGAATGACAATTTTGTTGATCTCTCTCAAGTCAATAATAAAGCGATAGACTTTGTCATCAGTATCTCTTTTAAGAATCGGGAGAATAGGGCTGTTACAAACATTATAAGGAACCTCTTCCACCACCCCAGCAGCAATCAAGTCTTGGACAATGTGAGTCAGGGCAATTTCACCTTCCTTCGAAATCTTATACTGTGGCACCCGTGGCAGAGAGGCCCCCTCCTTAACAGTAATATGAATAGGTGGAATACGCATCTCCCCCACATCCGTGTCTGAGGTCGCCCATAACGTGTGCGGGAGAGAGGCCAAAGCGGGAATGTCTGATATGGTATAGAACCTATTCGGATCAGGGTAATTGTCATTCAGGATAACCCGCACTCCTTCAGGAGCGCACCGTATCGTTGCTCGAAAATATTTAAGCAAATCAAGGCCCAGGATATTATCTGGGGTATAGGGAGATAACAAAAATTGGCCAAAACTAAAAAATTTATCAAGACAGAGTGCAAGGGGTTTCGACAAAGGGCTAGGGGAGGGTGTGCCATCGAACCCTACACATGTTATCATTTCGCCAGACAGGGGAGCCCTCGGAACCAACTTCTTTGACAAGGCGCTACGAGTAGCTCCGGTGTCGACTAGGAATTGATCAGTAGAACCCAAAATGCCCGCTGTTACATATGGACCTTCCTGATCTACCGGCACTTCAATTGGTTCCGCACCCCATCCTACGCAGTCCTATGCATGCACATAATCCTGGTGCTCCACATTCTCACCCTCTGAAATCTGATATTTGTTCCGTCTATCAAAAGTATTTCGTTCATCCTGGCCATGGCCCCCTTGCTCAGCCCTTCCACGATCACCTCCGCCACCTCTCGCCCCCGCATAACCGCCCCGCGACCTACCACCTCCTCGACCACGCTGGCTACGTTGTTCCCGTAGTACCGGACAATCCTCAGCCCAATGACCAAACTCTTTACAATACGCACATTGATCCTCCGCAATATCCGTACGACCATACGACGTATTTCCTCCACCTCGTCTACCCCTGTCGTTCCCTCTACCTTGTGTTCCACGAACCTGTGCCAACATCACCTTCGTTTTCAATTCTTTCGCTTTTTTATCAACACTTTCTTTAGCCTCCAACTCCTGCCGCTCATAATACTGAGCCATAGTCAACAAAGACGCAGGGGTCGCCGTGGCCCAGGAACTTTCACTCGACTTCAATCGTTTGGCAATCTCCGGCAGGAGATTAGCCACATACTTATCTACAAACAAATGCCGACCTGTATCGTCTGTTAAAGATTGACCACTGTAATCGTGAAACGCCTCTTCAAAGCGTGTAAAGAAGTCTGAAACCGTTTCATCTGGCTTTTGTTTACACGAAGCTAACATAGTCCAATCTATCTTTTTAGAAGGTACGAGCGTTTTTAATTTAACCAAAATGGCCGTTGGAAGGTCTAAAATCAGCTGGCAAGGCTTGCATGCCGGTTTCCTCTCTAAGTCAGCTTCATTAATCTCTTTCCATGTACCCCCTAGTATTGTCTCATCATTATTTTTACGAATTTGTCTCCACATGTCAGGCGGAAGTATTAACCCAAAAAACAAATCTATATCAACCAGAGTCATCACACAAGATGAAATAGCCCCTTCCACCCCTTCATAGAATGCTGCCGGATTTTTACGAAGATCAGGTAGAGAATTTTTCAACGCCATAACATCCGCTCTATTCCAAGGCGTATACACCCAATTATATACAAAATACCCCTTCGCATCTTTTGACCTTCTATCATCATCTGTACCTTCCCCCTTCGGTGGAACATACAAAGGTGCAGCTTCACGCATAGGCATAACATGCATTGCAGAACTCTTATCTGAACCCCGGAGAGAACACTCCTTAGACTGCCCGTCGGATTCCAGCCCGGACTCCTTAAGCTTTTTCCGCTCGTCCCGCAATCCGATAGTCTCATCTCGCAGCTTGATCAGTTGCTTGTAAAAGGCATCGACATCTGCAAGAACAAATACACCTGTTTCTAGATTCTCACGATGAACTGACACATCCTTATGTTCTAGCGTATCTGAAATTTTACGAAATGAGGTAACGACTTCGTCTGCCAAAGTGGACATAAAATACAATAACTCTTGGTCTGTCCAGGTACCCCTTTCAGAAATAATTTCAGACTGAGAAGCAAACTTCGTATTCACTCTACGAGCCCAACTACGTAAATGCGCGGATCTCTCCGCCGAAAACCTGAGACCAGATACCCCCTTCTTTCCCGACTTATCCTGTCCTTCATCATCCGATCCTGCAAGTGGAGCCGTAGGTGAAACGTACGGAGGCGGTGATCGATCTAGTAAAGAAAAATCATCAATTTCATTATTAAGGACAGGATAAAGCGGTCGACGAATAGGGAATTGACCAGTCGTTTGCAATTTACGTTCCCGTTCCTCCCTCTCTTTCTTTTCCTGCTCCTCTTTTTCCTCAAGCTGTAAAGCCTTATCCCGAGCAGCCTTGCGCTGCTCTTTGTCCGCCAAGGCTACTTCACGCTTCATTCGCTCACGCACCGCTTTCTCCCACATTCGCACACAATCAAACATGTTCTGTCTAGACCTTCGCTGAAACAAACATTGCTCCACAAACTGTACTTTTCGCAAATCGAACGACCCATGTAGAGGCCATTGCAATTCAGGATCAGATTTTGTGTACCTATTCCATAATTTACTGTACATTATAGGTGGAAGGCCATGCTTTATATACATGTCCCTATTTGGTGTTCCCTCTGGGGGAGCCGGCTGTGCTTCCGCTAACCTAATTGTGGTACTATTTCCAAGACAGCACATCCCTCGGAGTGTGCTTAAAACAGGCATGTTCAAAAGGGTACCACGAAAGCGCGATACCGTAGAAAAATGGCACTTACAGTACTTCACACAAATGTGCCGCTCAAAGGAAAAAAACAAAATTTGAGAAACATCTCTACATGCCTGCCTATGTGAAGTGCACTACACATATACTTTTTCAAAGATCACAAATTCACAAATTCACAAATGTTAGCTAACTCAAATCAAAATCATAGATCATAGGACTTCGGCAAGCGTCCGAGGACTACCTTACCGATCACAAATCATAGAACTTCAGTAAGTGTCCGCAGACTACCTTACCGATCACAAATCTTACCCAAAGCCTCAAAGGTCCAGTTTCCAACTGTCAAGGTCTTGTAATCGAATCAGCCAAACGGCGCTTTATCCAGCAACACGGACAATCGAGGACTCAGTCGGAGACCGGCGCCACCTGGAAGGTCAGATCGGAAGGAAAGGAAAAAACACCGTGGGTGCCAAGACTCGGGTCACTCAGTGGCAGCGCGCGTCCATGGCGAGTATCCAGACCTTGGTCACGACCTCTCCTTCGGGCATCCGAGTCGCCGATGAGTCCCACCAGAGTCGCCAATTTGTGGTATTGGGTTCCCAAGGCCTACATGCTCCGAAGATAACCCACTTACACCGAAAGAACTGTTGGCACGGAAACTGAAAAATGCAAAGAACATGTTTATTAAAACCCCATGGGGTGGTGGTACATTCCTACAGCACCCTTCGGTAATGCAAGAAGTATCACACCGAACATCGGTGTGACCTCCTCTTTTATACGTTTTACAGGTAATAAAAAGGACAGGCGACACAGAGAGACAGAACATTATGTACATATATGGTCATGTTTTGGAACGCTGCCAGCTCATTGGAGGGTTTCAAACCCACTGGTCAGTTTAGGCGGCACATTCCAGAGGGGTGACTGGCCAATGGGGACTGCGCATGTACAGGCTTGACCAGTACTAAAAATAGCCTGTTGCTGGGCAAACTCAAATGGTCAATGGCACAGACAACGGACTAAAGGCCATGCTGGCCACGAGGCCGCTCATGATCTAAGATGGCCGCCGTAACACACAAAATGGTGTTTCCGAGTATGGCCAATTTAAACAGAAAACGTGTAGCTACAGCTAAGCGCTAACTCGGCCATCGTCAAATTACGACAGAGACAGGGGGGAAGATTCAAAAGGTCCGACAGTGACGACCTGGGACCTATTTGCCAGGAAAGAGGCAAGAAGATTCTTAGCCTTGCCTCGAATGCCTGTGCTCTCGACACGGTCGACCAAAGTGACATGGTCGACCGTGTCGAAGGCCGCCGATAAGTCCAACAGGATGAGAACAGCTGTACCTCCGGCATCCCGGATGGATCTTATATCGTCCGCCGCTTTGACCAGTGCGGTCTCAGTTCCGTGGAACTGACGGAACCCAAACTGTGATTCGTCCAGGAGGTTGTGTTCCTCAATAAAGGATGAGAGTTGGGAGTTCATGATTTTCTCCACTATTTTTGGCATCAGAGAGAGACTGGCAATAGGGCGATAACTTTTAAGTTTCCTCCTTGTCGAGGTTGGGTTTCTTAAGGAAAGGTTTTAGAAAGGTTTTTTTCAGCGTCTCTGGGAAGATGCCTGTGCAAAACATAGAGTTGCAGATAGCAGTCATGGCCGGAAGATCTGCTTCCATAATCGGTCGTAAGACCTTCAAGGGGCATGGGTCTAGAGCCGAGCCCGATTTGATGGATGACACGATGTTCTGTACCTGCAAACAGGTGACCTCGTTGAACTGTAAAAATGTAGGACCCTGGTGGTGAATTGAAGGCCTCGAGGAGGTAGTAGTATTATTGGCAAAAACCCGATAAATGTCGTCAACTTTGCTAAAGAAAAAGATGGACAGTGCGTCACAAAAGGCCTGGGAGGGGGGAGGAGTAAGATCGACGGATAGACCAGCTAGCTGTTTAGTGGTCTCATATAGTGATTTGTTCGAGTTTTTGGCTGTTTCTATTCTGTCACAATAGTACTTTTTTTTTGCCTCGGAGATCATGGTTTTATATATGGCCACTGATTCCACATCTAAACTAAAGAGAGAGAGGCAGGAAGAGGAAGCAGGGTAGCCAACATCCACTAGTTTCTACAGTCCAACTTGATTTGAAGTTTCTGAAGCATTGGAAGAAGGAGAGATTCAGACAGAAAATCCTCAACCCCACATACTACAGTCAAGATCTGATGGAGAACTTCCCGAGGAAGCAGAATCCTCAGGAACAGCAGTGGGACAAGGTCACAGACTGGGGTACTGTTCGCTGCTTGAAGCCTCCCTTGCCCTGCCACTGGAGTGACTGACTTTGTTTCCTGTAATCATCACGGGTCCCTGTGCTGCTGCTGGAGCCACCGCGTGACTATTGGACCGGGACTGTGGGGCCGACGTGTCTGTGGGGGACTGCGAGGACCAGCATTCATAGCTGAAGTCACCAGCTGGTCCTCTTCCCCTAATCAGCCCCGCCTCCTGCCCTATTTCATCTGGCCCTTCCCGCGCGACGCTAAGCCCGGGCAAAGGGCGGGCCGTCTGAGGCCGTCCGAGGTCGATAGAGGCCGGGCTGGGCCCACTTTTTTTGAGGTACATTACCTGATTCCTCCAGCTTTTTATTTATTGGTAGTGTTTATCCAATTATTAGTATGGTGCTGCGATCAGGGAAGGGGAGAAAGGTTACTATATCTACCCCGGGGGGGCTGTCACTGGGACCATGGATCGTTTCATTAGCTGGGCTGCGAAAATTTTGGAGAAAGAAATAGCAGATACTGAAAAGCGTTTGTCCCTCGACCTGGTGACGGGCAGGCGCTCCTCGCTGGGCTCTATTGGTGCATCTGTCTCCCCTGTATCTGGGTTGGCGGAACTGGGAACAGCTATACGTTCGTCTTGCAGCCCGAAGCCGCTAGAATCCGGCGCAATTGAACCTACCTTAGAGAATACAGTAGACAGTACACCCATAAGTGCTTCCACACGATCATCGATTAGCTTAATAACGTCCATGGACAGTCCTAATCTCGTCCCACCACCAACAAATACCCAAAATGTAGTAAATAAAATTACCAAAAGGAAACGGGGAGGGAGCCCCCAAATGGGAAACCTGCCAAAATATCTAATAACTGTTGTCTAACTCCTATTCCTAGTTTATTAAATACATCTGTGAGGCTTTCAGCCCCTTATAATATGGTTCCTGAACATATAGACAATAGCGACCTTTTAGGAAAATTTGAAATACTGATGAAATCTTTATTGCTGCCCCTACTGGAGCGAACACGGATCATTAACTGTAAACTGGATCAGCTCGAAAAGGTAGTGGCAGCTAATACTAATACATTAGAAAAATGGCTACTAGAACGGAAACAATTGTATCCCCTTACACTGAGCCCATAGAAAACGGCATCAGTACAGATACCCAACCTGAGATAGTAGTTACTAATACTCAGCCAGCGAGAAAAGATGTAACTATTCCCAAGCCTAGATCCAAGTTAGAATCCCGCGGGGGTTGTGACGGAGATCCAGCTATAGCTAAGGCCCCCTTGAAAGCAAAGGAAATTCTGCCTAAGGAAAATGACAGAGAGACTAATAACCAGGCATGGAAAGTTTCATATCCAGATCTCCCGCCGGAAGCACAGCACTTGGTAGCAGTTCTTACTGGTGCCCGGCTTTAAAAGAAGAAGTTTATGAATCTTTTGCCTCATTAAAGAACAAAGTGGTAAGCTGGCTTAGTGTGAATAGACCTCTCCCCCCCTTTACATCAAGTGAGATTATTATGGTCAAGAGGACCCCCTGGGTGGGAAGAACGGCCAAATCGATTAATGGTGACTGTATCCTTGTAACCTTTAGAGATCCGAGGGCAGTCACCCACATTTGTGCATGGGAAAATCATAAGACAGATACAATCATCCAGCCACTTCCCCTAAACTTTTTCTACCCACTGAATTATGAGAGAGAACCCACAAGAGGCCCAGGTGAATGGTCTAGAGTAGTAAGGAGGAAAAATGACAGGGGGGCCTGGGGTATTAAGGCCCTTTTGTATCCTATTGATGCCTACGCTAGCTATAATCGATTTATTTGCCTAGAAGCCGTAGACTGAATGACCAAGTTCCAGCATGAGCTTGTGAATAATTGTCCTCAGTTCAAGGCATCAGGTTCACCCCCTAATTATATAGAGTCACCACAGCAAGTGGAGCCCATACTGATTGATCATGCAGAGTCAGAGTCAGAGTCAAAAACACATTATTCGATTGTTTTAAAATCATAAAAGTATGCTACAGAACCACTTTCAGTCATACAGACAAATTATTAAAAACAAGTTAAAAAGTTACGATTAAAAAGAGAAATTCTTATAAAAACATCTTCATAATCATATTAACAGTACTAACAATCTTTTAGGGCCTTAAAAATGTACAAAATTTAAAAGTTAGCAAACAAGAGTATCTTTACTGTTCTATGTACAAAATGCTAGCAGGCAGGGGAAAAAGTGCAAAGTGTGCAGTTCATAAATTCATATTTAACACAGTTCAGAATTACAAAAGCATTGGCCTAATATTTCGTACGAGCGATCAGTTTCAATAAATTCCGGCCTTTAATTATTTATCCTTAATCTTTTTTGCTTTGATCGGATTGACGTTGTCAGGAAATTGGCTACCCCATACATTACTATAGTGGCTTCCATGAGTTGCAGGTAGAGTAAGGCTGGCTTAACATGCAAAAATTCTTGACCTCTCAGGATTGGTTTAATGTATCTTTCCCTCCCATTCTTATAAAAGGGGCAAAAAAAAACAAAATGAATTAAATCCTGATCTGAGAAGTAATCACATTTGCAGGGAGCATTTTCATGAGGCTTACACCATTTTTCATATTCTCCTAGCAGAAAATGAGCTTGATTAAAGCGGAATTTTGTGAGGACCCACCTGTGAAAAGGTTTATTTACTATCGTCAGATAAGGTTGAATGAATAACGAGGTAATCATCATATAGTGGGCCCTAACAGTTGGCTTTAAAATTTCGCTAGCCTCTCTCTCTGCTTCCTTTTTCATTATGACGTTTTTCTTCACCCAGTTGATGTCCTCTCTCATCAGGCTCTCGGGGTTTGTATATAGCTCCGGTCGGCCTAGATATACTGCTATGGTTTTAATATATTGTAACCAACCGATCTCAGCCACATTGTCCCTCCCCATACCATCCCTAATGATCACATGATTTAAAATTAAAACAGGGTTAAGCCATGTCCTAATCCATGACAGTAGTGGGGCCAAAGACAATGAGTCTTCAATGTACCCCATCCCCAATTCCATATGTACTGCAAAAGCTGGGGTAGATTTTGGAAGGCCCAATAGGGATCGCAAAAATAAGTTCTCCTCTCTATGTATATGAGCCAGATTTTTGTAACCCCATATCGCAGCCCCATACCTCGCAATGGCCAGGGTTTTGGGTCTATAGATGGCTAGTATTGCCTCAGGTGGTTTGCCTCCCAACCTTTTTGCAAAACCTAGGATGGCGGCAGCCGATCTTTTTATTGCCGCGGCTTTACTTGAAATTTGTGGTGCCCATGTCCCCTTCTCATCGAACACCACACCCAGGTAGGTGAAAACTTTAACTTTGGATAACACTGAGCCATTATTGATCATGCACCGGGGGGGGGGGGGACGATAGCGCACCACCCTGCGATAGAAACGTGACTCGGGGTGTAGCTACCACTATACTTGATGGACACGGAGGTATTTTGTTTAATACAAACCAACCAAGCCTGCCGGAGAGTCCCTCAAAAAGCGTTGATGAAGCCCCCGTTCACAGTACCGAAATAAGTGATAGATGGTTTAATCTTGCCTATTGGAATATTGCCGGCTGGAATAGCAAACAAGATAACTTGGGCTGCAAAGACTTTATGATCAATCATGATATATACTATGTTTTCAAGAGACTTGGCGGGTGAATGATATTAATTATGATGGTTTTGGATCTTATAATTTACCAGCCCAGGCCTCGAACATGGGTAGAGCCAAAGGTGGCCTGGTTATTCTACTCTCTGTCAAACTCCCAGTAAAGGTTATTTTGCATGAAAATGTTGGTTGTCATTCACAAATTGTGTGGCTATCCCACAAGAACGGATGTAATACATTGTTGATTAACTACTACAATAATGTGTTCGATTCATCCCGCGGCCTGGTGGTAAAGGAATTAGAGAAGGCTTTGGATACGATTTGTAAGGATAACTGTGTGAACTTCTCAATCATCTGGGGCGGGGATTTTAGCATCACTACGTGTACACTATCAGGGACCAAGGTTTGTGGGTACAACGATGATAGTGGGGATGACATTATTCACTTTTCTCACAATGCGTATGGAGAGTTGTTGAACCTGGTTCGGGCTAAGTTTGTTTTAATTATACTCCAGCCTGCTAAAGACAGCAAGGGCAACTTCGTCCCTACCTTTACGGAGAGGAACTCTGCCACAATCTTTGACCACCGTTTGATCTCTAATGATATTAGCCCCTTTTGTGATGCCCCAGTTGTAAGGGATTTAGCTCTAAGTGACCACAACTGTATTACACTTGTGATCACTTTTTGGGGCCTTAAGCCTTCCCCCAATGCCTGTATCATCAACGACATAGTGCCGTGAAGACCCAACGGCCATAGGATAAAATGGAGGGGAGACAACTCAGAAAAACTCTTGGTTAAAATTGTATCGGTTTGCCTCCCGGATCTACAAGATTGCCTGGATGAGAACTCCTCCACTCAGGGAATCCTATCCAGTTTGAATAGGATAAATATTGTAATTAATAATATCCTGACAGCCACCAAGCATGGTAATAACAAATCTATGATCGGTTGGTTTGACCACGCATGCACTGACTCACTGAGGAAATTAAAGACAGCATTATCTAGAAGACCAAGGGATAGATCGATTGTCTCAAACTTACTGGCATCTTATAATGAACAGCTAAAGTGTAGGAAGAGAGAACTACGAGAAGAAGCCTGGGATAGTTTGACTAGAGCAGTTGAGATGTCGGATAGTAAACTCTTTTGAGATGTGGTTAATCGTCCTCTTTTTAAGAGTGAGGACATTCCGGTACTCACTGCCCAGGTCAGGAACGAAAGTTGGATGTCACACTTTGGAAGTATATTTAACTCAGATGGAATGGCAATCCCAATCCCTAGGAACACTGAACCCTGGCCGGTCATCCCGCTGGATATTACAGTACAAGAAGTCGAGGTGGCGATCAGGTGTAGTAAGAGCGGGAAGGCACCCGGTACGGATGGGGTACCGAGCGATCTGTATAAGACCGACCCGAAATTATGGGGGCCTGTACTGGTTAAAGTTTTTAACGCTGCAGTGACCGAAAGCACCCCGCTTTCCTGGGGGAATCGGTGATTATACCTATATACAAAAAGGGAGTTAGGAAAGACCCAAAGAATTATAGACCTATCTCTCTCCTAGATTCTTCCCTCAAGACAATGAGCCGGGTGTTGTTGGCTAGGCTAGAGGAATGGGCGGAGAGTAACGGAACCTTAGCTCGTTCCCAGTTTGGGTTTAGAAAAGGATTAGGGACGATCAAACAGTGCATAAACTTAGACCTTGTAATAGGGAAGTATATGCGCGCCAAGCAGGGCTCGCTCTTTCTCTGTTTCGCTGATCTAAGCAGCGCGTTCGACCTAGTCGATCATGCCCTACTATGGCCGACATTACTTGAACTGGGTGCACCCTCGGAGATTATTTATTTCCTGGCTAGATTATATTCCAATTTATCGGCCCGTATTAGATTCGGCCGCGGCGGGTAGTGTACTGATAGTATTGGTGTTAATCTAGGCATAAGGCAAGGGTGCGTTTTGGCACCCCTCCTTTTCTCTCTTTTTATTAATGCCGTTGAGGCTGAGCTTAGGTTAGTTAACTCCAACGCACCACAAGCAGACAGGCAGGCCATTCCTGTTCTGCTTTATGCCAATGACTCAGTACTTTTATCTAGAACCCCCCGAGGCTTGCAGAGATTAATGGATAGGTTTGCGGGGTTTATAAAAGAACGCAAACTCAAGATTAATTACACGAAAACTTTTATTATGATCTGTAGAAGTAAGCCGAGGAAGTCTAGTTCCTTTTTTATCGATGGGCAAAGGATTGAAGTTGTCAACAAATTTTGTTACCTAGGTATAACCTTTAGTAATAATGGCCTGTGGACACAAGAAATATCGAACGTCAAAGCTAAGATGTCCAAAAGCGCACTTGGAGTCTTTAAGTTTGCAACAAAGCTTGGACAACGTTGTATATACGACATGTTGCAAATATATCGACTGAGAGACCTTTGATGGTTTGGAGAGCAATTTGGTATAAAGAAGAAACTAGCTTTACGAGAGACATTATTAATGATTGTCTTTGTTTAGACAAGAGGCTCTCGATCCCTTGGATTAATTACGTTGTGACCACAGTAGGAGTATTATTGAATATGGATATTTTCGCCGACCCAGCCAGTCTCTCCGACATCCCTAAAAAGCAGTTAAGAAGTTTGTTTTTAGGGAAAAAGGCGGAAGCATGTATGGAGACAAATATGTTGTTAACAATTCCCCAGTACTATTATTCTAATATCGAGACCACTGGTTTTAGACCTACCTAACTGCGGTCACTCGGCCGTCTCACCGGTACGTCCTTACCAGGCTAAGCCTGGGTATTGCCCATAACTTGGTGGCATTTCCGCATATAAAAATCCATCCCTCTGTACCGTGTCCATGTGATGGGATTACAAAACAAAGCACCGTCCACTTTCTATTTATCTGTGATTTTTATTTGCATCTTCGTGTATTTTATCTAAAACCATTGTTTAAAAAAAGGGCAATAACCACTGTAAAATCAGCTACGCGACTGCTCTTCTCTCTGAATAATCATGAAATTTGTTTTCGTACTGCGATTTTTATCTTGAAAGCCATTTCTGTGAGGAAAAGTATGCTTTTTTAAACTCAACTCTGAATTATGTAGCTTTAATTTTAACCTGTTGAGTGGAATCTGTATTAGCGATACATGAATGTTTATTGTCTGCTATATCATGTGCTTTTATGATTGTTGTTTTCAATCAATCAAATAAAGCTTTGAAATTTGAATTTGGCTGAGACTTCGGATACACATAAAATTTGGAAACACCTGGAGAACTGAAACCGATCAGGGTGAATGAAGTTCCTCAGAGGTTGAGAATAGAGCTGGAGAAACTTAAAAGAAAGCCCAGGCCTCTGATGATGAGCTAGTGTCTCATTGGCCCGCGATATCTAGTACCATGGAAGGAAGAGTGCAGTGTGAAGAATAGTGACCAAAGACTGATGCAGATGGAAGAGGGTGTTGCCTAATGAAAAGAGAACATAGACAATTGACGAAGAAAATGAAAACCAAGAAGAACAGAGGCTAAGGTAAATCAGTGAAAACGACTTAGAACAGTTATGGAACAAAAGACTAAATATAGAGAGAAATCTCAATTAGAAGTACACTGGTCATAATTGGACTTAATATGTGAAGAATGACAATGACTCAGATGACTGTTTGATTGACATTGACGAACCTCCATGACTTGAGCCAAGGCAACAAAGGTGTTCACGAATTCTCAGACATTCTGATGAATCCTTACAAATGTCAAGAGACGACTTACCAAGACTTGATCTGGTGCAAGAATAACATGGAGCCTAAACACTGTAAATTGTCCTTGCAATGTTGGTAGTTGCAATAGCAGTATCTGTAGTTGGGTGGATGTTAGATTTCTATTTCCTGGAGAAAAATGCTTCACCAAATGTAAATAACATGACCAACACAGTAACTGTTAACTGCAGGTACAATTTTTATATTCCACTGTCAGGCAGTATTTGTGATTTTAATGTTTATTTGTAAATATTGACTGAATCTGTTGTTAATGAAGATGACTGATTGTTACGTATGTTCCTTTCTTCCAGCTCCAGCAGCAGACTGCTCTTCTTACTTTAACTTGCTTTTTGGATACACTTTTTCCCGTAGCATGTTTTTGAATATATGCTATCATCAGTGTTCAATGATGCTGTCTTATTCTTACTATACGAGTTCCCTCGAGAATGTCCCTGTATTGTTATGCAAACTGAGTCTCTGAATCAGCTCTACAAGGTTTGTTTTCACACGCATAGGTTGCACGAGAGAACTGAGTTTAATGCACCAAAAATTCAATGTTAAAAACAGGTTTTTGTAGCCCTGTAGAACCCTATCAATACATAGTAAGTGGCGTCAATGTTTTTGGGTTAGTATCCATACCGATAATGGGATCCAGAGACACCACAGCGATTAGAAACAAACCTCTTTCGTTCTTTTCAATACCGCACACGCAGACTACTCCAAGAAAAAAACACTTTAACTAAAAAATTTGTTTATTTCAATAGGAATAACCTGTTGAACAGGACGTTTAAAATAAGTACACAGAATATGGTTAAGACAGCAAACATGCATGTTGCTAACAGCAAGAATAAAATGAACATTTCTACCATGGCTAAAATGTTATCTAAATAAACCTACCACCCTAAGCTATGAGACAATAAAGTAGCATAACTTGCACCTAGATTTTCTTAGTAATAATTCTTGCACTGCATTCCTGTTTACAGCAAAACACTGTATTTACCAGTTGTCAGGGAGATAGTGTTCCCTGCAAAAGACAAACACACATCGCATCTTCATCAGCTCCTCCTCATCTTAGGGGCTTGATATCAGCTTACAGTAGGAAGGGTGATTCTGCAGCATCTCTAGCAGTCAAGATCATTTCTGGTGGTATCTTGCATGATAATCTGGAGCGAATGTCCTCTCCTGAAATGTGGTCTATTTGTAGCCCTTTTACACTATATCTTATCTAAGATGGAATTTTTAACATCACCTTAGGAATGTCTAGAATACACATTGAGGATCAAGATGCTTGTCTAAGACACATGTTTTTTAAAAATAAATGAGGCAAATATTCAATTCAAATTACACTGTTTTGGCTATTGTTCTTGTTTGAGCTTGAAATTAAAATAACAGACTGATCTTGCATCATATGTCTTCGTTGGTGTCTTTATCAGAGTGATTTGAAACTTTTAAAGGTTCTTGGAAAGATAGGAAAAGACGACGTTGAAGTCAAAGGCAGACATGTTGATCATTCTGCAGGAATACAGCAAATGGGCCCTGGAGTCCTTAAAATGAATGTATCATGCAGTCGCGGTTCTGAGGAGCTTTGAGGTGGAGCCCTGCGTTGTTATTGAGGATGCCATTGATGAGTGGCATGAGATGTGAAGTCCTGCACTGAAGATATGTCATGCACCAACACTTCTGAAGTAGCTGCAGGATTGCAATGCAGAGCTCTGCATTGTCATCGAGGATGACCACAATGAGATGCTTGCAATGCAGAGGCCTGTGTCTGGGTTATATCATGCAGGAGCGGTTCCAAGGAAACAGTGGGGTGCGATGTGAGGTCTGGCATCAGGATGTGTTGTACTGTGGCGATTTCGAAGTGGAGCTGTGAGGAGATGCATTGTGCTGCATTGGTCTGGCCAACATTGGTCTGTTTAGGGCCAAGCCCGTGGGCACTTCACTGGAATGGCACCACTTGGTAGGGTAGAACTCACAGTTGCAGAGTCCATGTGCTTGTTACAACAGACTAGCCCTTTGAGCCACTCTGGTGATCCTGGGTACAAATTGCAGGTCTGGTCTTTCTCGCCCAGGCAAGAGGGAAGCAGGTAGCAGGTCAGCACATCACGCAGCAGTCCTTCAGGCCAACAGTCCAGCAGAGTGGCAGTCCTTTTAGCAGCACACCAGTCCTTCTGTCTGGCAGAGTCCTCTACAGGTCCAGAAGTGCATTCACATACATACGTCCCTACAGTTCACTGATATCACCAACACTGCACCTCACATAGTCTATTGTCACATAAACTAGTGCTCCCGTGTAGCTCGCAGGTCGCAGCACGCCCCGCCCCGCCCCGCCCAGTAGAGGGACGGGAAGACCCCCATGATGAAGCCTGACACTAAGGGGTTCTTAGTGTGTGAGAGGTATTTTAAAAGCACATAGTGCCCTCGTCTTGTCATCTCAAGAGAGAGCCATGTTCCTCACTTAGTAGATAAGCCCATCATCACCAACTTATTTAATTGATTCACCATTGCACATTGATAGAATCTTGTTGTTTAATAAGTTCAGTAAGGAGGGTGATTCTATCATTACCTCTACACTTCCTCAACTGTTGTTTCATAGCCCTACATTTGTCGCCATGTAATAACCTGGTGTACATTCCTGTGGGGCTTCCTCGCCCTCACTGACAAGAATTCACTTGTAACCTCTCATCAATACCCAAAGACTCTAAAAAACTTATAATAACTATAATATCAAAAGAAGAGAATACAAAGCAATCAGGAAACAGAAAAATGTAAATATCGACCGCATTTAGCCTGAATCTCAGCTTAATTATTGTCAACCTTTGCGTTCAATCACAGTGTGACTTCTATCTGCTTGGACCTATCCCAGTATGGTATCTGGTGATGTCTCAACCAGTCCCAGTGCAGTGCTTATGCCAACCAGCCTATCCCAGCACTGCATTTTCTGATTCAGCCTCTGTTGAGAAGGAGTATCATTTTGACACAATTCAGGGTTTCCTATGCTCAGTAAGTCTGGGATTGCATCATAATCCATGGGTGGATGCATGGGAAAGCCCTTGCACCACCCATGGAACTGTCTCTGAAAAAAGAGTAACACATGGTAGCAATTTGTGGTACCTTATAATACTCTAGATTTACTGAGCCATACAGAGCCACGCAAGGTGGCGTTGCCTGGCTTAGTAAATGTCACTTTGGGGCATATGTATGAAAATGAATTTTTAATCGCAAATGCTGCAATTCGCAAAAAAGCAGCGTTTGCGACTAAAAATTCGCAAAACACGACGTATAAGAAAAATTGCATCGCAAAATTAAGGAATCGCAAAATTTGCGATTCCTTAATTTTGCATAAGCATTTAAGGAATCGCAAATTGCGATTCCTTAAATGCTATGAATCAAGCACCCAAGTTGTGCAATTTCTACTTAAGAAATCGCAAATTACCATTAACTTCAAGTTGGTGGCAATTTGCGATTCCTCTCAATAATGCACTTTTTGGCATATTTCAAAGTGCCATATGGCCCTTAGGGCATGTATGTGCATGATATGGGCACACATGCTCATTTCAGGGGTGCATCAGGGTGTCCTTATGACACCCTTGCACCCTTGAAATTATTCTCAATTTGCGACTCTCAAATTGCGAATCGCAAATTGAGAATGATTTCCCATTCATTCCTATGGGCCTCCTGGCCCATAGGAATGAGTGAGAAGGTATTCCTTAATTGCGATTTTGCAATTTGCTAATAGCAATTAAGGAATACTAAGAAATTGCTAAAAATTTGCGATTTTTTTAATACATCCCGTTTTACAATTCTTAAACAGCGATTCCCAAAAAATTGCTATTTGAGGATCGCAAACACGGATGTTGATACAAATGTCCCTTACTCCCTTGTGTTGCCTTGAGTTACCCTATGCAGCACAATGGCAATGCAATGGCTTACTAATTCCGGCTCAAAGTTAATTGTCATATCCTACCTTACTCTTCTCTTCTCTGAGCCACCTTCATTTCAGTCCCCTCAATTTTATTTCCCTTGGTAACAAACGTCTATCCACAAAAATGTTTGTTTTATACCCACTCAAAACCTGAAGTGAGGTATATAGATACTCATTCCCTTAACTAATATGTGTTAGGAGTTAGACACCTTGACATGCGAGATTGTAGGCAATGTGATCTTTTAGCCCATATCCCTAAACTAACTAATCACTAAAACCTTTGTGGACGCTCCCTAAACTGAGTAAAGAGGCGCGGCAGAACATAGCCGTTGCTTGGCTTACTGTTCCGGTACCACGACCCCTCTTAACTTCCTGGTTGTTTGCTCGCGTCCTCCGTGGCGTCCTACGGATCCCTCCGTGTGTTCCTGGATATTTCCCTGCCTGCATTCAGCTGTCCCCTTGTCCTGCAGCATCCCGCTAGCCTGGTACACTGTGAGAATGTTTCTGCCGGTCTTCGGCATTTCTCTGTTTTTGCGCGAGTAATCTCTCGCGACTACCCTGCCTTTTCTCACGCATTTTGCAGGCGTTTTCTGCTCGATTCATTTTCATTGCTCCTTCTGTGTGGCTTGTATTTACCCTTCATTTTTGTTGTTATTTGGAGACTCCTTTGAGAGTGAACGCTCCGCCCTTGCCTTCTTTTAGGGCCGGGTGTCTCTCCTCGTGTGTGTGTGCTGCTCCGCTGTTTCAGCCCTAGACAGCCGGTCGGTGCTCCTCACTCCCATTATTGTTTTGGTTGTGTCTGGTGTGTATGTCCTTCGAGAGTTCTACCCCTCCTGCCCTGTTACTGAGTATCCTGCTTCCCTTTACTTGAACTCTTCGATAAAGTCCGCCCGACCTGCAGTTGGGGCAAGCATACCTGGAATATCACGCATGTCAATGTATCCTGTATTGAGGTCAGTGTAACAAGAGGATTATTACGTGTATAACTTATTTTGTTTCCTAGCCTGGACATCCACCTGAGATTCCTGCTGTACCCTGCCGGCCCCCTCGTATGAGGAGAGTGGTGGACACTCCTTGGGTAAATTCCCTCATACTTTTAGGGGACAGTAGACAGGAGTGTGTACATTTCACATTCTTGCTTCTGTGTCTTGGAGGTGTGGGGATTCTTCTTCGCTCCCATGGAAATTGGTTATTCGACTAACAATATGTTAAAAACAGCCTGTTGGCCAATGCCAATGATATTCAACTAACTACCAACCTATTTGCTCTTCTCACTACAACATATACTTCGAGATGAGTACTGATTTTACAGGTTTATTTGCAAACATTGTTTTATTTTGATAGATACAAATTACACTCCATTTTCAGAAATGATAGATTGTGGTAACCATTCTCTTGAGACCAAAACAACTGTGGCCCTCTTGGTTCAACAGTCCGAGGTGCACAGCCTCTGAAGGGGGCCCGAGGCCATTATAATCCAAAATCAAATCATCATTGTTTTTCAACATTTCTTTTAACTATTCTTCAAACATTCTTGTCCCATGTATTTCAGTTCGAACAAGCTGAGCTGGAAGACACTCATATTTCAAAGATTTTTTTAGCAGCATACTATTTCCTACAGCAGTAATCCAGAACAGGTAATTTCTTGATATTGTACTTTATGGTATGACATTACATATTTTATCCTTGTATATATTAAACCAATGCATTTCCAGAATGACTCTATTCTTCAGGGGTAACTGTAACATGAAAGTTTTAAAACAACCATTATAGTAGTCCCTCTCAAACAGTATCTCTCTCCTCTAATTTCCAGACCTCTGTAAAAATTCAGTGCATTAAAACTTATCACAACCCAACCTCCCTAAATAAATAAAATTATAGTCATTTCTGTGCAACACCCAAATTAAATAAAGCTCCCATCACGTTTAACCTAAATTCAAATTTAACCCTAACCATCCCTGCTGCATCGTGTTTCAAAACTACCATGTATTCAAAGCCGACTAAAACTCATGATGTAACATGCAGCCAGTTAACACATTACTCCAACAGATAGAAAACGTACACATTTCTTCTCGACAACAAATGCCTTCATGAGAAAACAGTCAATGTGTCCATTTTGCAAGGAAAAACGCTTTACTCGTTCTGGTTGACACAGTCCATATTTAACCCCTTCGGTGCTGATGACGGCTCACGTCCGTCATCAGTTACGGTGGGCGTGTGCTGATGACGGCCGGGAGCCATCATGACCACGCCCCCGATCTGAATGTGCTGCACAAGCTCAGAATTCTGGCCGCAGCCAGGGGGTTAACAAATCACTCCACCATTCTGTGGCATATAGTTCTTCTCCCCGCCTTCCATGTTGGCATTGTACACCTTAACTCAATTGCTACCAAATGGCATCGAAGCCCACCCAGAACTATTACATAATGGCTGATGATTTTACCATTATGGACAAATGATGTCCGATATAGTGAGTTTGGGACATTGAAATCTCCCAGCCAAAGCTTTGTGAGCATCAGTTATTTTTAACAGTTATCTCTGTATGGTGGTGTATTGTGGTGGTATGCTTGTTATTTGACCCTCTGCTGAACACTCGCATATGTCCCAGTTAGTCAAGCTCCTTAGATTCCTGATTGGACTATGTTAGAAATGGAGTTTCTGTTTGGCTAGGGTATGTACCTAAGCCAGGCACAACCCGCCCACTCTAGTGACGGAGTTACACACCCAAGATAACCCCTGCTCACCCCCCTTGGAAGTTTGGCATCAGCAGTCAGGTTTTCCAGGAGCAATGTTTAAATCATTTGCACAACACACACACACAAATGTGACACAATAAATACACCACAAAAGAGACTCCACACAATATTATATAATAAAATACCTCATATATTGTATACAACACATAGATCAAAGCAACACAAAATAATAATCACGTTGCCAAATAGGCAATTGTCATAACATCACAGGTAGTGCAATGAAGTAAAGATTGATAGGTTTCCACATGTCACAATAATATAACCACTGCACATAATATGCAGATCCTGAAATTATATTTGCTATCCTATCATGCAAGGCATAAAACAACATAAATCATAATATCAGGGTATGAAATACAGCAGGTAGGTCAAAGGTAACATAAAACATCACTTGCAGGGCATACATCAAAAGAATCCCACGCGAAGCACATCAGTTACAACAAGGCACCCTGGGTCCAGGAGCGCCTGCCCTCCTATTAGCAAGTATGCAGTAATCAATCAATCAATCAATCATAACACTTGTATAGCACACTACTCACCCGGAAGGGTCTCAAGGCACTTGGGGAAAGGGGTCCGCTACTGCTCGAACAGCCAGGTCTTGAGTTGTCTCCTGAAGGCGAGGTGGTCCTGGGTCAGCCAAAGGTGGATGGGGAGGGAGTTCCATGTCTTGGCCGCCAGGTAGGAGAAGGATTTGCCTCCGGCGGTGGCTCTTCGGATGCGTGGTACGGCGGCGAGGGCGAGGCTAGTAGACCGTAGCTGGCGGGTGGGCCCTGTTGAAAGGAGTGTTTTTCTAAAGAGAGTGGGGTGCAGGAGCATCCGTACTCCTATCACATGTGTTAAAGTAATTCAGGCAAGGTCCTGCATTCGTGATGCCTCAAAACCTGTCCCTGGATACTTGTTTTCATTCCAGGGAGGACCTGGCCTGGCAATTCGGCTGGACCGTTCCCATGGGAAACAGGGTCAAGACTGATTTGCATATTGCTGGGTCTTAACTGGAAAGGCATGATGAGCAAATAAACGATGGATTTAGGCCCAGATCTCTGTTTGACATTGTGCAGCATTCTGTCCATCAATTGTTCTTTTTACATTTTTCACCCCGAGTGGGACGGGTATGCCCAGATGTGGGTCCCAGGCTCTTCATGCCACTGGAGTCAAGCAATCCTGGGTAATGAGGGGTGATGCCCTCAAACCAGTCCCAGGATGCTTGTTTCCAGTCCAGGGAGAACCTGGCCTGACAGATCGGGCTTGAATGTTCCCATGGGGAACAGGATCAAGACTGATTTGTATATAACTGGGTCTGAACTGGAGCGGCATGGGGAGCACAATACGATGGATTTAGGCCCATATCTCTGTACAGGGGTGAATGTTTGACATTGTGCAGCATTCTGTCCATCAATTGTTCTCTTTGCAAGGTCCTGCATTTCACCAGTTTCCATAATAACACCCAGGGGCCTCCGTCGAGATTTCAGCCTGTAAAATCATAATCAGTGCAAAAGCAGCCCCAAAGGATGTGCTAATGCAGGCAGGAGGCACACTGCTAAGTTTGGCGGGGAGACCTCTCTAGATCCCTCGCCGGCCAACAAATAAAAGGCATCAGCCCACAGACATGCGTGCCTCTGCAGGTGCTATCAGTACCTGCTCTCCTCGAGAGCTGCGGTGTCGTCTTCACAGGACCAACCTCTGTAGTCTATTAATTTAGTGGCACTTGCATGCGGTGTTCTCCGGTGCAACTACCAGCAGGTAGTCCATGTTGGTGTACAGCATCCTCTCTGCAGACACGCTGGCCCCGTCCAACACTTGGATTGCTACAGCAACCCTGGGATGGGGCTAGTGGCGTCTAACAAGCGCTTCCCTCAATGGTGTACCTCATCAGCAGAATTCCTTGCTGGTGCGGGTGGCGCGGCGGAAGCGAATTGGGAGCACTGTCTCTCCTGCCAACACTCCGCGCTCAAGTTCACATTAATCAGCCACATGCTGACATAACAAAAAGCCCCAAAGCAAGGGAAAGAGAAGGAATCCCAAGATGTCCCATGAAACAGGGAGGGGCATTTCAGTCCTCCCTGGAGAGCACTGGGGCACAACGGCAGGGAAACAATAGGCAGGCCAGCACAACAAGTAGATGGTCCAAATGAATCTTCCTCCCGGAAGCACAATAGTCCCTGGCAATGTGCAGCCTGTAGAGCCAGTAGCATCTGGTTACAAGTCCCACACAGTGTCTAAAATCATGGGATCAGAGCCCCTGCATTTATACTCAAAAAATCTTTGATCTGGAGGTAACGTCAAACAACCGTTAGAAGTGCACACCCCCTCCATTCAATTCCTAGCCCTGGCTCCAGACACACTACAGTGGGCAGAGACAGCATTGTGAATGGTAGGCACAGCCCCATTCAGGTGCAGATGACAACTCCTTCCAGCACTCTAGCTCAGGAAAGCCCATCAGAATGTCCAGGGCTCACCTCAGCTCCCTTTGTGACTGTTAAGAGTGAAAGCAGAAAACAGGCACCTGTCATCTTAAACCATGTATGCAAAAAACAGGCAACTGTCATCTTAAACCAGGCATTGTTTGGAGTCAGGCGGCAAAGAACAAATGCCCACATGCATCAAGCCTTTTTGGAATCGCAAACGGTGCGATTCCTTAAAATCGGCCGTTTGCGATTCCAAAAATGCTTTTTGGGATGCATCATTGCTTTTTCATGAAAATCGCGAATTTTGCGATTTTCAAAAATGCGATTGCATTTAAGGAATCGCAATTTTGCGATTCCTTAAATGCAATGCATCATTCTTTAAAAAATTGCGATCTTGAAGATTGCAAGTGCAATTTACCACGAGGTTGAACCTCATGGTAAATTGCGAAAAATGTTTAAAATGGTCAAATTCACATTTTAAACAATGTCATGTTACAGACACACATGTCCTTAGGACATGTGTGTGTGAAACATCCATTTAAAAAAAATTTCAGGGGTGCAGGGGGGGTCCTTTGGACCCCCCCTGCACCCATGGAATGCATCAACATTATGCGAATTCAAAATTGCGAATTCGCAATTTCCATTGATTCCTATGGGCCTTTTGGCCCATAGGAATCAATGGGAATAGCGAATTCGCAATTTTGAAGTCGCATAATATTTGCGATTCAGTAAAAATTGCGATTTTTACCGCATCGCAAAAATTATGCACTTTCTGTGATGCATCCCATTTTGCGAATCCATATTTGCGATTCGGTAAAAATCGCAAATTTGGAAACGCAAAACGGGAGTTTGATGCATGTGGGGGACAGAGTCATAAGCACACAGAAATCCCCACTTCTGAAAGAGGCATTTATAAAATAGTAATAAAAATCTGCTTTCACAAATAAACGGGACGTATCAAAATTTTTCCAAATATACCAAACATGGCAACGCTACTCCTTCCAGATTAAAAATTACCACTGAAACACATATCAGGGAATTCACAATGCAAACCTATGAGAGGAGCAGCCTCATAGCAGTGAGAAACCAAATAGGCTATTTGTCACTACCAGGACATGCCACACAACAAAGGCACATGCCCTACCCTTCACCTACACTGCACCCTACCCATAGTGCTACCTAGGTCCTACTTTAGGGGTGACCAATATGTAGTAAAAGAGGAGTTTCAGAATTGGCAAATAACTTTAAATGCCAATTCACTGTCGTAGTAAACTGTGCATGCAGGCGCTGCGGTGGTGGAGGCCTTAGAAAGGTTTGAAAGGCTACTTCTGAGGGGTGGTGCGAGCAGTGCTGTAGGCTCACTAGAACCATTTAATTTACAGTCCCTGGGTATATAGGATACCACTGTACAAGTGACTTACAGGTGAATTAAATATGCCAAAAAGGTGTAGACAAAACGTATGAAGATTACAGGCGAGAGCACACACTCTAACACTGATCAGCTGTGGTAAATTGCCCAGAGTTATAAAACCAACAACAATAGGTCAGAAAAAATACAGGAAGAAGGCAAAAGGTTTTGGGATAACCCTAAAAAAAAGCCAGGTCCAACAGCCTGATACTGTATGTAGTATGATTGTAGGTACCTAGATGTTAGTGGAGTTTTTATGAGATTGCATGTGTAGAGAGTATTCTGTTGGTTACATTTTCCATATAAAGATATGAGTAGTAGCATCATAGACAGATTGAGCCGCAGTCTCATCGTCAATTTGATGTCACTTAGAGCCCCTCGGTGAAAAACACCTCTCTAACTCACATGCCCATTATAGTTCTATATTCAGGGCCCGATTCACAAAGTCGTGACAGGGGTCCTCACTCGTGGCTAGACCTCTGCACTGCAGTTACTCATTGCGGAGGTCCCACCATGAGTGCGTTGCCCCCACCATGAGTGTGGGCCTCCCACTACGACTACGTAGACTCTGCCACCAGTGTGGCTGCCCTTTGTGACTCGAGCCCATAGTGTTTGAGATACACATAATCCACATGTCCTTTATTATATAACATAAGAGATATTGTGGTGGTCAAAGAGTGTTCGATTGATGGATTTCATAGAGCCACAATTGCCAATGTGTTCTTTTGTCAAATTTTGCTGCTGACAAGTATGGCTACCTTGGAATTTCAGGAACAGTATAGTGTGTTGAGAATTATATGGACTTGTGTGAAAATACTGTTATTCGAATTATTCTACCCTGCGGGGCAGGGCCTAAGCGCATTCACAATTTACAAGTGATTAAGAAGCGATGCCTGCCAGTTGTGCAATTTTGAAGAAATATCTCTAGAGGCTAATATTGAAATGATGATACATTTGCTGCGAAAATATGTAATGATTGCTTGCCTCTTGAAACACGCGAGGGCAGAGTTATGAAGCATAAATCACTCCTAATGAAGGGGGCGTCCTGAGTACCTCAAGATTGGAGAGCAGCTGGTAGATTCGCGGTGCTGCATTGACAAGTCAATTTTACCAGTATTTAAAGCAGCTCTTCGAGGGTTACGAATTCACGTTTAGAGACGCTTCTAAGAGAGAACTAATGAGAGAGGCTGCGAGCCACGTGCGGAGGCCTCAGCTGCAGCGTCAATGGAACCGCCCATCAGTGCAGACAAGCTGGACGCTCACTTAGCGAACTAGTGGTAAGTGTTATAATGTATTTGCTAAGGCCTGCCTAATCAGAAGAGACTGGCCTAGATCGGAGCTTCCTCATTCAAAAAGAACAGATGGTTGCAATCCATACAGATGAATGCGTATTATTATGTTAGAGCAAAAAGAGAGCTTTTGTCGCCGCAGAGGACTATACAGGCCTTGTGTCTATTCTAAAGCACGCCTGGCACATCCTGCCCGGATATTTTAAGAGAGGCTTTTGTTGCGTGATTACCTGGTAGAGTGCGCCGTGAATGCCCGCTTTTATCATCTTTTTCTTCTTTTGTAGCTAAATTGCTTGAAGAAGAGCAACCCTTGCTCACTATTTCACTTGTTCCGTTTACAGTTCATGCATTAACCCGGAAAAATCCCGAGATATTTGTTTGACATTTTAGACACCCTCCCACGCAAAAAAACGCCCCTTTCATGATGATGTTACAACTCCATGAGGATTAAACCAGCTGCAAGCTTTTGACAAGCATTCGCAAAGCCAGTAGGTTTGCCTTTTAAATAATGTAGTATTACAAGTAGGCAGCATGAGAATGGATATGTATTTGTGCAGAAGTAAAGAACTGTAGAATAATGCTGGTGTAGGTTAAAAGGTCAGGCGTCAGTTGCACTGTCAAGACAAAGTTAAAAATCCACAAAGGTTAATGCTTGCCCTCCTCCAATCTGTGCTTCAGCAAGAGGAAAATCCAATAAATTAGCCACTTATCTAAGACAATTTAATAGCAAATGTGTGCTCTTGAAAGTTCAACTTCAGATGGTGTTCTCACATAATTATCTGGTGACCGATGAACTGTCAAGCCAGACCTTAAAAAGAGCTCCTAAGAAACAACATTTACAATGCCATCTTCCCGATTTTCTTAAACATGCTACCACTATGGCCATTAAATGAAAGTATGGCTAAATACAGTGTAGTATATTAGAAGATTTATTTTAAAAACAAACATATTGGTTGATTTGTAATGAGAGAAGATTCATCAAAATGCCGGGAGAGTAGAGATTCAGGATTTTGTGGGCGATGCAGAGAGACTTAAACTCAATGTGTTTCACCACCGGCAGCCAATGTAGTCTGCAGATGGCGTTGGTTGTGGGACAGGCTCTAGGAAGGCCAAGTAGGGTCCCGGCAGCCACATTTTGTGCCCTTTGCAAACGTAGGATCTCAGCCTTATTTTCCCCTAAATAAAGGTAATTGGTGTAGTCCAGCCTCAATAGACTGGAGGCCTGGATAATGACTTTAATGACTTGGCGGGCTGTGGGATCAAAGAAGCCCAATAGTAGTTTGAGCCCGCGCAGGACTCCGAAACAGGTTCCAGCTACCATTTTAGTTTGAACCTATAAGTTAAGGGCAGAGTCGACCCAAACTCCCAAGTTTTCAACTGCCTGTTTAGGGGCGGGTGAACAGCCCAAAGTCGAAGGCCACCAGCGCTCGCGCCGCAGCTCAGTGTCTCTCCCCACTAGCAGGATCTCTGATTTTCTCGTTTTTAACTGGAGGCAGTTGGCAGTCATCCACTCTGCAGTGGCTGTTAGCTCGCTCCTGAACTTGAGCGCGTCCTGCGTGGAGTCGTCAGATAATGCCACCAATGGCTGGGCATCCTCAGCATAGGATACCACAGTTAGTCCTCTACTCCTGGCTACTGCTGCTAGTGGTTGAACATAGAGGTTGAATAGAGTTGGGCCTGTGGAGCCCCTTGTTTGATAGCATGGGCCTGGGAGCTGAAAGGGGGGACCAACACCTGGAAGGTTCTCTCAGATAGAAAAGAGGTGAACCAGCCTAGGGCTGAGCCCTCAATGCCAGCCTCCTCCAGACGCTGTAACAGAATCTGATGGGAAACCGTGTCGTACGCAGCACTCAGATCCAATAATATCAGCACTGATGTTCGCCTGGCATCTAATGCATCCCTCAGATGTTTGGTTACTGCTAGGAGGGCAGTCTCTGTGCTATGACCAGGGCGAAAACCGTTCTGAGAAGGGTCAAGTTGATTGTTATTGTCTAAGAATCTTCTCAGAATGGGGTTCATATAGGCCTCGGCGATCTTGGACACCCATGGCAGGAGAGAGCTAGGGCGAAAACTCTCAGGTTTAGATGTATCCAATGTAGGTTTCTTTAATAAGGGGACCACCATTGCATGTTTCTCAGTTCTAGGGGAGTACCGCTGCGGACAGGGACATATTGATCAGCTTATAAAAAGGCGAGAAAAGCTGAGGCAATGATTTAAGGAATTTCTCTGGTTTAAGAGGGTCTACAGGAGAGCCTGATTTGACTTTCCTGCATATCATAAGCATCTCATTTTGAGAGATCGATGGAAAGACAGAGAGCATGGGGGTAGCATAAGACCTATGTGCAGGGCCTGATCTGATTGCGATGTGGAAGAAGGTCCTGTAGATGTTCTCGACCATCATAATGAAGAAAGTGGCGAGATCTTCACATTGCTGGTTTGAGAAGAGGGGAGGGGCTTTAGGTTGCCCTTCAGATTTAAGGTCTTTAAGTATCGTAAAAATTCATTTAGCAGGGTTACTGCTATTTCTAATTTCGTCAGCAAAGTAGGCTGCTTGTTCCTTCAGGATGACCCTATGGTAGTTTTTGATTGCTGCCTGATAATTCCACTTCAGAACAGGGTCATAATCCTGTCTCCATGCCCATTCCAGCCTTTTGCATGCTTTCCAAATCGTGGCCAGATTACTGTTATACCATGGGATGGATTGGCTGTTACAGCTCTGTGACCACATAACAGGGATGTGTCAAGAGAACGCTGAATCCTATCAGATAAGGCTTTTTCGGCTGCATCAGGGTCAGCCGGCATGCTAGTTGTATGCATGAGGAGGAGGGCATGAAACTGTTTGATGTCAAGTTTTTTGCCTGGGGGTTTTAGTACCAAGTTCTAAGCTACTCTCTGGAGGGGCTCTACCTGCAGAAGTGTCATGAGTACAAGGTAGTGGTCATACCGGCTCATCAAGATAGGTGGCTTGACTCTGAGGATGGATACATTTGAGAAAACAGGATCTAGCTGGTGACCAGCAGAGTGTGTGCAGCCTAAGACGCGTTGTGTCAGCTAGAGGGCGGCAAGGTCTGCTAGAAAATTGCCTATTTCACAATTATGATTGTTATCGAAGTGCAGGTTCAGGTCGCCAATAATGCTAAAATGGGCTAATCTAATAGCCAGTATGCCTGCTGCATCAATCAGTGCATCCTTGAACTCTTTGGAGGGGCAAGGCAGGCGGTAGACCAGTAACCCAGACATTGTAAAGGTGGCATTAAATGCGATCTTGAAGCTCGCACACTCACAGCCCGTCAGGACCTCTTTCATAAGAGTGCAGGTGTAGCTAGATTTAAAGATAATAGCAATGCCGCCACCTCTCCTCCCTCTGTTAAGTGTCGCAAAGTTAAAACCCTGAGGCAGAGCCAAACCAGGCTCACCCACCGTGTTAGCCCTGAGGCATGTCTCTGTAAGGAAGAGGATGTCTGGAGACTCATCTTTCAAAAGATCATACACATCAGCAAAGTGCTTTACTAAAGAGCGGCAGTTTAAACTAAGGAATCTAACAGCATGCATAGAGGGGGGTGGAGGGCCTGTGACCACCCAGGAGTTAAATCCACACCTTCTGCTACAAAAAGGGCCCTCAGGAGGGGCACCCACTGGATGGTCGCATAGACTGACCCTTTTCCTAATAGAAAATAGATAACAAACACTGGGAGTAAGTCTGCTTGCGTCTGGCATCATCCAGGCACGGACATGCGCAGACGGGCTTGCCTTAGGCACGCCTTTGGTGCGACAGCAGCTCTTCCACTGACACATGAGTTTAAATAGAAGAGAGAGTGGAAAAACTATACCGCCCCTTTTGACAACCGGAATTGTAGAGCTGGCAGGGAGTGGCCAGGAAAATGACTTCTACATCCTCCACGCAAACGGCACTCAGCCGCAGTGGAAATGGGCACAGTGCTGAAGCAGGTGAGTTAAAAATAGAAATGAGGAGGCTTAAAAGTAATACAAATATCGTACATAGCACACTTACACAAAAAGATATTCAATGGCCACGTTGGTCAAGCAGCAGCAGCAGCCTTACCAACATCCTCTGTGTGTCTGCTGACACATGAGCCTTACCAAAAAACATCCGCTGCACGTCTGCTGACACATGAGTTTAAATAGCAGCGAGAGCGTCAAGACTAGACCGCCCCCACCGACACCCAGAAGTGTAGAGCTGGCAGGTAATGTCCAGGAAAATGACTGCTACACCCTCCATGCAAATGACACTCAGCCATGGTGGAATGGGGCCCAGTGCAGAAGTATGTGAGTTAAAAATAGAAATGAGGAGGTTTAAAATTAAGGCACACTTCGAAGGGTTCCCCCCTTCCCCTTTTCTTCTCCCTTCTCCCCCCACGCACTCTGCTTGTTCTTGGATAGCATTCAGCTCGCTTCCCCCTCTCCCCTCCGCTCGGGAGCACATTGGCTTAACATTAGCATGATTGGTCCCCAGGTGCCTGTCCCGGCGGAGACATTTGGGATAAAAGCGGCTAAGTTTATAGTTCACAGTTAATAGGGAGGGAAGAGTTGCGGGTGGGATGTTGAGGGTGGGTGTTGAGGGAAGAAAATGATGATAATACATAGGTACACAATATATTGTTCTAAACAAATTACTGTGATTAAGAATGGTGTTGTAGACTACTAGTTTACCTACCCAGCGAGTGTAATCAGCCATGTATTGTCATAAGGACGCTCGACAACATATGTAAAGATTTGAACACTTAAATGTAACCAAAAAATGCAGCTCTATACTGTAATTTGTTATGTGTCTCAAAACCCTTAAAAAATTGTGTTAAAAAAAAGTGGCACACTCACACACAAAAGATATTCAATGGCCACGTTTGTCAAGCGGCAGCAGCCTTGCCAACAAGTGTGTTGATTAGTAATCTATGTTCCATCATGTCCAATGCTTTAGAGTAGCAGATTTGGAGCTGTGTCCAGACATAATACCAGACTGTATTTCTCCTATAAGATTATATCCTTGATATAGCTCTTTAGTTGAGCAAGCACATGTTTTTCCGGGAGCTTAACCAAGACAGTTGGTTTTGTGATGGCCTTATAGTTGTTAGGATCCACTGAGTCCCAGGTACATTTCATGAATACCAGTTTACTATGCTCAGGCCCTGATGCACAAAGGGCCTCTCTACTTGTGGTGTAGTCTCCGCACTTGAGGCGGAATCTCCCCAATGAGAATTCCCCTGGCGGATATTCTGCCCGACTGCTTAGGGACACTGCACATAGCCTTAGATATGGGAGCCTTTATAATGTTGAGCAAGAATTCACCCAGTTGATGTCATATTTGTGTTTGCCTAGTGAAAAGTATATTGAATATTTTTTGTAGGATGAGTATTTTGGGTTGCATTTGCTTTGTATAATGTGTCAATGAGTAAGAAACTAAACCATTTCAGCCTACATTTTGATTTTTTTTCAGATGTCTTACTTGGAGGTCCCAATTAGTAAGATTTAATGTCAGTTTAAACTTTGGAGAATATGTTGGTGAAAATTGCAACTATGTTTTAAGTCCTTGAATGAAGTGTGTTGGATCAAGTAATTGTTGAACAGTTTGAACAACTTTTTGGGTCTAATTTTGGAATCTCTCTTTTAGATGTTAAAACCAATGCCTCTGATTTGCAGTTGTTTTTAAGAACTCCTTCCCTGTCTGAGAGTATTGAGATTCATAACAGAGTTATTTTTCTCACTTTCTTTTCTTTCTGAGAGGGGCCAGGAAGTCAAATGCCAGAGTCACAGATGCAGGATATTGTGAGTCTAGAGCAGACACATTATTGACTGTGCTCCCACAGTTCATTTAGAAATAGTAAGCGTACCAACATTTTGTGGATCAGAGAGGTGCAAATCTCTTGTCTGAAAGAGTTCTTTCCTAGTTTTGTTGTGTATTGATTTAGATTCTGTATGCATTTTTTCCGATTCATGCCCTTTTATAGGTACAATACACATTGCCCTTATATAGGCATAGAAAACCAGTCCTTATTTAGGCATAGCCCATGCTACCCAAATACAGGCATGGCTACTTCCATCCGTTCATCTACGTCACAATGATTTCTTGGAAAACCAGACTCTTAAGCTAAAGGGACTTCCCCTTGCCTGGATATTTATTTCTCCAAGAACTCATTTATTATTTATGAACATCTATTCCTTAGGGGTTCATTCATGATGTTGATATGCCCAACTCTTTCGTCAATACTGGAATTCCTGAACACCTTCAAGGTATAAATATACCTTCACTTGCTATAGCAAAGCACGGTGTGGTTCGGTGCAGTTCAACTACCTACCTGCACGACGCAGCTCGCTACAGCAAGTGCCGAAGGAAGCCAACCCTCCAGCTGATGCCCTGACTAGAAGCTGTCATCCTCCTGCAAAGAATCCAGCTCCAGTGTTTCTGACTCCCCTTGAGGGGTGTTGGGCGATCGAGTACAGGGAAAGAGATACCAACCTCTCTCATTCTAAGGTATGGAGCTGATTAGAACCTAGAGAGACCTTTGGCATTTCTTGGCAGAACTAAAACTATAACTAAACAGCACCTACTTCTTCCCTGGTACTAGACCTAGGTTAGGTACATTGGGGTAGGCATATTTTAGAAGCACCAGTTGAGTAGTTTAGCCTGTGTTATTTATATATGTATTTTTATTTATGTCATAGCAACAGACAATGCTATTAAAGTATTATTTTATATGACTGTTCAGGCTGTATGCATTATACTATGAATTCTGTCTAACAATTGTAGCAGTTAATATCTTTTGCACCAGAAATAAGAATTTTCAATAAACCCCTTTTATTGAAATGCTCGTCTCTCTATTTCTATGCAACTCTGTAGAAAGGAAGCATGCACGGTTGACTGAGTGAAATAGTTATCTAATGTTTCCCTGACTCTGAAAATATTGTTCCGGTTCTAGGGGAAACAAAGTTGTCATGTTTATGCGGTTGTCAGAGGCTAATCCCTTCTTGTTTATTCGAGAAAGTTTCTAGTGACCTCTGAGTTAGCTGGCAGACAGACAATTAAGTTTAATGTATTCAATAGAGACATACTGACCTCAGTCCTATGTCAAATCTATAGTGTATATTATTCCAATGCGCAGAGCCTATTGGGAATATAGGAACTACATTACGGGTTGACCATGAAATTTGGTGATTTCAAATTGATCAGTCTGTGATATTATCATTCAATATCCAAGGCATTTAGGACAGAGACAAAAACCTGATTTGCTGTGCTAAAACCCTTTTTCATATGTGTAAGATAAAAAAAATGGGGAAATGCTGCTCACCATCAGGAATATCTTCACATATGAAATTAATGGTCGGCTTTGTAATTCTCAGTACAGGCTGCTATTTCCTAGGAAAGTATCTGGCCTTAAAAACAGACAAGATTGAGACACTGAGGAGGGGATTATAATAAGACCCACCTGCCCTATCCTAACATGCAGCCCTGGACGGGAATTCTGATGATCCTTCCTGCATCCCTTGCTTTGTATCTCATTCAACTTTACTGTCAGTGCCAGTGGCTGCGGTCCTAGGTAGACTTGTGTGGAACTTGCAGAGTTACAAAAAACTCAGTGATATGCTGCAGAATTCCGCGAACTGGCCCAAATAGGCACATTGCGCTTCTTGTGACATGATTACTTTTGTTTGACGTTCCTGTGGCGATAGGGGCTTTACCTTATTCACAAGGCAGCATTTAGACACTTAACGTGGATAAGCACCTTTTCATGCTATACTGAGTGTGAAAGGGGTGAGCAATGGGTGTTGTGGTGGGCGTTCCGTTGCAACATCAATTGATTTTGACACTGTCCCATATTTACAGGGGTGGTGTGAATATGGATCAGAGCCAAAAATAAGACCAAGGAAACCTGGTCTTAAACAGTCAAAACAAGGAGAAATGCTATATTTCTCCTCGTATTTGCTGTTTCTATGTGTGCAGCATTGTGCAGTACACATAGAAACAGTTTGTTTACGAACAGCAAAACGCCATTTATGATTGCTTATGTGCAGGAAGGTGTCCCTTCCTGCCCACAATCATTTTAAAAATTACCAGTTGCAACTTCTATGTGTGCTGCACACACAACACACATATAAGTTACAAATCAATATATGTGCATGAAGGAACACCTTCCAGCACATAAACACTCATTTCCCACAACCCAGGCACTCTTGAACTATGGTGTAATAGTGTCTGCATAGGTGCTAGGCAGCTAAATTTATCACCAGCGCAGGAAGAAACACAGGACTCCCCATGTTGTGGTAAATATGGTGCAGCCCTGCATTTCTAAAGTGACAGCGTGTGGCGTTAGCCTTCTTGGCTTAACGCTGCGCTCAGCCACTTTAGTTGTAAATATGCAATTTGAAATGTATGATCCTTAGGTTGCAATTTGGTGTGAGTTGGCCAGTTAGAGTGCAGCATGCGTGCCATTCTGTCATCGTGATTGGTGCAGGGAGTGCTTCATTCCATTTATTTAGTGAGGTATCTTGTGTTGGAAGGGCATCTGTCTGGGACGCGTTATATAATCACGTGACTAAGTGCTTACGAGTGTCATTTATGAGAAGCAACTGGAGAGATACCACGGGGCTGTTCCACAGTGAACTGTCGTTACAAGTCGCAGAGCCCAGCTCTCAGCCTACAGTATAGGAAGGTGAGCATGGGGGATCTATCTCCCTTGCAATGTAGGTCAGTCAAATTTATGAACATCCTTTCTCGGTATGTATCTCCTAGTGTCCGTAGCCTTGCCACACCTAGTATAGCCAGTGAGCCCGTTTCTGTCGACACCGAGATCCCCAGGTGATGTGCAAGTGGTAGAGCTGGTGCATAGAGTGGAGCTATCTGTGCTCTTTTTCCTAGGGCTTTCCAGGCTTGCGTGGTGCAGTGTATAGTGTTTATCTCTTCTTTTGTAACCTCCATGCATTCATTTGTAATCATAGCCCTGAGCGGTATGGTATATGCAGCATCTCCTTCGACTGCTTCATGTGGCAGGTATTTTAGGATCTGGTGCCAAAAGTGTGCGAAATGCACATGTGCGCATAGATAATAGAGTTTTAGGTCCGGTGCTGTAAACCCTCCCCGAATATAGGGTAATGTTGATATGTCCCATTTTAATCTGGGTTGCTTCCTTGCCCCTGCCACCCTAATCAGGTGTGAGCGTAGATCTATGAAGAATGTTTTGGGTAGGCATATTTGGATATTTGTGAACAGGTACAAACATTTCGGGAGTATTATCATTTTCATTAATGATATCCTGTCAACAAGTGACAATGGAAGATGTATCCACTTGGAATCCTGTTCTTCAAGCCGGCACATCGCTCTACCATAGTTATACCGTAGAACTAAGATTGGGTCTCTATGTATCCATATACCGAGGTACCTAACTGGCTCATTGCCCCACTCCAAGGGACATTTTAGTGCCGCCGGTGTCGTGCACTTAGCTAGAGGGAATATAGTTGATTTTGACCAGTTTATCCCCAAACCTGAGTGTCGTTCATAGTATATATATTCCCAAATTAGGCATTCCAGATTAGCACATGGTTTCCTCACACATAGCACCATGTCATCTGCGTACAGTGAAATCACCAAGGGGCGTTGCGAAACCTCAGGGCGGTTGCTGCATGTCGTTGTCGCAGGATGTAGCCAGGACGCTCTAACACTATAGTACACTGCAGTGGCAACAGCGGACAACCCTGCCTTGTGTCTCTGAATATCGCAAAGACTACATATGTATGCGTTCACGCATATTCAGGCAGGTGGTTCGGAGTATAGCAGCTGTATCAAGCATGTAAAGGCTGCGGGGACTCCCATATGGTGGGGTATTGTAAATAGAAAGCACCATTAAATGAAGTCAAATGCGACATCCAGTCAAACTGCCACAGCAGGCAGCGCCGGGTCCAGCTGGTGTAGAACCGCAAATATAGTCCGCAGGTTTTGTGCAGTGGAGCGTGCTGTTATGAAGCCAGTTTGGTCCGGGAGGATAATGACTGGCAGTAGGAGTTTCAGTCGTGCCGCCAAGGTGCTCGCAAGAACCTTAGGATCTGTGTTTATGTGGGATAGCAGCCGGTATGATTCGCACACTTGAGCCGGCTCATAGGATTTCAGCAACCTAACTATAAGGGCCCGCTAAGTGTTGGTGGTAGACTTTGTTTTTGATATGCTTCCGACACATTGCATAGCAATGCAGGCCTAGTAGATGTGCATACTCTTTATAAAATTTGCCCCGCAGTCCATCACTCCCAAAAGCTTTGCCATTTGGGAGTTTGTTTATTGCCTCTTTTATTTCATCTATGGTAAGTAGTTTTGCCAGGAACTCCCTTTGCTCCTGGGAGTTCCATACCAAAGGGATATCCTGTGGGTAGGTCTGTTTTTGGCTTCTGTGGTGGAGACTCAGTCAGCATGCATATGTTCGTAGAACTTAACAAAGGATTTTATAATGTTTGGCGTGCCATGGTAAGAAGTGCCCTCATCCATTACCAATTCCACTATATGGGTTCTCGCCCAGGGTTCTTGGCATGTGCAAGGCCCGGCCTACCTCCTTCATCAAATTCACTTTGTCCATCTATGCGACATATGTTTGATCTTCTGTTCTGCTATCTCATTATACTCAGTGATCCCATTGTAGCTGCGCTAGTACGCTAGGATGTGGTGTACATTCGTATGACATCTCCAGATCTGAAAGTGTTGATTCCATTGTTCTCACGCAAAAACGTATCAATTTCAGAACCCCAGCATGAAGCCCCATACATGCCCCTTGGATTGTTACTTTGATTGCCTCTCATAGAGTGACCGCACTGTGCACTGAGTCTATATTAGTATATAAATATCTAGCTATGGCTTCTTGGGCCCCCTCATGGAAGACCTGGTCCAGCAAAGCGGATGCATGCTGTCTCCACTGAAATTGTGGTAGCGCCTGCCCAGGGATGTCAGTCACCAACTGGACCGGCTCATGGTCTGAAAGTGATTTAGGAAATTGTTTGAGGCTGTGTACCCATGCGTTCACATTGCTGGCAACTTACCAGAAGTCAAGTGTTGTCCAGGTGTTATGGATTATGAGTGATAGGACCCCTCCCTACCTTCAGGGTTCCTCCATCTCCATATATTTAAAAGACCATATTCCCACATTCCCTCTCGAAGCACTGCTGCTGCATGTCCATCAATCCTGCATGACGCTGATGAGCGATCTTCCTATGGGAATAGAGGGGTATTAAAGTCTCCCCCCCATATGACTGTGGATGAGTGCAATGTATGTAAGTGGCTCCAGATACTCATGAAGAATTCTGGGTCATCTACATTAGGATCATACACATTGACTATCGTTAGTAGTGTATTATACAGCGTCCCTTTTAGTATGCTGTACCATCCCTGATCATCCGTAATCAAACGGGAAACGGGGAATGGTACCTGCCGTTTTATGAGAATCATTACCCCCCAAGACTATGAGGCAGCAACTTTCACCCCCACCCAGCGTGCAACTATGTGGGTTTCGGAGCAGCATGTAAGATGTGTCTCATGGTCTTGATATGCTACCACTGGCCTAGTTCTCTTTGGGTTGTTTAGGCTCCTAACATTCCATGTTACCCATGATATGTTCCCTGCCGCTGATCGTGCTGTGCTACCCACTCCACGATGCAACAGTATGCGTCAACAGATCATGCTTGAATGAGGTCACAATCAGATAGCGTTTTAGATCATTGGCATTATATATGGCATAATAACAGCACACCAAACCCCTCCCACCCTCCCACCCAGATTTTGCCTGGCCATTTTAACAGGAAAATAAGAACATAGTTATCAGAACATTTGGTCCAATATCTGTCCCAATTTAGAGAGTCATACCCTCATAAGGGGCTGCCAGTTGCTTGTTTCCCCCGCTAAGTAGGGGTGGCCGGGGCATAACCTATAGACAACTTAATGCTAAATGCTTGTGATGTTTAGCATTGCCAGTCACTTCTGCATTTCACTTCTCTACCTGCGTGTGTTCTTCACAAAGTGGACTGCACCAGGCCATGAAGCAGACAGTATGTTCCACACCACTACAAGGTGGAGCACTCAGTTTTCTTGTGCAGCACACCTTTTTAGAGAATGGGACTGTCTCAGATCCTAGTCTAGTACAGTGTAGGCTCACCGTCAAGCTTATGTGGTCTCCTGGTCCCCAGCGTCATTCATCGGACCATAACTTAATGTGAGTCCTGTTCATATCCTGTACCTTTCTGGGCTCGTTCTGTGCGCTCTAGCTTGTTTAGATAGGTCATTTCTTAAGGTCTATGAATATTTTTGATTTCAATTATGTTGGATCTTCAGTCTGGGAGATGAAAGCATAGCATATTGCAATTTCAAGGTTTGGTATTTCCGTTTTACTTGCTGAAATTTGGGGCATGCTACCTGGAATGTTGTGGTGAAGTCCAAGTACAGTGCCACTACGTTTCCTTGGTAGGTTGTGTTCCCCAGTTCATGTGCCAGATAAAGGCTGTGTCGCAAGCCCTATAGTTCAATAGTTTAGCAAGGATTGGGCGTGGCGGCACACCTGGTATAGGGCAAGGAGCCAGGGAACTATGTGCACATTCCACGATCAGCCATGGGGAAAAATGCCCGGCTCCTAGCATTTCCTTGAGGATAGACTCCACATAGTGTTCTAGTTTGTCCATTTTTGTGGACTCTGAAACGCCCATGAAGCGTAAGTTATTCCTCCTTGAATGGGCTTCCTGGTCCTAATTTTTGGCTTGGATAATTGATAAAATGTTCTCCCTGCTTGAGCATTTGTCAGCCGCAGTTGTCAGCTCATCCTCCACCATAGAGATTTGCTGTTCAGCCTCTTTGATACGGGCACCATGTTTGTCTAGTTTGCTTGCCTTGTGGTCCATTCTCAAGTTCAAGGCATCAATTTTGCCATTTATGGATTGGAGACTCTGTTGCATTGCCTGCAGAGTTTTTCCAAAGCGGATCCATTCCCTTCTGCAATGTTCTGCTTTGGGTCTGACTGCATGTGTGGTTGAGTTTCCGTGAAGCGTCGTGTCTTGAAGGAGAGAGTCGATTGCTGCATTTCAGCTCTCCCCATATTGGCTGTGCCCTGTTATGTACCTCCTATCGCTAGTTGGCCGGTGGCCACTGCGCAATGCTTGCCGCCAAACTGTCCCCGTCACTATTGCAGTTTCCAGGATGGTCAGCACTGGAGGCAGGCTCAGATCCCTAGCCTTGTGTTTACAATCCTGCAGTTCTTGAGCTACGCAGCCTGCACCCGCTCTCCCAGTCTTTAAGGAGGGGCGTTACGCAGTTTTCTAGGCCCGCGCCGGTCAGTTATTTGAACTCTGTGCCGTAGGCCATCTGCAGGATTCTAGGCCTCTCACACGTCCCGTCCCGCCTCCAATATCAATTGATGCTGAGCACAGCCCTAGAGGCATTCTTCCCTGATATCGCTTTAAGAATATGCTTGAGTATCATTTTAGTATAAGTAATGAGCAATGTTTTATATTCTATGCATTTTTTTACATTTTGTCTGTGCACCTTCTTTCCTTCTATTGGGTTTCTGATAGTCCCCCAGTACACTGGCAATATGTTTTTTGATTCATTTTTATATTTTTCATGTTATGCTTTTCAGTTAAAAGTTTTGTTTATTATTATATATATTTTTAAAGAAATGTTTTACATTTTCCCTCCATCCACCCCTTGTCTGCCATAGGTGCATGCCACACACCAAAAGTCCAGCTTTAACTTTTTTAAGGATTGTCATTACTATTTCTCCATGCCGGGTGGACCCCATGCATGAAATATGTACACAGCCATACACTAGTGTTAATTGTTTTAAGGATAATTCAATTTCCCCTGGTGCCTGCCATAGGTGCACAGTGCACGCTAGCATTCCTTTTTTCAGGATTATTCTATATCCTCCTAGACCCTCTTGCATGCCGTAGGCACAAAGTCACACACCAGCATTAATGTTTTAAGGATTATTACATTTTCCCCTGGACCTCTCTGCCTGCCATAGGTGTACACACCAGCATTACTTTCTTTAAGGATTATTCCATTTTCCCCTGGACCTCCGTGACTGCCACAGGTGTCTCCCTTAGATTCACATTATTTCAGTTACAGTTACATGAAATGGTATGGAGGTGTGGTTTGACTTTGGAATGGATACACTATTGTTATTAGTTGTTTAGGATAATATGCAACCACACTAAATTATATTGTTTGTAATATGAATAACTCTAACTGAAAAAATGGGACATTCCCCTAAATGTTTTTCTTGCTTGGTTGCTTTTAGATGCACAAGAGACATCACCCACAGTCAGTACTGCCAGACAGAGGGCCTATACATAGCGACGTTACCACAACACATGTTGTGAGTGCTCCAGTCTCTTCTGCTTGTGCACCTTAGTGCCACTGCCATCTGACTACTTCAAGATGGCCCCAAAGAAATGTGCTGCCCAGAAAGTGGCCACTGGGGAGTAGAAGAAGTAGCAGTTTGTCAACACTGGCGTGCTGCCCCAAACCATTTTCAGGAGATTTATGCCTGCCACAACGTCCTCCCGGGAGCAAGCTGAGAGCAACACTTCTGCATCAACAGCACCACCGCAACCTAAACCCAAGGCTATGTCTCTCAGCGAGGCAGCCACTGCAATCATGGCAATAAGCTGTGAGTCTGCATTGGATTTGTCTCAGCTACAAACTAGCACTTAACCATTGCTGAAAACTGAGGAAAGTGGACAACAGAAGTCACAGCCAGCAATAGCCGATCTTTCTGATGCAGAACCGAGGTTGAACTTCCTCCTGCGCAAGATGTACCTGTTGTTGAACCATTGGCTTCCATATCTCCAGCAATAAAAATAAGGGTGCTCCACCATATTCTCCAAGCTCCACCTTCTGATAATCTAGACATGGATTGGACCCCAGCTGAGTCTGAGGCATGCCAGAAGCGACAAGGGAAAAATAAAGTTCCTGAAAGCCTTGCAATTATGGAAGGGGTTAAAGATACTGAGCTGGCTCAGAGGACACTGACAATTCCTCTCCTGTTCAAACCACAACAAGGGATGTGGCATTGGCACCACCACCCCCAGCTTCCATATTTGTAAGGCCCCCCGCTGAGACCTGAATCCACCACTACCTAAGTATGCACTGCAGAGAGGCAACCGACCACACACCCATCTACCCCCAGTTCTTCTTCAGGACTTGACACACAAAGAAAGTTCTCCTCCCGAGTTTGGGACTTCATTGTGATTAGTAAGCAGGGGATAAGATTGCAATATGCTCCTTTTACCATGTCGATGTACATTGGAGTAAGCCTGGTTCACCCTGTGGTACCGGAGACCAAATGACCCATATTGAAAAACAACACACAATCGTGGGAGGCACACCTTAAAAAACTTCTGCAGGTGGTGGTGATGAGTGAGAGGAATTAGCTCTGATCATGGTGGAAGGTGAAGGTGATAAGGAAAGGAGGGTAACATCTTTGCGCACAGTAGCCCTTTCCCCAGCAGTGCAGTGCAACAGTATCATCTTCATCAGAAATCTTGCAATGGCACGAGTCAGACAGAGACACCACCGCATACAGTCACTGGCCCAAGATGCTCATTGAGTCTACCACCTCCTAGGTTTCTCCAGAAGTCGCCTGCGCCATTGGCACATAAAAGAAAAAAATCCAGGCTACAATTACGAGCATGTTTAGACAGTAGGGGTCCAATGAACGTAACCACCCAACGGCACATTTATACAATGGAAAGTGGCTAAAATGTTATCATTGGACCTACTCCCTTTCTCTTTTGTGGAAGGAGTGGGATTTTTTTAATTTGTGGCTGCCATCTTCCCAAAATAGAAGGTTCCCAGCTGTCCCTATTTTGCCAGAGTTTCTGCTCCAGCGCACATTATGATGGGCTGCAATTGGTTGGACTGTCTTTGCAGCAGAGTGCTGTTCACCTTATCCACCTGATGACAGACATGTGGGCCAGTTGTCAAGCCATTGATTAGACGTGCATCATGGCACACTATATCTCTTTTCGCGGGGGTTAGGCAACACCTATCTGTAGGTCTCAGAGATTAAGAAACCTTTAAGAGCTTTCAAGGGGATGCAACAATAGCTATGTTCACCATGAAGAAATCCCAAACAACTGCAAACATCTAAAAAGACTTTAACAGCAAGGTTTGTGATTTGCTGACACCCAGAGGTCTCAGAAATGGAATTGTTGCCAGGGACAATGGCAGTAATATAGTTACAGCCATGACAGATGGCTATTTCAGGGTCCTGTGTTTGGCGCATTGCATCAACCTGATTGTACCGGACTGTCTCAAAAAAGAAGACATAGGCAGCAACATACTGACCACATGCAAAAGAATATGCACTCATTCCAGATATTCTTTAAAAGCCTGGAAGCAGTTGAAGATCATTCATCGTGCTAAAAGAGTGCCAGTTAAAGCCCTCATACAGGAAGTACCTACACATTGGAGCTCAACCTATTACATGTTGCAACATCTGTTTGAGCAGTACAAACCCATCAATGACTATGGGCCCAATGTAGGTAAATCTGATTTACCGACTCTAGAATACCGAATTTTACCGATTCGGTATTCTAGATTCGGTAAATCAGATGTAGGTAAAAAATCGGTAATTTTTACAGAATCTGTATGATTCTGTAATTACTGAATCAGTATTTACCGATTCGGTAATTGCCATTGATTCCTATGGGCCTTGAGACCCATAGGAATCAATGTCTATTACCGAATCGGTAAATACGGATTCGGTAAAATTACTGATTTTGCAAGGGGGACAGGGTGTCACTTTGACACCCTGTTGCACCCCTGATTCAGGCTTGTATGCCATGTGACACACAGACATGCCCTTAGGGCATGTCTGTGTGCCACATGGCACAGGTGTACATGCACAGATGTGCATGTACACAGGTATTCGTTATTTACCACCAAATACTATTTGGTGGTAAATAATAAGCATGGGCGAAAAATCCGTTCCGTTCGCGGATTTTTGGTAAATCTGCAATCCGCGAACTCCAGCGAATTTACAGAAAATCCGCAAATCCGCGAGCGACGGATTTTATTGCTTGCTCGCACTATTCGCGCGAGTTCGCGGCTTCCCAGTTCAATTTCATGCTTATTCGCGCCCCGCGAATAAGCGCTAAATTGCAGAAAACGATTTTTGGAAAACTGAAACTACTTACCAGGTTCAAAAGTTCAAGCTCAATATTAGTAGCCATTTCCTGTAGTGCTTCCTGAGGGGCCCCTCCAGAGTTCAATTGCCTACTTGCAACTATTGTGTGACCCTGCTCTGACCCTCAGAATAGTTACACGTATGCCACAAAGGTCCTGAATTACAGCTAAGGGAGACAAGCAGGAGCCAGGCTGGAAGTTCAAATTCAGTGACACATTAATCAGCCCCTAATTCATTAATGTCAGTTGGGGCAGGGCAGGTGTTGTAACTAATTTTGCAAAAATTAAAGCACTTAGCAGGTGCAAAAGTTCAAGCACATCATTAATCAAGAAGCACTAAGGAAGCAGGTGCCAGCTAAAAAAAGATTCTGTGACACATTAATCAGCCCCAAATTAATTCAGGTCACTTGAGGCAGGGAAGGTGTGCTTTGCTTTGCCACAATAATGTACACTGGTCAACCAGAGGATGCTGTGATGAAACAAAGGGTGGCATGGGTGAGCCAGAGGGTGGCATGGGTGAACCAGAGAGTGGCAGTGGTGACAGAGGGTGGCAGTGATGAAGAAGAGGGTCGCAAACAGGCTGGACACGTAGAAACAACAAGTTCGCAAAACTTGCGACCCGACAGGTAAGTTCGCGTTTGCGAAATTGTACAAAAACTATCGCGAACTGGCAGAAACCCGTGCGAACACAAAAAAAAGAAAATCCGCGGATTTTGGCGGATTGCGAATCCGCAAATCCGCAAATTCGCGGATCGCGAATCCGCAAAATCCGCCCATGCTTTGTAAATAACGAATCAGTAAGGGCCTGTGGCACTGTTTAAAGTGCCACCTACATCTGTATTTACCGATTCGGTAAATTTACCGATTAGGTATTTTACACAATCGGTAAATTTACCGAATCGGTAAATATACCGATTCTGTAACTACATGTCAAACAGCAAATACCGGTCGGTAATGGCTGAAATCGGCCTTTACCCACCGGTATTTGCCGTCCTACATCTGGCACGATGTTTTTTAAAGAAAAGGGGATGTAACTGGGAAAAGCATGACCATGGAGGTGAACAAATTGAGCCTAGTCAAATGCCTGACGCAGATGCTACTTCCATTTGAGGTTTTTACCTTGGAACTCCGAAAGGAGGACAGTATTATGAGCCAAGCTATCCCGTTGTTGTATCTGCTACAGGACCAGTCAAAAAAGGTATTGGAAATGTTCACAGATGTGGACAACAAAGGAAAAGTGCATTACCTTGGCTAGGAGTGTAATCCTTTGCTTGGCTGTTAATCCAAGGCCGCAAAGAGATATTGTGTCATCCAAAGAGTACATCTGTGCCATAATACCTAATACATGGTGCAAAACAATACTGCTTACTTTCATTCCATTTTCTGAAATGGATGTTTCACTATAGAAAACATGGATTATTGCTCAAGCAAGAGACCTTGAAGAAAAATTTCTGGAAATTAGAGTCACAGGCAGAAGTTCTGGCTGCACCCTCCAACTTCCAGAAAGGGCAATGATGGTTTTTCACAACAAAATTTTAAAAGATTCACCATGATCAAAATGAACTTACACTTCATACCACACAACTAGACTGTTCCAGAAATACCACAGGAGGAGGATGAGAGCGATTTGTCAGACTTGTGTGTTAGCTGATCAAGTTCTGGAGGAACCACCTGAGTTTGAAGCAAACTCTACTTCCCTGATTGAGTAGGCCACCATAGAACCTTTCAATTATTTATTGTCAACTGTTTAGTGCTTTTCCAAAAAGATAGAGGAAATTATATATTTTTTGTGTCTGACTTATGCAACCTCACCATGTTTAGGCACATGTATGGTCGGATTTGAGTTGGAACAGTGTGCAGTAAAGAAGCCTCCCCACTCCCATCAAGAACACTGGAGACAATGCATGACTCTGTCCCACCCCTATCCATTTTTTTCTCACCCCCTAGGAGGGCTGCCCCAGTAAAGATTATTTGGTTTACAAGACTGCCAATGTGTTGCTTGCATCAAAGAGGAGACACAATTGTGTACCACTGTGATTGGATTGAAACAGGTAACCATTGCATGAATGAGGGATATATTAGAGTGATTGTGAGTGATGATTAATGATTCATGGGTGGCAGAGAGTTGGGGAGTGTGTTCAACTAATGTGTAAACTTGATTTGGATGATTACAATGTTTGGGAGCTGATGGGTGAACATTTCCCGGAAGGTGATTGATCCTTTCACACTTAGCAAGATTTACTTGCAGTGTCCACTCCTTTTTTTTGGTTCTTCAGAGACCAGACCAGTCAGTTTAGTTAACAAATACAAGTCTTCTCAAAATACTCAAATTCTGTTTCTCATCTTATACAGCAGTGCCCTTTAGATCTATCTCTATTGTTTGTGTCAGGTAGGAGTTGGGCTGATTCGGTTCTCAGAGTTATCAACTACAAAGGGAAATCAACATGATGATGAAGCTAAGCGGCCTGCTCAGCTCTGTGGACTGAAGAGAGGTGCGTTGATTTGGGAAATGCTGCTGAGTGTGTATGCTAGCTCAAATGTGAAACTTCTCTATTGTGTAGTCGAAGGGGGCCTGTTATAACTGGAGACAGACATGTGATGTCACATCATCATCATCACATAATGCATGCAAAATGCACTCTAAATTTTATGATGACAGTTGTAAGTTTGATCAGCCCAGTTCATGCAGCTACTTGTCCGTTATTGGTTGTATATTGCTCTCACTCCACAGTTAATCAAACATGAGTCCTAAACTGAATGCAGCAGCCTATGCTCTTGCTCTGTTTCTTGGTAAACTCTTCATGAAGCTTACCGTCTGTCCTTCTCCTTGACTCTACAATATCATTTCTGTTTTATGATCTGAAGGTCTTCTCTTCTCCTGCACAAAAGGTGAAAGCTCTATAACACTCCTGATTACCTTACCAGACTGGTTCAGCCAGGCACCCAAGATGACCATTGCAGGAAGAATCTAGATGCTCTGCCCAATTTGGCATTGACGGTATTCTTTTTCTTTTAACAATCTTTCATTTTCTGAACTGTGTGGGTTCATACCTCCTGTATTTTTCAAACCTAGATGACAGAACATTTAGATATATAATAACTTGAATCTCTGGGGCTGAAGGACTGTGAGCAATAAATTTAATTTAACGGTCATTCCTTCATTTCCTTTTACAGCTGATTTGATGATGATGATGTGCTGCTCATCGCCCTGATGAATATCGTTGTTCAGTAGTGTGTCACACCTTTCTCCAACTCTCCTTTCACATCCATTCATCAAACTCCTAAGCCTCTTCCCCCAGGCTTTGTGATTTATTGAGGTGTGACTTAAGTTAAACCATAAATATATCACACACTTGTTGTTGCGGATGTAGTGAAAGTGACACCAACTTACTGCAGGATCTTCTATTACATCAGCAATAGCCCACACCATTAAGAAGGCACCTTCAGAAACTCTGCAGTAAGGTTTTGGAAGATTGAGATAGTTAGCAGCCATCACTTCATTTATTCAGGTGAGAAAACTATGGAGTGAAGTTGATGTAAATATATAATTTACCGTCGTAATTTCTATGCAGGTAAGTACTTAATCAATAATAACTCAATCAGAAAGAAAGAAAACAGAGTCCGTGGTGTTAGAGTTCTTAGGGGTTTTATTCCTTAAAAAGGAATGGTCTAGACCAGAATATCATATTCTTCCCACCACAGGGGTGGAAGAAGGGATAGAGAGCGCGCGCGCTACATTTTATTGACAGTACATAGCTTATATACTTAATTCATGTCATGGAAAACAGTACAGTAGGCGTAAACAGCTGAGAGAAGACAAGATAACAGTAGCCACGTGTTACTAGTACGTAATCAGAAGGCGTGGACTAGGCGTGAGCTGGAGACGTCACAGATAGGTGTCACAAAAGGGGTGGCATTAAGCAGAAATGTTGCAATGTCAGCAGAAATCGGAAGCTTGGATGCACGCGCAGCTGCATGACGTGTGATGGACGTGAAACTGGAGGGTGCAGGGGGCTTGACATTTGCACTGACGGAAAGAGACAGAAGTCTGGCATGTCAGATCAACTTGTGCTTCTATCATATCTGATATCTGGTGTTTAGGAACTGAGCTATCTGGGCAGAAAGGTCTCTGGGGCAGAAGCTATTCTATACTGACTGTGAGTGCGTGTATAAGCGCCTGAGTGTCTGCATGAGAAGCGTGGGCATGGGCCTTCCATGGGAGCATGGCAACAGAAGCTATGAATTACTTGCACAGAGACAGGTCGGCCCTTTGGCCCTGTAGCTGAGGGGGGTGTTTACTGAAGCTAGCAGGCAGGAATGTATTTTCGAGGAGCAGAACAGATAACTCGAAGGTTATAGTCAATCTTGGCAGGCAGCAGGCTGAGCTGAACGCGCTGGGCCGCGCTAGAAGTAAGGCAGAGTTCACGTGTACGGGGGCAGCCTGGGCAGCCTGGTCTGAGGCTCCCGGAGTCAGGAGGGAGAAAAAGGCTCGATGGCAGATATTCTGGGCCTACTTTGCCAGAGCTAAAAAAACGTAGAATACACTACAAAAAGACGTTGGCATAGTATACTTAGGAACGGGCTATCCAACCCATTCAGGGTGGGTCTGAAAGAAGACATGTTGACGTTGGACGCAAATGTATTTGCGTCTTCATAGCTGGTACAGGAGGGAAGTTACATGCACTTTAACTCGTACATGGAGACGGTGGGGTACACGCTAGGGAACACAACTTGACCAAAATTTATATTTCCTCAAAGTGAACTAGTTTAGTTAGTAACTAACTTCTACTGAAGGCTAAGATGTTGCTTATCTAAGTTTTTGTAGGCAATATAGGCATAGGCAATGGCATTCCTCCTTAGTGGTCAATATAGTTACGAATTGTAGTAGGACAAGGGTATACCTATCTAACTGGTATACACATATCAATATTTGAAGCATAAGATAACATAATGATTTCTCTTTACAAACAAAATGATTTTTTTTCTTTTAAATGACTTCCTATTAAAAATAAAAATAAACAGTCACTTGTTTTTTAAAAAAAAGAACAATACATGACCTCCTAATAATGAGTAAGGCATTATGGACTATGCAGCACAAGTATTCGTGATATGCTAACTTACTAGAGATATGCTAACTTGTGGTGTACTTTGCTCATTTCTGCCTTCTGCAGCTTGGACAGCTGTAACGGACAATTTATTTTCTTACTGTAATTCCAATGGCCCTGCTCTTCTCTGGCTGCCTTTCAATTCGACCCTGACTCCAAAGAGGCAGATTAATAATATTAATACTATTTCACACACATCACTTATAACGTGGATGCACTGTCTGACATAAGTAGACCGAGAAAACAATGACACACTGCAGTATAGAGAAAGGAACAGGATGTTGATATTATTTGGCACGTTCATCACAGAGTATGCCATCCACCAATCTTTAAATAAGGCAATGGGGGCCAGATGTAGGTAGCCCTTTACCGATCGGAATCAGCCGAAAATACCGATTTTCGGCCGTTTCCGATCGGTAAAGGGCTATCGAGATGTAGGGGCACATTTTCGGTATTTTTACCGAATCGGTATCATTACCGAATCGGTAAATTTACCGATTCGGTAACATGTACCGAATCTGTAAAATAATTACCGATTCGGTAATATTTACCGATTCGGTAAAAATACCGAAAATGCAATGTAGGTAGCCAATTTACAATTGGCACATGGCTTACAGAATCGGTATTTTACCATGGAATACAAATCCATGGTAAAATACCGATTCCTGTGTACATGCACATCTGTGCATGTACACATGTGCCATGTGACAGACAGACGTGCCCTTAGGGCATGTCTGTGTGCCACATTGCACACATGCCCGTTTTGGGGGTGCTAGAGGGTGTCAAAGTGACACCCCCTGCACCCTTGACAAAATCGGTAATTACCGATTCAGTAAATACCGATTCGGTATTTGAATTGAATCCTATGGGCTTTAATGGCCCATAGGACTCAATAGCAAATACCGATTCGGTATTTACCGAATCGGTAAATACCGAATTTGTAAGGAATCGGTAACGATTCCAGATGTTGGGACCTACATCCCATTTACCGATTTTGAAATACCGAATCGGTAGCATTCGGTATTTCAAAATCGGTAAATCGGATTTACCTACATCGGGCCCTAGTCCCTCTTTACTCCCCGACTTTTTCCTCCACCACAAATTATTTTCCTAAAGTACCATCGCTCGGCAGAAAGAAAACTTACTCTACTGCAGGGTAAGTTAGAGGGATTAAGTGAGGTAGAGGTTTGGCTATAGAATAGTGGGGTGTCACTGAGTGTCAGTCACTTTAATTGATGGATGACAAAAGGGAAACATTTGAACAGGTGTAAATCTGTTATGTAAGCCATCAAACATATATACATAAATCACTTGGCCAGAAAAATGTGGTCATGGCAATAATGAATGTAAAAAAAATGTTGTCTGCTGGGACAAAACATAGGAAAGAATAAAGGACAAAGTACTAGTATGGGGTGACTAAGTGAGCACTAGAAAACACAGCACACCCTGTTTTGTAATGCATTGCAAACTTTGTAAATATTGCTTTAACTGAAGCAGATGCACATTGTACAGCCAACACTGCAGTGCCAAATTGAAATGTGTTGCAGTTAGGTCACGGGTGATGAAAAGCCATGGGAAGAGAGGTAATGAATGGTGATAGGTGGGATATCTCACTAGCTTAAAAATACAGTGAGTATACTTAATTTCTCAATAGGCAAGCAATGTGACTTACCACCAACTGCCACTGCTGTCGCTGGGACTCGCCCTCCAAATGCCTCTTTTGCCTCTGGTGTACTGGCACTGCTGCTGGCCCTGGCACTGGTGGCCTGTGCAGCTAGAAAAACAATTAAACAATTTAGGCACAAGATATGCCTACGCTTATTGATTTTTTTAAACAAAATACATCCGCCATACCTCACTACAGTTTGGTTAGCAGTATCTTTTATCAAAACTGTTACTTTGGGCGCTTTGTTGCCATTGGTTGACAATGTTAGAAAAGCCAGGTAGTCAAGCCAACCAAAAACATTCTGTAATGGAGGGGCAGAGCTACAATGACTCTGAGTAATTAAAGTGCAATGAAGGGATGGAATAATGGTCAATGAAGGACATATAGTGTCTTGTTTGGCAAATACAATAGGACGACATTCTTTCCTGCCATGCAGCACCATCATGTAAAATGCAAGTATACTGTATAAATGAATATTAGCACAACATTAGGGGGATCCACCATGACCATGGCTACCCTCTCATTTTAACTGCTTGTGCATGACCAAGAAAACTAAAGCTTTCTCAACAAACATGATAGTGAATAATACTAGCCTACATGGGCCTGCAATCTTCTAAAAAGTACTAAAAATCTGTTTTCTTAGTCTTACAGTACTACTAGATATATACGAGAAGAGGGAAAGCTTACTAACAAAGCAAAATAAATCTACAGACTAAGTATAGACAGAAAGAAGTCAGCTACAGAAAAATTAAATATAGAAAAAATAGGATAATAGAGGGATAACAAGAATTTAACAAACATTAGACAGACAGTAGTTGAAAAAAAGTAGACAGTATAACAAAAATAAATGAGGGAAACTGAAAATGATTTCAATAGTGGGGAGAGGTTAAGTTAGGGAAATAATAATATTGAAAGGACTAACTAGGGCTAGCAGAAAAATCTGCTGTGGCTGCATTGCTGGTGGTTTCACCAGCCGGGGCACTGGTGGTGTCAGCCCCTCCTTTGCCCCGCCTTAAAGCCCTCTTGCACTTAGGTGCTTATGTAATAAATAAACAAGATAAAAAAAGCTTAGTGGTCTAGTTCATCTCCCTAAAAATATTTTGACAGCAAACACAGTAGCATTCAATCAATCAATCAATCGAGTTTGTTAAGTGCTACTACACACCTGTGAGGGACTCAAGGTGCTGGGGTAGGGGGGTTTTGTAGGTTCCAGTCCATCAAGGAGGGGGTCTGTCGAAGAGCCAGGTTTTGTGGTTTATTGTGAAGATGGGGAGAGATGTTGTCTGTCTGAGGTGGAGAGGGAGGGAGTTCCAGGCTCTGGCCACGAGGAAGTAGAAGGAGGGCCGCCTGATCTGGTCCTTCTGGTGCGGGGGACCACAGTGTAGGAGAGCTGGGCTGATCCTAGGGTCCTTTGGGGTGTGTAGAATTTGAGTCGGCTGTTCAGGTATGCTGGTCTGGTTCGCGGAGGGCCTTGCGAGCGTGGGTGAGCATCTTGAAGGTGACTCTAGCTTCGATGGGAAGCCAGTGGAGTGTGCGCAAATGCTGGGAGATGTGGCAGTGTCTTGGCAGGTTGAGGAGCAGTCTTGCGGCGGCATTCTTGATGTTCTGTAGCTTGCCTGTGAGATTTTTGTTTATTCAGGCATAGAGTGCGTTGCAATAGTCAAGTCTGCTGGTGACCAGGGCGTGAGTGGCAGTCTTTCTGTGTTCGAGGGGGAACCATTTGAAGGTCTTGCATAGGAGGCGGAGGGTGTGGAAGCAAGAGGACGAGACAGCGTTGATCTGGAGGTCCATTTTGAGTTCAGACTCCAGGATGATTCCCAGGTTGTGTGCGTGATCCATAGGGGTGGGTGGACTTCCGAGGGCAGGGAGCCACCAGGTGTAGTTCTAAGTGTCAGGGTGTGGGCCCATGATGAGTTCTTATGTTTTGTTGGTGTTTAGTTGAAGGCAGCTGTTTTTCATCCACTTGGCGATGGCTTCCATACCTTTTCAAAAATTGTGTCTGGCGGTGTTTGGTTCGTTGGATAGGGAGAGGTTGAGTTGGGTGTCATCTGCGTATGACACAATGTTGAATCCGTAGGTTCTGACGATGGGGGCGAGCGGTGCCATGTAGACGTTGAAGAGAGTAGAGCTGAGGGATGACCCCTGGGGGACTCCGCAGGTGGTTGGTGTAGGGTCTGAGAGGAAAGGTGGGAGTCTGACCCGCTGGGTTCTGCTGGAGAGGAAGGAGTGGATCCAGTTGAGGGCCTTGTCTTGAATCCCTGCATCTGTGTATTATGGTGTGGTGAGAGACTGTGTCGAACACCGCTGAGAGGTCGAGGTAGATGAGGGCTGCTGTTTCTCCTTTGTCCAGTAGGATGCGGATGTCTTTTGTTGGTGTGAGGAGGGCGGATCCTTGCTGTGTTTTTTTTCTGAAGCCGGAGTCGTAGGGGAATGATATGGTTGCAAGGGAGCTGTTTATGGTGGGTTGGAGCATGGGTGCGATGGTGTCGGCGGCTCTTTTAAAAATGTGGTGGGGTCAGGGGTCCATGGGAGCCCAGGAGTGGGTTGAGTTATTATTATTATTATTATTATTATTATTATTATTATTATTATTATTATTATTATATTCTTATATAGCGCCAGAATCGACCCCCGAAGGGGTATCTCCGCCCTTGCCTTGGGAACCCGTCCTGGTTTTTCCCTGTGAGATAGCCCCTACAGGGCATCCCCAAGGTGAAAGCCAGGCATCCCGCCGCGGGGGGGCCGTTGTGGAGATTAAGCAAGCTTAATGCCCAGAGTTGCAGAGTGTGAACCCATGATTAGGTCAGGCACCGAAGCGAGAATTATCGAGTCCGTGGACATTTGAGCTCAACACCCTGCCGCGTCGGGAATTGGACCCTGGTCCCGGGTCTGACCTCTGATTCAGGGTCTGCCTGCTCTAATCAGTGAGCCACAGTGTGTCTTCAGTGGTGAGGGCTGTCCAGTTGCTGATCATTGGCTTCATGGTGTCGGGTGTGGTTGGTTAGGGTTCAGTGTGTTGGTTGTCTTCATCGAAGTTGTTGTGGATGCTCTTGATTTTATGGTGGAAAAAGATGCTCATTTTTTCTCAGAGGTCCTGCAAGGGTGGGATGTCGGTGGACTCCCTGGATGGTTGAGCGAACTCATTGATAATGTTGTGTGTGTGGGTGGAGTTTCTTTCTTCGATGGCTGTTTTCCTCTTTTTTCTGATGAGTTGGTAGTGGAGTTTGATGGTGGCTCTGAAGTTGTTGTGTGCTTCTGCCGATTTGGTGTTCCTCCAGTCTTTTTTGAGGCAGTGGCAGGTGTGTCTGGACTCTCGAAGTTCGGTGGTAAACCATCTAGCTTTCTTGGCATGGGTGTTGTACTTTTCTAAATCAGATCACCTATAGTACTAGTAGTATTGAGATTACCTATTTCTAATTTCCTAAACCTAAGCCCAATTCCTAATTTTCCAAACCTAAACTACATGTGGCACTACTAATGCATTTCAGTGAATTATGGATGCTTCCCAACCCATTTTAATGGGCCAACTCAGTCTCCTTTTCCAATGCATCGGTGCAGACTACATATCACTGGGAGATTGGGTCAGTATGAGCTACATAAAGAATGGCACAGAGGACTCTAACTAACTGAAATTACTACGACTATCTGAGTGACAAGACTGAGAAGTCTGCATGACTTCTTAAATAATCAGCCCAAGCGAGTGCATATGAGTACAATTAGGTAGCGCTGAGTACCTGGGAGCTCAAGCTGGATCACCTAATATTCATAACGTTACATAAACTTAACTTATCTCTGAGTGTAAGCAGCATGCTATTTGAAAAAAAAATTGCATTTTTTAAAACAAACAATAAATAATTGCTCACTGAGCCCCACAACCTTGACACCCTGCAGGTTGAGCAGGTCATGTTTGCAGTCGATGATGTCAGCCCAGCGGTGTAAAAGCTGCTGGACCCCAGTGTTCCGGCACACACACTGGCACACTCTCCACCACAGCAACAGATATTCCCACAGGGCATACCCCCTCCCAGGCCTGCCACCTGCTGTTGGGTTGAAAGGGAGGTGGCGCTGCACACAAAAACACGTGCAGCCACTCAGTCTATGAAAAATAGGGTGGGGCTGCACCTCTTGGTGGTGCCAGAAATTGCATGGTGTGCGCATTGTAGCAGCTGGACGGGCAGCCCCGCTAGCTCCCTTGCAGACATGGCGCGGTGAAGAAAAAATAGAATAGAAGGAAATGAAGCAGAAGAGAAGAACAAATTAAATAGAAAGTGACAACAAAATAAGTAAAAATGGTGACAGAAAAGTAAACAAAAAAGACAAAAACGTAAAATACACAAACACAAAGACACACACTGATAAAAAAAAGATAAAGATGGGATGAATGTGCGGGGTGGGGAGGATTAAGGAAATCAGGCCCAGCACCATACAGAAAACAGAAAGCAGGAGAAACAAAATGGCCATGCCCATGTGGACCGCGTGGTGCCTTTGCACTGATTTTTCAGTGCACATTGCACTACTTGCAGGTAACAAAAGCTGCACGAGTGCACAAACGAGCACTTCCACCCTCTGAGTTCCACAGGATCTTGCTGAGTTTTTTTTGGCACCCTGCAGCATTCTGCAGAGCAAAACTCCTCGCAAGTTTCGCCCAGGCCTAATAGCAAGACATTTTCTTTGTAGAGGGACACTGCATGTGTATCACCAATAATCAGAACAACCCAGCTCTTTGCTGACTGATGAAAGCAAAGCACCAGGGGCTCAATCGCTAATGCAAGCAGTGAAAATTGCCACAGCTCGGGGCGCTAGCGGGCACACATGCAAGATGGCCACACTTGCGTGAGGCTCTTGCAGATCAGGAAACACATCCAACATTCTTCTGCTCAAATGCTGGCAAACTGAAGACAATGCAGAAGAAATAGCCAGCGGAGCACCAGGGGCACCTCGTGAGGACACCAAAATTGTCTGAGGCAGCCTGAACGTGAAGGAAAGCGCTGAGCCCCAGGCTAAGATGGCAGCCATGCCCTGAACTCGACTGCTGCTATGGAAGACTTCGGGCACTGTGGCAGACACGTCAACGTCTGCGGTGAGAGGAGCTTGTCATACAGACGCGCTAGGAGAAGTGAGGGAATCCCCAAGCAGCAGGAGACATTGGCGGCCGAAGGGACCTGGATGCAAAAACAGACTGATCCTGATGATGACCAAACCATGAGTAGGGAAGCCGTGAGCTGCGGTGTTGTAGGCCGACATCTCCTCCACCGCTTGTGGTACCCAGTCGGAGCAAGGCTGCGAGGCGGCAGCGAGAGGATCAACACCTCGCCCTGCTTGACAGAGGGCAGACTGAGGCCTGGAGCTGAAGAGATGCAGTGATTAAAGGCCTCGGCCCAAACAACGGTGAACAAAGGCACAGAGCAGAGACATAGGCATGAACCGCGCGATCAAGGGAAGACACAGGGGGCCTAATGCCTGGGGCACTTGCAGAACAACAGAAATTCTGACAAGATAAAAGTAGAGACTGCACTGCGTGGGAGAAAAGATGACAGTCCAGAGTGAGAGGGCCCATACATTCAAATTGAGCCTTGCTGTGTGTCTGGAGAAATACCTAGCTAACAAGGGGATGGCAGATGAGTACAAAGCAACACAGCGCAGGCCTTCAACGATCCCAAGAGAGGGCCTTCCTGCACGGGCAGGTAAAAGCTCAAGAAAGCTCTTTTGGCTGACGCTGAAAGGAGACTGCCTGGGGCCTACTGGCAGGGAGGGCTGAAAAACCTCAGAAGCCTGAAGGTAACACTGTCAAGCCTACGAATAAATGCCGGGGAAGCAAGAAGCAGAGTCAGACACACACAGTGTGGAGATAATGGTTGACATAGCGGACCCAACCCGTGAAGATCAGGGACACGGGTGGCCTCCCCCCCAAAGGGACAACAAAGAACCGAGGGGACATGGCAGAATAAAACACACGTGCCGGATTAGGGAGCAGCAGCCTCGGGAACCAACAAAAGGCCTGACTGAGTAGCAAAATAGGTCAAGCATAACCCACAACAACCGTGTGGGTGGAGGTACTACAAGTAACCTGAGGCAAAACAGAAACGCATATGAGACCCAGGACTCTATCCTCCCGGCTGGCCATAGGGAAGAAACAAAAGCCAATGAACACAGAATTGGCAGCAGGGGAAAGGCTGATGGGAAACAAATCAAGCTACAATTTGAAACTCGCAAGTCTACCCAAACGCAAGGAGACCCCTTAGGCACAATGGCAGAGGTGTGAAGCCCAGGCACCCAAACCTCGTCAGAGGACCTTAAAGAACTCCTACTCATTATGAAAAACATCCTCACCTCCATAGAGGCTAAAATGGACACCTTTTGTACATGCATGGACAATATTACCCACAAACTGGATCAACATGACGAATGTATCAAAGAAGCAGAACAACACATCTCAGATCTGAAGGACACATCCACTGGACGCAAGGAACAACTATTAAATATGGAGCACCTCTCAAATATTATAGCAGCTAAAAATGAAGACCTAGAATCGGGATCACAAAGAAATAGCCAACAAAATCTGGAAATACCAGAGTCCACTGACAGATTGGAAGACTACGGTGAACGCCTGCTCACAACGTTGTTCGAAAGAGATGCCTTCTCAGCGATGCTAATAGTGGAGAAAGCGTACCGATCATTGGCCAGAGGACACCCACCGGGAGCCCCTCCGAGCCTGATAATCGCAAGAATACAAGATTTTTGGGACCAGGACACTGTGCTGCCACTAGAGAGGGAAAAGCAGCCATTATCATTTGTGAGCACCGTGGTGGCTATCTACCCGGACTTTACAATGGCGGTCTAGGAGGCCCGTAAAAAATTCCTTCCAGTAAAGAAGAAACTCCAGCAGCCTAACATCGCCTAAGCCATGCTGTTCCCAGTGCATCTTCAAATCACGCACCAAGGCAAGCAGCACCTCCTCACAAACCTACAGCATGTGGCTGACCTCCTGAAAACCACAATCAGAAAATCACCTCCACAAGAAACAACATCTAGCTCATCCAGATCCAGAGCTGCTTTATCGGACATAGAATGAGACAGCAGCCACAACACATTTATTACACAATGACAAACTCGGATCAAGATCACCAATGGTCCATATTGAGGCGATAGCAACAGACCCTCTTTGAGGGGCACAAAGTGAGGACATATAATGCTATTCAAGAAAAGACTGCTACAATCGCTTTACCTCAGATGCATAATTGGTCCAACCTGAAATATGGGACATGATATACTATCCTGAGCACCCTCGCACATACGAGGAAGAACTGTGACTCCCTCTTGCATTTACCCAGAAGGATATCCCTAACATGAACTGGGTTAATGTTTTCAATGTTGAAACGTTATGGATTCTCAATGGGGACGCAGTTATGGGGTTAATCGGGTGGGGGGGCAATATATCACAGCACAATTGGGCTGCTGCTGTGGAAGGAGGGTGGGGGCAGAAGTTCATGACACGAAACAGCAACAAAGCCATAGATATTGACGTAAAGCATGACAAAACCTTGATATGACACATGACTATTGCATCCGCCACACGCTTAGAGACACATACCATAAAGGAGCCGTCCTGACCCCACTAGCTATAATATTGCTACATGGAATGTATGAGGCCTTGGAAATCCTCGAAAGTGCAGACACGACATAGCACATTTAGACAGACACAACATACACTGTGCTATGCTACTGAAAACACATATTGGCGGGGACCAGCAATCCTAATTAAAAATAGTGTGTTGTATATAGCCATGGGCTCTCAAACAGACCCCCAGGGTATATAGTATTATGTGAGGAAAAATGGCTTCCCAATCCATAACATTTGTCTGTTTTAAAGACCCAACACAGATGACCCCGAATTCTTCAATATCCTATGGGGGAAAATACTGGACATTGGATCCACCCATATAGTAAGGATTGCTCGCACCAGCAGGCCTACCACTATTAGAATGCTCAGCGCCAATTAAGAGATATAACTATTGAACATGGACTGATAGACACCTGGCGAGACCTACACCTGACTGAAATGGAGGGCACCTGTTACTCTACTGTACATTACTTGTGGTCATGCATAGACAGCTGGCTAATCCCTAGAGGACTGAAAACATGGTTGATCAAGTCGAGGCACCTACCATGTACATACTCCGACCACTCACCGGTGCTGATTACACATACCCCACCTTGTGTGTCGATGCCATATCAGTCCTGAAGGCTGTCTACGCACACCCTGCTGGACGTCCCTTTCCAGACTAAGCTGGAGCAGGAGATAGAAGAGTTCTTCCCATGCAACATTAACACAGTGCCCCAGTTCTCCAAAATATGGGAAGCATTCAAAGTTACCATTCGGGGGATATGCATCGCAAAGGGAGGTGGGATTCTGAAAGATATTCGGAAAACAGTTCAAAAACTGGAAAGCAAGCCGAAACGACTAGAGACTCAAATGCAATATGAATACACTGCTTACTTTCAAAGACAAATAAGAGAGACAATGTCAGAATACCAGGAGACAGCCGATAGGTAGTGTAAGTTCAGAGGGAAATACCACAGAGCTCAACAGTATGGGGAGGGGAGAGACCAGGGAAATCACTAGCAGAACTGACCCAGGCACCAAGATTCTCGAGCACTATCCTGGAGATTGCTGACGAGTGATCAAACAGAGACACCCCAGACATACTAGAAACATTTTTCAAATTCTATAGCACACAGCGTGCAGTCAGTAGAGTTTCAATCATATTTTGAGGATACAGGACTGGGATGGCTGGGGGATGACCAAAGGGAATCCCTCCTGGGTGACTTCGAGGATGAAGAGATTTGTGCTGCAATTATGCATCTGCAGTCTGGAAGGGTCCCTGGCCTTGACGGGCTTACAGTAGAATTCTGTAAGACCTTTAGCGATGCTCTCATCCCAATTCTTAAAAATGTCAATGAAGAAGCAAGGGAGAGAGGTATGTTCCAGTCAACAATGCGCGAGGTACTCATCATATCCATACTCAAACCCGGTAAAACGGGCGATAGGTGCGACTCATATAGGCCGGTATTCCACATTAACTGCAATGCTAAAATCCTAGCACAGATAGTCGCAAATCGAATAAGCCCTCTCATGAGTGCCTTGGTACTGCTGGACCAATCAGGGTTTGAGCCTGGGAGAGCGACATCGCACAACTTGGGTACCCTCTTTGCCGTGCTGCAAGATATTGACCCAGAGTTGAACGGGTGGCGGTCTCTCTAGACTCCACCAAAGCATTCGACTCCCTGGAGTGGGATTACTTGGATAGTGTTCTGAAACCAATGGGATTCCCTCTCCTTTCCTAGCCTGGTTCCAATTGCTCCATACCAAGCCATAGACAAAAGTACTAATTAATGGGACATGCTGCCCCAGTTTTCACATCACAAGAGGGATGAGGCAAATTTTAATTTCACTATACGCCGATGACCTCACCCTATACCTCTGAGACCCTGAAGTAAGCCTCAATCTTATACTACGCAAATTCATTCATTTTGGAATGTACTCCGGAGTCAATATTAATAGAAGTAAATCCCAGATATTTCCTCTTACTGACTTTGCCAAAAGATACAACCCAGATTATCCCTTCACCTTGTGTGATAGCGAAGTGAAGTACCTAGGCATTGTAATAACCAGAGACAGTGAAGAACCTATGAGAGCCAACTACAGGTGGGTGCTGGAAACACTGAATAATACCATCACCAGATGGAATAAAGTAGAGAAGAATAGAAGGGTCTGTCAAATGTTTCCCATAGACAGTGCTCCTTCTATAAACCAATGACAACTGTACTTTTAAATGAGCCACATAATAAATGTGAGTTCACCATGAAATATAAGAGTTAGCAAGGCCCAATTCAATCAATGAAATCCACCTTAGTTTATACAGTGTAACATAAGACACCGAATAGCCATATGTGTCAGCACTTTTTCACAATAATTTTTATTTGAATCCTTTGACAGTACATTACATTGCACAGCCATCTTTGGAATGTACAACTTAGAAATCCATATAGGCAAATCAGTGCTCAAAATGTTTAACTTGTTTACATCCTAGCAGCCACTGGCCTTTACTAATATTTCAGATACTAATCACACTGTCATATCTATTGATTCATATTGTGACTAGAGGAATCTTTCTTTTCTTACCTCCATTGGTCCAAGTGGTTTGCTGCTTTTTGCAGTCTTCCTGCGATCTCCTCTTCAAATTGGACGATATATTGGTTTTGTTGGTACTCTCGGTGGTCATATATTTTCCGCTTGTTAGTTTTTTCCTACAACTAATGTCAACTTGTTACTTGATGTTTGCTCAGTTGATGCAGCTTTATTTTTTGGTTTAATTGATTCCTGATCAGAGTGCCGATCCTATGAGTAACACAGTTTTTAACATCAGTTCCATACTTTTGAAAGTTGCCAAGTTGGTAGAACTTTTGTGAAGGGGAATTGGTTAAGGACGTACTGATTGAGTCTTGCCAGAGTGTTCCATAGTTCTGATAGACTCAAGCACGTTGCTCAGAAGCACCATACTGCATTCTACGCAACGTGGTCATACGTGGCAGAATGTCACTTGATGACTTTACATAAGGGAAGTGATGCAGCTGCTTAAGACAACTATGGCATGGCTCCCAGACATCATCATGATGCAACAGTAATAAGTAGGAGAACAGATCCTGTACACACACACGTGTGGTAAATAGTCCGGGTGTGAGGACTAAAGATTCTACTGAGAGAAAGTACTTGCTTCAAAAAAGAACGTAGGATATTGAGATTCGTGTGAATAAAGTTTTTTATAAGTCATATAGTGGACAGTACAGTAAGATAGTAGCCAGCCGACACGTGTTTTGTCACACCGTGAAGCAGGTGTAACTTATCAGGGCTGTAGGGCTACAGAAGTGGCGAGATCGATAGAGCACGGAGCGGTGGATATCTAACCCCGTCCGTGTGTGTACTGGAGGCGATGAACGCCATGGAGCTGCTGGACTGTCAGGCGAGAGGTAAAGGGTTACAGGGCGAGTGGCGTCCTGGTCTTCGAAGCGGTGCCTGCAGCAAAGGAGGAGCGCACACGATACGTGCGTCTGGGATCGAGCGGCATCCGGGTAGTTCCGATCCACTACCCGGATGCCGCTCGATATCCTACGTTCTTTTTTGAAGCAACTACTTTTTTTCGGTAGAATCTTTAGTCCTCACACCCAGACTATTTACCACACGTGCGTGTGCACAGGATCTGTTCTCCTTCCAGTTGGTCCAGGCCTCCCTAGACCATTTCAGGAGTGTTTTTACCGAAGGGTTTGTGTTCCCCTGTCCTGCTTTGCACCGCGTGCCTACTGCACACCTATCTCAGCCACAAGATCACACTGCTCAGAGCGCCACTACTTCCTACTCTCCCAACACAAACCCAGTCTCTAACCAAAACAGTAATATGTAAATGGAACTTAAAAAGAAGGGATGGCCAATAATAGCCAGATAAATGTTAGGTGTTCTGTGAGGGTCTGACAGAATTCGCAAAGGACACTACCTGAAGCTTCTGGAACCTCATATTATCTAAGTCTATCAAAAGTATATTGCGTTCTTTTACAGTAAACACGTTTTCTTTTCAGGAGTTTAATGCAAGGATAACTTATAGCCAGGAAAAAGTATGCTTTAAAAAATTCTAATCGAGCAAATAGTCCAAAATGTTTGGATTTATTAGACAAGGATACACAAAGTGTTTCACCTTTTGCTGACTCCACTCTATGCTGGTGACCCTGATCTTCTGATGCCAGACACGCCCCCCTTTTTTTCTTCTGATGCAGGGTGTAACCCTGACCAGCTCTGCAGCCAGCAGCCAGCATTGTTGGTAGATACCTCTACATTAAATAAGCATCAGCAAAGTCACTAGCTCTGGCATTGACCAGCAGATTTTCGGCAATTCTTGTTTTGTTTTGTCATGGTTTTTGCCAAACTTTATTGTTCAGGAAGTTGCTGGCCCTCATCAATCCAAAACAATATATTGGCTAAAGAGAACATTTTTGTTTTTTTGTCTCAAAAAAGCACACATTTCCATAATACTCCATGGCACTGTAAGGAGCTCCTTTGAGTGTGAAAGTACTCTTTGTGAAAGGCCAGCATGCCAAACCTTGCAGTGAAATCAGTCAATGGATGAAGTGGGCTGACACATTACTGAAACATTGCCTCTTGATACACACTGGAGTGGGTGGAAAAGAAATGTGAATGACACAGACTAATGAATGAAATATGGCTGAGAACAGGAGAAGAAGAAGTAAATACTTATAATATACGTAAATCAAAAGGTTTTGGCTACAAGGACATTAAAAGCAAATCGGTTTGGCATTGTCTGCTATCTCTTGTATTTGTGAAAGAATGCATGAACAAAACAAGGGAAGGAAAGGAAGGAAGGAAGGAAGGAAGGAAGGAAGGAAGGAAGGAAGGAAGGAAGGAAGGAAGGAAGGAAGGAAGGAAGGAAGGAAGGAAGGAAGGAAGGAAGGAAGGAAGGAAGGAAGGAAGGAAGGAAGGAAGGAAGGAAGGAAGGAAGGGGAAGGAAGGAAGGAATAAAGCATTGTCCAGACAGATCTTTTGTGTGTAAAAAGGACCACTCAGTACTGCACAGTAGCTTACAAATATACATAATGGCAGATGAAACTACCCATGGTGACATTCTAACAGTTCACACCCCTAAAACACAATACTCTCCACACATAATAGACACAACATAATGAGGTACATGATGAGGTATTGCTATCAAAAGGCAGGCCAATTGTCTTTGTTAGGGTGTCACCACATTAATAAAGACAGAACCATGCCATAATAGCCAATACGTTCCCAATGATGTTCATTACCTAATGTGCTGATTCGTTGTTACCTTTGTGGTTGTCAATAAAGCATTGTCATTAGCTTCATTATTACATGAAATGATTCACTGTGACAATGTCATTAATAAAGCATTTCAATTTCAACAAACTCGTTGAATGGTGTTTTCTTCTACCTTAACCATGCTGCAAAACAGCCTTTGGCCCCATCAACAGGATTTGCTACTTTCCAGAGCCTTTTGACAGAATTGAAAAATTCTGAGAATACTTAAAACCTTGGACTTCTTCTCCCATGGTCATTGATATGATTTCATGGGAGGATTAGGTTGACATAACTAAGACTTCTGGCAACACCAAACCCCTCTACTTTATAAATTCTTGGTACCTCTTCATTTCCTGGGGCAACCCAGAAGCAGAAAAATGTAATTCTGTAGCACCCCAAAGAATTCCAGGGTAATTGTTTGCTTGAGGACTTGCATAGTTGATGAGCAGCCTCACGCTGCAACAATGTCTTTCTTTTTTATTCTTTTTGTTAGTAAAGTTGCAGCTGCACACTTTGATGTTTCTTTTTACAAAGTGGCCTTACACTGCAACTGTTTTTAAAGCAGTGAACCCCTGCCCCAAAAGGGGGCAACCGGTGAGTGCCTATTTATGGGACCGCATGGGGAGTTCACTTCTATGAGGCCTACCAGCTCCCATAGCCAGGACAGCTATTGTGTGTCAGCATGGAACCAACACTGTCTTCCCCTGCCAGTGCTCCAATGCCTGTGGTTTGGGAGACTCATGCTGCCTCTATTTTTCTGTCTGCAGACTGTGCAAGTGAGGGTGGATATGCAGGCTGCCTCCAGCTCCCCCTAAACATGGATCCAGCAACAGAAGTGTGTATCCTGTGATACTCCCAGGGGCCCTGCCTACTCCGGGAGCTTTCTGACTTTGGATCACAGTGGTGTTATTCTTTGTTAGCCTTCCTCGCTGCCTTTAACCAGGCCATGGAAACTGAGGCCCCCCAGGACAAATACATTTCTTGGGAGGGGGCCTCACACATGCTCCCTCCTAGATTCACTTTCAGAACTTGCACTGACTCCCAGGTCCTCGACCTTCTCCAGGGGTATTCTATGGGAGACTAGATTCTTGTGGCGTTTTCTTGCCCTGTTGGGCTGCTTTGGCCACTTTTGGAGTTCGTTTGCTCTTCGTGAACAACCCTAGCCTCTAGGATGGGCCTCTTTTGGCCTCTAAACATTATAACCTTTGGAGAGCATATTTTCTTTGCTTTCTCTCTCTCTCTCTCTCTCTCTCTTCTCAGGTCATATCCTTGTCCACTGACTGTTGTTCTCTTCAGCTTGGGATCACCTCCAGTGGCATCCCGCAGTTTTCAAGGTAAAATTCCCTACGTGGCTGCACTCTTCAGTTCCCATAGCTACCAAGGCCATATGATGGGCACCTGTGTGATGGCAAAAGTCAGGGGGGAGGACTTTGATGAGGGTTACCCATGTGCATGCCCCTGGAGTCACTATTAATTGATGTAAGATTAGTATCTCTGACTGATCGATGAACACACTTGAGCGATTGGATCTATTGAACGGTGAGTGATGGCATTTTTCCTGATATCTAGTGCACATCGACCTAAAAAGAATTGCTCTTTAGTGCCAGGGCTGGTTGGCTTATAATTTACTTTACAAATGCTTTGTTCCATGTTTTGTCATTGTCTATTTTTTTGTTATACTTGTGTGATTCAACTATGATTTCAGGTTATACTAATAGAAGGGAAGTCATATTTTGTGTTTTCCACCTGCTTGCTAGGAAGCACCACACTCTTTTATTAAAATTAAATGTGATGTTCAATTAAAAAAAGCTATTGCAATAATATAGCCTCCATTTTCAATCAGCAGCATGTTTTCTTTTTTTTTAAAGGTTGTGGTGACCACAGCACCACTTTACCGAAGTTAGTCCCATTGTCTTAGACCATTCTTTTGTAGGCTTACACCATCACCTGCAAAGAAAAAGATGTTAACTGACACTAAGCTGATATATTCAGCCTCCTTTCTTTCCCAACTTTCTGTACAAGGTTTCAACTTTTGGAGGGAAACAGTAGATGTAAAATCTGTTTGGGGGACTAAAGATTGTCAAGTTCAGGGAACTGAGGCTTTATTTAGGGCCTACTTAATACCACAACAGCTGATTTCCCCGAACAAAACTGTGCAACAAACAATGCGTCTTGGCCTAGCAAAGATAAATGACTTGAACACCACACCACAGTTTCCTACTCTTGCACGCTTTGACAACTGGTAGCAGTTCATACTATATGATGAAAACACCATATACATTATGCTGCATAAGAGTAGACATAACTCATCAGATCCCAATTGAAGGGAATGGTTAGTATGACCATTAAACACTAACAAATGTCATGACAGATTCCTAGGTAACATCAGAGTATTTACTGCCCATAGGCCTGACATGTGTTATGTGCAAAATTAACATTCTGGGGTGGAACAATTTACAGTGTGGGAAAGCTGTGCCTTTATTGGCTGAACACCTCAACACTATCCCATGTGAAGCAGCACTTGTCTCATTTATCTGATGTATTCAAGAACGGAGCACAGAGGGAAAAGAAACACAGGTCGCCCTCCACTAAAAATTCATCCAAACACCAAAACCTGGTTTCTGAGGCGTACATTTTCAGATTTATGCCTATAAAACATATGCAAAATACTGTAGTTTTCTACATTACATACACTCCTCTTTCACTTTTTTTTATTATTTGTTGCAAAATGTTTTCCGCCTCTCATTAACACCTTGGCTGCTAGGCGTTTTCCCCCTCCTGTGCTGGGAATTACCATTTTGCTGTTTCCATGACGAGCTCAGCTCGTCATCAGCACACGACACCAGTGGGTGATGACGAGCTGAGCTTGTCATCAGCATCGAAAGGGTTGAAAACAGTTTTTACAAATGACAGTCTCCCAAAAGGTAAGTATTAAAGTCTTTTTGACTGAACTCCGTATACATTCAGCACCAGAATGATTTCCTGAATAAGCAATAATAATAATTCCCTGGGTAATATTGTATCATCCACAGTATACATGTTTGAGCAAGACTTGACTGTGTTACAACATGGCCAGTCCCTGCTTAGATCAAATCTTTTGTTGAGCTGGACACTGCAACATTGCAATCTGGCCACGTGTCATGGTGATACATTAATAGAATGGATCTGTTTTCACCATACCATCTTTCAGAACAACAGATAGGTATGCCATGGAAAGATGATAAATACACAATGTTACAAATTGAGAAGCTAGAGAGATTACCTTTTAATGTTGCTGAAATAGCATTTTCGGATTGAATAATCCATGGGTACATTACACAGTCCATCTCCACTTTTTGCTTCGGTACTGTCTACTAGACCATCGAGTGGGCAGGTCTGAACCGTTAGATGAAGGGTTCAAACATGAACAATGGGAACTTCCTTTCACGTTCTGGAGTAGGAATAAGTACACTGAAGTTTTCCTCAGTGGTTTGGCCTGTGAGAATACTTTAAGTGGGTCCCTCATGTGCAAGGACGCTTCTTTGCACGGGACTTGGAATTCGTCCGTGGCAAATCTTTCATGCCACTTAAAAGGGTCTCCAGCGTTCATGATGCGTCCAACTTTCAGATTGCTCTCAAATAGGAATTTACCTGGAATGAAGCCAGGGGTTGCCCATGTGATGACCGTATCTTTCATTGTAACATGTTGCACACAAGTCCTGTTACCAACGTCTGTGTAGCTAGGGAGGATGCGTTGTGGCATCCCATTATTCTTACCAATGTGCGCTTTGATGCCCTGAGCAAACTGAAAGCCTTATTGTTTCAGAAAGATGTGGTCTTAACTTCCTTTCATCTTCAGGTGGCACGTTCCTATTTGGAGATACAGGCGCTTCTCTGCACTAACTTCCCACAACATTTGGGGAGCTGGTCCATCGTATTTTTAACAATTCTAATTCGACTGGAATTGTAGGGCTTTTCAAGAACATAGGCTCCGGGTTGGTCAGCACCTTCCAGACCATGTTCAGAGTTATTCCTTCCTTCATCCCCTCTATTCTCCGAAGCATCTTTGGAGGTCTTCCGCTGGACCAGATTCTAGTAGCACCACAATGAAGGTCACAGTTCAAGATTAATTGAAGCTGGCTCTGCCTCACGTTCTATTGTGCCAGGAACGCATTGTGCAATTCTTTGGCATATCTTTGCTTTGAAAACTGGATGAACATTGGTTTCTCTTTTTTACAGCCAGTATGGCTTCATTGCAAACAGCCCGTGTTCCGCTGACTCTTGTGCACTTACGAGTGTGCCTTAGACCTGTGCTTGGGATCGCAGTTAGTTGAACCTTGGAATGTATACATGCTGGTGGACCCGCTGAAGACCCAACTGTACAGCTGTCCACTGTAAACAACTCTACTCCTAGCCTCGCTCTATGAGCTCACTTGGGTTGCCTCTGCACCTAGTGGTTTGGATCTAAGCACTCTTTCATTGTAACATCTGGTGGCTGTGTGTCCTCCCTCACTATCTGCTGTGGGGGCTGGATGGGAACACACTGGCTATAATACCTTGCTCCAAGGTTTGCCTCATCCAAGGTTTGCCTGCTGACCCTGGGAACCGCAAAGTTTTGTCTACCACTTAAAAAATTTCAACATCTGACCTTCCGTGTGGTGGGAACTTTTCTGTGGCCTGTTTTTGCTTCCAAATTTATTTTTTAAAATACCTTCCTTTTATCCTTTTTAAGCACTTTTATATTTTTATTTTCGATTAGCTTTCTTTTTGCTTTGGACTTCCTGAGTGCCTATATTTCAATGATTTTAAAACCATTTTTACTATACACTCTTTTAGCATTTTTTCCTTTATGTTCAGGTATTATTACTTTGCTTTTGATAGCTTCTTACACCAATATATGTACGTCAAGTGAGTATCATGTGCACAAGTTAGGCCCGGCAGGAATTAGTGTGATTCTAGCATGTGCACTGTCCTTTTTCCTAAAGTTGCCTTCTCTTTGCCACATTAATGTTTAACACACATTTTGCATTTGTGACACTTGGATTGGAGGAGAGTCAAGGCTAAAGGTTCCGCACCAGTCAGCAAGACCCTATCTAGGCCTGTTCTATTGTTGGATTTTATGGTGCACAGGGGCCTAGAACACGACCTCCACATGTTCTAAAAAAAGCTACACAAATACCATTAGAACAAATTACATAAGGGATGACCCAGCACTCAGCTAATACATCATGTAAATGGAGCTCATTAATACTCCACAGATTTTGAGACTCAACATTCAAATAACAATATATTAAGATCTTCCCAAAAAGTATTTTGATTGCAGTTATGAAAATCTTTATTCTTGTTTCAATTCCATAAAACTCATAATCACAATTCACCAACATGTTTCGTCCTCAAACGGACTTCTTCAGGGCTAAAATGTATACAAAAATTAACATTATTTCCTAATTGTGAAAATAAATCACTTGTGCACATACATGAACCAGACATTACCATTAATCAACTAACATATAAACAGAATACTTGATCCAAACATTAATGTTCTACAACGTTCTTTGGGAAGGGCATGGTACAGATATAGTAAAAACAACATGATCCTACAATGACAACGGAAAACACTAATCAAATTATTGTTTGTCCAGACATAAAGTGTTTATGACATTCATGATAATCTAGTTGATGTTATTTTCAAAGATGTAACCGACCAATGATGTTCTATTGAAATTTAGAGATAGCACAGTTTGACATTTACAAAAACCCATCCGTGGTCCACATTGTACAAGATGGGTGATATTCTAGATAAAACTCAGAATATGGACATTTCTTTGCAAATAATTTTCATCATTATGCCCCATAATCTTTACGTGAATATACCCCAAAAACATTTTTTTCAGATAAAAAAATCAGAACAAACTGCCATAATACATAATTGCGATTTTGCCAAAATACATACAAAACTTTTAACATACCGCCAATATATTGCAAGTTCTTTATTTAGTTTTAAAGAATTATTTTATATGATCCGTTTGAGTTTTTAAAACATGACAATCTGGAAGAGAGGAGTAAAGGATAAAGCCAACCTTCAGTTTGTGATTATGGAATGTATTCTTCTCCACTGTTCTTGCTTAGTAAAACATTTTTTTTAAACAATTGTAATTTTGAGTTTAGTAATAGAGTACCCTTCATATTTACACTAGTACCTCTATCGATATTAAGAATATTCGGTCTAATTGCTAATGCTAAAGTCGTTACACATATTTTAATCAAAGAAAGGGGACCTCATTCAAGAAGATATAATAAACTAAAATGACTTAGTCCATAGTAGCAAATCTAAAACATATTTATCGAAAAGTTGGCAAAAATATTTTAAAAAAGCATGATTTTATTTAGCGCATGCCATCTAACCTATTATTAATAGATTGAATAGTTGCACTTACATGCTACGAAAACACAAAATACATGTATTTGTGTCGCTCCACTGGATCCAAGAGGATTTCGTTTCTATTCAACAAAAAGAAAAATCCTCGCAAAGAACAAGGCGGGGTGGCGAAAAACACGCGGGCAGGCACAAAATAAGAATGGAAAACAAACAGGATGTGAAGTAGATGAGTTTGTGCGCTCTTATGTGGGCAGTACAGGCAAAAAAAACTATGACTGATGCTGCATATGTTGTAAATTTGTCATCTAGAGCATTGAGTGAAACTCAGACCCTTTGTAAGGGATTACATTTTTTGCTTGACTGCTAAACCAACTTCTGAATATGAATCTTTCAAAATTAATGTGCTTTAAACTCCTAGTGCGTTTTCTCATAAGTGCATGTTTTTTTAAGTTTAATATAATTATAAACTATGATATATTCCATGAGCTCTATGTAGAACTCATTGGAGTTAATGCTCCAATATTTGCGGGGTTATATAAGGTTAACAACGTTGATATTATAAACTTACCTAAAATGTTGCATCATCATTTCTCTAATAAATGTGTTTTGATGTCCAAGTGCACTTTTCATTGTGCATGTTTTCCGGGGATTCCTAAGACCGGAACCCTTTTTGGTTATTAGAAACTGTACACATTTCTGAAAATAACAATATTTGCATGTGTCACTGTGCCTTTTGAATAAAGTTTTATATTCGTATGCACCAATAACATCTTTGAAAATAATGTCAACTGGATTATCATGAATGTCATAAACACTTTATTTCTTGTCAACTATAATGTGATTATTGTTTTCCATTGTCATTGTAGGATCATGTTGTTTTTACTATATCTGTACCATGCTCTTCCCAAATTATGTTGCAGAACATTAATGTTTGGATCAAATATTCTGTTTATATGTTAGTTGATTAATGGTAATGTCTGGTTCATGTCTGTGCACAAGTGATTTATATTCGTAATTAGGAAATAATGTTAATTTTTGTATATACATTTTAACCCTGAAGAAGTCTGTATGAGGACGAAATGTGTTGGCGAATATGAATTTTAAGGAATTGAAAGAAGAATAAAGATTTTCATAACTGTAATCAAAATCTATCAGAGTTTCTTTACTTTTTGGGAAGATCTTAATATAGTGTTATTTGAATGTTGAGTCTTAATAAGTTCCATTTACATGATTTATTAGCTTAGTGCTGGGCCATCCCTTGTGTGCATTAGGTAAAGGGGTTAGATCATCCAGACAGGGGTTTTATTGGCAGATATCACATTCACACCCAGACACATAAGTTAGGGTTTGCATGATTGTTATATGAGCAAGATGGTGGAACTCTTTATTTTATTCTCTGTGTTGTCACTTCTTATAACTTTCTTCTGCTTCTGTCTATTGATCATCGCAGCCCAAATCATCAGTACAAGAATCATTATGGTTCAACAAATATTGAAAATGCTCCTTTGTGTATTCATTGTATATGTCTCTGAGCAGAAGAAAGCTTGAGTAACTGAGCGAAGAGTTTTTTAGGCCGTCACCACGGTTCCTGATTGAACAGAGTTGTCATGTTCAGTGGTTACCAGAACTGTTTGCTACCTGTTCAGGGTTAGGGGTTAAGGTTAGGGCTAACAGTGACACTGCGAGCTAGCTGGTCCAAGGGGCAAAATATCCTATGAAGATGCATGGAATCATTCTGGCACCTTCCTATGTTTATGCTGTCCACAAACGAGCAGTTTTTACTGATTAGTGGAAGCTACAACATCTTTTCTTAATATCACTTTCAATGAAAGATCATTTTGTTTGAGTTTTGTGGTAATGTGATATATGTTGCTTGAGTCAGGCCATGGCAAAAGGAGGTTTTTAAGGTAGTGTGATACATTTTTAGGGTGGCTGGATGAACAAGATTGCATTTAACCTTGCTAATCTTCATTCATACTCAGTGGCGGCTCCTCCGCTAACACGGAGGAGAGTTGAGCCACTGACTACAATAGGACATTTTTCCAATTTAAGTGAGTGGCTCTCGGGAACTAGCCAGAGCAGGGAGAGGAGTGGTTTGCACTCCTTAAGTGTGCATTACTGCTTGGTTGGCCTTTTCGGGCCGCCCAATAGTCCAGCGCACTTTGCGCTTGCTTTGCTTTACACGGCCTTTTGAGGAACATGCAAAGCCTCCCAGTCCCAGTCTGAGCACGATGGTTCAGCACTCAGACCAATCACAAATCTGAATTGCAGTGTTATGATTTGCTATGGGGAGCCTGGGTGCCCCAGTGTTTTCTTCTGTTTCCTGTAGCCGGCGGAGACTAGAAGAAGAGGACAGAGAAAAGGCAGCGGCCAGCAGGAACAAGTGAGTTTTTTTTATTTTAAATGTTTTTTTGTCCTGCACTCCCTGCTGCCCTCGCACCCACCCCACCACTCCCGATCGGTAGCAGCCGATCGTGTTCATACTTTTAATGTGAGACTGTCAACATTAATATAAAGAGACAACCAACATACTTTGTCTTTTAACCATCCGATATACTCTATGCTTCAGTAGGCATGGCTAGGTACATGCTTAAAAGTCCTGCTGCCAGTCTAGGCTGTGAAGAAATTGCTGAAATGTGCATAATCATTAGGCATGTTCTGTTGTGCTTCTGATTTACTGTAATCTTTATACGTGCTTGTAGCAATCTCTATATAAGCACTATCTGCACTTAGTCTGGGTGTTACATGATAGTTCTTGATTGGACATTCGTTTAAGCTGCTTTATGTATAAAAAATCACCTATTCAATGTCACACATTTAGCATGTGGACTGAAAGTGTAAATGCATTTTTAGTTCAAACCAGCTCTATTTTGCCCTTTACTTAATGGCATTCTTGGTATGCCTTTCAAATCCTATATATTGATTAGAGATCATGTTGTGTGCACTGGCTTCAAAAAGCACCTTGTCTGTTCTTGCTGTGCCGATGATGTCCTTTTGATTTTTGTGCCTTTTTCTTGTTTTACTTTTATTGTTAAGAATATAGCATTATATTATGTATTTAGAGTCATACAAAATCAGGCAAAAGAGAATGAACACAGCACCACCTAGCTGAATGAAGTGTGTCAATTTTAGTACAGATTTTCAATTTTTAGTGCACACTGTGGGCCTTATTTATGAGATCCTGCATCACTTTTGCACCATGTAAAGTGTTACGTGCATTCTGCCGGGCACTCATAAAGAGTTATGAAGCCTCGCAAAGCCACCCTGCGTGGATTTGAGAGGCCTCATAAATCATGAGTATTGCAATACGTGGCAAATGGCTGCATCTCCACATTGCCTTACTCTGCACCCGGGAGGTGATTAATGAGTGTTGCGGTGGGTTTTTCCACGCAACACCCATGGAATTTGATACTGCTATATATTTACAAAACCAAGTAAACCTGGGGAAGCGCCAAATACATACTCCTCATGAGGTGAGGCATAAAAAGGAGAAATAACTTAATTTCTCCTTGTGTTTTCCTCTTTCCATGTCTGCTGCACACATAGAAAGAGGAAAACACCTGGCAGGATGGTTTTTGTGCAGAAAGGAGCAAACAATCCTGCCTGCAATGGAGGCACACCTGCACTGTGGTGCAAGGATGCCTACCTGACGCTAGGCTGTCAAAATGCCAATGTAGCATGCCAGCCTGGACCTGGCTACATGGTAAGACCTTGCACCCAAGCGCCAAAATAACACACATGCACACAGCATTTGGAGGTATCAGCAAAAGGACATGAGCGACTGATTGATAATTTATTTATAGCCTTGGACCGGGCTCGTGTGCAATGGTGGTTACTTTGTATTATAAAGGTCAGGTGACACTCTACATCTCTTCCTTATTTTTAAATGTCTTTGCATTAAATGAAAACTAGGCTACTCAAGCAAAACAGACAAAGTCTTTTAGTCTCTGGCTGGGGGCCGGGTTCAGCTGAAGACTATACTTCTGGCTCCTGGAGATGCTATCAGTCCCTTGCCTCTTTCACCTGTTATCTACGGAGTCCCCAGTCAGGGCATTTCCTGTTAGCTGTTACTCATGAGATGTTGACACATGGACGTCACTTGCAGTGACTGTTCTCGCTGGCTGCTCGTGTGGTTTAATTCCTATGCGGAGAGGTGGGGACCATGGAATACTCAGTCGTATTCTCGTCCACCAGTCTCTCTGAACGATCCATTGCAGCTTGCACCACCTTCAACCAAAAGACATTTCTGGTCACCTGTCACTCACCTCATTACACCATGACCATTTTCCCATTGTTCTTAAATACCTCCCAGTGTTCAGTCTCAAACAGTGTAGGAAACTTTCATCCAGGGTGTTTGTCCTTCATGATAATAGATACTTCAATTCACAAAGTGGGCTCCTGCACTCAATGACGCTGACTGGCTTTGTCATTGGTGGTTCTTCTCCGTAGCTGAGTGGTTTCAACATCCATGTCAGCAGGATGCCATTCAGTATCAACTGGGTACTATGCTTTGTGGGCCTTTGAAATAGTAGGTTTGCTGGTGCACAATTGGTGGTGCTGTGAGGGGTTTGCCTGTAAACCTGCAGGAACATATGTAAACAGCATTGGGCATCCTCTCCAAGGTCAACACCAATCCTCAAGGTTCGGTTTAGCGTTCGGATAAATCTTTCCACCTTTCCATTAGCTTTTGGTCACTGGGTAATGATCTTCAGATGACGAATGGCTAGAGCCTCCAAGTATTCCTGAAATTCGCACTCATGGAATGGTGGTTCATTATTCAACCTCACCTCATCAGGAATGCCCACAATCACAAACATCTTCTCTATGACGGGTGTGACAGGGTAGATCACTGTGGATGGCACTACCTCCACCAAGGATAACTTAGAGTATGAATTGATGACCACTACAGTGATCCGCCCATCTTGAAAGCTCCCAAAATTGAAGCTGAACTTTGACTAGGGCTGAAGGCTGGGTTCTTTTTGGTGCAGGTGAGGGGTCTGCACTCATGTGGCGCACAAATGACAACTGCGTACTTTTTCATTGTCTATTGCATTCATGCCCAGAAGCCATACCTTACTGTAGATGCAGGCTTGTGTCTTCACTGTCTTTTTGAATCCCTGGTGTGCCAGGCCAATCACAGAGGCCCAAAGACTCCTGGGCATCACAATCAACTGTCTGGCTATTCTGACTTTCACTGAGTTCACACCTCACTCTCCACAGTTGCTGCCGGGACACTCTCTCATCTGGTGGAAGGTTGCATACCCCATCCAGGACACATTGCCACTGCCTGTTGGCTAATTCTTCTTTCCGGCTTGTCAGGCTCCCGTTGATGCTAGTGGCCTCACATAATTCCTGGAGGATCAAAGCCTTTGGGAAATCCTCATTCTTGATCCTCCTGATGATGTCCTCTGTCCCTTTCTTTTCAGCTGTTGGACGTGTCTCCTGCAGTGATAGGTGCTGTGACAGGGGCTGTTGGCCACAGTGCTATAATCACCTCAAATGCATATGGTTCCAGTTGGATGCTCCATCTTTCAATGCATGGAAGAGCCATTCGGGCTGTGATGGCAAACAGGGGAGGAGTGGGTAATTGTTAGTAACAACTTTAAACTTGTGGCCGAAGAGGTTTAAATGGGAGTGTTGACATGCCCACTTAATGGCGAGAGCTTCACACTCAATTTGTACATAGCGGGATTCCATATCAGACAATGCTGCCACTCTAGATTGGACCCTTCCTACATAAGAATGGCACCCAAACCAACAGGTCTCGTATCCACTATCAGCTCAGTCTACCTCTTAGGGTGAAAGTATGTTATGGTGACCGTGTCAAGAAGATCCTCCTTGATGAACCTGAACGCCTTGTCAACAGCGGGACTCCCGTCCCAGGGAGTGGTAGCACGCCTAAGGGCCCTGAGCAGTTCTGACATTGCTGCGAGATTTAGAATGAATCTCCTGCAGTATGTTGCCATCCCCTGGAAACTGCAGACTTATGTGGGGTTCTGCAGTACTCTTGTTGCCTGAATCACATCCGCCTTCCGTGGATCAACTTGGAGCCCTTCTTGCAAAAAGATGTATCAGAAGAAGTATATCAAGTTCTGATAGAAGGAACATTTGCTTTTATGCAGGGTCAAACCATTGTAAGTGAGCCGTTGAAGGGTGTCTCTCAGATTTATGTTGGATTCTTTGAGGCTTATTGAATAAATGAGATTGATGACCCCTTGTAATCCAGAGAGGGTCTCCTTGATAGAATTCTGAAAAAAATTCCTATGACGCGGATGAAAGGCTGAACCTTGGCAACTTCTAGCATAGAAGGCTGGCATGTTTGGAAAATGCTGTGATTTAGCAACTCTCAGGGCCCGATTCACAGAATGAACGTAAGACTCAATCCTAAACTTACTACTATTTTGGTATTCACAGAATGCACTTACTACTTTTGGCATTCACAGAATGAACTTACTACTTTTGGTATTCACAGAAGTTAGGAGTTGGTCTTAAGTCTGTCTTAAGTCTGTCTTAAGTTTGTCTTAAGACAAACTTAAGACAAAATCCTAACTTCTGTGAATACCAAAAGTAGTAAGTGCATTCTGTGAATGCCAAAAGTAGTAAGTGCATTCTGTGAATACCAAAATAGTAGTAAGTTTAGGATTGAGTCTTAAGTTTATTCTGTGAATCGGGCCCTCAGTGACCAGTACTAGTTGGTGGGAGTCTCATGTGGACTCAGAGGTGTATTGCACCTGGCTGTTTTGGCTTCGGCATGATGACCAGTGGCATCACCCAGTGCGTGGGGCCAGACACCTTTTCAATGACTCCAAGTTCTTCCAGTGCCTTCAGTTTATGTTCTACCTGTGGCTGAAGATGGAAATAAACCCTCTGGTGTTTTAATGCTGTTGGCGTGACTAATTAGTCAAAGAGCAGGTTAAATAGCTTTACTTTAACTTCGCCAACCGATGAAAAAGTTGTGGGAACTCGGCAATGAGGGCATTGGCGTGCGACTCGTATACTTGCTTTACAGTGGTATGACATCCAAGTTACGTTCCCTACTCACCTTCGTGACATGGTGTTTTGCCTTTGTGGAGTACCTATCACTTGTGTTATTGACGTCAATCGTTCTCTGGAGTGGCAGGGGCTCCATCCCGCCGTATATGTATATCTCCATCTGGCGGGGAAGTAGCATGTGTGTAGTGTTAGCTATTTATATGGTTTATAGTCCATCACATTCACTGACGCTCCTGTGTCAAAGAGAGAATTGTTTGGAGTGGCAAAGAAGTGGATTACACATGGGATGCAGCAGCCTCTTCCAACCTGCACAGCCTGCCAAACACACCACAAAGACATAATCGTCCTCCTCCTTCAGGGGAGTGTCCTGATCATGGCTACCAGGCTCTCCTGTCTCAATGGTGTTATCCATAGAGAGCTGACGCAGAACTGCTGATACCGTCATTGCTGCTTGGGCATCCTATGGGCTCATCATCCATAACACACCTTTGGAAAGTGGTTAGGCTTCCCACACTTCGAACATGTCTTTCCTCTTGCATAGCAATGGTTCAGCCACTTTGTGTTCAGGAACACAGTTTCCACAACCACTCCCAGGTTCTAGGGAAAGTCCCTGATGTGTAGTCCTCGGCTGTCATTGAATGGCATTGGCCCATTGGCCCATTCAACATTGACGGTGGGAGCAGTCTGCGAGACAGAGGAGGATACTACCTTGCCTAAGGCTGCTTCCATTTCATCTGCCCAGGCATTTAACAGTCCATGTTTGTGAGCCAGAAGAAGGATATCATTCAGCTAGATGCATGGTTGGTGGAAGATCAAATGTCACAGAACAGAAGACTGACACCCTTGTATGATTTGTACTTGGATCTCTTCATGCTGATTTAAGTTTGTGCAAGTGCTTGCAAGCTTCCTCAGCCAAGCATAAAACATATCCACTGACTCAGTGCTCAGTTGTGTGGCTTGACACAATTTGAAATGTTCATAATTGGGGTTGAGCTGAAGGTCAAAGGTCAAAGTGATGATTGAGCACCCTCACTGCTGCGACATAATCAGTGTCACCCCCTGTATTTGGTCGATTCTAAAAAAGATTGTTCGAATCTGGCCCTCCAAAATGTAGAAGTAGAGATTGCTTCACAGCCTCATCAGTTTCCCGCAACACGTGGAAATAATGCTGTAGGTGCTGAATCCATAAACGCCATCTTGGCACCACCATAGCGGGCCTTGCCGGTACAGTTGCCAGGGCAGGCACAGAGTACAAGAATGCACCATATTACCTAAATGCTGAGCATTCCTACCCGTTTACATTTATTGGCATAGTTCAGCGCAGCAAGGTGCCTTGCTGCGCTGCCCTACACCAAAATCCCATTAATAAGGCCCTGTGTTTGCTAGTAAACTATTTCAAGATATTATCATGATCTCAATAATTTCATTAAATGTAATCATTAAAGCCAGTGCCAGACCAATTGTATTAAATTAATATGTAAAATAATTGCAGAATGTACTGGGTCTGTATTTATTAAAAGTGCGTTGGCAGTGTCTTTCCCAATCTGCAGAAAGTTTCTAAAAATTCCCTCACGTCATGTTAAAAGAGAACTCCTCTGAAGTTGTCACCCCACAGCCTTAGAGTTTGCCACTGTCAAGATCAGCTCACTGCACACTTCTGTGATGCAACTGAACATTCGTGACTCCCAATGCTTTTACATTTGCCTTTGTTTTGCTTTACCGTCTGCCATGTTCCCTGATGTTCTCTGCTACCAAAGATTTTTTAGTTTGTAGGAATACAAGGTTCATGTGCTATTATGACCTAAATGCATGCTATTGAAACCATGAAGGAAGGATAGAGCTCATTTCATTCAAATGTGCAATGCTTTCTTAAAGGGCGTCTCGAAATGATTTTTTCCCTAGTGCTGACCTTTCCCCTGATTTAATACAATGGGTAAATCTTTGCAAGTGAAATGTTGCTTATTTGTCCCATGTATGTCTACACACTGACATTCCTGTATGTTTCTTCAAAGTGCACCGTGAAATATTCCTGTGGGAATAGAATTTTAACTGTCCCCATAGGCAAATTACTTTCTATCTTTTTATTTGATACTGGGCTTGTGTGGGCTCACAATCTCACATTTCTAATGACTAGCATGGGAAAACATCTCGATGTATCAAGTGTCTTAGGTGGCACTATGTGAACATGAACAACTGCTAGTCTTTCGATGGTGGTGTAATGCCACCTCACAGGGATGACCTTATAAAATCTTATCAAAGAAGAAACACCAAAGGATGGGCAACGCTGTTGATTTTTGCATATTGACCGGATGCCATTCTGATTTTATAACCAGCTTAGAAAATCCTGTTTCACTGTTTGGCATTGCTTTGCAAATTGTGATATTCTTAACTGAACTCCTCAAGAAATTATTTGTGGCAATGAATTTTGTATCTTTAATACAGTAACCTAATTAACCCCTACTCTGTCTGAGTCTATTATTAAGTCCTGTTTGATTCCTCCATTCAGACTGTACTGTGTCTTATGACTTAATATATTGTGGGGAGAATCATCAAGCCAAGACAGAATATCAGGTGTTACTTCTTCTATTTTGTGTTGCAGTTTCAGAGCTTCTGGTTTGCATTACCTTGACTCAACTTTACTTCTTCAGGAGGATGGGTCTTCCTGTTGCTATTCTTTGTTTCTACAAAATAGTTTTAAGATTGGTGTGCCTACATTTGATATATTATCTTTTTAGATAGCTGTCAATTAATGTTTCTCAATGGATAGCCAACCTGGTGTTAGTCACCCTAATTTCCACCCCTCCTATTGGCAGAAAATGATTAATTGAAGGATCATTTCCTCGGTGGTAAATGCAATGCTTTAGACTGTCTAATCATAAAGGGCCAAGTACTGTTATGGTAGTAAGTAGATAAAGCATACTATAAATATTTTACGCACAATTTATGCTGCAACAAAACTGGTAGCAGAGCTATGGTCCTGCCTAGAGAAGAGATTTTAGGGTACCAAAATAGTCCTTAGCTCAAGCCCAAATGGTCAGAATTGTTGGTTCCGCAAAGAGAAAGTTTGATTGAGTGGGGATGGTGTATCGTTCTAGAAAGAGTCAGCGAGCAGCAGGGAAGGCGCATAAGTATCAATAGGGATGCACGCTATTGCTTTTGCATAAGATTGCATTTTTTTAAATGAATGTTGTTTTTGAGCGAAGTGAAATGGTTAACGACCATTTATGATTGTGGTGCTTTTGTGCAAAGTTGAAGTTGTAAACGGGTCAGTTGTGGCCTAAGAAACTCGAGATTATTGCCTACCGGTTGTCTCAGTGTAAGTACCACTTAGGGCCTGAGTACAACTTTTGGCGGAGCAGTGCTGCTGCACTACCACTCCGCCGAAGGCCGCTGCCGCACCCACCAGATTAGAACTTTTCACTGGTCTGGCTGGTGGACAGCATGTCATTCCAGAGGCAGTTTCTCATCCAAAGGCAGCGGTTCCTTTAAAAAAGACACCGCAATGGGCACTGCACAGCCTGGACTCGAAGGTCCATGTCGTGCAGGAACCTTTGTGCATGCACACAGGGGGGCACATGTTATGCCCTCTGTGTGCATCCATATGCTGTTAAGGCGCAGGTGGGTCTTGTAAGGCCCCCTTTGTTTCCTATCCTCCAAAGTTTACATGGAGGAAGAACCTCCATGTAAACCCTCCAAGAGAGGAAACTCGTACTATTCCTGGCTGGACCGTGGCAGTCCTGTCAAGCATATTGCTACCGTTGTCCGACTGCCCAACTTGTTCCATGTTATCCCAGGCTAACAAAACCAGCTGTGATTTTATTTAAGATTCCATGTGAGGCAGAATGATTTTCAGTCATGGATTTTGTCAGATCCTCTTTTCAATTCCATTGCAGGAAGATAGCTACTTCATATTTGCTTTCCATTTTGGCAGTTGTGTTTTGACATGATGCAGAGTCCCACAGGGGTATTTGGGAAGCCCTTCAATCTTTAATCACATACTCAAAAAGAATCTTGAATCTCTGAAAATGCTGAATCATTCAGAGTTAGTTCAACATATTGGCGGCCTAATGCTGACGTCAAATACGAGAGTAGCTTGCAGACTTGACACTATTGCATTGTTAAATCTCCTTGCAGAAAATAGACGTAAAGTTTCTCTGACAAAGATAAAATACAATTTTGCAAAACTGAAGTCCAGTACGTAGGACATCATATTGAGAAATGAGCGAGGAAAGTGTCACAGGAAAAAATCGCAGCAATTCTTAACATGAATCCTCCAGTTACCCATAAGGAAGTCCACATGTTCTTAGGAATAGTAGGCTACTGCAGACAGTGGATTTCCAATATTTCTGTGACCGCAAAACCTCTTCAGAGCTTGACACATAAAGATGTGTCATATCCGATACCCTAAGATGACATGACTCCCTTCATAGAACTACGAGAATGCCTTTGCAGGACACTAGTTTTTCAAATGTCCAATTATAGTAAGTGCTTTGTGTTATTCTGTAGTGAGAGAGAAGTTTGTAAGCTTTCAGTGTTGACACAAATGCATGGAAACAATCATAGGCCTATTGCATAGTTTTCCTCAACACTTAACCCTGTTGCGGCTGCTTTGCCTGGATGCCTGAAAGTGTTTGCTTCTACATGTGTGAGTCGTGAGCAGTGTGAAAGTAATTTAATGGGTAATCCACTAACAGTATGCATGCCCCAATCAGTGGAGATACTGTTGACTCATACACGAACACACTATCTGACCAATAGCAGATTGATACAATACAGCAAATCTTGTTGAGTGCAGAGAATGTGACTCAGAAGAGATGCACAGTTATTGGTCCCACCTAGCTTGATGACATTGCCTGGAAATGAGAAAGTGGTGGAAGAAGCCGAGTATGATTGTTTGGATGCAAATAACTTGTGTACAAAGCCACATCCTGATATCTCTAACGAGCCACTTCCTAAATCTGATCATGTGTTGTTTAATTGATGGTTCCTGTTTGAGAGACAATGAAGGGAATCTGAAAGCTGCGTATGCTGTGTGTACCATTGGAGGTGTTTTGGAAGCTATATGGTAGCAGGGAGTATTTTCTGCACAAGTTGCAGAGCGTGAAGCCCTGACAATAACATGCACGATTTCAAAACAGCTCAGAGTTACAATTTTCACTGATAGTATGGCTTTGCAGTCGTACATGACTATGGGCAATTGTGGTAAAAGCGTGGGTTCATGACATCATCAGGTTTGCCCAATAGATATGGGGAGTGCACAAGGAATCTTTTGCAGTCCCTACAATTGCCTGCCCAAATTGCTGTTGTGAAATGTGTTGCACAACAGCAAGGTACCGACTATTTTGCAGTCTGCAACCGTTTTGCAGATGAGATGGCAAGGTATTTTGCTTTGAATCTGCACACATTTAATAAAGAGATCTTGAAAAACACATTCAATGTCACATTTGATGTTGTTGGCCTTCGACACATGGGAGAAGGTTAGGAAGCTACAGGATGAAGTGACAGAAGCAGAATGGCAGGGTTGGGTTCGATCAGGCTGTACCAAGATAACTGATGATATGCAGATTTACGTTGATGTCAGACCAGTTTTGCCTGACAGCTTATTGTCCCCAATGACAAGGCACTACCATGGTTCTGCACAAGTTGGGAGAGATACAATGATGTACTATTTCAGCCGAAGTGGTGCAATCCCAGATTTAGAGCAACTGTGGAAAAACAATGCCATCACTGTGTAATATTTCAGCAACAAAACTCAGGAAGAAGAACAAAGGTTTTCATGGGGCACATTGGTAAATCTGTGGATTCCTTCAGCTGGATGCAAACGGACATCATAGAGATGCCCCGTTGCAATGGTTTTAGATATGTTTTGGTTATTGTGTGCATTTTTTCAAAAGGGGCTGAAGCTTATCCTACTTGTAAAATGATAGTTCGACTTTTGCAAAATTGTTTTTAAGGGAATTGATTCTGAGATTCGGATTTCTGACTTCTCAGACCGTGGAACTCATTTTATCATTGAGGACCTAAAAATGTTATCTTCAGTCTACCGATTATTGAAAGTCCAACACTGTTGTGCCTATATACCAGACAGGAGTAAAGACTTGCAATGTTATATTAAAAACATCACTGACTTCAGCAAAGACTGTAAAGACTGTAAAGAGGATGGTGCCTGGGAAACCATAGGTAAGGGATTCTCAAGTGTTACCAGCTGGTTGGGAAACGTATACAATGGATTAGTGATATCCATCTTGAGACCTGTATTGGTGATTGCTTTGTACATAATGCTGCTGATATTGTCAATGAAATTTTGCAGACACCAAATAGGAGAATAAAAGAAAGAGGTTAAAGACAACACACCCATAATCTGTGACTAGATCTGATGTGGTAGATACAATGGTGGCTTTCATTGCCATCAGAGGTGGTCCTGATGCAGCAAAATACACAAAATGTTTATAAACAGAAGAAATAAAAGGTTGAAATTACATGTTGCACATGTTAGACACATTGACACATGACACATTTATAAGACAACACTTACATATAAATGAGTTAAAATAATGATTTTCTGATGCACATGTTGCTTAATAATGTATTTTGATGACAAATTGTGATGTTAAGTGAAGTGGCCTGGTGTTTTTTTCATGCTCTTTCCTGAGAATAATGCACCAGTTAGCAAGGTACAAGCTTGAAACTTTTTATAATGATCCTATAGCATCTATATTTTATGAAATTTTGAAATAGATATTTAAAAAAATGACATTACAAGAATATGCACTTTTATGAACGTTGTGAAAAATTGTGGTAGTAGGGCCTTTTTAATGTTAGCTATTTTCATGAAATAATATTTTGCGAAAGTTCTATACATATTCTTCGTTTGAATTGATTTAATCTCATTATATTTGAAGTAAGGTTAGAGCTCATTTCAACGTGCGATGCTAACTTAAAGGCTTTTTCTAAATGCTTTTTCTCTAGTGCTGACCTTTCACCTCATTTAATACAATGGGGGCTTGTTAACATAAGAAATGTTTCTAATTTGTTCTGTGCATGTCTACACTCTGACATTGCTGAATGTTTCTTCAGTGTGCACCATGAAATATTCCTGTAGGGGTAGAATTTCAGCTAAGCTTATGACAAACTACATTGTATCTCTGTAATTAATACTAAGCCTGTGTGGATTCACAATTTCTCATTTCTCATGTCTAGCATGGAAAACCATTTCGATGTTTCAATGTCCGGCTGACCGCTACTGCCTGTGCTCCGCTAGTAGGTAGCCTTCTGGCTACCTGATCCATCGTTGAGTCAGGCCATTCTTGGAGGCCGTAGGGGCAAGATGGCCGCCGTGAGGCCGTAGGGGACGGTCGCTCTCATCCTCCTCTCCCAAAGAAGTTAACGTGATTCTTGTCATCTACCGAGTAACCCTAGTATATTCTATATTGAATAATGCATTCACAAGTCGATACTGTTTTGCCGATAGGTGGGTTCAAATAACACCGCTATATTAGCCATAGGCTCGCCTAGTGACGAATGCTTTTTTACTGGGAACGATGGTGAAGAAGATGAGGAAGATGAGGAGGAGGAGGAGGTGGAGGAGGAGGAGGAGGAGGAGGAGGAGGAGGAAGAATCAGAGTCAGCTCCAAGTGAGGGCCCAGACACAGATACTGACACGGACACAGAGCCTGATCCCATTTCATCATCTCAGGAGAGCCAGGAATCAGATTTAGTAGTTTCAGAAGCAGAGCTGGATACCGTACACAAGGGATGTGTTGGCCGAAGGATAGTTAAGACAAAGCACAGGCCACGCAGCAGAGCTAAGACCTCCCTGAGCCCTGCGCAATCAGGAGTTGCAGAAAAACTTGATTGGGATTACTCAGCCACTTTGCAACTACACTATGAGGGAGCTAGTGGCTCACATCAATTACAACCAGGGACAACGGGATTAAGCCCTAAATCGAGACTCTAGATCCAACTCCAATTTCGACCTTTTGTTTACAACCTTAAAACAGATCTAGAGTGAAGCCAGAGCTGAGAGCCGTAGGGCAAGACAAGCTAACAAAAAGATACAGGGATCATTAAGAAAAGTAAATAAACTCTATGCAGAAGTGGAAGGACGAGTCACAGAGGCGGAGGAAAGAACAGGCAAACTAGAAGACGAGGTGGTGAAACTTCAGGAAACCAGAATGGAACAAGAAAAGACTTCTTCAGATGTGTTGTGGAAGCTCGAAGATTTTGAAAACAGACAGAGACGCAATAATATAAGGCTACTTGGGGTGGAGGAAGGGAAGGAAGGTCAGGATGTGCGGGCCTTTGTGGTCGATTTACTTAAGGGTGCATTCCCGGGAAAGGATAAGTGGGATTGGCAAAATTAAATTCAGTGTGCCCACAGGTTCCCATTGACTCAGAAAAAGGGGAGCACGTTTAGTAAAACACGGGTAATCTTGATTTACGTGGGCAACTATTTGTTAAGAGAGGAAATAATGAGCAAGGCAAAGCCACAGACCAGGCGATCGTATAAAGGTATAAGCTTTTTTGCCCGACCTGATTTCTGCCACGCCACCGTTGAAAGGAGGTGGTGTATGCGACAACTAATCACTCCATTCCAAAATGCAGGTTGTGAGGTGTTTTTAATGTTCCCATCACGTCTAAAAGTTGGTCTTAACGGCCAGTTCAGAGTATTCTACTCAGAGATCATGGCCCAAGAGTACCTCAACTCCCTTAGAGAGAATAGAGGGGAGAATAGTCAAGTAGTCGCCGTGAGGCAACCAGCTCGCAAGCTGTAGCTATGAGCTAGGAGCAAATATGTGAGGAAATGGAGTCATAGGGAGTCACAGGGAGGGGGAACATTTTTTTTAAAAAAGAGGGGAAATACTTAGTGTGACTTTGGATTGTACTGCAATGACAAGGGTGTGGAAGGGATTTGAGTAATAAGAAGGGAGAGGGGACGGCAGGGCAACCCAGGGGCCCTGGCTGTCAGATATGGGTCAGGATTGACCTATTTGCCAGTTTGGGGGGAGGGTATCCTAGGGTGGGTTGTCAGGGGAGGGGGGGGAGGGGTACAGAAAGATCTTCTAGATTCTATAGGTAGGAAATTTATCACAAAACAGGAATGGGTACTAGTTTAGTAACATGGAATGTTTGTGGGCTGAATGATCGCAAGAAAAGTCAAAGGATCTCTATTGCACTAAAACAGATGAACGCAGATTTCATTTTTCTACAAGAAACGCATATTATTGCCTCACAAGAATATTTGTTGGATCAGTTCGGATTCCACGTATTAGTATGCTCAAAGCAAGGCGCTAAAAATAGAGGGGTCACCATACTAGCAAGAAATAAAAATGTGATTACCAGGAAAAAATTGGAAGATCAGTGGGGAAGGTGGGCACTTATTGAATGTCTCTTGAATGTCTCTTGCAGGTGAATGGACCACTCTCGGGGTGGTATACGGTTCTACAGAAGACGACCCTGAGGTCTTTGACTTTCTAGATACGGAACTTGCTACTTGGGCTCCCCGAGTGATTATTGCTGGGGACTTCAATATTAATGGGACAGATGGGCTAGGGGTAGGCTCTTTTGGAAAATACAAAGGCAGGAAAAAAAGGGTATACCAAGCGCTGCTTAGTATGGCAACGAATAATGTGCTCGCAGATGTGTGGGAGAAAATTAGACCAAAGGAGAAGGGGTTTACCTACTATTCAGCCCCACACCAAATATGCGTAAGGCTGGATTATTTCTATATATCAACTGCACTACTCTCTAAGTCTAGTATTGATAGACTTCCACGTATATTTAGCGACCATAATCCCCTTATCTTAACATTAATATTGTCTACAGTGAGAAGATACTAAAAAAGGGGAAACCTGCTACTGAGCCGGGCTCTTATAGGCCGATTACTTTAATGAATACGGATACGAAAATCTACTCTAAGGTGCTGGCCATGAGATTCGCCAGAATAATAGGAAACCTTGTGTCTGATAACCAACATGGTTTTATTCCGGGAAGGGGCACCACCCACCACACACGTAAAGTAATCACTTTGTTTGGCGCAGCAGAAGGCGCAGGGGACCCGATGGTGGTTATGTTACTAGACGCCGAGAAGGCGTTTGATCGGGTCTCCTGGGACTATCTGTGGCAGGTTTTAATTAGAGCAGGATTTAGAGAAGGATTCACAGTGGCTTCTATACGAGTCAATTCAGGTTCCACGCGCCCATTTCAAGTAAGGCGAGGAACGAGGCAGGGGTGCCCGTGTTCCCCGCTTTTCTTTGCAATGTATATGGACCCTCTGATCCGCAAAATAGAGATGTGTGAAAGAATTATACCACTGGACACACGCACGGGTGATTGCAAGATACTTGCATATGCCGATGATGTGGCAGGGATTACACCGAACCCCACGGAGGCGACAAGGGAGGTAGAGATAGAGGCCGAGAGATTTGGTAAAATCTCAGGATATGCGTTAAACACCACCAAGACACAGATAATTAAAAATCAGCAGACAGATTGCTCTGATAATCGGGTGGTTCAGACAGGAGTATATTTGGGAGTGACCATCACTGCCGATCTGAACATACTAGTGGAAAAAATATCACACCCATAATAGCTAATGTAAGGAAGGAGTTAGATAGGCTCGATAATCTACACCTAACAATTGTTGGTCGCACTAATATCGTAAAAATTATTATACTACCTACATTTTTATACATTTTTAGAGCCATTCCACTTCTATTTGAAGCTAAGTGGTTTAAAAGCTGCGAGCACATGATTAATAGGTTTATCTGGGCAAAGGGGAAAACTAGGAGAGCCCTTCGTTTTATGTCACTCCCTCGGGAAAGGGGAGGGTGGTCACTCCCAGATCTCAAACTCTATTATTGGGCAGCGGCCTTTCAGTATATGGCGGGCCTTTTGGGGGGGGCGGAGGTAGAAGGGCAGGACAAACTAGGTACATTAGCTATTTACGGCCTGGTTATGGGGGCAGAAGCAGAAAATCTATTCCTGAAGTTTACTGATACAAGCTATTTTAAAAGGACCAGATTTAAGACAATCCAGGCTGCACACACGGTCTGGAAAGCGTTTGCTAAAAAGTTTGGTCTGGGAAAATACAAGCCTACACAATTTATTTTATTTTATTTTATCAACTTATATGGCGCAACAGCTACCCAAAAAGGGTTTCCCGGCTCCTAACACACAGCCTGGTAGAAAGTGTAGACAACGTAAGTGATCAGATTACTGGTTGAATAACCAGGTTTTTATCTCCTTTCGAAATCTGAGAGGGTTTTGCTCTTTGCGTATTTGAATTGGGAGTGAATTCCAAATGACGGGACCCAGGTAGGAAAAGAATTTGCCTCCCATCCTGGCCAGCCTAAATCTGGGGACACAGAATTTTTCTGCAGCTTTAGAACGTAAATTTCTATTTGGGATGTAGGGGGAAGCTAGCGCCTGCAGATATTTAGGAGCGGTGCCTGCTTTGATTTTAAACATATAGTTTAGGGCTTTAAACTTAATGCGGTTCTCCACCCTCAACCAGTGCAGTTCACGCAGGTAAGGTGACACACTGCTGTTTTTTGGTATGCCACAAAGAAGACGAGCAGCCGCATTTTGTACTAGCTGCAGTCTTTTAGTGACAGATTTATTTGCACCTAAATACAGTATGTTCCCGTAGTCAAGCCGAGATGTAATTAAGGCATTGACCACCGTTTTCTGCCTAGGGCTAGGCAGCATCCAAAGGATCTTCTTGAGCCATCTCAAGATGGTCAAGCAGAGGCTCACTACTTTATTGGCTTGCTGTTTCATGGACAATGTGTTGTCCAGGATTACACCCAGATTTCTAACCTGCGGCACCGGTGTCGGGAGATTTCCCATCTGGGCAGGCCTATGTAATGAGTTCCAAAGCTCTGGTTGCCTGCCCAGAAGGAGAATCTCCATCTTATCTCCATTTAATTTCAACTGGTTAGTTGACATCCAATTGAAAATGGATAGCAGGCCAGTTTTAAGGAGAGATGTAGAAGAAGTTTGGGGTTTAGATAGTGAAAACACAATCTGAGAATCGTCGGCATACGACATGAAGGTTAGACCCGCCTTTTCCACTAGATCCGCTAGGGGTCTGAGATATAAGTTGAAAAAGAGCGGGCTAAGGATGGAGCCCTGCGGTACTCCATGAGGGGAATTGAAAGTTTCCGAACATGCCGCTGCCGATGATATTTGAAAGGTCCGATTACTCAGAAAAGATCTAATCCATTTCAGTGCATTTCCACCTATTCCATTTTTTTCCAATAGAGCGATCAGTCTTATATGCGATACAGTGTCAAAGGCTGCGCTTAAGTCAAGTAAAATAAGCACAACCGTTTGACCATCGTCGAGGAGTTTCCTCATGACTTCAGAAACGCCCAACAGGGCAGTTTCTGTGGAAAAACCTGCTCGAAAACCTGACTGGGTGGGGTGGAGTAAGGCATTTTCTTCAGAAAAAAGCGTCAGGGCTGAATGCACATGCCTTTCCAAGCATTTGGAAAAAGCAGGAAGGAGTGAAATAGGCCTGTAATTGGCCAATTTATCAAGATCAGCAGTAGTTTTTTTTAACAAGGTGTCACTATAGCATGTTTCCATATCTTTGGCACTGTAGAAAGCTCTAAAGATGAATTTAGGGTGTCCGCAATGATTTTGAGGGCAGGCGTGTCAAGTGACTTTATTATCTTGATGGAAATGGGATCCTGTGGAGCGCCAGATTTTATTGTCTTCATAATTGAAATGAGAGCATCCGTTGTAATAGGAGGCCCTTTATGGAGGGTCTGATTTATGGATGGAATATATTCCCAGTCTTCCTTTGGGGCAGTAATCAAGGTGTTTTTATCTATTTCGGTAATCAACTTGTCAACTTTATCAGAGAAAAATTGAGCTAAGTCCTGGCATTGCTTCATGTTTAAAGGTCGCATAGGAGCAGTAGTTTGAGCCCCTGCAACATCTTTAACTGTATTTAACAGCGTTTTAGAATTATTTGTAGCTTCCATTATAGTCGTAGCTACATATGTAGTGCGAGCTTTTCTACATGCAGTGTGGTAGAGATTACTTGCTGTATGATACCTGTTTTTTTATCAGGATCGAAATCTCTACGCCATTCTCTCTCAAGTGCCTTGCATCTAGTTTTTTCTTCCCTAATAGAGTCATTATACCAGGGAGCCGGGGGACGATATATGTTCCCCTTGGTCTTAGTTTGAGTTAAACAAGCTTCTGCCGCGTTGGAGAGCCATAGTTGGGTGGCCATGGCAATGCTTTCCATGTTGTAATTTTTGTTTGGGGGATAGGAGTTTAGGTACGTATTGAGATTGGAGATGTCTAGAGCTTTCCAGTTTTTCCTCAGAGAAGGCAGTGACCTGTTTTGGTTTGTAGAGGCACTGGGTATAGAAAGATAAGCTTTAACAAGCAAATGGTTTGACCAGCATACAGGGATATTTTCTATCCAGGTAAGTGAGGGAAGGTTTGACACAAGAATGAATAGTAACCCTACCTTCCCGAATGAGGTATTCACTGGTCCAGCTTTAGATGAATGGGGGAGAAAGGGAATAATCATGGTTGGTAACGTGGTTGGCCCACAAGGACTGCTGCAATTTTCGGAATTACAGGCTATATATGATTTAGATATGAGACACTTCTTTAAAGAAAAAAAAGAAGAAGAAAGAAAGAAAGAGAAAAATAAATAAATAAATAATTGATGTTTCAATGTCCTAGGTGGCACTTTGCAAACATAGACATGTGATAGTCTTTCGATGGTAGTGTGATGCCATCTCACTGGTATGAACTTAAAAATTGTATAAAAGGAGGAACACTAAAGGAGTAACAAAGCTATTGATTTTTGCATCTTGACCAGACGACCTTCTGATTTTTCTACTTGGGACTTGAATGCTGTGCTGATCGATTTATCTTTTGCTTTTGAATGCTACAGTTGGTAGCTGATGGATTGAACCTTCTTTGCCGAACCATTTTTCATTTTGCCATTTTCCTAATTTCTTTGTTTATGCTAAATGGGCTCACCCTTTATTGGACTTTAGAACTGGGACCCTTTTTCCATCTTTTAATACCTGAGCTGTTAGACTGAGCTGGTACACTCAATGAACTGTCCTTCTGCCTCCATGGTGGTAGGACTCTGTCTGTAACTCTGTTGTTAACTCTGATTTACATTCAGCCAAGAAAAGCCTGCTTTAATGTTTGGCATTGTTCTGCAAAGTGTGATATTCTTAACTGAACTCCTGAAGAAATTAATTGTGCCAAACAAATTTTGGATCTATAATACAATAACCTAATTAACCAATACTCTGTCTGAGTCTATTATTGTGTCTTGTTTGATTCTTCCATTCAGACTTTACTGTGACCTAATGCACCGTGGTGAGACTCATCGAGCCCTGACAGAACATCAGGTGTTACTTCTTTTATTTTGGAGAGCTTTTAGTTTGAATTATCTTGACTAGACCTAACTTCTTCAGGAGGTTGGACCTTCCTGTTGCTATTCTCTATTTCTACAGCATGCTCTTAAGATGGATGTACCTAACTCCAATCTGTGAGCTGGCGGTCAATTAATGATCCACATTAGATAGCCAACCTGGTGTTGGTCACCCTAATTTCCACCCTTCCTATCTGTGGAGAATGATTCATCAGAGGATCACTGCCTTGGTTGTAAAAGAAAAAGATTCAAACCGTCTAATCATAAAGGGCCCAGTATGGTTAGAGTATGGTTAGAGAAGTAAGTAGATAACGTGTGCTATAAAACTTTCATGCACGCTTTATGCTGCAACAGGTGCATATTACATCAACCAAATATAATAGAAATGGTTGATGGGAGCTCTTTTTGTTATGTGGTATAGTTGCCCTGTTCTCTTACCCTCTCCTCTTGATATCTAGAGGTAGCTTTTTTCCTTTTGACCTATGGAAAGAAGCCAGAAAGTTTTGAACCATCCAGCAGCATCGAAGTGGTTGGCTAGAGTTCTGTTTTTAGTGGACTTTAGGAGATTAGTGCACACCTACCACCTTTTGGTGTTCAGGCAATTGGCTAAACTTTCTGGATCCTGATGCACATTGCAGACTCCAGACTGCCGCACTGAACCAAAATATTCAAATAAAGTAACACAACCTTGCAGAATGGAGTAATTTGATAATGTTATTTAAGTATCGGTTGAAATGTTGTGGTGATAAGATATCCCTCTGTGGGACAACAGACTTCTTATCTTTTGTTTGATCGACCCCTCACACTTGCAATATCAATCCTTGTGGAACTCAGCCTGAATGCAGTTTCAAAGTTGATCCTGGGAATTGCCTTAAAGATTCATAAGAGTGAGTGCAAAATCATTCACCAACACAAAACCCCACTTAGTCCCTCATTGCTAGTTGCTTGTATACACTGATGGGCCTGATAACAGACATTACTGGGCCCCTTGGAGTTACAAAGTTACATGTGTTTCATATGGAGATTGCAGCTGGTAAAAGCATTCGAAATCTCTGTATAAAACTCTGGGGTAAAACAGGCGTGAATCAGTGCTTGAACAAAGATTCAACACATTTTATTCCTCTGGGGTAAAACACGTGTGAATCAGTGCTTGAACACAGATTCATGCATTTTATTCCTCAAACTCTCATAAAGGTGTTATTTCCTCATCTTCAGAATTACTGCAGCTCACAGTGGGCCCGAATCACAGAACTAACTTAAGACAAAATCCTAAACTTACTACCATTTTGTTCTTCACAGAAGGCACTTACAGTCATTTTGGTATTCACAGAAGGCATCTAGTCATTTTGGTATTCACAGAAGTTAGGAGTCCTAACTTTAGGACTCCTAAATGCCTTCTGTGAATACCGAAAGTCCTAAAGTTAGGAATGTTCTCAGTTTAGGAGTAGTAAAGTTAGGACTCCTAACTTTAGGACTCCTAATTGCCTTCTGTGAATACCGAAAGTCTTAAAGTTAGGATTTTTCTCAGTTTAGGAGTAGCAAAGTTAGGACTCCTAACTTCCGGACTCCTAAGCTGAGAAAAATCCTAACTTTAAGACTTTCGGTATTCACAGAAGGCATTAAGGAGTCCTAAAGTAAGGACTCCTAACGTCTGTGAATACCGAAATGAGTACGTGCCTTCTGTGAATACCAAAATCGTAGTAGGTTTAGGATTTTGTCTTAAGTTAGTTCTGTGAATCGGCCCTACAACAGTAACTAAGAGGTGGGGAAATATTGGGGATTGTTATTGGCCTCTCATAATGAGAGACTCAGTATTGGACTAATATGCTCCATTTCCAAGGTCCTTTATTGATTTGTAATACTGGTGATTGGTGGTGTACAACCTGAACAAGGTGACCAAGCTAACTCCTTCCCTTTTTGAGATTCAAACAAAATATGCTATCAGAATTGGTTAGGGGGCTCCCCGGCTGTAATTTTGCTCAAGGTCTGTGGTCTATTCATGATTCAAAGATATCATCCAACTGGAGATAAGTTTTAATTGACTTGATTGTTGTCCAGTGAGTTTTCTCTCTGATACATAGTCCAGTCCAGTTGGTTTGGACAAGCATCTCATTACCAACATAAATCAGTTGAGGGTAACAATGTCCCTGGCAACACTTGCTCAGATACTCCTTTCTTGGTCATAACTAATCCTCAGCAGCAGTTAGAATCACAGATTTTCCCTGCTCAGAGAATGTTGAGATTGACCCCCTGAGATAGATTATTCCCTCTTTTACGGAAATGTGTATTCATATAGCTATTTTCAGACAAATACCCTTAAGACTGGGAAACACTTGCTCAACACTTGCTACTTGTGCCAACTAATATAATTCCAGTTTTCTGATTCAGGGAGGAATTGAGCATGGTAGTAGATGCCCTCACTTTTCTTGGCCACAGGACCTTCTGTGTGTCTTCCTTCACATACCCTTCCTCCAACGAGCTCTGCACAAGATCTAGTGAGAAGAGGTTTTATTAATCATTGTTTCTCTGTTTTGGCTTTGTATGTTCAATCAATCAATCAGGGTTTTGTAGAGCGCACTACTTACCTGTCAGGGTCTCAAGGCGTTGAGGGGTTTATGTGCGTAGCTCCGTTGGTGTCATTTGAAAAGCTAGGTCTTGAGGTCTTTCCTGCATTGGTGACGTGTTGGGTTTCGCCGGAGTGAGGTTCCGTGACGATTTGAACCCGTGTTTTCAACATTGTCGTAAATACATAATTTTGGTATCAGTGAACCGCAAATGATCCATTTAGCATATCCTGGTGTTTTCGCTGTGCTACGAGCAAGAGTACTCCCGTTACAAACACATTTCCGATCTACCCATGGCATCCATCTTAGATCATGGCAGCCATTTTGTGTTTCTTGCCCTCACATACGCAATGACCTCTGATTACTTCATTTCGATTAAGGACACGTAGACTTAGCCGGAGATTCACCTCTCTAGTGACACGTGCACCTTAGAACAGAACACGCTGTGGCTGCATGACTCGACAAAGGCTGCCTCCTCTACTCGAGGCCAGTCCTGCTATACTGGTTCTCGTGTTCGTTGGCCTGATCATGATTAGGCAGCCGAAGTTGGTAGCCTTGCCCATTTACGACCCACAAACATCTCTTATCCTGCTTTTCTATCTTCCGCACCTGGCTCCGTTCCTTTCTTTCTGAATCTTTATTAGGGGGAGGTAACGAAATTTACGATGAGGCGGTCCGGCTCTTGAATGAAATGTTGACATGGGATTGTGATGGAACAGTGGGAACCCCTCTTCGTAATGTTTGACATCAGATATTATCGACGATTCTTGTGCAACGCCAAATATTTATTGTTTAGGACACAAAGGTGTGGGAATGTACCAACATGTGAAGAATTCGCCTGAAGGCCAATATTTTGTATATAAGGAGCAACCTTTCTTGTACAAATCGAACAGGCTCCTAGATACTGCCCATGTGTAGTTTCTGTGACTTCTGTGTCCCTGCAGTAATAAACCTTTGGTCTTTGACGCCACCATCGAGAAGCCCGTGTTTCTGTTTATGTGTGCACCGAGACAGGTAGAACTCCGGGGTCTTCGGGTGTTATCCCTGACACCTCTGGACGGAACCAAAAAGTCCAGAACTCCAATTGACGCCCAACGTGGGGCGACGTCATTCGGTACCGGTCCAAAAGCCTGAAGAGTTCGAGAAGCTTCGCGTGAAGATTCCTGAGGGAGGCGCCCCACTTCATCGATCCCGGCATATCGCAAAAGTGGCCCGACGTTCTCTTCCACGAGGGTTCCCGTTCAGGACGGCTGCAGTGGTCCGTTGCCTTGACCGTCGCCCTGTCTTGGACCCGAGGTGCAGTCCTTAGTACGGCGAGACGAGACGGGTTTCTCCTTGGTGACGTCTTCAGTGCCTCAGTTAAGTATTTAGTGGTTGCTAGTTGGTTACTTCGTAAGGGTTGTTAAAATCCTTTTTGGTTCTTGGTTTGGTTTGGTTTCGTAAGATTATCACTGGTTGTTCTGGTTACGATAATCTATTGGTTTAGTTTGGGTATCGATACATTTGTTCGCTTTTGGTAGGCCTAAGTTCTTGATTCGAGTGCACATTCCTGTTTGTGTTTTTGTTCGTTCTGTGTTCCGGATTGCAAAATGGTAAGTCGGAAAAATTGTATGTTGTCGTGTTTTGGTTGCAACAGTGATTCCCGGCTGGAGGACTCATGTCTGGTTCCTCCGATTGGGACTCCTCTATATGATCTTTATTTTAAGTTTGGTGTGGGTCCTATATCTTATAATGAGGTGTGGGTCCGCTATACAGAAAAAGACGGTGTCCTTAGTTGGCCACTGCATGGTAGTTTTGAACCCGAAATCCTTGACAATTTAGAAGCGAAATTGTTTAAGAAGAAAGCCCGGCCGGCAATGTTTGATTCTTTCCGTTACTGGCGAAAAGAATCTAAACAGAGAGAAATTAAAAGGTTAAAGAAAGAACAGAAAGAGCAAGAGTTGACTTTAGAACAGGCTGCTAAGCAGCTGCAAGTCAACGAGTCTGAGAAGGCAATGGAGGTGGCTATTAGAGAGCGTAATTTAGCGATCGACAAGTGCTATCCTGCCTTGCCATCGAGTACAACTAAGATAGTAGAGGACCCCGAGTACGATCCTCTGTTGTCGTACTTGTTACGGTCACCCCCACCGTATGCACAGGGTGCTAAGGCTCCGCCTGTACCGAATGTTCAATTGCCGGTTGCTGGACAACCTGGTATTCCTGCTCCTGCCCCTCAGAATCAAGCTCCTGTACCACCTGTGGTTAATGTGAATGTTCCTTCGGCACCCCCTCTTCCTGGGTTGCCGGCTTCTTTGCCTATACCTGTATCGCTTACACCTACTGCTTCACAAGCTACCTTATCTGATACTCCTACTGTTCCTGGTCTATCTGTTCCTACTGCTACTGTGTTTTCTACATCTGCTAGTATTATGACTCCGCTTTCTGTTCGTCGAAGAATCACTGATTCTGTCTCTAATATTCTGTCTCCCTTCTATAAAACTTTAATTAAGACTCCTGCCTCTGAGTCTGTACAGAGACGTAGTCAGCTTCCAAGTACTGAGGAACGGGGAATCTTAGATTCCACGGCTCTTAGATGGATTTCGAAGAGTAGGAGATATAGTACGAGAGATGTACTAGATACTTTTATGCAGTGGAATGAACCAACGCAACGATATGTTTTCGACGAGATGTGCTCCCTGTTGCGTGATGAGTTAGAAGAAGATGATTCTGAATTGAACTTAGAAGAATTAATTAATGTTCAGAAAGAGTTTGCTACAGGTATGATAGTAGGTCAAAATATAAAAGAAGCGATGGAACTGATTTTAAGCTATAGGAATGATCCATCTCTTCGTTCACCGAGAGATTTGGAAAAACATAGTACGAAGCTGAATCGCCAATATCCAATGAGGGAGGTTCCTCCAATTTGGCGTGAAGCTGTGCAAGCTGATGCAGTGAATGGTATTGCAGCCGCTCCGGCGCAATTCCAGAGAGTGTGGATACACATTCCGTGGAAGCGAGCTGAAGTGTTAGCAGTGAAACAGGCCTTGCCAGATCCGCGTAAGAATCCTGCTGGATACTATAAAGAATTAGCACAGACAGTTGAGGCTTGTGTAATGAATTTAGCGGACATTGACATGTTATTTGGGAATGTAGTTCCGCAACCAATTTGGGCTAAAATTCGTAAAGAAAATCATCCAGTTGCCCTAGGTGGTGATTGGGCAGCTATCATAGCGGCGGATGGTCAACAAATAGGTGGTTCCAAACCCGAACCTCTAATTGCTAATCTTCCAGGTAGGATAATTGACTTAATGAAGACTCTGATGCCAGCATTGCGTGTTAATTGGGACAAGTTGTCCGCATGCAGGCAGAAGAAAGACGAAAGTGTCTCCGACTTTTTCACGAGGTTCGAAGAGACTTTTGTGGATCACAGTGGTCAGGATATGAGCACGGAGGGAGGACAGAGATTATTTGTCGATAAATTTGTACACAATCTGCTACCAGAGCTCTGCAATAAATTGAAAGATTCCGAGAGTGCGTGGGCTGTCTCTACAACTGCGCAAATACTTGCAACTGCACAGTATTATGAAAATAGGGATAAAGAGGAGAAGGAGAAATCAGATAAGAAAACGAAAGATTTAAAAACTAAAGTTCTTTTGCAACAGGCATATCCACCTCGCATGAATCAAACCAATACACAGCAAGGGTCATATCAGAGAACAGATTATAGTTCACCGAGACCACAATATCAGTGGAACCAGTGTGCGTACTGTAAGAAAGAGGGTCACTACAAAAATGACTGTCCGATCTTAGCGCAAAATAATGCTGCAGCAGCTCAAAGAGGTCGTGGTGGTTCTATGCAAAATTCTAGAGGTCGAGGACGAGGTGCTATGCCCCCACAGACGAATGATCGCCCTTCTAATCACTTTGATCAACGAAATGGACAGTCTGCCCAACAAAATAGATCCCAACAGTATCATGTTGAGGACTATTGTGAAGTAGATGAGGGATTTCAACAGAGTGGGTACTAGGACAGCCATGGACAGAGAGAGGGAGTAGTATCAGTTCCAGTGGATCAGAGTGGGCCTTATGTCGCAGTAGCAACATCAGGTGTAGTCGAACCGTTTCTGTTGGATACTGGTGCCGCAAAAAGTTCTATCATTCATGCGAAACTCCCTGGCGCACCTTTGTCTGGCTTAACAAATGTTTCTGTAGGTTTTTCAGGCGCCCCTGTTTACAATCCCGTATCTGGTCCTTTGTCTATTTCTGTTGGACCGTGTCAATTGAAAGCACCCTTGATTTTGACGACAGGTTGTAATGAAAATCTGCTTGGTTTAGACTTGTTAAAACGCCTATATGCGACATTGTACTGTTCTCCGTCAGGAGTACAGCTTACATTGGGTAAAAGAATCACCTCTCCGATGTACTTGTCAATGGATGCACTCCCGCCAGAGCTGCGTTCACTCCCTGATACTCTTTGGGCGACTGGTCCTAACGATGTAGGCCTTTTGGAAATACCACCATATGTAGTCACTTTGAAAGCTAATGTTAAATTTCCACGAATTCCTCAATACAAGATTTCTAGTGAAGGTGAACGTGCACTTTTGTTGATTGTGCAAGACTTGATTAAGAAAGGTGTGGTTGAAGAAACTAGAGGAAATGTCTGTAACAGTCCTGTATTACCGATTTTGAAACGTACTGATCCCTCGAAGCCTCCAGTGTATAGGTTTGTTATAGATCTCAGAGAGGTTAATAAGATTGTGGTTCCGCAGTTTCCTGTGGTTCCAGACATTACTGCATTGTTAACGTTGATTCCTGCTACAGCCACATGGTTTTCAGTTATCGACTTGAAGAATGCCTTTTTCAGCATTCCGATAGCCGAAGAAAGCAGAGATATTTTCGGCTTCTCTCTAGGAGGTCGAAGCTTCAGGTTTAAACGTGCTCCACAAGGCTATTGTGAGAGTCCGTCCATTTACAGTCAGGCATTAAAAAGTCAGTTAGATTCCTTTGTACTTCCTCCTGGTTCTGCACTAGTGCAGTATGTAGACGATCTTCTGGTGGCTGCCGATGACAAGGAAACTTGCAAAGCAGCTACAATTTCGTTATTGCATCATTTGTCTAATTTGAATCATAAGGTGTCACCTTCAAAAATGCAATACTGCTGCCAAGAAGTGACCTACCTAGGTCATCTCTTGTCAAAGGAGGGAAGGAAGTTGACCCCAGAAAGAATAAAAGCAATTACGCAGATGAGTGTTCCCTGCACACAGAGAGAAGTACGTGCCTTTTTAGGTATTACCTCGTACTGTAGGCAGTGGATCCCAAATTTTTCTCTTTTAGCAAAACCATTGGTAGCTTTGACTGGGAAAGGTGTTCCGAGTCCGGTGCCATGGTCTGCTGAATGTCAGGAGAGTTTTTCTGAGTTACGAAATGCATTATGTTCAGCTCCTGTATTGGGTACACCCGATTACAGTAAACCATTTACGCTCTATGTTCATGAGAGAGAAGGTTGCGTGTTGAGTGTTCTGACACAGAGATTTGGTGATAAACAACGCCCCTGCGCGTATTTTTCATCAACGTTAGACCCGGTAGCTAGAGCATTACCTAGTTGTTTGAGAGCTACAGCGGCAGGTGCGGCTTCCATTCGACAATCTGCTGGTTTGGTGATGAACAACATGCTAGTGGTCATGGTTCCTCATGCTGTGGATACACTCATGAATCGAACCAAGACGCAACACCTTACCAGCGCTAGATTATCAGGCTATGAGCTGACATTGCTAGCTAGTCATATTCAGATCAAAAGATGCAATGTATTGAATCCAGCAACATTGTTGCCGACTAATCAAGAGTCGAGTGATTCTGAACCCCATGATTGTTGTTTCAGAACCGAGGAAGAGACTAAAGGACGAATTGATTTAAAAGACACTCCGTTGTCAGAACCAGATGGCACGTTGTATGTCGATGGGTCATGTTTTAAATTGGAGAATGGTGATGTGACTGCTGCTTACGCAGTAACAACTTTGAGTACGATTGTGGAGACTGCAAGAGTGAGTCAGAATTCTGCCCAAGCTGCAGAATTAATCGCTCTTACTAGAGCGTGTGTTTTAGCAAAGGGAAAGAGAGTGAATGTGTTCACAGATAGTCAGTACGCGTTCGGCGTGGCCCATAGTTTTGGCCGTTTGTGGAAAGAAAGAGGTTTCATTACGTCCCATGGGACTAAGATTCAACATGGTCAGCTAGTTAACGACTTGTTGGAATCTCTAACCTTGCCGACTGAAGTTGCGATTGTGAAATGCAGTGCTCATAAAGCAATCACGGATGATGTTGGTCGGGGGAATGCTTTTGCTGATGAGACCGCTAAACAGACAGCTAGAAATATGATGAGTAGGATGTATGTTGCAACATCTGCAAGATGGATTTCCGAGTCTGGAATATGTGAGGACACAGTGGAAAGTGTGAAAGAAATTCAGAAAGAAGCGACTGAGGAGGAAAAGCGTGCATGGAAAGAGAGTACGGGTAAACTAGACTCGAGTGGATGTTGGATTGATTTGTCGGAGCAACAGCGTTGGATGTTGCCTGATGCGTACGTGCTTGCAGTGGTGACGATGGCACATGGAACAGCACACATTAGTTCTAAAGGGATTTGTAAGATGTTAGCTCCAGTCTGGAGGAATGATGGGATTAGTAAGTGTGCAGAGAGAGTGGTGAAAAATTGTATGGTATGCCTGATGCATAATCCTGGCAAGGGAGTCCCAACACCTGCTGGTCACTTCGCTCCTCCCTCTTGTCCCTTTGAAGTGATTCAGTTAGATTTCATTCACATGGATCGTTGCAATAACCTAAAATACGTCCTGGTGGTAGTCTGTGCTTTCTCCAGATGGATCGAAGCATATCCACTAAAGGACAACACTGCCCTATCAACTGCCAAAATCCTTCTTAAGGAATACTTCCCTAGGTACGGAATGCCACGGATTGTATGGTCAGATAACGGAAGTGAGTTTGTAGGGAAAGTTATGCAGAGTGTGTGTGCCGGTTTAGGGATCAAGCAAAAATTCCACAGTGCAAATCATCCCCAGTCTGCTGGTTTAGTTGAGGGTTACAATGGCACCCTCAAACTAAAACTCGCTAAAATACAGGCATCCACGGGTTTATCCTGGCCAGATGCACTACCCTTGGCTTTGTTATCAACGAGAGCGACTGTACATTCTAGAGTAGGGCTTAGTCCTTACGAAATTGTCTTTGGTCGTCCCGCTAACGTTTGGGGAGTGCCTAGGACAAAAGAATTTTGTTCTCTGGAATATCCAATGTTGATTGATTACCTTTACGACTTGACTGCTAAATTGAGTCTTATTCACCAACAGGTTTTCGATGCATTGCCAAAGCCACCGGAGAGTCCAGGTCATCAGCTGAAACCTGGCGACCACGTCGTGGTACGGAACTTTGCCAGGACGAAGAACCTTCAGCCCAGATTTGTCGGCCCCTATCAAGTGCTGCTAGCGACGAGAACTGCTATTCGTGTGGCCGGCCGCAAACACTGGATACACACGACACACGTCAAACGTGTGCCCCTGCCACTTCCTTATGACAACTGGGTTAAGAAGGGAATTGGTGCCTCTGAGTTCGAGCGAACACCCAAGTTTATCCCTTTCAGCGATGCCGAGCTGATAACTGACACATCGAACTCTGACTCTCATCCTGAAACTACTCCTTCGAATTCTGAACATTTGTCCTCTGCATCAGAAGAAACTCTGCCGTCTGCGAACTTGAACATTGCAACGTCTGCTGAAAATACGCTGTTTCCAGATCAAACAGCTCCTGCAAAACTGAGATACAATTTACGGTCTCGCAATATGGACAAATAAAGCAGGAAACTGCCTATTGTGATATTTGAATTTTGACACTTTTGCCCTCAGCCAGGAAGTTTGCTATTGTTTCTATTGTTTTTAAAATTGCCTTGCCGTCTGGGTAGCCGTAGGGTCGTGGCTGTGTGCCTAGTTGAATCTGCGGGGGTCAGACACAAGGTCGATCTTTCTGTTAGTTCTGGGAACTCCCAGGGCTGATAGAGGCATTTTCATCTACGTACACATCATCAGTGGTCGCGAGCAGATTGTAGAAGATGGAGCTTCCTGCGCTGCAACGAGAAAATGTGATTTATGTTCACAGAAACAGACTTTACAGAATTCTCCACAGCAAATGTTTTCTGATGCAATGTGCTATTACATTTTTAATTGTTTTGATAACGTTGGTGGGTGGAATCGTCTTTGGTGTGAATTTGATTTTTATGCCAGTAACTACAGTACCTCCCCTTGATCCTGCTACTTCTACTATTTCTTCTATGCACTCTTTTCACTCGTTTCCTGAACATGAGCAAGCTCGACGCTCAGAATTCATTAATAACACTTTTGTACAGCTCTTGCACCAACACCAACTGGTAGTTAACACTACAGACTGCTGGGTGTGTGGCTTGATACCCCACACTATGGATAAAGGCATTCCCTATCTGGTGTTGCCTTTTAGCTATAATGGATCATTTCAGGCCCTTCAGACCATTTTTGCTTATGCCCTTGAAACCTATCCTCCACGTCCACCACGTTCCACTAAATATAACTCTGTCAACAAAGCTTTAGTTCAGGGAATTATTGACATGATTAGAGATGTCAATAATACTCCATCTTACCCTAGAGATGAATTACGAGTATATTTGAGTTGGAACTCTTCAGAGTATTGCCTTAGTTTGGGAGAAAGCAAGCGTAAAAGCTCAACTCCAATCTGGGTCGTGCCTCACCAAGGTCAGGTCTGTTTGCAAGGAAATGGGAGAAATCCGAGAGCTCAGCTAGGGAGGAGTGAGTGCGTTGAGACTTACGTGTTTCCGTCTAACTCTTCCCCTGCTTTTCTTACTGCTAGGGGTACCTACTTCATCTGTCAAGACAGAGCGTATACATGGTTGCCTGCTGACTTTTCAGGTTCATGTTATATTGCTCGATTGTTGCCTCCGACATACACTGCTTCGTCTGATTATCACAAGACCAGAGTAGCAAGAGGTGTTTTCAGTAAGGAAGATACCGCTGGTCAGGAAGCTGGAGACTTCTTCAAAGGTTTCCTTCCGTTCTGGGGGCCTATGGCCAATAGTAGAAACATACGTCAACTAACACGGGTAGTTGAATCTACTATTACCGAAACTGCTGGTGCCCTTAGCAACCTGACAGCTGAGCTTCAGGCGGATAGACTCATGACGTTGCAGAACCGTATGGTTCTAGACGTAATACTTGCAGATCGAGGTGGGGTATGCAGAATGATCCAATCGAGCTGCTGTGTCTTTATTCCCAATAACGCTCCAACAGTCTATGAGGCGATCTCTAAGCTACACAAGATTTCCGACTCTATTCATGTAGACAAGGGAAACTGGTCCTTCATGGAGTGGTTTTTTACTCTGATATCAGCGTAGGGATGGAAGGTTTTGATGGTCATTGGTGTCATCCTAGTGTTCCTGTTCTCGTGTTGCCTGATTATCCAGTGTGGTCCCGCTCTGTGTAGTCTTTGTGCTGCAACCTGCTTTAGAAAACCACCTGCGTTTGGAGAAAAGGCGCGAGAAAGGATGATGATACAACAGCATGTCATTGACCTGATGAGCATAGAACTAGATTCTGACATAGACTGAGTAATTGCCTATGTAAGGGCAAAAGGAGGGTCTGAGGTTCCGTGACAATTTGAACCCGTGTTTTCAACATTGTCGTAAATACATAATTTTGGTATCAGTGAACCGCAAATGATCCATTTAGCATATCCTTGTGTTTTCGCTGTGCTACGAGCAAGAGTACTCCCGTTACAAACACATTTCCGATCTACCCATGGCATCCATCTTAGATCATGGCAGCCATTTTGTGTTTCTTGCCCTCACATACGCAATGACCTCTGATTACTTCATTTCGATTAAGGACACGTAGACTTAGCCGGAGATTCACCTCTCTAGTGACACGTGCACCTTAGAACAGAACACGCTGTGGCTGCATGACTCGACAAAGGCTGCCTCCTCTGCCCGGGGCCAGTCCTGCTATACTGGTTCTCGTGTTCGTTGGCCTGATCATGATTAGGCGGCCGAAGTTGGTAGCCTTGCCCATTTACGACCCACAAACATCTCTTATCCTGCTTTTCTATCTTCCGCACCTGGCTCCGTTCCTTTCTTTCTGAATCTTTATTAGGGGGAGGTAACGAAATTTACGATGAGGCGGTCCGGCTCTTGAATGAAATGTTGACATGGGATTGTGATGGAACAGTGGGAACCCCTCTTCGTAATGTTTGACATCAGATATTATCGACGATTCTTGTGCAACGCCAAATATTTATTGTTTAGGACACAAAGGTGTGGGAATGTACCAACATGTGAAGAATTCGCCTGAAGGCCAATATTTTGTATATAAGGAGCAACCTTTCTTGTACAAATCGAACAGGCTCCTAGATACTGCCCATGTGTAGTTTCTGTGACTTCTGTGTCCCTGCAGTAATAAACCTTTGGTCTTTGACGCCACCATCGAGAAGCCCGTGTTTCTGTTTATGTGTGCACCGAGACAGGTAGAACTCCGGGGTCTTCGGGTGTTATCCCTGACACCTCTGGACGGAACCAAAAAGTCCAGAACTCCAGGAGGTGAAGGGGGAGATCATTCCAGGTATTGGCTGAGAGGGAGGACAAGGACATTCCACCCACTCTGGTCGTGTAGAAGCGTGAGATCGTGGCTAGGGAAAGGTCAGCTGAGCGAGGTTTCTTTTGAGGGCATGGAAGGGGAGGCGGTTCTTGAGGTGTTGAGGTCCAATGTTGTGGAGGGCCTTGTAGGCATGCGTAATCAGCTTGAAGGTTATTCTTCTTTTGATGGGGTGCCAGTGGAGGTCGCTGAGGTGTTGGGTGATGTGGTTGTGCCATGGGATATCGAGGATTAGTCTGGCTGCGGCGTTCTGGACGGTCTGGAGTTTGCAGAGAAGATTTTTGTTGATTCTGGTGTAGAGGGCATTGCTGTGGCCCAGTCTGCTGGTGATGAGTGTAAGTGACTGTTTTCCTGGAGTCAGGGGGATCCACTTGAATGTCTTACACAGTAGGCTGAGAGTGTTGAAGTATGTGGAGGAGAAGGCTTGATCTGGCGATTCATAGTGAGCGATGAGTCCTGTATTGTACTAAGGTTATGTGAATGGTCCATTAGGGTGGGGGGTTTCCGAGGGTTTGGGCCACCAGGTGTCGTCCCATGTGGAGGGGATGGAGCAGAGGATCAGAACTTCTGTTTTCTCCGACTTGAGTTTCAGGCAGCTGTTCTTCATCCAAGTTGTGACGGCTTTCATCCTTTCTTGGAAGTTGTGCCTGGTGAAGGAGGGTTCCTTGGTGAGGGAGAAAATGAGCTGGGTGTCATTGGCATTAGAGATGATGTTGAGCCTGTGTTTTCTGATGATGGTTGCGAGGGGGCCATGTAGAAGTTGAAGAGGGTCTGTGGTAGCGAGGAGGGCAGTCTCAGTGCTGTAGTTGCTGTGAAATCTGGATTGAGAGGTGTCTAGAATGTAGTTGGCTTTGATGAAGTGAGCTAGCTGGGCGTTGACAACCTTTCAGACGCCCTTGGCTGCAAAAAGAAGCAGTGAGATGGGTCTGAAGTTCTTGAGGTCAGTCAGATCTGCGTAGGATTTCTTTAGGAGGGGGTTGATGTTGGAGCAGTTACGGTTGTCTCGAGGGAGCAGTTGAGGGTTCTACGCAGCTCGGGTGCGATGGCTGTGGCAGCCCTGTGGAAGATGTGAGGCAGGCGGGGGACAAAAAGTGCTCTGGAGTAGATGCTCTTCATGGTCTTTAGAGTGTCTTCTGTCTTGAGTGGGGTTAAGGTAAGAAGGGTCTGTTTGGTGGCATCACTGGGGGTGGATGTTGTGGTGGTACAGAGGTCTTGGTCGTCAAAGTTGTCGTAGAGCATCTTGGTCTTGACGTGAAAGAAGGAGTGGATTCTGTTGCAGAGGTCTTGGGAAGGAGGGACTACAGTTGTTTTTCTGTTGGGTTTGGTAATTTCTGTATGATGCTATGTATATATGATGGTGAAGAGTTCCTTGGAGTTGTGGGCTTTGGAGAGGATTCTGCCTTAGAGGAAGTTATTTTTTGTGCATGTGAAGAGTTGGTAGTGTGCCTTGGAACTGTTTTGTAGCCTGAACGTGCTTCCGCAGTTTTGCTGCTTCACCATGCCATTTCCAGTCGTCGGCAGGAGTGCTTGAAATCTTGGAGTGCCTTGGTTAACCAGTTTCCTCTCTTGTTGTGTTGTGCTGTAGTGTTCTTAAGCGGGGGCAAGTGTGTTGGCGCAGTTGGCGATCCATTGGTGGAGGTTGCTTTCCACAGTGTTGGCGTCCATTGTAATTGTGGGTGGAGTAGTGGTGAGGTGTTCTTCAGAAACTTTGTTCCAGATTCTATGTGGGAGGTGGCATGCATGCTTGTCTACATTGGGTTTACTGGAGAAATGGATGCAGTGGTGGTCAGTTCATAGCATTTCCGTGGCGTGGTTGAAGAAGATGCTGTTATGGATGCCTCTGCTGCATCTCTTGCTTGAAGAATGTCCCCTCCCATTGTCTCTGTTCAATCTTTAGTGGCTGATCCTGGAGTGCCTTCAAACCATGTTCTCACACTTATCAGCATGGCAGTTGATTGACTAGGACTTGACTGCATAGGGAACGATTCTGATCCCACTCTCGGAAAGTCTTCCGACCAACACGGATCAGGAATGGCTTCCAGCAAACACGCATGTGGGCTGTCCGACCGATGGAGTACGATGCAATGCATATCAAATACAAATGACTCCCACGGAGCACAATACGGATGACCGACACATATGGGAATCAATCCGTCCGAGTGAATCGTCCGGAAAAGAGCACGAAGCGACCAACTCGTATGAAAACGCTGAAACATAGCATAGCGTGAATGGGACAGACGTGGACTACCCCGCCAAAACATGAAAAAGCATCTGTTTTGGTCACCGGAACGTTTCCGTCATGCTCAACTAAATACAACAGAATCAGACTGAAAAAGTCCAAACAAGCATTGTCAAAGGCAAACTAACAAAAAAAAAACAAATAGACACACCCACAATCCACCAATATCAAGGTCCAAAATCTTTACCAAGATCCTTTGCAAATTCAACGGACCTGCCTGCAGATACCAGCACTACACTGCACTGAGACCTACACTCACAATCCACCCACCACACAACCTGTACACCACTAGCACTTGTCAAATACCACACTCACGAACACACACCTTTACTCATACTCTCTCACCTTCACTTTCACACTCACCTACACATCCTTCTCTACCACCACCCATCCCCACACCCCAAAGAGGAATCTAAAGTTCACAGACAGTGAGTTGGAAGTCATGATAGATGAAATTCTCAGAGTAGAGCACAGTTATTTGGCACCTTGGTCCAACAGACCCCTCTGTCCTAGAAAACCAAGATGTGGGAGAGGATTTTCAACAAGGTGAACGCTCAAGCACCTTGCCTGTGCATAATGGACGATAACAGGAACAGGTACTATGATGTGTGAAGGTGGGTCAAGAAGCTGATTGGCAGAGACCACGCCCTGAGCCAGCAGACCAGTAGTGTCCTTCCTGCAAAACCTACGCACTTCACTTCCGGGGAGGAGAAGGTGTTTGCCATCCTTCCATCGGAGGACATTAATGAATTATCACGAGAACCAGAGCCTGGTGAGTACATAACCGAGTAGCCAATATTGTGATCAATACACACCAACAGACATCGCTGTGAAGGGAACAGTGATACAAGCAACTGATATCAAAGCCATATCAACATTACGCAAATGATTCTGTGATGTGTATGCCAGTTAGACAAAATAAATACCTGAAATCTTAGAGTAATATTTACCTATTTCATAACATGTACAAACCTACTAAATAACACAGCAAGGCTTTGGCCTCAGAACACCGTCCACTACTGTCAGCCATCTTACCACACTGTTACACTCACTCACAGGGAAGCTGAGTCACAGGAAGGAAGGTTGGGTTTTCTGGGAAGGTGGGTGTAGCTAAAAGCATGATCAGAGTCGTAGTCACAGCTACCAATCCTCCTCCTCCCACATGGTCCATCAAGCCCAGCTCGAACTATGCCCATCTCACATGGAGTGGAAAAGTACTGCCAAGATGGCTGACACTGGGCTCTGGTGTGGGGAGCACAAGGCCCTGTTGGGAGTTGTGCACAAACAAACACCAGGCTATCACTGTCAGACATCTTGCCATCACTGTTTCACTCACTCACAGGGAAGCAGAGTCACAGAAAGGAAAGTTGAGTTTATTGGAAAGGTGGGTGTATCTAAAAGCATGATGGGAGTCGTAGTCACAGCTAACAATCCTCTTCCCACATGGCCCATCAAGCCCATCTTGAACTATGCCCATCTCACATGGAGTGGAAAAGTTCTGCCAAGATGGCTGACACAGGACTCTGGTGTGGGGAGCACAAGGCCCTGTTGGGAGTTGTGCACAAACAAACACCAGGCCACCACTGTCAGCCATCTTGTCATCACAGTTTCACTCACTCACAGGGAAGCAGAGTCACAGAAAGGAAAGTTGGTTTGGCTGGGAAGGTGGGTGTAGCTAAAAGCATGATGGGAGTCATAGTGACAGCTAACAATCCTCCTCCCACATGGCCCATCAAGCCCACCTTGAACTATGCCCATCTCACATGGAGTGGAAAAGTTCTGCCAAGATGGCTGACACTAGACTCTGGTGTGGGGAGCACAAGGCCCTGTTGGGAGTTGAGCACAAACACCAGGCCACCACTGGCAGCCATCTTGCCATCACTGTTTCACTCACTCACAGGGAAGCTGAGTCACGTTGGGTTTGCTTGGAAGGTGGGTGTAGCTAAGAATGATGGGAGTCATAGTCACAGCTAACAATCCTCCGTCCACATGGCCCATCAAGCCTAGCCTTGAACCATGTCCATCTCACAGGGAGTGGAAAAGTACTGCCAAGATGACTGACACTGAGCTCTTATGTGGGGAGCACAAGCCCCTGTTGGGTGTAGTGTGCAAACAAACACCAGGCCACCACTGTCAGACATCTTGAAGGTAAACTTTTACTCACTGTCATTGAAGCATGGTTCATGGTGGCTTATTTGGTCTGGGTAGGAGGAGGAGGGCTAACACTGACCACATCTACCATCAGGCCCTGTCACACACACACCCTTCCCACCAACACCAAACACCACACCTGGAACTATGCTGTCCCTGGGAGTTAGTGAAAATGCACTGCCAAGATGGCTGACACTGGGCTCTGGTGTGGGGAGCACAAGGTCCTGTTGGGAGTGGTACTCAAGCAAACACCAGGTCACCACTGTTAGACATCTTGAAGGAAAACATTTACTCCCTGGCATGGAAGCATGGTTAATGGTGGTCTATTTGGTCTGGGGGAGGAGGAGGGCTAGCTCTGACTACATCTACCAGCAGTCCCTGTCACACACACACTCCTCCCATCAACACCAAACACCACACCTGGAACTATGCCGTCCCTGAGAGTAAATGAATATGCACTGCCAAGATGGCTGACACTGGGCTCTGGTGTGGGGAGCACATGGTCCTGTTAAGAGTAGTGCTCAGCCATTTTACCAACACTGTTTCACTCACTCACAGATAAGCTGAGTCACAGGAAGGAAAGTAGGGTTTGCTGGGAAGGTGGGTGCAGCCAAAAGTATGATGGGAGTCGTGGTCACTGCTAACAATCGTCCTCCCACATGGCCCAACAAGCACACCTTGAATCATGCTAATCTTACACAGAATGGAAATGTACCAGCAAGATGGCTGACACATGGCCCTTATGTATGAATCAGCCACATGTCACACCTAGGCTCTGGCCCTCTCACACCAGTCCCCACTCTCAGACATCTTCACTATACATTTCCGCTCACTGTCTAGGGATGCATTGTCCCAGGTGTGCCCCCTCGGCTGGCTGTGAAGGTGTGTGGAGTACAGGACATGTTGTGAGTTGCAGTCATAGCAAACACCAATACCCACAAAGAAAGCAACATGTCCATCAGTGATAAGGGATACCTGACTGTGAATGGAGTGGCCACAGCAAGATAGCTGATGCTGTTGCATGTTGTCATTTGCACAAAGCATGTTGTGAGTTGCATTCATCTCCTACACCATGCAGCGTTGTCAGTATCCTTGGCACTACAATCCCCTCACTATCATTGATACTTTTACCACCAGTAATCTGGACTGGGCTTAGAGGAGGTGTACAACTTCCAGGCGCATAACACAAGCAAACACACCTTTGTACCTCACAGTTCTGAGCATGGAAAAACAAGAAAGCAACCTTGGTTAACTCATCAGTCCAAGGAGGCCAAGAACAATGTACATGATGCTATCAGACACAAAGCTAAACAGCAACACCATGTGCTACTGAAAGACATTCACATGTATGCAATGAGATGATAACTAGGAACATATATCACAAAATAGTAAATATAAAATGTTCACATACATAATGGACTGTGAGTGTGTAGGTAGCCACACCAATGTGACTCAAAAATACATGCACAAATGCACAAATCTGGCAAAACATCGTAAGAGGAAGAGTACGTATGTCATTGTAAAGGCACAAATGTGGCAAATAACAACACACCTAAGTCAGGTACAGGGTGGCACTTGACTTTCAATGTCTATGTACAGTCAAAGAAACAATACATTACCTATATATGCACAGAGCTCGACATGCTCGGCAAAACACATCTTGTTAAAATTACAATGTTCTTTTCAAATATAGGCATGTGTCTGTGACAATTGGGGACAAAACAATGTACATACACTCATCATATTATACATTAGCAAATGTAATGTGTAAGATACGTTGACCTGTGCAAAACCACAATAAACATTGTGTCTCTCTTCTACCCACAGGACCTGCCTGGTTGACCCTGAGCTCTCCAGTGTGTATGTCTCTCGGTACTCTACGGATGATGATTACCTATCTGGCCCCTCTGGTGCGGTGTGGGTCAGCATACAGCACCAGCAGCTGTTACATCAGCATTCCCTGTGACCACTCCTGTAACATCTGACAACCCGCAGACGACCGCTACCAACACAGACAAACAAAGGCAAGAAAACACTGATGGCACAGCAACACAGGGCACTCTGGAGTTGGCGGACAACAACACCAGTGTAAACAATGAAGGAGGCTCAGTGTTGTCTGTGTCTGACAACAACAGGTCCTGCTCATGTGGGTAGGGGTGGTGGAAGGGAAGCGGGGTGAGGTCATGTCAGAAAGATGGTGCTGCTGATTAAGCTGACCCACAGTTGGAATGCATTCTAAATGCATATCGAGAATGCACCGGAGACTTTGGCCAGGTAGGTGGGGTCCTCCAGGACATGCAACAGCAGCAGGCTGCCGATTATGCCAAAATTGACTCACACATATTCAGAATAGACTCACACATGTCCAGAATAGAGTCCAAAATGGATAGAATTGATGGCCTCACTGCGATGCACAGAGACATACCCACCTGGCCAGGAGGTTGGGATCATCAAGGACCTGCAACAGCGCAGGCTGCACATTACGGCAAAATGGACTCACACGTGTCCAGAATAGACTCACACATGTCCAGAATGGAGTCCAAAATAGATAAAATTGATGACCTCACTGCGGTGCACAGGGACATACTCACCTGCCTTCGCCAGATTGCTGACAACATGACCCTTGCCTCCCTGTGTGCCCACTACATCTGTTGCTAGTACATCTGCAACTGCCACAGGGAGGGATGAGGACTCTGGCGGAGAGTCTCTTGCATCACAGCAGCTTGCACCTGAGGGTCCCCCTCACAAAAAGAAGAGGGGTAGTCTGAAGAAGGACAAATGAGAGACAGATGGCCATGCATCACCCCCTGGATGTGAAAACCTGCTCCTTATATCCTCCATTGTGTGCGAAGTGTTCTCTTTGTTGACTGTCACTGAACTCTCCCACATGGGACGGAGGGTCTAAGTTGGATAAATGACATAAATGACTGTGGACTTGGCTCTGAAAATTCCATCTATCATCACTAAAAACTCCTCTGTGAACTTTGGATTTCTAAAATTGGTACTGTACAATAACGTTCTTGTACTATTTCATACATGCATAGCAATAAATTCATAATCACACAATACTTGCCTCTGTTGTGAATTAAACACTGATTGTAACATAGAGATGATGTCCTAAAAAACAAGTATTTTGCAGGAAAACAAGTACAGCAATTTAAACACTGTCTTGTGAGTAAATCTGTTATGACACATATAAGAGATACACACAACAAGGTCAACACAACACAAATAGTACATGGCATACATCCTCATTGCCTCCACTGTGGAAAACTGCAAACATATTCTAATGCACAAACACTAATCATTGTTAGATAAAGTGAAAATCAGGGCACATATTCAGTATGCAAATGAATGTTGGATGTGTGTATACAGACAAGGCACACCTCAAAGTGGAGCACAGGTTTATTACACAGGCACAACATGTTGCATCCACAACAGATGCAATACAATCACACTGTAACAATAAGCACAGATCAACCAAGACAAAAAGTTCGGAATTGAGTGTGTTCCATAGATTCCTGATCCCGAGAAAAGTTGCACTCTGTAACTTCATTGTGTGTCTGGGAGGTCACATGTCTCCATACAACAGCCAAAGGACCCTACGAAGGAGAGACATGGAACACTCGTGAAATACCTAATTTTGTGCACACATCTCCAAGTGACATTTCATAATTACAATTCATAAACTGTGAACAATAGCTAGGAGTCATGTCAACACTGTACTGGTGAACATACTAACTCAATGGACACATAACAACTCCAAGGATCATGTTAAGTAGCATGCACGCACAAGTGTACATAGATATTGTATAACAAACACATATAATGCAAAGACAATGCTTTGTCAATTCATCATTGCATACTTACAATCATGAGAATATATATTTTTTTTATTTATTTATGCAAAAACACATGAGTCGGTTGGTACAATATCCCAGAAAGAATAAAAAACAAAAGGGAGACTTTTTTTTGTCGAGCAAATACAAATCCATATCATATCATTTTGATACATTCGATACAAAAATATACAAAAAGAGTTGAACAAACCCAAGAAAACAAAAAAGGAAAAGAGAAAAAACTGGTGGTTAGACATACATTTCATTTCATGCGGGCAGTCTCAATTAGATCCAGCAAAACATTAATATAGATTATAAATTGATTTAAAATGTTGCGCCACCAACTTTGCAGACAAGAATAAATCTTTAGCCATATCTAATGAAATTTCTATTTGAATGTCCTGTCTGCCTAGTTTAACACCCCATTTACTATTCTGCTGCTCTATATCGTTTTCTTTAGTGTCTAACAAATGCTTATATAGAACTTCAATCTTTACCCCTTTCATAATATCCTCGATCACAGAATTCGGTTTATAATTACTTCCAATACACGTTAAACAATTGCGAATCTGTAAATATTTTACAAAATGCTCTCTAGGGAGAGAATACTGTTCTCGTAGTTGTTCAAAAGATTTGCAATAATTAGCGTCATACAGGTCACCCACCACTCTAATGCCTTTCTCCCTCCAATTGTATACTATTCTATCCCACACATCTACAGGTAAGAAGAACGACGATGATAATGGTGTATACCACATTATTTTTCCAATGCCCAATAGCCCCCTAACTATATGCCAGACCTTATATGCAGCTATAATTGTCTTAAAGCGGGTGCGTTTGTAATAGCTTTGTTCTAAGTGTTGGATTAAACAATTTTTAACTTTTACCTCCAGCAGCATTTGATAAATAGAAGGACAGTCTGCAAGTCTTGTTGGACCTTTGCCGGTTAATAAAATGCCCATTCCTTGCAACATACAAGCATAGTAATAATATGTAAAGTCTGGTACCGACCAGCCCCCCACATTTCTTGGCAGAATCATAAAGCGCCTAGCCCTTCGTGCTTTCCCTCCGGACCACATAAAGCGCATACATATTGCCTGCAGTTGTTCTAAACTAGTCTTAGGAACTTCTAGGGGTATACATCGAAAAAAATATAAAATTTGAGGAAGAATCAACATTTTTAATAGATTACATCGTCCCACTAATGAAAGATATAAACATTCTGCCTGATCTAATTTTTTCCGAACACCGAATAGGAGCTGATCCCAGTTAGTTTTAACTAAAGAAGTTATACAAGCTCGTAGCGTAACACCCAGATATACCACCTCCTGACGTACTCTAGAATCAGTATAGCTTGGTATATTTATACTAAGTAGCTGGGTTTTTGCCGAATTCAGCTTGTATCCTGAAGATTTGCCAAATTCTACCGCCAATTGCTCTATAGCCTGCATTGCCATGGTAGGTTTGGTCGAGACCACTGCCACGTCGTCAGCATATGCCAACACCTTGACCTGGTATATATGAACATTTAGCGGGATTATATGAATATTAGAATCCAACATTCTTAAAAAAGGCTCGATCTATAAAGCAAATAGTAAGGGGGAACAGGGACACCCCTGTCTGGTCCCCCTACAAATTTATACTGCCGCCGATTCCAAGCCCATGGTACTGATCCGAGCTACCGGCCGTTGATACAGAACCTGCACTGATTTGATAAACTCAGGCCCAAAGTCTCGACTCTTCAAGTTGTCCCACAAGAAAGACCAAGCCACGCGGTCGAAGGCCTTCTCGGCGTCCAATAAAATTAAACAAAAGGGTTCCCTGGTTGCTTTAGCATAGTCAAGTAACGTTATCACTCGTCTGACATGATTAGTTGTACTACGTTGAGGGATAAACCCATGCTGTGTTTTTGAAACAAGACCCGAAATGACCATGGAAAGTCTGTTCGCTAAAATCTTCGAATATATTTTACCATCTACATTTAGGAGCGATATAGGGCGATATGAACCCGGTAAATTCAGTGGCGTACCTTTTTGTGGAATACCACTATAGTTGCTTCTTGCCATGTTTTAGGGGCTGAGCCTTTCTGGGCTTCTAGCATTGTTGCTAGGAGATCTTTTTTTAAGAATATAAAAAACATTTTGTATATTTCTAAAGGTAATTTATCTGGGCCAGCAGCCTTTCCCAGAGCCAGTCCGTTTACCGCTAATTCCTCTAAAGTGATGGGTGCGTCTAACATTACCCTATCATCCTCCGAAAGGTTCTTCAGACAGTGCTGACTAATCATTAATACAGCATTATCACCATTGTACTCATCCCTGTGATATAACGTCTCATAAAACTGCCTGAATACCTCCAGAATACCCTGCTCGTCCTTAACAGCATCACCTTTCTGATCTAGTACCTCGTCGATACGCTGGGCTGCGGTTTTTGCTCTAACTCTTTGGGCGAGACATCTGCCACTTGCCTCCCCATATTCATAGTGGGTTTGTTTTTTAGCAAAAAATGTTTTAGCTGCTTCCTGGGACCACCTCAAATTTACCCTTGCCTTTAGACGCGCTACTTCATTAATCTCTTCATCTATGTTAATCCCTGTCTGTATCCCCAGCATGAGCGCCTCCTCGGTCATGATCAACTCCTGATAGAGTGTTTTTATTTCCGCCGCTTGTTTTTTTTGGTTATACAGACCCAAACTCAATGCCTCCCCACGAAAGGCAGCCTTAAAGCAGTCCCACACACACCCTACATTACTGCTCCCCCAATTAATGTTAAAGAAAGATACAATCCAGTCCTTCATATGTTCAATAAAAAATTGTTCCGTCAAAAGTTTGCGATCGAAAGAGAACTGTCGTGGACGTTCACTAGAAATGATGCTAGATAAGGTCAGTACCACTGGCCCATGGTCTGATGTCACTCTAGGGTATACTTGAATTGCAGCCTGATTTAACATCAACATAGAAACAAGAAAATAGTCTAATCGGACCAATGTGCCATGTGGGAAAGAAAAGAAAGTGTACCCAGGTGACCCACTCCTTAAAACCGACCAAGCGTCCAGCAAACCATGTGCTCCCAGGAATTCCTGTAACGCTTTGATTACTCTCGACTTCCTGCCTGTATATCTCACCTTCTCATTATTTAGCACGTTGGGTGCTAAGTTTATGTTGAAATCACCGCACATGATCAGTGGTGTGGACCAAGCTGCCAATTCTACATTTAGAAAGTTAAGAGTTTCTGCTTCATCTAGATTTGCTCCGTATACCACACACACAGTAGCTTTAGTGTTGCCCACAACACATTCTGCTATCGCCCAGCGTCCCAACCTATCAGATTGTATCCTGCCTGTAGTAACTATATGACTCTTGGCAAGAATTGCCACACCTCTGGCCGCCCCTGAATATTTAGTACATACTATTAAATGAAACCCCAGTTCTGTTAACAAATGTCTCTTAGACCAAACCACGTGAGTTTCTTGTAAGCATATGATGTCACATTGCAAGGCCCGTATCTCTTGTGTAACTCTTCGTCTTTTCTCCATTGAGTTCAGCCCCCTGACATCAGTGAGAATAATTTGTTGATGAGCTGTCTTCGAACATCCTCCTTCCCCTCATCATCCCTGGCAACATGCCCTAGGCCTGGATTCTTCCCTGCTGGAGGCTACTGGTCCCCGTCATCTTGGAGGAGAGGCAGCTCATTCCTCACTGCCAGGATGTGTAGCATGCAACACACAATGATGCTCTTACACTCCCTTGCTGGTGCATATTGGGGGGCTCCACCTGTACGGTCCAGGCAGCAAAATCTGGTTTAGAGTACCCCAAATGTCCGCACAATCACTTGCCTGGTCTGCCCTTGTGCCTCATTATAACTAGACTCAGCAGGGTTGACAGGGTTCCTGAGTGGTGTCAGTAACCACTGCATGATGGGCTATCCAGAGTCTCTTAAATTTGAACAGAAAAGACTTCATGTGTCTAAAAACAGGGGACAACCTGACATACGAGCAACACACAACATAAACAGACTTTACCCACCAACAAGCCAGGCACGCTGATTTGGCAGCTGAGAAATTATCTGTGGGATCCTACTGTTTCTCATAATGTGCTGATCCTGGGATACGTGCACAGACATTGTCGTGTTCTTGTCTAGGACCCTAATTCAATATTCCCGATTTATGCCCTTGTGAGGTATAAATCAATAATGTCCTGACAAAGGCATAAGAATCAGATTCATATTCAGTAATAGCCCATGCAATCCAAAGCACAGCACGGCTACTCCCATCGACTCCTAGAAAGCACAACGCGTTTTTTAAACAAACCAAGCCTCCAGCAGCCCGGGAAAACCCCCCCTGCTTTTGTTTTGATTTGAATAAGAACTCTTGAAGTCCTGCAAGAACTGTTAGCTCTTGGTGACGTCTTATGTCCAACCTTACGTCAAACCCGGCACCTTTCAGGTATAAAATACCAACAGTTGCCTTAAGCAAGCACACGGTGGTTTGGAGCAGACCGACCATCTACTTGCCCGAGAGCCCAGCTGATGCGAGTGCCCGCGGAAGCCGCCCATCCTGTTTGACGCACTGAGAGAGATGCTGTCTTTTTCTCCAGCCGAGAAAATCCAGCTCCGGTGTTTCCAGCCTACCCTTGCGGGTAGCTGGAATATCGAGTCCTAAGGAAAGAGACACCAGACCTCCCACATTCTATTACCAAGGTACGGAGCTGACTAAACCCTTAGGAGAATTCTTGATGCAGATTCTTGGCAAAATTATCTTAACCAACTTAACTTAACATCGCTACTTACTTGTCCCTTCCCACGTATTAGGCTTAGGTCAGGTACACCGGGGTAGGCGTAGTTAGAAGCACCAGTTGAGCCTTTTAGTCAATGTATTTATGTATGTATATATTTTATCCATTTTAAAGTATCATATGGCTAAGAAACGGTATCAATGCTTTTACAGGATTATTTCATAATACTACTTTTACTGTACGCACTCTACTTTACTTTAAGTATTGCAATTGTGGCAATTCATTTCTCTTGCATGAGAAAGAAGACTGCTCAATAAATAACACCGTTTTATTGAAAACGCCTGTCTCTCTATTTCTCTGCACTCTGGTGAAGCTAAGGATGCACTGCTGACTGAGTGAAATATCTGTCTATTGTTTTCACACGACTCTAGAGATATACTCTTATTCTGAGGGAGCAAAGTTGTCATGTTTATGCGGTTGTCGGAAACTGAATCCCTTCTTGTCTGAGCCAGAGAAGGTTATCCATCCCTCTTCATTCAAGAAAGTTTCCAGTGACCTCTGAGCTAGCTGGCGCAAACCTAAATTAAGTTTAACATAGTCAGTAGGACCTAGATGACCTCAGTCCTACGTCTACACTGCTGTTTATGTTATTCCAATGTGCAGAGCCTATTGGGAAAATAGGAACTACACTTCAACATGTGAGATTGTCATGTCAGGCAGACATAACACCAGTGCATTTATGGAGTGAAAATGCTTATGATTCCTTTATGTTTGTTCATAGGCCTGTGGTGTGACCAAAGCCACATGTGTACCATCAATGGAGCCAATGACATGTGGCATTCTTCCCAAAGCATAAAAGTCACTCTTGATGTAGGCAAACTGTCCTGGTGTTGGGTATTTGATGTACCAGTTCAGAAAATGTAACATTGCATCCAAAAAATCACGACGCACGTGGCTAAGCATTGTCTGTGACATCACACCAGCAGTAGCTACAGCATACTAGAAGGTTTCCGTGGCAAATAAATGTATGCCTGCCATCACCTTCACTTTGGGGGTCAGCCCAGATGGATATGGGCGTCCAGGTAGTAAATGAGTGCCAACTGCTCTGCAAACTCCTCAATGAGTAGTCTGGTTATGGAGTGTTTGATGCTGTCACATTCTACCATGGTCTCTAGGTCAGGGAAGGGTCTGTGGACAGCTAGTCTCCTGCGGTACATAGGTAACATATAAAAACATTATCAATTCACTTTCTGACGTGGTAAGTAACATGCAAAATATCATATGTTCCATCAGAGCAGGATTCAATGAATTCACATATGTAACATTGAGCATTGACACAAAGGACAGCTATGTGACCCTCACAGAACATTTCATTTTATAATGGTTTATCAACAATTGGAATGCTAAGATGTGACTAATCAATGGTGCCTGTCACAGTCCATGTTACCAAACATCACATACTAAACACACACCTAATTAACTATCAAAGAGACATGTTTGTAACAACCAACACGTTGTGGAAAGGTACACACAGAGGGATCATGTAATGCCCCCTGAACACTGTCAGGATGTAATGTACCATCACATACATAAAACACTCATGGTTTGTAGCACATTTTGTTTGACAAACATACAGGTATGTCTGTGACATAAAGACACAACATCAACTCACATGCCGCACACAAGATGATGTCTAAAGTAAATATCATCAACAACCTCAACAATGGAGTGTGCGTGTTGTACAATACTCAGATACTCTGGATTCACTCAAAATAACTTCACACAATGTACTTTGTAACACACAGTCCAATACAGCAGTTATTATGGGCGTGTGTAACCTGTGATAACGCAATGGCCTCCTGGGACTGTATCTAGACCTAGGAGGGTGAACTGTAAAGCGGTCACCCACAGTTGTGATGTTCCTCACAAACAATGTATTTGGTGACCGTGAATGTTGGCTCATCATGTGAGTGTGAGCTATGAAGTGCTATGTCCAATATGACATGTTAATCAATGTACCCACGCATGTCATATAGCACAACATAAAGATTTGCTATACTGTCTGACATGCTGATTGATTAGAGTAGGGAACCTGAGCCTCACCCAAAACTGTGGGGGTCTGCATCCTTTGGCTATTGACTGTAATGGTGACAGACACGGGTGAGTATTCAAAAGATGTGCTCTACACATCCGAACTGAGTCAGACACACACATTGGCTGTTGACTGTAATGCTGACAGATGCGGATGAGTATTCCAAAGACGGGATCTACACATCTGAACCGAGCCGGACGCACACATTGGCTATTGGTCGTCATGGGGACAGACACGGTTGAGTATTAAAAAAATGCATTCTACATATCTGAACCGAGGCCGGACTCACACATTGGCTAATAGTGGTCATGGGGACAGAGGCGGTTTCGCATCGTGTACGAATCGCGTGCAAACCTATTCTGTTGGCTTACAACAACAATGTATTAAACTCAATAGTGTTATGATGCAGAATATTTGAATGACGAAGTAGGCGTGCCCAATGAGTGAAATGTTATGGATTGGCCAACTTCGAATAATACAAATGTCTCGGACATATCACTTTGGATGCATGGAGCAGAATCCACCTTTGCTGCACAGATATGTCTGCCTGTTCCTAAGAGACTTCACTTGCCTGCACTACAGGCTACTTAACTACATCTCTACCTACATCTGCTGCAGTCTCTGCATCCTCTGGGATCTACAATGACACGTACTGTGGAGAGGGAACCAGCTTTCACAGAGGAGGAGAACCAGGCCCTGCTGGACAGCCTCCTTCTACAGTACAGCAAGCTGTATAGAAAACCAGGGGAGCAGGGGAGTGCTGATTACACTGCCTTTTCATATGTCCATGTTTTAAAACGGGCAGTACTAGCATAGTGATCCCCAAGGGCAAGCATGCACACATAGTTAGTGTAAGTCTTACAGTATGTAGATTCATGTTCTGAACAGGTACAGTGATGTAGAAGTGTGTTTGGTGGGATTGATTTTCCGGCACTGTTCTCATGTTATTGAGGGAGACTTGCACACAGGTGCAAAAGAACAATTGATGGGCAGAATGCAGAGCAATGTCATACATTCACCCCAGTATAGCAATCTGGGCCTAAATCCATAGATTTTTTGCTCACTATGTCATTCCAGTTTGGACCCAGCCATACGTAAATCAGTCTTGACCCTGCACCCAATAGGAACAGTCCTGCTCGAACTGCCAGGCCAGGTCCTCCCTGGACAGGAAACAAGCCTCCTAGGACCAGTTTCGAGCTTTCAGCCCTCATTAGCCAGGATAGCTTGACTCCAGCGGCATGGAGAGCACAGGACCCACGTCTGGGCATACCCGTCCCACTCGGGTGGCATGGAGAGCCCGGGACCCACGTCTGGGCATACCCGTTCCACTTGGGGTTACAAATGCAAAAGAACAATTGATAGACAGAATGTAGAACATTGTCATACATTCACCCTAGTTTAGCGATCTCAGCCTAAATCCATAGCTATTTTGCTCATCTTGCCATTCCAGTTTGGACTCAGCCATATGCAAATCAGTCTTGACCCTGCGCCCAATGGGAACAGTCCAGCCTGAACTGCCAGGCCAGGTTCTTCTGGACTGGAAACAAGCATCCTAGGACTGGTTTCGGGCTTTCAGCCCTCATCAGCCTTGCACACAGGACAACTGCCCATGTTGATGCTTGTCCAATCTTTATAAATCATCTGCCATTCTAACCATGACCTATATGTCCAAGTGTGTGATTCATTAACATGTAGCATGTGTAGTAATGGTGTGTCACCAATTCATCTTCCTCACAGGTTGACGCCCATCAGAAGCATGAAATCTGGCAGACCATCGTCCGTGCAGTAAGATATATGGGGTTCTTTAAACGCTGCATCCGCTACTTCCAGAAGAGGTGGCAGGACCTCCGTGGCTGGATGCAGAGGATTGAAAAAGTTCAGTTAAAGCTATCAGCGCCTCACAAAAGGGGTGGACAACTGACCCTGACACCACATGCTCTGGGTATTGACGGTGGTCTTCCCTGACTTTGATGGGCAGTTGAAGGCCAAACAGTAGCAAGGAGGAGGTGATGCAACTATGTTTGACATGCATGTTGCACTCCCTCAGCCTGGTAACATTCTCACACGTTGTCTGTCTGCTGAGACACCACTTTTGTGGCAAAATGTAATGATGCCCCATTATCATCTGATGCCTAGGTGTGTTCCTTTCCGTCTGTGACATGTATCACTTAGGTCCTGTGTATTTGCTGTAGTCCAAGGTTAATGTGATCGGCACCATATACAACAGGTTCTTTGAGTTGACCATCATGTGTGATGTAATTGTCTGACATCTGTCATCACATTGTCAGGAATATAACCTGTACTCTGTGTTTAACATACATATAGATGTTCAAAATGCAGATCTGGGTCAACACAGGTTTGTGAGTAATATGCTACACACCCGTGCAGCAGGTGAGACCAATGTTGGTTAACCCTGGGCGAAGTTTGCGGAGTTGCACTTCGCGGAACTCCATAAAGTGCAAAAAACCTCCGCCGCACTACGTGGAGCTCCGCAAGTGACGGGGTGCAATAGAAAAATGCAGTTTGCAGGGATTGTACAGTGCCGAATGATTGTCCCCACTGTGCAATAATCGTGAACAGCACCATGCACAGCGCAAGCGGTCCCTGCTGTCCTTTTCTGCCGCTCGAGTAGTGTTTTACTCCAGCAGCAGCTTTCTCAACATGAACGGTCTGTTTCGAAATGCGAACGGTCACAAGCATATGTGACCACTGGCAATGAGACACCTGACCACCGCATTGAGAAATCTCGCTGGGCTGTTCATTTGCCACGCTTGTGCTCGTCAACTTGATGTTGGCGAGCGCAAATGAGGAAAAATCTCGGGAGTTGATTTTTCTTGCTCACGATCGCCAACTTGACTTTGACGAACGCGAGTGAGGTAAAAAAAACTCTGCTCCGCTAAGTGGAGCAAAGTTTTTTGGAACTCCGCGTAAGGCGGAGTGTGGAAAACTCCCAAGCTGATCGAAGTTCACTGCCCAGGGTTAATGTTGATGCCTCAGGCAAATGAAATAGATATGTTTTCAAAGTGTGGCGTCACCTGCATAGTACTCCGTGCAATCCCATATTTCACATGGACCAAGGACAGGTATGCCAAATCCGGCAATCTGAGACACTATCACATCAGTTTCTTGTGTCAGGCAACACTTTCACTAATTTGAAAATCATGTTTCTGACTCTATGGCAGTGTGTACAGGCTGAACTTTTGTCAATACCCAGGTAGTAAATATATGTAATATGTACAGACATCTAATGTTTGGAATGTGGCTCGGATATACAGGACAGAACATGTGTGTGTCATCCCTTGACTCTGCATAATGGTGGCGTCAACGTATATATATATATATGTATGTTGCATCACTTTCTTCCTGAGAGATATGAAAAAGTTCATGTTGACATATGTGTTAATTCATTTACTCCAACGTCTTAGTAGTACAACGTGAGCTTGTCAGAGTCTTTAAATTGGGTGTAGCACGAAGGGGATATGTATACTTGAGCACTACATATGTTGCTAAAAAAGGGATTACATGATTGTGACACGGTGCTGACTTTAACGTTGTGATTCACTGCCCCTGTAACTATAGTCAGTACAGACTGTTTAGGCAGATAGGCAAGTGGCCCACTATGCCACATGAAAATTTGTGATGATGCAGTATTTGTACTTGTCTGTTGTCCTGCATGCAGACCATTATAGTATTGATGTTCAGGAAGTAAGCCCATCTGGATGACTGGCGATGGAACTAGGTTCAATATGTCAACTTATCAATTAGTCAATCCCATTTGCTGTGTCACTTCCAGTCTCCCTGATGAGACATGTTTGTAACGACACATGACACTCAGGAGCATTATAGATCAGACAACAGGTAATAAAGTGCATTGTTGGACATGTATTTAGTGGTCTTTGATACACATCTAACAGATGGTTCCTTTTTTTTGTTTTAATTTTTATTGAAAAAGACCTGGTATTAACAAGAATAAATACATTTAATCCAATCATATATCTTAGCTAAAATCCATCCAAAAAAGAGATTCCAGAGAGAAATAGTGCTTTACAGAAAAGAGGGATTAAAACAGCGATTAAAACAGAGGAAAACAGATAATTCATTAATGCCACTAAACCATAGATCACAGTCCCCTTGCTGGGTCATATCTTTATTATACCACATAAATTAGCAAAACATTAAGATTATATAAGGGGAGCGACCTAGCCAGTAATTGTTCTCCAGATACCCTGCCCCCACTCCCTCATAGTTCTACCCCTGCGTCAGTAAAGAGCGGATTCGATATTATAAATCCCCAAAAGCCTTGCCAGCCACATCTGATAAGACAGGGGTTACTACATCTTTCCAACCGGCAGCTACCAATAGCCGGAGGACAGCTACACATATAAATATGAGAGCTTTGTTCTCCTTATTGAGGCCCAGGTTGCTGTCGGTTCCTATTAACATTAGGGTAGGGGATAGGATGATCTTAAAGCCTAGCAGCCCCTCCCAAAATGTTTCAATCTCCCCCCTGATTACAGTTAGATAATTTTAATTTTAGATCAACCTCTTAGCAGATTATCGATCATACTGATCTGACCTCCTGGAGTAATACGGGCCTGATGTTCTTCAGCAGACCACGAATTTGCAAGAACTTAAAACCAACCCTGACTTGATGGAATTCCGAATCTCTGCTGTATCTCTAGGAGGCTCAAAATATTATCTCCTTCATAGATGTCTCCTATTCTTTTGATCCCCTGTTGCTCCCATAAAGCCGGTAGAAGGACAGAGGGAGAAGGAGGATAAACAAAACTAGGTCGGCCTCCAAGTAAACTTAGCCAAAAAAAAAGGAATCCAAAGTACTGGATTCAGAGACCTAGTTTGTGTGTTATGGTCACTGCACAGAATATGTCAGTACAGACCAAAAGAAGAAAGAAAAATTTCTTTCTAGAGTCCCCTCACTCACCGGGGTTACCAGCCCCGTATTTACTACTCCTATATTCTACTTATACTATTCAGTAGAATATAGGAGTGGTAAATACGGGGCTGGTCCCTGTATGGTCCTGACGAAAAGCCTGGGGAGCTTGAAACATGTTGACCACACACTGATTTAGCCCTATTAAAGGCTAAATAGCAGTGTCACCCCCATTTTAATATACCAATCTAGGAGCTAAATAAAATTTGTTGAGGCCCACTAGCACGGTATTTTTAATTCACTTACACCCACTCCACCACCACATCACTTTACACTACACATAGTCTTTTCACAACAATAGTGCTCCTGCGTAGTCCGCTAGTCGCAGCACGCCCCTTTTCGTAGAGAACTGGGATGCCCCCAATGATGAAGAATGTCACCGTGGGGAAACCCCGGTGAGTGAGGGGACTCTAGAAAGAAATTTTTCTTTCTTATTTTGGTCTGTACTGACATATTCTGAGCAGTGACCATAACACACAAACTAGGTCTCTGAATCCAGTACTTTGGATTCCTACTTTTTCGGCTCCCATAATGCCCCCATCCTATCATTACTGATTTGTGGGAAGATGCTAGAATTCCATAGGGGTGTATAATAATTAATTTTAGGAATTGCTAACGTCTTTTGGACTCTTCTCCAGATTTCCCAGAGACTTTCAGAGACCTTGTAGCGCATCTTCTTGAAATACCGCCTATTATTTTTATGTAGCAGGAGTCCCAGGGCCTCTCTGCCTAGCAACATCTCATATATAGATGGTATGTCTTGATTATCGTATCGAGTATCAGATATTTTTGTCGCAGGCTCGAATTGTATCGCCATCTGGCTCAGCAAGCAGGCCCATTGATAAAATCTGATGTTAGGCAATGCCAGCCCACCCCTATGTTGTGGGAGTGACATAAATTTCATTGATCGTCTGACTTTGCCGTACTGCCAGATAAAATGTATAAAAACGGACTCAATAGTTTTTAACGTGGCTTCATCAATCAGATAAGGAATTGAACGGAAGAGATACAGTATCTTAGGGAGCATGGTCATTTTAAGTACATTTACTCTACCTATTATGGAGAGATGAAGGACATCTATTCTCTTGAGATCTGTATTTATTATTTTTATCAATGGATTAAAATGAGTTTTTACGATGTCAGTTATTACAGAGCTAACCCTGACTCCCAGATAAACTGCTGAATCCTGGTACCTCTCATCTGCCCTTGGGATGTTATTTGTACATATTATCTGAGTTTTACTTTCGCTTAGAACGTACCCTGAGCTCCGACCAAACTCCTTAGCTATACCCGCAATCGCTACCATTTCTTTATCAGGTTCTGGGAAGTGATAACCAGATCATCTGCATAAGCTAACAGCTTGGTTTTGAAACCATTACAGACCACTGGTTTGATTTCCAAGCAGTCTAATAGGTAACGTACCAGCGGATCTATATACATTGCGAAAAGGATGGGTGAACAGGGACACCCCTGGCGTGTCCCCCTAGACATACAGAATGGTTCAGAAGAGCCTCCCATTATTTGAATCCTAGCTTTTGGTTTGGAATACATCGCCTTAATTGCTCCCTTAATTTTGGGGCCAAAGCCCCTTTAGTCCAATATCCCCCACAGGTATTTCCATGCAACACGATTGAAGGTCTGTTCTGCATCGAGGAGGATCATGGCCATCTGTCCCCTCATGGCAGCCTGGACATCAAATAACAAGATAGCACATCTGATATGGTCTGTGTTCCCATGGCCTGGGATGAACCCATGCTGCCACGGAGAAACCAGTCGACCAATGACCACCCCCCAGCCTCTTTGCCAAGACTTTTGCATAGATCTTTGTGTCTGAGTTAATGAGGAATATTGGACGATAAGAGCCAGGTTTCTCCTTTGGTTTGCCCTTTTTATGAAATACGACAATGTTTGTTTCTTTCCACGAGTGTGGTACCTCACCGGAAAAGATAATACCATTAAATAGATCCAACAGTATGTGAGCAATCTCATTCTGCAGACTTTTGTACACTTCGAGGGGGATTCTATCTGTCCCTGAGGCCATCCCTGGTGCTAACTTCTGGAGTACCTCCATCACCTCTTTTATATCTATATCCTCGTCGAGCCCCATTCTGTCTACCGCTACCAGCTTGGGACTTTCGTCCCTGAATTCTGAGTCAGGGCAATCGGGTTGCGTCTCTTCCATGTATAGCTTTTGATAGAAATTTCTAAACACCTTCATGATATCTTCTGGCTCTGTGTAATGCTGGGTACCCTCTTCTATGTCAGTTATTACATTCCTATTGAAACCCAGTCTTATTCTCAATGCTAAGAGTTTCCCTGCCTGTTCCCTTGTCTCATAGAGTCTACTCTTATGAGTATGATAATCGTCTGCCGCTTTCTGTGCTATCCCCTTACATAACTCTGGTTTTATAGCTAAAATCTTCTGCCAACTCTCAGTAGCATCATTGCCCAGAATAATGTCCTCTACATGACGTTCTTCACACTCAACCAGTTAGGCAGCTAGTTTCTCATTATCCTAAAGCTCATTTTTCAAAGCATTGCAGTGAAACTGATAGTTTCTGCTCTGAGGGCAGCTTTAAATGCATCCCAGACACTATTTCTGTTAGCACTATATCGGTTCATATCATAATATTCTGTTGTCCATTTCCTTAAATGATCTACAAATAATGAATTGACTAACAGCTTTTTCTCGAAGGTCCAGCTAGAGTGAATCCTAGGTGAGATGCCAATATCATACTGCAGGATTAGTGGGCTATGATCAGAGATGAGTTTTGGTAACTTTTTAATCCCAGCCCTGTTAAATTCCGTAGAGGTTATAAGAAAGTAGTCCAGCTTAGTATATTTTTTATAGGGTCATGAAAAATAGGTAAAACCATTCCTTTATACTTCTTGCTCCCCCAGACATCTACCAGCCCGTGTGATTTCATCAACGAACTCAAAGCCCGAAACACCTTGGGTTTACGACCGCCATAGATTATGTTATTTGTCAGATCAGCAGAGATATTAAAATCTCCACATAAGATAATCGGCCTTGGCCAGTTCGTTAATTCTATCTCCAAAAAACTAAAGACATCTGGGTAGTTTTGGTTAGAGCCATAGATTGTACAAATTGTGCATCCTATTTCAAGTTCTACCAGGGCCCATCTCCCTAACCCATCCGTCAGCTGGCGTCTAGCTTTAACTTCAATAGATTTAGCCAGTATTGCTACACCTCTGATTGTAGATATCTGCGAGGAGCAAGCCAAAAGATCATAGCCCCTCAAACCCAATAGATGTTGTTTTTACCAAGGCAGATGGGTCTCTTGCAGACATATAATATCCATCTGATTTGACCTGACAAAATACCCCAGGCTTTGCCTCTTCCTCCAGTCATTCAGACCCCCTATATTTATTGTGCAGATTTTAAGCATTCTCGAATTCTAGTTTAATTCCTGCTGATTCGCCAAACCATATCTTAATTAAATCCAAACAGTGGGCAAAAACAAAAGCATCACTTTATATAAAGAATACCAGGAATTTTCTTTTTCTTTTTGTTTTCCATTCCTTCCCCACCCCCTCAAAACCACCCCCTCCCAATCCCCCCACCCCACACTCCCATCCCCTTACATCCCTTACTTTAATGAGGCGCTCAGACCTTGGTCTGGGCATGTGATGCGCACAGCAGCAGCGAGCTGGGAGCAAATAGATTCCTACTCTTTGATTCTTGCGCCCCTAAAATCCCAGTAGGACCATTACTTCATGGAAAGCAAGTCACCCGACTACCGTGCCCTCCTACTCACCCCTCACCCCTCGCCCCTCCCTCCACTGAAACCATTGAAATCCTGAAGCAAAAAAAAAATATGAGAGAAATGGAAAATGGAAAAATGAAGAGAAGCGGAACTTATCAGTGAGGACCCTTATTCCCTACACCCCGTGGATCTCGTTACTCCTTCGATCTGTCCCACATCACATTAAACTTTTCTTATTTATCTACAGTGTCCAGATAGTCTTTAGCTTTAATCTCCGAAGAGAAGCAACAAGTCTGACCCTCGTGAACTACTTTAAGTTGTGCCGGATTGAAGAGGTAAACTTGAATATTCTTGTCCTCAAAATTGGTTTTATTAGCTGCCTCAATCTCCAGCGTCTCTCCACTGTTGAGTGGCAGAAATTGGGACGGACGAAGAAAGAGACCCCCTTGACTGACCTCTTTGCTTCTGGCCTGGCTTTCTCTTATATAGCCTGTCTTAACAGGAAATTGCCTAGAAATGTTAGAAGCACCAGGGGTTTGTCTTCTTCTTTCGCTTGCACTCGAGGTTTAAACGGAATGCGATGGCCCCTTTGGACCTCCAGCACCCAATTCCATTCACTCAGCTCGGGGAAGGCAGATTTAAAAAGATTGATTATGTATGATCTTGTGCCTTGTCCTTTGACCCCTTCAGGGACACCCAAGACTCTGAGGTTATTCCTCCTCTGCCTGTTCTTGGATTCTACCAACTTCCATTGGATGTCCCTGATTTGCAAGGTGTGCGACTCGGCCTGGGCAGACACATTGGAGGCTTCTGCCTCCGTTGTAACAATTCTCTCCTCCAAGTTTGACACTCTTTCCCCTATGTTTACACATGCCTTGGAGCGTTTTCTGACTGTCCCTTGTATCTTCCTCATCGCTGCCTGAGCTTTCCGGCTGTCCTGAAGCTTCTCCTCCCTATGAAAGAGTATAGCTTGATGTATCACTTCGAGCGTCAGTGGAGTACCGCTGGTTTGGAGCTGGGCGATATCCGATCCTTGAACTGACAGTGGGGTAGTAGAGGAATAATCCCACTTAAGGTCTCTCCTTCCATGGCTCTGGCCAGCGGTTGAATTATATTTTTTAGCCGTTATGGGAGGGTCCCCATCATTTTCTTCTTCAAAGTCAGAGTCTGAATTGCTTGTACCAGGAGAAGAGCTCTGATCTGACCACTCCCCCCATCTGAGAGTGAAAAAAACAATCATTAGGATCTTTATCACCTTCAAGCGCATCTTTATCAGTGTGCACTAAATCTGTTGCCAGAATCGTACTGCTTATTTCTTTTTCCATAACCGACTGGTGCATTCCCTCACTATGTGCGACTTCATTTAGCCCGGCATCTCTTTATCTTTATATTTATCTGCAGTCCCAGCACAAAGTTGAGCAACCAATAGGAGAGCCACTTTTTCCTTCGGTATATCACCACCATTACCCCCCATTACCGCCATTCACTACAGACTGTCCGCGACCCCCATCTACAGCCGAGCCGTCTGTACCCGAAGCTGATGAAACTGATAGAGACGGGTCCCTGGAGAATCAGGCACATTCAGGCTCACCTCATTGTCCTTTCCTCTCGGTGTTCCTCTCCCCGTCTGTGTCTGTGCTCGTGGCCCTTTACCCCGAGTTAGCATCTACGCTACGGAAGCAGGAGGCAATTGGCTCTTTGATGAAGTCCCGCCCTTCGCTTGTACCGCCAAGCCGGGCAAGGAAGTATGCCCCGGACCGGTCGTCGTCCAGTCCTGTTGCTCTAAAGCGAGACTGCCTGTGTTTCCCCTCGGATCTTGCGAGCCGCGGTGCCCTTAGTACCAGCATGGTTCACCGCATTTTTCATGCCATTCTTTCTCCGCAACGAGAGCTCCCAGCAGCCAGGTGAGTCTGCCGCCTCAAGTATCTTAGAACCGCCCCATCAATCAGTCGGTGTCCGATACTCCACTGGGACAGCCAGGGTGCGTTCAAACACTTCGTGACCCTAGCATGGGAAGGGGGGAGGAATTATTATCCGCCTCAGTTCAGCTCATAGATGGCTCACGTGCGTTGAAGTTAGGGGGTTCTCTCAGCTAGTTACCAGCTCATGCCTCGCTGCTGCCGCTATCGACCTCTACGTGGTGACCATCTTGCCTCCGTTAACAGATGGTTCCATTGCCAGTATGTGTTTGTGAACCAAGGTTTACTGGCAGATTGACAAGTGCCATGTTCACATATGTGCAATGAATATAAAAGTTGCTATTACCATTATCAAGGGTTTGCTTCGTGATGTGTTGTGCCGAAACTCATGTGTCAAGTCTATGCAGATGACTAATGTGAATCTGTTTCTCACCCTTGTTCACAGCATCATCTAAGGCTACTGGAGGAGACAGTTCAACGGACCAAGAGGAAGTGGCTAGCCAGACTGGGTACACTGTGGAGGAGGAGGAGGGACCCAGTAGCATGGAGGGTGAGGGCAGCCACAGTGAGAGCCAGTCTGAAACATCGACATCTGCTGAGGACCAATCCAGCTCCAGTGAGGACTCACTTGTTGTCGTGGCTGGTACCAGAGCAGAGGCCACAACAAAAGAGTCTGTAACCGCCACCCCCACCATCTCAAGCCTCACAGCTGCTCACATTCCAAAGGTCAGTGCACCCTCCCTTGTTAGGGAGCAAGTCTCCTTCGGGCCAGACGCCGCACTCCCTGCATCTGTCATCCCTGCTGCCCTGAGTGTGGAGTCTGTGGATTTGCTCAAACAGATACACATGGGGCAGGCATCCATGCTGAGTGTCCTCCATGCACACACCAGTCTTTTAACACAATTGGTGTCATACACGGAGGGCAGGTCATCAGACACGTCTGCCCTACAGCAGACACATCAGTCCATGGCCTTCTCACTGATGGCAGCAGTGTCCCTCCTACAACAGTCCCTCACCCCTCCTACCTATGTCCCATCCTCAGTGCCCACTAACATACCTGACCAAAGCTCACTCACACAAGCCCATGCACACACCCCAATCGCCACAAGCAGTACACAGCCACCTAAAACAAAGTCCCAAAAAACACACACGCACACTCAGGGGACTGACATCACACACACAGGGGATAGGGCATAAAAACACACACACCCATCCACAACAACTCTGCATTCCTGTAATGTAATGTATACTTGTAAAGTAATGTATACTTGTAAAGCGCACTGTTGCCGAGCGGCGTCCTGGCGCTGTATACCGCTGGGGAACCCGTCCTGGCTTTCCCTGTGGGATGGTCTCTCCTGGGTATCCCCAAGGTGGAGCCAGGCATCCCCGGCATTGATGGGGCCGCTGTGGAGATTAGGCAAGCTAATGCCCAGAGTTGCCGAGTGGGACCCCTGGTTAGAGTAGGCACCAAGGCGAGAATTATCGAGTCCGCTGGCACTGGTCCACATCCCTGCCGCGTCAGGAATTGAACCCTGGTCCCGGGCCAATCTCTGCTTGGGGGTCTGCCACCTCTAACCAGTGAGCCACACTACTCCACAACCACTTCCTCACCTACCTCTCTCTCCAAAACCCCTCCCCTTGACTCTCCTGCAATCCCCCTTCCCAGAGGGTCTTCCTCTGTGACCTTGGCATTTTCCCCTCTAATACATCAGACCAGACTTGCAAGGGTAAGGGGAAATCCCCTGGCACAGAGAGGAGATCCACCCCTGCTCGCACACCCTCCCCTGAGAGTAGGAACACTGAGGCACCTACCCGTTCATCCCCCAGAACAAAGAAAACCAAAACCCCACCACAATCCCACACTTGCACCACAAAATCTACTTCCTCCCAAACCCAGGCCACCCCTCCCAAAGTTCACACATCACAATCCAACCCAGGTTCACCCACACACCATTACACCATCCCCAAGATGTTAAGGCCCTCCCCCTTACCACAAACACTACCCCTCCGATAACACCACACCTTATGTCAGTTCTGGACACTACAGTGGAGGCCTCAGCCCCCAATCAGACCTGTCCACTGCAGTGGAGCCCCCACCCCATAAATAAGACCTGTCCACTGCAGTGGAGCCCCCACCCCCTCAATCAGGCATATCCAATGCAAAGGAGCCCCTGCCCCCTCAATCAGACCTGTCCACTGCAGTGTATCCCGACACTCCAGTAGCCCCCATCCCTCCCATAACCCATATTGGTTCACCCTAGTCGTGTCCCTGCGGTACCTGGCATGCCCCTAAAGATGCCTCTCCAAAGGGAGATGTCCCCTAGTCATAGCAGTACAGGCAAGCGAAGGAGGACGAATCATCATGTTTACCCCCTGAAGGACTGAATAACATGAGTGGCCATTGGCCATATTGTTCTTCATGTTTATTTTGAAGCTAATGCTGAGTAAAGCATTTTTTTAAATGTTGTAGATTTGTATTACGTGTATATAATTATGTTAATGAGTGTAATGAAATTGCTGTTGAAATCTTGTTTAATGTAAATAATGTTTTAGTGATGTGATGGACTGCATGTGGTCCATGGTATATGTGTCCTATTACAGTATGTATTAGAGTCATCATTGACTGTTATTGCAGGTTGTCATAATCCACAATGTTTTGTACAAGGAGTGAGACATTCTTTTCACAACCTCCCATCTTTGACTTACACTTTTGCACATTTGTCGTGCTGACATTTGTACACATTGTACACGTTTTTAACGGTGCAACCGTCTACAATGGACATGCAAAATAGCGCATCGATGATGAACAAGTCATCTGTCTCATCAGTACAACTTGGTAAACATGGAGTTTGACTATGTGCAGATGACTTTGGAGGCACACATGTACACAGGCTGATGGAAACAACATATTCTGTGTGTTGTAATATTTGGATCCATGTCCGAGTTTCATCCTGACATGGTAGAACCCTGCCAAGACCAAGCTTGACCCAGCTGACCTTCCAGAGTAGTGAAATCACCTCATGGCAGTGTGTTAATTTGCAACATATCCTGAGCCCATGGTGTATGTCATGTGAGCATGAATCTCTGTGTTCAAACCCCATTCCCTACCAAGACTGTAGTCCCTGCAGATGTTCCTGTTTGAGAAGCTTGCTGTGTGTTGAGTAGTCCATTGCTTTGTCGACCTATGTGACTTTGAGTGTCCGAGATGTTGGTGTACCAGTACAATGGAATCATGGTTTCATCCCTGATTGGATTGAGATAAGGGCCTGCACTGCGGCCAAACTCACATGTGACACATTTTTGATTCCCCAAGTCACATTTGTGCTAGCAATATCATCGTATTTTTGATCTGTCATCTATTTGTGTGAGTTTGGTACTTGTATGTGTGTATGACTTCTCACACTCAGCAGATTCTACCGTTCCCTGTAGCCTGATGGCAACATGTCTTATTTGTAGGTCTCCTTGAGTATTTCATTATTCTGAGACAGGCTTAAAGTTCCAAATGTGTCCGTTACATTTCATGTTATGCACATGTACTCCATCCTAAATGGTGGAACAAATTTCACCATGTGTAATAACTTGCCATGTGTATTGTATTTGTTAAACACAGATCCCACCACCACCCCTAGGGTTGTCATGGGTGCCTGTGCATTGTCACTAGTCAATGTAGTCTTAGATGAGGCACATTGCTGCTGATTAAGGTGTGTAGCGCTTTGACTGGCCAAATGTGACATGTCGCTTGGCAAGGCCCCTACCTACAATGTGGCTTTACATTACAGGCCATGCCCTGTGAGTAATGTTTGGATATGTGAGATGGCAGTTGTTCTTGCAAGACATGTGACACAGTGCGCAAGAGTGAGTGTGCTCAAAAGTATGGCCCTCATCCTAATTTATCGTCACAGAAGGTCAGCAGACAGGATACTGTCACCACAGTGTTGTGGCCTTGAGGGTACTGCGGAATATAGTCAGTCTCTTGATGTATTGTTTGTTGTTCCACTAAGCTTGTTCTGCATGTGACTGTTGTGCACCCGCCCATCAAACAAGGCCTGATTGCCCACATTCACTATCCCAATTATTGAAATACTTCTGGATTGTACTCAACAGGCATATGTCTCAGTGGAGTTTAGCCCCTCATTGTGAGTTGGCCCAGCCTAGTAACACTTCCCCCCCACACACACACACATGTAGTGTTTGTTCTGCAGTGTGTGGCAGGTTGGTTGTCTTTGAGCATCTTCACCCATGTATTTCATCTGTCTTTGAAGGGCATTGAGTGGATGTTTGTATGTTTTTTTTCTCTACTGGTCCTGGGACTACATCTTCAGCCTGCACATTCCTTGTGTTTTGAAATTGCCATTGCAGCCACAGTGTGGAACTGGATCTCATCAAAACTGCATGCATTTTTATGGTCACTTCTTACATTGTCCAATTGAACAATGGCGGCAGTGTTAGCTACCAATAGCGATGATTGGCTGCACATGGCTGAGGGTATTTTTACACACACAAAATGTCTGCCTCAACTGTTCTGTGGTTGTTTGGCACACAACCACTACTTTGTCACTACATTGCTTGTGGGGTTAGGACCAAAAACATGCATGATTGGTTGAACATGCTGGGGGATTGAACCCAACGCTCACCTTTTTGTCAGTACAGTGATGGGGGGGGGAGTTATACCCCATAACCCTATACTCACCTTTGTGTCACTACAGTGATGGGGTTTGTCAAATATTTCTCTTTATGTGTCATTTTTGCAGGCACTTTACACACAACAAAAGAACACAATTGTGGCATGACAGCAGTGGGGGAGTGTTCAGCCTCCACCCCCTATAGGGTGGACAGTGCTGGGAGGGATGGATATCCATATGGGGTGGATAATGGTGAGAGTGATTGACATCCACCCCATATGGGGTGGGCAATGCTGGTATTGATATATATCCACCCCCTATGGGGTGGACAACAGTGGGTATGATAGTTATCTACCGCCTATGGGGTGGACAATGCTGGTAGTGATGGACATCCACCCCCTATGGGGTGGACATTGCTGGTAGTGATAGACATCCACCCCCTATGGGGTGGACAAAGGTGGGAGTGATAGATATCCACCCCCTATGGGGTGGACAATGCTGGTAGTGATAGACACCCATCCCCCTATTGGTAGAGAATGCTGGTAGTGATAGACATCCACCCCCTATGGGGTGGACAATGGTGGAAGGGATGGACATCCACCCCCTATGGGGTGGGCAATGCTAATAGTGATAGATAACCACCCCCTGTGGGGTGAACAATGGTGGGAGTGATGGGCATGCTACTCCATGGGGTGAGCAATGCTGGTAGTGATAGACATCCACCCTCTATGGGGTGGCCAATGGTGGGAGTGAGGGACATCCACCCCTATGGGTGGGAAATGCTGGTAGTGATAGATGTCCACCCCTATGGGGTGGACAATGACGGGAGTGATAGACATCCATCCCCTATGGAGTGGACAATGGTGGGAGTGATAGATATCCTCCCTATGGGGTGGACAATGCTGGTAGTGATAGACATCACCCCCCTATTGGTAGAGAATGCTGGTAGTGATAGACATCCACCCCCTATGGGGTGGATAATGCTGGTAGTGATAGACATAACCCCCCTATTGGTAGAGAATGTTGGTAGCGAATCAGAGCTGAAATACAGCTCGTTCAGATGCTGTTACATGCTGGAGGTGGTGAGATGTTTGGCACGTAGGAAGTATGCATCATACTTGCCCAGCTGGAAACTGGTTTGGGAATGGCTCTGGACGACTCCATTCAGGGTTTACAGAGCCGGGTCATACGGAAAATGGCGCTCGATTCGGGACGTACGTGTCGCACTGGAATTGGACAAATTTGCACATCGTACTTTGTCGTTTGGATGGACCGGCTCCACGCGATTGTGAAGGTCTGACACATTTGTGTCTTTTTCTTCTTGGTGCTTGCTTCTCTATCTTTTGATCCCATCAGCGTTTTAGACCTTTTGAGGAAAATATTTAAATTTAGCTCTGAACCCTCTACTATAAGAGGGCAAATGGTTGCCATCTAAAAGATATGAGAAGGGTCGTGCAATCTCTGAAATCACACCTTTCTATCACAGTGGTCAATCGTGCATGGATTAAGGAAATATTATTTGCCTGGCCACTCCTATAAAATATTGTAGGTCATTCACAAGTAGGTGAAAATGCTATAATAAATCTGACTGTAAGACTTTGCAAAAGACACTGCATTTCATCAACACCAAGGGCTTGCAGTTAGCTTCAGGAAAACATTGGCATCATGGTTAAGGTGCTTGAAATTATTCATTGAAACATTTTAGAAAAATATACTAGTTCTATTACTTCCAAATTTTAGTTATATAATCTACGATTAACTATTAGAACTGATAATCCTATTCTTCTTGTATCCGCTTTTACATCTGAAAGAACAAGGTTAAGTCTTCTCAGATGCAATGAGTAAATGGTGAAACACAATTCCCTATGCTATTTGTGTTCAATTGGCAAACATTTCTAAAGTGTCTGATGACCTGGCTTTCCAACTTTTGAGATTAGGGCTAGGTGAGACAACCACTCTTCTATCCAGGGCACCCGTTCTACCGTTGCTTCCTGTGGGCTTGGTGAAAAAAGACCATCTGCTATGTTTGTCTCAATTTCACCTTGACCAGGACATTTTCATTTCAACCTTGTACTTCTGCTACTGGTTACAGATTTTTTGAGAATCATTCACTTAATGATGCCGGTCCTCAGTGGAATAAGTCTGACAGAAGGGATTCCTAAAGGGTTCCGCAGGGGTGTGCAGTCTCCTGGGCTGATTGGACCGGGTCTCTTGCTCAGGATCTATGGGGCTGTGTCATACATTCACTAACCAACTAACCATGATAAACTAAGTGTTTCTTCACATTCGAAATGGTTCAGTTGAGAGCAACAGCTGTGTTAGAAAGACAAGCTGTTGCTTACCTGTAAAATACATTAAAAAAAATCTAGAATAAATTAAAACATTAAAGTATTAAACAATATTTGACAGTTGGCAGTAGGGAAAGTGTTGGATAGCGGAAGGGTAAAAAATGTCTTTTCCCACTCCAAACAGTGCAACAGTAGGGAAAGTGTTGGATAGTGGAGGGGTAAAAATTACTATTCCCACTCTAGTGAGAGCAACCGTAGGGAAAGTGTTGGATAGCGCAGGGGCAAAAATTACTATTCCCACTCCGGTGAGTACAAAATTAGGGAAAGTGTTGGATAGCGAAAGGGTAAAAATTACTATTTACACTCCACTGAGTGCAACAGTAGGATAAGTGTTGGGTAGCAGAGAGGTAAAAATTACTATTCCTACTCCAGTCAGTGCAATAGTAGGGAAAGTGCTGGATAGCGGATGGGTAAAAATTACTATTCCAACTCCAGTGAGTTCAACAGTAGGGAAAGTGTTGGATAGCGGAAGGGTAAAATGTAATACTCCCACTCCAGTGAGAGCAACAGTAGGGAAAATGTTGGATAGTGGAGGAGTAAAGATTTATAATCCCACTCGACTGAGTGCAACAGTAGGATAAGTGTTGGATAGCGGAAGGGTAAAATTACTATTCCCACTCCAGAGAATGCAACAGTAAAGAAAGCTTTTGATAACGGGGACATAAAAATTACTATTCCAACTCCAGTGAGTGCAACAGTACGGAAAGTGCAGGATAGAGGAGGGGTAGACATTACTATTCCAACTCCAGTGAGTGCAACAGTAGGAAATGTGCTGGATAGCGGAGGGCTAAAAATAATAAAATTTAATAAACACTATTTTAAAAATAATTTTTTTAAATATTAAACATGTGAAAAGAACACATATTATATTTTTAATTACATGTGACAAAAACCTACAAATATGATATATAACAAAATAATAAATACATTTACAAAAAAATAATATTTTAAACTAGAAAATATTAACAAAATACATTTAATTAAAACATACATGTAATTATTTTATTTCTTACCCTATAACACCACACCCATAACAAAACACTTCAACATTTTTAATTACATGTATTTGGATAATTCATATAATTAATAATCAATTAAAAATATTATTAATAAAAAAACGAATAAACATTAATTGACTACACACACTTTAACACTATAATTTCCACAACATACACCTAAATAAAACTATAAAATAATGAAACACAATTAAAACGTATTTTAAAATTTAAAACTACTACTATTAACAAGTAATAATTATAAATTAATAATTGCTTTAATTCCCCCCTTTAACCCTTTAAAAGTAAACAACACACACAAAAATAAACAATTACTCAAAATAAATATCAAATAATTAACATTAATTAATAAATATATAAGTAATTAAACACAAATTACTTCCTACACTTTACTCCTATAAACACCACAACACACACCTAAAATCGATTACATAATTACCATAATCAATTACCAATTATTAATCAAACTTAATTAACAACCATTAATATTTCATCAATTAAAACAAATTACTTCCCACCGTTCCCACCCTTTACACCTATAGCAACCTCAGAAACACACCTACAATTTATTACACAATTACTAAAATTAATTACAAATTAATTAATTAAAATTAATGAATAACTAATTATTAATTCATAAATAGAGAATAAATTACTTCCCACCCATTACACCTATAAACACCATACCACACACCTAAAAATAATTTCAAAATTACAAAAATTAATAACCGATTAATTCATTAAAATTTATTAGCAAACAATTAATAATTAATAAATAAAACATAAATTACTTCCACTCCTTCACAACAATAAACACCACACACACACCTAAAATGTATTACACAATTATCATAAGGAATTACCTACTAATTAAAATGATTTAACAACCAATTATACATTAATTCATAATAAATTACTTTACACATTTAACACTATCTCAATTAAACAAATATTAATAACTAAAAATGAAGCAATACATGTAATATAATTAGATTACTTCCCACCCTATTCCCCTATAAACCCACATCCCGCTACAGAGCTAAAAACGCAAAATTAAAATAAATACACTATAATAATTTTATATAATTAAATTACTTCCCACTCTATTCCCCTATACACCCACAACCCGCTATAGAACTAAAAGCACAAAAATCAAATAAAAATAATAATACATTTAATGTAATTAAATTACTTTCCAACCTATATCCCAATAAACCCACAAGCCGCTACTGAACTAAATGAGCGAAATTGAAAGAATTTTTTTTTATAACTACAAAAAATGTAATACATATTAAAAGTACAAACAATTCTTATAAAAAATTATATACTAAACTTCATAACAATAATAAAACCCGATATTTTTAACAACTATATTTTTGCAAACAATATTAAACACTTTGATATGTTTTAAATCAATATTACTTACTTTAAATCGATATTCTTGCTGTCAATATTTCTGACACAATATTAATGACTGGATATTTGTGCAACTCGATATTTTATACTCGATATTCTGTCTATGCACCAAGGGGTCCAGCAGCAGAAGTGAAGCCTTGGGTAATGAAGCAAATGCTGAAAACAATTTGATCAACATGGAAGATGCTGAAGAATCTGTAAGAGCTTCAATCCACCAGTCTATAAAGATATCAGGTTTCTGGAGGAATCGGCTCTGGAGGCTATTGCTGTACAACAGCTGTGCACAAACTCCAATGCTGGTTATGCCTCGATGGACCTCAGCCACTCTGAAGATTTCAGAGCTGCCACGGAGTCCCACAAAAATGACGAGGTTAGTAGACATCATTATAAACCCTTAGGGCCCCATTAGTATGGCAGGCGGGCTTTGTCTGCCCGCCATACCCTCGGGAACCAGGACCGTCCGCTGAGGGTGCGGGAGTTCTGCACTCCAGATTAGCATGCGCCCGCCACACTGGCGGGCGCATAGAGCATCTGCAACATTGCGGTGGGCGGTGCAGAGAGCACTGCCTGCCGTAATGCCATAGAGGCAGGTTGCGCTTTTCAATGCACAACGTGACAGGTACTGCGCTGTGCATGCCATGTTGTTCACTGAAAGGCAGGGGGCTACCATATGTACCCCTATGTGCACCCCCCACCCGCACATGGACCGCAACGGGTCCCCAAACAGACTCTGCATGCCTTTGCTTGGCTGCAATGCCGCCACGGAAAGGCATTACCAAGGCCACTTTCTAATATGGCTGGCGGTGTCTTTCAGACACCGCCACCATATTGAACCCTTTTCTGCCCGGTCGACATGTTGACCGGGCGGAAAAGCGGCGGATGGTCTTTCCGTCCGCCGCAGACCCCCAGCCATTGTAATATGGAAGGGGTCCATTTCTACAAAGATGGCGGGCGGCTCACACCCGCCGGGCCGGCGGTGAATACCGCCGGCCGGGCCGGGCGATCTGCCCACAATCCTAATGGGGCCCTTACTTACACTATATATATATAGGATGAATATCCTGAAACGCATATGGCTGTGAAACGTGGTTGTGTGCACTGCCCTCCATGCTGCACATTACGCCTGAATTGAGGACTGCAACCCAGCAGTGTGGGTCTTTCCACAAGGTGCAAACTTTTTGTTGGGATATGAAAAGAGTCCTGCCCAGTCGGGGAAATTACCCACCACAATAGCGGAAACGAGTGCAGGACTCCTTGGACTCGAAACTGGTGTGGTCCCCTCAGCGTGAATTTACAGGCATCACGGAGTGAAGCAGTGTCCATTACCCACCCACGGGGTTTGTTATTTATGATGGGAAACATTCACGGAGCCCACTTGGGAATGAGATGTAAGACCACAAGTACCACAATGCCTGGCCAGTGGGCGGGGCCTGTTTGTGAATTAAATAGTGGTTCTTGCAAACGTCAGTGAAATATTTTCCTGTTGCCGCCAGTGACCAAGGGATGAATATCCTGAAACGCATATGGCTGTGAAACGTGGTTGTGTGCACTGCCCTCCATACTGCACATGACGCATAAATTAAGGACTGCTACCCAGCAGTGGGGATTTCCACAAGGTGCAAACCTTTTGTTGGGATCTGAAAAGCCGGCTGCCCGGTCATGGAAATTACCCACTGCAGCAGCGGATACGAGTGCAGGACTCCTTGAACTCAAAACTGGTGGTTTTCCCTCAGCATGAATTTACGGGCCTCACAGAGTGAAGCAGTGTCAATTACCCACCCACAGGGGTTTGGTATTTATGATGGGGAACATTCACAGAGCCTACTTGGGAATGAGATGTAAGTCCACAAGTACCCCAATGCCCAGCCAGTGGGCGGGACCTGTTTGTGAATTAAATGGTGGTTCTTGCAAACGTCAGTGAATTATTTTCCTGTTGCTAGTGACCAAGGGATGAATATCCTGAAAGACGTATGGCTGTGAAACGTGGTTGTGTGCACTGCCCTCCATACTGCACATGACGCCTGAATTGAAAACTGCTACCCAGCAATGGGGCTCATTCCACAAGGTGCAAACTTTTTGTATAGCAATATTTTAACTAATAGTATGTCTTTCTTTCTTTTTTTAACCTTAAAAAAGCATCAGCAAAAAGAGTCATGGTAGAGGGGTTGTTGCCAAAGGTTAATGCTGTCATGTTTATGCCTATGCTTTTAAAAATAGGCTGAAAGTACCACAATCCAAAACAAAGAGCTGCGTAAGAAATGTGTTTGTAACTATAACATTACAGATTTTGAAAAGGAAGCTCGAAGTGTACTCTACAAGCTTAAAGATTTTGCTGCAATAGTTGTGAGCGTGTGTGTCAAACGTGACTATTATAACCTTGGTTACAGCCATAAAATGAATGATCAGCAGTAGGAGGCTCAGAAGTGTCTATTAGACTCATACACTTCAAGAACATTCTGTTGGATATGTAGCTTGCTAAAACCTAGCAAAGTATAAAAACTGTTACGGTTGGTGTATGGTTTGTCTGAGGAAAAGAATAATGTCCACCCTGATATGATTGAGATCTTGTCAACCACACTCAAAGAGGTCAAGCTCAAAACTCTGTTGTATGCAAGGTTTGTGTATGTATTTTTGATGCCAGAAAGGGCTATAGAAAGATGTATGTACAATATTTAGCCCAATGACAACTGTTTTAGAAAATGATGAGCCCCTCCGGTATCATGTAATTATTGTATTATTCAATGTTACAGACTTACTCACTTTTAGGACAAGCATGAGAATGTTAATATGTAAGAAGCTTCTGTTTTACAATTTGTATTGCCAGATAGGTATATGTGTTGCTTAAAGAAAGATTAGCTGAACTACAACCTTTAACTCTGCGCTATCTAAAGCTTGGTGAGCCGCCCACAGTGATGCAGTGTGACAGTCTTACATGCATAGCCAACTGGTGTATCATTATGCAGCTACCTACAATGGATAAATACTGGAGCAGACACAAAAGCTGTATAAGGGAGTTAATACTAGCACTCTCTTTACAAATCAACTAGCTGAGAGTATGACCAGTTTATAGTGTTCCGCAAAACTGATGATGAGACAGAATGAGTCCTTGTTGCATTTAAGTTTCATCTAAAGATCAACATCTTTAATGAGCAGTTTATCTTGGAAGAAAAGGCCTGAATGTATACGCGTGAGGAGGACAAACTGTCTACTGCCAGTGACAAAGCTTGTTCTTTTTACAAAAACGTGATTGGCACCATCCAGCTTTTTGTCTTTAAAATATGCATAATTATCCCTGTAGAAAAGCCCTGCTGAAGGCTGTGTGTCCAGTGCGTAGCGGCTGTAATTTAGAATACTCTAGATGTAGGATCTGTAGGCATACATATTATCACTTTGCGTGATAAGTCAGTCAGTCAGTCAAAGAATCTTTATTCGATTTAGTTAAAAATCATACAAAGAGGATAAAACATTTTTATACAAGTAAAACACAATTAAACAATTTCATACCATTCGAATTCATGTGGCGAAATATTTAAGCTAAAACCAAGTTTATAAAAGGATAAAAGGATGTTAAAATGCAATTCGTATGGGGAAATCTTATAATATCTTGCGTGATCTAGATCTAGCCGCCTCCACTAAAAAGTTTGCCATACAAAATGTGATACGGATGTTACACAATGATTGAAGATAAAATATGGCTGGTCTCACCTGGGAGAAATCAGCTTCCCTTAAAATAGGTAACAAATATATTTTTCTATAATCTGAAAAGAAACCACAAAACATAACAAAATGTAGGGTATCTTGAACAGAAAAATTATCAGAAGTACAGGGCGGTGCTGACTCTAGTTTCACCCATGTGTTAAAACTTCCTAAATAAAAATGTTTAAGGTTAAATCTAAATTTGGTCAAAAGAAACCTGTGAAATGGCTTGGTGACAAAACATAAATAAGGTTCTAGTGCGATAGAGTTCACTAGCAAATAGTGTCGTCTCACTGCTGGCTTCTGAAGTTCCCTTTCCTCACGACACACTCTTGCCCCTATCATAAACTGTTTTCTAACAATGTCTACAAACTGTTTCTTGATGCCAGAGGGGTCTGTAAAGAGTTCCGGGCGGCACAGTTCCGCAAAGGACTTCTTCAGGTAGGCCATCCACTGTACTCTACTACTGTGATCCAATGACATGACATCATTCATTATCCTGTGATTAAGAAGTAGTTCTTTATTGAGCCATGTCTTTAGCCAATAGGTTAAAGGCGCTAAGTTTAACCTATCACAAACATGATCCAGACCCACTTCTGCATGTATGGAAAAATTTGGTGTCGACTGGGGAACAGACAAAAGGGAACGTAAGAATCTATTTTCTGCCTTTTGGATAGTTTCCAGGGATACATATCCCCATAATGGTGCGCCATACAATGCCACTAAAAAACATTTACTGTTGTAAACCTTTAGGAGGGCTTCCATCGGTCTAGCGCCCAGCCTTTTTGCAAAACCCAAAAGGGCCGCTGATGTCCTGGTCACCGCCAGGCTTGTGGCCCTTACTTGTGGGCCCCAGGTACCCCTGTCATCAAAAAGCACCCCCAGGTAGGGAAAGGCTGAAACACTAGTAACAACTTCGCCCTTACATTTAAAAGTTTTTACTATGGCCTTTTTCCTGTGGTGTCCAACAACCATAGTGTGTGACTTGTTCGAGTTAACCTTCAAGTCTAGTTTGTCCATGAAGGTACCAAAGGCGTCCAGGAGCTGCTGGAGACAGAGGCTGGTGCGGGCAATCAGCAACGCATCGTCCGCGTATAGGAGAGCAGGGATCTTAACTTCTTCTACATGCGGAACGTCTCTGCCCACTGCATCCAGGTAACTGCCTAGACCGTTGATATAGATTGTGAAAAGCAGGGGGACCAGTATGCAGCCCTGCCTGACCCCTCGCATGGAGTTAAAACGGGACGTGCATCTATCCTCTTTTGTGACCCGCACAACTGCAAATAGCTCTTGATGGAGTGAAGCCATAAACCTAAACAGTGCCTCATCGATCCCAATCCTCAAAAGGATGTCCCACAACTTAGACCTGTTCACCAAGTCGAAGTCTGAGGACAGGTCCATAAACGCTAGGTACAGTGACCCCTCCTTGGCCACCGTATACTTCCAGATCAACAGGTGTAAGTTGGAACACTGCTCTATTGGTCCTCTCTTCTCTCTGAATCCATATTTGATATCAGCCAAACCTCCACAACTCTCCATACTGTCCCTTAGCCTGGCCAGAAGGTCTCTGCCTTGGATCTTAATTGCAGAGTCCGAAAGGGATATGGGCCTATAGCACCCTGGGTCGTCTCGATGCCCCTTCTTAAACATGGGAAAGATTGTAGAGGTTACCCATGTGGTTGGTAGAGAGTTGCCATTGGCCGCTGTAAATACATTAGCTAGAATGCCCGCCCATAATTTTGGGGAATGTATGTAGAAATCTGCCGGCACCCCATCTGGCCCAGGGGCTTTGTTCTTAGTAGTGGCCAGAATAGCTTTCTCGACCTCGACCCTGTTAAAGCATATGGGGGGGGGCTCCGGGGCGGTCATGTTACTCACTTGGACAGCCATGGCAATGTCTCCATAGACTGATCTAAAATGTGCCAACCATTTGTCGTCCGGGATGACACAGTCCATAACTAAATTGGGCGAGTCAGAGAAGAAGGGCTGGTTAATTACGGCCCAAAATTGTCTGCTATCCCATAAGATATCAGTAGAGAGTAAATTCTCCCAGGCCTTGTTTTTGATTTTGTCCTGCCTGACCTTAATAGCTCGCTTATATTCCTTTCTTAATATTGCGATTTCTGTCCTCACCCTTGGGTATGCTTTAAGAGCATGAATACCAACAACTGGGATAACAATGGGTCAAAGAGCAAACTATCTATAAACTATCTGTGTATCTAAGGGGTACAACCCCGAAATCCACTGAGAGTATATCGTGGTGAAATAATTGTTCCCATCAGATTACCAACATGTACCGCCCTGCATCATTTGGGATCCTTCACCCTGAAGGAAAGTGGTTTTAACCACAGTAGATTAGGCAGGTCGTAGCCTAGTCTAATGAAAGTGCCTCAAATGTGAGTGTGGTGTACTATAGCATCAGGGGGGTAAACTGAATAGCAGTGCAAAATGTGATGAAATAATATGTGCTAAGTGCAAGAAATTGTTAAAATTGGGTAGTGGAAATGGAAAAACAGTTTTAATAGAGTCCTATCCACTCCCAAAACTAAAAACAGTGCATAGTAGTGTAAACAAATAACTACTGGAATTGATGTTTGGTTGACATGTTTCTGCAGTGAATATGGAGCCTATTGGTCTCCTACTGCTTCCTCAGGACCTTAGTTTCTGCTACTGCGTGAAGTGAATAAAGGTGAAAAGAAATAAACAATATCACCTGAGATTCGCCTGTTATGATGGTCCAAAGGTCACCCAATGTCAGTGGACGAATATAAGAGAAAATACACAGAGAATTTAGATAGTAACAATACATCCACAACAAATTTATTATATTTCATTTGCCAACTAATTTAACTGGTTAATGATTCTATTTAAGTAACCTATTGAGTACCATATTACTATTTAGGCAAAACAAAATTTTGTTTGTAGTTTCCACTCACCTAATTTTTAGGGAATGCACGCCTCACCCCACCTGGCTACAACTCAGGTAAAACGGAGCACCGCTCTATTGGAGGGAAGGAAAGGAAAGTAAGGGAAGGACTAAAAGCTGCATTGTATACATTGAACGAAAGCCCAGTTGGTCAGGGTCATTGTATTTTGTTTAAACACTCGGTTTGTATCATGGTGTAGTATATCTTTTTTACGGCTCTTCTAGTAGCCCTTTGGTGTGTTAATTACAAATTAGATATACAGAAAACGCCGTAAGAAGTTCATGGTCTCTTGTTGTACGCTTAAGGTCCTTCAAGCTCAAATGTCAAGGAGCCGAGCGCACAAACAAAATCGGACAAATTAGATATAAAAAGCGTCCTACGAAGTTCATGGCGCCGTCTCTTGTTGTTCGCTTAAAGTGCTTCAAGTTCAAATGTCAAGGAGCTGAGCGCACGGAAACAATCGGACAGTCTCCGCGTTACATTTAGTGGAACAAACTAACATGACACACGGACTGTAAAGTAAGTTTGTCATCTGGGGCTGCGTACATAAAGTAAGGTATTCGATTCACGCCTGAAGTACCGAGGTGCAAACTCGGCGCTTACCTGTCCGTCGGTACCCCGTACATCCGTCTAGGCTGTCTTGTAGGGAGGTACCTGACTGGACAGGAAGCCGCCATTCGTATCTGCCAGTGCGTGAATCCTGCAGCACGTGATCCTACGTAATGACGTAAGACGTGTCTGGGAGTTGTAGTTTGTTGTCTCATTGCTCGCCGAAGCAACGAGCTTGTGATGTTTATATGACGGTCACCATTGTTAGAGTATCAACAAACTAAGAACTCTGATCATGCGTCCGTTTATACTTTAGTGGAACAAGTCATCTAACGAGTTAATAATTTCAATTAAAGTAATTGAAAATAAAAATTGGAAATAATGAAAAAAACGGAGTACATGTCTCTCGTTGCAATATAGTGTGATATAGGCAAATAACAATTTTGCATATATGTTCACATTTAGATGGACGTCTGATTGAGGGAAAAGAATAGATGGTTTCCCTCTCTATGGACGTTTGTTACCCAATCCATCAGTTGTTATAGATGTTACTAGGTCAGTATATAGCCTCTGTCTCTTTTAAAAGTATTATGACAATTATGATTTTCGAGTAGTTATTTTACGAGTGACATAATGTCAACATTTGAAACCCCCAAAAATGACAGTCTTTTCTATGACGGTACATGGTCTACGTAGTAGAATAACTGGTATAGAGACATATGTCATAGCGACATCCACGGGATGTCCTCGTTTAATCCCGTCTTGTCCGTCTGCAATTTGTAAACCCATGTCTGTTCTCGTTTAAAAAGAAAAGTACTGATATCTGTAATTGCCTTGCAATAACGGGGAGAGTTAATTTACAAATTGAAAGGTTTTTAACTAACATACTTCGGTCTTATTTCTTTCTTTTATCATCTTTTATTCATAAAACTGTACACAATGTGATTTGTGCAATCTTTTAAAGATATGTTTTTTTATATCTAAATAAAGAATTACTACTACTACTACTACTGTAATTGTGGGTGAAATCATTGGCTGTTCCAATACAGTCCAGTGTAAATCTCTTGGTAGATGGTGTGCTTGGATTTATAGATAGTTTGATCTTTGACCCATTGTTATCCCAGTTGTTGGTATTCATAGTTGTTAGGGATGATAACAATGCCAGGTTGGTAAATATTCCCTTGGACCCCCCTTTGTCTTCTTTTTATGTTCCTGAGCAGCTAACACTGCGGGTCCTGTTTTCTCGCCAATATTCTATGCGTTTGGGAAGCAGGAAGTCTAGTTCGGTTGAGGGATTTTGCTGCTATTACTAGACGAACTACGAATAACTATGGCCACCAATTCAGGCCTAGCGTTTGACGAAAATGAAATTCAGACTATTCTGTCGGAAAATCCGAGTATGCTAGACTTGATATCCACCACTCAAGTCAATAGTGATGAAGGGTGGGCTAAGATACTAGTGCTTAAGAAGAACCAAGCGAGCGTTTGTGTGCATGGAATAGTCATGGCAGAATACCTACGAGGCAATTGTGCCCCTAGTGGCCTCATTGTGGGCAATGTTCCACGTCTATTTCTAGATGAGAAGGATTTCCTGAGCGATTGGTCGCTTATAGCGTGGAAGTGTACATGCGATTGGTTAGTGCTTATTATCTAAACCGCAAAGAAAATGGCAGACAGAATACTAGTGGAAATCCAAGTATTGGAAGGCCAGATCAGAACCACCATCTCGTCCAGTAAGGTGTTCTCCAAACATCAAGAGTATGGAAATAAATCTAGCAAAGAATTTAGAGATTCAATTTTGTTCACAAAACTTGAAAAATTTAAAAAAAGATCTAGCTAAATTCGCAATGGATAAGGTCTATCCATACACCAGTGACGATTTCACACCCACTGTGTACACCAAGAAGGGGCAGAAAGGAGGATCAAATTATGGGAGCTCAAGCTCAGATGGCAGTTCAAGTGACTCAGATGGCTCCAATACTAGTAATCCACAGTACCAACAGAAGGGGAGAGGAAACAACAGAAGGGGCTGGAGAGGATTTAATCAAGGTTTTGCCCAACCCCAATGCCCGTCCTGGTAGCAACCAAGCCCATGGGGGCCCCCTCCCTATCCACCAATGATGAACCCATATGGCCCACCACAATTTTATGGAGACTATAACCAGCAGTCTTTTTTTAGGGTCGGGCAGGAGAGGCCGGGGCCGTCAACAAACACCCCGCCAAGGACAGGCACGTTGGAATCTACCTCCACAGACAATGGACTTGAGGAGTGGGAAGAGGATTGTCCAAGATCAAGCAGGGACATCAGCAGGACAAGTTTAGTAATAAACCTAAGTTCCCACTCACTCACTGATACCCAAGAACAAGTCTTAAACAAAGGGCTAGGCTTTGTCTCTACCAATATGACAGACCCTTTCCTAGCCCAAATCGAAATGGGCAAATTCTACCGGAAGATTAGACTTCACTATCTGTTTGCTGATAAGAACAAAGGAATAGAGAACACCAATGGTAATGAGAACACAGGCCTAAAAAGGCCCTCTACCTTCAATCCTACTGTGATAGGTTTACCACCAAAAGTACTCACCTTTGAAGAGGCGGTAGACCATGATTTAAAAGATCTGTTTAGAAATAAACAAAGACCTTTTAACAACCTGTCAAAACGAGAACAAGAAGCAATGAAAGAACTGGCTAACAATCCACTTGTTGTGGTTAAACCCGCAGGCAACGGGGGTGCAGTGGTACTCCCAGATGTGGAAACTTAACGAGCTGAGTGTCTACGACAACTCAATGACACAAGAGCATATCGCAAACTTACATCAGACCCGAATGAAAGACTAACTACCGAAATTGGGCACATTGTTGAGGAGGCGCTCACAGAAGGGTGGATTACCATCAAGGAAGGACAATATTTCCGTACACCAAATCCTAAGACACCCTATTTTTATCAATTACCCAAAATCCATAAAACTCAACGCCCTCCTCCCGGACGTCCCATAATATCTGGGATAGGGTCTCTCCTTGAGCCCCTGTCGACGTTTGTCGACTTCTTTCTAAGGCCCATGGTAAGGGAAATGCCAACATTCATAATGGACACCAAAGATGTTCTAAGGCTATTGCCTGATATTGAATTTAATAAACAAACTGACATCTTGGTGTCATTCGATGTTGAAAGTTTGTATACATCGATACCACAAATGGAGACCCTAGAGGTTGTTGAGGGACTATTAGCAACTATTGAGATGAACTCAATAACAGACTGATTATGACATCAGCTGCTCAGGCGATGACGGAGAATTTCTTCCGTTTCGAGGATTCTCTGTATTTGCAGATTAGCGGGACTAGTATGGGCAGCTTTTTTGCCCCTAGTCTTGCTAATCTATACGTGCACAGCTTCGAGCAGGAGCACGTGTTCGCAGACACCAACCCCCATCTTAAGTGTCTGCGAGCATGGAAACGCTACATAGATTAAATTTTCGTTGTGTGATGAGGCACAGAAAATCAGTTGAAAGAGTTTCACAAATGGCTCAATCAGAGGAATCCATTCCTCAAGTTCACCATGGAATACAATGTCCATAGATTGGCATTCTTGGACTTGCTAATCTCGAGTACCCCATCTGGTCTTCCCTCAGAATTATACCGCAAGCCAATGGTGCGGAATTCCTTGCTCAATTACAATAACTGTCTCCCGACGTCACTACGTGACAATCTGCCCTACGGGCAATTTTTACGTATTCAAAGAAATTGATCGACAAAAACAACCTTTGAAATTCATGCAAAAAGCTTGGCACAAGATCTGGTTGCAAAGGAATACCCTAAAAGGCTGATTCGACAATCGAAGAAGAGAGCCGTTTACAATAATAGAGCCAGTCTATTAGAAGTCTTACCTCCGAAACCTAAAACAAACCGCATAACCTGTGTCAGCACCTTCAGTATGCAGTCAAATCAAATCAAAAAGATTGTAAAAAGACACTGGGGTATTTTGAACACAGGCAAGAATACATTGCCCTTTCCACTTTTTGCCTTCAAGAGGGGACAAAATCTAAAGGACAAGTTGGTCCACACAAGTCTTGCTAATCTATACGTGCACAGCTTCGAGCAGGAGCACGTGTTCGCAGACACCAACCCCCATCTTATGTGTCTGCGAACATGGAAACGCTACATAGATTAAATTTTCATTGTGTGGTGAGGCACAGAAAATCAGTTGAAAGAGTTTCACGAATGGCTCAATCAGAGGAATCCATTCCTCAAGTTCACCATGGAATACAGTGTCCATAGATTGGCATTCTTGGACTTGCTAATCTCGAGTACCCCATCTGGTCTTCCCTCAGAATTATACCGCAAGCCAATGGCGCGGAATTCCTTGCTCAATTACAATAACTGTCTCCCGACGTCACTACGTGACAATCTGCCCTACGGGCAATTTTTACGTATTCAAAGAAATTGCTCGACAAAAACAACCTTTGAAATTCATGCAAAAAGCTTGGCACAAGATCTGGTTGCAAAGGAATACCCTAAAAGGCTGATTCGACAATCGAAGAAGAGAGCCGCTAACAATAATAGAGCCAGTCTATTAGAAGTCTTGCCTCCGAAACCTAAAACAAACCGCATAACCTGTGTCAGCACCTTCAGTATGCAGTCAAATCAAATCAAAAAGATTGTAAAAAGACACTGGGGTATTTTGAACACAGGCAAGAATACATTTCCCTTTCCACTTTTTGCCTTCAAGAGGGGACAAAATCTAAAGGACAAGTTGGTCCACACAAGACCAAAGAGTAAGATTCCCCGAGCTGTAGGCACCCTTTGGGATATGCCTGCAGTTACGGGTCATCACCCATGTGGCCATTGTGCTGCTTGCCCCCAAACATCAAGATCTGTGACCATCGACATCGGCACAGACCAACCAAAGCAGCAGCGCAGGTTCACAAACTGCAATAGTATGAACCTGATCTATCTGATCACTTGTCCGTGTAACAAAAAGTAGGTGGGGATGACGACTCAAAAAGTCAAGCTACGGATATCGGAACATAAGAGCTCGATACGTTGCTGCAGGCAAGCCACTAGACTCACCAACCATTTCATCCAAGCACACCATCTAACAACAGATTTACACTGGACTGTATTGGAACAGCCAATGATTTCACCCACAATTACAGATATCAGTACTTTTCTTTTTAAACGAGAACAGAGATGGGTTTACAAATTGCAGACGGACAAGACGGGATTAAACGAGGACATCCCGTGGATGTCGCTATGACATATGTCTCTATACCAGTTATTCTACTACGTAGACCATGTGACGTCATAGGAAAGACTGTCATTTTTGGGGGTTTCAAATGTTGACATTATGTCGCTCGTAAAATAACTACTCGAAAATCATAATTGTCATAATACTTTTAAAAGAGACAGAGGCTATATACTGACCTAGTAACATCTATAACAACTGATGGATTGGGTAACAAACGTCCATAGAGAGGGAAAACATCTATTCTTTTCCCTCAATCAGACGTCCATCTAAATGTGACCATATATGCAAAATTGTTATTTGCCTATATCACACTATATTGCAACGAGAGACATGTACTCCGTTTTTTTCATTATTTCCAATTTTTATTTTCAATTACTTTAATTGAAATTATTAACTCGTTAGATGACATGTTCCACCAAAGTATAAATGGGCGCATGATCAGAGTTCTTAGTGTGTTGATAGTCTAACAATGGTGACCGTCATATAAACATCACAAGCTTGTTGCTTCGGCGAGCAATGAGACAACAAACTACAACTCCCAGACACGTCTTACGTCATTACGTAGGATCACGTGCTGAAGGATTCACGCACTGGCAGATACGAATGGCGGCTTCCTGTCCAGTCAGGTACCTCCCTACAAGACAGCCTAGACGGATGTCCAGGGTACCGACGGACAGGTAAGCGCCGAGTTTGCCCCTCGATTCTTCAGGCTTGAATCGAATACCTTACTTTATGTACGCAGCCCCAGATGACAAACTTACTTTACAGTCCGTGTGTCATGTTAGTTTGCTCCGCTAAATGTAACGGGGAGACTGTCCGATTGTTTTCGTGCGCTCAGCTCCTTGACATTTGAACTTGAAGCACTTTAAGCGAACAACAAGAGACGGCGCCATGAACTTCGTAGGACGCTTTTTATATCTAATTTGTCCGATTTTGTTTGTGCGCTCGGCTCCTTGACATTTGAGCTTGAAGCACCTTAAGCGTACAACAAGAGACGGTGCCATGAACTTCTTAGGGCATTTTCTGTATATCTAATTTGTAATTAACACACCAAATGGCTACTAGAGGAGCCGTAAAAAAGATATACTACACCATGATAGAAACCGAGTGTTTAAACAATATACAATGACCCTGACCAACTGGGCTTTCGTTCAATGTATACAATGCAGCTTTTAGTCCTTCCCTTACTTTCCTTTCCTTCCCTCCAATAGAGCGGTGCTCCGTTTTACCTGAGCTGCAGCCAGGTGGGGTGGGGCGTGCATTCCCTAAAAATTAGGTGAGTGGAAACTACAAACGAAATTTCTTTTGCCTAAATAGTAATATGGCACTCAATAGGTTACTTAAATATAATCATTGACCAGTAAAATGAGTTGGCAAATGAAATATAATACATATGTTGTGGATGTATTGTTACTTTCTAAATTCTCTGTGTATTTTTTCCTATATTTGTCTACTGAATTTGGGTGACCTTTGGACCACCATAACAGGCAAATCTCAGGTGAAATTGTTTATTTCTTTTCACCTTTATTCACTTCGCGCAGTAGCAGAAACTAAGGTCCTGAGGAATCAGTAGGAGACCAATAGGCTCCATATTCACTGCAGAAACATGTCGACCAAACATCAATTCCAGTAGTTATTTGTTTACACTACTATGCACTGTTTTTAGTTTTGGGAGTGGATATGACTCTATTAAAACAGTTTTTCCATTCCACTACCCAATTTTAACAATTTCTTGCACTTCGCACATATTATTTCATCACATTTTGCACTGCTATTCAGTTTACCCCCTGATGCTATAGTACACCACACTCACATTTGAGGCACTTTCATTAGACTAGGCTACGACCTGCCTAATCTACTGTGGGTAAAACCACTTTCCTTCAGGGTGAAGGATCCCAAATTAGGCAGGGCGGTACAGGTTGGTAATCTGATGGGAACAATTATTTCACCACGATATACTCTCAGTGGATTTTGCGGTTGTACCCCTTAGATACACAGATAGTTTATAGATAGTTTGCTCTTTGACCCATTGTTATCCCAGTTGTTGGTATTCATAGTTGTTAGGGATGATAACAATGCCAGGTCGGTAAATATTCCCTTGGACCCCCCGTTGTCTTCTTTTTATATGCTTTAAGAGCAGCATTTAGAGATTTGTGCGCTTTCGAGCATGATGCGTCGAACCAGCGGCACTGGTTGCTTGCGCCCTGCCTCAGTTTAACCGTGAGGTTAGAAGAAATTTGGCTACAAATGGTTTGAAAAGTACCCATCATCTCATGATCTGGGGTGTCTGGATTCTGACAGATCGTAACCTGGTCCTCAATTTGCGGGAGAATATCAACATAAAAATTGTCCGGGACCACGTTTGCCCACTTGAGCCTTCTGCCCTGGTCTACTGGGCGTAAAGTAAGCCTGTATTAACTTGCCCCGGCATCGGACCGATGGAGTCCAGGAGTACAGGGTTGTGGTCACTGAGAAGAGAGGGAACTGTGAAGTAAGAAATAACCCTGGTTAGGATAGCTGGGGTCACAAATATGTAATCAATTATTGTACCGGGGACTGTCCCCTTAAAAGTGGGTGTTCTCGACTCCCCTTCTGTTGGCGTGGGTTCTGAGCAGTTGAAATTGGCCAGATGTTCTTCCAACTCTTCGCCTGATTTAGTGTGCTCAATGTGGGGTCCCTCAGATCCCGCTGCCCCCACAAAGTTGATTGAGCCACACATAAGTTTGCAGGGATGAATATTAAAATATTCTAAATTGGTATGTGTATTATGACTGACTAAATTTAAGAAGGAATCTAGGGCAGCGATGTTATTATCACAGCGATCCCTGTTTCCTGAATTATAAAAGTTTATAAACAATGTGCTCTTTGTGGGACTAATTTCCCTTTCAACAATTAAAAAATTTGGAGAATCATTTTTAATCTGCCTTAAAGGCCCTTTCAGATCTAGTGAAAATAGGCTTAGAAGACCTCCCCTAGCCCTGCCTGCATTACTAGGGGTGGCGGCTACAACGAAACTGGTAAACCCATCCAGCCAAAAGCAGGATGAGGTGTCTCATGTTTCTTGTAGGGCAATAACATTGTGCTCAGAGACAAATCTAGACCATTCATTGTCGCCACTTTTAGATCTAATTCCTGCCACATTCCAACTAAGGATTTGACACACTGCAGCCCCATTTGAAATTCCACCCCCCTCTACCGGTGTTGAAGCTTCGTCTGTTAGTCAGTCTGTGTCCTCCATACCAGACAAGGGGGCAAAATAGTTGCTCGTAACCACCCCACCACCCTCTACTTGACCCTGGGGAGCCTGGGTGGGGGGTAGTGGCGAGGAAGTAGGTTGCCTTGAAAATTGTGTATTTGTAGGTCCATGTGCATTTCTCACCCCCTGTAATGACCTCAAACCCTGCCATCTTGCTTGGTAGTGGATTGTTTGTTTGATACGGGCTGAGGGTTAATAGAAAAAACCCAAGGGAACAGGTCTCAGATGGTCCCTAAATGATATAGCGGTACCGTCCCAAAATAACCTGTCAGCCAGATCGGCCCTACTGAAATGTATTACCACACAGTCCCCCTGCGTGATTTTTGGTTGTTTACCAATCCAACCCACCCTCCTTGCATGGATAATCATGTCCGCGATATTCTTCCCACAGCATTTCTCTGAGCACCACCTATTCACCTTGACCATAAGGTCCGGGGTTGATTCCATCTCCCCCTCCATAAGTGGTGGGACTCCTATAAACACAGAAACTAGTGGGGACGCCTCAGGATGTAGGTTAAGTTTGTATTTGCAGGGGGTAACTTTCCAATGGGCGGGTGGGCTCATCTGATGTAGAGAGGATGTCTGATCCGCCATATTAGAAGCGCTGGCCTTTATATAAGGGGGAGTGGCTTTGGTAACCTGTGAGCTGACACCCGCGTGCAATGCCCTACTTGAAGACTGTGTGATTAGCCTATTACCAGGTACCTCCAAGCTCCCTTCTCCATCCACAGTCGACCCCCTACTAAGTAAGTCAATATGGGGGGGTATGGAGTTTACAAGTCTGTCTATTAGGGAACATTTCTTTAGAAGACCTTCCAGACAGGTGTTTAATGTGTCCACAATGTCTTTTGCAATTCCCACAAGTAGAGGTTCAATCCGGCCACAAAAAAATCCTCCAATTTATCTCCCAGAAGGCCAGGTTGTACACTGGAAGTGGTCGTCATGTTAGCGCTTTTCCCCTTCTTCCGCCTAGCTGGTTGAGGTACCATCTGGGGGTTCTGTCTAGTAGGATTCATGGGCGGGATAGGGACGATATCCTTGCTCAATGGGCAGGGGAGGGGGGGGATTTACGATAGTCACGACTGGTTCCAGGGGTACAGAAGGATAAGTCGATTGCCGGGGGAAATGTCCACCTGATTAAACCTGTTGGCGATGGGGTAAGCGATCATCACCACTTTAGCGATGGACGGTATGTTGCCACCATCTGCCTACTGCTTATTGCAGATTGTACTTGGCATTACACCTCCTTTATAGTCAGTGTTGGACTTGGCCCTTTTTGCAGTGTCATCCTTGAACTTTTTGCCTTCCTCCTGATATTTTTTCTGACCTGACCAGAGAGAGGAGAATCCTGGTTGTAAGAGAGGAGGCCCGTGGAAGAACCAGAAGTCAGGCAGCGACTCGGACTGACTGTGCGCGGGGCCCTAATCTAAGAAGAGGGGAGCCCGTGGGTTGTCAGAGTGTGAGGGCTCCCCTCACAATCCCGCACCGCAGAGTAGCGGGTGGCCGCTTTTTGGTCATCTCTTTCTTTTCGTCCCTCATGGGGGGGCCAAGTGAGGTCATCCCACCCTAAGTGGCATTGCGCTGCCCCTTTTGGGGAAGTATTGAGGGGCGAAACCAAGACCGGGACACGCTTTGCAATGAGCACATGTGGTGCCCTAATGTAAGGGTATGTTGGCCATTACGGGAAGCTGCCTAATGTTACAGCCTGATGGGATTAGGCTTTGGGGGTACATTGCCAAGAGTGGTACTCTACGCACCCCTATGGTGATTCTCTATTGTGTGCACTGCTGCAAATGTTTGTTAGGAGCCCTGCTGATTATGTTCATGCATAATGTGTTATGCTGAAAGGTGGGACTGATGCTTGATATAATGCGGTTATGCTAAGTGTGCACTATTGCCAGTAGTGACTGGTTGTTTTCTCTACCTGTGAGTTGTGACTGGGTGACAGTGGCCCGATTGGCAGCTGTGTGTGTGTGTGTTGCACAAATGCTTTACACATTGCCTCTGGGAGAAGCCTGGCTGCTCTGCCAAGCTACCAAGGTGGTGAGCAGGGGTTGTCTTTAGCGGGTAACTCCCTTTCCCTGACTAGAGTGGTGGTTTCTGCCTGGCTTAGGCACATGCCCTAGCCAACCAGAAATCACATTTCTAACATTGGTTGTCAGCGGTGAGGATTGGACTTGCATTTGCGCAGTACCACAGTGACGCATGGTTGCACTACAAGCTCTGCATTTAGATAATCACGTTTAGGGATTTCTCCTGATTTTAATTTCTCCAGAAAGTGTCATTTTTTTAACTGTGTTTTCCGGCTTTTCTAAACTTTTGGTGACACCCCTTAAGTGTCAGTCATGTCTCACCTCGGTGATCCAGCAGTTGTTGTGACAGAAAGTGCTTTTAATGTAAGGATGTTGCATAGGTATGCTGTGAAGGACCTAAAGAGGTTCTGTCAGGATCTTGGGTGTCAAGTGAGTAGGTCTGCCAGGAAGGTGAAACTGCAGGAGGCTGTGTTGGCCTGTTGGATATCCAAAAACCGGGTGAGGGAGGAGTCTGGGAAGGAGGTGCCCGAGATCAGTGAGGTCTCTGAGAGGGAGGGTTCCCAACCAGCACCCCTAGAGGGCAGTGGCCCTGGAGAGTTTGAGCAGGAGGATGAAAATCACTGAGGAGGGATGCCAGCAGAGAGTGAGGACCCCGATGAGAAGGAGTACCTTGCTGGGTCCAGTGCCGGGGCAGTGCCCCACTCCTTTCCCTTTCCACAAAAGAGTGGGTGGATAGGAGGGAAGAAAGGGAGCATCAGCTGGAGTTGAAAAGGCTCAGGTTGGAGCTAGAGGGGTGGCTTTCTGTCTGGCTTAGGCTCATGCCCTAGCCAACCAGAAATCCCATTTCTAACAGTGAAGAAAGGAAAAGAAGGTTGTTTAAAAAGTTTAAAAAGCAATTTCACAAACTAGCTGCTTGTCTCATCAGTAAGGTCACTCTAATTAGGCAAGGGTTGAGACTCAAAAAAGTAGGGACTCAGTTAAATGAATGTTGCCAGTAATTATTCCAAGTGGAACATGTGTTAGAAAATAGTTTCTTCTTACTCTATAATGACCAATTGCATGGATTAGGTATGGTTAGGGCCTGGTCTAAAATCTGTAAACTGATTTATTTACAATAACGTCATAAGGCCGGATCACAAAACATGTCGGTTGGTGCTATTACATGCCCTTGTTGGTAAGTAAAGCATTTTTGATGCAAATACCTCTTACCACCCTATTAGGAAAGAAGATCTGTGTTGGGGTTAATATATGATAAGAAAATGTATGCATATTTGTTGTGTTGCAATTTGTTGTTGTGGGGATGTGCTGTGGTTTCTTGTGTGGTTACATTATTCTACAGCATCATTGTTTTGTGTTATTGTTGTGGTGTATAGTGGTTATAGTGCTGTATTCTGTGTTTTTTTATTGTGTTCTGTCTGTTAATTTTTCGTTGGGTTGCTATTTTGCTATATGCTACATTACTGTGTTTTGTACAGTTGTGCTATTATTTAAAGGTGTCAACACATGCTCCTTTCTGTCAAAAGCAACACATTTCTTTAAATTTCCAGTGACAAACATTTACTACTGTCTAAAATGGTAAAATGAGATTCCGACCAACATTTTTAAAGATACCAGGGGCTGGATAGCAAAACATTTTCACTCGTTGTATTTCATGTCCTTTTTGATAAGTAAGTAAGCGGTGGGTGCAAACACTGTTTCCCACCACGCTGTGAAAACTGAATTCTTGAGGTACAATGTGTTACAAGAATGATGTGCATATTAGTTATTAACCATTCTGCTAGGATGGTCATGTGCTTTGATATTTTTTGTCCTTTTGTCTTTTTAAAGCTGCATTTGCACTGTGGATATTGTGTTGTGTTGGGTTGGGTGCACATTTTTGTATCTTATGTTATGTAATGCTTGCTTATGTTTCATTGTGTTGTTATGTTGCCTAGTGTATGTCATTGTTGTGTTCTGTTACTTACTTCAGCGGTGTCAACATATGTGAAAACATTTCCTGCCAAACACAGTACATGCATTTAAAGTTCCTGTGACAAGTAACCATTTACCACTAACTAAGGGAGGCAATACTGCTGCTCTAGCTCTCCAACTATTTAAGACACAAGTCAGCCCAAAACTCAGACAGAAACATGCCTCTAACTAACACTTTCAGGGCTCATTTGATGTAATCTGGCTCAAAATCACTTTTTTACTATCACATTGCATCTAAAAAAAGCCACTTCACCCTAAATTCAGTGTCTCACTAACACACTCTTTTCATTCTTCGCATTGACTTGCAATGCCTCATAAAACAAGTGAGCTAAATATAGATTTGTTTATGACAGAGCTTTTAAAAATACTTCAGCGCATAAAATACAGTACTAGTGTTGTACTGTGTACTAAGCTTCCTGTCGCAAACTGCATAGATTCGGCTTTCTCAATTCAATGAAGAGAAGCGTGGACAAACCGTGAATTTGGAATATTGACTCATGAGCTCTGCATAGTAATTTAATACCTGAATATCTTATCGTGAGCTTAATGCTCCATGATTTAACCTCACAGAATGACATCTCACAACTGCAAATCCAGCAGCTTGGCTCTGCAGAGCCAACGTTAAAATGAAGGGCACATATGAAGCCCTTTTAAGCTCCACTGAACATTTGACAGTCATTTATAATAACAGTACTCCTACAAGCTCGAACACCGAATGGAAAATCCACTTAAACATTATTCCATGCAGAGCTCTTCTCTGGTACATGTTGTCAGAATGGGGTCAAAAGGTGCAACTATTTCAAATTAAAGTAATGATAGGTTCGTCCTAGTGAGGTTACAGTTTATCAGTGTAGTTTAGTAGGCAACTTGAAAGAAAGAGGTCAGTAGGGTTACTTATTTATAATTCCCACAACATTTGTGAAGAGTGAAGGTTGTTTAAAAATACCATCTTATATATACTGAAAAAATAAATTGCTTCCTTGCAATCTGACACATTTCAAACCCTTAATGTGACAAACAATACGTCTTTTTGGAGTCAAGAAACAATAATATTTTTTGTACCGTGCTGACATTTTAATGAGCCTGGATGTGCAACCAGATTGTGTAACTTGTCCCTCCACTGAAGAGCATGCCGTTGTATAATACGCTGCACTGGTGGACATGATAATACAGAGAGGCGCTCTACCTCTGACATGGAAGTGGTGAGATCCCTGAGACAGACTACTTCCCCTCTCTCATCTACGCCTAAACAGAGAGATAGATATTAGGAGAAGACACCTCACCCATGAATAGTAGTGGCATGCTTAATCATCGCCTCCCTTCAGTCAGGTAGGTAAATATCACCTGAATGGTGTCATCCACTGAATTGGAGATTGTTATAAAGCGTTTCTTCTGTGCAGGCGCAGGGATCCAGTTTCTTTCAAATTTACGATGGGTCTTCTTTATTTAGATAGTACCAATGACATAGTTTAAAGTGGTCACAGAGTATGTGTCTGATACGTAAAGGTTTATATATCAAACTGCTAATCAAACATGTTTCAGCTGTTTCTAATCTGCCTCTTAGCGCCACACAGCTATTCTTCAGGGCCTACAAACTTTCTGCCTAGATACCTAAATAAAACGTCTGAAAAGCATGCATACTCAAAGGTTCTTTTCAGCCAAAAATCTCACACAAATCTGACAGCTCAACATGGGAGGATTTGCCCAAAAAGAGAACAGCCTCGGTCTCTGATTGAAGTGAAGGCAACAACCAAAACAACAAAGGAGAAGAGGCCGGGAAAGACTGACCTGGAATTATGCACAGATATTTCCAAATAGAATGCTTGGATGGTACCCTTACAAAACCTTCGGACAGATATTATCCCCTCCAAACCTTCACATGCATCACTAAACAAGACCTTTTTAAGGAAGAGAAAGGGGGCGAGTGAGGAGAAGAAAGCAAGACCAAAGGGTGCAGAGAGAAGAACCATCCAAAACAGGATAAGTGCTCTCAACAGTAAGCACAAGCAAATCGTGAGAACAGTTATCAACCTTACTAATCCAGCTCCAAAAACACACCCAATGGATTATACTTGATTGACAACAGAGGCGGTTTCACATCGAGGCCCTGAGCTTGCAACCTTCTGAAATTTCTACAAGTTTTCTGCAAAAAGTATTAAATGCATCAAATAATTTAGAGAACGGCCTAGGCTGCCTGCTCCGCCTTGCTCTGACCTAGGAACCGGAAGCCAGGTAGTAAATCAACGACCTGCAATGTGATGCACGACTCAGGCATTCCCGTCTAAAGCTGTTTGGTGCCAAGATAGTCTATGTTGGTATCCATTGTCGACCAGTGATGCTGCTGCTGTCATGGTTTCAGCATTTTGGGCAGCATCACTGCATGAGGCACGATGTCCATCATTCACAAGTACAGTCCCACCATTTTCCTTTCGTAACAGGGTAGGATTGGACGCAAGTGACGAAAGTGAGATTTGGTTCCTTGTCCTTGGTAATAGTACGTATATAATGCTAAACCTGTATTAGGTATATTATACTGAGAGGCTGGTCACCCTGACATCCCTCATTCTGATGCCCAGGTTGTAGCTGTACCTCGCTGGTGCCTTTAGAAGTGGAAATGCTGAACTTGTTTTCCGGAAAAGTTGACCCAAAATACCTGCCCTGCCTTGCTTTATTCGCTTGCGGAGTTAATTAAAATATCCGAGGGATCCATGTTAAAATATGGATGTTAAGAATATCGATGAAAAATATATTGATGTAAAAATATTGATAACAAAAATATCCACTCCCTTTACCTAAACAGGTAAGTACAATAATAGCAACACAAAAATATTGATGTAAAAAATATAGAAGTAAAAAAATGGACTTAAACAAATTACTTAACTTAAATAAAATAATTATATAATATTAATATTATTAACAAAATTAATTAAATGTAATATATATTTGACCTAATTATCACAAATAAACTTAATTTAATAAAAATGAACACAACAAATGTGTACATATACATATATTTACTTAAATATATTTTATTAACTATTATCTTTAATTTATTAACTTTTTAAATGATATAAAAACAAAATATACACATATATAAATAATTTAAAATTAAATAAAATATTCTATATTTATTTAACACATTAAACTATTAAAAAAATAATAAAACATACATTTAATAACAAAATAAACACAATAATAGTGAAAACGTTGGATAGCGGAGGGGTAAAAATTACGATTCCCACTCCAGTGAGTGCAACAGTAGGGAGAGTGCTGGATAGCGTAGGGATAAAAATTACTATTCCAACTCCAGTGAGTGCAACAGTAGGGAAAGCGTTAGATAGCGGAGGAGTAAAATTACTAATCCCATTCCAGTGAGTGCAAGAGTAGGGAAAGCGCTGGATAGCTGAGGGGTAAAATTACTATTCCCACTCCAGTGAGTGCAGCAGTAGGGAAAGCGCTGGATAGCGGAGGGGTAAAATTTACTATTCCCACTCCAGTGAGTGCATCAGTAGGGAAAGCGCTGGATAGTGGAGGAGTACAAATTACTATTCTCACTCTAGTGAGTACAGCAGTAGTGAAAAGGGTGGATCCCACAACAATAAAAAACAAAAACATCAAAATTTTTATTAAATTTAATTTCCAATATTAACATAATTATTATATAAATTAAAATATAATATTATTAACAAAGATAATAAAAAATAATTAATTACACATTAATTAACACTACAATATCCACAACACACACCTAAAATTAATTACACAATTACAATTAATACTTACTAATTAATTAATGGAAATTAATTTAAAAATATTGAGTAATTATTCAATAAAATGTTTTATTACTTACCACCCTTTACACCATTTACACATAAACACCACAACACACACCTAAAATAATTAAACAAATAACATAATTAATTATTAATTGATTAATTGTAATTAAGTAACAACTAATTAATCAAATAAATATTAGTTAATCAATTAACACGTTAATTATTCAATACATTTTATATAAATAAATTACTTCCCATCTTATTTCCCTACAAAATCCACAACCGGCTACAGAACTAAAAAGAGAAAATTAAATAAAAAAAATATTAACTACTATAAATAATTATTAAAATCTATATAATTAAATTACTTCCCACCCTATGCTCCCATAAACCCACAGCCCGCTATGGAATTAAAAACACAAAATTAAACTTAAAATCAATAAATACCTAGTAAAATTTTAAAACATTTAATAAAATGACAAATAATTCTCATTAAAAACACTAAAATACATAACATTATTAATAATTTGATATTTTTGTCAACTACATTTTTGTAAACGATATTTAAACGTAGATATTTTTGAAATCGATATTACTTACCTGTCAGTCGATATTCTTGTCAACAATATTTTTGCTGTCGATATTTCCTCTCCACAATATTTTTGCGGCGATATTCATGTCCCTCGATATTTCTATGTCGATATTCCTGCTCTGCACCATTTTTTATATAGCTTGATCTGGGCAATGGTTCTAGCGTATTTTCCGCATTCTGGACATGTTTGGAGTTTAATGCATGTCAGCAATTTAGTTCCTCTTTCTATTTCACATGTTGTACTTAATTATGCATTCTCTAAGTGTTAGCTATTACTATCATGTTGTGCTTCTGCGCTTTACTCTTTTATAGTGCAAACTTTGAGTTTCCCTAGGTGTGTATGACAGGCCACGATTGGGAGCTCTGGTGCTGGGACTGAATACAGTTAAGTTTCTCACAGTGCTAACAGGGGGTTGGCCCCCATGCAGACCAGAAAGAGAAATGGTCACTTAATTCAATTGTAATTCTATATAAATATGTGTGAAGGGGATACACAGTTGTCAAAATATTAACAAGGCAAAAGTAAAACAAAATAAAATAACGTGCTTACATGTCAATGGGTTTAGTGTATGTTTGAGGGTGGTGATGTGAAGGGAAATGACAGGAAGGGTTTTCAGGGATAGTGAAAAAAGGGTACAGAAGGGAAAAGAGATGAGGTTTAAGATGGATGAGATGTGGAGATAACAAGGGCATACATGTCTAACATAAAGAGGTCGATTCCGATTCGGGAAACAAATCCGTACGACGATTCGAGTTTGTAGCCGTTTCCGTACGAATCGTACTAATCCGTCCGAATCGCATAGTACGATCCGTAGGTAAAAAATACGTACGAATCTTTGCGAAACGTACGAAAAACAAGGGAAAAACCGTACGAAACGGACCCTGAAAGTGAACTGTACGAATCGTAAACATGCTGTGCGACCCAACAAGAACGATCCAGACCCGGGAATCCGAATGTGATTTGTCGGAAAACGTTACGAGACGAACCCCCCTGAACGAAGCGCACGCGAATCCCGTAAAAACGTTGCATATGAGCGACCCACAAAATCCAATATGATACGAACCCCCCCTGAACAAAGCGCATGCGAAGCCTGTAAAAACGTCGCGTATGAGCGACCCACAAAATCCAATAAGATACGAACCTCCCTGGAACGAAGCGCACGCGAACCCGTAAAAACAGCACAAGGATGTAGAAAACGACTCGTACCGCGAGAACGTCCTGTTGAACACACAAATAAACAGAAGCAAATACAAGTAAATGAGCCATACTGAACCACGCGGACACTGTAAAACAGCACAAGGAGGGTGAAAACGACTCGCACAACACCACAAAACACATCTCCAGTGTACAAACCATGGAAATGAATGTCCTGGCCAGATCCAAACAGGCAAACAGAGGCGATAACTCAGAAACACCCTTTATAACACATCCACAAAAAATTCAAACTAAGCCCCACCCACAAATGGACCAATAAAAAGGACCCACACACACAAACCATGATCCTTTGCAACAGACACAATTAGCAAGATACACTGACAACACACCACAAACTGCACACATCCACCTTCACACATACCCCCAATCACATTCTGATCCACAACCCCCTTCACATTCAGACCCACACACTCACATCCCTACACACTGTCACCCCACACCATGTCCGCACAGAAGAATCCAAAGTTCACAAAGGAGGAGATGGAGATCCTTGTAGATTAAGTCATCAGAGTTGAGCCACAGCTGTTTGGCGCATGGGTCAGACGGACCAGCATAGCGGAGAGAAAACACAGCTGTGGGAGAGGATAGTCAATAGGGTGAATGCTGTTGTACCCATCAGATGCACAAGGAAGGATTGCCAAGTCAGGTGGTACAATCTGCGGAGGATTATCAAGCAGAAGATGGACAAGGAGTACCAACAGAGCCATCACACTGGAGGTGGTGGTCCCCGCAGACCAGTACAGTACCAGCCCTGGGAGGAGAAGGTGATGGCCCTGCTACCGCCGGTGGGAGTACATGGAATTGAAGGAGTCATTGAGCCTGTTGAGTACACAAACAACTCATGTAACATGGGGGTAATCGCATCCACACCCCATGTACAAAAAATGCCTGCACCAACCCCCAAGCGCCCACCGACTCACAACTACAACCAAAAACAACACTAATGCCACAAACATGTGTATGCCCCATTGAGAAGGCAAGGCCATGCCATGTCCCATGCTACAGGAAGCACAGACCCAAAAATGGACGTCCGCTATGCTGGGAGGGTGGGTGTCACAAAATGCATTGTGGGACTCCAAATCAGACACAATTGCACGGGCGTCCGCAGGGGGGCGCAAGGGGGGGCTCTTGCCCCCCCCCCCCTGGATCGCAAGTGCGTCTGGTGTGGGCCCAGTCAGGGCCAGACCTAGTTCATCATGCTTTTGAAATGGTGACATTGTTCCAGGTGTCAGCCACCTCCATTGGGTGGGAAGGGTGCAAGTGGGTGTCCGCGAAGGGTACAAGGCAGAGTTCGAGAAGGATGCAAGGGGGAGGGGAGAAGTGTGCAAGGCAGAGGGGAGAATGGTGCAAGGTAGAAAAGGGTACACGGTGGAGGTGGCACAGGGTACAAGGAGGAGGGGGAGCAGGCTACAAGGGGGAGGGGGAGAAGGGTGCAAGGGGGAGGGGGAAAAGGGTGCGAGGCAGAGGGGAGAAGGGTGCAAGGTAGAAAAGGGTTCAAGGGGAGGTGGAGCAGGGTACAAGGGGGAGGGCGAGAAGAGTGCAAGGCAGACGGGAGAAGGGTGCAAGGTAGAAAAGGGTTCAAGGCAGGGGTGGAGCAGGGTACAAGGGGGGGGGGAGAAGGGTGTGAGGGGGAGGGGGAGAAGGGTGCAAGGCAGAGGGGAGAAGGGTGCAAGGTAGAAAAGGGTCCAAGGTGGAGGTGGAGCAGGGTCCAAGGGGGAGGTGGAGCAGGGTACAAGGGGGAGAAGGGTGCAAGGGGGAAGGTGAGAAGGGTGCAAGGGGGAGGACGAGAAGGGTGCAAGGGGGAAGGCGAGAAGGGTGCAAGGCAGAGGGGAAAAGGGTGCAAGGTAGAAAAGGGTTCAAGGCAGAGGTGGAGCAGGGTACAAGGGGGAGGGGGAGAAGGGTGCAAGGGGGAGGGGGAGAAGGGTGCAAGGGGGAGGGCGAGAAGGGTGAAAGGGGGAGGGTGAGAAGGGTTCAAGGCAGAGGGGAGTAGGGTGCAAGGTAGAAAAGGGTTTAAGGCGGAGGTGGAGCAGGGTACAAGGGGGAGGGGCAGAAGGGTGCAAGGGGGAGAAGGGTGCAAGGGGGAGGGGGAGAAGGGTGTAAGGGGGAGGGGGAGAAGGGTGTAAGGGGGAGGGCAAGAAGGGTGCAAGGCAGTGGTGAGAAGGGTGCAAGGGGAATGGTGATGAAGTTAAAAAATTGTCCACTACTAGAAACATTTCTGTGGATGCCCATGCCCAATTGCCCTCATCCCATGTGGCCCAGGTACACACCCATACACTATGCTCAATGCACAGAGAGTGGGAAAGAACTGACAAGATAGCTGACACTGGGCCCTGGTGTAGGCAGCACAAGGCCCCCTGGGACCAGTGCAAACACAAACACCAGGACAACAAGGTCAGATATATTTGACAGAAACTCACAACCACTGTCATGGCAGCATGCTCCATGGGGGGACAGCCACACCAGGAGGGAGGCCCAGTTCCAAATAAGACTTCAACTACCAGCACGGCCTGTCACACACCCCTTACACAAACATACCCTCCTGGGACAGGCAATGAAGTTTCCCACTGTCACAATGGTCATGTAACAAAACAAAACCAATACAGATTTGCAGAAGCATCCAAGCAAAAAATGCAAGGTGCACATTCACAAGCCCCTTGCGTTTCTTCCACGCCGCCCTAGCGTCACCTTTGTGAGGCAGGATCGCACAAAAGTGGCACCATGGTGCTGTGTATTTAAAAGGTGATGCATCTGGGAGATGTGTCACGTTCTAAAGCCCTGCGCCAGAAGTAAGTTTTATGGCGCGGGGGTGGGGGGCGAGGGGAGGGGTGGGCGTTCCTGCGAAGCAACACCTCACAAAAGTGGCTGAGTGAAGCCTACAAGATTTCACTCAGTCACTTTTAAGCACATGCTGCATCAAAACCCAGTGCATGCATGAAGCAGGTGTAAGGATTGATGCAACATTGTAAATATAGGGACCCACAGAGCATTGCAGGAGCTGCGTTTGGCTGGTGACGCAACTCCAGCAATACGCCACTTCTATGTCACAGATGCGTGACGCAGCTGTGCCGTTATTCCCCTATGGTGCTCCGCATTGTAAATGTGTTGCATCCATGCTGGCATAGCTGTGGTGCACAATGACTGGCCAATCTCTGTTGATATGCAGGGCTGTGCCAGTTATTGTAAATATGCCCCCACATGTCAATGACTCCTGAGCACAGATCAATCTGACCCCACAACATACCCATCCACAAGTGAACATTGAGGACAATCCAAAGCATAGACAACTACCAGGTGGAACAGTGCCAACTACAATGTGTATGAAAAATGGATGTTGTATTAAATGACATTAACATTTTCTGTCTCTCACAACCACAGGGCAACGTGCGGAATCTACCCCCAACAATGGGGGAGATGACTAACAGTCCCAGGCTCCGCAGGACCCTCATCCCACCCACATGCGACACCTCTCACCACTCCACGGATGACCCCGACCAACCTGGCACCTCTCGTGCCCAAACCCGTGCAGCACCTGGATCAGGAACATCTGCGCCAACCACCACCACCATTCCTGCCACATCCCAGCAAACATCTCGGAGCCCTGCCCACAGTCAACAACTGAGCCAGTCTGACAATGAGGGACAAGGTTAGCCGGGCACCCGGGATGTGGCAGACAACACCACCACAGCCATCCCTCAGGGGTCCCGTCGACCTGACGTGCCCACAACGGCAGGCCAGGCTCATGTGGGGGCAGGGGTGGTGAAAGTGGCGGCAGGCGGCGGCAAGAACCTGACCAGCCAGCTGTAGGGCCCAGTATGTCTCAACTACGCAACATCATGGAGGCATACCGGCGGGACACCAGGGTGTTCAGCCAGGTAGTGGGGACCCTCACAAAGATCAAAAACCTGCAGGTCGAGCAACATGCCAGTCAACAAGAACACCAAGGACGGATGGAGGCAAGACTGGCTGAGCACCTGGCGGTGCAAAGGGACATAAGCCATTCACCCTGTTGGATCGCAGACAACATGGAGCACCCTCCCTGTGTCACCAGGCAAGAAACATCTAGGCGAAGACCGCCACCAGGCACAGGGAGGGAGGAGGAGAAGGAATCGCCCGACGGAGCGTCCCATGCATCGTCAAGGCCTGCATATGAGGTTCCCCAAGGAAGGTGGGTTGTCCATGGAAAAGACAGTGAGAGGCAGCGGGCAATGCGCATCTCTCAGGTCAACTGGTCTGGCACCTTGACCTTGTGTGCAACAGCATCACCTCATTGACTGCCCTACTCTCCCACATAGACTTGCTGGTTGCAGTCTGAACAATGATGCCAAGCACTGTGGTCTGGACTTTGTTGACTCAAACTGCCATGCATCACATCTCCCTCTGTGAACTTTGGATTCCCAGCATTGTTATACAGCACCTATCACTCACTCATGTTTCATGCACAAGGCAGACAAATAAACGAGACAATCACAAGTAAAATTGGTGTTGCAGTCATTTGGCATGAGTCAAGAACATATGTGTGGGGATATGTCAAAGTATGCCAGAGTGTGGAACAAACTCAAGCCATCCCTACACTGGGATTTGAGTCTGGTCGAGGACACACATAGGTCACAATGTATCATCAAATACATCAAATACATACATGGTGCGCAATACTCACCTGTGATGGTTTCAAGCTGCTGAGGGGGGTAGGCTTGCCATACTGCTCAAATAGAAAGTTTTGGAAGAGTTTTATGAAGGCGTAGAGGTCATGGGTCATGTGGAGGTGCCCAGGGAAGGGAGTACCAGGTCTGTTTGGTGTGGTGGGAGAACTATCTCCCGCATGCAGTTGTACTGTGGATGTGATGAATGGTGCCCAGGGCAAGGTTGGCTGGACGGAGTTGGGGAAATGGGGTATTGGATGGGAGACATCCATGTTCGTCTTTGGGGCTGGGGTTGTGGAGTGCATTCTGAGTGTGGCTGAGGAGTCTGAAGGTGATCCTGCAGTTGGCAGTGAGCCTATTGTAGGTATCTCAGGTGGACGGTCATGTGGCTGTGGAAGGGGATGTTGAGGATGAGGTGTGCGGATGCACCCTGGATGTGCACAAGTCCTCCTGGAGTCTGGCTGTTGTTCCTGCGTAGAGGGCATTGCTGTAGTTGAGTCGGCTAGTGTCGTGGACCTGGGTGAATGTCTGTCTTGCCTAGGAGTGGATCTATCTGAAGATCATTTGCAGCATGCGGAGGGAGTTGCAGCATGAGGTAGAGATTGTGTTGAGTTGCATGGTTATTGTGAGCGAGGGGGGTACGATGAACACCTGCTTGTGTGCGTGGGAACTGTGTGCTGGTGCACTGCCCAGGCCGGTGTGACACAAGGAGTTGTCCCAGATGAAAGGGGACAATCCTCAGATGATGACCTCAGTCTTGTCCAAGTCCTGCCCCAGGTGGCTGATGGTCATCCATTCGTCAACGCACCTCATGCCCTCTTGAAGGTTGAATCTGGGAGTGGCTGGTTCTCTAGTGAGGGTGAGGAGCAGCTGGGTGTAAATGGCATAGAACATGATGATGAGGTTGTGTGCGCATGTGATGGTGAAGAGGGGGTTATGGAGACATTGAAGATTGTGATGCTGAGAGATGAGCCCTGGGGCATGGGCCCAATGACCCCAGTGTACTACGTGCTGAATGGGTGAGGCAGACTCCCTTGGCCTTGCTGGTGAGGTACTTGGCGATTTCATCCTGGGCCCTCCTCTGGATCCCAGTGTTGGATCCCAGTGTTGGAGATGTGTGATCTGACAGTGTGGTAGCACATGGTGTAGAATGCCGTTGAGAGGTCGAGGGGATGAGGGTGGTGGTCTCACCATTGTTGAGCAGGGTCCAAGATGTTGTTGGTGGTGGCAATGAGGGCTGTTGCAGTGGGGTGATGACTGTGGAAGATGGACTGGGGCGGGTTGCCTGGAGGTGTTTGCTTGGAGGGAGATGGTCAGTCTTCTTGATGACATTTGCCGGGTAGGGAAGCAGGGTGATGTTCCTGGCGATCCTGCGGTACTGCCGTCCATTGTTAAAGAAGGGCCTGGGTCTCTGCATGCCTCCAGCTCCCATGCAATGTGGCGTACTCAATGGAGACATTCATGATGTGCCGGAGGTGGGCTCCAAGGATGGGGTATGCTGTGATTGAGATGTTGTGTGGGAAGGGTCCTGAAGGAGAGCTGGAGTGGATTGTGTACATGAGCCGGGTGGTGTCTTTGCTGCTGAGGGGAGTCCAGGAACTGAGGGGGGTATGTCCTGTGGATAATAACGCCGTCTGCCTCTGTGTAACGAGGCTGTCGTGTACGTCCATGAGCTTGCAGTGGTAGAATGTTGCAATGGATCCCCTTGGCCTTGCAAAGGTGGGATGTCTTTTGGATGGAGAGCTGCGGTTAGATAGTTCACACACGATGCTTATGAGCTCCTTGATGTTGTGTGTGTTGGTGCCTATGCCCTACCTGATGGATGTCCTCTTGTCCGTGCTGATGATATGGTGATGTCTGTGGGTTTCAGGGCTGAAAGGTAACTGATGGTATGGTTGTTTGTTTCGCAAGGTTTGCACGAGAGTCCGGCTAGACCTGTATGAGTCCAGTAGGTCTGCCTTGTCCCAGGTGGCTTAACTGTTGTTGTACTTCACAGGAAAGTCCGCCAATGTGGCAAGAGTGTTGGATCAGTTGCTGATCCAGTGTGTGAGGTTGCAGGGTGTGGCGGTAGTGTTGGTTGGAGTGTCATGGGCGAGGGTGCCACACAGCTCATCTGTGGTGACTTAGGTCAAGCATCTCTAGGGCATCTGTAGCGGAGTGTGGGGCAGTGTGTTGCTTGTTGGAGAACTGGATGCAAATGTTGATGTACCAATGAAGGATGGTGGTGTGGTTGTCCTCCTGCCAGAAGTTGCTGTCTCCCTGCCACATGTAGTCTGTGTAGGTGAGAGCCTGCGTGCTGATGTAGTTGTTGATGGCTTAGCGGATTGTGGCTGTAGGCCTGGAGATCTGTAGATGAGTGGCAGACTGAGGGTGGTCAGGGTGTTGGTATGAAACCTACAGTGCAGGTGCTTCATGATTCTGAGTGTGTCCCTGTTGTTGTATGTGACTCTGAGGGTGTACTTCAGGATGAATTGCAATTCATTCTCCTGGATTGTTGGTGGGGTCCCTGCGGGTGATCTTGTATCAGTCTGTGATGGCAATGTTGAAGTTGTGTGCTGAGGATGCATTCAACCAGGTTACTGTAATGAAGGCGATGTGTGGGGCTGTTGTGTTGAGGAGGTAACAGAGTCCAATGGCGTGCTGGTGGATGGAGCTGGTGTGCAGTAGGAGGCACATGACCTGGTTGTACGGACATGGTCTGTGAGGCGGGGCAGTGCGGTGTAGGCAGTAGGAGTTGCACACACAGCATGTGAAGCTGTCGTGTGTGTGCTTAGGGTTTGCCTGATAGCAGGTAGTTGATTGTCTGGTGTTCATTGTTTGGAGGGTGGCTGGAGCATGAGTCTGTTGTGTTATGTGGGTCATGCAAGGACCAGAGGGTCTTGCACTGTGCACGTTGCAGGTGACACCTGGCGGCGGAAGGGTGAGACACCAGGCAAAAAGACCAGACACACAAAGACAAGGAAGTTAGAAAGGCACAGTGTAACAGGTGTATGGAAAGGAAGGAGTGTCTGGTTACTCATGGGTCACTCAAAGAAAATGGATGCAAAATCACAAAAAATGACGGGCACAGGATCAGGCACCAAAAGGCCAAGCTGCGCCCAGGACACACAGCGTCAGCAGGTGTTGCCTGCCCGTTGTGGGTAGCAACCTGCACAAATACATACACAACCAAGTACTTCATGCACAATAGGGATCATTAGCCACGAAGAACTGCTTGCATGTTGGCAAAATACACATCCTACCATATGCACAATCTTTGTCAATTATTCCATAGATGAAGCATGCCAAGTGGCAAGAGATCTGCGATGACAGTGATGAGGCACATTGTACTGTGTTGAGCACATTTACTACACAAACGGATCAAGTATGTGTTGAGGCCATGCTGCATGAGCCAATGTCCATGGCCAGTGCCATTGCTCTGAATAAATTAACAATCATGTAATGAGTTTACCTGTACTGCTGGTGAACCAATGTGCACAGGACTGCCTGTGACTGTCAGGGCCTTGAATCCTCTGAAACGTGCGATGTTCAAAGTGATCCATCTCCTGATAGCCCCTTGCTCTGAGTAGAAATGACAGACTCAAAAGGGTGATCAGGCGAGGGAAGGAAAGAAAGGGAACAGCAGGGAGGGAGATCTGAAACAAAGGTAAACAAGCATAATGATTCAACACTTCTTGTCACTGAATCACAGAATACCTCAGGACCTATACTGTAACAGTTACACGTGTAAAGGAAAACAACAGCCACTGTATCCTAGTTGGGATCACAGTAATGAAAGTGCTACTAGATCTGAGGATCAAACAAGGACATTACTACATACTTACCAAAAAGAATGTTCCATACATTTACATGTATATATCCAGCAGTTATCAACATACCCAAAAAAGTCTTAACAGCCACGTAACTGGGAAATTTGAGCTTACTTCTAGATGAGCTCTACAAGCCCCTGCTGTGAAAACAGAGATGATCAATGCACATGAATTCATAGCACATTGAAAGGTGATGAAACACCATAACACACCAAAGATCATGTTGTACGAGTTGCAAAAGAAATGGCCAATATTATGATCGTGTTCCAAGGATTTTGCAAGTAGCACAGGGATCAAGTAGACACATACAAGGTAGGTTAGGGATGTGCACATACCCCCATGTAGTTGTGGTATGCTGATGATGATGTACCCCTCATGTGTCCGGGCACTGCAGGGAGTACTCTGCACCCACCCCCATACTGTTGGCCTCTGCTGGGAGTCCTCTGCACCCACCCCTCATATGTCTGGCCTCTGCTGGGAGTCCTATCCACCCACCCCTCATATATCTGGCCTCTGCTGGGAGTCCTCTGCACACACCCCTCATATGTCTGGCCCCTGCTGGGAGTCCTATCCACCCACCCATCATATGTCTAGCCTCTGCTGGGAGTCCTATGCACCCACCCCTCATATGTCTGGCCTTTGCTGGAAGTCCTATCCACCCACCCCTCATATGTCGGCCTCTGCTGGAAGACATATCCACCCATCTCCATACTGTTGGCCTCTGCTGGGAGTACTCTGCACCCACACCTCATATGTCTGGCCTCTGCTGGGAGTCCTATGCACCCACCCCTCATATGTCTGGCCTCTGCTGGGAGTCCTATCCACCCCCATACTGTTGGCCTCTGCTGGGAGTCCTCTGCACCCATCCCTCATATGTCTGGCCTCTGCTGGGAGTCCTATGCACCCACCCCTCATATGTCTGGCCTCTGCTGGGAGTCCTATCCACCCACCCCCATACTGTTGGCCTCTGCTGGGAGTCATATCCACCCACCCTCATACTGCTGGCCTCTGCTGGGAGTCCTCTGCACCCACCCCTCATATGTCTGGCCTCTGCTGGGAGTCCTCTGCACCCACCCCTCATATGTCTGGCCTCTGCTGGGAGTCCTCTGCACCCACCCCTTATATGTCTGGCCTCTGCTGGGAGTCCTATCCACCCACCCCCAATCTGTTGGCCTCTGCTGAGAGTCATATCCACCCTCCCCCATACTGTTGGCCTCTGCTGGGAGTCCTATCCATCCACCCTTCATATGCCTGGCCTCTGCTGGGAGTCCTAACCACCCACCCCTCATATGTGTGGCCTCTGCTGGGATTCCTCTGCACCCACCCCCATACTGTTGGCCTCTGCTGGGAGTCCTATCCACCCACCCCTTATATGTCTGGCCTCTGCTGGGAGTCATATCCACCCACCCCCATACTGTTGACCTCTGCTGGGAGTCCTATGCACCCACCCCTTATATGGCTGGCCTCTGCTGGGAGTCATATCCACCCACCCCTCATATGTCTGGCCTCTGCTGGGAGTCCTCTGCACCCAACCCTTATATGTCTGGCCTCTGCTGGGAGTAATATCCCCCCACCCCCATACTGTTGGCCTCTGCTGGGAGTCCTATCCACCCACCCCCATTCTGTTGGCCTCTGCTGGGAGTCCTCTGCACCCACCTCCATACTGTTGGCCTCTGCTGGGAGTCCTTTGCACCAACCCCTCATATATCTGGCCTCTGCTGGGAGTCCTATCCACCCACCCCTTATATGTCTGGTCTCTGCTGGGAGTCATATCCACCCACCCCCATACAGTTGCCCTCTGCTGGGAGTCCTATGCACCCACCCCTCATATATCTGGCCTCTGCTGGGAGTCCTATCTACCCACCCCCATACTGTTGCCCTCTTCTGAGAGTCCTCTGCACCCACCTCTCATATGTCTGGCCTCTGTTGGGAGTCATATCCACCCACCCCCATACTGTTGGCCTTTGCTGGGAGTCCTATCCACCCACCCCTTATATGTCTGGCCTCTGCTGGGAGTCATATCCACCCACCCCCATATTGTTGGCCTCTGCTGGGTGTCCTATCCACCCACCCCCATACTTTTGGCCTCTGCTGGGAATCCTCTGCACCCACCCCCATACTGTTGGCCTCTGCTGGGAGTCCTATGCACCCACCCCTCATATGCCTGACCTCTGCTGGGAGTCCTCTGCACCCACCCCCATACTGTTGACCTCTGCTGGGAGTCCTCTGCACCCACCCCCATAATGTTGGCCTCTGCTGGGAGTCCTATGCACCCACCCCTCATATATCTGGCCTCTGCTGGGAGTCATAACCACCCACCCCTCATATGTCTGGCCTCTGCTGGGAGTCCTCCGCACCCACCCCCATACTGTTGGCCTCTGCTGGGAGTCCTATCCACCCACCCCTTATATGTCTGGTCTCTGCTGGGAGTTATATCCACCCACCCCCATACTGTTGGCCTCTGCTGGGAGTCCTCTGCACCCACCCCTCATATGTCTGGCCTCTGCTGGGAGTCCTCTGCACCCACCCCTCATATGTCTGGCCTCTGCTGGGAGTCCTCTGCACCCACCCCTTATATGTCTGGCCTCTGCTGGGAGTCCTATCCACCCACCCCCAATCTGTTGGCCTCTGCTGAGAGTCATATCCACCCTCCCCCATACTGTTGGCCTCTGCTGGGAGTCCTATCCATCCACCCTTCATATGCCTGGCCTCTGCTGGGAGTCATAACCACCCACCCCTCATATGTGTGGCCTCTGCTGGGATTCCTCTGCACCCACCCCCATACTGTTGGCCTCTGCTGGGAGTCCTAACCACCCACCCCTTATATGTCTGGCCTCTGCTGGGAGTCATATCCACCCACCCCCATACTGTTGACCTCTGCTGGGAGTCCTATGCACCCACCCCTTATATGGCTGGCCTCTGCTGGGAGTCATATCCACCCACCCCTCATATGTCTGGCCTCTGCTGGGAGTCCTCTGCACCCAACCCTTATATGTCTGGCCTCTGCTGGGAGTAATATCCCCCCACCCCCATACTGTTGGCCTCTGCTGGGAGTCCTATCCACCCACCCCCATTCTGTTGGCCTCTGCTGGGAGTCCTCTGCACCCACCTCCATACTGTTGGCCTCTGCTGGGAGTCCTTTGCACCAACCCCTCATATATCTGGCCTCTGCTGGGAGTCCTATCCACCCACCCCTTATATGTCTGGTCTCTGCTGGGAGTCATATCCACCCACCCCCATACAGTTGCCCTCTGCTGGGAGTCCTATGCACCCACCCCTCATATATCTGGCCTCTGCTGGGAGTCCTATCCACCCACCTCTTATATGTCTGGCCTCTGCTGGGAGTCATATCTACCCACCCCCATACTGTTGCCCTCTTCTGAGAGTCCTCTGCACCCACCTCTCATATGTCTGGCCTCTGTTGGGAGTCATATCCACCCACCCCCATACTGTTGGCCTTTGCTGGGAGTCCTATCCACCCACCCCTTATATGTCTGGCCTCTGCTGGGAGTCATATCCACCCACCCCCATATTGTTGGCCTCTGCTGGGTGTCCTATCCACCCACCCCCATACTTTTGGCCTCTGCTGGGAATCCTCTGCACCCACCCCCATACTGTTGGCCTCTGCTGGGAGTCCTATGCACCCACCCCTCATATGCCTGACCTCTGCTGGGAGTCCTCTGCACCCACCCCCATACTGTTGACCTCTGCTGGGAGTCCTCTGCACCCACCCCCATAATGTTGGCCTCTGCTGGGAGTCCTATGCACCCACCCCTCATATATCTGGCCTCTGCTGGGAGTCATAACCACCCACCCCTCATATGTCTGGCCTCTGCTGGGAGTCCTCCGCACCCACCCCCATACTGTTGGCCTCTGCTGGGAGTCCTATCCACCCACCCCTTATATGTCTGGTCTCTGCTGGGAGTTATATCCACCCACCCCCATACTGTTGGCCTCTGCTGGGAGTCCTATGCACCCACCCCTCATTTGTCTGGCCTCTGCTGGGAGTCATAACCACCCACCCCTCATATGTCTGGCCTCTGCTGGGAGTCCTATCCACCCACCCCTTATATTTCTGGCCTCTGTTGGGAGTCATATCCACCCACCCCCATACTGTTGGCCTCTGCTGGGAGTCCTATGCACCCACCCCTCATATGTCTGGCCTCTGCTGTGAGTCATATCTACCCACCCCCATATTGTTGGCCTCTGCTGGGAGTCCTATGCACACACCACTCATATGTCTGGCCTCTGCTGGGAGTCATAACCACCCACCCTCATATGTCTGGCCTCTGCTGGGAGCCATATCCACCCACCCCTTAAATGTCTGGCCTCTGTTGGGAGTCATATCCACCAACACCCATACTGTTGGCCTCTGCTGGGAGTCCTATGCACCCACCCCTCATATGTCTGGCCTCTGCTGAGAGTCATATCCACCAACCCCCATACTGTTGGCCTCTGCTGGGAGTCCTATGCACCCACCCCTCATATGTCTGGCCTCAGCTGGGAGTCCTATCCTCCCACCCCCATATTGTTGGCCTCTGCTGGGAGTCCTATCCACCCACCCCCATACTGTTGGCCTCTGCTGGGAATCCTCTGCACCCACCCCCATACTGTTGGCCTCTGCTGGGAGTCCTATGCACCCACCCCTCATATGTCTGGCCTCTGCTGGGAGTCATATCCACCCACCCCCATATTGTTGGCCTCTGCTGGGAGTCCTATGCACCCACCCCTCATATGTCTGGCCTCTGCTGGGAGTCTTACCCACCCACCCCTCATATGTCTGGCCTCTGCTGGGAGTCCTATGCACCCAGCCCTCATATGTCTGGCCTCTGCTGGGAGTCATATCCACACACCCCCATACTGTGGGCCTCTGCTGGGAGTCCTCTGCACCCACCTCTTATATGTCTGGCCTCTGCTGGGAGTCATATCCACCCACCCCTCATATGGCTGGCCTCTGCTGGGAGTCCTATGCACCCACCCCATACTGTTGGCCTCTGATGGGAGTCCTATGCACCCACCCCTCATACTGTTGGCCACATGGGGCTGATGGCATGTGTGTGCCTCGTATAAGTATTGTGAGGGTGCTGTACGCGAGCACCTGAAACCCACGGTACCCCAACATTCATGGCGTGTGTGCGGCTCATATCACTATTGCAAAGGTGCCATACGTGACCCCGTGAAACGCACCATACCCCAACATTCATGGTGTGTGTGCGCATTGTATCACCATACTAATGGTGCTATACGCGAGCACGTGAAATGCACCGTACCACCACATTCATGGCGTGTGTGTGCGTCTCTTATTACTATTGTAATGGTGCTATACGCGAGCGTATAAGACGCACCGTACAAGTACACTTCCGTTGTTGCGGTACGTTGTTCTCACCGTATGCGCCGTCATCAGTTTCTGTGCACCAGGTCGTAGGCGTACAGGACTGGGATGACACGGACGATGGGGTTCATGGCGTGTATGTCGTGTACCGGGGATGCGGTTCGGGTCGGACTCTGCTTTTACGGACGTTTTAAACTCCCGTAGAAAAAGGGTCATACGGAGTGTCGCAGAGACGAATCGTACTTGCTGGGCCGGAAACTGCTGCTTGTTTATGTACAGACCTCGTGCAATGCATGTTCCGGATACAATTCGCTCGTATTTTTTTGTCGTACGGTGTTTGGTAAGATTCATACGGAGATCTGCTTTAGGTTTGGATCGTACTTCATCGTACGTACGGGGACGTTGAAGGTGTACGATTCGTACGGGAAAAATGCGCCGTACGGCGATTCGTAGGGGATTTTAACGAATCGGAATCGACCCCAAAGTTCACATAACTGAAAACCAATACTACTTCGAAAGGCCTCAATAATATTTAATTCAAAATTTCTGAATTACAACATTTTCAATATAGAATGGAATAATAATATTTGTGTTTCAATTTATAAAAATTGTTACAAAAGGCCATGCATTGTGTGTCCTTCCACGCACTTTCTTTAGATTTTAGTAAAAGCAATACTGTGTCATTTAATTTCGTACATTTCGAACAGTTACACCAGGCAAAAATAATAATCCAAAAAATATAATACATGCTCGCATTATTGGGCCTGTGGCATGCCTTTAGACCAGGGCTCGGTCTTTGTTCATAAGTTCTTTAAGCTGATGTGCAAATTTTGCTAATCTGGCCAGCTCCATGGAGATCTTTAAGCTAAAAAGAAGTTTAATTGCATCCAGGCAATAAAACTACAACTAAAACTGCAATAAAGTGCAGCATGTGTGACTCAATTGGGGACAGATGCCAACTAGGTGGGCAGGGACTCCTCGTAGCGATGATACAGTCTGCAAGAGGTGACCGCCTCTAGGGATTTCCAGCGAATATTTATTTCTTTTATTAGCATGACCATTAGTCCGACTAACAGGATTTTCTTTAAAATTGATTTGTTCAAAGCTGAATCGAGCTATGGCTGCCTCACTTTGTCCTTGTAAGAGCCAGCTAAAATCCTGATGTTGCTGCTAGAGGACTCTATGACCCCAAATCATCTCTCTTTGATAATAGTCCTACTTGTTTCCCTAAAATGGTTTTTAAAAGACCCGGTTGGTTTAATAAAAATTGACAAGTCGAGCTGCAGTTCAGTGCAGGCAGTAGATAGAGCATCTGCCCAAGTGCTTTTGCCTTTTGTAAACATTTCTTTAAAAGTTGCTTTCATTGTGTTAGGGGGGAGCTGCACATGTACCCCAGTTATAACGGATGATCAATGCCCAGTGTGCGTAAGATTTTTGCTTAGTCTGAATTCCAGCTGTACTAAAGCATTTGGGGCATGGCCAGGTATCTGGAAAATCTGTTTAAATGCTCGGCAATTGGCAGACGCCATGGTGTTAATTAGTGCCCCGGGAAAGACTAATTGCCTGTAAGAGATTGAGTGGAGTAGCTTGACTTTTATAACATTTCGGATGGGCTCAGTTGTCGGGCTTGCACAGTTTGGAGCTGAGTTTGCAGAGGACGTACACCACCACTTTGCCTTTTGATTCTATAAATGCAATGTGTGCTGTTGGCTTACCAGTGCACGTGATCCAAACCCCCAGGTACTTATATTTAGTTGTTGTAGTTATTTTCAGGTTACCCATTCTCAATTGATATTTAAGTTTGTTAGCATATTTTCCAAAGATCGCTACCTTTGTTTTCCTAGCGTTTGCTGTCAATTTGTTATCGTCGGTGTAGATGCTTAGTGCGTCCAGTGCACTTGGCAGGCCCGCCTTCGTGTGGTACATTAAGACCATGTCATCAGCGTATTGCATCAAGAACAGCTTTGTCAGCCCAATTTTGGGTACTAACAAGTAAACTTTTGATATTGAATTGCCAAGGTCTGCAGTATATAAATTAAAAAGTAAAGGTGCCAATAGTCAACCTTGTTTCAGCTCTCGGTCCATGTGCACCTTCTTTATTGCTGTGTTTCGGGTTTGTTTGACCCGTATCCAGGTTCTGGCATAGAAGGCAATTACGGCGTTCAACAGCCTGTTTGAAATCCCCCGATTTTTTAGTTTTTGCCAGAGTAAATCCCTATTGACACAGTCGAACACCGCAGAATGGTCAATGAAGCATGAAAAAAGGGGACGCTGTTTATTCAGGGTGGACTGTTGTACCAGGTTGGGTAGGGCTAGAATATTACCCGGTGTTGATGCTCCTGGCCTGAAGCCTGATTGGTAGACTGGTAGTATTCCCTCCTCATAAGCCCAGTTTAAGAGGAGACTTGCGTATGCCTTTGCCTCCATGTCCAGAAGTTGGTTGGATCTCAAGTATTGCCTTTTTATGGATTGGTTCTATTAGAGAGCTTTTCCAATCTTCAGGGATTGTTGAGTTAAGCATACAGAACTTATATAACAGGGTGAGTATAGGGGGAACACTCTAACGAAGGGTTTTTAGTGGTCAGGGAAATTACTAAGCTCTTAATAGACGCAAAAGTAAATGTAAATGTAAATGTAAATGTAAATGTACAGGAATTTATATAGCGCAAATCACCGAGCGGTTTCTAAGCGCTTGCTTAGGGAACCCGTCCTGGTATTCCCCTGTGAGATAACCCCGGCAGGGTATCCGCAAGGTGAAAGCCAGGCATCCCGCCGCGAGGGGCCGCTGTGGAGATTAAGCAAGCTATTGCCCAGAGTCGCAGAGTGTGAACCAGTGAATCGAGTAGGCACCGGAGCGAGAATTGTCGAATGAATGGAAACTAAGTCAGTATGGTGCAACTAGGTGAGAGGATGAGCCCTATAACCCCCAATTAAGTGTGGGTAAAACCCTCACAATACAACATAAAACAACAACCTAGGCACACATAATAGTGGGTAAACAGTATGCAAGTAAGTACAAGACCTACAGTATAGTAGCCATCAATAAAAGAAATATCTTCGGATGTGTTGAATAATGTTCTGTCTTTTAATTTTTCTTTAGTTAAGAGCCAACTAACAGAAGAAAACCAGCTGACACGTGTTTTGTCACGATTGGAAAATAATTCCACGACTTCCTCAGGGCTGTGTATAGAAGATGAATATCTTGGTTGTCGCTCAGCCGGTGATAATTCCAACCCGGCTGGGCTAGAACATTCAAGTAAACTTGGGTCAATCTACAGGTATCAGACATGCCGTAAAAAGGAACATCTGGCACTTTCTGACACAAATCTGGATCGATTGACTATAATTTATAGGTTGCGAATATACAAGAATCAATGTGGACGAGCAGGGTATCTGTGGCCTGCGTAGCGGGGCGCCATTAGGGAGATTAAATTGAGGAATGGATAATTCTCACGGCCGATCACTGTGTTCTGGGTTATGGTCCATAATCCGGAACACAGTGATCGGCCGTGAGGGTTCCTTGGCTTACTCGCCCTAAGATCACCCACATCCTTGGAATTATCCATTCCTCAAATGAATCTCCCTCACTGCGCCCTGCTATGCATGCCACAGATATCCTGCTTGTCCACATTGATTCTTGTATAATCGCGACCTATAAAGTATAGTCAACAGATCCAGATTTGTGTCAGAACGTGCCGGATGTTCTTTTTCACAGCACGTCTGATACCTATAGAACGACCCAAGTGTACTTCAATGTTCTAGCCCAGGCGGGTTGGAATTATCACTGGTGGAGCGACGACCAAGACGTTCATCTTCTATATAACACCAGTAATATTCCCGGAAAGTAAAATTATACAGACACCATCTAGTACTGGCTAGATTAGTTAGTTTCATCATTATTAACTAACTCGAAAATGTAAATAAAGGTTACGAATGACTAATCTATCTTGACACATAACAGCAGTACTTGTCCCCAAACAGGTTAGAAATCACTTAGAGTTCACAAAGTAAGTGAGCTTCTCCAATTCTTTTCTTTATTCGGTCATCAAATTCAATGGAATTCTTGAACAGCAATACAGCCAACACGTGTTTCGTCTAGTCTTTGTTTGACAATTAGACTTCTTCAGGGCTGCAAGTAATTACAATAACCTATGTTTTAAGTTTGTAATATCAGCACTTATAGCAAACCACAAATTAATAATATTAACATAGTTCAAAATTATCTCTCAAAGTAACCGAACCGTGTAGCATAGAGAAAACGTAAAAATTGAAGGAAGTCCCAAATACCAAGCGTGAAATTATGAATCACCACAGCGTAACAGAATATTTCGCCAAGTCGGCAGTCCAAAGTGTGAAGCCCAACAGAGGGTAAAAAGATAAATCAGGAACGTAATAAAACATACCAAAAATATACGACCAAATATTCAGCAATCCTCCGTACTAGTGCAACCTCATCTGTCTGAGAAAACAAAATACCCAATTCACAAGCCATTCTAAGGGGTTCAATGGTGATTGCAAACGTAAACAGCTAACTTAGCAACTCACCCAATAGGGTACACAAATCTCATGTAGCACGTCTTAATACCATCATCATCACATATATGTAGAGCAAGTAGTAACCTCAATTTTCAATAGCGTAGTTGTAACTGCAAATTAAACATAACAGAAGTAACTTAACCACTCTCTGATGATGCACCAAAACATATTTAAAAATCACTATTTATACATTCCCCTTACCTATCTGCATGCAGCTTTAATAAATCCAAAAATATAAGTCCCACGAAGTAATTCGTCTTTCTCTGTATTTATACCTGCCAAATATAACAAAGTATAAGTTCCAAACATCTAACTGGTATTGCTCAAGGAATAGTAGAGTAGTAACATCATTACATTCGTAAATGTAACTTATCTATTCACCTGCATGGAGTGGTCTCCAATCTTATCGTTCATCCGTAATTCCGCGTGCTACGCGGGCGCCATCTTGTAATGGCTATAAATAGTAACCAAACGTGTGCGCCATCTTGGAACGGTACCTACGTGTCGAAACACGCTATCTCATCAACCTAGGCTGATCGAATCTTCACTTAAGAGTATCTTAAAGGTTTGTTTCAGTATCCTCATTAAAAACGAACTTGGAAAAGTATAAATAAAAATTTACGAGTGACTACTCTTTATCAATCACTAACACCAGTAATATTCCCGGAAAGTAAAATTATACAGACACCATCTAGTACTGGCTAGATTAGTTAGTTTCATCATTATTAACTAACTCGAAAATGTAAATAAAGGTTACGAATGACTAATCTATCTTGACACATAACAGCAGTACTTGTCCCCAAACAGGTTAGAAATCACGAGCGCCATCTTGTAACGGCTAAATATAATAGTACAAGCCTTAAGCTCAATCAAAACATCCAAACTGTAATAGTAATTATACACTTGCTACATAAAGGTAAAGTAACAATACCAGCTAAATAAGCAATATGTCCTCCAACCAGCTTTCAGCAGTTTATCCAGAATATTAACATCTTCTTTCCTAGTAAAAGTACCATAATTCACACAGCTCTCAAACCAAATACGTATACACCATATTCCCCTGTTGGAATGGCTTGTTACACGATAAAGTACCGCATATAAAACCAAGGTCAGGGCAGATTGGCATGAGGAGATAGTACAGGGAGAAGAGAAATTAAGAGCATCAGTAAGTAAACACAATTATGACAAATTATATATATATATAATTCACAGATCACTGAATTACATTTTTAAAAAGGAAACAGCAATACGGACAAGAAAACAATCTTCATCTATCATCTCCTAAGAAATATTCAAATTCATGATCAACATTCATCCCTAGTTCTACGGCTTTCAGTTTCATTAGCCACATCACTTCTCTTCGTCGCAGAGCTAGTTGTCTATTTCCACCCCTAGGCTCTCTTTTCACATGATCAATCCCATGATAGGTAAACACATGCTTTTCTTTTTCTTGGTAATTTCTGACCATATGAGAAGCTATAGGATAACGGGTATCCCCTGTCTTGAGAGCTCTAAAATGCTCAACTATCCTTTCTCTCAGTTTCCTGATAGTGCTCCCAACATAAATCTGCCCACATGAGCAGGCTATAACGTAAACTACGAAAGTAGTATCACAGTTAATGAAACAATTAATACAATACTCTCCAGTATCATTATAATTGAAGCTCTTGACTTTAGGTCTAGCCCATCTACAAGGACTACACCTGCCACATTTGTAAAAACCTATTGAAGTAGCAGTTAGCCAATCTGGTTCAGTTTTGCTCATAGGGTAACTAGGACTAATACAATTAGACAGTGTCCGTCATTTTCTAAACGTCAATTCGGGTCTCTTTCCAATAAATGGAACAATGTCTTGATCCATGTTCAATAGATGCCAATGTCTATTCATAATACTGTACAATTTCGCACTATCAGTACTGTAGTTAGTAATCAATCGAATTCGCATCTCTTTAGTACTGACCTCACCAGTTTTCTTACTGAGTGTATTGGCTCTCTTAAGTTTCCTTGCCCTTGATACCGCATCCTAAACAGTTTTTTTCTGATAACCACGTTTAATAAACCTTGTAGATAGATCTGCGAGATTAGATTCAAATTCAATGTCTCTAGAGCAATTGCGTCTTGCCCTCACCATTTCCCCATAGGGAATGGCTTTGATTTGACTATAAGGATGGCAACTATCAGCATGTAACACCGAATTGCAACTAGTAGGTTTTCGATACATTCGTGTACACAGTTTCCCATCCTCAATAAAGAGTTCAATGTCTAAAAACATGATGCTGCGAGTATCATAGTGAGTAGTAAATTCCAAATTCAGCCTGTTATCATTCAGATAATCAAAAAAGCCCTTCAATTCATCAATTGTACCTGTCCAGATAAGCAGGCAATCGTCAATATAACGCCCCCAATAGTGGATGTGTTGCATCCATTTAGTACCTGAAGGGCCCCAGATCCTCTCCGCCTCGAACCACCCCATAAAGAGGTTCGCAAAAGACGGAGCAAATCTGGAACCCATCGCAGTCCCAAGGCGTTGTCTAAACCATGAGCCATCAAATAAAAATACATTATTTTCCAGAACCATTTTCGTCATTGTGAGAATCATCTGATTGTGGTCATAAAACTCAGCTGCTCTGTTGCTAAGAAAGAAATCCAGTGCATGGATTCCTAACTCATGGTCTATATTCGTATAAAGTGATACGACGTCTAACGTCACTAGTATCATCCTCTCATCCCATGTCAAATCACACATTAAGTTCAAAACATGCTTAGTATCTTCGATAAACGAAGGAAGATTTCTAACATATGTCTGTAAAAAAGTATCGACATATTGTGAGAGGCGCTCAGTTGGCCCTCCAATCCCTGAAATAATGGGTCTTCCTGGTGGTTGTGTTCTAGACTTATGAATCTTTGGAAGAGTGTACATGCATGGTGCTTTGGGTGCCACAACCTGTAAATAAAGATACTCATCATAATCCAACAATGTCAATTCGTACCAACTCTTCAGTTGATCATTTATAACCTTAGTGAGAGTCTGAATTGGATTGGCATGCAACTTCTCATAATATTTGACATTATTAAGCTGAGAGTAAACCTCCTCTTTATAGTCTACAGTATTAAGAACCACCACATTGCCGCCTTTGTCGGCTTTCCGTATTGTGAGTTCAGAATTGTTCATGAGCTCCTTAAGTGCCACCCTTTCACCAGGAGTAAGATTATCCCTATATCTCATGGGCCTAGCAGAGCATCCCGTATCAATGATTTTGTCAATTTCCATATTAACTGCTTTAAAGAAAGCATCAATAGTGCTACTTGACGAAGTTTTAGGTGTCCATTTAGATTTTACTTTCAAACCACTACCTTCACTAAGAAATCTATCCACCTCAAAGTCATCAAGCAATTTGTATACAGTGACTGGGTCATCCTCCTTTTCTGTTAGTGAAAGTAATAGCTGAGTCTCTTTCAATTCTTGAATGGTAATATTGCTCAATGGTTTAATTCTTACAGGTTTACTTTTTTCTGGTACATTAGCAAAGAATTTCTTTAGTTTGAGTCTCCGCACAAATCTAAATAGATCGATTTTAGTAACATACCAATCATTCATAGTCATTGGACAAAAACCCATCCCTTTACCAAGTAGACTTTTCATATCATCAGACAATTCAAATGAAGACAGGTTCACAACTTCAATATCATCAATATCAGCATCATCACCTATCGCTAGGGTTTCCAGGATCTCAGTCTCATCCCTACTCTTCCTCCCTGTTCTCCTCCTGCCTCTCCCCCCTCTCCTGGTTTTAGTGCATTTAATTCCCGATTCCTTTCTGAATCCCTGTTCCCACGGTGCAATCTGCGCACTTCTACTAAAAAATTATCCTCAAGTGTGGGGAGGGTTGAAGTCTCAGGAATATCTTCATTATCACTACTGGAGATATTACTAGTGCCAGGATCACTATCACTCGCGGATGCGGTGCTACTCTTGTTCTTGTTAACAGGAGTCTTAGTCATTAGATAGTCAAATTTCCTTGCAAAGGTATAAATACGTCCAGAGCGATAGTCACGCTCATCACGCTTAAGCTTTCTAGCTTTCCTTTGCTTAATCTCTGTCTGTAATACATTTAATTTCTCATCCAGGGTAATATAGTTTTTAATAGTGGCCTCTGGAAGGTTCATCTCCTTAATCTCGTCTTCGATCTTTTGTATCTCAACTAATAGCTTAGCTATTTTCCTGTCAGCATTCTCGATTAAGATGTTAATAAGGTTCCTAGAGCTATTGTTGAGTTCTTTTTCCCAGGTAGCATAAAGATCCGGCTCAAGATCTTCATACGTTGGTATGATCTGGGATCTTAGCCCGCGAGGAATCCTGTTGAGTTTTAAATACTGTCTAAGAGTCGCCGCATCCCACCATTTATTCAGTTCCGTACGTTTGAGCAATTCAAGTTTCACAAATTTGGCTCTCAGGCCTTCCTTTTTAGTCTCCTTTGCTGGTCCCATGGCAGCTCCTATAGATCCGCCTGCCACTAAATTTTCAAATAGCTGTTCTGCTTCTTTATCACGGTTCATTCTCACTTTTGCGGCTGCTCCTAAACTAACTGAACTACACAAAAAAGGGTGACAGTTTACATGGAGCGCACAGCGTGTATAAGTCAATCAAAACATAAATGTAACAAGGTGCTCAAAGTGAACAAGAGTCTGTCACCAAGACTCTTATAATTGCCAAAGGGTGGCTAATCACAGTACATTAATTCACCAAGCACTCAAATTAAAGTCCACTTAGAGTTCACAAAGTAAGTAAGCTTCTCCAATTCTTTTCTTTATTCGGTCATCAAATTCAATGGAATTCTTGAACAGCAATACAGCCAACACGTGTTTCGTCTAGTCTTTGTTTGACAATTAGACTTCTTCAGGGCTGCAAGTAATTACAATAACCTATGTTTTAAGTTTGTAATATCAGCACTTATAGCAAACCACAAATTAATAATATTAACATAGTTCAAAATTATCTCTCAAAGTAACCGAACCGTGTAGCATAGAGAAAACGTAAAAATTGAAGGAAGTCCCAAATACCAAGCGTGAAATTATGAATCACCACAGCGTAACAGAATATTTCGCCAAGTCGGCAGTCCAAAGTGTGAAGCCCAACAGAGGGTAAAAAGATAAATCAGGAACGTAATAAAACATACCAAAAATATACGACCAAATATTCAGCAATCCTCCGTACTAGTGCAACCTCATCTGTCTGAGAAAACAAAATACCCAATTCACAAGCCATTCTAAGGGGTTCAATGGTGATTGCAAACGTAAACAGCTAACTTAGCAACTCACCCAATAGGGTACACAAATCTCATGTAGCACGTCTTAATACCATCATCATCACATATATGTAGAGCAAGTAGTAACCTCAATTTTCAATAGCGTAGTTGTAACCAGTTAGATGTTTGTAAGTTCCAAACATCTAACTGGTATTGCTCAAGGAATAGTAGAGTAGTAACATCATTACATTCGTAAATGTAACTTATCTATTCACCTGCATGGAGTGGTCTCCAATCTTATCGTTCATCCGTAATTCCGCGTGCTACCCGGGCGCCATCTTGTAATGGCTATAAATAGTAACCAAACGTGTGCGCCATCTTGGAACGGTACCTACGTGTTAGATGTTTGGAACTTATACTTTGTTATATTTGGCAGGTATAAATACAGAGAAAGACGAATTACTTTGTGGGACTTATATTTTTGGATTTATTAAAGCTACATGCAGATAGGTAAGGGGAATGTATAAATAGTGATTTTTAAATATGTTTTGGTGCATCATCAGAGAGTGGTTAAGTTACTTCTGTTATGTTTAATTTGCAGTTACAACTACGCTATTGAAAATTGAGGTTACTACTTGCTCTACATATATGTGATGATGATGGTATTAAGACGTGCTACATGAGATTTGTGTACCCTATTGGGTGAGTTGCTAAGTTAGCTGTTTACGTTTGCAATCACCATTGAACCCCTTAGAATGGCTTGTGAATTGGGTATTTTGTTTTCTCAGACAGATGAGGTTGCACTAGTACGGAGGATTGCTGAATATTTGGTCGTATATTTTTGGTATGTTTTATTACGTTCCTGATTTATCTTTTTACCCTCTGTTGGGCTTCACACTTTGGACTGCCGACTTGGCGAAATATTCTGTTACGCTGTGGTGATTCATAATTTCACGCTTGGTATTTGGGACTTCCTTCAATTTTTACGTTTTCTCTATGCTACACCGTTCGGTTACTTTGAGAGATAATTTTGAACTATGTTAATATTATTAATTTGTGGTTTGCTTTAAGTGCTGATATTACAAACTTAAAACATAGGTTATTGTAATTACTTGCAGCCCTGAAGAAGTCTAATTGTCAAACAAAGACTAGACGAAACACGTGTTGGCTGTATTGCTGTTCAAGAATTCCATTGAATTTGATGACCGAATAAAGAAAAGAATTGGAGAAGCTTACTTACTTTGTGAACTCTAAGTGGACTTTAATTTGAGTGCTTGGTGAATTAATGTACTGTGATTAGCCACCTCATGGAGTGTTACTTCTTCAACCGTTCCAGATTACCTTCTAAGTTGTCAATTTTGGCTGTTATGGTCTTCATAGCTTTTGCTATTGCCTGCATTGAGTCCATTGTAATTTCAAGTTTTTGCGTTTGCCTTGTGAGGACATTAATGGCAGTTGTCAGTGTTGAGTTTATTGAGGATAAAAGAGAATTTTGTTGGAGACATCCGGATTGAGTTGTGAGCTTTGTCTCGCAGGGTAGATGGTAGGAGTTCTGTACCCCCAAGGAGCTATTGTCTCCCAATCCCAAAAGAGATGAACTTTGATTGAGAGAGTATTGCTTCATTGCTGATATAATTTGTGAAAGGCCTTGACATGTGTGCTCTGTAGAAACAGGACCCACTCCTTCCTTGCACTCCTTTCACTTTCACTCAATTCTTACTCCAAAAATTCAAATACTTTTCCTTTGAAAATTTATTTTCATTTTCAAATCATTTTTGTAGCGAGTTTTTCAGTTCATTTACTTCATATATCTTTCGTCATTTTTTACATGATTATAATTAGTCCCAATGCATTTCAAGCATTACGCTCTTCATCAGGGGATTGTTTTTCTGAAAATATAATACACATATTTAAGTACTGTGGTCCAATAATGCAACAACTGCAAGAAAAAGAAGAAAATTTCTCTCAATAACTGTATCTCTTAATCTAATCATTGTTCTTACCTGGTGCGCGGTCATGATAAACTTCCCTAGCGAGGGAAGTTTATCATGACCGCGCACCAGGTAAGAACAATACAGGGTAATCCAGAGCAAGTTTAATGATTAGATTAAGAGATACAGTTATTGAGAGAAATTTTCTTCTTTTTCTTGCAGTTTTGAGAACTTACGTGAAGTAATGAAGGTCAGTGTACTTTATTGTTGTGATGAGTTAGAACGTATAAACACGCACACGCTTTCAAAGAGCGGTGAAAGGTTATAGGATGTTTTGGAAACGGGGGAACAGAGAATAACTATGTACAGAATTGTCATATGATTTAGCTCCGGTTGGAGTTGTTGCATTATTGGACCACAGTACTTAAATATGTGTATTATATTTTCAGAAAAACAATCCCCTGATGTCAAGACTTTGTGTATATATACCCTAAGAGCTCAGTAGGGTACCAACCTATGCACCAACGACCTGTATGATCATATTTGAAATATACAAACTAGGTAAACCAAGAGTGCACTACCACAAATCAAACATTTGTACATAATTTGTGAAAGGGACAGATGGTGATGAGGGCCGCTGCCTCTCGTTAATAGGGTCTCCTGACCTTTCTCGTCTGGGTTTTGCATGTCCCATTTCGGGGAGTCCAATGCTGATGATATTTCTAGGACTTTGGGTTTTACTTGCCCTATCTCGCCCTGCGGGCGTTCCTGGATCAAGGGGTGTTCAGCTCCCATGTTCAAGGGGTTGGAGGTACTCCCATTGGCCGGCTACTCACAGTGTTGTGGGTTGGATTCCTGACTTTGAACCTCGTCTGCTTGTTGCCTCACCTGGTTTGCTGGGGATGATTCATGCTGTGTTGCTTTACTGTATGGCTCCCCTTTCATTAATGCTTGCAGCGCAGCAGTTATTGGTGGGAAGTACCTGCAGCTTGTCATAATGTTGGAGTTTAAATGTATGATGGGGGTAGACTTGCTCCGGGATTTAGTCTCCATAGATGGCGTTCTTACAGTGTTGTTTTGCTGGAGGAAGTTTTAGTCCCTGGTCTCCTCTTGGTCATTTTCTGCCCCTGTAGACTGCTGGCTCATTTGCAATTTTTTTCTTGTAGGGTCCTATACCCCAACGTGTAAGGTAATTTGTAAACCAGTTTCCAGGTACACTCAGGGAATTTGCGCTCCTTATCAGTAGTCACTCTTTTCCATTTACTCTGTTTTCCCAATTTTTCTAGGAGATATTTGGTGTCATTTGATCCGGTTCAGATGGGATTTTTGGGTCCAACTAGTCCTGTAAATATGGTTGCTTTAGTTTGCTTTCACTGAACCTGCCTGCTTGGACTGGCCTGCTGTATATCACGGACTGGGCGATCCTTCTTTGACTTGAACCTCCAGCTGAGTCTGGACGTAGTGGGGCCCCCTGGCCAGGGCAGGCCCGGGCAGCTGCTCTGGCCTCAACCTCCCTAGTACTCTTGTGGTGGCTAGGGGCATAGGCAGGATTCCAGCCCCCTTTGGCAGGGTCAGACTGCCTGGCTGTGGCCGGGGTGGGCAGGCAGAGGATGGAGGGTAGGGCAGGAGCGGCAGAGGAAAAATGAATGAAAGTGAGACGGCAGGCAGGGAGGCCGTGAGGGGGTGATGGTAGTGATCTCTATGATTTTGGGAACCCCTTGGAGGTAGAGATCCCACTGTCTCCCCTTGACTCCTCTGTGGTCCCCCTTACCACCAATGGGCATGGCCTGAAGACCCTGATGCAGTAGGAACACCACAAGGGCCACAGGGGCCAATGTCAGGAGTGTGCAGGGGCGTGGACCCTTTCCGAGACAAGTGGCACCAGCCTTTTGTCGATAGCTTCCGCCTCTGTAGGGGGCGTCCGCCGGCCTGGCCTTCCCCGCTAATTACCTGCCTGTCTGCCTCCTGCTCCTCACCTCTCTAAGCCGCCTCCTCGCGGTGGCCCCCCACAGCAACTCCAAAATGGTCTTGAGAGTCTCGAGGGGTTCTCTTCCCGCTACTCAGCCCCTCCTGTGGCGGCACCAGAGGTCCCGATCCCAGCCTTGTGGGAGCGGGTGCAGGTGCGGGCGTGGTTCAGACCCAGGTACAGCCTCGAGGTGTTGATTGCCGAAACAGCAATCCTCTGGATACTGGATAGAGAAAGTTAAAGGTGCACACAGGCAGAGAGAGGCTCTGACACAGAAATCAAACTAGGTCAGAACTCTTAAACAGTACCTTAGACCTTCCTCAAAGAGGAGCCTAGATTCTTGGGAAGCAAACCCCACATTTTACACCACATTTTCAATATTAAATATTTACAAAAAAATATTTGTTTTAATGTATTTATCTTTAATAGCTAACAACCATTGACAAAGCCAAAAGTGAATATAGAATAATAAGAGGGGGTATTTATCAGGGTTTTGGTGCATTTATTAAAACTGTGCATTATTAACGAGGTGCAGAATATGGATCTACAGTCAAATTAACATGTTTATGTTTATGTTTATGTTTAAGGATTTCTAGAGCGCATGGCTGCCCGTGAGCGTCCCAGCGCTGATGAAGAGAACAGGCATGGACACATGAGGAGAATTAGGGGAACAGCCAGGTTTTTAGGAGTTTACGGAAGGAGGCTAGATTGGGTTGAGCACGAATTTCCAAAGGGAGTGAATTCCACAGTTTGGAAGCATTATAGGAAAAAAGGCGGCCTCCAGCTCGAGCTCTCTTAATCCTAGGTGTCAGGGCCAGGTGGAGGTTCATAGACCGAAGGGTTCTATTTGTTGTGTAAGGAGCAATAAGATCTTTGAGAATGGGTGGGGCCTTGCCATGTAGGATTTTGTGAGTTATACAGAGGGCCTTGAAGTATACTCTCTCTTGTATTGGCAGCCAGTGAAGTGCTCTAAGGGCCGGTTTGGCCGAACAACGATTGTTGGTGCCTGTGAGGATCCGGGCCGCAGTGTTTTGCACAACCTGCAATTTAGCTGTCACTTTTTTTGGTACCCCAAGGTAAAGAACATTTCCATAGTCCAATCTGGACAATATCAATCCCTGAACCAGGAGTTTCCTGGACTGAAAGGAGAGCAGGGGTAGGATTTTACGGGCAGTACGAAGGAGACCATAGCAGGCTCCGATCGTTTTCCTTGTTTGAGTACTAAGTGTAAGATCTTGGTCCAGCCAGATCCCAAGGCTTTTGATGTCAGATTTTGGGATGGGAGGAGTACCCATACAGGGGGGCCACAGGGTCTATGGAAAATAATGGAACTGCTTGCCCATGACCAAGATCTCCGTTTTGTCGCTATTCAATTTTAGCTGGGACTTGTCCATCCAGCTAGTTATATCCCTAAGGCAGGAATACAAGTCGGTAGCAGTGTTGATCTTTTGGTTAAGGGATACAACGAGCTGAGTGTCGTCAGCATAGGTCAACAGTTTAATTCCATGGGAGGCAACACTTTTATCCAGGGGTGACATGTATACGTTGAAGAGCGTAGGGCTCAACGAAGAGCCCTGCGGAACTCCGCAGTGTATCGGGGTCACTCTGGAGATGTAGTTGCCCTCCGCCACCTGGAAGGAGCGGTTGTGTAAAAAAGATCTCAGCCAGGACAATGCAAGTCCGGAAATGCCCAGTTCCCTGAGCCGTTGGACCAGCGTATGATGGTTGACGGTATCGAAGGCCGCACTCAGATCAAGGAGGATCACTGCCACTGATCCTCCTGCGTCAATGATCTTCCTGGCCTCCTTGACTAACGCAACCATCGCCGTCTCCGTGCCCTGACCCGGGCGAAAACCCGTCTGTGAGGGCATGAGTAATTTGCTTGATTCCAGATAGTGAGACAGCTGGCCATTAATGAGTTTTTCAGCCACCTTGCTGGTACTTGGCAGGAGGGAGATTGGCCTAAAGTTGTTCAGATCCAGCGGGTCTAGATTCAGCTTTTTTAAGAAGGCCTTAACCACAGCCTTCTTCCAGCTCGGGGGGACAGTGCCCTGCGAGAGGGAGGAGTTTATCACGTTCACCATTGGGGCAAGAATGGTGGGTGCAACAAGTTTCAAGGCCTTCACTGGGGCTGGATCTAGTGGCGAACCACTCTTGATTGACGGAAAAATAGGTGAGAGGGTGTCCTCAGTAATCGGAGTGAACGCATGTATGCACTTATATGATGCTATTGCCTTTGAAACTATTTTGATAGGACCTATAAAGGTGAATTTTCTTTGGCTTATGCTAACCAGGCCTCAGCTATGACTCAGCATTATCTTGCTCAAAATGGGTGTAGCATCCTGCACATTCATTGTTTATTATTTCTGCTGGACACAGTAATGTAAATTCATGTTTGTTTATTTCACTATGTCTTTCTTGAAGAGGTTTTTCTTAAATGGGCTCAGTAGTGTCACATCAGTCAAGGTTTCTTCTACCTACTGGCTCATTACATTCATTCACAATAGTTTACTTCTGTGTTGCAACTAGATTGTTCGGCCATCTGTGGATGATTTCAGCCCTGTCTAGAGATGAACCAATATTTGTCTAGTGGGATAGTGGTTAGGTTCTAAGGCAATATGATGGTTAATAATTCTCTGCCTTGATTTGCCAAAAGTATCATTCTTTTCCTCAGACCATGATGAATTTGCAGTTTTATTCAATTTAATGAGATTTTCTATATAAACCCTCACATTTGGTGGTAAGTCAGAAATTCTATGAGACCTTTCCAATGCTACTGTAGATGCTGTCCGATTTCTTACTGAATTTGGTGTTCAGTGGGGCATACAATAATTTCAATTTTGCCCATAATTCTGTATTGATCTATTGCTGGGAGCCTTCATAGCAAAGACTTTATGTATCTGCTCTTTTACAATTTCCGTATTGTATCTTAGAATTTTTGTAATAATATTCTCTACAATTTATGAGTCCATTCAAGAACTCAATCATTTAATCTGTCCTTAATTTATTTAACAATATTTTTGATATGCTGTGTTGTGTTTTATCTTGTGACACATTTCCTCATGAAAATTAGGTTTAACACCGTTTCTGACCCATCCATAACTGGGCGTATAGTTGAGGTATATTTTTGAGGTGTAAGAATTCAGGAGTTCTGTAAGCCCACAGTACAAAGTCAGTGAAATGTGTCAAGGGTCCTTTCCTATCTCGTCTGAAATATACTAGTCCACCATTTTGTACTACTCTAGATTTCAGGGCTTGTCCTGGCAGACTGATACGTAATAATAATTGCAATTTAATAATATCAGTTATCAGCGCCTAGAGACAATTCATTTAACTAAGTGGGCTATGTAAATTTTAAATGTAATAATATAATGACATTCATCCATTTACAAACGTAAAAACATGATAGCTAGGAGGATTTCTGTCGCTACTAGCTCACTTAGTCTTAGCTTGAGTGGTTTTTCTGATTGTGTATTGTGTACATTTCACTATTCTTATGACACAACTTTTGTCCATAGATACACTTTGGGGGCAATTTCCTGAAAGTTCACTGATTAATTTACTGATTTTGATATATATTTATGTGCTCTTGCTTTCTCTGCTAAGAGGTAAATCATATGTTAGATGTTTTATGTAAAGAAGTATCTGAAAAAACATTAATTTGTGTGTTATAAGTTGTACTTTGGGCAAGGCACATGTCTTAATTAATACACCCATGGGATATTTACCCTTTCTGTGCTAAAAATACTGTCAAAGCCAATCGACCATGCTCTTCTATTTCATACACTGGTTTTGCCAATGCTTATGGGTAAATGCTTACCTGAGTATGCTTCAAAAAGTAATAGGTTAAACGTGATGTGTGCACCCTTTTTATTAGATTAAAGGACTTTGGGCCTCATTTATGAAAAGTGACACATCGCTGCGTGAAAACATCGATGTGTCACTTTTCACAGCGCCCTCCTTGCGAAACAAATGATGCGTCATATTTACAGTATGACGCATCATGGCGCAAGGAGTTACAGATGCGTCAGTATTTCTGACGTATCTGTATGGCGCAAAAGTGACGCATTGCTGGAGTGTGTCACAAAAGTGACGCAACTCCAGCAATGTTCCTTTCACATGGGGCAACCCCCATGTGAAAGGGCCTGCGTCAGTCTTACGCCTGCTGTCAGGCAGGCGTAAGAAATTGACGCATTTGTGTCCTAGAAGGGGCGCAGTGAAATCTTATAGATTTCACTGCTTCACTTCCATTACCATTTCTTGCGTCAAAACGCCCCCCTTGCATACATTATACCTGGCGCAGGTATAATGTGGCGCAGGGGTTTACAATTGACGCATCTACCTAGATGCGTCACTTTGTAAATATGGCGCAACAAGGCGCATTTTTTACGCCACTGGTGCGTCACAAAAAGTGACGCACCGGCAGTGTAAAAGTGACGCACAGCCTTATAAATGAGGCCCTGTGTTTGTATTTCCTTCAGAGGATTGGAATCGGTAAAAATTCATGTGTACTGGCAATGAGGTCAACATGTTTAGACTCACAATATATTTTACTATTTTAGGTTGAAAATATGTTTGCTGTTTTACTGTATGCCTGTAAGACAGCTAATTATCGAATAGCCATCTGAAATCGTGTGAAAAAGTGAAACCACTCCAAATGGTATGTCTACTTGTTTTGCTGTAAATAGTGCACAGAATAACACATTTTCTGTTTTTCAACCTCAATTTAGTCTTCCATTAAATCCCGCAGGACTAAAACGATATGGGTGGATTAGGTTATTTGGAAAATTGGATCACTTTCCCAGATTCTATAACTCTGACGCCATATGTAGACATCTGCTGCCAGTGGTGTCCATTTCAGATTGGCAGGAAGGGGATGTAGCAGATCCCGGCATTTTTATATCACAGATAGGGCACATTTGCATTACCGCCTGCAGCAGTACTATTTATTACATGACGGTGGACACGCTGTCACTTTTTTCCAGGGGTGCGCTAATTTATACCCTGTTTGCACATCCAGAGATAATAGGTGTTGGGCTACCCAGAAAAAGCTTAGCATTTTTCGGGTTCTGATTTACGGAGTGTTGCTGATGTGTGAGTTTTTGTACTCTGCATACACAACATCAGTGAAAGTATGAGAGGCATATGTACAGGCCCCTATCACCACCCCAACGTCCCTTTTACCGATGTTGTGGTGGTGATAGGGGCTGCGCCTTATGTACAAGGCACGTTTAGCCACTTAACGTGGCTTAACGCTGCCTTGTACATAAGGCCCCCTTTCAAGCTATGGTTAGCAAGAAAGGGCTGGGCAGTGGGTGTTGTGGTGAGTGTTACACTGCAACATTCATTGTTTTTGACACTGCCCCCTATGTGCATGGGTGACGTACATAAGAGGCAGTGCCAAAATTATGACCAGGTAAATCCTGGTCTTAAGTTGGCAAAATGAGGAGAAATGCATTATTTCTCCCCGTTTTTGCTTTTTCCATGTGCGTTGCCTTGTGCAGCATACACGGAAAAAGCAAAATGCCATGGTGTGTTTATGTACAGGAAGGTGTCCCTTCCTGTACCTAAACAATCTTTAAAAAAAATGCAATTTTTTCACCTTCATGTGTGCTGCATGAAGCAGCACACATGAAAGTGACAGAATGGCATTTTAGGATTGTTTATGTGCAGGAAGGGACACCTTCCTACACATAAACAATCCTCCCCTGCACGCAGACACCCTTACACTATGGTGCAAGGGTGCCTGCGTTGGGGCTAAGTTGCTAAACTTAGCGCCATCGGAGGGGAAAACGCAAGGCTGCTTCACATTCTTGTAAATATGGTGCAGCCTTGCATTTCGAAGTGGAGGAGAGAGATGTTAAGCCAGGAAGGCTAACGCCTCTCTCCTCCACTTCCTTGTACATATCCCTCTGAGTTTGCACTTCCATGACAGCTGGCCAACACCGACATCCATATGCTGGGTTAGATTGTCACTACTCAGTTCCAAAAAGGACGAGTTGAAGATTAAAATCTGGGATTAAAAAAACTGATATATTATCTTCAAATTGTTTCCCTGTTGCCGATATACATTTGTAACTTGAAAAAAAACTGCATTTGATGATGATCACAACTGTCCACAGGACAGAGTCTAACGACCCGAGTTACCCGAGATGCAGAATGAAATCCATAGAAACATGTAAATGCTAATTAACACAACATTGAATGTTCCATACATAAGCATTACAGCAAACGCCAAATCTTAAACATCATAACGCATGGCTTAGAAATACGTGAGTTAACAACTGAGGCATGGAAAATGTATAGAAACAAGCCATTAGTTGTGTGGCTTGCACAAGTAATGGTTCTACATTTGTCCTCCACTGGGAACCAAACACCCCATTGCAGTGCTCAGGATAGCACAGCCGAGTGGTCCAAGGCCGACTCAAGGGAGGTGGTGTGGGCTAGTAATTACCATTCTCTGACTCGCAGAAATAAAACTCGATATATAATTGTCCAGTCTGTGCTTTTTCTTTAAAAAAATTTAAATTACATTTATTACACAAACACACTACTCAATACTATGCTGTAATTTACAATTTTAGATAAGGCTGATGGAAACACCTTTGGATGATGTGTTTCACCTCTGACCCCTTAAAGGGGTTAAGATCCACAACGCACATGTCAAAAACAATCATTTTAGGAGAAAATGCAATAAACAATAAAAAGCATGGGAGAATGCACTTATTAATGTTAACACAGGATATGGACTGTGATCAATAGTCACTGTCAAAATTATTATTTAAATAAAGCATTTAAAATTAACTTCACATGTCTGTATGTTTGTTATATTATTTTACCCATTAGAAACACATTTATAACAACATCCCCTAGAGGGCATCACAATCTGATCACGCACCACATAATCATAAACTTCACCCCTAGAGGGAACTGGACAACATGTACTATCTTCAGGCACCTTTAGGCCACAGTAATTGCAGCCATAGACCTAGTCCCTAGAGTGTGCTGCACTCCCATATGTAGAGCACATGGTCCTCCTTGGGGAGTGCTTGAAAACATAAGCCAAATCCTAGGTGCAGGGGCGGCTCTAGGCTCATGGTGGCCCTGGGCAGGGAGCGTAGGTAGGGGGCCCCGGAAGTGGGGGTCCGGGTGGGGCGGAGCGCGGAGGCCAGTGAAGAGTTGGGGGGTTCAGGGTGCTTGGAAGTGAAACAGAGCCAGAGGCCGCCAAATCCCTGCCAGGGGCCTCCACGCAAATATGTATCCATCCTCAGAGAATTATTATTTAAAGGATATATATTGGCGTGGTGGCCCCTGGGGTTTGGTGGCCCTGTGCAGGTGCACAGCTTGCACATGCCTAAGGCCGCCCCTGCTAGGTTAGTCCTTCTATTGGAGACCCTCCACACTTAGGGTCAGTACATTAATCAAAGATTCTTTGGGCCTCTTTAGGGGCAGCTGTGACCCTATTGAAACTTAATTGGTGGTTGCACCACCATCCTGGGGCCACCACAAGCAGTAGAAAGGTTTTGTGTCAGTTTCTAGCCCTGCAGGCCATTATGGGTCACTCCTCTGGACCAGTGAAGAATCGATACGCGGCTCCTCTGCTTCTCTAGTGATAGCTGCTGCCTTGTTTCTTTTTTATTTTTTTATTGGGAATGCAGCCTCGCGCTACATAGCCCGTTTCATTTTTTCTGTCCTTGAGCAATCTCGGTCCCACCTGGGTACCCCAAACGCAGTACTGGGGTGGGGGAAGCCCTGGGAGCGCACCATAGGTAGCATTGGCAACTATATAGCAATGGTTTTCCATTACAATATAGTGGTATCTGAACCTATGTGTTGTATGCATGTAATACATAGTATTAATACTACGTAATACATATGCACCTATGTTTTAATACGGGTAACGTATTTATGCCCTGACCCAAGAAAGAACATGTTGAAATAAGTTGTTAAAAAAAAAGAAGTGTGTTAATATGTCCTGTTTATGTCTGGTTTGCCTGCAGGTGACAGGTCAGGGACAGTGTAGTGGTCGTGTATCATTAATGTGTGAATAGTTAAGCGCAATGAAGCAGATCAAGGAGTAGATGTTACAGTCTGACCAGCAGTGTTGCCTGTTGTCTCTCAAATGGAGTGAGGAACTCAGATCGGCAATGTGACATTTCTGAAAGGTTCTAGTTTATAATGGATCTCCCAAGAAGAAAAGTAAGACTAGCATGGAAAACAATAGCTGAAAAGAGCACGAGCAGACAGACCCAAACTACTGTACAGCAAATCCTGAAGGTGTTTTTCTCCCCAACTTTAGGGAACTTAATTGATAGCTGGTGGGAGAACCCCTCTGTCTTGAAGTCAACTGAGGTCAAGCTCACACAAAGATAAACAACCTAGCAACTAAAAAAAAGTAAGAACCAGTTTCTGCAAGGAATCCATGGCTTACCTTTGGTAGTATGGAACAAGTAACAGTCTTTCTTAAGAGAAGCTGTATGTGTTGTATTCACCTACAGCAAAACAACATTTTAGTTAAGAAAACAAATCATATATAACCTTCAAGTCTACTTAGTCAACTATAAGAACATTTAATGATTAGAAAACAATAAACAGCACTTATTAATTTGTAAATGTTATAATTGGGTTGTTGGTTGAATGAGTGTGAGCCCTGATGAAACAACTGCAGTGCTTGTCTGGGTAAGCCACAACCAAACCTCAAATTAACCTGTGCTCAACCCCCTGCTAGCTTAGCATAGCGCAGTCAGACTTGACTTTGAGGCAATGTGTAAAGTATTTGTGCAACCCTTCAATCAGTAAAACAGTGAAAACCCCACACAAATAGATCCCACTCCAAGTGAAATAATAGAGTAACATTTAATAAATGAAACAAGACCAAAATGACAAAAATGCAATCATTAGAACTGGAGATATTATTTTTTAATGAATAAAGTGAATATAGCACCAAAAAGCACAAAGACCCAACCCCAGATATCTGGTTAAGCTGGACCGGGTCACATTCAAAAGTTCAGGCCGAACACGATGGAGCACAGGTCTGATACAGTCCCAGGTTAGTCTTGCTGAAGGTTTACCTTCTCAGGTTTTGTGCCAAGTGTCCTTTGTGTGTTAGAGAGGACTGCAAGGAGAGCGTGGTGTGAAGAGCAGGATGGTGTTACTGACGGCCAGGCTGGAGCTTTCCGTGGGCAGTCTCCCAAGAGCAGTTGATGCTGCAGTGAGGAGAGATGGGCTGGTGGCGCTCTGCTCACATTTTCAGGGCAAGTGGTGTTGTCTCAGTGTGAATGGGCCAGTTAGCGAACAACCCAAAGCTTACTTCAAGCTTGCTGAGCCACAACAAGGTCCAGGTCCTAGGGGGGAATCACTTGGGACTCAGGACCTCACAGCAGCTGGGTCTAGGAGCTTTTTAGGAAACCTTATATGTCTCTGAGGCTCAGATCAGAAGGCCTGAAGATTAGCCCTAGGAGTCACTCTTTGTTCCTGGGTTTCGAGATGAGGTTGCAGGTACAGTTCTTCCTCCCCATTCAAAAGGGCAGCAGGTCCGCACTGCAAGGCAGTAGTTCCTTAGTGGCAGTAGCACCGAAGTGTCAGTCCAGCAGAGTGGCAGTCCTTTCAGCAGCACAGTGTTGTTGTCTGAGATCCAGTATTTGTTAAGGGTGGGCGAATAATTCCACTCCACTAGCAGAGTTCACAGGGTTTTGCCCACTCTGTGTTCTGCCTGGTACGTGGAGTTCTGGCATAACTCATCTCCACCAACCACAAGTTGGTGGAGTTTTTTTTCACGCACGTTGTGAGAAGTTGGCCTGATATGTGATGTCCACTATTCTTGTGGGCACCCTGTATCAGTCCAAACCACCCTTATGGTGATGGTTGCAAAGTCAACCTTATAGACCAGCTATTCTAGTGGTAGCATAGACAAAGCAGTCTTAGGCTAATACTTCAGAGAGCATGTGAAGCCAATTGTTTTACCAATACTAACCCCTTTAATACCAAATGAAAGGACACCACACAAGGTATATATCAAATATATATGTATTTATTACTAACACAACCCCTCTGCACTCTTTTTGAGTTCAAAGTTCGAGATACAGCACAAGTTACTCAATAGGCATACTATAAGTTGCACAAATACAATTCTGCCCTAGGGGCCTCACGAGCCATATACTAAATAAGTGGTATAGTGGTATAAGAACCACTTCAGAACAGGTGAATAGGCCTAGGGCCTAGGGAATCGCTGGGACTACACTCAACAACCACAGATTAGGAAGTAGGAGTCTCACAGGATGCGTGTGCAGTGTCTAAACACAGACGCGGGTTCTCATAAGCTTTTAATGGGAACGTAAAAGTTAGAAACTAGTTGATTTCGGACAGTCCGGGTGGACTTGCGGGGAAACCCAGTTAGAACAGGACACTTGGATAGTTATTACCCACGGGAGCATCGGAGTACTCGAGTTACCTCACCCAGGGAAGCCGGGTGCATAGGAGTGAAGTCGTGTCGGGTTTCGTCGTTGATTCCTATTGAGAGCTGCAAGAAGATCCTGCAGGCGACCAGGAGGAAGATGTCCGGATGGGTCCAAGGGTGGATGGAAGAAGTGAAGAACCTGAAAGCAGAGGGGACAGAGTCTGGGTCACTAGCCAGTGACCAGGAAGTAACCAGGAAGGAACCAGGCGATGTCGAGCTGCAAACAGGTGAAGAAGTGAAGCTTGTCTCTGCAGTCACGTGAACCAGGAGGCGTCGATGTCAACAAGGAGCTGGAGACAGACTGTCCCTCAAAGGTTCTCACTGTTCGCGGTGTCGGCTTCTGGATTGGACTCAACAAGCCTTGGCAAAGGCAACCCACGCAGGAAGTGAAGATCGGCTTTTTGTACAGACCAGCAAGGTCTGTGGAGCTTCCCCTTTCATCAGGAAAGCAAGAGCAAGCCCAGAGCAACCAGGCAAGCAGCGTTGTTTCAAAATGGAGTCTTCAAGATGACCACTAGCCAGCAGGCTAGCAACCGGGAAGACGAGTTGAGAGGAAATGCAAGAGCAGGCCCCACGCGGCACTCGTGGAGTGTGGAGGGCTGAGCTTCGGTGCACTTACGACTCGGTATTGGCGCTTCTCAAGTCCCAATGCACAACTTCAAGGATGCCTCAGAAGCTGCACAATTTAGCAAAGAGCAAAATTGCCAGGTGTATGGTCCCACATCTCTCGTGTCCACCACGGGTCTCAGCTTTGCTGGAGGTGTGGGTCGGGTCGTAGAAGTCTGGAAGTCCAGTCCTGTGAAGCAGAGTCAGCGGGATCCTTCGGGAGTGTCGACAAAGCCAACCTGCAATTCGCTAGGTGGTGCCTGTTTGCACAGGGTGTTCACGTCTTGACCACAAGGGATATTCTTCAGTCTTCTAGTTGCAGTAGAATGTCGACGGTCCAGAGTTTCGTTTCAGAGTTTCAGTTCAGGATACTCCAAAGTATCTAGACTCAGCTCCTAGCTTTATACGAATTAAAGGGGCTGGATTACCTGCTAGGTCCCTCCTATGGGTGGGACCAGGGAAGGGGGTGGTTACACCCCTTTCCCTTTGTCCAGTTTTGCGCCAGAGCTGGGGCTGGAGTGCCCCAGCAACTGGTTTGAAACGAGCTATGCATGGAGCACCTTGTGTGCCCCAGGCAGTGTCTCATTTCATTCAACCCACCCTGCCCCAATACACTACAGCCTGTCTGGGGAGGTGCTAGCACCTCCCAAGGCAGGAAATCTATTGTCCAGGCCTCCCTCGCTGGAAGGGCTCCCAGCTTCAGGAGGTCAAACTTGTGTCTGTAGCAGCAGCATCCATTTCATGATGCTGAGGCTCTGTTTAACTTTAACGGGGTAAAGCTACAACTACATGTCTTCTCCTTCTAGAAGGGTTGAATGCTACCCCCGTCACCAGAACTGGCGAGGGGGTAGTATTCCAAAGCGTATGACACCTTACAAGGCATGTTTCGATAAAGCCAAACCAAAGTTAGCATTAACCGCGAGGATTATAATGCACTTAAGAGTATATGGTATGGCTATATCATAGAACAGCTATAAGAACATGGTTCCAAAAGCTGCAGACAGGCTCAGCTCATGCTAGAGCACCATCTCACATAAAACCAAGCACTCTTCCTTCAGGATTGTTAGGGCCTGCCATAGGAGTGACTTATAGGTGCATATGTGTCTATATATAAGGTTAGATATAGGAAAACTATATCTAAGCAAGGGGTGATTACATGACCTTGCCCCAGCTGAGTGATCAGCCAGTTGTGTCAGTTTGGATGGCCAGCCAGGGGTGGCATAATACATGCTGCAGCCCCTGGTAGGCCGTGGATGCACCTATGCCCTGGGCACCTATGGTACACTATACGGGGGCTCATAGGGTGACCCAATATCCAATTTGAGATGTACCTAAAGTACATGGAGTCCATTTTACAGTGAGAGCAGATAGCCTGGGGCCCTGATTAGCAGGATCCCAGGCCAACTAAGTCGAAAACCAGCTAAACACTAGGCAAAAAGTTGGGGTAACCACATAGTCAGATATCAACCTTCCTACACACCCCCTCCCCAAACGAAAAGAGATAAGGCTATCCTTGACCAGGTAAGCCTATATTGCCTAAGTGGCCATATAAGGAAGTACCTGCACTAGCATGGTTACTCCCTGTCTCATGGTCCACTACGCAATCCCTTACCCTAAGGGTATCATAGGGTCTCCACCATAGGGAATCTCTACCTGTGGTGTGATTTGGCAAAGTAAAAGGCTGGTGTTGAGATGGAGTACTGAAGTGAGGCTCTTCTAATGTAGGGCTCAGTTTCCTCCAATCACTTTCCACCATATAGGCCTTTCTTTCCTTGACTGAGTTGCAGTGTGCTCTCAGGGTCAACCTCTGGCTACCTACAGCTGGAGGCTGGGTCCCTTTTGTTCGCTCACTGGAGGGACAGGTCAGGTTTGGGGCCCTGAGGTCCCAGGTTTGTCTGTGCCCAACAGAGTCCACCTGGGGGAGGTTCTTAACTAAGTGTAAGGGAGATCCCTCAGGAGTTTTGGGAATTTTCACCTTGCTAGGGCTGTTAGCTTTGGTGCCCCTAATCTGCTGATGGGGGGGTTCCTGTGGACAGGGGCCCCTTTGGGGTCCACTGGCCTCCCTGACCTCTACAGCCCTGGGCTGACTGAGGCAGGGTAGAGAGGGGCAGGTTACCTGCTCCAGACTGGGTCCCACCTTGGAAGGGTCCACTGACATCAGGGGCTCTGCCAGGCTAGGCCTGACTACCTCTGCGGCAGTTCCATCACAAGGGTTAGGGTCAGTTCCCTGAGGAGGCTGACTCTCACCTAATGTCTGGTGGGAGGGAGACTTTTCTTCCTCCCAATACTCTCTGTCTGAGTGGAGTGATCCATAGTTTCAGGCTTCACAACACTAAAATCTGTTTGAGTTTGGGCTGTGACCATCACAGCCCTACCAATCTTTTCAGGCAGGAACTCTGTTTGTGTGTGGGCTGTGACCATCAGAGCCCTTCCAAGCTTTTCAGGGAAGTTTGCTTGGACTTGGGCTGTGACCTTCACAGCCTTTCCAACCTTTTCAGGGAGGAATTTTGCTTGAGCTGGGGCTGCAACCAACACAGCCCCACTAACCTTTTCTGGAAGGCCTACAATTTTGGAATGGGTTTCTTGTTCTACCCCAGCCCAGTCTGGAATCTCTAGATCATTTCCCAGTAGACAATCTACAGGCAAGTTTGTAGACACTGCCACACTCTTTGGGCCAGTGACACCTCCCCATCTGAGATTTACTACTCCCATGGGATGATCTGTCTGCACTCCATCAATGTTGATCACCTGATAGGTGACCCCCGGTGAAAGTTGTCCTGAGGGGACTAGACTGTCAGTCACCATAGTGATGCTAGCCCCTGTGTCTCTATAGGCTTCAACTTTCTGGCCATTGATGAGGGGCTCCTGTCTGTACTTGCCCAAAGTGTTGCGACAAGCAGTGCAGTTGGAAAACCCCATGCCATTTTCACAGACAAGAGTAGCTATGGTAGGGGACCTGGTTAGGCCAGAGTCCACCTGAGTTCCCCAAGTAAACCCAGCCAAATTCTTGGGGGCACTCCCACCACCTGGGGGATTACTACTAGTAGTAACAGGAGGTGTTGGAGTATTGCTTGGAGGACCATTTTCCTTATTGTTGGCTTTTGGGCAACTGCTGTCAGTTTTCCAGTGGCCAGGCTGTCTACAGACATGGCAATACGGTTTCTTGGGGTTAGAGGAAGTGTTTTGGGACCCCCCAGTGGAGTTTTGGGGCCCTGTAGGGGACTTGTCTTTAGATTTATCCCCACCTTTCTCTTGAGGCTTGGTAGAATCTTTCTTCTGGTCACCATCCTGATTTTTAGGCCTAATCCCGGTTCTGACCCATTTGTCTGCCCTCTTACCCAATTCTTGTGGAGAGGTCAGATCAGAGTCCACCAGGTGCTTGTGTAGAAGCTGGTTTTGACAATTACTAAGGATCTGCTCCCTCATAATCAAATTATACAATCCTATATAGTCATGTACTTTGTTGCCCAATAACCAGCCCCCCAGTCCAGAGCCTTAGTAGCACAATCTACAAAATCAGTCCAGTCCTGAGTCTGTGTCTTCTGGGTATCCCTGAACAAGAACCTATATTGCTCAGTGGTTAAGCCAAACCCATCAATCAGAGCACTCTTCAGGACTTTGTAGTTATTAGCATCCTCATCACTAACTGTGAGGAGCTTATCTCTACCTTTTCTGAAAAGGAGAGCCATAATATTGCTGCCCACTGACTTTGGGGTGCCTACTGTACTTTGCAAGCCCTCTCCAAAGCAGTTATCCATTTGTGGATGTCATCCCCATCTTTGTAGGGTGGGACAATCTTCCTTAGGTTTCTATTATCATAGGACCTATCTTTATCCTTGGGGATATTGCTGCCACCAGTGGGTCCTGACCCACTCAACCTCTGCTCTCTAGCAAAAGCAAGTCTCTCTTTGGCTAGGGCAAGTTCTTGCCTCTCAATCCTCAGATTGACTTTTCTCATTCTGGCCTGATGTTCTCTTCTTTCAGGGGAAGTCATTCTCCTGAGATCATCTGACCCTATTGATACTCTAGAGTGCTGAGAGTCCCTGGACAGGGATCTCCTCCTCTTGTTCTCAGTGTTAAGCCTGCTTGGGGGTCTGTATGGGGCTATGCCCCCTCCAGCCCCATGTAGGCTTAGGTTGGTCTGGCTAAGTACTAGGCCCTCTACAGTCCCATGTAATCTTAAATTAGCCTGGCTAAGTACTCCTACTTGGATCTGGCTATTAGCATCCTCCTCAGAGTCCTCCTCTTCTACCTCATCTTCATCAACTATGTTGTGATCAGGGGAATCTTCTGCTGAGGGCTGTCCCTCATCTGCATTAACTGCAGGCCTGTATTAGAGGCTTTCTGAGCATCATATTCTTCCATGAGCTCAATCAGGTGCTTGAGGGTAGGGTTGGAACCCTGTTTTAATTTTCTTGAAGTGCACAAGTGCCTTAAATCATGAAAAGTTAGGGTATCATATCTGGAAGGTATCCTTAAAGAATCTACCTCCACTGGGAGAGAACTATTTGGTTCTGCTCTCAGAGACATGATCTAGTGAGGTGTGGTGTGTGCACCTACCTACACTAAGTGTTACCTACTAAACCTCTCTAGGAGTTGTAGTCAGGGTGTTGTAGGCCCTTTGCTCTACAACAACTAAGTTCAGTAGAACTTAAGTATTTTAAGACTTGTTATCATATGTACCTAAAGGTACCTTAATGTGATCTTTCAAATGATATCTCAAGATATTATGGTAAAACAATCAGCAAGCTCTTATCCAAACCACTGCACACCAATGTGAGAAGTTGGCCTGATATGTGATGTCCACTATTCTAGTGGGTACCCTGTATCAGTCCAAACCACCCTTATGGTGATGGTTGTAAAATCAACCTTATAGACCAGCTATCCTAGTGGTAGCATGGACAAAGCAGTCTTAGGCTAATACTTCAGAGAGCATGTGAAGCTAATTGTTTTACCAATAATAACCCCCTGAATACCAAATGAAAGGACACCACACAAGGTATATATCAAATATATATACGTATTTATTACTAACACAACCCCTCTGCACTCTTTATGAGTTCAGAGTTCGAGATACAGCACAAGTTACTCAATAGGCATACTATAAGTTGCACAAATACAATTCTGCCCTAGGGGCCTCACGAACCATATACTAAAAAAGTGGTTTAAGAACCATTTCAGAACAGGTGAATAGGCCTAGGGCCTAGGGAATCGCCGGGACTACACTGAACAACCACAGGTTAGGAAGTAGGAGTCTCACAGGATGCGTGTGCAGTGTTCTCATAGGATTTCAATGGGAACGTAAAAGTTAGAAACTAGTTGATTTCGGACAGTCCGGGTGGACTTGCGGGGAAACCCAGTTAGAACAGGACACTTGGATAGTTATTACCCACGGGAGCACCGGAGTACTCGAGTTACCTCACCCAGGGAAGCCGGGTGCATAGGTGTGAAGTCGTGTCGGGTTTCGTCGTTGATTCCTATGGAGAGCTGCAAGAAGATGCTGCAGGCGACCAGGAGGAAGATGTCCGGATGGGTCCAAGGGTGGATCGAAGAAGTAAAGAACCTGAAAGCAGAGGGGACATAGTCTGGGTCACTAGCCAGTGACCAGGAAGGAACCAGGCGATGTCGAGCTGCAAACAGGTGAAGAAGTGAAGCTTGTCTCTGCAGCCACGTGGACCAGGAGGCGTCGATGACAACCAGGAGCTGGTGACCAACTGTCCCATAAAGGCTCTCGCTGTTGGCTATGTCGGCTTCCAGATTGGAGTCAACAAGCCTTGGCAAAGGCAACCCATGCTCGAAGTGAAGATTGGCTTCTTGTACAGACCAGCAAGGTCTGTGGAGCTTCCCCTTTACAGGAAAACAAGAGCAAGCCCAGAGCAACCAGGCAAGCAGCGTTGTTTCAAAATGGAGTCTTCAAGATGGCCACTAGCCAGCGGGCTAGCAACCCGGAAGATGAGTCGAGGGGAAATGCAAGAGCAGACCCCACGCGGCACTCGTGGAGTGTCGAGGGCTGAGCTTCGGTGCACTTACGAATCGATGTTGGGGCTTCTAAAGTCCAAAAGCACAAATTTAAGGACACCTCAGAAACTGCACAATTTAGCAAAGAGCAAAATGGCCAGGTGTCCGGTCCCATGTCTCTTGTGTCTGCCATGGGTCTCAGCTTTGCTGGAGGTGTGAGACGGGATCGGAGAAGTCTGGAAGTCCAGTCCCCTGAAGCAGAGTTGTCGGGATCCTTCGGGAGCATCAACAAACTGAACCGGCAATTCGCTAGGTGGTGCCTGTTTGCACAGGGTGGTCACTCCTTGACCACAAGGGAGATTCTTCAGTCTTCTAGTTGCAGTAGAATGTCGAAAGACTAACCTTAGCAAAATAGAAAGAACAAAAAAAGCAAAGGTTTTTTTTTTCAGAGTATATGAGAAAAACTCCAATGGCTAAGATTAGCATATTGTCAATGAACATATGCGGCCTCAATGATATAAAGAAAAGACAGAAAGTCGCAGAGGGTTTAAGAATATCTGGGCCGAATATCGTGTGTCTCCAAGAGACACATATTGAAGGGTCACAGCAATATCTGTTGAAATCCCTAGGATATCGACTTATAGCAGCTACATCACAGGGGACACGTACCAGGGGGGTCGCAATTTTAGCAAAGGGTGGGGGGTTACAATTTTCCCGGTCCAAAGGGTATACTTTAGGTAGATTTGCAATTACAGAATGCCATCTTAATAATGGTAAAGATAAATTTACATTATGTACAATATATGGGGATATTATTGACGATCTGGAGGTATTGATTAAGGTGTCCAACGAGCTAACTCACTGGCCCCTCCCATTGATTCTTTGTGGAGATTTTAATATTCATTTACCATATAATTGGTCCATAGATCCTGGGTTTATTTATCAAGGCAGGAAACCGAAGGTCTATCTCGCTCTTAAAGACTTATGTTCTCAACACAGCCTTCTAGATGGCTGGGCCATGAGTCACCCGGGCGACCCTGGTTATACTTATTATTCATTTCCACATTCAAAACATATAAGACTAGATTATATGTTCCTTTCGAATAGCTTACGCTCTACATGTCAAATCAATAAACTACCTAGAATTCTGTTGGATCACAACCCGCTTAAGCTTAATCTAATGAAGGGCCCTGAAAAATCTAATATGAATATATGGACATTCGAAAGAGCGTTGCTATACAATAACGCATATAATTCACATATGAGAACATGGATTCCCACTTTCCTATCAGATAATATCGGGTCTACTTCCATCGACATAGTCTGGGACACTTTGAAAGCAGGGGTTAGGGGTGAAACGATGAAATTCTCCTTTCACCACAACAAAACAGAAAAACTAAAAATGGCTTCACTGGAAGAAGATTTGCGTAAAGCAGAACAAGGACCTATTAAAACAATACAGGAAGGTAACCCCATTGCTAATGCAGAGCGCAAAGTGGCTATCGCAAAAAAATAACATCTTGGCAATATTAACTGATAGAGCAGCTAGTAAGGCTAATGTCAACAAAGCTAAAATATATGAGCTTGGGGAAAAAATGGGCCACCAATTAGCCGTCAGAACCCGCGAAGAGATATCTTCTGCTATAATTAAAGAAATTAGGGACCCGGATCTGGGTCTAAGATCAGATTCATCTGAAATAAGAACATCCTTTCAGAAATTTTATAAAAACCTCTATCACGAGGATAGTACCGAATGTGGTGATCCCAATATTTATTTGGAATCATTTACCCCATCACACTTGGAAATTGCTGATCAGGAGATACTAGATGGTATAATTACTTATGATGAAATACTTCTAGCAATTAAGGGCCTGGCTAATGGAAAGGCTGCGGGCATGGACGGAATTCCAACTGAATTCTACCTTAAATTCGCCCCTCAACTCGAGAATATCATAACCCTCCTTATCCAAACTATCTTCTCCGGATGGAACCCGCCTAGGTCATGGTCCATTGCCAAGATAATAGTATTTCCTAAAAAAAACAAAGATGAGAAAGAATTGGGCTCATATCGACCAATCACACTGATTAACGGGGATTCTAAAATATATTCAAAAATACTGGCAGATCGATTGGCTCCCGTAATTCATAATATTGTCTCAGAACGACAACATGGTTTTGTCCCCGGAAGGTCCACGATTAATCATATACAAAGGGTTATTTCCCTCTTTGATTATACAGGGGTGACAGGAGACCCTATGGCCCTCATATTGCTCGACGCAGAGAAAGCGTTTGATAGGGTCTCCTGGAAATTCCTATGGGCGGCCCTATCAAACTGTGGGATAGGCGGACACTATTTAACACCAGTCCAACAACTTTATGTAAACCCCAGTGCCTACGTATTAATCAATGGGGCTCTATCGGAAAGCTTTGCCATCACGCGGGGTACAAGACAGGGCTGCCCCTGTTCACCCCTCCTATTTGCTATCTATATTGATGTATTTATACACAGGTTGGAAAATAACAACTCAATTCCCCCAATTCAGGCTCGCAACGTAGAAACTAAATGTCTGGCATATGCCGACGATATAGCTATTATCACAGGTGACCCCAATAACGCCATTAAGTGGATAGAACAAGAAGCCCACGCCTTTGGCAAAGTCTCGGGTTATAAATTAAATCGTAGTAAAACTCAGATCATCATAAACAATAAAATTACGATGCAAGATCCACGTATAATTAATAAAGCAATTTATCTAGGCGTGAGTATTAAAGCTAATATCGAAATAATGGTTGACGATAATCTTAACCCTCTCATAAGTCGCACTAAGAAGGAACTACTGCGCCTACACAATTTACAACTCACTATTGGGGGGAGAGTTAATGTCGTCAAAATGTTATTTTTTCCGAAGTTTCTCTATTTTTTTCGCACAATAAACTTAGAATTCTCCCAAACAGTCTTTAAAAATATAGATGATTTTGTTTTCACGTTTTATATGGGGATATCATAAGCCACGAAGAGCACTCAGGTGGATCACTTTATCTAGAGATCGGGGGGGATGGGCACTGCCAAACTTTAAACTGTACTATTGGGCAACAGTGTTGAGATATAGTGCATACCTTTTGAAAGAAGACACCGATGTCCATAATATTCCCACTCCTCAAGAACTTATTTTGGGAGATGGCTGTGCAGGTTGTTTATGGCGTCACTCGAACGATGATTATTTTAAAAAGGTGAAATTCAAGACCATCTCTAGTGTTGTTAAAGTGTGGCGGAATGTTAAAAAACTAGTTGGTCTAGGACGTTATTCTTTTTATACACCTACAATACAGAATTTGGATCTCCCGGAAATATTTCAAGATTCAATATCGAATAGATGGGCCGAATTAGGGATAAAACAACTAGGGTGCTTTTTTTCTGAGAATGGTATCAAGTCTTTTGAAGAATTAAAAACCGAGTTCAAACTATCTAATAGAGATTTCTTCAAATACCTCCAAGTGCAGAATTTTATTTTAAAGAAAGGGGGAGATCGCATCAAATTCCAATCGTGGCAAACGATGGACAAATTATTATCTATAAAAACCCCTAGAATTGGTGAGATATATGAAGGACTTAATTTACTTTTGCCAGACGACATGGAGAAACATACGGACGCATGGCAAAGTAGACTTGGCATCTCTCCACGAACCTCCTTGGAAGCCTTGGAGATGTCAATATCAACCTTAATGTCCATGAAACTCCAAGTACAATTTTATAAAACATTTTTTTCACTTTATTACACCCCAGAAAAAATGGCAAAATGGGGGAACGGAAATAACCGCGAGGATTATAATGTACTTAAGAGTATATGGTAGGGCTATATCATAGAACAGCTATAAGGACATGGTTCTGAAAGCTGCAGACAGGCTCAGCTCATGCTAGAGCACCATCTCACATAAAACCAAGCACCCTTCCTTCAGGATTGTTAAGGCCTGCCATAGGAGTGATTTATAGGTGCATATGTGTCTATATATAAGGTTAGATATAGGAATACTATATCTAAGCAAGGGGTGATTATACGACCTTGCCCCAGCTGAGTGATCAGCCAGTTGTGTCAGTTTGGATGGCCAGCCAGGGGTGGCATAATACATGCTGCAGCCCCTGGTAGGCCTTGGATGCACCAATGCCCTGGGCACCTATGGTACACTATACAGGGGCTCATAAGGCGACCCAATATCCAATTGGAGATGTACCTAAAGTACATGGAGTTCATTTTACAGTGAGAGCAGATAGGCTCGGCCCTGATTAGCAGGAATCCAGGCCAACCAAGTCGAAAACCAGCTAAACACTAGGCAAAAAGTTGGGGTAACCATATAGTCAGATATCCACCTTCCTACACGGCTCTCCAACATGAAGTGGGCAAGCAAAAATGTGGGCCCCCTTGAGTGATTTACAGGCACTAGAGTGCTTCCCGCAAGTTTTTTCAAAGGAGGCTGTCGCAACCGTTCGTGTTGAGAAAGCTGCCGCTGAATTAGAAAGACTTCCTTAAGTGTCCTGGCTCCTGACTAACTGCAGGGAGTATGCAGTCCTTTGTGTGGAGGCAACACACAGCCTATTCAAGTGTAAGAGATGCTGTGTGCAGCTCCTCCCTCTCATTCTGCCACTGATGGCTTATCCTGTCACAACTAAGCTCCCCAATGAGTGTGGCTCTTTAGGAGGAATAAAACAAAGCCCAACTGTCACCCACACCCAGTCATATGACCCAGAGACAGGCTGCAGGCTCTAAATTGCTAAGGAAAGGAAATGCCAACTTTCAAAAAGTACAACAAAGGAAAGACCTGGTATCCTCATTAATTATGGATGATTTGAAACAACAAAACTATATTCTTTTAGTGATTGGGTTATTTATTTACCGTATTATTTCAACTCTTTTCTTATATATGAGAGGACTTTATATCCTTTTCTTAGAACATATAAACAGTAACATATACATATTTACATATACAACAATTTACACATCATTTATCACGATGTACAATACCAATATTTTTAGACAAACATCAATTTGACGTAATTTCACATGCACATGAATATCACATTAACGAATGTGCCATATGCACTCCACTATGACACTATGAAGTTTCCTTCAATATTCTGATAATTCAGTCCCAATTATTTTCCTGAATCAATTACATTTCCTTTTAATTCCACTTCTGCCAACTAAATAGCAGTTGCTGACGAATTTCGAGCCACACGGATTCTCAATGGGCTCTCATCAGGGCTTCTTACTCACAACACATTGGTACAATCTATAATACAAACGAAAATAATCTGTCACTCATAAGTCACGACCCCTCCCTTTTTCTTCTTGTCCCTTTATTTACATTTCTGATCATGCCTGCCAATGTTCTGTACACCTTTGTCAATAGCCATGCGTCTTTCACTCTTTAGAAAATGGACTGGTGTTCTCCCTCCTACGTGAACAATAAAGTTCATTTGAATACAACGCTGAGGCAAATATTTGCACCCTTTAATACTGTTTTTCAAAGCAACCAACATCCCTTTCTTATCTCCTTATGCTGCATGTTCACTATATCGGGTTTATGATTATTTTTAAGCTGTAAATCCATTCCATCTCTGTTGGAAAAATCAACAAGCTTTTGTCAAGTTCTAGCCTACAAGTTATTCAATATGTGAATGTGCCAGGGGTTGGTTTAGAACCACATACCTCCGAGTCCTGTAACTGGCAAAATGTTCCCCAAACGATTACTCGAGGACCTTAGCTCCTCGCCCAGTTTTTCTTGTTCTAATTAAATAAAAATCACACAGCAGGGCTTGTTACTACCGCGCGCATGAACGAACGTCCCTATTACATTCATACCCCAAAGTTTACATAGTCCTCACCTTCTTTCCTTTTGCCAACAGATCACGGTGTCTCCTCGCGCTCCCCCATGAGTTCTTCAAAGGAGGTCACTATCAGCCGTGATCTTCCGGTATTCATCTAATTGCGCTCGTGCTTCTGGGCAATGTAGTTGATTCATCCTTTCCTGTGTCATATGATGAGAGCCGATTGAGAATCCGTGTGGCTCAAACGAGTCGGCAACTGCTATTTAGTTGGCAGAAGTGGAAATAAAAGGAAATTTAATTGATTCAGGAAAATAATTGGGACTGAATTATCAGAATATTGAAAGAAACTTCATAGCATCATAGTGGAGTGCATACGGCACATTGGTTAATGTGATATTCATGTTCATGTGAAATTATATCAAATTGATGTTTGTCTAAAAATATTGGTATTGTACATCGTGATTTATGTTGTATAAATTGTTGTATTTGTAAATATGTATATGTTACTGTTTATATGTTCCAAGAAAAGGATATAAAGTCCTCTCATATATAAGAAAAGAATTTAAAAAATAGGGTGAATAAATAACCCAATCACTAAAAGAATATAGTGTGGTTGTTTCAAATAATCCATAATTAATTAGGATACCAGGTCTTCCTTTTGTTGCATTTATATATAGGCCCTAACTGGATCCTGTCCAAACGGGCCTGAGCCCCCTTTGAGTAAACTTTCTAAAAGTGGCATTTTCGGAACGGCAATTTAAAATCTAACTTTGCCATAACTTAGGATTTTAAATTGTGATTCCAGAGACACCAAACATGAGCTGGTACCCTATTCCCATTTATGAATTACACTTATAAAATATAATAAGGTAATTCCAATGTTATACTATGGAAGAGGTTGGCCTGGCAGTAGTGAAAAACTAACTTAAGAGTTTTTCACCACCAGGATATGTACAACTTAAAAGTACATATCCTGATTTTTAAATACATTACAACCTGCACTCGGGACTGTCCAGGGCCTGCCCTAGGGGTGATTTATGTCTATTAGAAAGGAAAGTTCGGGTCTAGTAACAGGTTTAGTTTTCCAGGTCGAAATGGCATTTTAAAACTGCACACACACAGGTTCTACAATGGCAAGCCTAAGACATGTTTTAAAGGGATTCTTAAGTGTGTGGCACATTCAGTGCTGCAGACCCATGAGTAGCATTTAACTTACGGCCGTGGGCACAGGTTCTGTCACTTTACTAGGGACTTAGAAGTAAATTAACTATGCCAATTGGGTATACTCTAATTCTACAATGTTTTGAGGTGGGAGCACAAGCACTTTAGCACTGGTTGGTAGTCGTAAAGAGTTCATAGGCCAACGACAACATATTCCGTACTCCCTTGTTATTCATCAATTGATGTCCTATGCCCAGGTATAGGAGGGTAATTTGGGCACACCCCCTTTTGTACCGCTTTTGGCCGCCATAAGTGGGGCAGGGTATGCTCAGACGTGAGTCCCTTGCTAACTTTGCCACTGGATTCAAGCAAGCCGGGCTGAAGACGGCTGGAATGCCAGAAACCGGTCCTCGGAAGCTTGTTTCCGGTCCAGGGAAGACATGGCTTGGCAGTTCGGGCTGGACTGTTCCCATGAGGCACAGGGTCAGACTGATTTGCATATAGCCATGTCTGAACTGGGGTGGCAGAGTGGGCTAAAGAACGGTGATGGATTAAACCCAGATCTTTTGATTGGGTGTGAGTGTTTGATTGACTCAGATGCTCCGTCCATCACCACCCCCTTTTGTACCGCTTTTGGCCGCTATAAGTGTGGCAGGGTATGCTCAGACGTGAGTCCCTTGCTCACTTTGCCACTAGATTCAAGCAAGCCGGACTGAAGACGGCTGGAATGCCAGAAACCGGTCCTCGGAAGCTTATTTCCGGTCCAGGGAAGACATGGCTTGGCAGTTCGGGCTGGACTGTTCCCATGAGGCACAGGGTCAGACTGATTTGCATATAGCCATGTCTGAACTGGGGTGGCAGAGTGGGCTAAAGAACGGTGATGGATTAAACCCAGATCTTTTGACTGGGTGTGAGTGTTTGATTGACTCAGATGCTCCGTCCATCACCACCCCCTTTTGTACCGCTTTTGGCCGCCATAAGTGTGTCAGGGTATGCTCAGACGTGAGTCCCTTGCTCACTTTGCCACTGGATTCAAGCAAGCCGGGCTGAAGACGGCTGGAATGCCAGAAACCGGTCCTCGGAAGCTTGTTTCCGGTCCAGGGAAGACATGGCTTGGCAGTTCGGGCTGGACTGTTCCCATGAGGCACAGGGTCAGACTGATTTGCATATAGCCATGTCTGAACTGGGGTGGCAGAGTGGGCTAAAGAACGGTGATGGATTAAACCCAGATCTTTTGACTGGGTGTGAGTGTTTGATTGACTCAGATGCTCCGTCCATCACCACCCCCTTTTGTACCGCTTTTGGCCGCCATAAGTGTGGGAGGGTATGCTCAGACGTGAGTCCCTTGCTCACCTTGCCACTGGATTCAAGCAAGCCGGGCTGAAGACGGCTGGAATGCCAGAAACCGGTCCTCGGAAGCTTGTTTCCGGTCCAGGGAAGACATGGCTTGGCAGTTCGGGCTGGACTGTTCCCATGAGGCACAGGGTCAGACTGATTTGCATATAGCCATGTCTGAACTGGGGTGGCAGAGTGGGCTAAAGAACGGTGATGGATTAAACCCAGATCTTTTGACTGGGTGTGAGTGTTTGATTGACTCAGATGCTCCGTCCATCACCACCCCCTTTTGTACCGCAGACCCATGAGTAGCATTTAACTTACAGCCGTGGGCACAGGTTCTGTCACTTTTCTAGGGACTTAGAAGTAAATTAAATATGCCAATGGGGTATACTCTAATTCTACAATGTTTAAGGTGGGAGCACAAGCACTTTAGCACTGGTTGGTAGTCGTAAAGAGTTCATAGGCCAACGACAACATATTCCGTACTCCCTTGTTATTCATCAATTGATGTCCTATGCCCAGGTATAGGAGGGCAATTTGGGCATACCCCTGTTCTTTTGTTCGATAATTCAGTACACTTGGTCAAGTTTGAGGGTTGCTTAGAGTAAATAAGTTCTCTATCAGTTTTGTGCGCTTAACAATCTAAAGTCGCACATGCCATTTGTTCTTGCCTTTTGTTACCATTGTATTCTTTAGGTTTAGTAATTGTAAACATTTTGTTGTTTATTAAGATAATATTTTGTTAGGTGCACCACTGGTAGTGTTAGTTGGTCACCCACACATACACAGGGTGAGATATAATGATAGAGCCACACATGGTTAGCTCCTCGGAAGAAGAAATAAATAGATTGAAACAAATTCCATCCTTATTAGGGGAGACCCGGTGAGATCAGGTACCGTGAGTTCTGATAAAGGAGATCGGCTTATTCAGCTAAGAAAGAAAACTACCAGAACACAACTCCATGCAATAGTGTTATTAGTATACTTAAAGACTAACATCATTCTGGCAGGACTACAGGTCAAAAATATTCCTGTTCTATTTGTGAACGAAAAACCATATCTACTAGATTTTAGCGGGGTGGGCACTATGGGGTCTATTAGGATTGTGGATGGATGGCCGCCACCGGGCCGGCGGTGGCAACCGCCGGACCGGCGGCGAACATCCGCCCGCGATCGAAACCCTGAAAACCGCCGGTCCGATTAGCATTGCGGTCGTGACTGCAGCGGTGTGATTTTCCACCCGCCACTTTACCGCCGGTTGCAGCCCTCCTGCTTGCGCTGGACTGCTACAATTGTGGCAGATCAGGGCCAAGCACGGCCGGCACGATTATGATGCCAGCGGTAGCCAGCATTCCGCGAACGTGGAACCGCCATGGACTGGCATGCGGAGAATGCCTCTGGGGGTCTATTGCGGACTCCCAATGTGTTGAGGGGGGTGTGGGTAAACTGGGGGGGTACCAGCATGGTACCCCCTACATGTCCCTTTACCAGGAGGCAGGCACTGTGCAGTGCCTGCACACAGTGCAGGGACATGCAGGACATGCTTTTTAGAACATCTTGGTGGTGCTGCTGGCAGCAGCAACCGCAACAATGTTGACTGCCAGAATTCGACCGCCGCGGTCGGATTTCGACCGTGGAGCATACTAATTGGAAAACACAAAAGGTGATGGACGGTATGTTGCACATTGGTAAAACATTCACCGGTCTGAGTTTAATGCATCGTTATTTTGCTCACCACGCCACCCCAGCTCAGACACAGCCATATGCAAATCAGTCTTGGCCCTGTGCCTCATGGGAACAGTCCAGCCCGAACTGCCAAGCCATGTGTTCCCTGGACTGGAATCAAGCATCCTAGGACCGGTTTCTGGCTATCAGCTGTCATCAGCCAGGATAGCTTGACTCCAGTGGCGTTGTCAGCACAGGTCCCACGTCTGGGCATACCCTTTCCACATAGGTCGAACAGCAAAACACACATGAAGAGCAAAAAAAGCGATGGATTTAGGCCCAGATAGCTGTACTTGGGTGAATGTATGACATTGTTCTGCATTCTGTCCATCAATTGTTGTTTTTGCATTTTTCACCCCGAGTGGGACGGGTATGCTCAGAAGTGAGTCCCGTGCTCTCCATCTCACTGGAATCAAACTAGCCTGACTGATGAGGGCAGAAAGCCTGAAACCGGTCCTAGGATGCTTGTTTCCAGTCCAGGGAGGACCTGGCTTGGCAGTTCGGGCTGGACTGTTCCCATGGGGCACAGGGTAAAGACTGATTTGCATGTGGCTCGATTCAAACTGGAATGGCATGGTGAGCAAAAAAACGATGGATTTAGGCCCAGATCTCTGTACTGGGGTGAATGTATGACATTTTTCTACATTCTGTCCATCAACTGTTGTTTTTGCATTTGTCACCCATAGTGGGACGAGTATGCTCAGAAGTGAGTCCCGTGCTCTCCATGCCACTGGAATCAAGCTATCCTGGCTGATGAGGGCTGAAAGCCCGAAACCGGTCCTAGGATGCTTGTTTCCAGTACAGGGAGGACCTGGCTTGGCAGTTTGGGCTGGACTGTTCCCATGGGGCACAGGGTCAAGACTGATTTGCATATAGCGGGGTTCAAACTGGAATGGCATGGTGAGCAATAAAACGATGGATTTAGGCCCATATCTCTGTACTGGGGTGATTGTATGACATTGTTCTACATTCTGTCCATCAAATGTTGTTTTTGCATTTGTCACCCATAGTGGGACGAGTATGATCAGAAGTGAGTCCCGTGCTCTCCATGCCACTGGAAACAAGCTATCCTGGCTGATGAGGGCTGATAGCCCGAAACCGGTCCTAAGATGCTTGTTTCCAGTCCAAGGAGGACCTGGCTTGGCAGTTCGGGCTCGGCTGTTACCATGGGGCACAGTGTCAAGACTGATTTGCATATGGCGGGGTTCAAACTGGAATGGCATGGTGAGCAAAAAAACGATGGATTTAGGCCCAGATCTCTGTACTGGGGTGATTGTATGACATTGTTCTACATTCTGTCCATCAAATTTTGTTTTTGCATTCGTCACCCCGAGTGGGACGGTATGCTCATGCGTGAGTCCCGTGCTCTCCATGCCACTGGAATCAAGCTATACCGGCTGATGAGGGCTGAAAGCCCGAAACCGGTCCTAGAATGCTTGTTTCCAGTCCAGGGAGGACCTGGCTTGGCAGTTCGGGCTGGACTATTTGCATGGGGAACATGGCCAAGACTGATTTGCATATGGCGGGGTTCAAACTGGAATGGCATGGTGAGCAAGAAAACAATGGATTTAGGCCCAGATCTCTGTACTGGGGTGTATGTATGACATTGTTCTACATTCTGTCCATCAACTGTTGTTTTTGCTTTTGTCACTCCGAGTGCGACGGGTATGCTCATGCAAGAGTCCCGTGCTCTCCATGGCACTGGAATCAAGCTATCCTGGCTGATGAGGGCTGAAATCCCGAAACCGGTCCTAGGATGCTTGTTTCCTGACCAGGGAGGACCTGGCTTGGCAGTTTGGGCTGGACTGTTCTCATGGGGCACAGGGTCAACACTGATTTGCATAGGGCGGGGTTCAAACTGTAATGACATGGTGAGCAAAAAAACAATGGATTTAGGCCCAGATCTCTGTACTGGGGTGAATGTATGACATTGTTCTACATTTTGTCCATCAACTGTTGTTTTTGCATTCGTCACCCCGAGTGGGACGGGTATGCTCAGACGTGAGTCCTGTGCTCTCCATGCCACTGGAATCAAGCTATCCTGGCTGATAAGGGCTGAAAGCCCAAAACCGGTCCTAGTATGCTTGTTTCCAGTCCAGGGAGGACCTGGCTTGGCAGTTCGGGCTCGACTGTTCCCATGGGGCATAGGGTCAAGACTGATTTGCATATGGCGGGGTTCAAACTGGAATGGCATGGTGAGCAAGAAAACGATGGATTTAGGCTCAGATCTCTGTACTGGGGTGATTGTATGACATTGTTCTACATTCTGTCCATCAAATTTTGTTTTTGCATTTGTCACCCCGAGTGGGACGGGTATGCTCATGCGTGAGTCCCGTGCTCTCCATGCCACTGGAATCAAGCTATACCGGCTGATGAGGGCTGAAAGCCCGAAACCGGTCCTAGGATGCTTGTTTCCAGTCCAGAGAGGACCTGGCTTGGCAGTTCGGGCTGGACTGTTCCCATGGGGAACATGGCCAAGACTGATTTGCTTATGGCGGGGTTCAAACTGGAATGGCATGGTGAGCAAATAAACGATGGATTTAGGCCCATATCTCTGTACTGGGGTGAATGCGTGACATTGTTCTACATTCTGTCCATCAATTGTTGTTTTTGCATTTGTCACCCCAAGTGGGACGGGTATGCTCAGGTGTGAGTCCTGTGCTCTCCATGCCACTGGAATCAAGCTATCCTTGCTGATGAGGGCTGAAATCCTGAAACCGGTCCTAGGATGATAGTTTCCAGACCAGGGAGGACCTGGCTTGGCAGTTTGGGTTGGACTATTACCATGGGGTACAGGGTCAAGACTGATTTGCATATGGCGGGGTTCAAACTGGAATGGCATGGTGATCAAAAAAACGATGAATTTAGGCCCAGATCGCTGTACTGGGGTGCATGTATGACATTGTTCTACAATCTGTCCATCAACTGTTGTTTTTGCATTTGTCACCCCGAGTGGGACGTGTATGCTCAGACGTGAGTCCCATGCTCTCTTTGCCACTGGAATCAAGCTATCCTGGCCGATGAGGGCTGAAAGCCCAAAACCGGTCCTAGGATGCTTGTTTCCAGTCCAGGTAAGACCTGGTTTGGCAGTTTGGGCTTGATTGTTCCCATGGGGCACAGGGTCAAAACTGATTTGCATATGGTGGGGTTAAACTGGAATGGCATGGTGAGCAAGAAAACAATGGATTTAGGCCCAGATATCTGTACTGGGGTGAATGTATGACATTGTTCTACATTCTGTTCATCAACTTTTGTTTTTGCATTTGTCACCCCGAGTGGGACGGGTATGCTCAGGCGTGAGTCCCGTGCTCGCCATGCCACTGGAATCAAGCTATCCCGGCTGATGAGGGCTGAAAGCCCGAAACCGGTCCAAGGATGCTTGTTTCCAGTCCAGGGAGGACCTGGCTTGGCAGTTCGAACTGGACTGTTCCCATGGGGCACAGGGTCAATACTGATTTGCATATGGTGGGGTTCAAACTGGAATGGCATGGTGAGTAAGAAAACGATGGATTTAGGCCCAGATCTCTGTACTGGGGTGCATGTATGACATTGTTCTACATTCTGTCCATCAACTGTTGTTTTTGCATTTGTCACTCCAAGTGGGACGGGTATGCTCAGGCAAGAGTCCCGTGCTCTCCATGCCACTGGAATCAAGCTATCCTGGCTGATGAGGGCTGAAATCCCGAAACCGGTCCTAGGATGCTTGTTTCCAGACCAGGGAGGACCTGGCTTGGCAGTTTGGGCTGGACTGTCCCCATGGGGAACAGGGTCCACAGTGATTTGCATAGGGCGGGGTTCAAACTGTAATGACATGGTGAGCAAAAAAACGATAGATTTAGGCCCAGACCGCTGTACTGGGGTGAATGTTTGACATTGTTCTACATTCTGTCCATCAACTGTTGTTTTTGCATTCGTCACCCCGAGTGGGACGGGTATGCTCATGCGTGAGTCCCGTGCTCTCCATGCCACTGGAATCAAGCTATACCGGCTGATGAGGGCTGAAAGCCCGAAACCGGTCCTAGAATGCTTGTTTCCAGTCCAGGGAGGACCTGGCTTGGCTGTTCGGGCTGGACTGTTCCCATGGGGAACATGGCCAAGACTGATTTGCTTATGGCGGGGTTCAAACTGGAATGGCATGGTGAGCAAGAAAACAATGGATTTAGGCCCAGATCTCTGTACTGGGGTGTATGTATGACATTGTTCTACATTCTGTCCATCAACTGTTGTTTTTGCTTTTGTCACTCCGAGTGCGACGGGCATGCTCAGGCAAGAGTCCGGTGCTCTCCATGGCACTGGAATCAAGCTATCCTGGCTGATGAGGGCTGAAATCCCGAAACCGGTCCTAGGATGCTTGTTTCCTGACCAGAGAGGACCTGGCTTGGCAGTTTGGGCTGGACTGTTCTCATGGGGCACAGGGTCAACACTGATTTGCATAGGGCGGGGTTCAAACTGTAATGGCATGGTGAGAAAAAACAACGATGGATTTAGGCCCAGATCTCTGTACTGGGGTGAATGTATGACATTGTTCTACATTCTGTCCATCAACTGTTGTTTTTGCATTCGTCACCCCGAGTGGGACGGCTATGCTCAGACGTGAGTCCTGTGCTCTCCATGCCACTGGAATCAAGCTATCCTGGCTGATGAGGTCTGAAAGCCCAAAACCGGTCTTAGGATGCTTGTATCCAGTCCAGGGAGGACCTGGCTTGGCAGTTCGGGCTCGACTGCTCCCATGGGGCACAGGGTCAAGACTGATTTGCATATGGTGAGGTTCAAACTGGAATGGCATGGTGAGTAAGAAAACAATGGATTTAGGCCCAGATCTCTGTGCTGGGGTGTATGTATGACATTGTTCTACATTCTGTCCATCAACTGCTGTTTTTGCATTTGTCACCCCGAGTGGGACGGCTATGCTCAGGCAAGAGTCCCGTGCTCTCCATGCCACTGGAATCAAGCTATCCTGGCAGATGAGGGCTGAAATCCCGAAACCAGTCCTAGGATGCTTGTTTCCAAACCTGGGAGGACCTGGCTAGGCAGTTTGGGCTGGACTGTTCCCATGGGGCACAGGGTCAACACTGATTTGCATAGGGCGGGGTTCAAACTGTAATGGCATGGTGAGAAAAAAAACGATGGATTTAGGCCCAGATCTCTGTACTGGGGTGAATGTATGACATTGTTCTACATTCTGTCCATCAACTGTTGTTTTTGCATTCGTCACCTCGAGTGGGACGGGTATGCTCAGACATGAGTCCTGTGCTCTCCATGCCACTGGAATCAAGCTATCCTGGCTGATGAGGGCTGAAAGCCCAAAACCGGTCTTTGGATGCTTGTTTCCAGTCCAGGGAGGACCTGGCTTGGCAGTTCGGGCTCGACTGTTCCCATGGGGCACAGGGTCAAGACTGATTTGCATATGGCGGGGTTCAAACTGGAATGGCATGGTGAGCAAGAAAACAATGGATTTTGGCCCAGATCTCTGTACTGGGGTGATTGTATGACATTGTTCTACATTCTGTCCATCAAATGTTGTTTTTGCATTTGTCACCCATAGTGGGAGGAGTATGCTCAGAAGTGAGTCCCGTGCTCTCCATGCCACTGGAAACAAGCTATCCTGGCTGATGAGGGCTGATAGCCCGAAACCGGTCCTAAGATGCTTGTTTCCAGTCCAAGGAGGACCTGGCTTGGCAGTTCAGGCTGGAATGTTCCCATGGGGCACATGGTCAGGAATGATTTGCATATGGCATAGTTCAAACTGGAATGGCATGGTGAGCAAAAAAACTATGGATTTAGGCCCAGATCTCTGTACTGGGGTGAATGTATGACATTGTTCTACATTCTGTCCATCAACTGCTGTTTTTGCATTTGTCACCCGAGTGGGACGGGTTTGCTGAGACGTGAGTCCTGTGCTCTCCATGCCACTGGAACCAAGCTATCCTGGCTCAGGAGTGCTGAAAGCCCGAAACTGGCCCTAGGATGCTTGTTTCCAGTCCAGGGAGGACCTGGTTTGGCAGTTCGGGTTGGACTATTACCATGGGGTACAGGGTCAAGACTGATTTGCATATGGCGGGGTTCAAACTGGAATGGCATGGTGATCAAAAAAACGATGAATTTAGGCCCAGATCGCTGTACTGGGGTGCATGTATGACATTGTTCTACAATCTGTCCATCAACTGTTGTTTTTGCATTTGTCACCCCGAGTGGGACGTGTATGCTCAGACGTGAGTCCCATGCTCTCCTTGCCACTGGAATCAAGCTATCCTGGCCGATGAGGGCTGAAAGCCCAAAACCGGTCCTAGGATGCTTGTTTCCAGTCCAGGTAGGACCTGGTTTGGCAGTTTGGGCTTGATTGTTCCCATGGGGCACAGGGTCAAAACTGATTTGCATATGGTGGGGTTAAACTGGAATGGCATGGTGAGCAAGAAAACAATGGATTTAGGCCCAGATATCTGTACTGGGGTGAATGTATGACATTGTTCTACATTCTGTTAATCAACTGTTGTTTTTGCATTTGTCACCCCGAGTGGGACGGGTATGCTCAGGCGTGAGTCCCGTGCTCGCCATGCCACTGGAATCAAGCTATCCCGGCTGATGAGGGCTGAAAGCCCGAAACCGGTCCAAGGATGCTTGTTTCCAGTCCAGGGAGGACCTGGCTTGGCAGTTCGAACTGGACTGTTCCCATGGGGCACAGGGTCAATACTGATTTGCATATGGTGGGGTTCAAACTGGAATGGCATGGTGAGTAAGAAAACAATGGATTTAGGCCCAGATCTCTGTACTGGGGTGCATGTATGACATTGTTCTACATTCTGTCCATCAACTGTTGTTTTTGCATTTGTCACTCCAAGTGGGACGGGTATGCTCAGGCAAGAGTCCCGTGCTCTCCATGCCACTGGAATCAAGCTATCCTGGCTGATGAGGGCTGAAATCCCGAAACCGGTCCTAGGATGCTTGTTTCCAGACCAGGGAGGACCTGGCTTGGCAGTTTGGGCTGGACTGTCCCCATGGGGAACAGGGTCCACAGTGATTTGCATAGGGCGGGGTTCAAACTGTAATGACATGGTGAGCAAAAAAACGATAGATTTAGGCCCAGACCGCTGTACTGGGGTGAATGTTTGACATTGTTCTACATTCTGTCCATCAACTGTTGTTTTTGCATTCGTCACCCTGAGTGGGACGGGTATGCTCATGCGTGAGTCCCGTGCTCTCCATGCCACTGGAATCAAGCTATACCGGCTGATGAGGGCTGAAAGCCCGAAACCGGTCCTAGAATGCTTGTTTAAAGTCCAGGGAGGACCTGGCTTGGCAGTTCGGGCTGGACTATTCGCATGGGGAACATGGCCAAGACTGATTTGCATATGGCGGGGTTCAAACTGGAATGGCATGGTGAGCAAGAAAACAATGGATTTAGGCCCAGATCTCTGTACTGGGGTGTATGTATGACATTGTTCTACATTCTGTCCATCAACTGTTGTTTTTGCTTTTGTCACTCCGAGTGCGACGGGCATGCTCAGGCAAGAGTCCGGTGCTCTCCATGGCACTGGAATCAAGCTATCCTGGTTGATGAGGGCTGAAATCCCGAAACCGGTCCTAGGATGCTTGTTTCCTGACCAGAGAGGACCTGGCTTGGCAGTTTGGGCTGGACTGTTCTCATGGGGCACAGGGTCAACACTGATTTGCATAGGGCGGGGTTAAAACTGTAATGACATGGTGAGCAAAAAAACAATGGATTTAGGCCCAGATCTCTGTACTGGGGTGAATGTATGACATTGTTCTACATTCTGTCCATCAACTGTTGTTTTTGCATTCGTCACCCCGAGTGGGACGGGTATGCTCAGACGTGAGTCCTGTGCTCTCCATGCCACTGGAATCAAGCTATCCTGGCTGATAAGGGCTGAAAGCCCAAAACCGGTACTAGGATGCTTGTTTCCAGTCCAGGGAGGACCTGGCTTGGCAGTTCGGGCTCGACTGTTCCCATGGGGCACAGGGTCAAGACTGATTTGCATATGGCGGGGTTCAAACTGGAATGGCATTATGAGCAAGAAAACAATGGATTTAGGCTCAGATCTCTGTACTGGGGTGATTGTATGACATTGTTCTACATTCTGTCCATCAAATTTTGTTTTTGCATTTGTCACCCCGAGTGGGACGGGTATGCTCATGCGTGAGTCCCGTGCTCTCCATGCCTCTGGAATCAAGCTATACCGGCTGATGAGGGCTGAAAGCCCGAAACCGGTCCTAGGATGCTTGTTTCCAGTCCAGAGAGTACCTGGCTTGGCAGTTCGGGCTGGACTGTTCCCATGCGGAACATGGCCAAGACTGATTTGCTTATGGCGGGGTTCAAACTGGAATGGCATGGTAAGCAAATAAACGATGGATTTAGGCCCATATCTCTGTACTGGGGTGAATGCGTGACATTGTTCTACATTCTGTCCATCAATTGTTGTTTTTGCATTTGTCACCCCGAGTGGGACGGGTATGCTCAGACGTGAGTCCTGTGCTCTCCATGCCACTGGAATCAAGCTATCCTGGCTGATGAGGGCTGAAAGCCCAAAACCGGTCTTAGGATGCTTGTTTCCAGTCCAGGGAGGACCTGGCTTGGCAGTTCGGGCTCGACTGTTCCCATGGGGCACAGGGTCAAGACTGATTTGCATATGGCGGGGTTCAAAGTGGAATGGCATGGTGAGCAAAAAAACTATGGATTTAGGCCCAGATCTTTTTACTGGGGTGAATGTATGACATTGTTCTACATTCTGTCAATCAACTGTTGTTTTTGCAGTTGTCACCCCGAATGGGACGGGTATGCTCAGACGTGAGTCCTGTGCTCTCCATGTAACAGGAATCAAGCTATCCTGGCTGATGAGGGCTGAAAGCCCAAAACCGGTCCTAGGATGCTTGTTTTCAGTCCAGGGAGGACCTGGCTTGGTAGTTCGGGCTCAACTGCTCCCATGGGGCACAGGGTCAAGACTGATTTGCATATGGTGGGGTTCAAACTGGAATGGCATGGTGAGTAAGAAAACAATGGATTTAGGCCCAGATCTCTGTACTGGGGTGTATGTATGACATTGTTCTACATTCTGTCCATCAACTGCTGTTTTTGTATTTGTCACCCCGAGTGGGACGGGTATGCTCAGGCAAGAGTCCCGTGCTCTCCATGCCACTGGAATCAAGCTATCCTGGCTGATGAGGGCTGAAATCCCGAAATCGGTCCTAGGATGCTTGTTTCCAAACCTGGGAGGACCTGGCTTGGCAGTTTGGGCTGGACTGTTCCCATGGAGCACAGGGTCAACACTGATTTGCAAAGGGCGGGGTTCAAACTGTAATGGCATGGTGAGAAAAAAAACGATGGATTTAGGCCCAGATCTCTGTACTGGGGTGAATGTATGACATTGTTCTACATTCTGTCCATCAACTGTTGTTTTTGCATTCGTCACCTCGAGTGGGACGGGTATGCTCAGACATGAGTCCTGTGCTCTTCATACCACTGGAATCAAGCTATCCTGGCTGATGAGGGCTGAAAGCCCAAAACCGGTCTTAGGATGCTTGTTTCCAGTCCAGGGAGGACCTGGCTTGGCAGTTCGGGCTCGACTGTTCCCATGGGGCACAGGGTCAAGACTGATTTGCATATGGCGGGGTTCAAACTGGAATGGCATGGTGAGCAAGAAAACAATGGATTTTGGCCCAGATCTCTGTACTGGGGTGATTGTATGACATTGTTCTACATTCTGTCCATCAACTGTTGTTTTTGCTTTTGTCACTCCGAGTGCGACAGGTATGCTCAGGCAAGAGTCCCGTGCTCTCCATGGCACTGGAATCAAGCTATCCTGGCTGATGAGGGCTGAAATCCCGAAACCGGTCCTAGGATGCTTGTTTCCTGACCAGGGAGGACCTGGCTTGGCAGTTTGGGCTGGACTGTTCTCATGGGGCACAGGGTCAACACTGATTTGCATAGGGCGGGGTTCAAACTGTAATGACATGGTGAGCAAAAAAACAATGGATTTAGGCCCAGATCTCTGTACTGGGGTGAATGTATGACATTGTTCTACATTCTGTCCATCAACTGTTGTTTTTGCATTCGTCACCCCGAGTGGGACGGTTATGCTCAGACGTGAGTCCTGTGCTCTCCATGCCACTGGAATCAAGCTATCCTGGCTGATGAGGGCTGAAAGCCCAAAACCGGTCTTAGGATGCTTGTTTCCAGTCCAGGGAGGACCTGGCTTGGCAGTTCGGGCGCGACTGTTCCCATGGGGCACAGGGTCAAGACTGATTTGCATATGGCGGGGTTCAAAGTGGAATGGCATGGTGAGCAAAAAAACGATGGATTTAGGCCCAGATCTTTGTACTGGCGTGAATGTATGACATTGTTCTACATTCTGTCAATCAACTGTTGTTTTTGCAGTTGTCACCCCGAATGGGACGGTTATGCTCAGACGTGAGTCCTGTGCTCTCCATGCCACTGGAATCAAGCTATCCTGGCTGATGAGGGCTGAAAGCCCAAAACCGGTCTTAGGATGCTTGTTTCCAGTCCAGGGAGGACCTGGCTTGGCAGTTCGGGCGCGACTGTTCCCATGGGGCACAGGGTCAAGACTGATTTGCATATGGCAGGGTTCAAAGTGGAATGGCATGGTGAGCAAAAAAACGATGGATTTAGGCCCAGATCTTTGTACTGGGGTGAATGTATGACATTGTTCTACATTCTGTCAATCAACTGTTGTTTTTGCAGTTGTCACCCCGAATGGGACGGGTATGCTCAGACGTGAGTCCTGTGCTCTCCATGTAACTGGAATCAAGCTATCCTGGCTGATAAGGGCTGAAAGCCCAAAACTGGTCCTAGGATGCTTGTTTTCAGTCCAGGGAGGACCTGGCTTGGTAGTTCGGGCTCAACTGCTCCCATGGGGCACAGGGTCAAGACTGATTTGCATATGGTGGGGTTCAAACTGGAATGGCATGGTGAGTAAGAAAACAATGGATTTAGGCCCAGATCTCTGTACTGGGGTGTATGTATGACATTGTTATACATTCTGTCCATCAACTGCTGTTTTTGTATTTGTCACCCCGAGTGGGACGGGTATGCTCAGGCAAGAGTCCCGTGCTCTCCATGCCACTGGAATCAAGCTATCCTGGCTGATGAGGGCTGAAATCCCGAAACCGGTCCTAGGATGCTTGTTTCCAAACCTGGGAGGACCTGGCTTGGCAGTTTGGGCTGGACTGTTCCCATGGAGCACAGGGTCAACACTGATTTGCAAAGGGCGGGGTTCAAACTGTAATGGCATGGTGAGAAAAAAAACGATGGATTTAGGCCCAGATCTCTGTACTGGGGTGAATGTATGACATTGTTCTACATTCTGTCCATCAACTGTTGTTTTTGCATTCGTCACCTCGAGTGGGACGGGTATGCTCAGACATGAGTCCTGTGCTCTTCATACCACTGGAATCAAGCTATCCTGGCTGATGAGGGCTGAAAGCCCAAAACCGGTCTTAGGATGCTTGTTTCCAGTCCAGGGAGGACCTGGCTTGGCAGTTCGGGCTCGACTGTTCCCATGGGGCACAGGGTCAAGACTGATTTGCATATGGCGGGGTTCAAACTGGAATGGCATGGTGAGCAAGAAAACAATGGATTTTGGCCCAGATCTCTGTACTGGGGTGATTGTATGACATTGTTCTACATTCTGTCCATCAACTGTTGTTTTTGCTTTTGTCACTCCGAGTGCGACAGGTATGCTCAGGCAAGAGTCCCGTGCTCTCCATGGCACTGGAATCAAGCTATCCTGGCTGATGAGGGCTGAAATCCCGAAACCGGTCCTAGGATGCTTGTTTCCTGACCAGGGAGGACCTGGCTTTGCAGTTTGGGCTGGACTGTTCTCATGGGGCACAGGGTCAACACTGATTTGCATAGGGCGGGGTTCAAACTGTAATGACATGGTGAGCAAAAAAACAATGGATTTAGGCCCAGATCTCTGTACTGGGGTGAATGTATGACATTGTTCTACATTCTGTCCATCAACTGTTGTTTTTGCATTCGTCACCCCGAGTGGGACGGTTATGCTCAGACGTGAGTCCTGTGCTCTCCATGCCACTGGAATCAAGCAATCCTGGCTGATGAGGGCTGAAAGCCCAAAACCGGTCTTAGGATGCTTGTTTCCAGTCCAGGGAGGACCTGGCTTGGCAGTTCGGGCGCGACTGTTCCCATGGGGCACAGGGTCAAGACTGATTTGCATATGGCGGGGTTCAAAGTGGAATGGCATGGTGAGCAAAAAAACGATGGATTTAGGCCCAGATCTTTGTACTGGCGTGAATGTATGACATTGTTCTACATTCTGTCAATCAACTGTTGTTTTTGCAGTTGTCACCCCGAATGGGACGGGTATGCTCAGACGTGAGTCCTGTGCTCTCCATGTAACTGGAATCAAGCTATCCTGGCTGATAAGGGCTGAAAGCCCAAAACTGGTCCTAGGATGCTTGTTTTCAGTCCAGGGAGGACCTGGCTTGGTAGTTCGGGCTCAACTGCTCCCATGGGGCACAGGGTCAAGACTGATTTGCATATGGTGGGGTTCAAACTGGAATGGCATGGTGAGTAAGAAAACAATGGATTTAGGCCCAGATCTCTGTACTGGGGTGTATGTATGACATTGTTCTACATTCTGTCCAACAACTGCTGTTTTTGCATTTGTCACCTCGAGTGGGACGGGTATGCTCTGGCAAGAGTCCCGTGCTCTCCATGCCACTGGAATCAAGCTATCCTGGATGATGAGGGCTGAAATCCCGAAACCGGTCCTAGGATGCTTGTTTCCAAACCTGGGAGGACCTGGCTTGGCAGTTTGGGCTGGACTGTTCCCATGGGGCACAGGGTCAACACTGATTTGCAAAGGGCGGGGTTCAAACTGTAATGGCATGGTGAGAAAAAAAACGATGGATTTAGGCCCAGATCTCTGTACTGGGGTGAATGTATGACATTGTTCTGCATTCTGTCCATCAACTGTTGTTTTTGCATTCGTCACCTCGAGTGGGACGGGTATGCTCAGACATGAGTACTGTGCTCTCCATACCACTGGAATCAAGCTATCCTGGCTGATGAGGGCTGAAAGCCCAAAACCGGTCTTAGGATGCTTGTTTCCAGTCCAGGGAGGACCTGGCTTGGCAGTTCGGGCTCGACTGTTCCCATGGGGCACAGGGTCAAGACTGATTTGCTTATGGCGGGGTTCAAACTGGAATGGCATGGTGAGCAAGAAAACAATGGATTTTGGCCCAGATCTCTGTACTGGGGTGATTGTATGACATTGTTCTACATTCTGTCCATCAACTGTTGTTTTTGCTTTTGTCACTCCGAATGGGACGGGTATGCTCAGACGTGAGTCCTGTGCTCTCCATGTAACTGGAATCAAGCTATCCTGGCTGATAAGGGCTGAAAGCCCAAAACTGGTCCTAGGATGCTTGTTTTCAGTCCAGGGAGGACCTGGCTTGGTAGTTCGGGCTCAACTGCTCCCATGGGGCACAGGGTCAAGACTGATTTGCATATGGTGGGGTTCAAACTGGAATGGCATGGTGAGTAAGAAAACAATGGATTTAGGCCCAGATCTCTGTACTGGGGTGTATGTATGACATTGTTCTACATTCTGTCCATCAACTGCTGTTTTTGTATTTGTCACCCCGAGTGGGACGGGTATGCTCAGGCAAGAGTCCCGTGCTCTCCATGCCACTGGAATCAAGCTATCCTGGCTGATGAGGGCTGAAATCCCGAAACCGGTCCTAGGATGCTTGTTTCCAAACCTGGGAGGACCTGGCTTGGCAGTTTGGGCTGGACTGTTCCCATGGAGCACAGGGTCAACACTGATTTGCAAAGGGCGGGGTTCAAACTGTAATGGCATGGTGAGAAAAAAAACGATGGATTTAGGCCCAGATCTCTGTACTGGGGTGAATGTATGACATTGTTCTACATTCTGTCCATCAACTGTTGTTTTTGCATTCGTCACCTCGAGTGGGACGGGTATGCTCAGACATGAGTCCTGTGCTCTTCATACCACTGGAATCAAGCTATCCTGGCTGATGAGGGCTGAAAGCCCAAAACCGGTCTTAGGATGCTTGTTTCCAGTCCAGGGAGGACCTGGCTTGGCAGTTCGGGCTCGACTGTTCCCATGGGGCACAGGGTCAAGACTGATTTGCATATGGCGGGGTTCAAACTGGAATGGCATGGTGAGCAAGAAAACAATGGATTTTGGCCCAGATCTCTGTACTGGGGTGATTGTATGACATTGTTCTACATTCTGTCCATCAACTGTTGTTTTTGCTTTTGTCACTCCGAGTGCGACAGGTATGCTCAGGCAAGAGTCCCGTGCTCTCCATGGCACTGGAATCAAGCTATCCTGGCTGATGAGGGCTGAAATCCCGAAACCGGTCCTAGGATGCTTGTTTCCTGACCAGGGAGGACCTGGCTTGGCAGTTTGGGCTGGACTGTTCTCATGGGGCACAGGGTCAACACTGATTTGCATAGGGCGGGGTTCAAACTGTAATGACATGGTGAGCAAAAAAACAATGGATTTAGGCCCAGATCTCTGTACTGGGGTGAATGTATGACATTGTTCTACATTCTGTCCATCAACTGTTGTTTTTGCATTCGTCACCCCGAGTGGGACGTTTATGCTCAGACGTGAGTCCTGTGCTCTCCATGCCACTGGAATCAAGCTATCCTGGCTGATGAGGGCTGAAAGCCCAAAACCGGTCTTAGGATGCTTGTTTCCAGTCCAGGGAGGACCTGGCTTGGCAGTTCGGGCGCGACTGTTCCCATGGGGCACAGGGTCAAGACTGATTTGCATATGGCGGGGTTCAAAGTGGAATGGCATGGTGAGCAAAAAAACGATGGATTTAGGCCCAGATCTTTGTACTGGCGTGAATGTATGACATTGTTCTACATTCTGTCAATCAACTGTTGTTTTTGCAGTTGTCACCCCGAATGGGACGGGTATGCTCAGACGTGAGTCCTGTGCTCTCCATGTAACTGGAATCAAGCTATCCTGGCTGATAAGGGCTGAAAGCCCAAAACTGGTCCTAGGATGCTTGTTTTCAGTCCAGGGAGGACCTGGCTTGGTAGTTCGGGCTCAACTGCTCCCATGGGGCACAGGGTCAAGACTGATTTGCATATGGTGGGGTTCAAACTGGAATGGCATGGTGAGTAAGAAAACAATGGATTTAGGCCCAGATCTCTGTACTGGGGTGTATGTATGACATTGTTCTACATTCTGTCCAACAACTGCTGTTTTTGCATTTGTCACCTCGAGTGGGACGGGTATGCTCTGGCAAGAGTCCCGTGCTCTCCATGCCACTGGAATCAAGCTATCCTGGATGATGAGGGCTGAAATCCCGAAACCGGTCCTAGGATGCTTGTTTCCAAACCTGGGAGGACCTGGCTTGGCAGTTTGGGCTGGACTGTTCCCATGGGGCACAGGGTCAACACTGATTTGCAAAGGGCGGGGTTCAAACTGTAATGGCATGGTGAGAAAAAAAACGATGGATTTAGGCCCAGATCTCTGTACTGGGGTGAATGTATGACATTGTTCTGCATTCTGTCCATCAACTGTTGTTTTTGCATTCGTCACCTCGAGTGGGACGGGTATGCTCAGACATGAGTACTGTGCTCTCCATACCACTGGAATCAAGCTATCCTGGCTGATGAGGGCTGAAAGCCCAAAACCGGTCTTAGGATGCTTGTTTCCAGTCCAGGGAGGACCTGGCTTGGCAGTTCGGGCTCGACTGTTCCCATGGGGCACAGGGTCAAGACTGATTTGCTTATGGCGGGGTTCAAACTGGAATGGCATGGTGAGCAAGAAAACAATGGATTTTGGCCCAGATCTCTGTACTGGGGTGATTGTATGACATTGTTCTACATTCTGTCCATCAACTGTTGTTTTTGCTTTTGTCACTCCGAGTGCGACGGGTATGCTCAGGCAGGAGTCCCGTGCTCTCCATGGCACTGGAATCAAGCTATCCTGGCTGATGAGGGCTGAAATTCCGAAACCGGTCCTAGGATGCTTGTTTCCTGACCAGGGAGGACCTGGCTTGGCAGTTTGGGCTGGACTGTTCTCATGGGGCACAGGGTCAACACTGATTTGCATAGGGCGGGGTTCAAACTGTAATGACATGGTGAGCAAAAAAACAATGGATTTAGGCCCAGATCTCTGTACTGGGGTGAATGTATGACATTGTTCTACATTCTGTCCATCAACTGTTGTTTTTGCATTCGTCACCCCGAGTGGGACGGTTATGCTCAGACGTGAGTCCTGTGCTCTCCATGCCACTGGAATCAAGCTATCCTGGCTGATGAGGGCTGAAAGCCCAAAACCGGTCTTAGGATGCTTGTTTCCAGTCCAGGGAGGACCTGGCTTGGCAGTTCGGGCTCGACTGTTCCCATGGGGCACAGGGTCAAGACTGATTTGCATATGGCGGGGTTCAAACTGGAATGGCATGGTGAGCAAGAAAACAATGGATTTTGGCCCAGATCTCTGTACTGGGGTGATTGTATGACATTGTTCTACATTCTGTCCATCAAATGTTGCTTTTGCATTTGTCACCCCGAGTGGGACGAGTATGCTCAGGCGTGAGTCCCGTGCTCTCCATGCCACTGGAATCAAGCTATACCGGCTGAAAGCCCGAAACCGGTCCTAGGATGCTTGTTTCCAGTCCAGGGAGGACCTGGTTTGGCAGTTCGGGCTGGACTGTTCCCATGGGGAACATGGCCAAGACTGATTTGCGTATGGCGGGGTTCAAACTGGAATGGCATGGTGAGCAAAAAAACGATGGATTTAGGCCCAGATCTCTGTACTAGGGTGAATGCGTGACATTGTTCTACATTCTGTCCATCAACTGTTGTTTTTGCATTTGTCACCCCGAGTGGGACGGGTATACTCAGACGTGAGTTCCGTGCTCTCCATGCCACTGGAATCAAGCTATCCTGGCTAATGAGGGCTGAAAGCCCGAAACCGGTCCTAGGATGCTTGTTTCCAGTCCAGGGAGGACCTGGCTTGGCAGTTCGGGCTCGACTGTTCCCATGGGGCACAGGGTCAAGACTGATTTGCATATGACGGGGTTCAAACTGGAATGTCATGGTGAGCAAGAAAAGGATAGATTTAGGCCCAGATCTCTGTACTGGGGTGAATGTATGACATTGTTCTACTTGCTGTCCATCAACTCTTGTTTTTGCATTTGTCACCCCAAGTGGGACGGGTATGCTCAGGTGTGAGTCCCGTGCTCTCCATGCCACTGGAATCAAGCTATCCTTGCTGATGAGGCATGAAATCCCGAAACCGGTCCTATGATGATTGTTTCCAGACCAGGGAGGACCTGGCTTGGCAGTTTGGGCTGGACTGTTCCCATGGGGCACAGGGTCAACACTGATTTGCATATGGCGGCTTTCAAACTGGAATGGCATGGTGAGCAAAAAAACGATGGATTTAGGCACAGATCTCTGTACTGGGGTGAATGTATGACATTGTTCTACATTCTGTCCATCAACTGTTGTTTTTGCACTTATCACCCCGAGTGGGACGGGTATGCTCAGACGTGAGTCCCGTGCTCTCCATGCCACTGGAATCAAGCTATCCCGGCTGATGAGGGCTTAAAGCCCGAAACCGGTCCTAGGATGCTTGTTTGCAGCCCAGGGAGGACCTGGCTTGGCAGTTCGGGCTGGACTGTTCCCATGGGGCACATGGCCAAGACTGATTTGCATATGGTAGGTCTCAAACTGGAATGGGATGGTGAGCAAAAAAAACGATGGATTTAGGACCAGATCTCTGTACTGTGGTGAATGTATGCCATTGTTCTACATTCTGTCCATCAACTGTTGTTTTTTAAGTTATTGATTGCCCGCATGTGGGGCATAGCTAGGACATTTAATTTTGTGGACCCATGAAGGATACCAGAAGAAAGACCCAACACCTAACAAATTCCCCCGGATTACCATTTTATCGGGATTAATCGCCCAGGCGCTAAAGTGGGAGGCGGGTTCGCTGTTATCCTTCGCTCTCACTGGAAGATAACATCCAGGAAATTGGAAAATACTGGCTCTATTAAAGCAATGTATTTTAGCATTTCTGATGCAACACACCTGATATACAACACCCCCCGGCACACCGCCATCCCATCTCACAGAGCTTCTAACGACCATTGCAGACCTCTCACTGAGACATCCGCATTTCACTATTCTGGGTGACATCAATCTGCATGTAGGTGACACTGCATGCTTGAAAGCTAGTTCTCTTGTGGATACCCTGGCAGGCATGAACTTTGATCAGAGGGTGTATGGTCCCACCCATCGCGCGGGCCATACCCTGGACCTCCTATTCAGGAATTTGTCGGGCCTGTCCACTTCGTCTCCACTACCCCTTACCTGGTGGGACCATTACTTAATCCCTTTTAACCTGACCATCTTCTTGCCTCCAGCCATTTCCACTAAAGCTAGAGACCTAAGTAGGAAGTGGTACAAAGTTACCTGTGATGCCCTTGAATCCATACTGGCTAATTCGAATTGGCAGCCCTCGGGCGGTCTGAACGCCGATGTTGCTAATTTTAATGTCCAACTCTCCTCGGCAATAGATGCTATTGCCCCCATGCAACCCCTCTCATCGGCTCGAGCTAAACCTTCAGCTCCATGGTTTTTGCAGGCACTACGCGTAGAAAGAAGTTGTTATAAGAAGCTTGAGCGCCGCTGGCGACTCACCTATGACCCTCTCAATAAAGCCATCTACAGAGCTGCGATATAAAAAAATTTGAAACTCAAGCGCGCTACAATTAAAGAATTCTTCATTAATAAAATTAATGCTGTGGATAACTCTGCTAAAACATTGTTTCAAATTGTGAAGGATTTCACTAAACCGACGGCTCTTGCCAGCTCGATTAAATCTAGCCAAGAGCTTTGGGATGGCCTCTCTGATTTTTTTCATAATAAAATCATTGACATCTTCTCCTCCTTTAAACACTCCGATGTGAGTCGGTCAGGGAGTCCTGCCCAAGATACAATAATCCCCCATGATAGGATGCTCTGTGCTTTTAAAGCAATCTCACTGGAAACTGCCCTGCTGAAAACACGGCGACGTAAATCTGGATCGCCATTAGACCCGGTTCCCGCCCAGGTTCTTAGCACCTTTGCTCCTGTTATCACTGCCCCTCTAATCGCAATATGGAACTCTTCCTTATCCTCTGGCCAGTTTCCCACAATATGGAAGCAGGCCATGTTGATCCCCATCTTAAAAAAGGCTGAGGCTGACCCAGCAGTATTCAGCAACTACCGGCCTATATCACTCCTCCTCCAGAACAACTGGCCAACTACTTGGAATCCAGACAATTCCTCCACGACTCGCAATCCGGATTTAGATCCGGGTATAGTACGGAGACTGCTTTGTTGGAAGTAACCGAGACTATTCGCGAGTGCGTGGACAGAGGCTAGGTAGCCATGTTGGTGCTTCTCGATCTGTCCGTGGCTTTCGATACCGTCTCACACACCATCTTACTTGACAGACTCCATAACCTAGGGATACAAGATACTCCTCTGGCCTGGATAAGATCGTTCTTAACAGGAAGAACGCAGCAGGTCTGGTGCCGGCCCTTTGTCTCTAAAGATAAAAAACCCCTGAGCTGTGGAGTTCCTCAAGGGTCGGCACTTAGCCCCCTCTTTTTCAATGTTTACCTATCACCACTAGCTAAGGTAATAGAAGCCTGCGGGGTCAGAGTGGTCTCCTATGCTGATGATACTCAGCTAGTATTTTCATTTAGAGATCACTCTGACAATGGCCTATCCAACTTTAAACGCTGCCTCTCTAACATTGTATTGTGGATAACCCTTAACACCCTCAAGCTAAATACTGATAAAACCGAGGTGCTGTTTTTCAACCAAAGGGCCCCACTGCTACCATCTGTGTGGTGGCCGTCTGAGCTCAACCCCCCTCCATCCCCTGTCAAATCTGCCCGGAATTTGGGCTTTCTAATTGACAACAAACTGTCGTGTAAGGCCCAAATCAATAAAGTCACCTCCGCATGCTTTGGCAAATTGCACATGATTAAAAAAATCTTCCCTTATCTCCCCAGATTCTCGAAGGATGATTATTCATGCCCTCATCACCTCCCACCTGGACTATTCCAACAGCTTATACGTGGGAGCTCCAGCCTATCTTATCTACCCGTTGCAGATTGTACAGAACGCGGCTGCTAGGCTGATTTGTAACATCCCCTACCGCCATTCAATAACCCCGCATCTGAAGAAACTCCACTGGCTCCCGGTATCCTCCTGCATCCAGTTTAAAGCCCTGGTCTTGTCCTTCAGGGCACTGAATGGCAGGGGATCAGGGTATCTTAGACGGAGGCTGAAGCTGGTGCACTCATCTCGAGCACTTAGATCCAACCACCTCCACCTGCTGCTCCTCCCCCGTTTCCAACGCTCTAGAAAAGGGGGCAGAGCTTTTGCAGTGTTCACGGCCAAGCTCTGAAACAGTCTATCACTAAGTCTTCGGCTTATCGAATCTGAATCTCTGTTCAGGTGCAGCTTGAAGACATAGCTTTTTTCCAACCTCTAGCCCACTTGTGGTCTTTGCTGTTCTGCTGTCTACAGCGCTGGGACACCCCCGTCGGGCTAGCCGCGCGCTTAACAAATTTCAATAATAATAATAATAAAACTGCATAGTATTGCCTCACAGCACTAGTATTTATGGACCTTGGGAAAGGTGAAGGGTCAACCTTAGGACCCTTACGAATATTGAATGTGTCTCAGTCTAAAGTAGAGAATCCATTCTAACTACATAATCATTCAACATTCAAGATAAACTGTGGCTCCTGCAGCCAAAATTGGGTATTGAAGAGAAGGTCTAATTCTTTATGTGTGAGGTGCATGTCATAGCTATCTGGATGGCAATGTTGTGGATCATATTTAATAATTTAATGTTCCTCTTTTCTCTTGCAAGGTAATCATTGCTGGACCTGATGTATTGAGATTCCTAAATTTGCTATTGAAATAACGTGTATTGTGCAGGAGTCTTTATTTCCCACTAGTGTACATTTTCTAGACCAATATCCCTGTGAATGCTTTGACACACACAATTTGATGTTTACATTTTGTCTGAATTTGTTCATAGCTAAATCTGGGATACAAACGTGTCCTCCAATTTGCTTCGGTGCTCAATTTTCCATTGCCTTGCTAACTGTCAGGTACTAAAGGCATGCGGAAGTTCAATACACACTCATAAGCAGCTTTGCCTGCCAAACAGTCAACTTTCTAAGATGTATTGCCATGTGACTATTGATTGTCAGATCCTCTTTCAGAGCCTGTCCTTTAACAACACTGAAACACACTGCTATTGTTTTGACCTATGCATAAAAACACAAACCACATGCTACGACCAAAAGAAAGTAAACTTATAGATCTAGCGAGGTTTATTGAAACTAAATGTATAATCAATACAGAATTGTTTTTATTTGTAGATGCCACTCAAAAGAGTCCTCGTGGAGTCCCTACTGATTAAAGATACGTAAAGATTTCCAGCAATTTGTCCTGCAGTCTCTCATAAACTCACCAGTAGGAGCAACAGGACTCTTGCAATAGGGCCAGATACACTAAACGTTGATATCCAGATTGGAATGTATAACATTCTGGGCCTCATTTATGAGAAATGACGCATCGCTGCGTGAAAGCAGCGATGCGTCACTGCTCAGTGCGCACTCCTTGCGACATTCCTGATGCGTCATATTTAATGTATGACGCATCATGGCGCAAGGAGTTACAGATACGTCAGTATTTCTGAGGTATCTGTAAGCGCAAAAGTGACACATTGCTGGAGTGTGTCACAAAAGTGACGCAACTCCAGCAATGCGTCCTTTCACATGGGGAAGCCCCATGTGAAAGGGCCTGCGTCAGTCTTACGCCTGCTGTGAGGCAGGTGCAAGATTTTGACGCAATGGCGTCCTAAAAGTGACGCAGTGATTTCTCATAGATTTCACTGCGTCACTTCTACGACCCTTCCTTGCGTCAATACGCCCCCCTTGCATACATTATACCTGGCGCAGGTATAATGTGGCGCAGGGGTTTACAAAGTGACGCATCTACCTAGATGCGTCACTTTATAAATATGGCGCAACAAGGCGCATTTTTTACGCCACTGGTGCGTCACAAAAAGTGACGCACCGGCGGAGTAAAAGTGACGCACAGCCTCATAAATGAGGCCCTCTGTGTCCACTACTCTTACCAGCTTGAAACAGGATGTGCTTCATCAGAATCAGTATACCAGCTATCACAAATCCAGTGCACACTCCATGGTACTCTTTCACCTAACACCAGAGTCAATACTACAATGCACCTGCTCAGTCAAACAATAAAACATTTGCTACTTTTTGTATCTGAAAACCTAAGCTCCACAAATCTCGTACCTTGTCAGAGCACCTTTCTCCTTTTAGCTGCCATATTCCCTTATTTCATACCGATTTTCTGCTTCACTTGCTTCCACAGGTGTGGGCATACAGGAAACACCATTTGTGACATTCTGAAAGGCATAATGTCCACTGCTTTCTTGCTCGACATCTCAGGACAAAAGCCAGTCTATTCTTAACTTCGTACTGCCTCAATTACCTCTTCACATAAAGACTGATTGTGATGTCTTTGACTTCACGTTCTCAACTGTCTGAATCTGCACATTATTTACAAGCCCCTAGGCTTGTAAATGAGGCAATCAGATCCTAACAGTGCAATTAAATGTGGCTCTTTTATGAATGTAGTGTAAAATTCAGAAAAAGTGTCACACTTCTGCATTCCATTAACGCGTTCATTAACTGCATGTGTACGAATGTTTTTAAAACAGACACACTTTAAAAATAAAATGCAACTTTTGAAATAGCTTCCCAATTAAAAAAAGGACCCACTACGAAGAAGCACTACAAATGTAGTAGTTTCGTGTTTGGAAGAGAGCAAGAGAGTAAAAGAACACTGCTCTGCCATTTACCACACAGTGAGCAATTAGCGCACCCTGGCGCGTGTTACCATTTCGATATCTAAATATATCTCAATTGCTAAACGTGTGGCTATATAAAGTATTTTATTATGCCCTGTGTACACTGAACATCTTCATAAGAAAGTAAATGCCAATTTTAATTAGATGGTAATCGAATAGCATCTTTGAGGTTATTATAATGGTTGTTCTCATACAAAAGGTGCTGCAGTCGTTGTTCACTTGGATTGCTGACATTTTCAAAACCTTTTAGTCAAATATCTTTCTAGTTTTCTAGAATGCTTTGAATCATATAGTACAATGGCTCTGTATTTAAATTATGCAGCTCTGAAAAATCAAGTATGAATGCCAATTGTGAAAACCTCCAATACTTTTGAGTTAAACCCTTTTAAAGCAAATAATCTGTTATGATGAAGAGAAACGGTGTTTGTCTACAAAGGGACTTCCAACTTGGAAGCTTACATTGTGTTTTTTATTTTCTTTACAAGAACAAGTCTAAGTATCCTCTCCAAAATAAACATTAGCAATATTGAGTGAAACAACATTGTTAAACGGTTGTGAAACTTTTGTCGGATCCCTTGATTTTTGACCAAAACAATCGCATCCTTTTTAGATTCAGATGGCTTTTCTGTAACCACATACGACACCGCATCAATAAATTTTGGTCGAGCAGTAACGAAGTAAGGGGCATATTATCAAGCCTGTGCGCTAAAATTATCGCTGCTTTATCGGCCGAAAACGGCCGATAAAGCGGCGATAATTTTAGCGCACAGGCTTGATAATATGCCCCGTAGTGTCTGAAGTATTATTCTCATTCACAAAAAAGGAATGTGCAATTTCCATTACAACTGGTTTGCGAATGGGAATGCAATTTGCGATGTGATTTATGTGATGACAGCTAGCATCACAAATTATACATTCAGAAAGGGTTCACAAAATGACTTGCCTAGTGACTAATAAATAGGCTGATACTGGCTGCCAATGCAAGGATGGGGGGGGGGTCTACAAGGAACAGGAGTCCTCCATCGCTGCTTTTGCATTTCCAAACAGAAAACTTTTTGAAAGCAGCCTGTGTCCAGTAAAGGGAACAGTGTAATTTTTTTTTCTTTTTTAATAAAAAAACATGTTTCTCTTTTGGAAAGAAATTGGGGAGAGCAGACAGAAGGGTACACCGTCTGCTTCTAGTGGGGTCACCCCATAAGATTCTCAAAAGGGAAAGGATCCAGAAGACCATTTGCCTTTTGCTAATCAGTTTCCTTTTCCTTCGTGATCACAAACCATTGATACATAGATTACCGATTCGGAGTTATGAAGCAACACCCCTTTTATGTCCCTTCCTAATTGCAACTCGATATGGGTCTCAAATCCCATGTTAGAAGTTGGAAATGCTAACAAATGAGTTTAGTTCATAGGAACGGCCATTTGCAGTTGCAGACCGTGTTGTTTTGCAAATTGTTGGATTTGTGACTGCAATATCTCTTTACACATCAGGCCCATAACTATAATCTACTGAGCGACGCTTGCTAAGATGTAGTAGAAAGATAGTTCTACTCCAGATTGAACTATTGTTTAGTCAATAGGCCTATGATTCACTGAATACATTTAGGGATAATTGAATGTACATCCTATCAAACATGCTTTTCTTTGAAAGATCTATCCACTGTACCAAAATGGTTCTAATAATTAAGCAGCATAGACTGTCTCTTATATAAAAGCGTGAAACAATTATTAGATTTTTTTCACAAAGGCACACACCTATATATGTCCTGTCACAGTCAATGAGTCACATAAGCACACATGCATATGTGACACATAAATATATATATTTGTGCATGGACATTTATATGCACAAATATATTTGTGTGTGTGCGTGTGTGAAAATCCAATCTTTACAAGTCAGTTCTAATTAAATCCTTGACTGGCACTCAAAATTCAGTAAAAGGTCATCCATTCTCAAATGCTAGAATTTCAAAATCATTACTAAGATGATTTAAAATCAATTTTAAGATTCATTGTAAAGTACATAAATAATCCTGAAACAGCATATATTCAAAGGCTACTTTCTGTGTTGGATTATATAATCATTACAGCAAAAAAGACTTTAAATTAGGGCTAAAATGCCATTTGAAAAGAGAGATCTACCCGTAATAGTATCTTAAAGACCCAGAGATTCAAGGCCTAAGCCTTCCTTTCAAATACTTCTAAGTCACCCCTAAGTAGGCCTTATGAGCCCGAAGGCAAGGTGGGTTTAAAAAGTAGGACATGAAGACATGTAATTGTACACCTGTTCTAACAGTGAAAAAAAACTCAAAATCCAATTACACATTAGCAATGTTAGCTGTGCCATAGGAAAGAAATGGATTACATTATTACATTTAATAATGTTAATGTTGTTTTGGTACCAGCTATAAATATAATTCAAAGATTCATATTAATAGATATTTCCAATCGAATTTAATGGCAAATTTGATTTTGTAGTAACTGGGAAGGAAGAGGCACTTTTAGAAAGTTGCCCTTTACCTGTCTAAAACCTCTCGAGGCCCATTTACCCTAACAGCCACCTGGCAGAGGAAAAGCCTATTTGAAGAAGTGTGAAAACAGCTCCCAGAGCATGAGAAAGACCTTGAGTGCAGGGAAGTATTTCTGCTCCTCTGGCAGGATGACTAGCTTGACTGTGCCAAGCAGGATGATGAAGTTCAAAGAGGCCTACCCTGTCACCAGAAAAGATTAATTAACACCTGGGCTGGGCCCTAGTTTGTTTCCCCCAGGCAGGCAGCAGCCCCACTGGGAGAGGAGCTGTTCTCAGAAGTTGTTTGAAGTAACTACATATGAGGAGTTGCTAATTTCCCTGGCCACACCTCTGGGATGGGAACAAAGGCACTCCAGAAAGAGAAAAGAGTTTTGCCATCTTGAATTTGGGCAGAGAGGGACACGGCGAGGTTGTTCACAGAAGGGCATACATAAACCACTGTTAAAATGAACAGAGTTATCCCTAGAAGCCTTTTACCTATTGATTAGTAAGGGTCCAGGTGTCACCACAACTCACAAGCTAGTGCCAGTCATAAATGTGGCACTGCTGGGCACCTTATCCAGACATCACTGGACCTGTCTCCTGGTGTTGAGACCTTTGAGGCGGCCTAAAAGACTGGGCCTGCTCCCACTCGTACCCTTGTACTCACCAGAAAGATGTGGACTGAAAAAGTCAGTTGGCTGACCTCCTGCTAAGCTACAGGCATACTTTGCAAGAAGCCATTTTCCTGAAGAGCTGCGCAAACTAGTTCCAGCCGGACCTGTCCTGTACCTTACTGGTGGCTTATGCTAGAACTAGTCATGACCCCCAAGTGCTGTTCCTGAGGAACTTTGACTCTTGGAAGTTTCAAAGTGTACTGTACTTCTTCTAACATACTGAAAAACCTGGAACTTACATAATTCTGGCTACAAAAGACCTTAGGAGGACCAGGACAGGCTTGCCAGGTTAATGTGACCAGGGTGTCTTGCTGCTGGGTCCAGGAATCAGGATGCTCACAACTCTAGTTGTCCACAGCAACAAATCGATTGCAGGGGACTTCACGAAGAAGGTATCTGGCCGCATGGAGCTCTGTTCAGCTGCCACAAGCAGCCTTACTCTCCTGGAGGGATTGAAGCTCCAAAAAAGTAACTAAGTCAGAATGTAGAAATCTTCTCCAGGAGATGGCGCCAAAAGTAACTGGGTGCTTCCTCGGGTGTAAATTTTGAATTTCTCTTGCTCAGAGTTCTCTTGCTACAAGTCAACAGCTTTAATGTCACCTTATCTGATGGCTATCCACCTTCTGGTGTCCTTCTTGTTCACATCCCACTGCCTTTCTGTGATCAAATTTTTGATGACAGTTTCAGAGACTGGCTCCAAAGATAAACATTCAACCCGGTCGAACCTGATTTCTGTATCTGACTTGTGCTCCATCACAGTCAGCCTTATATTGTGCTTAGGTCCAGGAGAAGCATAAACAGATATCTGCAGTTTGCACTTAACACTTTTTGGGGCTTTTTTTATTTAAAACTTTAAAAATGTATACTTCCATTTCCCCTTATTCTTGTTGTTTTGGTGTAATTATATATATTACATTATTCTCTATTTGTAAGCCTTGCCTGAGACAGCACAGACACTGTTGCTTATGATAAACTGTTGTTTGTGCAAAAAAAAACTAAAAATGGGGCTTGTAGCCTAAACATTACTTACCATTGATGTTTTCCTTCAATAATCTCATTTCCCTGCTTTTCATTGGTCAGCAGCTCAGTTTCATGTTCTTATTCTATTTCCTTGATGGAGCATGGACCAAGTACTGATTATTGATTTATTAGTGTCCATTAACTACTCAAGCTTGGATTGAGCCACTTCTTATTTTACATATATATACACACCTCTCTCTGAATACCAGTGTTAGAAATTGGGTTTCTGGTTGGCAGAGGTCCACTTGCAAGGGCCCAGGACTGGGTGGGCATCACTTGCAAGACTCTCAGAGAGTTAAGGTGCTGTAGCAGGGTTAGTTGGAAGTCGTTGGTGTCCCTGAGACTTCAAAACAGGAAGCAAACCATCAAGTCCTTGGAGTAACTTTGGGTTCTGGGTTGAAGAGATGCAGGTCCAGTCCTTATCACTCCCAGGCAACGAGGTCAGAACAGCAGAGCAGGAGTCCAGCAGAGTAGCAGTCCGGCACAGTGGCAGTTCATTCAGCAGTACAGTATTCTTTCTTCATGGCATAGTATACACAGGTCCAGAAGTGTTCTGAAGTAGTGGCGTCTGAGTCCTGTACTTATACCCAGTTGGGCCTTTGAAGTGGGGAACATTTCAAAGAGATGCCTTTGAAGTGCACAGAGTCCCTGCCCTTCCTGCCATGGCTCTGATCTCCCTATAGGGGGCTAAGCAGTCCTTCATGTGGGGATAGGACACAGCCTATTCAAGTGTAAGTGTAAGGCTGTGCCCAACTCCTCCCTCCCATCCTGCCCAGGATAGTTCGTTGGGATGTGGATGGCACATCAAGTCACATCTAAGCTCCCTTTGTGTAGCTGTCTAGAGGGAATGCTTTATTTTTCATTTAAAGAACACATGGTGGCAGGAGAACATTAGACATATAATATACACAGAAAAATTATACAATACAGTAAAATAAAATTTAGTTGGAAAGCAAACGTTCAAATGGTGCCCAGTTCTTAGAGGCAATCAAACGCCTTCTACTCCCTCTCAACACCTGAACCGACGTCTCCAATTTATGCCATGCGAGCATCCTTGCCTTCCAGTGACAAAAAATGGGCGGTTCAGCACTAAGCCACTGTGATGTAATACAAAGTCTGATCATGCCCATTGCAATAAACAAAAAAGCATGAATATATCTTGTTCTTTCAGAGGCCATTGAATGTTCGTAGCCAATTATTATTAACTCCGCTGAGATCTTAACAGGGGTTTTAATTACCTGATTAATGAAGGCTTCAATTACGTTTATGAAAGAACGTAACTCAGGGCATGCATAAAACATGTGAACAGAATCTGCAGAAAAAAGTTTACATCTTGCACAAGAAGATCCTTTAGCACCTCTGTCAACCCCCCCAGCTAGCTAATTTGGCCGGAGTATGGTAGAGATTAAACATTGACATATAACTTTGAGTACGGAGCGTACCTGAGACCAAGACAAACCTGGCTAATTCCAATGAAGATATTAGATCTACAGATAAAACCCCAAATTTACCTGCCCATTTACTATTCTGAACCTCTAAGTCATCTGGGAGTTGAGCAAGAAGACACTGATACAGTGCCCCTATTTTGGATTTTCTTAATATTAATTCCACCATAATAATCTTATCAAACATGTTAGGACTGCTTGGGAGATTCTTGTCAAGGAAACTTCTGAGCTGTAAATATTTTTACAAATGATTAGATTGTAAATGAAACTTCTCTTTCAAATAAGAGAATGAAGCCATCTGACCTAGGTGGGCCAGATCCCCAATTTCCTTCAAACCAGCAGAGCTCCATTGAATAATCACACCCTCTTGAAATATTGGAGGTAATAATCCTGGAGCATTGAATGGAGTGTAATAATTAAACTTTGAAATATGACAAAAGCGGCAAATTTTTTGCCAAATCGAAAATAGGGCCCAACAGACCTTAAATTTAGTTTTTTTGAAATAGCTTGGTTCAAGAACCCGGGTTAAAACTCCTTTGGTAGCATCGCCAAGCGATATTGCATATATTAAGGGAGACATATGCAGGGGAATCTCAGCTGAGTCTCCCAACAAAGGGACGGCAAAATGTTGTAGCAAAGCAGCCCAATAATAATATAACAGATTCAGAACTGTCCAACCACCCCGCTCGCGTGGTAGGCAAGTCCATTTTGCCGCCCTTCTTGGTTTACGATAACCCCACAAGAATCGCTGGCATATCCTTTCTGCCCGTATTAATGTTGCCTTAGGAATTAAAAGCGGAATAGATCTAAAAAGGTATAGGAATTTCGGAAGGACAAACATCTTTAAGATATTACAACGACCAAATAAAGAGAGATGTAGATGATCTAATCTTTCTAACTTGGCATGAAGTGAAGCAATTATGGGGGAGTAATTCAAATCAGGGATCTGATCTTCATTAGCCGAAATTTGAACACCTAAGTATGTAGCTTCTGAAACTATAGACAACTGTGAAAGGGGCATAGTTATTGATTGTACAGTTTGCGTCTTTGCGACGTTTAACTTATAGCCAGAGATAGCACCAAATCGTCCCGCAAGAGTCTCTAATGCAGCAAACGATACAGCGATATTGTCAGTTAATACTACAATATCATCAGCATATGCCAATGCCTTATATTCAACTCCCTGAACCCTGACGGGAGGAATGGCCTGGGACCTTTCTATCATACTGAGGAAGGGATCGATAAACAAGGCGAAAAGAAGGGGAGAGCAAGGACAGCCTTGTCTAGTCCCCCTACTGATGGAAAAATACTCTGACTCCTTCCCTGAGATATGGATTGCGGCAGAAGGAGCTAGATATAGAGATTGGAGGGCCTGAATAAAGTTCACAGAAAATCCCTTTCAACGTAGCACACCCCACAGATATCCCCAGGAGATCCTGTCGAACGCCTTTTCGGCGTCCAACAGGATCACCCCAAGAGGAGAACTAGTGGCCTCAGCCCAGTGCCCAGAGTCCTAAAGCCAACAAGAACAAATTTAACAAAAAGAAGAGGAGGAAGGCAAAATGTGTGGGGGTGGCCCTGCAGAAAGAGCCATTTCCAACAACCAGCATCCCCCACAAAGCAACTCCTTTTTATTGTAGCGATTCTCTTATAATCATCCTCTATGCACGCAATGTGGATGTGCCTGGCATTGGGAAAACACACACTGTAGGCAAATTACCTTAGGAAATGAAATCTTTCATATTTACCTTTAAATAAAGTAAGATTAAAACAAATGTGGACAGTTGTCTGAAAAGATTAGTGCCCTGCTCTTATCCAGGAGCTTTGCACGCAGCAGCGTCAGAGTTTGCTGTAACAACGCTAACAAGGCCCGAGGCCATGACCGTGCTGGATTCTCCTTGGCAGTGAGCAACTGTGCCAATGTGCTCCAGCCCAAGTGACCACTTGAGTAAGGAACTCCAAAAACACAAAGCTTTATTGAGCATGAGTGTTGATAGAGGTCAAAGGGCAGAACTATACAGGAGACACAGACGGGTACTGAACTCTTTTAAAATAATCATATAAATTAACTGCTTCTATGAGTGCTAAAAATTATCATTATCATTACAATCCCTTGATTTCAGAGAGCACTTCATACAACAGTTGGTACTGAGATATTCATATAAATGAACAGTTGAATACACATTTTTTATCACCTCTACACCTAGAAAATGAGCGTTTTACAGTATAAGATGATAGTAAAGATGATGTGGCGTTACTACCAGCGTTGCTGACTTTGGAACTGGGGAACCAGGTTTGAGTCTTGGTGTTGGCTCAGTATCATGTGATTCTGGGCAAATCAGGTAAATCCCCTGTGCCTAAAAAATGAATGTGACCTTGTATAATGTAACTTGTGCTCATGTAAAGTGTTCTAATACCTTTGGATCCAGTTTACACTAAAAAAAACTGTAAAACATTGATGCTATATGATATCTTATCTTAACAAAAATTTATAAAGCGCTCGTACACCCGGGGGTTTCATGGCGCTGACCAACAGAAACTGAAGGACTGCAACTCAAAAGGCTGAGAGAAGGTTACGCCAAGGTCTGAACGAATAGCCAGGTTTTAAGGTGCCGCCTAAACTGAAGAAGAGTGGAACAGGAACGAATCTCCAGGGTGAGAGAATTCCACAGTTTAGTGGCAAGCGTAGCGAACCTGCGCCCTCCCTTTCGTTAGATGCGTTGGATGATATGATACACACATCCTTCCTCCATGCTTCTAATAACCGCCAGATTTCACAAAAATACTTCTTCACAGCAGTATAACCATCCGGGTCATTATTCATACTATACAAATCTTAAACTGTGAGTCATGCCAAGAAGCACTCCTTCACAGAAGCTCAAATCGCTTTCAAGGCTCAGGCGCTACTACAGGTCCAGTCCTGTCATCCTGAAGATACATCATGTCTACATGGATGGATATTTACGGTTACTCCAACCTAGAGGTGGGTGAGCCAACATATTTACATGGAGAACCAGCTATACCTGAACCAAGGGTCTGGTTAGGTTCAAACAGGCGTGGCCAGACATACAGGGGCAACAGAAGGGTGGAAGGACCAACGGAGGCACCACCAGACTTTATAATGTCTATCGTCATCTTGTCCTAACACAGCCTTCGGAATCTGAACGGTCTGTACTGAGCTGTGCGTTGAGTTTTGTACCCACCACTACACCTCATGTTTTCTCCATAAAAATGTTTCTGTAAGGTACGCCGCAGACTTTTTTTCTCTCAAAATCCATACTCTGGATACAATGAAGCAACAGGCTTACAACCACCCTCTATAGTTACTCCTCAGGCACAGATGATCCCACCAGAATTAATTACCTTTGAGAAAATGGCTATTTGAAATCTAGATAGATTAAGTGTACAACAGAAATATATAAAATACAACATAACCCAGGATGAGAGACGGATCGTACAAACTTTACACATGAACCCAAACATAGCAATAAAACCAGCTGATAAGTGTGGAGGGATCGTAGTTTTAGATACTGAGACCTATTGTACTGAAGTATTGAGACAACTGGGAAGCAAAGCACATTATATCAGACTGAAAAAACACCTACTTAAGGACATCCAGACACTTATCCAAGCATTAAAGAAGGTTTCTTGAGTAGAAATTAGGTAATCTTCCTGAATAAAAAAACATCCCAGTTGTCCCAACATTTACCCATTGCCCAAAATATATAAAGACCCTGTCAATAGTCCAGAGAGACCAATTGTGTCAGGATGTGGTTCAAATCTACAGCCACTCTGTCACTATGTGGATATTTTGCTTAAACCCCTTTGTACCCAAAACCAAGGCTTATATCAGGGACAGTATGGATTTTATTAATCGGATTGAGGCCCCCCATTTGACAGTGAAGAGCAGACACTGCTCACTCTAGACATTTAATCATTATCAAAAACATACCTCAACAGAAAGCATTATAGGTGATTTTGTGGAGTTCCGAAAATAGAGACAAACGGGTCCACTAATCCTCTGACTTTGTTACTACACTGACTTGAATTGTCCTACATGTAACTTTTTTAAATTTCAAAATCCCTTCTCCTTTTGAAAGAAAAGCATAGCAATTGGAGCAGGATTCGCTCTAGATCTAGCACATTTGTTAGAGGATGGTGGGCATGAGGATAATAACATTGGCAACAGATCAATGAAATGATTTTTATTGAGTTTTTTTTTGTGCTGTGGCAAAATTATAACAAATTAGGACCAATTGAACATCAGTAGTTCTTTGGATTTAATTTCTATTTGGCATGTTTTACTCCTATCTGCCTGATCAGGTTAATGGTGTTTCTTCAAAACCCATAAATCAACAACCTTGACTTTTTGAAACGCTAATCTTTTTTGAATTCCTCTACTTTTATCGCCCTCAATAAAATCCAAATTACTCTTTTACTAAAAGTAATTGATCACACCTCTTTGATTCTAAAACAACTCAAGTGCTTTGCAAGGATCAAATGTAAAATTTAAAATTCACTTTCTTTCCTACAAAGCCATCTATCTAGCTAAATCATCCTCCATATTTAGTCAGCCTGGTTTTGATATGAGCAAAAACAACAGTTGATGGACAGAATGCAGAACATTCACCTCAGTGCAGAGATATGGGCCTAAATCCATAGTTTTTTGCTCACCACACCATCCCATTTCAGACATGGCCATATGCAAATCAGCCTTGACCCTGTGCCTCATGGGAACAGTCCAGCCCGAACTGCCAAGTCATGTCTTCCCTGGACCAGAATCAAGCATCCTAGGACCGGTTTCTGGCTATCAGCCGTCTTCAGCCAGGATAGCTTGACTCCTATGGCGTGGAGAGCATGGGACTCACGTCTGAGCATACCCGTCCCACTCGGGGTGACAAATGTAAAAACAACAGTTGATGGACAGAATGAAGAACAATGTCATACATTCACCCCAGTGCAGAGATCTGGGCCTAAATCCATCGTTTTTGCTCACCACACCACCCTACTTCAGACATGGCCATATGCAAATCAGCCTTGATCCTGTGCCTCATGGGAACAGTCCAGCCCAAACTGCCAAGCCATGTCTTCTCTGGACCGGAATCAAGAATCCTAGGACCGGTTTCTGGCTATCAGCCGTCATCAGCCAGGATAGCTTGACTCCGTGGCGTGGATAGCACAGGACTCACGTCTGAGCATACCTGTCCCACTCGGGGTGGCAAATGCAAAAACAACAGTTGATGGACAGAATGCAGAACAATGTCATACATTCACCCCAGTGCAGAGATCTGGGCCTAAATCCATCGTGTTTTTGCTCACCACACCATCCCAGTTCAGACATGGCCATATGCCAATCAGCCTTGATCCTGTGCCTCATGGGAACAGTCCAACCCGAACTGCCAAGCCATGTCTTCCCTAAACCAGAATCAAGCATCCTAGGACCGGTTTATGGCTATCAGCCGTCTTCAGCCGGGATAGCTTGACTCCTGTGGCGTGGAGAGCACGGGACTCACGTCTGAGCATACCCGTCCCACTTGGGGTGACAAATGCAAAAACAAAAGTTGATGGACAGAATGCAGAACAATATCATACATTCATCCCAGTGCAGAGATATGGGCCTAAATCCATCGATTTTTTGCTCAGCACACCACCCCAGTTCAGACATGGCCATCTGCAAATCAGCCTTGACCCTGTGCTTCATGGGAACAGTCCAGCCCGAACTGCAAAGCCATGTCTTCCCTGGGCGGGAATCAAGCATCCTAGTACCGGTTTTTTGGCTATCAGCCGTCTTCAGCCAGGAAAGCTTGACTCCTGTGGCGTGGAGAGCACAGGACTCACGTCTGAGCATACCCGTCCCACTCGGGGTGACAAATGCAAAAACAACAGTTGAATGACAGAATGCAGAACAATGTCATACATTCACCCCAGTGCAGAGATCTGGGCCTAAATCCATTGTTTTTTTGCTCACCACCCCACCCCAGTTCAGACATAGCCATATGCAAATCAGCCTTGACCCTGCGCCTCATGGGAACAGTCCAGCCCGAACTGCCAAGCCATGTCTTCCCTGGACCGGAATCAAGCATCCTAGGACCGGATTCTGACTATCAGCCGTCTTCAGCCAGGATAGCTTGACTCCTGTGGCATGGAGAGCACAGGGTGTCTTCAGCCAGGATAGCTTGACTCCTGTGGCATGGAGAGCACAGGACTCACGTCTGAGCATACCCGTCCCACTCAGGGTGACAAATGCAAAAACAACAGTTGATGGACAGAATGCAGAACAATGTCATACATTCACCCCAGTGCAGAGATATGGGCCCAAATTCATCGTTGTTTTGCTCAATACACCACCCCAGTTCAGACATGGCCATATGCAAATCAGCCTTGACCTTGTGCCTCATGGGAACATTCCAGCCCGAACTGCCAAGCCATGTCGTCCCTGGACCGGAATCAAGCATCCTAGGACCGGTTTCTGGCTATCAGCCGTCTTCAGCCAGGATAGCTTGTCTCCTGTGGCTTGGAGAGCACAGGACTCATGTCCGAGCATACCCGTCCCACTCGGGGTGACAAATGCAAAAACAACAGTTGATATGAGGCGGTCAATGAAGACTAAAGGCAAAAGACAATTGTTCACAGAAACCAATGTCTGGAACTCACTCACTGCACAGCTTAGAACCTAATCTACCCTTCTGTCTTTCAGAAAGAGATACAAAAAACTTCTCATTTCAACATATTCTAAAATACACTTTCTCCTCCAGCTATCATAACCTGAAACAGCCATCCCTCCAAACCCAAAGGTTTTAAAATCGAATTGCTTTTTTGTCCCCCATTTGAGTTCTAGATCTGAATTACCTATTTATTAACTGCAGGTTAGAAGATGTGTTTAACTACGTACGGTGCATATGATTATGTATATTTAAAGTGCACTAATACCACTTCGTGCAGAAGTGCTACATACAACTGGTAAAATAAATAAAACAAACGGAAAGGGCATTATATTCTGCCTAAGAAATCTAGCTGTGATATAAATGATTTTATCTTGCCTTCTTTACTGCAATCAGTGGAGGTCCCAACCCAAGCAATGAGATGTGCAGAAGCTTGTGCTAAGTTAAAGGCTATGTCGAACAAAAACGTTCTCATACCTTCCAGAAAGAGGGAGAGACTAGCCTGCCCAGATGTATAGAATATTACAAAGCCTCTCAGGTAGAGATTCTGATGGACTCTAGTGCTAATGAAACTGAAAGAGATCGGTCTTCATAGAACAAGACATTTTGAAACAGTCATTGTCAGGTTTAATGTGACTCCTGAAACAATACTAATCTGTTTCCTCGGGCCATTTTCTGGGGTCTTTTCAGACATATCCTTCTGAGTGTCACATGGGGGTGTAGTGACCAGCTCACCTGCACCGTTTCCTCGTATACTCAGAATCCGCGCTTCATGCCAGGCCAAATTGGGATATGTTTCATAAGGTGAAATAATGGATGATGCAGAACGAAAAGAGAATGAGTGAAACACTTGCTCAGTGCACTTTCTTTTAGAGGATCTCTCTTCTTCCAGATTAGAGGGAGCGCTAGGAATGAGCAAGTGGTGTCGAGTGTAAGGGAAGGTATGGAGCTACTGGAACAAAAGATGTATATGAGACATGCTACGAAGAGAGGCAGGTAAGCAATTTCATAGGTTGGGGGCTGTCACTGCAATGACTCTGCCTCTTAGACATACATGCCTGGAACGAGGAACCTTAGCAGTAGTGCAGATTGGAGAAATGAGCGGGGGCTAGATAACATGGTTTGACGGCTGAATGAAGGATTGTGATCTGCAGGAGCGACTGAGCCATGGGGCAATTAATACGTGTGCATTACAGCATGTGGTCTCTTATAGACTTATATTCCAATTGAATGAGTGACTGAAGTCTGGCTTGATATTCCATGTGCTCAAGTATAGTAAAGACTATGAAAAGAACCAGGGAGGAAATACAGATAGTAAGAGAAAATCTAAAATTTTAACTCGCTGCCAACGTGGAGATAACATAAAGATTTTCCATAAATTACACTGCAATCCAGTGAGGACGAATCATGTACAGCTGGTGTAACACTCTAGTCAAGATAAAGACATGTACAGACATCCGTACAGACGTTGAAGAGGCTGTGGGAAAAGAAGGAACCTCTTACACATCTGGTTTTAATGTCAAAAATAAATTACACAGTGTAATGATTTAAGAACAACAGCTGGGAAATAACTAGGGATTGCTTACCCATTTGCCCTTTTATACTGTTGGGAGCCGAGAGAAGGGGGAAGAGGTCGCTGCTAAAGGCTGTGTAAAAGCTTATGATTATAAAACTGGTGATTAAGAATTGTGGAGTAGAGAAAAAGACCTAAAGTCTCAATGTTTCTAAAAAAGATGGATCATACTACAAATGGAAAAAAGAATGTACTGTTTGTGTGGGGGGCGATAAAAACGTTAATCATAAATAGGGACTGTATCTGAACTACATAGCAAGAGAAAATAGACAGGTAACATACTCGATGTGTATTATAGCAATCCAATTGTTTTCCTGAAAATATGATTCAGTTTTAGCATTTATTGTGATAGACAATCATTCACCCAAATGTGGGTGGGCAAGGGGAAAAGTGTCCTCTAAAATACGCTTGCATATTTCAAACTTAAGGGAGCGCACGTGGGTATGGAACATCTTACATGCATAAACAAATCAAGTAAGACTAGTGGACACACCCACCAACAACCTAAATGAAACTAGCAGTTGAGCACAGAAGTGTTACGGAGAATGGCAACGAATCCAGATGACATAAGGCTGACACATATATACAGGTAAGTAAACATTGTGGCCCAGCACCATGTAATCCAGACAAGATCCAGACAGGAGGCACATGAAACAGCTGCTGCAATTGATATCCACATGAAATAAATGTCCCTACCTGATACTCTGCAATATTATTGGGAAAAAAATATTAATTTTCATGATTTGGTAAAATTTTGGATTGGACACAATTACAGGTTTAACAGTGTGGGTGTGCTGACTCTTTCACTTGCATAATCTGTACATAGTGGCGTCTAGATTGTATGGCCCAGGACATTGTCAGATGAAGGAAGGTGTTGACCTCGAGAATAGATGAGGTAGTGTGTTCCTGCAGATACGATTCAAACAACATTGCAAAAATACAGCCAATAAGAAAAAAGAATCGCCTCAAAAAAGGGAATACGAGATTAGTAATTTAGAGAAAATCATGAAGGTTTATGAAAAAATGAATGAGGCTAAATACAGAAGGCAAACTATTGTTCAGTAAATCAATCGTATGACAGGAAATACATTGCCATAAAGGCTCTAAGCAATAGAAATAAATTCAACAATTATCAAAATCAGAAAACAGCCTAAAAGCAAAATATACAGCAAAACGAGAAATTCGGGCAGATTAACTAGTAGACACCAAACTGATCTGTATCGCCCCCATATTTAGGTATTTTTAATAATGAATTTCACCATAGAAATCGATGAACAAACTGATGAATGAGCACATGTATACTTTCATTAGCAAATCGCAATTCCGAACTATACAATGTCATATAAAAACCACTAACCCATTACATGAATATGGATTTGCCCCTTCTCATCGGCGGTGGCAAAGCAAATGTGTTACAAAACAGTGGAAAGACTCATAGATGTTCCGACTACAGTGTGCAAACAGGAAGAGAAATGTATACAGCGAAGGCTTCTTACAGAGTTCTCGGAAAACAGCATATTAATACAAAACAAGCAGTGCACATTTTGCTGTGTGTATGTGGAATGAGAGAATCTAAAGACATTATGAGACAGCAGCAGCCATATTTCCACGATAGGGTTGAGCCCTAATTGAGTTTAAGATAGAAACATGTACTTCTCAATGACTCAGTGTTTTTGTTTCACGTGAAATAGATTCATATTTATATCTGCATACAATTATATTCATAAAATAACTCCCACAACAGCACACCAAGCAATTCTTCATAAATGGCCATAATACAATGAAACTCAAACAGTGAATTGAACACAACCAGAAACGAGTATCAGGTACAGAACCTCACTCATCCACTGATCTAAACGACAGTTAAGGGCACCCACAAAGCTGCAAGGTTGCACAATATTGCAAAGACGTAGCAGACTAAATCGCATAGTCCAGTTACGTGTTCTATAACATGCCATTCATTGTGATGCAGCTGCAACCAGATGCGAGCAGCATAATAAGTATCACACATTAACTAAGGTTCTTCATTCCTGTTCACTATATTCATAATCATGTTCTTCAAGAATGCCAGTTAAGGTAATTATATAGGGGTTTTAACCACACGAGTGGAAGCTGCAGCACACATGAATATCAATGGCAGGTCATAAATTGCCACCCTAATTGGAGTGAGTGAGCAAATTAGGCATGTAGGGGAAGAATCTCACACTGAGCTAAATTTGAAAACACCATTCAAAACGAACAATCTAAAGTTCAATTCTCAAATAAATATTCTGACAAACAATACGTTTTAGACGGTTATCAAGAAACACTCACGGAATATTCAATGTTCTTTCATTGTATGCAAGCAAGCTTTACCCTCCCTAAACAGTAAATTTTTCCTTAAAATTGAGACTAGATTAAATTGGTTTACAGGCAGTCCAAATATCTATGCATACGATTTTTCATGGCATTCTATCAAATTTCGAAATGGATGTAGCATCCTCTTTAAATATTTGTATTATCCTCTTCTTGTTTCCATTTTGCCTTATCTAATTAGATTCTCAGACTCATAAAATGAATGGGATTGTACTCAGATGGTGCAAGATTTTTAATTGAACATTTTCTAAAATCTCACCATCTCTGGGCATAGATAACAGAGCTGCCCTACGAGTTAGACAATCCTACAAGACAGACATCAAACATGTATCTTAGGTTACACAGTTTTCCTGGCTCAAAGCAAAGAGAGCAATAGTGGTATCACACACACATTCACAGAAGAGGCCTCTAGGGTATAGCAGGGCTTATTTTCTATGTAAAATGACCACTGCGTGGAAGTTTTGGACTAGCTTGGTCAGCCGCTCATGTGCCTGCCTAACTTCATGGTGTGAAAAAACCAAGGGGCCTCATTTATGAGGCCGTGCGTCACTTTTACGCTGCCGGTGCGTCACTTTTTGTGACGCACCAGCAGCGTAAAAAATGCGTCTTGTTGCGCCATTTTTAAAAAGTGACGCATCTAGGTAGATGCGTCACTTTTTAAACCCCTGCCCCACATTATACCTGCGTCAGGTATAATGTATGCAGAGGGGGCGTTCCCCCGCCAAAAGCCTCGTAATAGTGACGCAGTGAAATCTATGAGATTTCACTGCGTCACTTTTAGGATGCTGTTGCGTCAAAATCTTGCGCCTGCCTCACAGCAGGCGTAAGACTGACGCAAGCCCTTATGCGTCACTTTTGCGCTTACAGATGCGTCAGAAATACTGATGTATCTGTAAGTCCTTGCGACATGATGCGTCATACATTAAATATGACGCATCATTGGTGTCGCAAGGAGTGCGCAGTGAAAAGTGACGCATCGCTGTTTTCACGCAGCGATGCATCACTTTTCATAAATGAGGCCCAAGGAGGGTTTGGCTAAAGCGCAGCAAGGCTGCTCCACAATAACATTAAACAAAACCGGTTGCCAATATTGCACAATTATTTCAACTTCAATTCGAGGCACAATGAACAAAACAATTGACCTCGAAGAACCACTCTTTCCGTTTGATTTTAATCATCAACTTTTTCATCAACTTTTGCAAATAGATACAATTACACTTTTTCAATTTTAAAGACTTTTTGTTAGAGGTCTTCAACGTTGCAAATTCAAATATACAAAATCGCTATCAATTCTCTATACTGGAGCCCCATTTGGAATTGAATAAACATTCACTCTCTAAAATAAACTGTATTCACAACATACATACCGTGACAGAATGATACATTTATTACACTAATCCACACATCAATCCATACAACCACATCACATATACACAGAAGTGCCACCCTGGGATAACTTAAAGAAACCTTTTTACTGGTGAACACACTTTTTAATTCAATATTAAATAAACAGCAAAACCTTATTTACAGTATAAGGCCATCTGCCCAATCAAATGTAATCCCTAATTTAGCAACTGAGTACAATCAGATTGGCCTAAGCAAGACAATGGTCTAGGCGTTTCGAATCTCCCATATATACGAGATTCTTCTCAGGACCAACAGTTTCTGAAAGACAAAAACAAGAACTCTCTTACTTGATATACTCTACACACCTCCCCCATCGTCTGAAAAGCTCTCACAGCACTAACTCTCTCACCTTTTTGTCAATGGAAAGTGGATACCTGTCAGTATCTATGAACATAAAACAATGTATTGGTTTCCATTTTCAACGTTCAATTTCCGTTATGGAATGTGGGAAAAGAAACAAGTTGCTCTTACTTGTTTGCACGCATCGTGGACAGGGTAAAACTCTGCGAACTCCACTGGCAGAGCGCAATTCTTTCTCATCCCAAATAAAAATAGGACCCACTACTGGACCTGCGGAAGAACTCACGGAGGACCACCTGCTGCTGTGACCTGCTGAGCAAGACTACCACAGCACCTGGGAAAACAGTTTTGCTGTCTGGTGTCCCCCTGGACCCCTTAGAGGCCTATCCTACTGATGACCCATGCATCTTCTGCTGAACCCAGGTTTACCAAACTGACTCCATGGGATCCTAGCCTCCTTTTCAGAGCCACAGGGACACCAGAGGCTCCCACCATCTTTAACCTCCACTTGGACCGAGCCTGAGTGAGTCCTTAAACCCAAAGAGGTGTTCCACAAGGACTGAACCCTTGGATGTTGTGCTAAAGGTGCACCTATGGCCAAATCTGCTCTATTAACTGGGACAACACCCGGACCAACCAATCTGCCAAAGGTGCATCGCCAGTCGAATTGAATTTGCAGATTCTCCCTCTGTGTTCTTCTCCATAGCAGCAAATCCTTTTTAATGGTCCTTCGCCAAGGGGGCATCTGGCCACGTGAAACTCTCTTCAGCTACAGTCCTCTATCTTGTCCCACTGGAGAATTTCGACTTCCATTTCTGAGAATAAGTCCAAACATAGAAATCTATTCAGCGACTTCGACCCTATGCCATCCGACAATGACGCTCTCTCCTTGGAAACCTCCTTGGCCTTGCCCTGCTAAACTTTACCTTCTCAGACACTTTTTCTCACAAATACTTCCGAAAGTAAGCATTGACCAGGCCCAATTCACTTCTTGTATCTGAACTGCTTCCCATTGTAGTCATGAAAGATGGTCCTAGACCTATATTTTTTATTCAAACAAATTAGTCACATAGTATTATTTCATAGGAATTATTCCTTAGCAAAACACATAAAAAAAGGCCCAGTCTATACACACAAATAGTACATACTCATCAGTAGTTCAGAACATAATGTGCACTAGAAACATATTCATTTATTTTGATATTTACAAATTCATAAAAGACTATGTACACAGATCAAAGAGAGAAATATTGCCAGGTGCAATACAGAATGCAGAAAGTTGTGCTCATGTGAAAAAGGGAAAGATAATTATAAAAGAAAAGAAAAGTCAAATACTTCCAAATAGCAACAAGAAGGTACAATTCCTTACAAAAGGAAACCTGACCTACAAGCTTTGTCAAAACAATTATTGTTCAGAGTAGCACAGTAGGGGGACGGCGTAAAGGAAAAGATTCAGGTTTCACAAAAAAGGGGAAAAAGTCGACGTTTCGACCCTAGCACATTGGTGGGACGATTAACACCTCAGCTGCGGGTCTTCATCAGGACAGGGAATAGAGTAAGGAACCTGGGGAAGAGCCAAAATGGAAAAAATCATCAGGCCAAAAATCTATAAAAATAATAAATTATTTCTAAAAACGTTATCCAATTAATGGGTAGGGTACATTACCTCAATTGAGGAAAAGCAATGTCCCACGTTGGTGAGCCACCTAAGGATAGACAAAACGCAAAAACGGGCTAAGCGCCAACATACCAGATAATGGCACTAAAGTAATTATATACACTGCTCATTCCCAATAATGAGGAAAAGCAGCAAAAAGTCAAGGGCTCACCAATGAGTGATGTACTCCACCATGAAATTGAATATAAACGTATTAACTGTCCTCACTCTATCAATGACGAGGTGTATCCAACAAAGGAAATTAATTCCACAAGCTACACTACAAACAGAGTTAAGGAACATAATTATAAAAACATACCTAATTCCGTTCTCCACGCAAAGGCACGGGTCTCCATAGGGCTCATAGTACTCCTAAAACAAAACCAGGACAGCATATAACGGGACGGCATCTCAAAGCACGAGATTGCCGACTTCCGCGATAGTGATACAGAATAGGGAAGATTATAGATCAGATTTCTGTTCACAATTGGCGGTGGTAGGAAACTATAGGAAACTAACTACAGATCCAACTAGAGAGATTGCAGCCTCCATTAAGGCCATTACAGATATGGCATTGATGGAGGGGTACATTACAAAACATGAATGTGAATATTTGAACAATTCTCACCCTAGACTTCCAACGACATATACGCTCCCCAAGGTGCACAAACACCTCGGGAATCCCCCGGGGAGACCTATTATATCAGGTTGCGGCTCATTACTTGAGCCTCTGTGTAAGTTTATCAATGTATTTACTAAACCCATTGCTAAAGGAACAACATGCAGGCAATTAAGCTGGTAGACGAACTACGTTTTGAACAGGAAAGAGATTTGTTGGTTACTATGGACATTACATCCCTATATACTAACATCTCTCAGGAAGCAGCACTTGATGTTATCAATAAGGTTTTAGAAGAAAGGCCTAGACCACATAAAATACCATCGAGTTTCTTAATAGATCTCCTTAGGATCACGATGCAGAAGAATTTCTTTTACTTTGATGGAGATTATTGGGGTCAGACCAACGGAGTGGCTATGGGGGCAAGTTTTGCCCCGGATCTGGGAATAATATATATGTAAATGTAAACGTAGTGTATTTTGTAAAGTGCACAGCAGCCCCAATGGGGCGTCCCGGCACTGTATAACGCTGGGGTACTCTTCCTGGCTCTCCCTGTGAGATGCAACTAATGTAAGAACATTATAGCTAGAGGAGAATATCAACAAGGCCTGTTAATGAATATACCTCTATGTATGTGGAATGTATCAATCTGATAAATAGATCACCCTAATTTTAGTGATGTGTACACATGAATGAAATTAGCAAAAGAGATTTATTTTCTTATTTTATAAATTATTATTCATGATTCATTTGATATAACAAAGATTCAATGATGCATATAGAATTCAACATAGTCATTCTAGAGAATTGATTTCAACAATCAGCAAGAATATATACAAATCCATTTTGATAGACGAAAAGTTGATTCAGGCAGTGCGGCAGATGTACCTGTGAGATGCCCCTCCTGGGCACCCCCAAGGTGAATCCAGGCATCCCAGTGTTGTAGGGGCCGTTGTGGAGATTAAGCAAGCTATTGCCCAGAGTTGCAGCGTGGGACCCATGATTAGAGTAGGCACCGAGGCGAGAATTATCGAGTCCGCGGACATTGAGCCCAAGAACCTGCCGCGTCGGGACTTAATCCCTAGTCCCCGGCCTGATCTCTGCTTCAGAGTCTGCCGCTCTAACCAGTGAGCCACACTTCTCCCCCACTCTTTTACACTACTCCATATATGGATGCTTTCGAGCATGAACATGTGCTCAATAAGGATAATCCATATTTTGATAACATCAAACTTTGGCGTCGATATATCGACCACGTCCTTGTGATGTGGAGTGGTAATAACAAACATCTTACATCATTCCACACATGGCTGAACAACAGGAACAAGGACATACAGTTTTCCCTGGGGTATAGTAACAGTACCATCAATTTTATGGATATTACTATCAAAGAAGAGAATGGTAGATTACAGACCACCCTATACAGAAAACCAATTGAATGGAATACTCTTTTGCGTTATTCAAGTCATCATCCATGCAACCTCTGGAACAACCTCCCTTATGGCCAGTTCCTGAGGTTGCGGAGGAGTTGTAGTAAGAAAATTGATTTCTTTGCAGAATCTGCAATACTGATGCAACGACTTTTGGACAGAGGATACCCGAGGAGCCTTCTTAAGAAAGCTAGGAAGAGGGCATGGTTTTGCCATAGGGAGTATCTGCTTCAACCCAAACAGGAGAAACAACAAGAGAATGAAAGAATGACCTGTGTTACTACATTTAATACACGCAGCACAGAAATTAAGAATATAATCAATAAGCATTGGCATCTAGTGGCTGATGAAATTGGAATAGTGGATCCACCGATGCATGCTTTTTGGAAGGGGAGAATTGTGAGGGACTTAGTGGTCCAATCCTTACTCCCTAAGATAAGCATAGAAAACCAGACCACATTGTGGAACATGCCTCCAGTACTGAGACATCATAAGTGCGGGGCGTGTAAGGCGTGCAGTATGGCCTTGGAATTAAAAACGTTTACGTACACCGACTATAAGCATGTCCTTCAACACCATAGTAATTGCAAGTCTATGGGGGTCATTTAAGCAATACTTTGTCCATTTGCTTTCATGTACATCGGGCAAACAGTGCAAAAAGTAAAAACACGTATTCTGCAGCACTGTAGCCAAGTGCATTGCAGAGTACAAAGTGCTCCTTTGGTCGATCATTTTGCCAAATTCAATCACCCCCCGGAGAGTCTAAAATGGTGGGTGGTAGAAAAGGTCACTAGGAACCCACGTGGTGGGAACTTTGCAAACACCTTAAGCATCCGTGAATGTAAGTGGATGCATTTTTTCGACACGGTCAGTAGAGGCCTCAATGAATATGAGGAGGTTACTAGACAAGTGTCTGCCCTTCAAAGTGTATAATCTAGTGGCACTATAGATGTATTTGGGCCTCCTGTTTGCTGTCTGGAATATATGACTATATGGAGTATGTATAGAAATAAGGCCGGGATGGTTATGACATATTTGTAATATGTTTATCCTGTGTATCCTGGTCAGTTATTTCTACTCATTCTGTAACTGTATTTATACAACTGTTATTGGGGCAATATGTAATTTTAATTATACAAGTGTGGTCCCAATTAAGATATGTGCTATATTAACTGGACCTGTGAATTGTGAATGTATTTTGCATTGGCTGGACTTTGTAGGTTGATATTTAACATCAGCCATTTTCATTTATCATCCATTTCATGTCCTCTTTTTTTATAGTAGCTATATGGTATTAATTTGGTTTTTGTAAATTATGTATGCTGAATATGTTTGTACTTGTTCTGCGCACACCTTGCAATTTTCGTTTTTTCTTGAGGGTTAATCTGTACCATACCTTATTAACATGGGCTACCCAGGGCTGTGGAGGTTGCAGCCGTAGAGTGGGACTCTTATTTTGCAACAAGGAAACCAGCAGCTGCTATTTTGAAACACCGTAGGCGTTTCTCAGACGGCTCCGCTTGGTCATCACGCTATGCGGAAGTCAGCAATCTCATGCTTTGAGACGCCGTCCCTTTATATACTGTCCTGGTTTTGTTTTAGGAGCAGTATGAGCCCTATGGAGACCCGTGCCTTTGCTTGAAGAACGGAATAAGGTATGTTTTCTGGGGCGGGTTTTGGCACCACTGAGAGAGCGCAAAACTGAGTTAGAAATTGTAAGAGGTGCACCATATTCATGAATAATCAGCACCCACATATATGAAGGACTTTATTCATGTTTAAATGTGATGTAGGGCTATGAAATAATGTGCCAGAATTTACATAGGGTAACGTAAAGTGTTTTGAAAGTACTAATGCCACGTTAATTTAGAATATTGTTTGCAGTGAAGTATTAATCCAATTAAGGGATGATCAATAAGTCATTAGTGTATTAAGCTGCTTTATTAGAAATACATGATTGTATTCATATAATGAGATAGAAGTGCTTAAGTTAGAAAATGTATTTGGAAGATGTATTTTGCTATAATGATGAAAGCTTAATGAGCGAAAATGTACTGTTTATGTTAGGATGTGGGATACAGAAACGTGCAGAGGCCCAGTTGTGGGGAAAAATCTGTGTAGGCCGAATTGAGAATGTTTCACTTAACATTAAATCATGGAAATGTCTTTTCTAGAAGGTTGCTTTCAGTCAGTTAATTGCAAACAGCATGGAACTGTGAGACGATTTATGTGCGTTCTTTTGCAGGTGCAAGGTTAACTAGAGATTGTAGAAGAAGGGCCCATTGTGTATGAGTGTTAGGATGGTAGTACCAGACATGGAGGAGTGACTGCGGAATTTAGGGAAGCAGCTTCAAGAGAAGAAGGCTCTGGGACCCAAGGACGTTTTCAACGGACAAGGATGAAGATGTCGTAATGGAAAAATTAGAAAGTTAACACCTTTGAGAGGGGCGTACCTTAGGGCGTGTCACCCATATTGTGGGGTTTTGTATTAGGGACAGCACCCCGAAGGAGAGTCAGAGCAGATGCGCATGAGGGCGAAGGAAGCTGTTGGTCAGGCAGAGAGCTTTGCTATGCGAGAGGGGTTCTTAGGCTTAGTCCGAACTAAAGTGAGTGTGCTTCTTTGGAAGTCACCACAGCTGACACCTTGATAGGAGGGAACTTTGTTAAGTAGGGATGTCACTTAGCATAGTGTAGGGATAGATTAATCTGGATTTATTTCTTCCCTTTCCGATGCCTACTAAAACCCAGGTTATAGCAATTCTTGCTAGTCTGATGATTTTGGAATTGATACTTGTATTGTTTCTTAGTCGATTAAGACTTTTCCGTAGAATTATGTTTGTATTAGTGCCTGTTTATCTTCTGAATCTTTTGCTGAGGTGTTTATATACCCAACTGTTTTTGGCTTTGTAATAAATCTTTAAACTCGATCTTTAGTCAGTGGTTCTTTGGGGAAAGCAATGGGGATCGTTCAAGTTGATGTTACACTGTTAGGATAGATTGCCTTCTACACTCTATGACAGGTAAAAAGGTCTAGTCGACCTGTGACAGGATTCTAGAAAATGCTATTCAGATTCTAGAGTAGAAATCCCGCCTTTCCACCACTTTTTACCCGATTTTTTATTTTTATTCTGTCATTCTGACGAATTGGACTAATAGGGTTTGGTATTTTCTGTGTTCCCCAAGATACGATCAGGAGACCCTCACATCACCAGTGTTCTATACTGCCTTCGGGTTTTCTTTATAAAGTTATACTGACCTGGTGAGTCTTTTTGCATGCCACATTGAACTGTTTATCATGTGAGCATTTGGTGTAGCCGTTTTTTGTAGTCATGTTTTTATAATTATGTTCCTCAACTTTGTTTGTATTGTAGCTTGTGGAATTAATTTCCTTTGTCGGATACACCTCGTCATTGATAGACTGAGGACAGTTAATACATTTATATTCAATTTCATGGTGGAGTACATCATTCATTGGTGAGTCCTTCACTTTTTGCTGCTTTTCCTCATTATTGGGAATGAGCAGTGTATATAATTACTTTAGTGCCATTATCTGGTATGTTGGTGCTTAGCCCGTTTTTGAGTTTTGTCTATCCTTAGGTGGCTCACCAACGTGGAGCGTTGCTTTTCCACAATTGAGGTAATGTACCCTACACATTAATTGGATAACGTTTTTAGAAATAATTTATTACTTTTATAGATTTTTGGCCTGATGATTTATTCCATTTTGGCTCTTCCCCAGGTCCCTTACTCTATTCCCTGTCCTGATGAAGACCCGCAGCTGAGGTGTTAATCCTCCCACCAATGCGCTAGGGTCGAAACGTCAACTTTTTCCCCTTTTTTGTGAAACCTGAACCCTTTTCCTTTACCCCGTCCCCTACTGTGCTACTCTGAACAAAAATTGTTTTGACAAAGCTTGTAGGTCAGGTTTCATTTTGTAAGGAATTGTACCTTATTGTTGCTATTTGGAACTATTTGACTCTTCTTTTATAATTATCTTTCCCTTTTTCACATGAGCACAACTTTCTGCACTCTGTATTGCACTTGGCAATATTTCTCTCTTTGATCTGTGTACTAAGGGGCTCATTAGGATGGCGGACAGAAGTGCCTCCGCAGCCCCGGAGTATGCGGAACATGCCTATTCTGGGTCCGCCCGTCGCGGACACTCCATACGCCAGATCAGGATAGGAAAGATGGGCCGAAATCCGTCCGCGACGGAAGATCACGCTCTGCCGCCCAACTACACCCGACCATGCGGCGACGTAACCAATCCAGAGACTCCGCCGTACGGACTGACGTCTAGGACCATCCTCCAAATCAAGATGGCGGAAAATACACATAAAAGCGCTGCGGAAAAACAACCTGCCTGAACACTGCGGATGCCCCACAGCGAACATACCCACCACGAGCCGCTCGCCGACATGGACCCAGCACTACACGCTTACCCGATACTCTTCGCGATCCACCACGTCCTAGTCTTGGCCCACCATCGAGGATGACGCAGGTAGGGTACAAACCATTCGCTGTCTGGAGAGGAGTACCTGCAAGGGCCGTGACGTAGGGAGGGGGGAGTGACATGTATCTGAACCCACTGATTCGTGTGGAGGGGAGCACCTGCAAGGGTCGTGACGTAGGGAGGGTGGAGTGACATGTATCTGCACCCACTTTTTCGTGTGGAGGGGAGCACCTGCAAGGGTCGTGACGTAGGGAGGAGGGAGTGTCATGTATCTGAACCCACTGACTTGAAGCAAATACAAATACACACCTGCATCACACACGCAGGAATGACTCCGACAAACCACGACACATGATTGACTAGTTTATTTACACATAATCGGGGTAACATCACAGTGTAGGCTTGAGCATTAGCATAGTGGACACCAGAGCAGGTACATCAGAGGCAGCACATGAGAGGGCAGACAGCATTATCAGAACTGCAACAGGGCATTTTGGACACCAGAGCAGGTACATCAGAGGCAGTACATGAGAGGGCAGACAGCAGTATCAGAACAGCAACAGGGCATTGTGGACACCAGAGCAGGTACATCAGAGGCAGTACATGAGAGGGCAGACAGCAGTATCAGAACAGCAACAGGGCAATGTGGACACCAGAGCAGGTACATCAGAGGCAGTACATGAGAGGGTAGACAGCAGTATCAGAACAGCAACAGGGCATTGTGGACACCAGAGCAGGTCCATCAGAGGCAGCACATGAGAGGGCACAATGCAGTATCAGAACAGCAACAGGGCATTGTGGACACCAGAGCAGGTACATCAGAGGCAGTACATGAGAGGGCACAATGCAGTATCAGAACAGCAACAGGGCAATGTGGACACCAGAGCAGGTACATCAGAGGCAGTACATGAGAGGGCAGACAGCAGTATCAGAACAGCAACAGGGCATTGTGTACACCAGAGCAGGTACATCAGAGGCAGTACATGAGAGGGCAGACAGCAGTATCAGAACAGCAACAGGGCATTGTGGACACCAAAGCAGGTACATCAGAGGCAGTACATGAGAGGGCAGACAGCAGTATCAGAACAGCAACAGGGCATTGTGGACACCAGAGCAGGTACATCAGAGGCAGTACATGAGAGGGCACACAGCAGTATCAGAACAGTAACAGGGCATTGTGGACACCAGAGCAGGTCCATCAGAGACAGCACATGAGAGGGGCTAAGTGCACCAACAGTCCATTGCACTGGAAAGGTCCATCAGAGGCAGCACATGAGAGGGGCTAAGTGCACCAACAGTCCATTGCACTGAAAAGGTCCATCAGAGGCAGCACATGTGAGGGCAGACAGCATTATCAGAACTGCAACAGGGCATTGTGGATACCAGAGCAGGTACGTCAGAGGCAGTACATGAGAGGGCAGACAGCAGTATCAGAACAGCAACAGGGCATTGTGGACACCAGAGCAGGTACATCAGAGGCAGTACATGAGAGGGCAGACAGCAGTATCAGAACAGCAACAGGGCAATGTGGACACCAGAGCAGGTACATCAGAGGCAGTACATGAGAGGGCAGACAGCAGTATCAGAACAGCAACAGGGCAATGTGGACACCAGAGCAGGTACATCAGAGGCAGTACATTAGAGGGCAGACAACAGTATCAGAACAGCAACAGGGCATTGTGGACACCAGAGCAGGTACATCAGAGGCAGTACATGAGAGGGCAGACAGCAGTATCAGAACAGCAACAGGGCAATGTGGACACCAGAGCAGGTACATCAAAGGCAGTACATGAGAGGGAAGACAGCAGTATCAGAACAGCAACAGGGCATTGTGGACACCAGAGCAGGTACATCAGAGGCAGTACATGAGAGGGCAGACAGCAGTATCAGAACAGCAACAGGGCAATGTGGACACCAGAGCAGGTACATCAGAGGTAGTACATTAGAGGGCAGACAACAGTATCAGAACAGCAACAGGGCATTGTGGACACCAGAGCAGGTACATCAGAGGCAGTATATGAGAGGGCAGACAGCAGTATCAGAACAGCAACAGGGCATTGTGGACACCAGAGCAGGTACATCAGAGGCAGTACATGAGAGGGCAGACAGCAGTATCAGAACAGCAACAGGGCATTGTGGACACCAGAGCAGGTACATCAGAGGCAGTACATGAGAGGGCAGACAGCAGTATCAGAACAGTAACAGGGCATTGTGGACACCAGAGCAGGTCCATCAGAGGCAGCACATGAGAGGGGCTAAGTGCACCAACAGTCCATTGCACTGAAAAGATCCATCGGAGGCAGCACATGAGAGGGGCTAAGTGCACCAACAGTCCATTGCACTGAAAAGGTCCATCAGAGGCAGCACATGAGAGGGGCTAAGTGCACCAACAGTCCATTGCACTGAAAAGGTTCATCAGAGGCAGCACATGAGAGGGGCTAAGTGCACCAACAGTCCATTGCACTGAAAAGGTTCATCAGAGGCAGCACATGAGAGGGCACAATGCAGTATCAGAACAGCAACAGGGCATTGTGGACACCAGAGCAGGTACATCAGAGGCAGTACATGAGAGGGCACAATGCAGTATCAGAAAAGCAACAGGGGAATGTGGACACCAGAGCAGGTACATCAGAGGCAGTACATGAGAGGGAAGACAGCAGTATCAGAACAGCAACAGGGCATTGTGGACACCAGAGCAGGTACATCAGAGGCAGTACATGAGAGGGCAGACAGCAGTATCAGAACAGCAACAGGGCATTGTGGACACCAGAGCAGGTACATCAGAGGCAGTACATGAGAGGGCACAATGCAGTATCAGAACAGCAACAGGGCATTGTGGCCACCAGAGCAAGTACATCAGAGGCAATACATGAGAGGGCACAATGCAGTATCAGAACAGCAACAGGGCATTGTGGACACCAGAGCAGGTACATCAGAGGCAGTACATGAGAGGGCACAATGCAGTATCTGAGGCACCACAAGTACGAATCACAATGAACCCGTCCCAAGGACCACAGCAGTGGAAGACTGTTTACAATGGACAATGTACACACCATGTCCAATGACATGTGAGTGAAGTGAACAGCACCTCACAGCACACTATCAGGTGGATTGCGTGAAGTACCCGCATCGGACAGACTGCCAGCACCAGAAACTGGAGTGTGAGACACAGCCACGGCTCGAGTGACTGACACATGTGCCACAGACCCAGACACACTGCCAGCACCACAAACAGGAGTGTGACACACAGCCACAGATGTAGTGACTGACACGTGAGCCACAGACCCAGACACACTGCCAGCACCTGATACAGGAGTGTGAGACACAGCCACAGCCCGAGTGACTGGCACATGGGCCACAGACCCTGATACACTGCCAGCACCACAAACAGGAGTGTGAGACACAGCCACAACCCGAGTGACTGACACATGAGCCACAGACCCAGATACACTGGCCGCACCACAAACAGGAGTGTGAGACACAGCCACAGCCCGAGTGACTGACACATGGGCCACAGACCCAGATACACTGGCAGCACCACAAACAGGAGTGTGAGACACAGCCACAGCCCGAGTGACTGATACATGGGCCATAGACCCAGACACACTGCCAGCACCAGTAACAGGAGAGGGCACAACTGATACAGTGTTACTACATGATGCATGACAGCAAACAACAGACACAGTGCCACTATCTGACATATGCGAGTCAACTGCAGCTGCGCCACTGGGACCACTGAAATGATGAGCCACAGGGCTGGATGGGCCAGGAGGCAGGGTGGCTCTGGGAGCGGGGGATAGTTGCACTTGACTGACATCGGGGTGGGCATGTGTCAAGGCTGTGTGTCTACGTTTCTTGGGGATATGTGACTGCATCCTGGACAGGACAGGACTGGCAGGTGGGTCGGACTGAAAAGAAATATCACCCACCAGGGGTGGTGCATCTGCTGCCGGGGGAATGCTCTCTGGGGACGTGCTGGAGCCTGCTTGTCATTTGCTGTGTGGCTGCCTTCTGGCCTCTGCAACATGTGTCATGGGGGATGCTACTACAGGGTCCACCTTCCTCCGCTCCTGACGGGCCCTGATGGGTCGTGGAGGTAAGGGGTGACTCCACCACGGAGACATCTGTATTCCGTTCCCTCAACAACAGCTGCCTCAGTGCATCAAGGGGTGATGTATGCCTGTCCTTGATAGCGCCACTGTCCATGTGAGATGCCTTGTCCCTTGGATGTTCCATTTCCGTAGGAGGAATGTTGTCTGTGGACCTTCCCTGTTCCCTGGATGGTGCCCTGTTCCTGGCAGCAGACTTGTCGTCTGTGGTGTACCTATCCCCAGAACACACCTTCTCCCTGTGTGTGTCCCTGCCCTTGGGAGTGTCTGTGCTCTTCTTAGGTGCGTTTGTCTTTTGACTGTCCTTGTCCATGCCCTTGGGAGGGGCTCCTTCCTTCCTAGTGTACCTGCCCTTGGGAGTGGCTCCTTCCTTCCTAGTGTCCCTGCTCTTGGGAGTGGCTCCTTCCTTCCTAGTGTCCCTGCCCTTGGGAGTGCCTCCTTCCTTCCTAGTGTCCCTGTCCTTGGGAGTGCCTCCTTCCTTCCTAGTCTGCCCTTGGGAGTGGCTCCTTCCTTCCTAGTGTCCCTGCCCTTGGAAGTGGCTCCTTCCTTCCTAGTGTCCCTGCCCTTGGGAGTTCCTCCTTCCTTCCTAGTGTCCCTGTCCTTGGGAGTGCCTCCTTCCTTTCTAGTCTCCCTGTCCTTGGGAGTGGCTCCTTCCTTCCTAGTCTCCCTGTCCTTGGGAGTGGATCCTTCCTTTCTAGTCTCCCTGTACTTGGGAGTGCCTCCTTCCTTCCTAGTCTCCCTGTCCATGGGAGTGGCTCCTTCCTTCCTAGTCTCCCTGTCCTTGGGAGTGCCTCCTTCCTTCCTAGTCTCCCTGTCCTTGGGAGTGGCTCTTCCTTCCTAGTGTCCCTGTCCCTGGGAGTGTCCCTGCTCTCATGAGGTGCCTTCGTCTTCTGACTGTCCTTGTCCAAGGTAGTGTCCATGGAACTGGGAGTAACCCTTGCCTTGGGAGTAGCTTTTGTGTGGGATGCCTGTGAAGCATGTGAAGGCATTTCACCCAACCCCTCTTGTGGATCCCGTGTGTGTACTCCAGTGTATCTGACGTTGTCTTTGTGAACAGATTTTGCTGACCTAGGGGATGGTGTCTGAGCCCTCCGTGCCTTGACGTGCTGGCTGACGCTGCTTCTAGTGCAATAACCTGTATTTGAGTCCTGGTCAGAATATTCACTCCCCCCTGAGACATCCAGTGTTGTAGATGGGGGAACAGAAGTAGCACCCAGTCCATGCGACTGTACAATGGCAGACGACACACTGGTAGCCAATGACTGCACTGTCCTGTGTAGACCAGCAAGATCGCCATGCATCCCTTTCATGAATGCCACCACCTGCCCCAACTTCCTATCGTGGTCTTGGAAAGCATTTATCATATTGGTCTGCCCCACACACAGCTGTCGCAGCAGATCAACAGCCTCAGCACAAAGAGCATTTTAGCTCACAGAGGCTGGGGCAGCGGTGCCGACACCGAACGCCACTCTGCTCCCCCTACACCTGCGTGCATGAACAGTACATGGTGCAGTTGGCGGCAGGGTGGGCCCTGTGTGCTGTGTCCCGACCGAAGGTGTTGATTGCCTACTCCCAGTCTGTGACAACAGTGCTGACTCACCAACACTGTCGGAAGATGATGACGATGTTGTCTCCACATGCGAGTCCTCAGGGACGGTCCTGTCCCCCTCTCCGCCGCTGGCCTCTTCTGTGTCAGTCTGCGTGTGCGCGACGTCTGATCCGGATGCATTGCCTCCAATCCTCTCCTCCGTCTGTGGCTGAGTGCCCTCTGCCAATGCTGAAATGCACATAAAATTGGTGTAAGTCATGGGCACACTCATGTACAGTACTGCAACGGAATCCCTAATGCCATTGATGACAAAGTACATCGATCCCCCAACCTGCACACGGGCCACCCCTACCAGTCATCCTCACATGAAATAAGTGGTGTTGGCCGTGCAACATGTACAGCATGCCGACAGGGCATGAGCATGTACATCTGCACACCAGTCTTGCCATGGGGTGACGGACCACTACAGCATGTGCATCAACACTCAACTGCTTAGCGAGTGGAGTGTCAACATGCCGGACCTGGACATGACATTTCACTGCGCCAATGTCACCAACATGCTATTGCAACGAGACATACGCTACACGGAAGTCACTAATGTGTCTGGGCAAAAATACATGCATTGCACTCACAAGTAACATACACTGACAGTATGCTTACCGCTACGTTGTTGTTCATCCACACGCAGCCGCTCGGACAGGTCAGGATGCGTCACAGCAATGATACGGTGCATGGGAGGGGTCATTGAGCGTCGGGCCAGACGTGGCGTTCTTGGAATCATCCCTAGTGTCACTTCCGCTACATTCTTGCTCAGCCTGGAAATGTCGTCCCAGCGTTTGTGGCAGTGTGTATGTCGTCTATTGGACACCCCCACTGCCCGTACATCACGTGCAATGCTCCTCCACACGTCCTTGCGAAGGTGCAGCTTGACCTACCATAATGGGAGACAAAAGGGTGCAAGTCAGTGGACAGTTGGCCAGTCACACAGATAGGGGCAACACATATCTCTCAGCAGCCATGCACATTTTGACTAATGTGTTGGGCCCACATCACATCGCCAAGATTTCAGAGCCCAGGTGTAATGGACCACCTCATGCACACCAACATGTCCCCCACTGCACTTACCACCTGTCCGGGTGCATCGTACAGCCGTCCGAAGTTGCAGAGCACACCGTCCACGAGGACATCCAGCTCCGCGGTGGTGAAGGGACGAGACTGGATCTCTTTGACTCTCGACATGGCAAGTTCACGGAGTATGGCACTAGAGCGGCAGTCGGTGGTCAGCTCCGCAGCAGCAGGTGGAGGTGTTGGTCACAGGCAGCAGTCGGTGGTCAGCTCCGCAGCAGCAGGTGGAGTTGATGGTCACAGGCAGCAGTCGGTGGTCAGCTCCGCAGCAGCAGGTGGAGGTGATGGTCACAGGCAGCAGTCGGTGGTCAGCTCCGCAGCAGCAGGTGGAGGTGATGGTCACAGGCAGCAGTCGGTGGTCAGCTCCGCCGCAGCAGGTGAAGGTGATGGTCACAGGCAGAAGTCGGTGGTCAGCTCCGCAGCAGCAGGTGGAGGTGATGATCACAGGCAGCAGTCAGTGGTCAGCTCCGCAGCAGCAGGTGGAGGTGATGGTCACAGGCAGCAGTCGGTGGTCAGCTCCGCAGCAGCAGGTGGAGGTGATGGTCACAGGCAGCAGTCGGTGGTCATCGTAGAATGTGTGCTTTTGCACATCACACATATATAGGGCTCAGAGGCCATGTCAGTGGCATACCGCGCCAGCCATTGGTCAGCCCTGGATGCGTGTTTGGAAATGGGCCAATGACAGGCCCTGGTGTTGCGGTGCACAGCATACTCTACATTCCATTGAGCATATGCGGGCCTTGTTCACAATTCCCACTGGCTGCACGTGCACAGACCGTCACGGTCACACACCGGCACCCGCATGTGGAAGCTTCTGGGACGGATGCTTCTCTTGCTACAATGTTCAATCACTGGCGCCAACATGGCGGGGCACGTATTTGGCGGGGGAGGTGCAGGCCAACACATCCATTAGCTGATGTCAATGGACATAGCATGTCATGACCCCCCTTACAGTCACATTGCATCATCCACCGTACACCGGCCGGCCGGGCCCGGCCCAGGACCGCCGTGCCGGCCATGTCAACCACCGCCGTGCCAGGCCCCGTCCACCACCGCCGTGCCAGGCCCCATCCACCACCGCCGTGCCATGCCCCGTCCACTACCGCCGTGCTGGCCATGTCAACCACCGCCGTGCCAGGCCCCGTCCACCACCGCCGTGCCAGGCCCCGTCCACCACCGCTGTGCCAGGCCCCGACCACCACCGCTGTGCCATGCCCCGTCCACTACCACCGTGCCGGCCATGTCAACCACCGCCGTGCCAGACCCCGTCCACCACCGTCGTGCCATGCCCCGTCCACTACTGCCGTGCCGGCCATGTTAACCACCGCCGTGCCAGGCCCCGTCCACCACCGCCGTGCCAGGCCCCGTCCACCACCGCCATGCCATGCCCCATCCACTACCGCCGTGCCGGGCATGTCAACCACCGCCGTGCCAGGCCCCGTCCACTACCACCATGACGGCCATGTCAACCACGCCGTGCCAGGCCCCGTCCACCACCGCCGTGCGATGCCCCGTCCACTACCGCCGTGCCAGCCCTGGCACGGCGGTGGTGGACGGGGCCTGGCACAGCGGTGGTTGACATGGCCGGCACGGCGGTAGTGGACGGGGCATGGCACGGCGGTGGTGGACGGGGCCTTGCACGGCGGTGGTTGACATGGCCGGCACGGCGGTCCTGGGCCGGGCTGGGCCGGCCGGTGTACGGTGGATGATGCAATGTGACTGTAAGGGGGGTCATGACCTGCCATGTCCATTGACATCAGCTAATGGATGCGTTGGCCTGCACCTCCCCCGCCATGTTGGCGCCAGTGATTAAACATTGTTGCAAGTGAAGCATCCGTCCCGGAGCCTAGCACATGCAGTTGCCAGTGTGTGACCGTGACGGACCGTGCACATGCAGCCAATGGGAGGAGGGAACGCGGGCCGCGTATGCCCAGTCGTAAACAGCAGAAGCAGTGCACCGCCATGGCGGCGCCAATGATTGTATCTTTTCTGACGATGCACCTTGTTCTATTGTCTGCAGCTGCCTGATGACGGTTGTGTGCGTGATTGCGTGACTCCACATGTCATGCTCTATCCCATGTGTGTCCATACCATGCCCATCGGTGTGCCACAAATGTGCATCACATGTGCATGTCGACATCGGGTATTTCCCTACACAAGTTTCTAGTACCTCACATCTACACAGTACATCCCGGATGTATCGGCACATTCTGATTCAGTTGTCAGTGTGTGGTATATGTGACATAATGACTATGGTGGGGGTACACATGTGTTCAGTGCATGTGTGTTGCCTATTGCGTCACCATGCATGTGATGTACGTATGCCCACCATTATTGGTGTTGCCATTGGTGCATGATGAAATGGTGTGTGTGTATCTTTTCGTTTGTGTGCATGCACTTGCATGTGTGTATGTGATGTGGCGCCTACACATTTGGGTCATGTCACATGTCTTGTTGGCAGTAATGTTGACCTGAGACAAAGTAGCATTGCACATGTTGAGACACATCATGTTGCTAGTGGCTGCACATTGTTGCTACGTCAATCCATGTTGTAGTGACAATCAGAGATGTCACACATATGACAATTATACACTACATTTTACGTGTTGGTAGAGTTCGTTGACATGTGAGTGAGTTGCACAGACATGCGTTGTATGTGAATTGACTTCCATTCCATCTACTCCCACACAGGAGGGCTCCAAATGTCCATTGCCCATACACTGTGCTGGAGGACATGGTTGACGAGGAGGTGATCAGGAAATTTCGGCTGGATCGACGTCGATTGATGGAGCTTGTAGACCAATTGTCTCCTCCCCTGCAGCCACGAAGAACCTATCCAGGTTCCATTACACCCACAGCAAAGGTGATGGCGGCACTCCACTTTTTTGCTACAGGCACCTTTCAGTACACAGTTGGACATGCCAGGGGGATGTCACAGTCCATGTTCAGCATGGTACTTCGGGATGTACTGAGAGCCATGATGCTGTACAAGGATGACTACATTCATTTCTCACAGGCGGCAGAGTTGGCAGCGGTCAAAGCAGACTTCTATGCACTGGGTCGGATGCCACATGTTGTGGGTTCCATTGATGGCACGCATATCGCTATCATTCCACCATGGGCACGTGAGCAGGTGTATAGGAATCGGAAGCACTTCCATTCCCTCAACGTGCAGGTGGTGTGCTAGGCCGACAACATAATATCACATGTGTGTGCATGATTTCCAGGCTCTGCACATGACACCCACATCATGCGGAGCAGCATTGTCCCCCAAATGATGGCAAAACTGCGTCCGGCACAAGCGTGGCTTGTTGGTGAGTATGCTGTGGTGACAGGAGTGATATCTGTGCGGCATGGTGTGCCCACCAATTCAGGTTGTGATGTTTCTCTCTCTCTCTCTCTTCCACCAACATAGGCGACTCGGCTTACCCAAACAGGCCTTGGCTGCTGAGTCCCATACGCAATCCAACTACAGTGGGAGAAATGCGATACAATGATGCCCATGGAAGGACACGTCGAGTGGTAGAACGTACTTTTGGCCTGCTGAAGTCTAGGTTTCAGTGCCTGGATAAGACCGGAGGGGCCCTGCCTTACTCACCAGGCAAAGTATGCAGGATCGTGATTGCCTGCTGCATGCTCCACAACCTGGCTGTGCGCAATAACATTGAACTGCTCTTGGACCCTGATGAATAGCAAGTTCCTCGCCCTCCCGACCCACCCATGTCGACTGATGAGGATAGTGGTGAGGAGGAAGGTGTGGACCAGAGGCGCCAGCTCATTGATCGCTACTTCCCTTGAATGTGAGTGTGCACCTCTTGTGCTGGTTGTGTATGCCCTGTGTATGTTTACTGGTGTTGTGTCATTGTGGTGTGCATCATCTGTGTGTTCTGCAATGTGATGTATGCATGTGCGTGTTTATTTTTTTGGACATGCAAGTCTCCATGATGTGTGTACTCTCATCCAATCATGTTGTGATGAGTGTGGTTTGTGGAATGTTGCACTGCAGTGTGTTGTGATGAGTGTGAATCTGTTTCCTGACGTGTCTTTGCGGTTTCTGTATTTCGCTGGGTCACTCCCAATGCGGCATGATTCGGTACGACTTGATCCCTGAACCTGGTAACGTCTGTTTCTGATGCAATCATGTGAATAAACATGGAGGCAACACATCATTGAGTGAGTAAGTGGTATTTATTTACAAATTGTGCATTGGTGTTGGTGCATATTTACAAATGAGTGAAGGGGTGGGGGAGTGTGAGTTAAAGGTAATGGCAGATGAAATGTCCGTGCTGACACCACATTGGGTTGTGTCTGCCTAGTGCAGCAGGCCTGTGCCAATGATTGGCTAGGTGGGACAGGATAGTTGGCAGGGTGAATGGCTAGCTCAGGTAGTGTCACAGTCATTGTCGACCCCTCTTGGAGCGTGTGGAAGGAGCATCCACACTGCTCTCTCCCACTTCCAGCCTCGGACGGCCCCTCCGTCTTTGAGGCGGGACGGAGTCAGCTGGGGGCGCAGGCTGCTCTGGTTCCACATCCGTCACCGGGGGCGCAGGTGGCGGTGGCGGTGGTGTTGCTGCCCGTGGCGTTGTTTGAGGGGGGGTGGGGAGGGTGGTGTTGCGGGCTATCCATCCCATCCACATGGTTGTGTTCTGGGACATGATGTCTACAATTTGGCCAAGCCGCCTCTCAATGGCCCGCAACATTTTGGTGTTCTCAACTGAGTCCTGGTGGGCACGATCTGCCTGTGCCTGCCCACGTTCATAGTTTTCCTGGACCCTGGCTAGGGCTTCCAATGACTGTGCCACGGCATTGGGTGAGTGTCCTTCCTCAGAACGTCGTTGGGTTGTGCTCCTGCCTGCCTGATGTGGCCTCGACTCTCTGTTTTGCCGCACACTCTCCCTGCGTGGCTGGGATGGCGCAGGCCCGGCGTTGTACAGTGGGTTAGGTAGGGTGGCAGGGGCAGGAGTGGTGGTACTGGTGGTGGTGGAGGTGGTGGTGCTGGTGGTGGCTGTGCAGGTCACAGTGGCCGGTGTGGTGGGAATAGCAGAGGCCGTAGTAGTCGGTGCGGGAATCACCTGGGAGCCAGATGGCCCTGGCTGCCTGCTTGTGCCCGCACTATCCTCCGCACCGAAGCTGGCTGTGCAATCGTCCCCAGAGAGTCCTGAGTGAGGCGAGTCTGGAGGCCGGGTGGTGGTTCCACCTGTGAGAATACGATCACCTGCAAAACAAAATTGTGAAGATGAGTACTGTGGGCATTACGTGTTATTTTCATATTGATGACTATTCAGTCGCCACTCGCACTCACCCCACCCACCACCACCGCCATCCCTATGGACATGGGGGCCTGTTGGGAGTTGGACTAGTGACCTCTCACACACCCCACCCACCACCACCGCCATCCCTATGGACATGGGGGCCTGTTGGGAGTTGTAGTGCCGTCCTCTCACACACCCCACCCACCACCACCGCCATCCCTATGGACATGGGGGGCTGTTGGAAGTTGTAGTGCCGTCCTCTCACACACCCCACACACCACCACCGCCATCCCTATGGACATGGGGGCCTGTTGGGAGTTGGACTAATGACCTCTCACACACCCCACCCTACCACCACCGCCATCCCTTTGGACATGTGGGCCTGTTGGGAGTTGGACTAATGACCTCTTACACACCCCACCCTACCACCACCGCCATCCCTATGGACATGGGGGCCTGTTGGGAGTTGTAGTAGTGACCTCTCACACACCCCACCCACCACCACTGCCATCCCTATGGACATGGGGGCCTGTTGGGAGTTGGACTAATGACCTCTCACACACCCCACCCTACTACCACCGCCATCCCTATGAACATGTGGGCCTGTTGGGAGTTGGACTAGTGACCTATCACACACCCCACCCACCACCACCGCCATCCCTATGGACATGGGGGCCTATTGGGAGTTGTAGTGCTGTCCTCTCACACACCCCACCCACCACCACCGCCATCCCTATGGATATGGGGGCCTGTTGGGAGTTGGACTAGTGACCTCTCACACACCCCACCCACCACCACCGCCATCCCTATGGACATGGGGGCCTGTTGGGAGTTGTAGTGCCATCCACTCACACACCCCACCCACCACCACCACCATCCCTATGGACATGGGGGCCTGTTGGAGTGGTTTAGACGTTGGTGAGTATGTGGACTGCATGCATGGGTTGGGGTCTGGGAGATGTGTCTTCTGAGTTGTGTGAGGCACACCATGTCGTTGTGCTCATGGTGCTTGGTTTGTACTTACCAGCCTCTTCTCCATCCTCAATTCCTTCAAGGGTCTCTGGGTGCAGGATGCTCAGCACCTTGTCCTCCCAGTCGGTGTAGGGTAAGGGCTCCGGGGGGGTTCCACCGCCAGTGTGATTTGCCCGGAGATGGTTTTTGGCACGGATGGATTTGACACAGGTTTTGAGGTCATGCCACCGCCTCCCAATCTCCTGCTTGGTCCTCGGCACGGTCCCAGACGCATTCACCCTGCTGACTATCCTGTCCCACATGTGGTTTTTCCTGGCTACGCTGGTCTGCTGCACTAGGGCCCCGAATAAGTGGGGTTTTACATGGATGATTTCATCCACCATTACCTTTAACTCTGTGTCTGTGAATTTGGGGTTCTTTTTTGGTGCCATGGTGTGTGGTGCTCGGGTGTGGGTTTCGAGTGATTTGGGAGGTGCAGGTGTGTGGTGTGTAGGAATGGTTTGGTGGGTCTTTGTGTTGTGGGTGTGTTTGGGTGGTGGTTTTGTGTATTCTATCGGTGTGTGCTGTATGTTCTCTTATCTCCCTTGCTAGCAGCTATGCTGTGATGCAGAGGATTTCGGGAGTGGGTGGGAGTTATTTTATAGTCTGTGTCTTGGTCCTGTCTGAATGGTTATTGGCAGTTAGGTGCTAGGTGGGTGTGTTGAGTGGTGTGCAATATGTGGTACTTGGGGGTGGGTCATTGTGTCTTGTGATTGGTTTTGATGTTTCAGGTGGGTGGTCGTTCATTTTCCTGTGTTTGGTATTAACTTCCGTCGCACTGTTTGGCATTGTTTGACGGTAGGGATGTTGTTCGTGTTGGCCTTCCGCTGTGAAGCATGGTTTCTCATTGCATTGGTACCGCAGCAGACGTGGATCGCGGTGGCTACCGGGGTACTTGCGGAGTTATCCTAATTGCGGACACGGACACTACGCAGGTATAGCGGGAGATGTGGATGTTCTCGCGGTTATGTGCGTACGCGGCAGTCGGTGTTTTTTCAGTTCCGTCCGCTTGCGGCGGTCTCAGGTGTACTCCGACCGCCGCGGACGGGGTTTGGTGTGCTACGTCTGCCGCGATCGGTGTTTCATTCATAAATTATCCTAATCGCTATTGCGGTTTATCCGCGGACCGGTCCGGAGTATCTTGCCACCTTCCTCGGCGGACGGAACACGTTTACGTCCGCGATCCTAATCGACCCCTTAGTCTTTTATGAATTTGTAAATATCAAAATAAATGAATATGTTTCCAGTGCACATTATGTTCTGAACTACTGATGAGTATGTATTATTTGTGTGTATAGACAAACGCATTGGGCCTTTTTCTCTTTTTTGATGTGTTTTGCTAAGGATTAACTCCTATGAAATAATACTATGTGACTTATTTGTTTGAATATAAAATATAGGTCTAGGACCATCTTTCATTTTTATCATTCGATACCTAGGTCCTGTGACATTTTGGGTGATACCCCATTTCTTTAATGGTTCCATTTGTAGTCAGCCATATTTTCAACTTTGGCCTGATTGTGTGCGACTAAATGTCTGCGGTTGGCTCGTTGTTCTTTTAGGTGCTTGTTTTTACAAAAAACGTAAAAAATTCATAGCTCCTTTATGACTGATGGGATGTTTGTAATTTTGCTGTCAAATAATGTATTAAAATGTATTCTATTTTTCGAAATTGATTTGGGATTTTTCTTGTTTTGTGTTTTCATTTTATTACTGTTTCTTTGCTGCATAAGTACTTTACACATTGCCTCTAAGTTAAGCCTGACTGCTTTTTTGTGCCAAGCTACCCAGGGAAAAGCATAGGTTAATTTAATGAATTTTTGTGGTTCATCCTACAAGGGATTTTGTCTGTTGCTTCAACAGGGTCCTCACCCCAGTCAACTAACAACCATTTGTATCACAGATGCAGGCCTATAAGAACAAACCTGGCTGACTCTGGGCCTGGCAGTGCCAAAATGGAACATAGTGGAGGCATGGGGAGTCGAGCAACCCCCATGGATTGAGGCCTGTAAATGTGACATGGACTGGTGTATGATGGCAGCCAAAGTTACCTAGGAAGGGAGGGGATGTCTGCAGAAGTAGGGTAAACTCTGGAAAGACAGACACTCCTATAGAGGCCACCTATGGAATGACCTGTCTCAGCCCGAAGCTTTTGAGGACACATCCTGAGGCTAATGTGAAAATACTAAATGCTGGCGAAGGAGAATAATGGGGGCGAGGGAGGGGTAGAGATGGTGGTTATGAGTGGTGTCAATCTTTGACTCTGATTTTATTTTGAGTAGGTCTACTTTACTTGCCTGCTTCATGGACATTGACACTTTAAATCTAATCCAAAGCAGACCTATTAACTTGATTTCCTTATTACATACAGGGGTATGATCCAAACCAAGGGTGACCTGTTTTTCTAAAATTATTGTAAAATCGACATTACAAAACTCTGGAAAGCTTGCAACGTAGATGTACTGATATCTTTCCTGTGTTGGAAGAGAGGCTGTGGTCTGGAAGCAAGCACAAATCGATGCCTGAGTCGAAAGCGGGGTAGGGAGTTGTGCCCTATTTCTTTCCTAGTGGTGATCTGATGGCTGATGCCCAGGGTCTGCACGTCCTTCTCAGAACAATAGTAGATGGGCGGAAACCACAATAATCTCTGACCACAGTGCAGATGATGGAATTGGTTTCCCGGTGTTAAATAGTGCATGTATGACCAACTGCCCTTTGCTGCCCCATAATTAGCAATGAGCTAAAGCTTGTCTAGTGGAATGCAAGGGGAATAAAGAATAGTAGGGAGAAGCTACAATTCTCATTTGCCTCCAGGAGACATGGTGATAGGGAGTTTTAGTGTGAAGACTATTACACTGTTGACTGTAAAGCTAGGCCCTCTAGGAGTAGAACACACTAAGGGAGGAGTGGCATTTTTCCTGTCCGATAGATTCAAGAGGAAGTATGATGGTTATAGAGATCCCTCTGATTTATTCATGGCAGAAAATCTGTTCCATTCTGATGAGAAGCAGGGTGCATTATCTCTTTTATTGATAAATGCTTACATTGTCTTGATGCATCTTATGATGCACTTCTGCAATAGGTTTTTTTCCCTCATCAACAAATCATTGGATAAAGATCAGATTCCCTATGTAATCTTGGTAGGGGATCTAAATTGCAAAATATCTAATCATGCCTTGAATCAATTATGCGATGCTAACAACAAGGAGGCCCTGAAATTACCCCCATTGCTTTACCACCAAATATAAGAACTGATAAGAGAGGGTCGCTCCTATTTGGTCAATTGAAAAGTAATAATTGTATCATTGCAAATATGAGACTACCGCAGACTCCCCTGCACAATACACACGTAAATCCTAATGGGCTGGTGCACTTTTAGATAATGTGATGGTCAGTTGCACTTCTTTCTATTTAGTAAGTGACTTACAGCTAGTGGATGCCCCCATTAGTGATCATAGTTGGCTGATCTTCTCCCTTGGCTTCAGTATGCCTCCTACCTGTTCCTGGAGATGTGATGTGGGCTCATCTAAATTTGCTTAGAAAAAAACAGGAAGAACACAGTAGGAACATAGGATCATTTTCGAATAAAAGGGTAAATTAGGACCTATACTTGAAAATTTCGATGTTTGAGGGGGGTATGAATTGAAAAGTTTCACCATGTTTATGAAGCAGCTAATAGTAAGTACTAATTGAAAATCATCCAAAGAGTAACTCTAAGAAAATTGAATGCCCTATTCAGGAAAAAATATGTGCTATTTTCTCCTAAAGAGGAAAGGAAGCAGGCTAAAGGCCCGCCTCAAAAGAGAGAAATGTGACTCGTTATGGTAAGATTTGAGAGAGGCATCGCATAAGGAATAGATGAGGTCCTTTTGGACTTTAGTAGGTGAGGGCTGTGGGTCAAGAGTTAAATCACTTCCCTTTGCTATTGAGGAAGCTAGCTGGATTGACTTCATCAACAACTTGTATGCAGCAAATGGAGAGGTGGTTGGATTTGCCAAACTAGAAATGGGCATACATACTCTTTACCCTCCCTCAGTAAAAGCAATTTAGCTGGCTATTTGAGGGGTGTGCACTTCCGCCACAATGGCACCAGATGAAATCCCAGTCTCTGCTATAAAACAAGAAGCATCCCTTTGGAGTAAAATATTGTTCCCGATTTTTAAAAGTAGCTTTAAGAATAGGAGAGTCCCTTCTCCTACACAGAAAGTATCTAAGTCCTGCTATTTAAGCAAGGAAATTGAAAATCGCCAGGGAGTTACCAACAGATAGCGCTTCTAGATACGGTAGGCAAAGTTTTTACAAAATGCTTACTTACTCAGAAAAGCAAGTAGGCTAAAGATAACAATATCCTACTTGTGGAGCATACTTGGTTCTTGAGAAACCATGGAATGATTGATAATATAGGCACACTCCAGCTGATCAATAAGAATATGTAATGGTAAAAGGAGGTGCGAACTGTGCAGACTTTATAGATTTTTAAACAGCATTTCATAGAGTGGATCAATCTTTTCTGTGAATGAAGCTCTTGAGGCTGGGTATGCCAGGCACCCTGTTAGATTTAGCCATTGCACTCCACTGCTGTACCTGGTGTAGAGTATTACTAAGTGTTGATTGGGCCTTTAGAAAAAAATATCAATCCAAAATGGTTTAAAATAAGGGTGCCTCCTATCCTTGATACTCTTTTTGCTATATATTCAAGATCTCCTAGTTTGCCTATTGTTAGACCTGGCATCCTAGACGTGGTTTTCCCTGACTTTTTGCCTCTACCTCCTATGTTTTTGATGCAGAGCTGGATTTCGTTTTTGCTGGCTTAGATGCTTGTCACTGCTGATCAGTGTCAAAGTTCAAATGCTTCCTGTATAGATTGATATTATGATTGGTTCTCCCTGACTGGCATATTTGTTTTACCAGTAGGTCCATAGTAAAGTGCACTGAGTGTGCCAGGGCTGTTAGCTCAAATGCTACTGGTGGGCTTGCAGCACTGATTGTGCCACCCACATGAGTAGCCAATGTCGACCTGGCAAGTGCACCCACTTGCCAAGCCCTACCCTTCCATTTCCTGGCACATTGGACACCCCTATGGTAGGCCCAAGGTATCCCCTGGGTATGGTGCAGTGTATGTGAAAGGTAGGACATGTACTGGTGTCTGTAACATGTCCTGATAGTGAAATACTGCCAATTTAGTTTTTCACGATTGAAAGGCTATCTTGCCCATAGGACAGAATGGGGAATGTTTTGTAACATTTTACAAATGGATCTTCCAATAGGGATAAGATAATTGGAGTCTAGTATCCCTGAACTCAGAATTTAATAACACATCTTTTAGTAAGGATAGTTTTTAAATTCTGTATTTGAAACATTTAGAAAGTGGCTGTTTTCTTGTTCAACCTTTTTTCCAAGCCTCTGCCTGTTTGTGGGCTGACAATCTGGTTGTAGTGTGACAGAGGATGTGCATTCCCTGTAGACAGCCTCTGGGGGGCTTTGAGGTGTGCTAGGCTCTTCGTGGGTGACCCATCCCTGAGGTGAATAGACCCTTGCTTCATATAGAGGGGTGGGAGGAGATTTACCCTGCACCTGAAGGGGGCCTGTCTCCCTTGCACAATGCTGTTTTCACCTCCTGTGGTCATGTTGCACCAGTTAAGGCAGAACTGGTTTAGACTGGGCTCAGAGCCCCTTTCAAAAAGCGATCAAAGACAATTTGGGGTATAAGTATTAGACCTAAAACCCCTGAACTTTAGACTACTTCTGGAATCAAGAAGAACCTTTGCTGAGGAGAAGAGCTGAAATACTGCCCTTGCTGTGTGTCTAAGATTGGCCTGCAGTTGCTGTTTCTTCCAAAGAAAGGAGAAGGACTTTGCTGTGTGATGTGTCCCCTGCTTGAGGAAAGGCTCCAAGGGCTTGAAGAGCTTGCCTCCTGTTTTGAAGTCTCAGGGAAAAAAAGACTTCACCCCCAGCTCCACTGAACTTCCTTGCTGGGAGTTCTGACCTGCCAGGAGGTGCCTGTAACTGTGTTGGGCCTCTGGTGGTTGTTTCTGTTGTTGGGAGCTACAAGAAACCCCGGTGCTGCAACCTGCACAAGGGCTCGGAGAGCTGCTTGTAAAGGGAACAACGTCTCGCCCGGCCTGCTCCGCAGCTCTGATGCACTATGATGCCCGTCGACGCGGCAGTGATTGGCCATGCCCGACGCCAGCACTCGCATCGACTCCGTCCTTACCAGTGCCTGCATCTTGTTTTTTTTTTTTTAATCCTCATAAGCCTCTAAAACACCATTCTATTTGCACCCGTAAATGGAGGTACCATGCCCATCTGTGCATATGTTCTGGGAGCAGAGGAAGGGGGGAGAGAGGAGACATCGGCTTCAAGACCATTCCACCCTAGTTTACATGAAGCAACGACCACCAACCTCCACCATGTCGCTATCACTCCATTTCATTCCCCCATGAGCCACAGCACAGATTGGGAAGCACAAAAGGAGAAAAACCAGGATAGCTAGATGAGGCATAGCAGGCATAATCATCGGATATCAAGATTTGTTTGTCGCTCACACCACTCCAAAACGGGAGACCAAAAATGATGGTTCTTAAAAGCCTTCATGTCCAGACTGGCTACATATTTAATAGAGGACAACCAATCAAAAAATCTGGGAGGGGATGCAGATATCTTGTTCCCTGTACTTCCTTCAGGGGAGTCAACACAACAAAAAAAAACTGACATTACGCTTACCTTCATTTTGATGCCCAGAATCTAGGACAATGCCCTACTCACATCATTCCAGAATGATTGGATCTCAGGACAATCCAAAAACATGTGCACATCATCTTCTTTAGGACTGCCGCACTTGGGGCATACCACATCTCCCCTTCCTCCAAACTTAGATAACCTCTGATGCGTCCAATAGGCTCTGTGGATGGAGAAGAGGTGATTTCTTCTTAGGTGCGCAGATTTAAGCATAGATAATTGATACTTGCCACTTATTTTCCAACGAAGACTCCGGCAAGCATCTTCCCCATAACTCTGTTGGCAAGGTCAAGCCTCCATCTTCTAACTCGATCATTAGCTAGTAGATCGTCACAAGTTCTTTTTTGATGGTTATCTCTACCATAAGTCTGTCTTCCAGATCATTTGATCTTCCTATCACCGTGATCGGATCCTGGAACCATCTTTGCATTTGGATATACTTAAAAGTGGATATTTGTTGATTCGACAACTGATAACAGAATTCCCAGCTTAATAATTGGCCATCAAGTGAAATGTGGTTCCATTTAATGAGGCCCGCCTGTCTCAATGGTCTAGCTAATACATCTTTTGTCCAACCTGGAGAACCTGGTGAGTCCCAGATAGGAGCCATAGAGAAATAGTATGGTATCTTTAGAGCCTTTTTTGACCCTATACCAAGTCTCTGCCAGGCCTCTCAGAACCTTCAACCTGACTTTCTTAACATATTTGGGGTCGCCGTCTTTAAACGTAAAACCCTGACTTCCTCCATGCTCCTGTCTTGACATGACATATAGTAATTGCCCAGTTTCCGAAGATGTGGGAGTATTAAACAACATTTTTCCATTTTTTTAATAAGAATGCCCATGAATAAAATAACAGGTCCGGCAGGGATAAGCCCCCTTTCTCCACCCTCCATCTTAATTTCTTTCAGGCTATCCTTGGACCTCTGCTAGCCCAAATAAAACTGCTTATTTGTCCTTGTAGTTTCTTAAGAGCTATGCTTTCAAAAGGAAGGGGGATGGTATCAAACAGAAAGGTTAGCTTCGTAAGAATTATCATTTTTATCAGGTTGACTCGACTTAGGAGAGTAAGTTGGAGGTGTGCCTAGATTTTTAGGAGCCCAGTAATCTCGTTCTTTACTTTCTCAAAATTTATTTGTGTTAATTTAGAAATATCTTGCGAAATCTGAACTCTGAAATATCTCATTACTTCCGTTTTAACACCTGCCCCAGCATCTAGATTCCAAGACATGATTTCGGTCTTACTTCTGTTTATATCATATCCCAACACTTTCCCAAATTCCGTTGTTAGTACATTAATACGACCTAAGGTATTATTATGCGGATTAGATGTATAGATGAGGATATCATCTGCATAAAGGCCCAATTTCTTGTTCCAATCCTGGAACTGAAAAGGTACGATCTCAGAGTCTTTCCTAATCCTTCTGGCCAAAGGTTCTATGTACAAATTGAACAGTAGTGGCGACAAAGGACACCCCTGCCTCGTCCCTCTACTGATAAAAACGGGGTCCGTCAGAGAGCCATTAATGAGTAGTCTAGCTTTTGGCGACCTGTATATGACCTCCAATGTTCTGCAAAAGTTACGACCAAGATTGACAGATCTTGCAACTGACTGTTGGAAGGCCCAATTAACTTGATCAAAGGCTTTAGTGGCATCTAGAGCTATTACCGCCAAGGGAAGCTGACAGGTAGATGCCAAATCTATTGAGCCTATCGGTGAGTAAGTTAACTCCTTTAGGTGCCTTCCACAGATGAAACCCTTTTGATCAGTATGGATCAATTCTATCATAGGTCCATTCAGTCTATCGGCCAATATCTTTGCAAAGATCTTATAATCGCAGTTTAATAAAGATATTGGTCGATATGAGTCACAGTTTGTTGGACTTTTACCTGGCTTCAAAATTAGTGAGATGCTTGCCTCATTTCACAAGGCTGGTATTTCGGCTCCATTCATAAAGAGATTGTTAAAAATGTCTAAAAGAATGGGTATTAGTGTATTTGCCAAAGCTTTATAAACCTCAAGGGGGAGACCGTCAGGGCCTGGGGCTTTAGTCTTCTTTCCTTGTCTTAACACAAGCTCAACTTCCCCTTCCCTGATCTCCTGATTCAAAATTCAAAAGCCGGCTTTTATCAGCTGTAAGAACATTTGTTGTGCAGTGGCCTAGCCATACTTTGATCTCATCTTGACTGGGTTCTAGATCTTCTTGATAAACCCTACAGTAATGATTGTAGAAAAATTGCTTGATCTCCTCATCCTCACTAATGAGAAGATCTGTACAGTCGCATTTGACCTGGTTAATCGTATTCCTCACCTGGTCTTTTTTGACTCACCAGAAACTTTTCCAGCCTCCCCAGAAACCTCAGGTGAGGCGGAACATGGAGCAGGGGTGTTAGAAGCAAACTCCGGCAATAAACCAGAGAGTACAGAATTTAATCATCCTGACCTAGCCCCTAAACTTTCAGATAAAGATGATCCTTCAGTTGGAGCACTTTTAACTGTCCTTTCAGCTGAAATTAAGAACAGATTCGAGATATCCGAGTCTAACCAGTTGGAGATAAAAAAGGCTTGTGAAGTTATGAAAAGGAAAATAGATGACCTCAGTAGTAGGACAACAACACTAGAGGAGGCGGTCAAAGAACTTAAGGAGATAGTGCCGGCAAATTGTGCTGAAATTGCTAAACTAAGGATTGTAGAGAAAGAGAGTTTGGTAGAGTTGAAAGGTTAGAGAATTTCCAGTGATGTAACAATCTTAAAATTCTGAGGGTGCCTGAAGGGAAAGAAAGGGATAACATCAAATCGTATGTTGTTAAGCTTATTAAAGACAAGCTCCAGCTGGATGAGTCAGAAGAGGAATTAGCGAAAGATATTCAACGTGTCCATAGAGATCCATTCAGAATTAATAAAAACAGGTCTAAGCCTAGAAAAATCCTAATACATTTTTTAACCTACTCGTTGAAAGAAAGAATCCTCTCCACAGCCCTGGATATGAAGTCAATTGAGGCAGATGGTGTAAGATACGGGATAAGATCGGACGTCTCTGTCACTACTTCTAAAAGGCAGTGGGAGATGGGGCAAAGGATTGATAGCCTAAAACGCCTGGGTGCCACTGTTCAGCTAAGATTCCCTGCCTATCTGAAGGTTATGCTGAACAATAAAATGCATATCTTTTACTCTGTTGATAAGCTAGATGAGTTTATTAAAAGCCTTCAAACAGGCTGTTAGGTCTTTTAGCTTGGAATGATGCAAATGTACCACAGTGTGCAGGAAAAGATATAATAAAAAAAACTTTTTTCTTCTCTCTGCAAATCTGGTTAGTTAGGGTGCAAAACTCTCTAAAGTGTTAAATAACGATGAATAAAGGGAAAATAATCACAATCACATTCAGGCGTGCATACAGCATGCGAAGCAGGCTAGTACAATCCAGCCCTGAATTGCCTATGATTGCTCAATGGTTTGAGGGAAAGGGATTTCACAAATGTTCCTCATGTCGGGCGTGCAAGTTTGGACAAAATACTACCCATTACCGCACTCCGTTTTCTGAAACCGAATTTCCAATTCACGGTAATTACAACTGCCGTACGGAGTTTGCGGTTTATGTCCTAACCTGCACGTGCGGTCTACGATATGTAGGCAGTACCGGTGCACAGGTGCATGTTAGAATACTTCAGCACCTTCGTGCCATAGTTAATCACGATGGGGCATACCCGGTGGCGCGCCACTTTAACAGCAGGCATGACAGGGATCTGTCTTGTCTCACCTATTATGTCATTGATGCTATCGCTCCCTTAAGGCGGGGTGGAGATCGTGATAAACTACTACGCCGATTAGAAACGCAGTACATCATCAAACTCGACAGCAAACAACCCAACGGGTTGAATGCGACAGAGGACATGCACAACTTTTTGTAGGAACATTAACTCAGTACACACATTCTGTATATAGTAGATTAACTGAATACAAACGTGAGAAAATACAAAAAATTGTATATAGTTTGTATATATATGAAATCTTGAATTTAAGCACCTATTTTAGGTATCCTGTAGTCCTATCTCTTAAAACAGAGCTGTCTGCTTAGTTTTTCTAAACAGTGCAGTTTTTTAACAAACACTTGGGAAATTCTTTTTGTTGGTGGTTCTTTTACACTGTACATTTACCCGAGCACTTTTTTCAAAAACAACTGTCTTGTAAATAGTCCTTAAAAATTTACAAAATTTAAAGAAAATAAGAAAAATATTCTCTTAAAAACAAAATACATAGGACTGGAATTTATATTTGTGTTTTTTACACGAAGGTGCTGTTTTTTGGTGTTACACATAAAGTGTTTTTACACAAGGTTGTTCCTGGCCAGGGCAGCATATTACACTGTACAGCTATGATTTGCATTTGTACTATTGATTTACAAGCTCTAGTTTAGTTAATAATCCAGAATTGTTTTTCTGATGCACTGTGAGATATAAAATGCATTCATGCAGGTCATTATGTTTCAGTCATTAACGTAAAATAACATTTGCGCATTCATGCGGCAATTTTGTCACTTACTAATTTGTTTTTCTGAGTATTTACGTTTACAGAAATCAATTAGGATCAACAGTTATAAACCTGGAAGCGTATATCATTGTTTCTGTTTCTGATGCAACAAAGTTACATGAACATAGCGTTATTGTGCACTGTTTCTTTAATTTGTTTGTATCTGGCATTGGTAGTACCATGTGACTCACGTTTGGAAGGTGGGGCCCGGAAGGGTGGGTCTACACTGCATAGATAAAAGAATTTTCCATCCTGTGTAATGTGGTGTGTGAACAAGACTACGCTGGTAGTCGAAACGTTACATTTTGGGAGGCACAAGGAATAAATAACATCTTGTCTGGAGAACGTGGGGTCTGTCTCTTCTTTCGCCGCTGCATGTGGAGGTTTGAAGACTTTGCTGATATATATATATATATATATATATATATATATATATATATATATATATATGTATATATATATATATATATATATATATTCACTGAAAAAACCATAGGTTTCACACCAGTTATAGTTAGGAATTAGCATTTAAAAAACCTATTAAATTCACTGAAAAAACCATAGGTTTCACACCAGTTATAGTTAGCTGGAAATTTTACTGATATAAAACCATTGAAATTCCCACGTTATAGTTAGTCGGACTCACTATAACTTGCGCGTGCAATGCACTGCTGATGACATCACATATTACATCACTCATGACATGGTCAGTGACATCACTCATGACACCATCCTTGTGACATAGTGACAGACCTCCTTTCACTATAATGTAACCCTTGAGACACATATTCAAAAATAGAAACTGAAATTTTTTAAAAAATGGAGATACCTATATCAGTTACAACAAGCAATTCAGTAATTCCACTATCTATATACACATCCACTCATTCACCAATAGTTCTATATAGTCACTCATACATATACTCACTCATCATATGAAGTGATACACCTATACATCCTGTTACACACCGACATTCATCCAAAAGTTACTCACACACATATTCACACGTGCAAATAAACTATTGGACATCCATTTATTTGAATATAGAGTTATACACACACTTCCACCTTACTTCTATTTAAAATTACACATATTTATTCTCTTAAACAATCACTTATAGAAACACATACTTATTTAAACAGGAACTCTTACAATCTCTTACTCTCACATATACTCACTTATATACATCAATATTCATATATACTAGATTAAAACATATGTAGTTACTGATAAAGACACTAGTGAGACAGTCATTCACTCACTAACAAACACATATAGACACTCATCCACCCATACAGTCCTGTACATATGTTGTCTTCAAAACACATACAAACAAAGAGTCAGTCACTCATGCATCTATGTGCTAAGTAATACCCCCACCAAACCATATAGACACTCATACTGATACTAATAAAAATATCTAATAACCCATATACATACACATGAGTGGATGTGTATTAGATGGTGATATTACTGAATTGGTTGTTGTAACTGGTATGGGTATATCCACTTTTTTGAAAATATTAGTTTCTATTTTTGAATATGTGTTTCATGGGTTACATTACACTGAAAGGAGGTCTGTCACTGTGTCACAAGGATGGTGTCATCAGTGATGTCATGAGTGATGTCACTGACCATGTCATGAGTGATGTAATATGTGATGTCATCAGCAGTGCATTGCACGCGCAAGTTATAGTGAGTCCGACTAACTATAACGTGGGAATTTCAATGGTTTTATATCAGTAAAATTTCCAGCTAACTATAACTGGTGTGAAACCTATGGTTTTTTCAGTGAATTTAATAGGTTTTTTAAATGCTAATTCCTAACTATAACTGGTGTGAAACCTATGGTTTTTTCAGTGAATTTCATAGGTTTTTTAAATGCTAATTCCTAACTATAACTGGTGTGAAACCTATGGTTTTTTCAGTGAATTTCATAGGTTTTTTAAATGCTAATTCCTTTGTATATCGAGTTTCTAACCTTTTTTTTTTTTACAATTTGCTGTTTTTTTTTAAGTATTCATTTTTTCTTATAATTTTTTTCTTTTGCGCTCTGGGTGCGCGCTCCGGGAAGCTTTCAGCTAAGCTCTCCTGTAAGCTTCTCCGAGAGCTCATCTGAAAGCGCACCCAGAGCGCAACTGTCGTTCGTGAAAAAAAAATATGAATGAAAAGTTAATAATAATGCAAAACATTTCGTACCATACAAATAAAATTAGTTTTTTTTAATATGGAAAATGATTATGCATTTCTATAAAAGATTGATGACGTCACTTCGGCGCGCAACGTAAGTGCCCTCGGAAGCGCATACGTGCGCGGCGCATAAACGCACGGAAAAGCGCCTACGATCGCGCCACGTTTGCGCCCCGGAAGCGCCTACGATCGCGCTGCGTAAACGCACCCGGAAGTGCTCCGGAGCGCGCAGCGTAAACGCGTCGGGTCATGTGACCCTCAAATAACACTTTTCATTGGTTGCTAACAGTTTTTTTTTACAATGAATGAAATCCCCACCCATTTCCTTCACTTCTTCTTTCACTTTTGTGACTGAAAGACCTGCCTTTTTTGCTGCTCCATATTCCTGGATTCATCATGGCTGCCAGACCATCCAGCAGTGAAGATGACTTCATTGATGAAGAGCCTCCTACCCCAAAGGTGAAGGAACATTTCATTTGGAAATTTTTTAAGTTTCCAGAAGGCCAGAAGAAGGTGAATGCACCAAAAGTAGAGTGCAGGATCTGCAAACAGGTCCTGTCACGGGGTAACCCCCAAAAAAAATACTCTTTTGGGAACTTTACGATGATCCGACATGTGGAGAGGAGGCACCCCCAGAATTTTGCCCGGGAAAGTGTCAGGGCTCTGGCACAGGAGGTTCCCAGAGATGGGGCCTCTACATCAACAGGAGGAGCAACTTCTTCTGGAAGAGAACAATCTCAGGGGCAGGTAGCAAACATTCAACCTGCATTCAACCATGGGGTCGTCAAATGCAGATACTGCAATCAACTCCTCACCTATGGGGAGCAAAGTGTCCTGCTCATGGTTCGGGCATTGGAGAACCATCACTGCCCTTCCCACCCCTAATTTTTTTCTTTTCTTTTTGCTCCTGTTGAGCAGTTTCTATTCCCTGTTTTTGTTCCTCTTCAGTTAAAAGAAGAAAACCAAAAGTTCTTTTCAGAACTACCTCCAATTCTCATCAAAGAGCTATAATCTTAAAAAATGAAGAGTAAGTGAAATATAGTGCATTGATAATTGAAAGGAGAATGAGTAAGAAAGAACAGAAAGGTATGAGAGGTGAAAGGAAGTGAAGTAGGAGGAATGAAAGAAGGTGAGTGTTAGAAAAGAAAGTTATGACACAGTGAATAAACTGGAGTATTTCTGACATATCTGTAAACACAAAAGTAACGCATTGCAGGAGTGCGTCACAAAAGTGACGCAACTCCAGTAATGTGTCCTTTCACATGGAAAAAGCACCATGTGAAAGGTTTGCTGTGAAGCAGGCGCAAGATTTTGGCGCAACTGCATCCTAAAAGTGACGCACTGCGTCATTATTACCAAGCTTTTTGCAAGGAACACCCCCTCTGCATGCATTATACCTGACACTATTTTTTAAAAAGTGACGCATCTAGGTACATGGGTCACTTTTTAAAACTCTGCGCCATATTGTATCTGCATCAGGTATATTGTATGCAGAGGGGCAATCCCGCGCAAAAAGCTTGGTAATAACAACGTACTGAAATCTATGAGATTTCCCTGCGTCACTTTTAGGATGCTATTGCGTCAAAATTTTGCGCCGGCCTCGCATCACTTTTATGTTTACACATATGTCAGAAATACTGACGTATCTGTAGCTCCTTGCAACATGATTCGTCATACATTAAATATGACACATCTGGAATGTCATAAGGACTGTGGACAGAAAAGTGACGCATCACACCAGCAGTGTAATAAAATGTGCCTCGTTGCACTATATTTAAAGGATGCAACAGCATCCTAAAAGTGACGCAGTGAAATCTCAAACATTTCACTGCGTCGCTATTACAAAGCTTTTAGTGGGAGAACACCCCCTCTGCATGCATTATACCTCACGCAGATATAATGTGGCGCTTGATTTTAAAAAGTGACCCATCTACCTAGATACCTCACTTTTTAAATATAACGCAACGCGGCACATTTTTTTACACTACTGGTGCAATGCGTCACTTTTCTGTGCGCACTCCTTATGACATTCCAAGTAACGCATTGCTGGAGTGCGTCACAAAAGTGACGCAACTCCAGTAATGTGTCCTTTCAAATGGGGAAAGCAGCATATGAAAGGTCTTGCCTCAGTCTAACACCTGCTGTAAAGCAGGCACAAGATTTTGACGCAACAGCATCCTAAAACTGACGCAGTGAAATCTGAAAGATTTCACTGCGTCGCTATTACAAAGCTTTTTGCGGGAGAACACCCCCTCTGCATGCATTATACCTGACGCTATTTTTAAAAAGTGACGCATCTAGGTACATGGGTCACTTTTTAAAACTCTGCGCCATATTGTATCTGCAACATGATTCGTCATACATTAAATATGACACATCTGGAATGTCATAAGGAGTGCGCACAGAAAAGTGACGCATAACACCAGCAGTGTAATAAAATGTACCTCGTTGCACTATATTTAAAAAGTGACGCATCTAGATAGATGCGTCACTTTTTAAATATTGCATAACAATGCGCATTTTTTTACACCGCTGGTGCGTCACAAAAATTGACGCACAGGAAGCGCAAAACTAACAGCGCAAGGCCTTCATAAATATAATCCTGGATTTTCCCCGTGCTTCGCCGGTGCGCGTACCATGCGCTTCCCCCGCGCAAAACGAAAAAAAAATTTTAATGCCCTGCAGGACCCTATTTTAGTCCCTACATCAAACCTAGGGGGTCAGAGGGGGTCTACTCTTCCCCCTTATGGTCATTTGCCCCTTTTTTTTTCAAACCCCTTGTGTCTCGATTTTACCGAGACACAAGATGGCGGCCGCTCCGGACTGTTTAGAATGTTTACAGACAACTGAGAGCCAATCAGCTTCCTGCGCGCAAGTCGCGTGCCGCGCCTGGAGCGCACTCGGGTGCGCGCACGGGAGAGCGCCTATAGATATATATATTTTTTTGAACCTAAATTACTCAAAATCCACTGGAGCACATATCTTGAGACATAGCAAAGGCACATCGGGCTACCAGTCCCTACAATTTTGCCAAGTTTGGTGGAAATCCATTCAGCCGTTCGGGCTAAAAGTGAAATCGACCGCCCTATGGAAATTAACATGGGGAAAACGCGTTTTGGGACCCCCCTTTTATCTCGGCCCCCGCTTGACGAATCCCCCCCAAACTTTCAGGGAAGGACCGGACCGCCATGAGACCATTTTCCTGAAAATTTCAGGCAGATTCGTCAACCGGCGCCAAAGTTATTCAAAATAGAATGTTGAGATTTAACATTGAAAATTATCCTAACTATAACTACCTACTGGCGACCGCCAGTAGGTAATATATATATATATATATATATATATATATATATATATATATATATATATATATATATATATAAAAACATACTATCTTATACATAATTAAAAGTCTCTTGGCAAACTCACTCAGGTCTGAACTTATTCACTATTTTAAAGTTATTCGCACCGCTCACACTTCCGAGGAGGGGCACTCATATGGCTTTGAGCCATGTAGAAGTTGGGGTGGGTTTTCCACGGGTGGGGGGAGCACTAGGTGGGGAGCAGTGGGAAAAAAAGAAACAAAAGATCCTCCAGAGCCTCTGTAGTATTTTTAGCAGTGATTACTTTCTCTTTGCTTCTGTGCTGGGCTGCCATTAAGAAAGATGGATGAGAGGAGAGGGGAGATAATAAAAGTTCTTTCATGGAATGTAAACGGCCTTAGGGTACGAGCAAGGAGAAATAAAATCCTACATTATTTAAAAGACTGCCCTACCCAGATTATAATCCTTCAGGAGACCCACTTATCAGAAAAGGAGGGTTTGGATCTCTTCAAATGTCATAACTGGATCTCCCAGGTAGCCTGTACATCTCAGTCGGAGGTAACAAAAGGAGTGGCGATTTTAGTAAAAAGTGGGTTGCATGTAGTGCTTGGGGGCCACAACTCAGATAAAGCTGGGAGATGGTTAGTGGCTAGGGCTAAGGTGTTAGGTTACACCTTCAGTTTAGTGGGATATTACGGCCCCAACCAGGACAAATGTCTCCTTTAGGGGATTTATTAGCCAAATTGGTGGACTCTTCTGACCCAATCATCATGACTGGCGATTTTAATGCAGTTTTAGATCATACTCTAGACAGGACCTCACGTAGCAGAGCTTGTGTCAACCCAAAAATGTCTATGCTCATAAAACAAATAATGATCCAGCTTGGTTTGTGTGACATCTGGAGGCAGAAGGCTGGAAATAAAAAAAAGTATTCGCATTCTATAACCATAAATATAGACATCAGTCCAGGATAGATTATTTTCTTACAGACAGTGATCTGACTAAGTGGATTCAGAAGGTCCGGCATGTGGGGGTGCATTTGTCGGATCACTCAGCTGTCATTTGACATCTAAAACTATATGAGAAAGTGCTCCAGTCAAGATGGACCCTAGATCAGACAATTCTAGAGGATGATGATGTCATCACTACACTGAATAGAGACACAGAAGAGTTCTTTAGTTTCTTTTTTTTTATTATTTATTATTTCCAGGGTTGTATTAGGTGACACAACAAATTTGATTTATACAATTGGCATAATCAATACAGAAATAACATAAATAACATTATTGCTAACTTCTTATTTTTTCCCCTTTCCTTCTTTCCCTTCTTCCAGCTTTAAAACATTTACTTCCAGCACTTAACAAGACCAAAAAAAGAGAAAAAGAAAAATAAAAAAGGAAAAAAAAAGGAGAAAAGACAAAGGGACACACTAATCTAGTATATCTGATAATATTTGCGATAGGGCTCAGCCAGACTCTAAATAATCTGTTAAAGCACCCCAAATTGATGAGCCTATACGTGTTTTTCTTACCCCTTTCACTGCATATAAACTCCATTCTAGTTCATAAATATTATAAAGTTTAGCCCTCCAGAATTCGAACGTTGGGGCCTCTGGCTATAGCCATTCCGTAGCGATACATAGCCTAGCAACAGTCATGGCTAAGAATAAGAAAAATTTGTGTTTACTTAATACTGAATCATCATCCACATTTGGTTCAGTTCCCAATAACATAAGCATTGAAGATATCTTAATCGGTCTATGCAATACAATGGAAATGAATTCCTCCAAACCGTTCATAAATGGGGATAACTTAATGCAATAACAAAATATATGCGACATATCAGCATCGGGATCTCCACAACGAAAACACTTCCCATCATATTTACTGCCCCAGGTGGCCATTCGCTTAGGGGTATAATATAGCCTAAATACCGTTTTGTATACTTGAGCTTTTAGGTTAGCTGCCATGCAAATCTCCTTAGCCATGCATAAAGTATCATGAATGTCAACTTCTGGGACAGCTAACTGATTTTGCATTTATTCATATCATCATCTCTGCCCTCAAGCAATAGCGAATATAATGATCCAATCTTTTTCCTGAGGCGGATCCCTTCAACTAGTGCGTTTGGTGCTGGTTTAATTTGTTTTTTTTTTAAACAAAAATCACAAATTTGTAAATATTTATAAAAGGATGCCTGAGACCAATCATATTTTTTTATCAATGTTCCAAAAGTAACAAATGTAGAGTGCTCATCATATAAATCGCCAATTTTTCTTAACCCTTTATTTGACCATCCCTTTGTGACATTATCCCAAAAAATAGAAGGTAATATTTTATCTGCAGTGAAAGGGGTGTAATAAGAGATTCTTCCTAAATTAACTATTTTCCGAACCCTTCTCCAAACTTTAAAGGCTGAGACTAACACCTTAAAGCGAGTATGCTTGTAGTAGTTACCCTCTAGTTCTTTTAATAAACTCCCTTTCGCTTGCTCTCCTAATAACAAATAAAATATTGAGGGTGAATCTGCTACAGCCTCTGTAGGTTCTCCTGTCAGCATAATGCGCAGCCTTTGCAAAAAACATACATAGTAATAAAGCAAAAAATCGGGTAAGCCATGCCCGCCCCTTTCTTCCGGGAGCGTTAGCCATTTCATGGCACGCCGAGTTTTACCCGAGAACCAGAAAAATTTCAGACACACAGTCTGAAGCTGATGTAAGTATTTTTCTGGGAATTCCAGTGGGATGTTCCGAAATGAATATAATACTTTTGGTAGAATATTCATTTTGATAATATTCCCTCTCCCTATGATAGAAACTTGCAGACGCCCCCATCTTTCCAAAGTTCTTTAGTTTCAATCAGGGTTCAGTCACTCGGGGAGTAATTTGGGATGCTTACACAGCTTTTCTACGATGTAGATTAGGGTCAATAGCAGCTGAAAGAAGACTCAGATATCATGAGGAGGTGTCATTAGTTGAGGGACAGGTTTGGATCTTAGAGAAAGACTCAATTGACCCCGGGGTGGAGGGAGAAGCCCGGGAGAAATTGTTTCAAGAGATGCAAAGAGAAAAATCTAAATTGTCCACAATTCTGCATGAGAGGGTAAGAGGAAAGTGGGAGGCCAGGAAATTGGCCCATTTTGAATACAGTGAAGGCTGTAGCAAGCTGCTGGCCTGGAAAGTGCCTGCATCTTGTTATTGCGGAGCTGATAACAGCCAAGGGTGACTCAAGAAACTTGCCGACGCCGCATCATCACCAGAGCCGACATTGGCCATCTTCGACATAGTGAATTGTCACCTACATCGTTTCCAAGGTACTGTTGTTTGGGGGTCTGTGTGACTCCGCACCCCATACCGCGATCCTCGTGGGTGAGGCCGTACTTTGGATTTCATACTGTACAATAGCCCCAGTTGGTGCTATTTGATTTCTACAAGCTAATTTTTGCAATATCCATTTTAAAGACATTTTTCTGAGTATCTGTATGCTGGATTTATGTTGTTTTGGTCTTGTTTAGTTTACATAAAGATATTTTATTTTTCTAAACTGGTGTGATGTCTATTTGTGGTGTTTTCACTGTGTTACGGTGAATGTTGATACAAATACTTTACACGTTGCCTTTGGGATAAGCCTGTCTGCTCATGCTAAGCTACCAAGGGGCTGAATAGGGGTTATCTAAAGTCTGTATCCCCCTTACCGTGACTAGAAGCAAGGGTCCCTATTTGGACAAAGGTACCTACCTCTGTCAACTAAAGACCCCCATTTCTAACACTTAGCAGGGTCAATTGGCAGTATAGTGAAAGCCTGTTTAATACATGCAGATGATATAACAATTTTGGACCTTACCCATAAAAGCCTAAATACTTGTCTGCAGGCTTCGCCACAGTTTGCAGATACTCATCAGTTAAAGAATAATATCTTTAAAAGTAAAATCATGTGTTTCTATGGTAAGAAGAAACCCAAATATACACATTTTCCTTGGTCTCTGGGCACCCAAAAGTTGGAAATTGGAAAATCTTATACGTTTTTGGGGAAGATAATGTGAGGTAATCTTATTGATAAAGCCCATATCGAGAATAACAAGAGTAATGATTGGATGCTCTTTACAGGGCAAGTAGTGGAAGACATTTCTCTTACCTCCTTGAAGGTTACCAAGTGACAATCCCTGCCTCACTATTTTACGATCTGGAGCCAATTGGAGTAACTAATTGGGACCTTTAAATATGATGGATGGGTGTGTATTCAGAAACATCACTACTGTTAACTCTGTGATTTTAGTGGCCTTCTTATGGTTGGAAATGGGTTAAAGAAGTACATTTGTCCAGTGCCTGGTGGGTGTGGTGGACTGGGGTGCCTGCTTAGCGGGGAGTGAAAAAGAAACTTTAGGTGACTTATGAAGAAAGAAATTCTAGAAGACAAAAAAGATAAGTCATTAGTATACAGACATTTTCTCTCTGCTGTTGATCTACTTCAATGAGATCCTAACTTGGACTTCACAGTAACATCAATACAATTAAAAGCTAGCTTAAAGAGGGCCACATGGGCACTAAGCTTTTGCTTGGACAGGGAGACGTGCCTTAAAAAAAGGGGTTTTCATTGCATCAATGGCTCCATCACAGCAAACAGAGTGCAGCCATATACTAGTTGGATTTTGACTCACGGGTTGAGAAGCGTTTGGATTTTGCTGAAGTTGGGTATGATCCACTTAATCCCCTCATGGTCAAATAGTAGGGGGGAATCTCCTCTGAATGTAACTTATGCCATAATGGGATTCAGGACCTCAATCACATCATTTTTGTCTGTCTGGCACTCTTAACCGCATCGATGCGGCGCATATTTCGGCTGTGCGCGAACGCTAAACGGAAACCTATGCGTTCATGACAAGCTCAGCTCGTCATGAGCGTACAAGAGGTGTACCTCTCGACGAGCTGAGCTCGTCATGAGCGTCGAAGGGGTTAATACACTGTCACAATGGTTGAGGCCATTTGTTTGCAGTTATCAATTTGATTGGTCTCGGAAACACCACAGTCATTTTATGCGCCTCCTAATGAAATGTTTTGTTATGGAATTTTGGAATTTTTTAAGTGCTTTTTGAATTTGCTTTGAACTTATTATTGTTACAGCATGGTCGTTTTCATGTGGATTAGGATTTCTATGTATATTATGTGAATTGTTATGCAATTGAGGATATGTCTATTTTATGTGTTTTCATGTGGATCTCTTCGAAGTTCTGTAACAAATAAAAAAAACTTTAAACTTGAGTGGTGTCAAGTGAGATCCAATGCTATGTTTTGAATCTGATGCTATTTTAGAAATGTTAAAAAATAGTTTTTTTAAATAAAAATAATAGTCCTTTTCATGGTATTACCACAGACTAGTGAATGTGAGCTTGTCCGTCAAAAGACCTGGGTGTTGGAGAAAGGGTCATTCAGATTCATGCTTAATTGAGTCTACCATTTTTTCCACCCACATTCCAATCAGCCATCTGTTTTGTCCAATGCAGTGTTTACTTTGAAATTACTTGTTCCTAAAATAGTAACTCCATTGATTTGTCATCTGTCAACAAAAATGCATTTGTAATCTTAGTGGGGAATGTTCCTGGTAACACCTCCTGTGATCCCTTGATGTTTCTAACCAGAGACTGGTCTGTACCATCAAATAACACCGAACATTGTGCTAAAGTGGGAATAAGAGGCTAATGGTCAATAGCATATAGTAAGGTTTGAGATTAAGGTCATGGGCTTCTCACACAATCCTGGAGACCCTTTAGTGGTGCATATAAAGTTAAAATATGTAAGTACAATGAAGTAAATTCCTAGCTGACTTTTCCCAGATCTGGCAATCCAGGTGTGGGAACTCTGTGACTGGTTTTATCAGGTACAGATCCAGATCCATAAAAAAACAATACAATTTCAGGCAGCATGTGTATGTTGAAGAACAGCAGGCCCCATCTGCAACACCACATGAGGGGCTTAAAACACTCCCCTTGGTGTGCAATGCCCTCAGTTGAATTCCTGGCACCCCACTCTTCCTTGAACTTCCTGTGTCTCTTGCTCTGTACACTGCAGGTGATAAATCTGACTAGAATTATTCCCACAATTGGTTATAAGCATGCTGAAAAGGTGTCAGTTTTGCACCATGCAAGATTCAATGGATGTAAGGTTTTTTCTGTTGTAATCACCCTTTTTTGGGTAGTCACCACCAGTTTTCCATTTTTTTGGTCTCGTCATTTTTTGGGACTAAACCTCCAATAGCGGGACACTGCCAGTGCCCAGCTTTTGTTTGATAACCCCTAAACATTTTAAACCTGATTGGCACATTTATCTTTCTGACAAGGCCATAGTATATGGTGCAGCAATACACCCATGGCATTAACATGAAATGCCACTTGCAGCATCTATTGAGCCATCTACTACCAGGAAACTTAAAACAAGGCTCTGCCATAGCTACACCTAAGGTCCATCCACATTTAAATCGAACGGTTGGACCATTATGTTTGCAGCGAGGATACTCCTTCACCACTGTGACAGAGTATCCTTACCACCAACATATAAATCTGGCCCTTAGTCTGAATGATGTGGGACTGAGGTCTAAACTTCCATCTAGGAGCTACGCAGTAGGTCGGTTTGATTTATAGGGTGACTTAAATGGGTATGGATGACTCATCTTAGCTCAGCAGAATATTCAGGGGGGAGCCTGTGGGCATCGGGATGGCACAAAAGTCTCAAATCTTGCCTTGCAGGACTGTCTGAGGGATGTGCAAAACATGTTTGCTATTGAATGGTATCAAATGGGGCTGATATCAATTATTGTGTATCTTTAGTCTGCTGACTGAGGGAACCTGGTTTCTCTTACAAGACTTCTGTATCCTGTTTTGTTGGGGGTCCTGGACTTACTTAAAATTGGATTTTAGCCAAAATGTGGGAAGACACTAGAGATTTCCCTATAAAACTCACATATACAATCCCAATTTAATATGAGTGTGGCTGAAGAATTCTGACATTTATGACATTTTGGAACCGCCCACCCACATGGCGTTTTGGCCTGTTTGTAGCAAGGCAAACAAAAACTACTGAATAAGTGAGTAGGGTTTTCCCCAGGAACTTTTACCCCATTGGTTAGGGGGTGCCCACAAGTCACCTCCACCCACTTGCTAGTCTCAGTCATAAATGTGCCACCCCTAAGCACCAGCCTTAAATTTTGTGGATCTAGCGAAGATCAGAAGAGGACTGAACATGCTGCCTGGGACCGAAGAGGAGCCCCAAATGACTGAACCTGCTCTCTCTTGGACCCAGCACAAAGACGTGGATTCCAAGGGTCATATGGCTTACCTCTTGTGTGCCTACAGAGACACAACAAGCTGCAAGAAATGTTTTCTGGGAGTCCTAGGTGACATAAAACACTGGACAGAGACTAGACTTTACTGTTGCCTCTTCCTGACACTCTGAGAGTTCCTAAGTGCCCTCTCTTTAGTTCATTGGAACATCACAAGTGTACTCCTGTGGTTTGGAAACTTTTGAAAACTTTTCCTCTACAGCTCTAGACCAGCAGTTCCAAAGCACCAGATTGAATTTTAGCTTCAACCCGCTCAAGGCTCCCAACACCTTCAAAAAACCATCAAGTACCATTCTGCATTAGTTCTCCAAAGTTCCCAAACTTCATAGGGATAGTTGGCTTGAAGCATCCAGGTTGTGGTTCCAAAGTGGTGGGTAAAATGTCAGTGGTTGCCCGCTCAAGGAGGTTTTTGTTCTCAAAAAGTGACAAACTTCCTGTCTGCTTTGGTACTTAGAAAAACACTTTTCTTAAAAAAAGTCTGCAATAGAACTTAACATTTTCCTACATTTTTTACTTCAGACTTTCTCCAGGATCAATCCACTTGGTGTAGCTGACCAGGGCTCTATCATGGTTGGGCTCAAATCATGCATTGGTTCTAGTTTACTGTGACTATTGACTACCCTTGGCGCATTGCGCTTCTTGGCTCTATGTTCATTGATTTTTTTTTTAATCTTAGGTTTCCTGTATTTGATGTTTGCTGCTTTGGTCTTCTTTTGCACGTACCTTTTATTATTTATTCTGAAATTAGGTCTGGAATTTTATTGTGTTTTGTGGGATATTTTCTACTGTTTATTCAGTACTTAAATATTTTACCCATTGCCTTTGATATAAACTTGGCTGCTTTGTGCCATGTTACTTGGGTTTGAGCACAGATTTATATTATTTCATGTGTGTGACATCTAGCAGGTGGGGGCCTTATCCTTCGAGGTAGACATTTGTCCACCCTAAACGATAATCCGCTTTCCAACATTTTCCATCTCTCACCACCCACACCAGTGACCACATACACTGTGAGTCAATAGTGGAAGTAGGGAAGTGGGAATAGGATAAGAGCAACAATGGAGACACAGGACTCCTAACTCTCTCTGCCACTTCTGGGGCAGAAGGTTGTAGTGGATGTCTACGATACACATTAAGCAACTTGTCATTGGAAAACTGAATGTAACTATAATTTTGAAATCATACACCTTAGTAATATTGTTGTCTAACCAACTCTATATATTATAATTTGTACCTGTTTGGGTATACAAACACAATGTAATTACTTCTATATATGTGCAAGAGTATTCTCCTTGTGTTTGGATAACTACCTCATACTCACTACACTATTTATTCTTGTTTTAAACAAACACTATTGGCATTACTATTGTCAACATTGTGAACAGAGCATACTTATAGAAGACGTGTGTTACTTCTTTGGATTACAATTGGTATACAGATTGTGTCAGCAGGAATGATATCACTATTTGTGTAATTATATTGCTCAGTTAAATGCAGATGTGGAAGTACAGTGCCGCTACACTACTTCGTATGAAAATGAGTTATCTGTTCTGCTTGACTTCGTTAGAACTGCAAAATGACCAATATTAGCTTTAACAGTCTGTTGTTTCCCTACTCTTAGTATTCAGAAGTTAATTTGATAACTCCAATACTTAATACAAAACATTGATCTATACATTTGCAGTATTTCACTCTAAGACCCTTCATATTATTTCACATGGTAACCTTTGGAGAATATCCTGCCCCAATCTTAGCAGTTCGGATAATGTTCAAAGAAATGACTGAGTATGTTTTCACAATTCTCTGTATTCCCATTGTCCACTAAACAATCCCTTAGAAAGCAACAGTTATTGGCAAAAAAAAACTTTGATCAATGTAGTGAGATACTTTCTGCTGCAACACTGTAGCAAGACTGCTGTGAGCTGTGAGGAATTTATAACTGAACATCCAAGATGGCCATTGTGTCTGAAGAAGAGGCAGAAGTTCATAGCCTGCATGGAATCCTCAATCACTGTCAGCCTGCTGCCACACAGCATATCTTACACACACACTCAGTCTTAGTCCAGATAGTACCTGCACTTCCAGAAGACTGCCAACCCTTCCTTAACTAAATGTAACCTAGGCAACTTCCTTGAACCTATGATTGTGCAATCATAGGTGACCATCTTTGAAAATGTCATTATTAAAAAACATTTCAATATGCCCCTATAAATAAAATGAAATTAAACTAATTATCTGTCCATTATGTTGCATCAACACATTTGTAAAAGAGATGGCATCAGTGCCACAATCTTTGCCTGAGAATTTGTGTTCATTCCATGCTGAATCGCTCAAATGGAAAATTGTTGCATTAAAGAGTTCCTCTCCACCTGAATAAAAAACATCCAGAGGGGAAGTGACTCAAATGAGGCCATACAACAAAACCTACTAATTTTCTAGCAGCTCTGATATCTGGGGACAGCAGGCCAGTCTCATGGCTCTTTAAATCAGATCAGCACTAAGGGCCTGTTTATGATAGCGGTCAGATCACACACCGCCAGTCCGTCGGTGGCAGTCCAACCACTGACAGACCTTTGGTCTGACTGCCCGATTACAATTTCTGAGGTCGGACCCACAGTTGTCTGATAGAACACTGCTGCCTCTGTCTGGATTTGAGATCCCAATGGGGTGGAGGTCAGAGTCTTATCCTTAAATGTTGGGGGTACGAGGCACCGTTATCTGGATTTGGATTTCTAGGAAACACCGCCATGAAAAGGTTGTCAGAAAGTGATATGAGGGGACCCAGACAGGCCCCACCGGCCATCATAGGCCACCCAAAAATGGTCCTGGGGGGCACATGTAGTGCCCCCACTCACCTCCATGAATTCTGTGCCATGCACAACATGATGCATGGCACTCGATACATAGACGTGCTAGAGCTGCTGCACGGCAGCTTGTGGTGCAGCCCTTTACCTTGGCCACAGCATGTTAAGGAGAAATGGCACTCGGGAGGGCAAAGCAACAAATGCCAAACCTTGCACAAATTAAATGTAGCCATTTAGTCAGCAGGCTCGATTCCTGCGCAACTAACCTGGGCATTGAGACAAATGGTGAAATAGAGTAATAGCATGCATGTATGTATGTAGCTGATTTGTAAAGCGCAGGAATCACTCCTTAAGGGGTATCTCTGCCCTACCGGAAAGCGAGAGTCAGCCAGACAAAATCCATCCAAAGAGCTTAGACTTTGAATAATTCCCTCTTCAGAAGTTTTCTGAAGCGGATGTGGCTGGAACATTTACGTAGATCCTCCAGTAGAGTATTCCAGTATTTCAGAGCCAGATGAGCCACAGTTCTACCTCCTGATCGAATTTTTTTAAAGCAAGGGACCACTAAAAGTCCCTTGCATTCTGATCTGAGTCGCCGATTTGGGCAGTAGATTTTAAACTTGTCTGCCAGATAACTTGGGCTCGCACCATATAAAGCTTTATGGGCGAGACAACATAGCTTAAATTTGATTCTCTGGCGTATGGGAAGCCAATGGAGAAGTTTCAACAGTGGTCGGGTCGAGGTACGACGGGGGTTTCTTAAGAGCCAAACGTGCAGCCACATTTTGGACAATTTGCAATCTGCTAAGAAGTGATCTATTTATGGCTGCCAATAAAGCATTGCAATAGTCCAGGCGACCAAAAATTAGAGCCTGAGTTAAAGTTCTGCATACCGAAAGAGGCAGCCATACGAACACTCTATGGAAAAGGCTCAGCATATGATAGCAGGTCACTACGGTGGTCAGATTTTGGTTCTTCATAGAAAGTTGTGCATCCAGCCGGATCCCTAAGTTTTCTGCCCCTAAGATTGAGGAAGGGGCAGAGCAGTTTTTGTCGCATTTAGCTTTAAACAATGTCCTGTCATCCATTCTGATATGGCTAGCATGCCCCTAGCGAAACGCTGATCAACTAACTCCATGCCCTTATCAAACAACAGGAGTAGCTGTGTATCGTTTGCATAGGAGAAAGAAGTAAAGCTATACTCCCGGATGAATTTGGAAAGGGGAGCCGCATTGATGTTAACCAGGGTGGGGCTCAAACAAGAGCCCTGGGGCACCCCCTTGGTGAGATTCAGAGTTTGGGAACCGAAAGGGCCCAAATTGATGGTCTGAAAGCGCTGATCTAAAAAGATTACAAACCAATCAAGAACTTGTCCCTGCAGACCGGCCTCTCTCAGACGCAATATCAGTTTCTGACGAGAGACAGTGTCATAAGCTGCTGTCAGATCTAACAAGACCAACTACACTGCTTTATTATCATCTAAGGCCAATTTGATAAAATCAGTGACCCCAATGAGAGTTGTCTCTGTGGAGTGGCTTGATCTGAACCCAGACTGCGAGGGATCAAGGATTCCGTTAGCATCAAGATAGTTCATTAGTTGGGACATATCTCTCCACCATCTTGCTCAAGAGCGAAAGGAGCGAGATGGGTCGATAATTGGAGAGTACTTTGGCTGGCAGCTGATCTTTCTTTTTAATAGGAAACACTTGGGAAACCTTCCAATCCAAGGGCAAGTTCCTTTCACTTAAAGTAGTGTTCAGGATCTCAGTAATGGGGACGGCCAGGAGAGGGGCTAGGAGAGCAAATTCATGAGCAGGCATAATATCCAGCGGAGATCTGGATTTGGCCGTTTTTAGCATTGCTTCCACCTGCGAGACCTGAACAAGATTGTATTGATTACAATGATTCAACCCTTCATCTAAGCTTTCAATTGGTGCAGATCCAGGATGAGAAGGCAGCACATAATCAATATTTTGGAGAAATTGATTGTAAATTATATTCATTTTCTCATCTAAATACCCCACTAGATTATCGCACAAATCTTGTGAGGGGATGGTTATATTGGCGCATGCAATAGGGTTGGTGAAGGACTTCAGAACTTTATACAGATCTTTTGATGAATTTTCTGCCGTGAAGCACACAGGCAACCATTTTGACCATTCACTAAACACATTCTTGCTAGTTATAAAGATGACAGTTCAGAGCTATCTGTGCAGCTGGAACATCACCACTATATTTTTATTAGTCCTTGGGTTTCCCCTTGACTCTTCATTTTTTGACAACCTTAAAAGAACCTCATACACTCAAGCTACAAATCTGCTGTTTCCCATGGGCCCCCTAGGTGTGCACTAAAATGAGGGAAAAGCTGATTAGGTCTCCCTACTCTATAGTTTCAGCGACGTAGCGTCCTCGACCCTTTTGCCCAGGCTCCTTTGGTAGCAGCATTCATTAGGTGTTTGGGTGCAGTATCTGCAATATAAACGAGGTCCAGTAATCTGTGGCAATTGAGGTCCCTTCCTATTTATTTATGTCAATGTATTTGAATATTTGCAAACAATATGTGCATTATTCTTGCAAACACAAATGTCATGTTTAATGCAGAATGGAGACTGGTTCTAACCACCTTCATTACATCTGTTATTAGGCCTACCATTAGCTGTAAGTAAACATATGTAGTTTCAAACAGTGAGTGCAAGAAGGAGGATGGCTGTTGGCCACCGACCACACAAAGGGACAGTAGCCCCTTCACCCATGTCTTCTATCTCTTTGCTTCCTTTGTATTTAAGGCCTCTCTTCAGAGGAAATCACAGACATTGACTGACAGTGCTAGAGGTTGTGGAGGAATCTAGTAGGGGAGTGAAAGCGGGTCTGTATTGTCTGTGGTAGAAAAACACTACTGCCCATATTTGTTGCCTGTCTGAGGATTCCAGATCCATTTTGGGCGTCCTGGTTTGCTTCTCGCCTGCTCCCTGAAGTGCTTCTGCTGGTGTGAGCGCTTTCCAGCTTGAAGCTTCCCAGGTCGAGGTTCGTGGCGAGTGCCTGACGAAGGGAACCGACCGGGGGACTGCGAGGCCCAGCATTCCTCACTCAGCGCAGCTGGTGCCTCTTCCCCCGGCGGCCACGCCCCCTGCCTCCTGTCTATTTCACCTTTCGCGACACCCGCTCCGCGGGTGCCGCTCACGGATTGTTGCCTGCCTGAGGTTCAAGATCCATTTTGGGCGTCCTGGTTTGCTTCTCGCCTGCTCCCTGAAGTGCTTCTGCTGGTGTGAGCGCTTTCCGCAGTCGGCGGAATCTGTCATCGCTCCCAGCTTGAAGCTTCCCAGGACGAGGTTCGTGGCGAGTGCCTGACGTAGGGAACCAACCGGGGGACTGCGAGGCCCAGCATTCCTCACTCAGCGCAGCTGGTGCCTCTTACCCCGGCAGCCACGCCCCCTGATTCCACGTACATTATTGACGTAAGCACCACCGCGACGCGGGACGCGCGCGGGACGGAGCTCGGGGCGAAGACCGGGCAAAGAGCGGGCCGTTTGAGGCCGTTCGAGACCGGTGGAGTCTGGACTGGGCTATTCCCCTTGGCCCTAACCTCGTTGCTATTACAAGTTCGCCTGTTGAGGCTCCTGTAGACTATAAGCTGGTATGTCCACACGTGAGTATAGAAGTAGGGCAGCCAAAGGGAAACTGCAAAATGGGACACTCAATGACTTTATTACCAGGACTAATACTGCCATAGACATTGAGATCAATAAAATGCAGCATAGGGCTTCCATTGAACTCGATGCAGCTAGAAGGTTATCCCAGGAGCTGGCTATGGCCAAAAAATCTTCTCAAGGCCAGTTTGCCCTTGCCAAAACACCTGAACGTTTAATAGGCCCAGCTCCTATTCTGACACAGGCAGTCATCCACCAGCCAGCACTCTCGTCCCTGCCAACCCCAGCATTAATGGCGGAGTCTCCCCGTTTATCCCCACCCATTCTTAGTCCATCATTGGGTGGGGTGGCTGGGGTTGAGGGGGGCCCTCCGGAGATGGCACCTGCTGTTAAGTGTAAGGTAGTGAGAGGATCTCCCTTACCCCCCAAAAGGGTACTATCCACAAACGAAAGCGCAATAACACATCTGCCTATTCTAGGAAAAAGGCCAAAGTTGCAAAGGCCCAGTTTTTTACGGGGACAAAGCTTAATAACAAGAGGGAGGGTAGCCTCCCTCCCCAGTTACCCTCTCATGCACCCCCTGTTGGATCTCACGTATCCCTTTCTATGGGAAATAATTGCCCCTCTGCATTAGAATCTAGCTTAACTAAATTGGTGGGGGATCATGATAACTTTGTAATAGAAAGTGAGAATGGTGGGGTTCCACTCTGTACGATACAAGGGAAGGATGTGGAATTTCTAACAATTGTTTGGGAAACATTAAAAAAACTCTTAACCCCCCTGGAAGTTAGACTGTAACGAATAGAAAACCAGCTGCTTGAGACAGAAAAAAGCATTTTAACGTTAGCAACCCTGAGCATACCCGAAAATAAACCAACTAGTGCTCTAGTTGCTACTCCTACTCCACCTGTACCTGCTGCCATTCCAACAGTAGTTCCTGTGACTAAACCCATTCCGAAACCTCGGCGCAAGGTTGTAGCAAGCACTCCCAATAATTTAGCACCAGAGGATGCAAACCAGTTGCCAGCCCATCCTCCACCAGCCCCGAAAGCTACGGCAGTCCTGAGAACTAAAGATCATAATACACATCACTTCACCTCACAGAGGGCAAAACCTAATAAAAATCATTATAGGGGCTATGTTGATCTCCCCCCAGATGTAAGACCTTATGTAGTTGTGTTAACGGGGGTGCCGGAAATTCCACCCCACCAGCAGGAAGACTTTGGCTCACTCAGAAACAAGGTAACCCATTGGCTTAATGTAAATAGGCCATTACCAATCACCTGAGAAGCAAAATCCTTATGGTGCAGCGGGTCCCCTGGATAGGTACCTCACACAAATCTATTTTTACCCCCGCGCTCATATTCTAACACTGGGGGAAACTGGAATTGGATACCGGCAAGAAACTGTGTCCAGGGTGTGTTATCCAACCACTGGCAAGGCACACATGGTGGGTGAAATGGGGCACCCACTTATAATAGATTTGGGTGCCTCGAGGATGTGGATTGACTTTCCCATAGGGCCTCTGACACACTGCCCCCAGCCGACCCACACTGCTCTTTGCCTTGCCCTTTACCCCGCTCTGTCCTCTTACTACCAGAATGTTTCCCTGATAACTGTAAACCCTTTATAGGTGAGACTATGCACATAGAGGGGGATGTTGTTGTACACGGTGCTGGTGGCACATTTCTTGAGCCTAACTACGATATTGTGAACCAACTCGTATCAGCTGGTCAGAATACTAAGGGTATCCCCCTTCTTAGGGAGCCGTATGAAATAAACTTGCAGCATCCAGAGGGATTGCTCTGCACTAAGTCACCTTTCCTTGCTCTAGATACTCGGGGCGAAACATCTGCATCTAGCAGCCACATTGAGCGGCCAACATTGCTGATAGGGGCAGAACTCACTGAGCGACTTGTGGAATCATCAGGGAGGGAACAGCTAGCCTTGTCCCTAGCTAATGCCCCTAATATTGCTTTAGCTCCCTCCACTGTCGATTGTGTGCTGGATGTTGAGGGAGCTGGTGGCGAAGGCCTAAAGTTGCTTAGCTGGAACATAGCTGGCCTTGCACGCAATATAGACCTACCCGATTGGAACACATTTGTTGATTCCTTCGGGTTGTGTCTTTTTAAAGAAACATGGACCGTAGAACCACACTATAAGGTGGGCTTTACCACCTATTTTGTCCCTGCAATTCAAGCACCCGGAGGGAAAGGCTGTCCTTCTGGCGGCCTCCTAATTTGGGCAAGTATTTCTCTAGGTCTCTCTTTTAGGTCTATAGCTAGTAAATCTTTAGACTTAGAGAGAATCACAGTCAGAGGACCACATAGGGGGAAAAGGCTTGAAATCTTTAACATTTATGTTAGAGGCTCGAGGGGTGGGTCTTCCACACTCTCTCCTACGGGCATAGAGGAGGGCCTTAGTTCCTGTGCACCAGATTCCCTAGTAATATTAGCAGGCAATTTTAACTGCACTTTTGAACCCCTTGATAGGGAGGATATACTGGGCACTGGGGAGGATGATGCCAGAAGAGGTATCCCTACCCTCTCACTGGCCCCTATTAGAAGCTGGTCCCAAACTGCTATTGATTTTAATGCTCTCTGCCTGGAGCATGGCCTTAGGGCCACCAATGGTAGATCGGCCTCAGACCAGGCAGGTGGTCATACGTATAATAGAGTAGGACACTCTTCACATATTGATTTTATTCTATTGAATTATACCCTTTGGCCCCACTTAATAGATATGGAGGTCCTTTCGACGTCTGTTAGTGATCACAATCCTCTATCCTTGTCACTGTCCACCTTATGGACGGGCTCTCCCTTGGCCCAAAGCCATCTTGCTAGGAAAACAACCCATGAAGTTATCCCTACTAATTGTGGCAGACGACTAAAATGGAACACCTTTGCGGCTAATGAAGACAAGATCCAGGGCGCCAAGTTAATTATGTCTAATACCGCTTTTCGGCTAGTCGCCCTTGAAGCCTCCCACCCTGAAGTCTCCAAGTTGTTCTCTGAAACAACAAAAGCACTAGGCGATTTGTTTGTAGTTCATTCCTCAGGCGCCAGGAGTAAGACTTATGGTAATCACGTGTGCAATATGGGTTGGTTTTCCCAGGCCTGTAGGGTTGCCAAGAGGGAGTTGGTAAGGGCGGTGAAAGCCAAGGAGGGCCCCCAGATCAGCTCCGCTAGGCGTACTTATCGAAAGACTCTAGCAAAGGCAAAGGCCGAGCATGAGAACCGGTTCTGGCAAGATCTACTGGTCGCCAGCTTGAGGAAAGATTCTAAGGGCTTTTGGGATCTAATAAGAATGAGGGACAAACCTACGGACTCTCTCATAACATGTAATATAACGGAGGATGTATGGTTTGACCATTTCTCAAAGCTCTACTCTGTGGCCGTGGATCTGGGGTCTATTGAGGTGGAGCAGTACTTCCTGAGCAACACTGAGCCCAGAGAGGTAGTTTTATTCACGCACAAGGAAGTGGAAGGGGCGATCAAGTGCTTGGTTCCCAACAAGGCAGCGGGCCCAGATGGTCTCCCTGGGGACTTGCTTTGTGTTAATTCGGGTGAATGGGGGAGACTCATTGCCTCAGTGTTGAACGGTGGTCTGGCTGGTCTTGACCTTCCAGATTCATGGAGGGGTGCAGAGGTTGTACCAATTTTTAAGAGAGGAAGTCGGGACGACCCTTCTAATTATCGTCCCATAAGCCTCCTGGATTCCACACAAAAGGTGGCAGGTAAAGTGGTCCTAGGTAGGCTCCTACAGTGGGTTGAAGAGAACAATATTTTATCCGACTTCCAAGCCGGGTTTAGATCGGGTATGGGAACGATCGAGCAGGCACTCCGGCTGTTGATGTTGTTTTGGAAAGTGGTTGTACTGGGCAAAGGCCCTTGCGTTTATAGATCTAAGGACTGCCTTTGACCTGGTCCCACGTAAACACCTCTGGAGTGTCCTCCATTCACTAGGCATCCCCCCTTACCTATTGGATATGCTGTTAAGATTTCATGCCAATAACGTTGCACAGATTAGGTGGGGAAAACAGGGTCAGAGAACAGCTCGAATACCGGTAAATAGGGGTGTCCGCCAGGGCTGTGTGCTAGCTCCCACTCTATTTTCATTATACGTCAATGGAGTGGTTGAGCATCTACTACAACATCCAGCAAATGCACCATCCCTGGTGGGTAAGAAAATCCCCGCACTCCTATTTGCCGATGACACCCTCCTCATCTCCAAGTCACCAGCAGGCTTGCAGTGTCTTCTAAACAATTTTAAGAACTTTTGCGATGCAAGGGGATTAGTTATCAATACGGGGAAGACGAAGTTTCTGGTCCTAAATCCTCCTAAAAAATCAGTCTACCCACCTACCCTTGACTCAGTCCAACTCGAGAGGGTCAAAGAGTTTGACTATCGTGGCATTCGTCTCTGCGACTCTCTGAGTTGGAAACCACACCATAATAAGATGTGTCACAAGTGGCACCTGCTGTCTCATCTCCCCAAAAGACCCTGATATTGGGCCATTGGGAAGGCGGGCAGCAAGCAGACCCAGTGACATATTAAAATCCGAGGGCTACAACCGTCCACCAGTTTGGGACTCTATAGGAGCGTCAAGCAAAAAGTTGGAAAAGAAAAAGGGGATCAGAATAATTTTTTGGGGGGATATACTACTCTGAAAAGGCAGTAGCACTGTAGAAAATGCTCTAAACTTCTGCTCTTTTGTGAATTCTAAGAAATGAAATAACATGTTCTCACTTTCTATTTTAAGGAAGCTAAAAGCCTATTTACTTTTACGCATGTATTTCCAGATTTAAATAACACTTAAATTAAGCATAATGGTCTGCTTTACAAAGACAAAGCACGTTTCAAAATACGACTGAAAGCTCCTCCGTCTCGACATCTTGCGCACAGCTTCCAAGAGAGACAAAATTAGCTTCCCGTTATCAACTTGATTGGCAGACAATGGGGAGTGATTGCATCCGAAATTAAAATGAATATTTTCCCTGAATAGGGTGCAGGGAGGGAAACGTAAAGAATTAATCTAAAACACAATGAAATAGAACAAAGAGGTATGAAGAGTGGGAATAGAAGCTGGTGATCTATGAAATCATGTTTGACATGCAATATTAGCTCTTTGACAATAAGCAAGCATGGCTTTGGAATTTAACAGTGCAACATACCACAAATGAACAATTAAACGATTTTAAATGTACAGATTGAAGAATACATTTGGGATTCATTTTTCCTCCAAAGGCATACTAATCAGCCCATCTATCACGATTGGTAATTTTGAGACATTTCCTCATCGTTCATGTCTCCGGTAGAAGCATGCAATTTTATTTAAATATAATGCCTTTGCTTCCCAGCTCCAGTACTGCAATTATGTCCCACTGAACCTTCTTGATCTGAAATCATAGTTATAAATACAAATTCTATGGTTACTAAAAAAACAAATTCAGACTTTTTTGTATCTAAACCATTTTATTTTGTCTAGAAAAACATTTCCAGTGGTGTGAAGAGTCATAGGAATCAAACTTTAACTCATTGATGAGAGCAAAATCGGTATGGGGTGCTTGTAATCCCCTCTGGAGTGATCTCAGCCTGGCAGCTCAGGCTGGACTGTTCCTTATGTAGCAGCACCAGGACAAATGTGTAAACGGCAGTTTTTTTTTGAGTGGCACAATGGGCAAACAAATAATGGATTGGAATGTGGCCTGAGGAATCACCAGTGGCAGAGCATAATTTGAGTCTTCTATCTATTAAATGTTGTTCTTTACAGTGGAATGTATTCCACTCTCATGTATATACTTTGTGGAAATTGCTTAACAAGAAGCTCAAAATTGCCAGAGATTCAAGTTTCAGGGACAACAAGAAGTGGGACACCTAGTGGAAACAAGTGACTATCCTGCCTCATTTTTAGAGGGAGAGGATTTGCCAGGTTCCAAAGTGAAGTCTTGACACGGATTGCTCTCTGTAACTTTTGATTAATGGCCATGCCATTGGTTGAGTACGTTTGAGGGGTAGGCCTAACAACATACATTTGTCCCGTCCAGGCTGGAAAAGTAAAGCAATGAATGTCAGGGCCAATTAATTTAGTATTTTGGAAATAAACCTCCCTCCTCAATGGTGTACACAGCATTCATTTTCCCTCAAGGTGTGCCTGCTGACCACTCAAAATAGCTACCGTGGCACTTAAGCATCACATTTACATGGCACCTGTCTCCTCAATCCCGATTGGACAACCCGTTCACAACTGGCAGTGAAAAATGAAATATTAACATACTTTCAACGTTACAATGGCTCAGTCCAGTCACCAGGTACACTCTGGGATGCTTTCAAGGAGTACCTAAGGGGTATCTGCATAGCGAAACAGCATGGTGTCTGTGGAACCATACGTAACAAACTTGAGCAACTCTACTGCAAGCTCAAAGACTCAGAACATGATTATTTTCTTGCCCCATCTTCTGACATGCTGGCCAAGATCAGATGGATACAAATAGACTATATAGACACAGCGGAACTGGAGGTTAGGCACTCACATAAATACTCCAAAGCCAGAATGTGTGGCCAGGCAGAGATACTGAGAAGATCCCTGGATGTCCTGTCACAACCAGATAAATATATGTAGGCAATTACTTGCCTGCAGAAAGAAGATGGCACTATGATATCGAACTCCAATGAAATATGAATGGAGCTGGTTGACTAGTACTCCCCTTTTATACATTGCATATTTCCAGACCGACAGGGGAGCTCCCTATTTCAAACATATAGCACTAGCCTGGGTTAAGGGCCTGTGAAATTGGTTCCTGGCAGAACCCCTCACTCTTTAAGATGTGATAGCTGGACTCTCCACAGTAAAGCACCGGGATGGGATGGCTATCCCCGAGAATTGTATAAGCAATGTGCTACCCTCCTACTCCCACAACTCTTTCAGGTCTACAATGATGCAGTGCAGCAGGGGACACTGCCCTGTTGATGCTCGAATCCATCATAATCATGTTATTTAAACCGGGCAAATCGTCTATATACATGGAGACTTATAAGCCACTGTCCCTCATAAACATAGATGCAAATATCCTTGCTAAGGCTTTGGCCAACAGGCTGATCATACTACTGCCGGACCTGGTACTCCCAGACCAGGTGGGATTTGTACCTGGTGGGTATACGGCGCATAATTTGTGCATACTGTTCGCTCTTATGTACCTGCTAGACCCCAAACATAAGTCAGTGGAGGTAATTTTGGATGCCTCTAAGGCCTTCAAGTCTATCGAATGGAGCTATGTACTTGCTGTCTTGACAGGTGTGGATTCTACAAAGCATGGTCATCTTGGTAAAACTACTGTGTACATCCCCTACTCCCAGATATGAATGGGCGGCCTTCCAACTGAATTATGCCATATAGGCCATGAAACCAGCCAAATATGCCCCTTGTCTTTAATTTTCAATGCACTTGCCAAGGAAACACCACCATGAGCAATTTGCTAGCTTCACATGAACAGAGGACTAGCCTTCTCCCAATGCAATTTGACAGTTTCTTTAAACATGGGCAACATTACTTTGTATCTATTCAATCCAACATAAAATGTGACTCCGGTAATATGTTTTTGCACTGACGCCAGCAAAACATCTGTTCGACATTTCTCTATCATGCTCTACACACTGCATTACATATCTCAGCATCTGGGTGACTCATGAGAAAAAGGCTGGGATTCTGGTTAGTTATGGTACCATCATTCCTCAAAAAGAGGAGCAAATCAGCTGCTTGTTATCGCTGCCACTATCACTGTTGGGGGAGATAGCCCTTATCAAAACTGTTATCTTAGATAAAGTGCTTTATCTGTCGTCAGTGGTTTCCAAACTTTCCTTAATTGCAAAACCTTTAAGAAGGTTAACTCACAGTGACATAAAGGGCCTGTTACCATTCGACAACGAGAGCCTTATTACGTGTTCGGGGGTCCGCAAACCAAAGGACTGCATCCTTGACAGCTAGTGGACACTGCACCTGTGGCCTTCAGATTGCCATATTACCAGTTTCCAGAGGGGCTGGCAGTGTGGCTGCAGTGGTCTTGCGGCAGTGGGTAATGTATTTCCATGTATATCAATGACTGTGTGTACATTCTGACTGCATATGCATCAAATGCACACACATGCATGATATTTGTGGAAAATTACCACCTACCCATTGCCAGTGTCGACTCATCTGTGGGTTGTCCTGGTAATGGGTACATGGTACCAAAGCCCTTACCTGGCATTTCACCGAAAATGGGGTCCTATTACTCCAGGCGAAGATGCTCCTGTGTAGGTGGGACCTGGATAATATGATCCATGTTAAAATCTTCTGGAAAGAACTGGAAATGGGTGAGTATGTATCCCAAGTCCATCATTCCCGACAACCTTTAGGCGGCGGTCTGACCACTGCAGTCAGTTCATTGGGATGTCAACTAATAATACACCTCTGTACCACCCAATGGAGGCTGCCTTCCCCTGACCCCATTGGTTGACAGTGTGCTGGCAGTGCCAACAGCCCAGCTGCAGTGTTTGCACAGCCAATCTACCCAACTTGTAATAAAGTGGATGTCTCACTGATGTTGGACCGCCACCACTGGGATGTTAGTCCGTGCACTAGTAATAAGTCCAAAAGTCTTCAGAGGCATTCCATGTATTGAGAGTTAATTTATGTGGAGCTCCACCCTTGGAATGCTTGTCTATAAGTTGACATTGTTTTTGTACTGAGATGAGAAAGGTTTGTGTGCATTAACAATTTTTCCACAGAGACACAGCAGAATGATGAGGCCAGTAGCCTGTGTTGGATCCAGTACCTGTAAGTCTTTTTGTTTGTCTGCAATTGGTTGCAGTTGTTTGTGATGCCAATCAACAAATTGGAGGAATAGTGATGCACCATGCATTAATTGTAAATGACCCACACTCAGTTGACATCCTAGTCACCATTTAAATAACTAAGCTTATAGTTCAAGCAGCTGAATAACCAGATACAAGCAGGAGATTAGCTTCTTTACCTTCAGCTGCATTTGTTTGAATAACTGAGAACATCATGCTAGATAACTGCAAGGCCTGGCTTGAAGTGTGCTGGAATCCTGCAGTGGATCAATGCTTCTCACGCAGAAAGAGTGAAGGCAGTGGATGAAGAAGTTGTGAAAAAAAACACTGATTCACAGGGTCAAGCTCAACCTTACAGTGTTGATCCAGAGGGAGATGAACATTTTGAAATTGGTAAAGAAAATGCCCAAGTCCATGTCAGTGAAAATTCTGGTGAAGAACCTAATGCCTCTACCAGTGGTGCTGCTGCCCAGTTACAAAGTGCAGATCAAAGTGAAGAGCAGTTGCAATGTCAAACCATGAAATATTTCAATGAAAAATTCAACTCGCAAGTTAATCAGTGAGTGGAGAAAAAAAGTGAAAAAAAAGAATAGAATGGACAGAAGAAAATTTAATTGGAAGGAGCCTGCTAAAGAAATCATTGTCAACCTGAGAAACAAGAAGGACTAAATCCAATAAATGAAAGTTTTGAAGTAATTGTACTAGATTCAGAAAATAGGGAAAGTCGACCACATGTTGCTAAAAGACCAGTTATAAAAAGAGGGCAACAAATAGATATTAAGCATCACCTGAATGGGCATATCTAGCTTCGGTATTTGGAAAAAATATTGAATCAAAAATATTGTGCTACATAAATATTGTGTGAAGAATATTGTGAGAATATAGGGCCTGATTAGGATGGCAAGTGGACTCCTGTTCGCCCTCCACCGTATTGAACAACGGGACCACCTGACATGCTATCCGCTGTCCCGTCAACCTCATTATAATGCGACCGCCTCCAAGGCGGTTGCACTGCCTATCTTCTCTATTACGGTGGATGCTGCATGCTGCAGCACATGCCGCAGTACAAGAAATAGGCAGGGAACATATCCCTGCACTACGTGGCAGACACAATGTGGTGCCTGCCACATGGTGCAGGGATAGATGCCCCCTAAACCTAAACCAGCCCTTTCCATGAAACCGCTGGTGGGGAGGGGCATTGTTATGCCTACGGAGGTGCCTGGTAGGCACTACCACCATGGCAGGGATTGCAAGGCCCTCCACCGCACCATCGGGCTCAAGGAGCCATTCTGATGTGTGATGGTCGGTATTTCTGACCTTCATCACACCACCAGCCATCCTAACGTGGTGGACGGTTAAAATGGTTCTGATGGCGGTCAGACCACCACCGACAGCCTGTTGTTGGCAGTCCCACCGCTATCATAATTGACCCATTAGTAGCGTGGTTATTAAAATCCTTGTCAACAATATTGCTTTCGGTGTTGTTCAAAATAACATTTTTTTTAATACCAACGTAGTTTATATTTTGGGTTATAATATTGTTTTCAGTGGTAAATAGTGTGATATATTTTTATCTCATATGTTATTTTTATTTATTTTAATGTTCTTTAATTTTCTAAATATTTGTATAAAAAAGTTTTCTTTATCATTTTGATTGTTTTGATGTTTTTTGATACATAGAAATATATTTTTTTAAAGCAGGATGTTAGGTTTAAAAAGGATAAGGGTGGGTAGATATTTAAATGTTATTTATTATTGTTCTTTATCAGTAAATTATTGTTTTAGTATATAAACTGATGTATTATTTTTAAACATTTTTAAACAAAATGTGAAAATGCAAACAATATATCTAATATTTATAAATATATAGATAAACATGTAAAAAAATATAAAAAATTTATTATTATAAAAAAAAATTGTTATGAAAAATGTGTTACATGAATATTGTTTACAATTAAAAATGATTTATTTTCAAATTCTAATTTTGCAATATGTGTCTAAATAATCAAACACATGTTTAGACATTTGAAAAATTAGAAACATGTCAAGTATTTTAAAAGAATGATAGTTGAATTGGTAAAAACACATTATTTTTTAACCAAAATATAGTACTATTCAAAAACAAACTATTGTTGAAAATGTTTGTAAAACATTTTGGAAATAAATTCGGAATTTTTAGGCAACTATATATTATTTCATTTACTAATAGGATAGTCAATAGTATTTTTAATTGTGTGTTGAATCATTGTGTTAAATATTGCAAAGATCGCTGTTAACATGAGCTGAAAGCCATTTTGTACTTAGCAGCCATTTTAGTAAGTCATGTGCTTGTCATGTACTTTCTCCCTCTTCCAGAACCTTGCACATCCTCAGAAAGGCCTAGCTGTTAGAATGCACCTGCTCCTAGTATAGAACTGTCAGGCTATTCTTGCTGATGTAAGGAGAAATGTCTCTCCTCCCTCTTTGTTGAGCAAGGAAATTTTGTATACTCATATTAGTCAATTTGCATGCTGGCATGTACTAGGACCTCCCTTTGGTTTTATGCTGCCTAATGTAACCTATGCATATATAAGGCCCCTCTTCTCTGTACTCCTTAGAATGTCTCCTACAGTGGCCTGAGGGTACTGTGTGACACAATCTCCCTCATCTGAGGTTAATAAAAATTGTATTTTTATATTACAGCTTCTGTGCCAATCTCTTCTTTGTTGGTTTAAAAGGACCAGGTGAATCAGTGAACCCCTTAGGAGGTTTATATTTCTTCAAATGGCGCCCAACGTGGACCTCATCAGAGAAGCGGCTATCCAAGCGAGTGGTCTTGACTGGAGACAGGAATCTACTGAGGAGGACAGGACAGGAATCTACTAAGAAGCTACCCTGCACATGGAGATTCTCTTTCTCTTCAGGAGAGTATATTTCTGGTCTTCCTGATTTGATCTTCCAAATGTTTACCGCTCCTGACTGAGAACCTTTTTGGCGTGAGTATTCTAAAACGACTGTTAGGTCACTCAGAACTTGACAGTGCTTTGGTTCGGCCAAAGATTTTGGAATTTGGGAATATTTGAATTGCAATTTGTGTAGGCAGGTAATGAGGAGACTTTTCTCTAACTTTTGAATAATTCGTAACGGCACATATTGTGTGAAGTGCCACTGCTGTATAATATTGTATATGCTGCAATATTTTTGGCATGCCTGTTTCAAGCACACATCGAAGAATGTGTTGCTTTCTTGGAGGTACCATAATGGAATTTGAACGGAATCAGCCGGCTCCCCTAGAGTGGATACCTAAATAGGTTTAGGGATAAAAAAACTATTTCTTCCTCGGTGACTAAGTAACCCATGGAATTAAAATATGTACATAAAAAGGATCCTAATCAGCGCACTTTCATAAGTGGTGATATGCAGAGTGTTTTTTATTTTGAGTGTGCTGCCAGCCAAAACTAGCGAATTTGGTGTATTTTGGCTTCTTGAACATGAACCAGTCTTTGGGCTGTTTTGGTTCAGTTTTTTCTTGGACTACTTTTGAGAAGCTCTTCTTGTAAATATGACTTACAATTAGTATTTGCAAATGGTTCGGTTTAGGTACACTCTGTGGGCTGTGTTTTGTTTCTGTCCTAAGTGTTGATTTGTGGGTTAAATGTGTATTTAAATGTCTATGTGGTTTGTAATTTGACATCAGTGGTACTTGTGTGAGTAAGTAGTGATTGAGCTCTTTGTGTAAAAATGGCTAGCCTTAAGCGCGCTGTATTGTGTGTTCTGAGTGTATGACCCTCTTCTGAAAATGTCTGGAATAAGCTCAATGTGTTTGTTGTTTTTGTCATCATTCTGTTATGCAAAATGTCATTTAATTAATTACATGTTAAATAAAAATCCAGAAATTAATTATATGACATATGCTAAAAAGCTGCATGCTACTATTAGATTGACAGGGTAAGAAACTATACATGTGTGCAAATTGCCACAATGCTAAAGATAAAATTAGAATTCACACATCAATAGGATTATAATACGCCTCATACAGAGGAAGAAAAATGAAATTATGTGTTTTGCAATAACTATGACTAAAATGCAAAATGTTACAGATTTTTCCTTAGATACATTGTATTAGATATTAAAGGGCATTCTCATCATCTGAGTGAATTGGTTGTTGCTGAACTAAACACGACATTACAGAACGAAAGATTTGTGCTGGCTTGAAAGGCGTGAGGACTTAACGCCTGCTGATCACAGGAACAGCTGCGTCAATAGCACATGACTATTCCTGACCGCAGGCCACAGAGGGAAAATGCTGAAGTCAACTAGATTGTTTGTGTAAACCTGGTATAAACGCCTGCATTATAGAACTATTGATTTTAAAAAGTTATCAAAGACAGTTTCATTATTTTGGATAAAAGAGAATATATTGAAAGCAGGGATTTCCTTTCTTAATGCCTTTTTACATAAGCCCATCTGTGGTTTTGATGTTAAATAATACCTGTCCTTTAAAAAGTGGCGCAGACTTTTCATATTTCAAGTAAGGCTTCTGTGCTTATGGCTATAAATGAATACATTTTAAAGGCAAAAAGAAATGAGGCTTGCTTTTCATATGTGCAACCATCAAAAGGGTTGGTGTTATTAAAACATTTTTTATTTTTTTTTAAAGGAGGATTTTGACGATATGGAAATAATTTTTTGTTATAAATAAATTGTATTAAACTCGTTTTTGATCCTTATAATATCTAATATTCCTACTGTGAATAATATATGACTCTTAGCAACAAAGTTGAATTTAAGCAACGCTTTATCACAATGGGGGGAGGAACTAAAATGTGAAATGTCTCCTTACCAAAACTCATTTTTATAAGGGTGTACCTTATACATTTCTGATCCCCATTCCTGGGATATGTAGGGGACACTCTGGGGATGACAAATATGCTAAAACATTGTAGGTTATTCATTTTTAAGTGCCCCTTACATCAAAGTCAAAAGTGGGCATAATTCACTGTTTAGAAGCGGTTCTGCCACTCAGAGCAGTTTTCAAACTGATCTTAGGCTTCAGTAAATGTACACATGTAAGTATAGAATGAACAAGTAACCTCTATACTGCCAGAAAAGCACACTGCACACTGCTTACAAATGTAATAAATATAAAAACCCAGCAGAAGTTATTAAGCGTACCTCTAATTTACTGGAAAACAGGAATGGAACAGGACTGGCTTTCAGCTGTTATTCTTCATAGTTGCTTTGAATTGGAAAAGCCGCATGGAAAGCCATGCACAAAATAGGACAGTTGGTAAGGGTTAAAGGTCGAGTTCTGCATTTAGCAGCCTAGCAGGGCTCTGAGCAAGGTTTGATTTGACACTTCTCCCACTGAAACTTTTTGAAAGACAAGATGACAGCGCAGGGAGAGAAAGAGAAGTTTTGCTTACTATTTTTGGCAAAAGCAAGTTTTTGTGCACTCATAAGAACAGAAGGAAATATAATGGTATATGTGGGCTCTGATTAAGAGAATAGCTCTGCCATGTATATAGCACTAATGCTTTTAGTTTGACGATTACTGTGCAAGGGCTGAGATAAGGAGTCAATGGGATTTAGTTAGAATTCATGCGCCCTCATGTTCCAACTAGTATAATTGCTAAAGGAATTGGTGGTTGGTTATTAATGTTTTTTAGCTAGCTATATGTGCTATTTACCTCCTACACGTCTGTTTGTGCCCAGATGACAGAAATAGAAGTAGATAGTTTTGACAGAAGTGAAACCTGTTTCATGGTTTCCTACTGTTGAAATGGGGGAAAGAGGTCATCTCCTCTACAAATTAAGGGTAGGCAAATCTATGTTGTCTCCCTCTTTTTCTCTCTTTCTTTTTTAGCCTGTCTAAGCTGTCTGTGAAACAGCCATGAGACATTTAATTGGCTATTCAGTATTACTGTTTTAAAATTGTTAGCATTAATAAAATGAATATATAAATATGCTATGTTACTGCCCATCCTGTCTGATGAAATTATGAAAGGATGAGTAGTCTAGATTGCTGTTCCCTTATTTGACCTTTAAGGGGAACTAGATGTGGGTAGTTTTGTTCTAAAATGTTCAGGTGATAACACCATTATTATTAGCTAGTCTGTGTAAATAAACTGACAGTCCTTATTAGAGCTGATGTTGCATAGTTTGGATCGTGAAAAGTAGAATACAGGAAACACCCCCATGTGATCCTCAGCAAACATTTTTTTAAAGAAAATATTGTTTTATAGGAATTTGTTTGTCACAACATGTTCTGTTGGAGACATTTATGTATCCACTATGTTGAAGTTTTTTTTAGTTCTTCATGTAATAAGAATCCCTGTTAAATTACCAGTTTTACATTTTCCTGCTGCGCCTATAACATGAGAGCATGGTCTTAAGCGTACAATGTAGGTGCTTTCATTAAGAGAAATCATTTTAGAAGTGTCTGCAGTCCTGTACATGTAATGTAAAGTCGATGAGTGAAAGTGTAGAATATTTCCTTTTTTCTTGTGGGTATTCAGATGAATAATATAGGAATACACAAATGTAAGGATTTAGAGTGTGTCTGTATTGTTTTTCTCTTTTTCTCAGAATTTAGTAAATGAACACAGACTTCCTTAGCTGCTTAAAATAGAGTAATAGGTCCAGGGATTTTTTTTACTCTCAGAAGGATGAAGTGGTTCTTGCGTGCCTTGCTAATATATGGGGCGTCCCAAGACTAGGAAGTATTCTGAGACTACCCTCTGTGTTCATAGATTATTTCTGTGCTTTGTCTAAAGACCTTTTGTTCTGTCCACCAATAGATATTTGCTGCCTTACAACCATTGCCAGAGGGGCCCGTACATCAGATCTAGCCTGGAGAGTCAGCACCAGCCCAGCTTGATGCCATGGTGAAGGTAACCAGCATAGGCGTTGCTGGCAACTAGGACCTCAATGAAGGCGGAAGCACTGGGATGTGAAGTGTGTACCCCTGCCACTGTCTTGAGTGAAAGATGGAGTCACAAATCAGAAAGGGGAAGTTGTGGATCAAGTTTTTAATGCCCAGCTGAGAGTCACAGACCAACCAGAATGGCAAGGAGGCTTTTGCTTGAGGCAACCCCTTTTGGAACAAGGGTAGCTTCAGAGATCCCATCATCGGGCCCCTGAATCCTGGTCCCAAAGTGAAAAGACATGTGCACCTTTGTTTGTTGATCAAAAGATACCTGGGCACACTGGATAGAATTTGTGGCCCCAAAAAAAGAGAAGCGCGCCAGCAGAGCAATACAGGAGTTAGGGAAGGACTTGAGTTTAGGGTACAGGTGCCTGTCAGATTGAAGTGAAGAAAACTGGTGCACTGCCTGAGACACTGGACAGGATCATTGATTTTTCTTCTCCTTATCTGGGCCGTGATTCCAGATTTGCGAGTTGTGCAGCTCCACCGTGGAATCAATAAGAGCCTACCTGTGAGGTTCAAACGGACACAGGGAGAAGACTCCCCTCTGGCTGGTTGTACAGCAGCTTCAATTTCCCAAGGACTTCTTTTTGTTAGCAATGTTACTTTTCCCTCCTCCTTAAAGTATATTATCTAATACTCTAGCCCTCATAAAACGAACACTGGAAAAGTCAATTGAAAATGTTTTTTACATAGAATTGGACTAGATGGTTCTAAGATTTGCTTTTTTGCTTGGGGCCTGAAAAATTGATAATTCTGTTTGTGATAATAGTCATTACTCTCTCCTGCTATCTGTATGTTAATTATGACCCACTGCTTTGTTCCCTTTGTACTCCTGCTTATACCTTATATATACCCGCTTATTGAAATGTTTAGAATCAATCAATCAATCAAACAAATTTGTAAAGCGCACAACTCACTCGTAAGGGTCTCAAGGCGCTGGGAGGGGGGGGGGGGCACTACTGCTTCAAGAGCCAGGTCTTGAGCAGTTTCCTGAAGGAGAGATGGTCCTGTGTCTGCCGTAGGTGGGTGGGGAGGGAGTTCCATGTCTTTGCCGCCAGATAGGAGAAGGATCATCCTCCGTTGGTGGTTCTGTGAATGCGTGGGACGGTGGCGAGGGCGAGGCTGGCTGAGCGGAGCTGGCGGGTGGGTGCGTAGAATGTGAGGCGGTTGTTGAGGTATTTGGGGCCCATGTCGTGGAGATCCTTCTGTGCATGGGTGAGGAGTCTGAACGTGATCCTCTTGAATGAAAAATGCCCACCTAGGAATGGATTAGGATATTGATGAATTTATGAAAATAAATGTGCAAAATATTTTCTATGTTCCTACTAGATCATAGGAATGTCTTTAGCTCATGCTAAAAGGACCATCTATTAAAGATTGCAGGGATCGCTGTTAGCATGAGCTGAAATTCATTTTGTTCTTAGCTGCCATTTTAGTTAGCCATGTGCTTGCCATGTGCTTTCTCCCTCTTCCAGATCCTTGCACATGTTCAGAAAGGCCTAGCTAATAGTATACACCTTCTCCTAGTATAGAACTGTCAGACTATTCTTGCTGATGTAAGGAGAAATGTCTCTCCTTCCACTTTGTTGCGCAAGCAAATTTTGTATACCCATATTAGTCAATTTGCATGCTGGTATGTGCCAGGACCTCCCCTTGGTTTTATGCTGTTTTGTTGGTTTAAAAGGACCAGGTGTATCAGTGAACCCCTTAGGAGGTTTATACTTCTTCAATTGAAGTGTTGTAAAAATTGGGAAAAAATATAATTGTATAACATGTACAATAAAATATCTCTAAGTTATATGAAACAAAAATGATTGTAGTAAAGGGTGTTTATTTTTATTTTGAATAAATTATGTGATTTAAAATTGTTCTTTCTTAACTTTGTTTACATTTTAGTGTGAATAGTAAATGTTATCCCTTAAGTTTCCAACACCTTCTCTGGGTTTATTTAGATTGGAGTGTGAGCTGTAAATGCTGCCCCTTTAGTGTCCAACATCTTTCCTGAGTTAGTTTTGATTGGAGTGTAGTGGGATAGTAAATGTGACCCCTTTGGTGTCCAACACCGTCCCTGAGTTGGTTTATATTGGAGTAGGAATAGTAAATGTTACCTTTTTAGTGACCAATACATTCCCTGAGTTGGTTTATATTGGAGTGGAAATAGTGAATGTTGCCTCTTTAGTGTCTAACACCATCACTGAGTTTTTTTAGATTGGAGTGGGAATAGTTAATGTTGCACCTTCAGCGTCCAACACCTTCGATGAGTTAGTTTGTAGTGCAGTGGAAACACATTTTTTAGTTTGTTTGCAGTGAAGTGGGAATGGTAAGTGTTAAGTTTCTAGAATGACATTCTTTGTAAGAGTTTCTTTGTAGTGTTATGGGAATATAGCCTTTGTTTGTACTAATATTTTTTGCATATTAATAAGTAAAATAAAAAATAAACATACATATTTTGTGCATTTCATTTTTAAATAAATAACACTTATTGGAATATTTTAGTAGTTGTCAAATACATTTATTAAATAAAACAGTAGTGATTTATTATTCAAATACATAACATACATTCATGAAAGGTATTTGCGCTCGCAAAGGGCCAGATTCTGAGAATCTGGCCCTTTGCGAGTGCAATTTTTGCATTTGGGATTCATCATCCCAAATGCAAATTTCGCTAATTCAGAACTCGCAAATTTGCGTGGAATAGCATTTAAGGAATCTCTATTAGAGATTCCTTAAATGCTATTATTGAAACATTTAAAAATTGCGAATTCGCAATTTTGGGCCGCTATTTACCGCGAGGTCAAACCTCGTGGTAAACAGCGAAAACTTAGTAAAATGCTTTTAAAAGCATTTTTCTAAGTTGCATGTTACACACACACACATGTCTTTTGGACATGTGTGTGTGCAACATCTGTGTAATTCGACATTTCAGGAGTGTTACAGGGTGTCCTTTGGACACCCCTGCACCCTTGTAATTGCAATCTAATTTGCGATTAGCTAATTGCTAATCGCAAATAAGGAATGACTCCCCATGCATTCCTATGGGCCTTTAGGTCCATAGGAATGAATGGGGAGTTATTCCTTATTTGCGATTAGCAATTAGCTAATCGCAAATAAGGAATCTGTAGGAATCGCAAAAAATATTGCGAATCCTGCATGAATCCCGTTTTGCGAGTCTGGAATAGCGATTCCTTATGAATCGCTATTTCAGACTCACAAAACTTCACAATGATGAATCTGGCCGATAATTTGTTACTATTACCTTAGCCTACAGTTTCATAGTTTTAGAAATATTGTACATTTCTTTCCACATTTTTAAAACACTTTTATATATGTTTACCATAAATATCATTAGTATACATTAAATATTGTTATATATGTTATAGTATCATTTAATATATGTTAACATTTTTGTAATAGTTTTACAACATTGTATAATATTTCATACATTTTTTTACACTTTTCATTGTTTTATAACATTTGGCATCAGTACGATACCACACGGCAAGAACCCGCCCGCCGTCATGGCGGTCCAAAAACTGCGCGACAGGCAGGCCACAGCCCTACCACTCAATTACAATTTGACAGCCTTGCTGGCGGTTGGAAAAGTGCTCTCTTAACACTTCAGCGTGTGCTGTGGGCCAGGAAAGGGACTGCAGCACAAGCCACAGTGTTAGAGTACTTTCTGCACATCCATGGACCCTTGAGGCTCACCGACATCCTATTCAGCCCCATTGTTACTATTTGTCCCATTTACTCCTATGGGGAGATAGTCTATTGTTTACCTTTGTTAGGCGCCCATTTTTTTCTTCTGCTACTCATATTTTGTACTCTATTGGTGTTATTTTGGGATAGTTTCTAGAAAGTAGAGGTCATGGTTGGGTGCTCCTGTTCATCAGAACAGGTAGATTACTTTTGAATGTTTTTTAAAGTGTTTCTAAGGTGGGGGGATATAGTAAAGTTGATTAAAAAATGTGTGCATTGCTATTAATAAGTGCTTTGGGTGTTTTATTGTCTTTTTAGATCTATTTTGCATTGTGTTATTTTATCACCTTTCTTTGTATGGAAAGTTGATGATTGTTTAACATATGTTTAAGATATGTGTTGGTACCTATTTTTTGTATAGTTTATTATTATGCATACATTTATTTGAGAATGTAGTGCTTTGTACTGGAGGGTGTTTTATTTAATTCTTACAGGGTTCTGTTTCCGAGTTGTTTCTTTGGGAAGTTGGATATTCCTTTTTTTAATGGTACCTACATATTGTGGATTGGGTCGAGGCATTGTCTTTGTATTTTGTTTTTTGTGCACTTATTTGTGGGATTTTGAACATACTTTAAAAATATTTTGGGTGGATTATTACCTTTTACTATGTGGATTTAGACAGAGATTCGCAGCCAGAAAATTGCAAGTTTCATTTATATTTTTACTATGCGTGGGAAATGTAATATGCCTTAATAAATGTTATGTTGATGTATTTAATATGTTGTTTTGTTCATAATATGTGTTGTATCTCTTTAATTTAATACATTTAGCTTGTTAGCTTTGTTTATTTATTAGCTTTATAGGCTGGTATTAATATTATTATTATATCAGTGAGTACTATTTTTAATAATAATTCATTATCATTTGGTCACTGATATAATAATAATTTTATATTAGTATTTAAAAAATATATTTAATTTGTGTGGTGTAGTATGTTGTGGTTTCTGAGGTTTGTGGTAGCTTTAAATGTCTTTTTCAAGATAGATTTGACTATTTTAAGTTTTCTAGTCCTTTGCTATTTATAAATATTTGTACTGTTTTTTGTAGATTCTCATAAATTTTTTGTTTATTTATTTAGTTTAGTGTCAATTTCAGTAACTGATTGTTCTGTTCTAAGTTTTTGGTAGCTTTGGTGTTTTCGCAAGGCTTCTAGTAATTTATATAGTGTAGGTTGAGTTCTGCCTAGTGTGACCTGTGCAGTCTGCCAACCCATTTGCCCTCGAAGTAGTCCTTTAGGGGCGTACATTTGTCTTCATTTCTTTGGTAATAGGGGCTTTCTATTAGGATATTGCAGTGGTTGGCTACTTCTGTGATGGAGACGTAGGCTAGTGTGATAATTGTTTTTAGCTCAAAGGCAAATTGGCTGTTGGTGGCATATTCCACACTTAGAGGCCAATTATAATGCTGTTTGGAAACCGTACCTTATCTTGAATTAATATTTGACCCAGGAATATACAGTTCATGAGTGTCTGCAAAAAATACATTAGCAAGTGCTTGTAAAAGGAGAATATTTACTGATCGTGAAAGTGCATTAAAAAAGCTGTGTATCACGATGGAAAAAGGAAGATTGCGAACAGCTTTCATCTCTAAATCACATAAAATAAAATACTTTCTGTGTTGCTTCATGGATGTGTGAGGATTTTTCTGAAATTCTGCGCTATCATTGTTTATTGTGACTTGAAGATTAAACTTTACAAACACATGTGCAAGCGCGCACACAGACCTTGAACTCACACACAAACACACGCAAACAATTGTCTAAAAGTGTACCCTGGGGCTGTGTTGCACAAAGTGTCCTGGGGTTCAACGTGCATGTGTGCCCACTGTGTGGGACTTTGATATTACACAGGGGCCACAGAGGCTCGTGTGAACTCTTATGTAATATTGATAGTACTCGTGCACATGTAGCGCTAGCGCTGTATCGAGAGGGCACTCCTTAATTTGCTTGGGGGCATGGCATCCTGCAAATGAGGGGATCTCTTTGCCACTATGCCTGTGCCATAGTAGGCAAAGAAGCTGTAAGGAGGCAAATTGACAGTATTTTCCCATAGGGCAGCTCTAAGAAGGGGATAAAGGGGTTCTCATGAATCCCTCAGACACTCCTTTGCAGGGGGGTGAAATCAGGCAATCCACCCAACTGAAGGGGGTTCGCTGTAACCTCACTAAAGTGCAGGCTGGTGCTACATGCACAGTGAAACACTGAATTGTAGATTGAAGCAGCCACTCCATATTTTACTGAATGAGCTGCTCTTAGGACAGCACCAGAGTTTACTGCTTCCCTGAGGGCAATCAGAAACACTGTTTCTGCCTAATCACACCTGTTTAAAGGTGCACCCTGGTGCAAACATGAACAGTGCACTGGATACATAACACAGGCCCAGTCAGACGGACGTTTTTCAACAGCAATTGCACAATGTCATTTGACAAGTAGGTACACATCTGCAGAAGAATGCCTGGGATTTCTTATTTTGCCTTTCAGAGAAAGCCCTACCTAGATTAGCTTACAGGGCTAACCTACATGGTATTAGCCCGTTTCCTTAATGGCAGAGATGAGAGGAAAATTAGGGATTGGAAATGGTTCATGGAAAAAATAAGCTGCCCTTTTTGGTGTAGGTCCTCTGATACCTATGCCATTGTGGGTGTTGCTGTACCTCATTGAGGAGGCCAAAATAGTCTGTAAAGCTTCTGGGGTTGCTTTTGTTCCCATTTAGTGAGGATGTGGCCAGGCAGTTCAGGAAGGGTTGTACCTTTTGCAAGTGAAGCAGTAGTCTTTTTCTGGTCTGGTGTTAGCTAAGACCTTTTGATTTTAGTAAAATATGTATAATATAAGGGCTTTCAGCCACCTCTCTTCGTCCATTGTTCTGTTTTTGTGGTATTCACATTTCTTTTTTGCCCAGTATAGCACACAGCATGGAGCAGTGGGTCAGCCTACTTAAGCTACTGGTTAACTTCACTTTGATGGCATTTTGGACAAGGAGCCCATCCATACACAGGCTAGTTCCCTTCAGTGTTTTAGTTTTTACAGCAGCGTCAGGCATTGCAGGTCATATCTCAGCACAGTAAATTGTGCATATCAAGTCTTAACCTTTCAGCATAAAAGATTTAGTCCTGCAATGGCAAAGCCAAGGGGAATAAGGAGGGATGGGGGGGGGGGGGGCGAACAACTCAGCCAGATCAGAAGGGAATCAAATCACATGGTAGGATCAGCAGTCAGACGCTTTTGGGGTCAAGAGGGGCTCGGGATGCACAGCAGAACAAAGCGCTCAGTGCGGGAGGCACAGCAGGCTAATCTGCTCCACGTATGCCAGGAGCAGTATCGTTGGCTCTCTCACTGTCTTCCATGCGTAATTATGTTTCAAATGGGGACCCTATATCTTTGGGCTGTGATCTCAGTGGCATCAGTTCCCAACAGGCAGTTTAATTGTCTTGACAATACACCTCATCTTTGAGTCAATCATCTTTCTGCAGGACCGAGCGGCAACCCCAATGGATGCCATGTGCTATTTAGCCAGGAGAAGAAAGAACAAAGTCAGTTTCCGCAACTCAGACGGGACTTCATTAACATAACCTAGCAGCACAACCTGGGGAGTTCGCTCCAGCTGAAAACCTTTGATGTGAGCAACGGTATCAAACACCTTGTGCCAGAAAATCCCCACTCCTGGGTAGTTCTGGGCCAAATGTACTAAATCTGCGAACAGCGCCGAGCAGTGGGGGCAATTTATGCAGTCACTCTAGGTCTATCTTAAACCTATTTAAATTTTTAAATGCACCAATCACAGCTGATAATTGGGTGATAATGCTCGAGATTTTGTGCAATAGACACTCCACTATTACTTTGGGATGGGGAGGTAAGGGTATCGGCCCATGCCTGTCTTGTGCCAGAAATATGCACTAGTGCCAAGGCCTTCATTCCAGCATAAAGTCTTGTGATGAGTCTGCGTGGGGACAGGTCCACAGGAATAGTTTCAAGAACCTGCAACGTAGGGGGCACTGCAGGGAACGTAGTATGCAGAGTTCGAATTACGGCTCGTAGCTGGGAATACGTGAATGTGTCTATCACGGTGATGTTTGGGCCATGTGTGATAAAGGAGCCATCAAAATAGATGGGTAGTAAGCTGAAGTTTGGGCAAACAATTTAGAGTTCCAGTATCCAATGTGATGGCCGTGGTGGAATAGTCAATGAATGAAATTGAGGGGGCAAAAAGGTTATCCACTCGGGTTTCCTTGCATATTTCATTCCATGCCCAAACCATGCACCCAGCTGAATCAATTGTCTCTCTAGGGCATTTCAGAGTCTGGTACAGGACCATCCAGTGGGGATTATATATTATTGTGGTCATGTTCGGGCATTGTATGAGCCAGGTAAAGTGTAGGATATATCCAGTACTGAGCAAAGTGTGCCAGTGCGCAGCAGTAGTAAAGGTCCTTATCCACGGCAGCCAGCTCTCCCTACTCTAAGGGGAGCTGAGTATCTCCCACGCAAATTCTGGGCTATTTCCTTACCCTCCCAAGTGTCACTAGCTGAGACTCTGTCTAAAACAAAGAGGCAGTGGGAGCGGTAGGTTAATGAGCCGGTTAAGGAATTGGAGCAATACAATCATATTTTCCAGGGCCAGTCTGCCATTTATTAAGAATGATAGTTTTACCCAGGAATCCACCCACCCCTCCAACCAGTCCATCAGATAACCACAGATGGATCGCCAAAGGGTATCCAGGTCATGGGTCAACCAGACCCTCAGGTACTTCACCAGCTCATTCGTCCATCGCAAGGAAAACTCTGAAGTAACCTCCTGGATTGCAAACCTAAGTGGGAGAATCACAGATTTAGCCAAATTTATGGAAATCCTAGCAAGCCCGCCAAATCTAGCTAATTCCCTGATTAAGGTATGCAGCTTGTCTTAGGGGTTTTTGATGTACAGATGACATCATCTGTGTAAATAGATGCTAAAACAACTCGGTGTAAAGGCCAGGTCTCGGTGGGGGTGATTTTGAAGGAGAAAGGCAGCAAAGAGCTCCATTGCAATGGCAAAAAGAATGGGTGACAGGGGTCATCCTTGGTGAGTGCCGAGGGACACAGAGATGTGGCCTAGATAAGGGCTGCAGGACAAACCGAAGTCGAAAAAGCAGTTCTCAAACATCCATGCACTGTGTGGCACATGGTGAATGGGTGTATGGTGGGCACCATATGTGCCCCCCTAGGCCCATAGCAGAGGCTCCAGGGGGTACGGTAGCCCTGCCAGTGGCCCCCAAAGTCACATTCTATCTGCATTTACATAAACGCCATGTAAGGGCAGAAGGAAAAGGGTCATTGTAATCCCTACGCCAGTGCCTCGGCAGAAGCCACCCCCATTGTAGGGATTATGCTCCGATTGATGCTCCAACAGACTCCTTGACTCCCAACTGCATCATTATATGGCAGTGGGACCACCGTCTCCGTTGTTATCATCAGTTTGGCAAAGTTCTTATTGTCCATGTTAATCATGGACAACGGTCTATATGACTCACACCTCTGCGGGTCTTTGTCAGGCTTCAAAATAGTGACATTCAATGCCTCCCATAGGAAAGAGGGCAGCACATTTATTATAGTGACTCTTCATACATAGCAAGGAGGTGCAGATCCTGGATGGGGGCGAACACTTTATAAAATGCCACAGTAAGGCCATCCAAGCCAGTTGCCCTGTCCCCGTGCATTGTGTTTATCACCTTAATGATGTCCTCAACCATAAACTGCTAATCAACAAACTGGTGATGCCCGTCCTTCAGTCAGAGCAGTTGCAGCTAGTCGAAGAAGGAGGTCGGGTCAAGCGGCAGACTGGCCTGAGTGGTCCTGTACAGCGAGGAGTAGAAGTTAATAATTTCCTTCTGCACCGCATCTCTCTCAGATACTACATCAACCATCATCAGTCTTCTGCTCCATGATATATTCATTGACCGAGTGCCTATGCAGCATGATGGCAAGCATTTTACGTGCTCTGACGCCCTCACCGTACCACTTCGCCTTCACCTCCCAGGTCAAATAATGTGTTTCCCTCTGCACCGCCTCCTCAAATTCCTTCAGTTTGCTTATTATGAGCACCAACGTGGGTTCGCTACGATCTTAAAAAAATCAAAGCTCCAGCTCGCGGATGTCAGCTTCTAGTCTCACTAGATCCCACTGCATCATACGTAGCACCCCATCTGTTTCGCCATGAACACCGACAAATGACAGTCTTGAAGGTCTCCCACAGGGGGGGAATGAGATTCAACCATACCCGCATTGTGTGTGAAGTATTCCACAATACCCACCCAGTCTTCCTCCCTGAATACTAGGTCCCTCAGCATCCCCGCTGGTAAGCACCACGTAAAGGCTTGAGATTTAAAGGTGGGTGGAGATATACGAAGTAGCACAGGAGTGTGGCCCGATAATGTCACAGCACCTGGAGAACCTCCTCCGTCCAGGGGTCAATGTCCTGGGTAGCCAGCCAGTTGTCAACATACAACCATGTCAGGTGCTTAGGGGCTATACATGTGCCCTAATCGCTGTCACCATGCCTGGCTCTCCAAAGATCAATAAGACCATTGTCATCCATAGTGGATTATAGAACAGCGGCTGCGTTAGGGTGGGGGCACCTAGAGCCACTTGATCTGTCTGCTAGGTGGTCTAAGACAGCATTGAAATATTCCCCCAAAACATGACACAAAGGCCAAGCAATGTCTGCGAGCCTCCATACCTCTGTAAAGAAACTTGGGGCGTCTACATTGGGGACATAAATGGAAGCAAGTTTAAGTTGGTGACCCTGTAGTGTACCAGATAGCACCACCTCCCAGCCCTCCCATTCGCAAAGAATTTGCTGTGTATACCAAGGTAGGCCTTTCTGAAAAAGTATAGCCCCTCCCCACACATCATTAGAGGAATTCGTGGAATGTTGTTTCCTAATCCATCCCGCATGGAGGCACACAATGGTGTGCTCAGTCAGGTGCAGCTCCTGTAAGAAGCAAATATGTGCACTGTGTCACTGCATGTATGCCATAACAAGTCACACCTTGCGTCTATCGTTTAAGCCAGGCACATTCCAGGTCACACAAGTCAGCTGCAGGCATAGCACATGGGAGCGCAGAAACAGCACTTGGTGGGCACCTCGTAGCTGAGCTATCAGTGGCTCGCTGAGTGGTTGTGGCAAGAGAGGGAAAAGAATGAAGTTGAAAAACACACAATGAACTGTCAATTAAGAGCAACCCCAAACATTCCCCATCCACCATCCACTTCAGCCCTCCAACCAGACCAAAGGCAGCCAACCTACTCCAAACCGGGCCTCAAAAGGCCTTACATTACAATCAACAAGGCAAACATCTCAGAGGGTAGGGCTGAACTAGAGACACAGCTCACTCCCAGCTACGGGGACGCTGGGTCACCGGAGGAGTGGCAACGGATCAACCTGCCCGGCCGGGAGACACCCAGCCCATGTCTAAGCTATGTTCCAAACATTAAAACACAGCAATAACCCAGGGAGGCTTCTCCGTGTCACGCAGTGGCGGTGCACATCTGGTCAACACACAGCATGTGTCAGTGACACAAGAGGTAAATCATTATTACTGAGGTGGCCCAATGCAGAGTCCCTGGATTCAGGTTGCTTCAGAGACGGCGCCAGTAGAATAACTTTTACTTCCCTGGCAGCTGCTTTGGGTTCAGTAAACTGCGTAGTCGTCCCAGCATGGAAAATCCATAACTTGGCTAGGTACAACAGGGAATAATTGCCGTCACTCTTGAGCAGGGAGCACTTGAAAGTCAGAAATATGGTCTGGCTGCCTGCACAGTTTAAGTGAAATCAGGATTAAAGGACACAGTGTTGCTTGATAATTGAGGATTTGTTGGTCTTTCACAGACCGCAGGACCATATCCATGTCCCTATAATTTAGAAGTTGGGAAATGTTGGGACAGGCTGGTATCCCCGGTAGGCGTCACTGACCCAGGGACCTGTTTGCTCTCTCTACTGTCAACAGAGCAAGCATCGTCTCCCCCAAAGAGTGCGCACAGCATTGTTTCTAAGTAGTCCTCTATTCGCCCATCACAGTGGACACTGGGGCGCCAATTATCGTCAGATTGTTCTGTCATGATCATGCTTCGAGATCTTCCTTGTTGCTCCTGTTGACCTCCAACACCTTTGCCATCCATAGGAACGTCTCATTCATTGCTGTACCTTCGTCTCCCACTGATGATATGCGACCCTCCAACTGTGTGACGTGTTCACTGTGCTAGCAACTCTTTCCTTGAGGTGGTCGAACCTGTCTGTCAGAAAATCAGTTTTGTTGTTGATGGCAGTCAGACTGTGTTTCAGGTACAGGAACATTGCTCTGATGTCTGGCTCCAGGGAGGGGCTCTCTCCGCCTCCTATGCATGTCTGCCAATCTTCTTCAGACATATCAGCTGTCTGCGCCTGTCTGCATTGATCAAAAGATAGCTTCATCTGCCTTGCATCAGCCTCTCCCATCATGAGGTGCAGAGGAGTCACACATTAAGTTGTGAACACCAGAGCCTCAATCCGCACACCACAACTAGGTCCTGCCTCACCCCAAGCAGTCAACACTAGGGAACTCAAGCAGACCCTGCATCACTGGTGCGGCCGCCAATAAAGGAGGGAGTATAGGCCGCCCAGGGGAGAGACAGCAGCATTCTATTCAGATGAAGCGACATCAGGGGTTGAAGTAGGCCCTGCCTCACCCTGGCTAATCTTGTCAGGGGGCACGAGCAGGTAGTCAGCCGCCACTGGTGCAGTAGAAAGTGATGTCTAGTTTCTAGTAGATGTCTAAGGCTACTAAATGTTATCACTATGCAGGCCTGAAATGCTGCCTGCTTACATGGCGGTTTGCTTGCAGTAGGGCAACATACATGAAACCTCCCCCGTGGGATGAAGGGGTCACCAGCCAGGGAAGTCGGGAGCTCCCCATGCTTCTCAGCTCTCCCAATCCACACAGCACCCCCACTGGCTGCCTCCAGTGCTGTGGGCGACTTGAACGTTCTAGCCCTAGATCCAAGCAAATAGTGTGTATGGCTAATGGACCGCAACTCTGGCAAAGTTACTCAAGAGCCCATCAGCATGCCTAGTGTGCGCAGCTCCATTCCTGGCACAGCCTCAACACCCAGGGCCTACCTCTACAGCTCCAAGGTGAGCCACTACCTCCTCTTGTCACTGAAGGGGGGGCCTGCGATACTCCCAGAAGGCAGCCACCTCACTGCTGCAATGGGTCTCTCCGCAGTCAAGGTCCGCTCTGAATAGCCAGCAGCTGCATACACTCAGGGCCTCTCAGGCAGTGTCCGTTATCTGCAGGCCCTGCCAGGCCACATCATCAATGCCGCCTTCATCAAGGACCTAGTGCCTACTATGACACACAGGCCGTTATACATCAAGGTTCAAGGCCGGAGTGGCCATACCGGGCACTGGGCGTTTCCCCGGTAGGCCACTAGCGTGGGGGCCGGATTTGGGCCCCTGGGGGACCATTTATGTTACCGGGGGTCGGCAATATCGGCCCGTAACAAAATCGGCCAAAACCGGCCCTCAAAACTGCTCGGCTGCACTCCTCATCACTCCGGGGGGTAGGGGGGAAGCTGAGCAGTTTTCCAGGGCGGGTTTCTGTTCCCAGTCCGGCCCTGTCACGGTTCCCCGCCAAAGGACTCATGGGCAGGGGTCCGCAGGTCTCCTCAATACCTCCAGTGGCGCCACTTTTCATAGAGGAGCCACATCGCTGTCCCCCCTCCAGCAGCCGCACAGCATTCTCATTGCGTGGTCAGGATCTCACCAGGCGGCTGAGAGCATCATGGTTATTTTCTTCGGTTAAGCACCTACTACACCTACACAGTAGGGCTAACTGCTCTCCGTCCCTGTCCGTCAAGCGTTGATTGCCCACCCACAGGCGGATAAATGTAGGATTAAGTCCTCCGGCTGGCAGAGTCTCAAGGAGTGTCAGCCATTTTGTGGCCGGGCTCTCTTTTGCCCCCCCAATCACAAAAATATTTGCACCATGTTTAAGTCTGTATTGCATTTCTGAAATGGTGCTAAAAATGTTTTTGAATACCAGCACAGGTTATACTTTAAGAGTATTCTCTGCATTCCCCTGGCCGTCCCATTAAGAACCCATTTTCCCATCTATCACCCTGAAATTATAATTGTGGAAAATTAACAATACTCGTACAATTTCCATAAAGTCCAGTTACATACATCTGGGCATAAAGATCTTCAGTCCCTGGTTCTATAAGTCTAAAACTATAATTTGCACACTCTAATGTGGTTAGTTTTTCCAATCCTAACTTGAACATAGGTGCAAAAATATTTTGTGAATCTGATAACTCTTTTATAACAACAAGGGGGACAGATAGAGGACAATGTTTACCGGGGTCCAATGTACGTGTCCTGTAACTAGAAGTCAAAAAGGGTGTACAGAGTTCCCCACAAAGGGTTGAGTAAATTGAGGGAATGACTCTCTCTCTAGAATGTGTTGTGTAATAGGGAATAAGCTGATCCCTTAACGGAATTAAGGATGCCTCACACAATTCAAAGGTTGGACGACTGTTGCCATCCCACCCGATGATTGTATCGTGTCATCATTGGCCTCCTGCTCCAACGGCAGGCTGGCGGTGCAATGCCTGTCGGGTAGCACTGAGTGCTACTCTTTAGTGGAGTTCTTTTATTCCTCAGCCAATAGATGCATGTGTGTGAGGGGCCAAAAAAAGGAGTGCAATGGTGAGCGTGAGAGAAAAGTTAAAAAAGGTCAGCGGAGTTCATTAAGAAACCTTTAATGATATGGCTCACTGCCTCGTTTAAAAGTGGTGAAGGGAGGGGTACCGAGGCACAAAGAGTAAGGTGATTTGACCTCGTTCAACCCTCGCCTATGGTGCGGTCAACATGTTTCATGCCGCTAAGGCAATTCTTCAGGACCTAAATGCTCATCAACTTGCAGGGATTTTCAACCTTTAGTAAAAATTAGATATACAACCTGCAGGGTATCGCAGGATGGAATCCTACGTGATTTCCCGCCCTAGGTGTGGGGAAAGAAGGAGAGAAGGGCACAATCAATCTTGTGCCTAGCAACTGGAAATTTATACACGTAGAGTCATCATGCAAAATAAGGTATGGTACATTGACCCATACCAAACTGAAGTGAAGGTGCAAGAGAGAAAACTTACAAAATAAAGTAAACTCAGAAGCTGGACCTCACGCCACAGAACTTTTCGAACTCCTCTCTAATCTAAATCTCCACCAACACGTCTTGATCCCCACCCATGAAAAGGGACATATCCTAGACCACATCTGGTCTTACAACACCTCTACCTCTTGTCCCACGGCCTCACCATGCATATGGTCTGACCACTACTTATTGCAATTCTCTATTACCACTCAGAGCCACCTAAAAAACCAAGCACCCCCGGGGGGGTCAGTCAGGAAATGGAGATCCCTAAACCTCCAAGACTTCCTCTTCACCCTGACCAACTCAATCCCTACCCAGGGACCAGACATCAATCTGATGGACAAAGCGCACACCGAGTGGCTCCTCTCTGCATGCAACGAACATGCCCCCCTCACCAAGTTCTCCCGCGCCCGCCGTATGGACGCCCACAAATGGTTTACTGCTGACCTAAAAAAGCAGAAACTAGAACTCCGCCAACTAGAGAGGAAGTGGAGACATGGCTACCACGCCATAGACAGAGCACTATACAAGACAGCCCGCAAAAATTATAACAACTCTATCTTATCCGCCAAAGCTACTTTTTTCTCAGACAAAATCTCCAACGCCAAAAACAAATCACGGGAAATCATCAGAGTCATAAACGACTTATGCAATGACTCCAGAACCTCTCCCTCTCAACCTGCATCACAAATGATGTGCAACCGACTTAACGATTTCTTCAAAGAGAAGATTGACATCATAAAAAACAGCATCCAGACCAACCATGCTGCAACAGACGATCCGGACATCTGTATAAATCCTAATACCCTTCAGGACATCCCCCCCATTGACCCACCCAAATTACTGGAACTAATGAACCAAGTAAAATCGGGCTCACCTAACGATCCCTGCCCCCCGCATATTCTGAAAGAAGTCTATGCCGCACTCCCTCAGGGCATACTTCCCATTTTGAACACCTCCCTATCTCGAGGAATAGTACGCGATTCCTTCAAAAATGCCACCCTGGTCCCTCTAATCAAGAAACCAGGTGCCGATCCCTCTAACCTCTCTAATTACCGCCCCATTTCCCTCCTCCCTTACTGTGCGAAACTGCTGGAAGCCTATGTAACCAGCTGCTTATCTAATTTCATCGAAACATCAGACTATCTGGAACCCAACCAAGCGGGATTCCGTCAGGCACACTCCACTGAAGCGGTGATCCTCGCCGTGCAGAACACTCTAAGGACCAACGCCGACAATGGAATTCACCAGGCCCTCGTACTTCTTGACCTATCGGCCGCGTTCGACACGGTGGACCATACCATTCTTTTACACAGTGTCGAACAAGCCGGCCTTAGCGGCGCGGCTCTCTCCTGGATCAAGTCCTTCCTGACGGACCGATCCCAGGCTGTAAAGCTGGAGAACTTCACAGCCCCCACACTCCCAACCACTTGCGGTGTCCCACAGGGCTCCTCACTGTCTCCCCTTCTTTTTAATCTGTATCTTAAACCCCTACTGCACTCCCTGAAAAACAGGAAAGCCATTATATATAACTATGCAGACGATCTGCAGCTGGTATTCCCCCTCAATTCCCCGGACTCCGTCGAGGAATTTCAAAAGACCATGCTGCACATTCAGAGTTGGATGGATCAGAACCACCTTAAGCTAAATCCAGGAAAGACTGAGTTGGTACTCCCTTGCAACAGCGCACTCAGCTGGGGCCCCCACTTCTGGCCATCCTCAATGGGCACTCCCCCTTCCCCCTCCCAGTCAGCTAAAAGCCTCGGGGTTACTCTCAGCGCCGATCTCTCACTGAAAACCCAGGCCGGAACAGTGATCTCCTCCTGCTTCTTTCAACTAAGAAAGATAAAAAAAATCGCCCATCTGCTGACCCATTCTGCCCTCATCCAGGTAGTACTTGCACTGGTACTCTCGCGATTAGATTTCTCCAACTCTATCTACCTAGGCCTTCCCCTCACCATCACTAAACGCCTGCAGATTGTTCAAAATCAAGCAGCCAGGCTAATATTCAAGAGCAATCGCAGGAAGTCAGCCAAACCTTTGTTGGCCTCCCTCCATTGGCTCCCCATTTCCCATCGGATCACCTTTAAGACAGGCTGCATAATTTTCAAGGCTCTCCACGGAAAAAGCCCCAGGTTCGTTAACCAACTCATAAACAAACACGAACCTACTCGCGAGCTCCGCTCTGCCCATCTGTCCCTCCTCACGGTGCCGACATTCAAAAAGAAACGACTTGGCGGATCCAGCTTCGCATACCTCGCCCCAAAAACCTGGAACTCACTGCCCTTGTCTATCCGGAACTGCACCAAGCTGACAGAGTTCAGGCGTGCATTGAAGACCTGGCTATTCATACAAGCGTACGGTTAGAGCACTATTCCATCTGCCCCTTCTCTTACCATCCACCTTCTGTTTTCTTCAGCGCCATGAAACCCCTGGGTGACCGCGCGCTTAACAAATTCAGCATAAGATAAGAAGATAAGATAAGGGGGTTTACATTCTAAGTGCCAAATGTCATCAATGATAAGGGTGCATAAATTCGATATACATCAGGCTATACACTCCATGCTTAGTCACTCATATGTGTTTTACAGCCAAGGGGTAGTGTATTCGTTAAGAATGAGACTAGAAAATTAAACTCAGAACCACGGCACTTCAATAGGTGAAGAACAAATGGGAACACCAGGGTCGAATATTATCAAGAGGTCCTTACCCTTAGTCCCTGGTAGACGGACCCCACTGACTGTCCTTGTGGGGCCTGAGCTGGAAGGTAGTTACCTGAATAGAGTAAATATTCCGGTTATGATTGTGGTTGACGGAGCAGGACGGTTTCAAGTGGGTCCCTGGCGGTTAAGCCAAGGTGATCGCCAATGAATGGCACACAGAACCATTGTGTCCGTAAACCACATCTTACCTTGTATGCTCGAGGCACTAGGCTTGTAAGCACCTACCCCTACCACAGCGGCGAGATCGCAGGACAGCCGGTGAGTCGGTGTGTGGCTGAGCTGCTTAAGAAGCTGAATGCCGCGGGCGCCGTGAGTGGGCGTGTGTGCAAAGCGTTGCTAGGTAACGCGGACAAGCGTGGTGTGGAAAGAGAGGGCAGCCACAGTCCGAGTAAGCGTTCACAGCAAGGCGCCATCTTGGAACGGAGTAACCCCAATAGGGAGAATGCTAGGGGTGCCTTCAATGGGTATCGAAGGATGGTACTTAGTCTTGGGTAGGAACAATCCAAGAATGGATTATCTGGCTAGCATATTCCAAGGCACAGAATCATTGAGACCATGTTCATCTGTCTGGAGACGATGCACCCATCGCTGTTCCATTCTGTATAATGCCTGTTGGTTAATGGAAGGGTGGCATTCAAGGATAGTCCATTGTATGTTTTCCGCCAGGTGGTTGTGTTGTCTACAGTGTTCATACAGCCTGGTATGTGTCTTTTTACAGCGGATGTTGCTGTTATGTTCCATGATGCGTAGTTTCACGGTGCGCATGTGGATCCTGTGTCGTTTGCCCTCAGACCATCCAAGGGAAAACCATAGAACTCCCAAAGGGTTTCACCTGGCACCTCAACAAGCACACAAACTGCAACAGCGCAAGATGCATCTACATGCTGACATGCCCATGCAAGATGATCTACATCGGCATGACGATGCGCACCGTGAAACTACGCATCATGGAACATAACAGCAACATCCGCTGTAAAAAGACACATACCAGGCTGTATGAACACTGTAGACAACACAACCACCTGGCAGAAAACATACAATGGACTATCCTTGAATGCCACCCTTCCATTAACCAACAGGCATTATACAGAATGGAACAGCGATGGGTGCATCGTCTCCAGACAGATGAACATGGTCTCAATGATTCTGTGCCTTGGAATATGCTAGCCAGATAATCCATTCTTGGATTGCTCCTACTCAAGACTAAGTACCATCCTTCGATACCCATTGAAGGCACCCCTAGCATTCTCCCTATTGGGGTTACTCCGTTCCAAGATGGCGCCTTGCTGTGAACGCTTACTCGGACTGTGGCTGCCCTCTCTTTCCACACCACGCTTGTCCGCGTTACCTAGCAACGCTCTGCACACACGCCCACTCACGGCGCCCGCGGCATTCGGCTTCTTAAGCAGCTCAGCCACACACCGACTCACCGGCTGTCCTGCGATCTCACCGCTGTGGTAGGGGTAGGTGCTTACAAGCCTAGTGCCTCGAGCATACAAGGTAAGATGTGGTTTACGGACACAATGGTTCTGTGTGCCATTCATTGGCGATCACCTTGGCTTAACCGCCAGGGACCCACTTGAAACCGTCCTGCTCCGTCAACCACAATCATAACCGGAATATTTACTCTATTCAGGTAACTACCTTCCAGCTCAGGCCCCACAAGGACAGTCAGTGGGGTCCGTCTACCAGGGACTAAGGGTAAGGACCTCTTGACAATATTCGACCCTGCTGTTCCCATTTGTTCTTCACCTATTGAAGTGCCGTGGTTCTGAGTTTAATTTTCTAGTCTCATTCTTAACCAATACACTACCCCTTGGCTGTAAAACACATATGAGTGACTAAGCATGGAGTGTATAGCCTGATGTATATCGAATTTATGCACCCTTATCATTGATGACATTTGGCACTTAGAATGTAAACCCCCTCCCCGTTTACTTTATTTTGTAAGTTTTCTCTCTCTCTTGCACCTTCACTTCGGTTTGGTATGGGTCAATGTACCATACCTTATTTTGCATGATGACTCTACGTGTATAAATTTCCAGTTGCTAGGCACAAGATTGATTGTGACCTTCTCTCCTTCTTTCCCCACACCTAGGGCGGTAAATCCCGTAGGATTCCATCCTGCGATACCCTGCAGGTTGTATATCTAATTTTTACTAAAGGTTGAAAATCCCTGCAAGTTGATGAGCATTTAGGTCCTGAAGAATTGCCTTAGTGGCATGAAACATGTTGACCGCACCATAGGCGAGGGTAGAACGAGGTCAAATCACCTTACTCTTTGTGCCTCGGTACCCCTCCCTTCACCACTTTTAAACGAGGCAGTGAGCCATATCATTAAAGGTTTCTTAATGGACTCCGCTGACCTTTTTTAACTTTTCTCTCACGCTCACCATTGCACTCCTTTTTTTGGCCCTCACACACATGCATCTATTGGCTGAGGAATAAAAGAACTCCACTAAAGAGTAGCACTCAGTGCTACCCGACAGGCATTGCACCGCCAGCCTGCCGTTGGAGCAGGAGGCCAATGATGACACAATACAATCATCGGGTGGGATGGCAACAGTCGTCCAACCTTTGAATTGTGTGAGGCATCCTTAATTCCGTTAAGGGATCAGCTTATTCCCTATTACACAACACATTCTAGAGAGAGAGTCATTCCCTCAACTTACTCAACCCTTTGTGGGGAACTCTGTACACCCTTTTTGACTTCTAATCTGATAACTCTGCCATTTTCCTATCTGTTCTAAATATCGATATTTAATTTCTTCCCTACCATTTTAGAAAAGCTTCACTTTGGCTCATGGAATTGACAACACCTCATCACTGGCTATTCCCTGAGTGGAGTGACGCGTTGTTCTATTTGAACCCCCTACAAATTGCCTCATCTGTATCGCTTTACCGACTTGGTTTGTCAGTATTCTGGTCTCACGCGTTTCGAAATGGAGACAGAACAAATACCCATTAAGTTTCTCTGGCGAGCAGACACATATACCATGCAAATAAAAGGGTCTGCCCCACTTGCATTAATATTCGCAGGCAGGCCTTTCAACTGGATTTAGAATATGCAATTTAGAAAGAGATAAAATAAAAGGTGGCATTCGTGCCAGACAACCAATGATTTCATTAAGTGCCAGTCTGCTTGCTTTTGACCTTCATATCTCAGAATTTCCAGCTCTTTCCATTGTTTTCAATTGTTCTAAAGCCAGCAGATTCTCAATGGCTGACAGCTTCTGTCAAGTATAAATTAGTTTCACAAAACTATATTGATGTGATTTCTATGGGGGAAAATCATTGGGAATTTAAAAGTAGGTTACCATGTTTCCTTTGTCTCCTCGCTTTCTTCTGGTAAATTGACTGGCACCCCATGCAGGCTACCCAAGCTCCATCATTTCACACTCAACAGTAATAACGGCTTTGACGCACAGCCATTTTATTCTACTGAAAGCTCCCTGACAGCAGATCCTCTTAAATGAAACCATTTCAATTTAATTCACTACACATCTGTGTGTCGACGAACGAGCTACGCAGTTAGCTCGGGAGTAGAGAAAATAGCAACTTAGCCCTTACAGACACGGACACAAAGTTGTTTGAAATGCAAAGAAAAACATTTAGGAGTAGACATGCAATTATGACATTGTCCTGTAGTGTAAGTTCTGATTAACCATGCATTTGCTTTATATTGATAACCTTGACTAATGCGTAGCCTGCCTTAAAAATAAGTCATTCGGGCATTTTCCCCTAGGTAAATTCACACGTGAATTAACCTACATATGTCCATTTTACTATCACAATTTATAATACATTTGCTAATTTTGCTATTCACCATTTCCATGTGCAAATCCACTACAAAGGGTACACTTACATGTCTCCACACCCTAAAATGGACAGGGCTATTTAGAAAGGTAAGTTACCCTTCTGTATGTATACGTGCAACATATACATTTACTGTTAAATATTTAAGTAACTTTGGGCCCGATGTAGGTAAATCCCATTTACCGATTTTGAAATACCGAATTTTACCGATTCGGTATTTCAAAATCGGTAAATGGGATGTAGGTCCCAACATCTGGATTCGTTACCGAATCCTTAACAATTCATTAATTACCGAATTGGTAAATACCGATTCGGTAATGCCCATTTATTCCTATGGGCTTTGAAGCCCATAGGAATGATTAGGCATTACCGATTCGGTATTTACCGAATCGGTAATTAATGAATTCACAAGGGTGCAGGGGGTGTCACTTTGACACCCTCTAGCACCCCCAAAACGGGCATGTGTGCAATGTGGCACACAGACATGCCCTAAGGGCACGTCTGTCTGTCACATGGCACATGTGCACATGCACAGATGTGCATGTACACAGGAATCAGTATTTTACCATGGATTTGTATTCCATGGTAAAATACCGATTAGGTAAGCCATGTGCCAATGGAAAATTGGCTACCCACATAGCATTTTCGGTAATTTTACCGAATCGGTAAATATTACCGAATCGTTAAATATTACCGATTCGGTAATTATTACCGAATCAGTACTTATTACCGATTCAGTAATAATGACGATTCGGTAAAATTACCGAATATGTGCACCTACATCTCCCTAGCCCTTTACCGATCGGAAACGGCCGAAAATCAGTATTTTCGGCCGATTCAGATCGGTAAAGGGCTACCTACATCTGGCCCTTTATCATTTTGGCTACTCACCATTCAGAAATGTAAAGTTACCCAAACTTGTAGACTGACAGTCCTACAACCCCTGAAAACGGGGGCGATGCCAATTTTACGAAGGTAGGTTACTAGAGCCAAAAAAGGACCCTGGATCAAGTCCAACACTACATATGGCCAAACACTGATACTGCAACACTCTCCCATATAAAATAAACGAGACAGGGACATAATATAGACACAAACACAAGGAGATGATGGACGGAGTGCTGAAACTTTTCAGACACTCACCCCAGTCTTAGATCTGGGTTGAATCCATCATTGTTCTTTAGCTCACTTTGCCATCACAGGTCAGACACAGCTATATGCAAACCGCGCGCCTCATGGGAACACTCCAGCCCAAGCTGCCAAGCCATGTCTTCCCTGGACCGGAAACAAGCATACTGGGACCGGTTTCGGGCTAACATCCCTCTTCAGGCAGGCTAGCTTGAATCCAGGGGCAAAGTGAGCAAGGGACCCACGTCTGGGCATACCCTGCCAACTTAGGGTGAACAAAGCAAACACAAGGAGATGATGGATGGAGAGCTGAACCTTTTCAGACACTCACCCTCAGTCACAGATCCGGGTTGAATCCATCATTGTTCTTAAGCTCACTTCACCACCCCAGTTCAGACACAGCTATATGCAAATCAGTCTTGACCCTGTGCCTCATGGGAGCAGTCCAACCCGAACTGCAAAGCCATGTCTTCCCTGGACCGGAATCAAGCATCCTAGGACCAGTTTCTGGCTATCAGCCATCTTCATGCAGGATAGCTTGACTCCAGTGGCAGTGAGCACGGGACCCACGTCTGGGCATACCCTTCCCACATAGGTTGAACAAAGCAAACACAAGGAGATGATGGACGAGCGCTGAATCTTTTAAGACACTCACCCCCAGTCACAGATCTGGGTTGAATCCATCATCGGTCTTTAGCTCACTTCACCACCCCAGTTCAGACACAGCTATATGCAAACTAATCTTGACCCTGTGCCTCATGGGAACAGTCCAGTGCGCACTGCCAAGCCATGTCTTCCCTGGACTGGAAACAAGCATCCTGGGAACAGTTTAGGGCTCACAAAAAACAAAACGCTATTAAAAGGGCTAGAGGGATGCTTAAAGACCAAGCCTAAGTATTATCCCCCACTGGAACTAAACCTGTAAACATCAAACTTAGGGGTCTAAATTAGAAATCCAATAGTGATTCTATAGTATTGTGCCTATGCCAGCTCGTGTGCGTAGAAACAGAAAATAAGTAGAACTAACAAACCATATCACCAGAATGCGAAACACCAGCAACTGTAAGTCACCCTTAAGTTCTACTTATTTTATATATAATTTTTTAACATTAAATTAAATTGATATATATTTTTAAAAATATTTCCTAGTGGGTTCTATTTTAGGTCCCTGCCTCCATTATTTCATGTGGGATGGTGTTGCAGTACCAGTGAATGGTCATGTGTAGTGCTTAGCTTGCTCCAGATTTCAGCAGGAGGACATTTACTACTGCTTTTGGTTCTTTTTGTCTAAAGTAACTTAAGAACTGCAGTGGGTGAACAGCGATGAGCTTTTTCCTTTGTGGTTGAGCGCTTCTTCCGCTCTAAACTCCTCTTGAACCCTCCATTAACCTCTCCTAATCCCTCCATAAGCCTTGCCCATTTAGTAGCAAATGTTCCCCATTTTCCATTCCCTCATTCCTCCCACATTTACTAATAAAACATAAGTGTATGTGTACATAGATCTCTGCAACAGGGGGTGGAGATATCCGCATAAAAAAAGTTAGGATCAGCATTGGTCTTGCACGTAAGTTAGTGAACAACATTTTGTATGACAAAAGTACTGTTGTTGTACTACTACATGAACTACTAAATGCTGTTTCTGAATAGGCCTCATAATGTGTTGTCAGTAGAGTGGCACTATTTGCAGAAATCAGTAACACCGGGCCTGGTATGGGGGGGTGTGGCCCGCCAGCATAGATGGCGGACGACTACTAGACCAGCTCCGCTGTAAATGCCTTGAATATCCTGTTCAATCCCCCCTAATGGAGGCAGCATTCACGAGCAGCATGTAGACAGCTTAATTTGTATTGCTGGAGGGCACGTCCATGCATTTCATGTGCATGCGGCGGCCTCCCTATGCTTCTGCCACCCGCCCGAGCGACGTTCCCCCTCTCTGCGAGGGTCGCAGGGCCTAACCTTCATCTGGCTGCGGGAGCAAAGAGGCCGGGGGGAGCCCCATGGGCCAGCTGTCTTAGTGAAGATGAGGAGCAGGGGGCCGGAACACTGTGCCGGCGGGGCCGGGGAGTCGGATCGGGCCCAAGCCCACCGGCAGCCACTCTCTAATACCGATCCTGCCTCATCACTCCTCTCCCACCTGAGGACGCAGGTCCCAACCTTGATTCAGCTGTGGGCGGCGGGAAGAGCCCCATGGCCTGATTTTCCAAGCGACAGTGAGGAGCGGGAAGCCAGGATGCTGCACCGGCCCGGAGGTTGGGTCGGGCCTAGGCCCACCAGAGATCAAACACTAGCGGGGACCCCTCATCTTCTTGCATCCTCCATCCACCTCACAGCAGGCCCTGGGCAGCGGCGCCGGCCTGATCCAGCATGCTCTGCCCTCTGGCAATACTATAGGGGAACTCGCACCTGCAAACAGAACCCCTGGTCACTCATCATTGAGCAGCATCCCAAGACAGCATCCCACCGCCACATATAAACGTGCTGTTTCTACTGGAATTGGATTCAAGGAGCAGGACTCCTCACGCAGTGAGGTCTCTAATCAACAGCCTTTCCCCGCTCTTAGCCTGTGGTCATCAAGCCCGCTGTATACCGTGGCATAGCTGAGCGGGTGCTCAGAGACCGGGAGACCCGCTGAGACAAGGAGTGGGGGTGTTGCGCTGGGTCATGTTGGACCTAGGCCTGCCAGTGTGCCAAGGTGCGTGCTGGCTCCTCCCCCATCCCAGTGAGGCATACACTTGCGGATGGAGAACGTGAATGGTCTGAGACCTAGCATTAATCTCAAAACACATCTGCACCGGCCTCCCCTTGACAGAGCCTGAGTCCAGAAATAGCTTCAGGTGTCACCTGGCTTGGTGGCTCTGGAAACCGCGCACAGGGACTGCACAGCATGAGGGAATCGCCAATTGACGAGAACTGGATAATTATAGCTGAGCGGGCCTGGGGAACACACGGGCCTGGTACATTGCAGGGACCGGCCGGAGGTGGTTCTGGGAGTCCCTCCCCCTCACTCCAACTGGGGACTCCAACTGCTGTGGGCAGCTCAGAGGTATCCTCGCGACAACAAGGGTTGAGAACTGGGCCCCTGCTCGCCCATCCTATCCAGAATCATAACAGCGGAGGAACAAAACAAGTGTCTGTGTGAGCTCTGTGCCTGTAGCATATCCGGCCACTCACCAAATATATGGCGACAGGCCAGCAGGTAGTCATGGGTCGATTACCGTCTTCCTCCCTCCATGCACCTGCACGCTTGGAGGGGCCACAGCAATCGCAAGTGCTGCAGCCCACCGCGACTCAGCACCAAAGACTATCAGAAAAGATGGATACGAACCTGAGCGCTGTTGAGAAGCTGGGCCTGCGTTTGAAGCAACCCGCTCTGCCCATGGAAGCACAAATTTACAAAGTAGCCATAGACTTCATGCTGCTGCACTCGGATCATAAGAAGATAGTCAACAAGGTGCAGCCATCATAGAATTGCGCCTGTCGGTTAGCTAGGATACGTCTAAAGTAACGGATCTCACGACCAGAGTCCAGGCACTCGTGAAGCGGCTGGATGATGCGGAGGGCCAGTCACATTGCAACAATGTACGGGTGGTGGGCATACCAGAGGATTCAGAAGGCCACGACCCAGTGTCCTACTCAGAACAGTGGATAAAGACCAATATGCAGGAGAGGACATTGTCCCCTCATTCGTTGTTGAGAGGGCTCATCGAGTCCCAACTAGCAACCCCCCCCCGGAACTGGGCCTCGACCCTTCTCAAATTCAGGGACTGAGACGCTAGCCTACGGGAGACCTGGAAAGCCTCAGACACAATAGTTGCCAATGCCCATGTCATGTTCTTGCCGGACCATACTGTGTTTGTCAAATGGTGCAGAAGATCTTTCCAATCAGTAACGAAACGCCTTCAGGAACTAAACATGAGATACTCCCTGGTGTTCCCCGCCTGCCTTTGCGTGGCAGGAGAAGGCACTGCGCACAACTTCAATTCGCCTGCGGACGCCTGGTCTTGGCTGAAGGACTGACTTCCAGCCGCCCAGGGCCAGGAGTTGCAGCGAAGACACGATCAACCAGGTGCCGTCGAATGCGCTGCAAACACAAGGTAGCAGGGTTGGCGCCCTAACTGCTCACCCCACCCAACTTGGAACAAATCATTGTGGAACGGCGGAGGGCCATACAAGTTGCGTCGACACTGGGCGATCCATCCCACTCTTCAGACCCGTAAACTGACTCCAAACAATCCATGGCTGAAGATGAGCAGTCGGGGTCATGGTCGGGAGGGTCCTACTCCCCTCACCCTCCTGAAGTATTACCAAAAACTGCCTACAAAATCATCCAGCACCTGTAACCTCGAAAAATACTGAATCATCATCACGCCTTTTAGGTCCTCATGAAGCAACAGCAGTCACTCCCGAACACTTTTGTACAAAGAGCCAAGAGTGAACTAGGCAGATTTGTGCATCGAGAGGCGGCCCACCGAGCTGTACTACCATGCGACATCAACCCAGCAAGTAGCAAGCCTTCTCAGCACATGCCAGTCGCTAGGAGGGGTCATACCAGTGACAACTCATGAGGGCACAGCAATGAATCCACCACTGTGAAACATAACCTCATATTGTACTGATATTGTTTGATGCAGAATGTTCCTGCACTATGGTTTGGGAGGGTTCCCGTTGGAGCTCCACTCTGTAAGAGTTTTTCAAGTTCTAATTTTTTTCCTCCTCTAACCCTTCTCTTATACCCTGTCTAACAGTATACCCCACATGAGGTTGGGCACTCACACACTTTTTGTGTCGTGGGATCGGCGGAGGGTGAGGCACCGCATCTGGACATTTCGCACCCTAGTATGGAGCACATTAGTGTTATAACATGAAATGTGAGGGGCATCTAAACTCCATCTAAACGCTATGCCATATACTCATATATTCAGCACAGAGCAGCCAATATAGCGCTGCTACAGGAGACGCATGTCACGCAGCTGGAGGCCATTAGACTTTTTTTGTGGTTTTTTTTGTTGACTTCTTCTATAGTGCATGACTCACCCAGGGGCATCTCAGCGCTGTACCAATAGAAATCCGGCAGACAAGGACAGAGCATGTTATATCATGACCTAATTAAAATAGAATTTTTTTTAATTGTTTCCTGAAGATCAAGTAGGTACTAGATTGCCGCAAAGTAATTGGTAAGGAATTCCAAAATTTAGGGGCAATATAGGAAAAGGCTCTGCCGCCTGTACGGGTTAGCCTAAACCGTGGAATCTTCAGGAGAACTGGATCATTAGATCTTAAATTTCGTTCATGAACTTGTTTAAAAAGTTTATTATGGAGGTATGCTGGTCCCGCTCCTCTGACTGCTTTAAAGGCAAGACAGCATATCTTAAAGACAGATCTCTTTTGGACAGGGAGCCAATGTAACTGCCTGAGCAGGGGGAGTGATGGGGATCCAGGCGGCGCATTCAAAACCATTCTGGCAGCGGTATTCTGTATAACCTGCAGTTTAGCTAAAGTGGTAGTACCTATTTCTGCCAGCAAGGCATTGCCGTAGTCTAACCTACTCCCTACCATGGCCTGAACCACGGTACGGCGATGATCTAGAGGAAGATAGGGAAGGATTCTACGTAACAGACGTAGGTTATAGTAGCACGTCCCTGCTATATGCTTAACATTATTTTTCATGTTTAGTGAGTTATCCAGGTGAATTCCCAAACTTTTCACTGAGGTGGCGGGTGTAGGCGCTTCTCCTAACTCTAGGGGCCACCATTCCGACGTCCAGGATCGAGCATCCTGCCCTAAAAGCATGAGTTCTGTCTTCCCAGGATTCAGTTGTAGGCATCGATCATTCATCCAATTAGCAACCGCTACTTCACAGGCGATGGCAAGGACAAGTGTTTAGAACACATTTTACTGCCCAGGCAAGGGGGTGACTAGTTTGGGTTCGTGCGGGCACTCCATTTATCACAGAAGAGGTGACCACCAGTCCGGAGGGGCACTATGCTCTAGTACGAGGTAGGCTAAATGGGCAGTCCATTCTCATAGTGTCCATATATGCTCCAACCATAAAACAGCCAGCTTTCCTACAAAGACACACCAGCACGCTTGCACTTTGGGCCGGGATCCCATAGCTGCTAGGCTTGGACTTTAACTCAGTGCTCGATATCTCCTTAGACCGCTCCTTCCCCCCGCTGACCTCTGCCTCCTCCAATTCCCAGGACCCTTGCGATTGGCTTACGCTAGTCTTTAACAGATATTTGCCGTGCTTGACACCCAGACACCCGCATACACTCATTCTACTAATACGTGCATAACCTGCATGTTTGGCTGGACCGAATTGTCAGGTCCTCCTCGCTATTGCTGTTAGTTAAAACCACTGACTTTCTAGGTCACACACACTCTGACCACAACCCCCAGAAACTGCAGCCGGCTTGGGAGGCTGACCCCCACCGGTTCCCTCCTGGCACCTTCAGCCAATAGCATTGGAGGACCCTATGTTCTGTGCTTCGTTAGAAGTCACTACCACACAATACTTTGAAGACAATGCTGGTACAGTGCACAACACCCCTTCAGAATGGGAGGCATTTAAAGTCGTAGTCATGGGGCACAGTATCGGGTTGGGGTGGAAAATACGCAAACAACTCACCTGAGAGATAGAGCAACTAGAACAAGGTCTTCTACCGTGCAAAATGCAAGTAGCATCAGGCACAGAGCGTGCACAACCATTGCGCAAGAAACAGGCCGAACACATCAATCTCCTTGAGTGGCTGTGCTGCCTCAACTACAAAGCACACTCGGCATGCACACATGCATTTTCCGACAGGCCTGGGAAATTGTTGTCCAGGTTGTTACGGCAGGAGCAACCCAGACACCACATACATGCCATACGTCCTGCAGGCGGCCCTATAGTATACACCCAACAAGAAATCCACGAGGTGATGACCAAACATTAGGCAACCCTGTATAAAGCCACAGGCACACGTGATCCCGCCAGGCTGTACGTGTTCCTCTTGGTGATTCAACTGCCAACCATTACACCAGAGCAATGCGAGGCGCTGGGCACCCCTATTGAACCAGAAGAAATAAGAAGTGCCATATCAGCATTAGCAACCAGCAAAACCCAGGCTCGGATGGGTTACCATCCAAGTTCTATAAAGCTTACGCAACAATACAGACACTACTTCTCCAAGAAGTCTACACTGCTGCAATAGATGCCTCTTCCCTCCCACCATCATTAAATGAAGCACGGCTGGTCTCACTGCTTAAACCAGATTGGGACCCTATGGACCTAGGATCTTATATGCCACTGGCCCTTTAAAATACTGATCATAAAATACTAGTGAAACTGCTAGCGTACCGGCTAGCCCCCTTAGTCCGAATGCTTTTGCACGACAAACAAATTGGTTTGTCCCAACGGGCAACACCTCACTCAATCTTCGCTGATTCTTCATTTGCCGAATATGTGCTGCAGCAGTGGCCCGCGCGGGATGCCTCATCTTAGATCTGGAAAAGGCACTCGAAACCCTAGGCTGGGACTTTATAATGGCGGTGCTGCCACTTTATTGGCTTGGGGAAGCCTTTATCAGTATAGTCCGGCTACTGTACGACGACCTGCTTGTGAGGTTAAAAACGGCCTGTAAATGTCAGGCCCATCAAAGTACATAAAGGCACCAGGCAGGGCTGTTTTCTGTCCTCGTTGCGGTTCTCACACGCAGTGGTGCCGCTGGCAGCAATGTTTTGGGTGAGGGGTATGGGCTGGTTGAACCCCCAGGGTGATAGCATACACATCATCTTATTGTATATGGATGACCTCCTCCTATACCTGAGGGACACACACTCTATACTAGGTGAAGTAGAACACATCATGTGGGAATTCGCCGCAGTCAGGGTTGGTAGTTAATGCATTTAAATCATGTCTACCCATTTAGTGCGGACTCTCCTGATTCACAGTATGCTCTTGACGGTACGGGCATCAAGTGGGAGGCCCACACATTCCAATATTCGAATCCGGGTGTACCATCGCTCAGTGGACCTGCTTGACGGGAATCTGGGAAGGGCAATATAATCTATATGGCCGCAAGTAGCATTCTGGGGAACACTTCCTCTAACCACCATGGGCAGAGTGATTCAGAAAAGGGGGTGGTGATGAACAGAGTGTCTGAATTAGGCAGACCACTCTTACCCAGTCCAAAGATCAGGGCTTTATCCATCACCGTTTTTTAGCTCACTGCACCATCCCAGCTCAGAACTTGGCTATATGCAAATTAGCCTGACCCTGGCCCAGTGCATCATGGGAACAGGACAGACCAAACTACCAAGCCAATTCTTATACTGGGAAGGAAACAAGCTACCGGGGACCGGTTTCTGGCATTTCAGCCATCTTCGGCCCGGCTTGCTTGAATCCTGATGGTGCAATGAGCTAGGGACTCACATCTGAGTATACCCTTCCACGCTTATGGTGGACAAAAATGATTCAGAAAAGGGGGTGGTGATGAACAGAGTGTCTGAATTAAGCAGACCACTCTTACCCAGTCCAAAGATCAGGGCTTTATCCATCACCGTTTTTTAGCTCACTGCACCATCCCAGTTCAGAACTTGGCTATATGCAAATTAGCCTGACCCTGGCCCAGTGCATCATGAGAACAGGACAGACCAAACTACCAAGCCAATTCTTATACTGGGAAGGAAACAAGCTACCGGGGACCGGTTTCTGGCATTTCAGCCGTCTTCGGCCCGGCTTGCTTGAATCCTGATGGTGCAATGAGCTAGGGACTCACATCTGAGTATACCCTTCCACGCTTATGGTGGACAAAAATGATTCAGAAAAGGGGGTGGTGATGAACAGAGTGTCTGAATTAAGCAGACCACTCTTACCCAGTCCAAAGATCAGGGCTTTATCCATCACCGTTTTTTAGCTCACTGCACCATCCCAGCTCAGAACTTGGCTATATGCAAATTAGCCTGACCCTGGCCCAGTGCATCATGGGAACAGGACAGACCAAACTACCAAGCCAATTCTTATACTGGGAAGGAAACAAGCTACCGGGGACCGGTTTCTGGCATTTCAGCCGTCTTCGGCCCGGCTTGCTTGAATCCTGATGGTGCAATGAGCTAGGTGATGGATCAAGCCCTGATCTTTAGACTGGGTAAGAGTGGTCTGCTTAATTCAGACACTCCGTTCATCACCACCCCCTTTTCTGAATCGTTTTTGGCCACTATAGGTGTGGCAGGGTATACTCAGACATGAGTCCCTTTCTCACTGCACCATCAGGATTCTAGCAAGCCGGGCCGAAGACGGCTGAAATGCCAGAAACCGGTCCCCGGTAGCTTGTCTCCTTTCTGGTGAAGAATTGGCTTGGTAGTTTAGTCTGCCCTGTTCCCATGATGCACTGGGCCAGGGACAGACTGATTTGCATATAGCCAGGTTCTGAGCTGGGATGGTGCAGTGAGATAAATAACGGTGATGGATCAAGCCCTGATCTTTGGACTGGGTAAGAGTGGTCTGCTTAATTCAGACACTCTGTTCATCACCACCCCCTTTTCTGAATCACCATGGGCAGAGTAGCGGTAACAAAGATGATAATCCTGCCTCGTTCCTATATTACTTAGCCAATCTGCCAGTATATCTCCCACCAGCCCTTTTCAAAATGCTGGAAAGATTAGTGAGAGGACACATCTGGGGGGCCTCCCGGAGTAGAGTAGCAATCTGGAAGCTGTATCTACCGACTGACCCCGGTGGGCTTGCCTTACCCAACCTGAAACACTACTACCTAGCCACTCAACTGCAGTGGGTAGCCATATGGCTCTCAGAACAGCACCTGATGGACACTGCATTGGACTTTCCCAACCTAGCCCACAAGACCATTCTTGCTCTCTTCCACCGATGCTGTAAGCAGAAGCCGTTGTTGCAGCTCCTGTGAACTGTGGCACATTGATGCTACCGCAGAAGTCTAAACTTGATGAAAGATACCAAACCTTATACCCCTGCGCTCCTAATATTAGGTACACCAAATCGACACAGCTCCATCACGTCCCGAGAAGCGTGTCATCTCACTGATTTGATCTGTTTAATTCAGACACTCTGTTCATCACCACCCCCCTTTTCCAAAATCATCTCACTGATGGTGGCATAAAAAGATCTTGGGATCTGTACCAAGATGGTACCCTGTTGTCTTACGCCCCACTCATTGATGTTTATGGAATAGCACCATGGCAGTTTCTAGAACACCAAACGCTCATAGCCGCCCTGCACGAGCATTGGGGAGACATGTCCATAGAGGCGCCTATGCATCTAACCATCCAATACCTACACGTGATGGGGAGGTGCAGACATCTCATAACGTTGTTTGCGGCATCCCTTAGGTCCCATATAGCAGCACAGTTACTCTCCCTGTAGCGCAATGGGAGGCAGACCTTCAATGCCCACACCCAGACACTGAGTGGGACAGGATACTGGAGGGCTCGATAGGCGTTCCGCGTAACATACGGTTGAGGCTCATACAGTACTTCATTCCGCAGAGGGCACATCTCAGACCAGCGAAAATCATATGCTGATGAGTCCGTCGCCTGCCCACGCTGTAAGGCTGTCAGTGCAGATTTGCTGCTCATGCAGTGGTACTGTGTGACACTAGGGGATTATTGGGAGTCGGTAGTGACAGCACTAAGCTGTTACACTGGGTGCACTATCTCCCTAACCTGGGAGACATGCATTCTGCACCTATATGCGAACAACAAACGTTTCCGAGTTACCTCTCGGTTTCTGGCACTGAGGTTGATTACTGCAAAGAGACTGATCACAAAACGTTGGCTCTCTGAGAAACCTCCCACTGTGCAGGCCTGGAAGTGCTCGCTACAGGTCTGGGCCATGGCAGAAAGCATACCGCTGTGCAGGAACAACACACTGGGTCTTTGGAAAATCATAATTGCGGAAGACTGGGACGTGATGCTGCTGGAACTCTTGAGTAACGCTGAGGCCCCAAAGCCCATCGCTGGCCCTGCAGAGAGAGATTAGCAAAGGAGACCTCTCACAAGTAGCATATAACCTAACAAGCCTTGCGGCTCACACAGTGGCTACGCGCTACACACAGACACACGTCGACTCAACTAGAGCGCAGTGTCCTTGCCCTCCACGTAGCACACAGTTCACCCCTTGGGTGCTACCGCAGAGACATAAACTGCATGCCAGAGACATGCAAACATTCCACCACCCATGCCCCCTTACCAGCCGCGGCCCGTGGAGGGAGTTGCGGTGGGGCAGAAAGGCGGGGCGGGGGAGGGGCATGGTGGGGGTGCTAAATACCAGAATATGGATAATTGGAGGTAAGTAAACAATGTAATAAATAAAACGAATTTCGTAGCGCAAGCTGCATCGCATTTTGGGGTGCAGGACGCGCTACGAAATTTGTTTTATTTATTAAATTGTTTACTTACCTCCAATTATCCATATTCCGGTTTTTAGCAACCACTGTGGAACCCTTCCTGGCTTTCCCGTGAGATGTCCACTCCTGGGCAACCCCAAGGTGAAGCCAGGCATCCAAGTGCTGCTGGGGCCGTAGTGGAGATTAAGCAAGCTATTGCCCAGAGTCACAGAGTGGAACCCATAATTAGACTAGGCACCGAGGCGAGAATTATCAGGTCCGTGGAGACTGAATCTAAGAACGTCCCGGGTCAGACCTCTGCATCAGGGTCTGCCGCTCTAACCATTGAGCCACGCTTCTCCAATGATCCGACCTTTTAGTGTCATCAATGTTGTCCTCGCAATTTGTTTACAGTATTAACTGTTTACTTTTGCAATCACACATGCTAATACTCCAGCTGTATTACGACATCCCAGCAGCAGAAAGGTGTCCCGCATTTGTGCCGATGTCATATTATTCTGATGACAAACTATTATACCCCCTTTCGTTAGCAGGTACTGTGTATGTCAGACCTGAAGAGTTGTGAAACGTTGTGAATTGTATTAAAATATTGTTTCATGAAAATGCAATAAATAGATTTAAACAAAAATAAAAACACTGGGCCTGGTATTGCCACCCCTTTTTACCAGCCAACATGGAATCGGCCCATTGATTGAATAATCAGTGCTATTTAGGAAATTCTGTATATAAGACCAGCGTCGATTTTCTATTCACTGTCCTTTTCTGTAGCTACATAAAATTCATTTTTGCTGGTTTAGATTTTTCTTTGTTAAGGATATTTAAGCTTTTATGTGGATGTGTTCCAACGAGTGGGTATGTGGTTCCATTCATTCTGGTGTTATGGGTGTTTTGGAGCAAGAATAGGATGATGAAAAGGAAGAAGTTGTGAAGAAAAATTATCCTTTTTAGCTACTGTTCTCGAATTTCAAATTGGCTATTGCCATCTTTAGCTGTTTGCCAGATCTCATGTTAGGACAACAGACAACATACAGAAGGGGGTCTCGCCAAAGCAAGCCAATAGCGGCCTATTCAGTCAGTGGCTTGTTTCACTGAACTCCCAACATCATTGGATCCATGGGCTGTCCACCACATTTTGGAACGACCCACGCATTTTGCAGATATTTCTATATTGCATTCACAGGTGATGAGGCAAAACAGAGTCTATCTCAGGTACAGTATATACTGCGGTTTAGGAGCAAGATAGGAATTCTGATGTCCATGTATCTCACAAATATTAGAGGATTACATGCTCAAATCTGCGAGGGATCCCCCTATAGTCTCCTGAGATACCCAGGCTCATATAACAGGTACATGTGTGAGTAGGAGAGAAACTGATAGAGGTACATACCCGGACACAGATGAGGTTCTGCTCATTTTAAAATAGATCCCCCTATATTGCACACATTCCTAAATTTGGGCACAGTATACTTTCTGCTGCACATACGCATATAGCTGTGACAATATAAATTACTTTGTTGTCTTGGCCTCCACTGCTCCAGGAGTGGCTTACACTTAAAGACCTTCCCGCATGTGTCATCAATATGCTGCCATTTGTCTACGGTTTAAAATGTATGGTCAGTATAGTTCTTTCCGTTTATTTTTTATTTTAATTTGGGCTTTTTATTCAAATCCCATAATTTTATTTACTTTGATTTGGGATCCCAGAACTACAATGTCAACGTTTAGGGTTTCAACATTTATTAGCCAGCAGCCTTATCAAGAATTTCTTGATCGTAGTTTGTAGGTGTAGATTCCTAAACAGAGGGATATGGGACCCTCACTCGCATAGCGTTGCCGCTGCACAGAAATTAAACAACGTCTACATCCCCGTCAAGGTCAGTGGTGGTGTTGATTTAAAATAATGAATAGCTCAGAGAATTTGAGTCGGTTGGATGTCTATATGGAACATTAACATATGTTAAATCAGGCATTACAAGTCTCTGAGCTGCAGATAATTATGCTGTGTTTGCGAAATAAAGCAAATTAGGGAGGCGTGCTGGAACTCAGGGTGAGGTTGGTGCAGCAAAACCTTGTTTTCAAACATGAAGAGAAGACCAGCAAAGAACAAAATATAAGGAATACTCATTGTTAAAAAAACATACCATTGAAGTAAAGTTAACATAGAACAACTTTTTTTAACAAACTTCTGCTATTTCTATTACTTATGCATATCCGTCTATATGTTTATCTCAAAGGAAAATGGACTGGTGAAAATTGTGGGGTGAAGGAACAAATTTCAGAGCTTTATAAATATAAATAAACAATCCATTTTTGTGAAGCGCGGACCTACCACCCCTTAAGGTTTCAAGGGGCTGGGGGCATTGGGGATATTAAGTGAGCTACATGATGCTGAGAGTCACATGATGCTGAGCTGCAGCCGGGAATTGAACCATGATCCCCACACTCTTAAGTCAGCCGCTCTGGCCGCTGCGCCACATCTCTCCCTATTAAAACAAACAAATTTAAAACCTATTTATTTATTTCATAAGGATATCACCTTTAAGAAATTCAAGAAGGACAAGGCTGGAGAAGAGTTTGCCACCACTCTCAATTCTTTGGGCTGTAGAAGCCTTAATGTCAGATGTACTGTAGATCAACCTCCATTTTGTTCTTAAAATACAAGCTCTAGTTCTTCCTTAAGTGACTATGTTTGGGTATCCACGCAGAATTATCCTCAGGTAACATATTTTGAAGTCCAACACAATTTGATCAGCGACCATGAAAGATGAATCTGCTCTTTCTCAATGATAGCCACTAGACTCCCACAAACTCAAACAATTGGCAACCATGTGGCCTGTGGCATCTGAAGAATAAAATGTTCCACAATGCCAAAAGCCTTAAAAAAATAAGAACTGAAGAAAGTCCTAAAGACAAGGGCAGGGGAGCAGCCATATTCACCTCTACAGTGGTCCTTGTTCATGGAACAGTTGCTCAACATGTTTGCGGAAAAGGACGGAAATATGGGAGGTGGGCAAACAAGGATTCAAGTCCCTGAATTGAAAGTTCTTAAACAAACAATGAAAAAGCTCCTGAGAAAAGCCCACCATAACAGAATCACCACCCCAGAGTGGAGGAGATTTGGAATGCGAGGAAGACCTACAGAGTGAAGGTATGGAAAATTGGGAACAAAGATGAACAGTGAATCGAACTCCATGAGGCATCAAAAACAAAAAAACTTCGCTAAATTTGGGGTATTGGTCTTGAAACTATCAAATGGAAACCATTTGAAGGTTACCCCACCTATTCAAGCATCTAAGTAGTAGAATATAGCTTCACTCTGTATAATACTGTAGATGACTGGTTTGTCCCTGACCCCCTGTTGCTCGACAAAAATGGTCACCTTCACAAAATTCTTGATCAATGGGGTAAGGCCATGGCCAACGCAGATAAAATCAACCTAATACTTTTTCATCAGCGGGGGCCCCAGGACCAAATGGTCTTTCCACCAGAATATTTAAATATGCAATTGAGGAATGGGTCTCCTTATTAAGCCCTCTTTTTTAAGAACTATATCTCATCAAATGATGTGCCGGACAGTTGGAGAGGCTCCATATTAACTTTAAATCATAAAAAAAGGTGCAAGCAATCAACTTCCCAACTTCAGAGTAATTGCTCTCCTTGACGTTTATGGCAAATGCTTTGCCAGCATTTTTAATAATGAGTTAGAGTAATCGGCCACCTTGAAGACTTTATACTCATCACCCAATTGCATTTTAGACGTTGTCATGGCACCGAGGATAACCTGGTAATTCTCTCCTCGCTGCTCAAGGTCGCTAACATCAAAGACGTCCCTCCACTGTACGCAGCATTATCGACTTTACCATGACATTTGATAATATTGACATATCGAGACTCTGGCTGAAGCTGCATAATTGGTGAATCCTGGAATTAAGAGTTATTATAAGTCTATACACCAGGACTTGGGTAGGAGTAAAAATATTGGCAAATAGAGTTACTACGTATAAGATTTGGACCAACACAGGTCTTAAACAAGAGTGCATTTCATCCTCTCTTTTATTCAATCTCTAACTGGCAGACATACATGATGCACTAGCTGCAGTGTGAACATTTCCACCCCAATTTTCTGGCGCCCACATTGAATGCCTCCAGTATGCAGATTGTATCCTAATTTTTGATTATACCATTTGGATGCACTCTAGCTCTATTGCAAATAAATTAAGCTATCAGGCAATCATTCAAACACTAAATTCATGGTCTGTGGAGGTAGAAACATAAATAACATCAATACATTTGAATTTGTCATGAATGACGTACGACTAGAGCAAGTATAAAGAATAAAGTATCTGGGCATCTACTTCAATCAGTTTGGTTGGCACCTAACACAGGTGTCCATCTTAAAAGAAATATTCCTGTCCATGATCATTAGCTTTCAAAAAGATGCATGGCCCAGACCTTACTGGCATCTGTAAAGTAATCAGCACCAAGTTTATGCCAATCTTAACCTACAGCTCACTAATATTTAAGTATAATCTTGCCATATGGCAGGACAAAGCCCAACCTAATGCTAGAGATGCCTGTTCCAGCTTCCAGATGCTACTTCATTGTCTCAAAGAAAACTGGAATTTGGACTGTGTAAACAGTCAACCATGCCGAAAGCTCATCGCTTGGGATATTATTTTAAGCTCTAGGTGGCCCCTACAGTATTTCTCAAACTATTAATAAGGTCAGGCATCTATGCAAAAAGCTCCAATGGGAGCCATTTGTGAGGGACTCAATTGAACTTTTGGGCGCACAGAGTCTCTTTGAACAAAATCTCCCACAAAAAAAAGTGCCAAAGTCCTTGTTAAAAATGCAAAAATAAAATCGGAAGAAGAAGACCCGCAAGAGCTAGCACAAAAGACCACTTGATCTCAGCTGCTTAATGAAATTGCACAGTGCACTTTACCATCGGGTCGATGAACCTGCTGCGCCATGTTGGATGTTAAAAAGTATGGACCTCTCTGGCCTCCAAACCTTTGGGTCTGGTGGCGATCAAAAGTGCTTGAATTTGTTTTATGATGAGCCCATGAAAAGTTGTTCTCTGGATTTTGCTGCTTAACGAAACTGCACAGTGCACTTTCTTAACTGGGTATCAATGTAGCCGGGCCACGTGTATGGATAAAGTTGTGTGATTCCAACTCCTACAACTTCTGGTTAGGGCTGGTTCGTGTAAGGTTTGGTAGACCTCCCGACACTGTGAAAAGCACTTAATGAATTTGATTGGCACCGCCTAATCTTTGAACTCCAATGAAAATGGCCAGTGCATTTTTTTAGTTGACCTACAACCTTGCTATCTCATGCTGGTCAGGACTGGTGCGTGTTAGGTTTGGTAGATCCCCTGCCAATGTAAAATGTGGTTTATGAATTGGATTCGATTCTCTGTGGCTTTTGATCTCCAATGAAATTGCACAGTGCACTTACCTAGGCAATCAAGTTGCTCTCCCATGTGGGTGGATAAAGTTACACAACTTCGTGACTCATAACTTTGGTTATGAATTTGTGCATGTTAGGCTTTCTAGGACATTGTAAAATGCACTTCATGATTTTGATTGGAAGTGTATGCTACGCACCGGACAGTCCGTTTTTTATTTCGGGATGCGCTCTCTAGTGATTTAAGCTTTTGTACCAAAGGTTTTATAAAAGGCAACTCCCTAAGGGCCATATGTATGAACACATTTTCCCATAGACACAGAATGGGCAAAACCCTTTGATACATCTGGCCCTAAATCTTTGTATCAACGTCTCTATGGTGTCTCTCTTTGTTGATAAAGCATCTCCGACAAACATTGCAAGTATTTTAAATCACATTACACTTTACTCTCTTTGACTAAATGCAGTGAAGGGATTGAGTTAGTAGAACAGTGCTCTATGTTTCCGAAAGCTTATACATTGTGATTTTACTACTAACAGGAAAAGATGTAATGAAGAAGATCGTTTATGACACATTGAATTGACAATTGTGTGCTTCAAGGTAAATTGTAATTCCATCAATTTTCTCGCATGTAGCTGGTTTTAAATAACACAATTTTTTTTTAAACGTACTTACTTTGGAAGTGTGATAAAAATACGGGGCCTCATTTATGACTTTTTGCCGCAGGGAAGCGCAGCAGGCCTTCCTGCTGCGCTTCCCTACTGCAAAAGAAAAGGGCAGAAATGCGGCGTATCTATAAGATACGGCGCATTCCTGTCCTTTTCCCCTCCGCCGGCGCACAATGGGCTGCCTGCGCCAGCGCAGGTCACCCCCGCACAATGGTGCAAGGATGCCTGCGTTGCGGGGAAGATTATTTTTGTACAGGAAGGGAAACCTTTCTGTTCAAAAATAATCACAAGAGGCTTTTCCTCTTTCTATGTGTGCTGTAGAATGCAGCACACATAGAAAAAGGAAATACGAGGAGAAATAAAGACATTTCTCGCTGTTGCGCCTCCCTTACGCCTCCCCTGGGGAGGCGTAAGCTTTTGGCACTGCTTCAGAGTTACGATTTCTCGTAAATCTGGGGCAGTGTCAAAAGGCCATGGATGTTGCTGGGAATGCCCCCAGCAACACCCATTGCACGCCCCTTTAACGCAGTACACTGCGTTAAAGGGACTGATATTTATCAGGCAGCAGTACGCCACAAAAACTGGCGTACTGCTGCCTGATAAATACCACGCTGGTTTCTGCGCCACGGAACTTCATGAAAAGTGAAGTTCCGATGGCGCAAGGGGCCTCATAAATGAGGCCCACGACTTTTAGTAGGGTAACAACAATTCTAGATGCAACAGCGTACTTTATGTGATATCTACCAGGTTTAAACCACTTTAAAACATTTTTTAATGATAAAGCTTTGTGACAGACAAGCATATATTATTGACATAGTTTGGTAGCTAGTTACATTCATCATGATACATTTTGCAGAGGTTGTAAAAACAAATACTTTAAGAAGTTACATCTCTGTCCATATTCCTGCGCATTTCTAACTCCACCATGGGTGACACACAGATATTCCCCCTGTAAACGTTCCATTTTTTCAACTTTTTGTCCCATTTCTTCGGGCACCCTCTGGTTATAAACACCTCTTTCTCAGCAATCATACATCTATCTAGTTCTTTAAACCATACCGACACGGAGGGCGGTGCCACTCCACTCCACTACCTTGCCAGTTCTCTTTTAACCAACGTGTATCCCAGCGTCACCAGCTGCTGTTCAATTTCAGTCAGGTCAGTGTCTGCCCATATGTTTAACAAGCCCAGTTGTGATGTCAGGCCCACCAAATTTCCCAGTGCAGACTGTATACGATTCGTGGTTCTCTCCCAGATACAGTGTACCAGCGGGCACTCCCACAGTGCATGATAAAAGGTAGCCGGCTCTTTGCAACCCTTTAAACAGAGGTCATCCTGTCTCGCACCTATTTTTGCGAGAGTGATCCCCAACATATATGACCGGTGTAAATCCTTGAGATTTATCAGTCTAAATCGAAGCGTGATGGCCACCTCTATGGGTGACATAAGGGCCAATCGCCAATCTTCTTCTTCAATCGGTCCCAGGTCCCTCTTCCACTGCTCCTTGAGCTTGCCAAAATGGTCTGGTAAATTATTACTAAGTTTTTTGTAAGTTAAGGATATTGCTTTAGCTTGCAGTGGCCCATCGAGCAAGCGGCCCTCCAGGGGAGACGAGTCCAGTATGTCCTTGCAGCTCGGGAAAGCCACCCGCAAAGCATGCCTTATTTGCAGGTATCTAAATACCTCCCCTGGAGCCATCTGATAGATCCCTTGAAGATCTTCCAATTTAAGTATGGCACCCTTTTTAACTAAGTCCTTTACTGCCGAGATTCCTATCATATCCCATCTATCAAATCCTGGTTGATAGCATAGAATGCCTAGTTTCTGTGTGTACCATAATGGTGTTACCTTAGTGAGAACGTTAGCCCATCCCAGGCGCAAGTTTGCCAGACGCCAAATTTGTATTGTGTGCAGTGTTGGGTCAATATATCTCTGTCTTTTAGTGCGTGAATAGAGGGTCCCAGATAGCCCGAGCGATCCATCTGGTATCTATCCAGGGCGTAAGCCGGGTCAGTCAGTGGTACGTACATCCAATGATTCATGACCACCAGCTGGGAGATCCAATAGTACAGCATGAGGTCTGGCAACGCTATCCCCCCGTCATCCCACCCTTTTGTTAATTTCTGAAATGACACTCCAGGGGCCCTATCATCCCACAACAGTGTTCGTATCTCCCCTTCAACCGCTATAAAGTACGCATCCGGGATTCAGTGCGGGCAGTTCTGGAGAACATATAAAAATCATGGGAGCGCCAACATATTAAAAAGAGCAGCGCGGCCAACCAATGATGAAGGCAGCGACCTCCAGTGCTTAACGTCTGCTCGCAGTCTGGCCAACGGGGTTGCCAAATTATGACTATAAAAGAGAGCCGGGTCCAAAGTAACAAAGATTCCTAGATATTTAAATCCTTCCACAGCAACTACTAACAGGCAGTCTTTGGGGAGACGAGGAGTCTGTCCCCGCAGCACAAACAGCACAGACTTACCCCAATTGATTGCTTATCCTGAGTATTTCCCAAAGTTAGTAAAAATATCAAGAACAGTATGTATGGCCTTGTACGGGGAGGCAAGATTTAATAGTATGTAATCGGCATACAGGGATATTCTATCCTCACATTCCAATGTCCATCGCAACTCCCGCACCATTACATCTCGGCGGATCCAGGCCGCCAGGGGTTCCAACATAAGGGAGGACAGCAGCGGGGACAGTGGACACCCCTGTCTGGTGCCTCTTCTCAGCGTGAATGCCTGGGGCGTATAGTTTTTAACCCTCACCTGCCCCTGCATTTCAGTGTACAACAATTTCACCCACCCTATAAATTTAGGGCCCAGTCCGACCCTCATCAGAACCTCAAATGAATACAGCCATTCAATGGAATCAAATGCAATGGAGGCATCTAAGGACAATATATTAACTGCATCCTCCATCAAAAATTCCCTGTGTGTCATCACATTATGTAATCAGCGTATATTAGGGCCGTGTTTCTTCCCAGCATAAATCCAGACTGATCTGGGTGTACCAAGGAGGAAATCACTGTCTCAAGTGGCGTGGCAAGGACTTTTGTCAAGATCTTCACCTCCACATTAATCAGCGAGATAGGCCTGTATGAGCCACAGTCGTCCACAGATTTCCCAGTCTTGTGGATAACAACAATACTAGCTATACGTTGGTCTGCTGGCAGATGCCCCCTCTTGTAGCTTTCCTCGTACATTGCCCGTAAGTGCGGGACAACCTAAGAGGCCATGACCTTGAGGAACTGGATGGGGGTCCCATTTGGTCCCATCGCTTTCCCTGACTTGATTTGACCAATGACCTTCTGGATTTCTTCATTTGTCAAGTCTTCATCTAGTGTATCTCTATCTAGCTCCGAGAGAGCTGGCACATCACTATCTGCCAGGAGCTGGCGCAAATCCTCTGCTGTATATGTAGTGGAGGGAGAATATACTCTTTCAAGGTGGTCTGCAAATGCCTCCGCGATATCTTTGGGATGATGGAGGACCTCCCCGCTAGGTAACGATAGTCTCGGCACCCACCTTGTACCCGTCTCCCTTCTTTCCAGCCATGCCAGGGTTTTCCCGGCCCTATCTCCCAGTTCGTACAATCTATGTTGGGTGGCACTTTGTGTAGCCATCATGTGTTCATGCATCTTGAGTCTGTATTCATTTTGTTGCAGGGACAATCTATGCTGTGTACCGCTGGAGGGGTTATTAGCGTGTTCTGCCTCCAGCCCCCAGAGCTCCTCCTCCAGCTGAACCAATATTTGGCATCTCTTCGCTATATATATCTAATTTTCAGTGACAGGGCTTGTCCCTTTAAAAGCACCTTATATGCCTCCCATATAGTTTGTGCCGAATCTACTGATCCCAGATTTTCCTTCAATTAATTCTCAATTTGTACACATAATTCTTCTTTAATGTCAGGTACTTTCAACAGCCATGGGTTAATAACTATTGTGGAACGTGACTGCCGCTCCCCGTGAGTGAACTCAATCCCAATGGGGGAATGGTCCGTGATACCTCCGGGTAACGTCTGAGGGTGCCTAAAACTGCCTACTGAGGCCGTGTACGTTAGGAAGTTGTCAATACGGGAAAGACTGGCGTGCACACTAGAGAAGTATGTGTATTTGTAATCTGCTATTTGAAACTCCCGCCCCACATCTGAGAGTCCCAGTGCCGTGGTGAATTCTGCCATAAGGTCGTTTGATCTGGCCCCCTGTCTCAGTGGGTGCCTGTCGATCATATCATCCATAGTCATATTATAATCCCTGCCCCTTATCAAACTACCATCAGGGAGTCCGGTCAACACTTTACCAAGATCTGTCAAAGCTACCTTACCCAGTGCTGGTGGCAGGTAAACAGAAACAACATTAAGAGCTCTTCCCTCCCATTGGGCTTTGGCCACAGAAAATTGTCCCCCCGGGCCTGCCCATGTCTTGTGTTCAATCAGTGACATGCCTTTTTTTTCTTTTTTTTAAATATTTTTATTGGTATTTTACAATACAGTATATAACATAAATAACATGAAAGGACAGTTTGCGGATATTTACGATGGGGTTTTCTACTGCATTACTTATCGATGAACAGATGCCCCCCTGCTTCGCAAACATTTAACATAAAACACCGGGGTAATTGTGGTAGTTCTCTTACGTGGCGTTTCTACACATAACATAGAACATGCAGATGTTGGTGTAAGTGTTGTGGTTAACCATCCTAGTGCTCCTATATTCTGTCCTGGTTCTGACTTTATTTCGTTTTAGCCTACCTTCAATCATGGCTGTTTGTAAGGGTTAAGAAACCTGTCTAGGGTAGTCCACATCTCTATGTTGGGATTCTTCCATGGGGCGTATCAAAGTGGTGTGCTGTCTGCACCTCGGAGAATGTCACCCAGTTCATCCACCTTGAACGTGACCTTGGTTGTGTCCTTCCAATTGGCGAGCACAGTTTTGGCTGCCGATGTTAGGAGGAAGTCCAGGAGGTTTCTATCCTGTTTTGTGATTGTGTCCACACATAAGAGTGCGGTAGTGATTGTGGCAAATTTCTTCTTTTAGTGTACAACCTAGGGCCCTTTTTTGAGAATGTGAAGACTTCATTCCAGAACTTTCTAACCTTCGAACAGTGGAATATGAGGTGCGCCAGGTCTCCCTTTTCTGAGTCACACTTCCAGCAGCGATCAATTTCTCTGAGTCCTAGCATCGCTAGGCGCGCTGGGGTCCAGTATATTCGGTGCAGTAACCAGAATTTTGTCTGCGCTAGCAGTGGGGAGATCATGTTTTTTGCTGGGGACGCCCAGAGGGTGTGTAGATCTTGCTCTGTGAGTTTGGTGTCTAGTTGGGCTTCCCAGTATTTGGTGTTCTTGCTGTTGAGTTTTTGAAGTGCTTGGGCGGAGGAGTTTGTATATATGGGACAACTGGTGGCCGACTAAGTTTAGGTTCTCTATATAATGAATGATTGTGGGCTTGTGGTTTGTTAGTTTGGCTTTAGCTGTTTTGATTATCAGAAAGTTCTATGTCCCTGAGTTTATGTTGTGCTTTTAGGTTGTTGAAGGAGTGGGGTTTCCCATCATCTTCCAGGATACACGTACCTCTAGAGCCTGTGGTATAATCAGCATGAACCAGAAGCTTGTATCCTCACCTATTAAGAGCCTTGCTTTTATTGCCCACCAGGTCGGTTTCCTGCAGCAGCACGAGGTCCAGGGAATACCTCTTTAAATATTGTTGGACAATACCCCTCTTTATTTTGTCACCCGTTCCGTTGACGTTCCGAGACAGGACAGAGAGCACTAGTTCCGTGTCAACCCCCACACTCTTATTTTTTAATGCTTGTGCACATGCATTTAAACGGAAAATAACCCCCTAAAAGATTAGCAAATTAGTCAATATTGTGGCATAACATTGTAGGATTATGAGTGGTTCAAGCTAATAATAATATACATTGCGAGTTAAAATTGCCCCGAAGAGTAATCATTAACCATAATTACAATTTGTGATTTTTCACAAGAATGAATTTTCGCCCCATTCTCAGTATTGCAGGTTGGAATGAGGAATAAATTGCAGTTTTGGTTCTATCACACAGTAAAACTACACAATTCACAATGTTCTGAGCTGCAAAACTCCAAATATGACATTGTTCCTGTGTAAATTTTGCCACGATCCAAGAGCTATTTGCTCAGCCTTTGGAATGCTAAATTGGCCAGCAACAACTGTTGACTTCTGATCTGACATTTTTCTCAGAACTCAGAATGAGCTTCCCTGTGTTATATATATGTATTATACTACTGGTCAATCACAAACACTTTCCAACCTGCCCCGCAGTAATTAACCATGGAATGATTACAGACTGCCAATGGCATTTGGCAGCCATTTTCGAAGTGTACGCTGTCAATTTCTGCCAGATTGCTCTCAGCATCTCAAGACTATAGGCATTCCAAAAACCATCCTAGCGCCAATTGCTGGCATATTGCAAATTCAAACGCTTAATGAGATGAGCAGTGTGTACCTCACTAAACACAGCCACTTTGCAAATTAAATTTATGGCAAATCCCTCACAGTGCACAGTATGTGTATGTTCGCTCCCCATTCAAAGCATTATGCTACAAGTAGGCCCTTTGAGAATCTGGACTGTTATGATATTTATCATGAGTTTTAAAAAACTGGTAAAGTCAATTTAGCTTTTTGCTTCTGGGGCCAATACATTTTTAGTGACATTAACTTGGCTAATAATGACAGCTGTTCTGTACTGTGCTTAGAAGCACACACACATGTTATTAAGACATTTGCAAATTTTAGATTAAGGCAAATAGATGTGCACCCATCCTTTCTAGTGGACTATTTCAGTCCGAATAAGGGTGGTAGAAGGATCTGGACCAGCCTTCTAATCTTCCACATAGAAGCACAGCTCCATATTATTGTTATGAAAGGATGACAAGCACACACCATTCATTATTTGAAAAATGTAAGAATTACAGATTGCTTGAGTGATGGGGTGCACAGACTTCATCCACGTTTTTCTAAAAGGGTTCCTTTATTCACACCTTATTGTTCTTTCTATAAAAACGTTTTCTTCAATGTAGCAAACCGTTTTGTCTCTTGAGAGAGACTTCATCAGGGCTGCAAAATACTGACAATATATTCATATTTAAATTCAATGTACAAAATTCTTTACACACAAAATGAAATGCCTTTAAGTTACATGACACACATTGTGCAGTTAAACAAGAAGATGTGAATAAAGGAAACCTTTTAAAAAAAGGTGGATGGAGTCTGTTCACAATATAACTCAATCAATCAGTAATTCTTATATATTTCATATGATGGTGTGTGCTGATCATTCGATCATAATGTTATTAGGAGCTGTATAAAAACAAGTTATTATAAGTCACTGAATGTATTTTTGGAGTAGCTCTCAATGCCAACAGCATAGTGTAGGAGACAGAGGCGGGAAACAACACAGAAGATATCCAAAACTAAGCTAACATTTGAAGTCAGCCACATAGAACCTATTTGCCATCTGCCCAGAAAAGGGACACCTTCCTGCACAAAAATAATCCATAGAGGTGTTTTCCTCTTTCCATGTGAGCTGCAGAATGCAGCACACATACAACGAGGAACAAAACAAGGAGGTATGAACATATTTCTCCTTGTTACTCCTCACCTCAGGAGGTGTAAGATTTGGACGCATTCCCAGGTTTACAATTACTTTTAAATCTGAGAATTAGTCAAAAACTATGCCTGGTGACTCGTGAACAGTGTGGGGTGAAGGAACAAATTTTAGAGCTTTATAAATATAAATAGATAATCCATATTTGTAAAGCGCAGACATATCACTCCTTAAGGTTTCAAGGCGCAAGGGACGTTGGAGAGATTAAGTTAGCTACATTATGCTGAGAATCACATGATGCTGAGCTGCTTCCGGGGTTTGATCCATGATCTCTGCATTCCAGAGTCTGCCACTCTGGCCACTGCACAACACCTCTCCCTGTGAAAACAAACAAATGTAAAACCTATTTATTTATTTAATGAGGACATCACCTTTGAGAAATTCAAGAAGGACAAGGCTGGAGAAGAGTTTGCCACCACTCTCAATTCTTAGGGCTGTAGAAGCCTTAACAGTAGATGTGCTGTATATCAACCTTCATTTTGTACTTATATTACAAGCTCTAGTTCTTCATTAAGTGACTATTTTTGGGTATCCATGCAGAATTATCCCCAGTCCAATACAGTTTGATCAGTGACCATGAAAGAATAATCTGCTCTTTCTCAATGATAGCCACTAGACTCCCACAAACTTAAACAAAAGGCAACCATGTGGCAAGCATGTGGCCTCTGAAGAATAAAATGGTCCACCATGCCAACAGCCTTAAAAATAGAAGAACTGAAGAAAGTCCTAAAAACAAGGGCAGGGGAGCAGCCATCTTCACCTCTACGGTGGTCCTTGTTCATGGAAGAGCTACTCAACATGTTAGCGGACAAGTAGGGAAATGTGGGAGGTAGGAAAGTAAGGACTCAAATCCCTGAATTGAGAGTTCTCAAACAAAAAATTAAAAAGCTCCTCAGAAAAGCCCACCGTAACAGCACCACCAGCCCAGAGTGGAGGAGATTCGGAATGTGAGGAAGACCTACAGAGCCAAGATATGGGAAATTGGTAGATAAAACAAAGATGAACAGTGGACTTCATGAGTCATCGAAAATGAAAAACTTTGCTAAATTTGGGGTAGTGGTCTGAAACTATCAAATGGAAACAATTAGAATGTTAACCCCTCTATTCAAGCATCATTGTGGTAGAATATATCTTTACTCTGTATAATACTGTAGATGACGGGTTTGTCCCTGACCCTTGTCGGTTGACAAAACTGGTCATCTTCACAAAAATCTTGATCAATGGGGTGAGCCTCAGCGCAGATAAAATCAACCTAATACTCGCTTCTTTTTTTTATCAGCGGGGGCCCCAGGACCAAATGGTCTTTCCATCAGAATATTTAAATCTGCAACTGAGGAATGGGTCTCCTTATTAAGCCCTCTTTTTAAGAACTATATCTCATCAAATGATGTGCCGGTCAGTTGGAGAGGCTCCATATTAACTTTGATTCATAAAAAAGGCACAAATAAACAACTTTCCAACTTCTGGGTAATTGCCCTCCTTGACGATGATGGCAAATGCTTTGCCAACATTTTTAATAAGGTGTTAGAGGAATGGGCCACCTAGAAGAAATTAATATCCATCAGCCAATTGTGGTTTAGATATGGTCATGGCACCAAGGATAATCTGGTAATTTTCTCCTCCCTGATCAAGGTTGTTAACATCAAAGACATCCCTCCACAGGATTATCGACTTTCCATGATATTTGATAATGTTGACAGATCGAGACTCTGGCTGAAGCTGCATAACTAGTGTATCCTTGAAAACCCATTAAGAGTTATTATGAGTCTATACACCAGGACTTGGGTAGGAGTCAAAATATTGGCAAACAGAGTTACTACGTATAAGATTTGGACCAACACAGGTGCTAAACAAGGGTACATCTTATCCTCTCTATCATTCAATCTCTGACTGGCAGACATAAATGATGCTCTAGCTGCAGTGTGAGCCTTCTCCCCCAAATTTGCGGGCACCCACATCCAATGCCTCCAGTGAGCAGATTATACCATTTGGATGCATTCTATCTCTATTGCAAATAAATTAAGCTATCAGTCAATCATTCATAAACTAAAATCATGGTCTGTACAGCTAGAAACATCAATAACATCAATAAATAAAAATTTGCTATGAATGACGTACAACTAAAGTAAGTATCAAGCATAAAGTATCCGGGCATCTACTTCAATCAGCGTGGCTCGCACCTAACACAGGTGTCCATCTTAAAAGATATATTTCTGTCCATGATCATGAGCTTTCTAAAAGATGCATGGCCCAGACCTTACTGGCTTCTGTAAAGAAATCAGTGCAAAGTTTATGCCAACCTTAACTTACAGTTCCCTGGTATTTAAGGGTAATCTTTCCATATGGCAGGACAAAGCCCAACCCAATGCTACAGATGTCTGTTCCAGCTTCCAGATGCTACTCCTTTGTCTTAAATAAGACTGGAATTTGGACTGTGTAAACAGTCAATCATGCTGAAATCTCATCTTTTGGGATATTATGTTAAGCTCAAGGTGGCTCCCTGTAGAAATAGGGGTCTCTAGTTGGCAATGTTTTGCACTTTTGTCAAAAAAGGGACCCTTCCTTCTAGTCAGGGAAAGGAGTACAGACTCCTAAAATAACCCCTGCTCACCCCTTGGTAGCCTGGCATGAGCAGACAGGCTTATTTCAGAAGCAGTGTTTAATACATTTGCGAACACATAGAGTAATACAGTAAAAACTAGGGGTGGGCTACGTGAAGCTACGCGAAGACGTTCTCGCACTACACAAGCTTCACAAGCATGCGTAGTAGCTTGTCGGACCCGTTCACGAGGTGTTTTTCTTGCTCGGGAGCGCGTTGTGCGTGTTCGGGGCACTGTCTGCGTGCTCGGGGGATCGTAGCTCACAAACTTACCCATGCAGTGGGCTATTGGCGCTGCCATCTTGTTTTTTTAATTGTCCCACTCGCTCGCATTGCCTTATTTCCTGTTCTGGCTCATGTAAAACGTGTTCACGTTGTGCATGTCATGTTCAGAAACGCGATCTACTTGTTTGCCACGACAAGTGCGTGTTAGCGAGAAATAACGCGCAAACGTACCAATGTGGTCGCGACGGACGCTGCCATCTTGTTTTTCACTCTATGCTATGGTTCTGGGCCTAGTTTTCTATCCAGCTTTAATCTTTGCAATCTTTACTTATTTTCACTGTTTTTCTCACTTTTTTTATTTATCATCTCTGTCTCTCTGTCCTAAGCTTATATTTTGTGATTTATTTCTACTTTCACTGAGTGTTGGTTACTTTTCTACTGTTTTATTTTACTTCTTTATTCAAACTCCTACTTCTTCCCCCTAACTTTCTTTTTTCCTTCTTTTCTTTTCTGTCTCCACCCCAGAACCATGGCCAAGGGCAGCAGTACCAGCTCCAAGGGCAAGGCGCCTGTGCCCAAGAGCCGGCTGCCTTGCGGCAGAAAGCGCCCTGCAGGGGTGTAGGCCCGACAACATTTCAGGGAGGCGGAGGTGGCTGCCCTGGTTTTCTTCGTCTAGCGCCACCTCTCCTTGACCTTGGCAGCAGGCGGCAGGCCAGGCTCCGGGTAACTTACCCAGGAGCGTCACCGCCGGTGGGCGAAGGTGCGCCAGGCAGTGTTTCGCTGCTCGGGCTAGGTGTCGAGGTCATGGGGCTTGGTGAGTAGCTAGTAATATATAGTAGTATAAGTATTGTGTATAATTCTTGGACAAATAACACGATTACTGGAGCGCTTAGTTACATTGCAGATCAATTCCGTTCCAAAATCTTTTGTGATTGAATGACACAGGTGCTGCTAGGCACTTCTCTTACTTGTTTGTAACTTTGCGCTAGCTTGGGCTGATTATTGATGTTAGAGTTTACTTTAGAGAACTGAAGTTAGTTATTGCTAGAGTCTAGTCCTTCCATTGTCCTTCAGTGAAATAGTGGTGGATGGATTATAGGTTTACTTAGTATTAGTTCATATTTTCTTTACGGTCTGCGCCACGCCTCCCCTATCACTCAAAGCTTCTTACCCCAGTCCTCAATAGAACCTTTTTGTAGTTTGTTTAGTGAGTGGTACGCTTAGCAATAGCATTGTCACTGAGTCAGGAGCACGACAACATATGATGCAACCAACCAACAATTTAGTGTCTGCACAAATTTATGCATGTGTCCTCCATCGCATCTATGCATTTTTGCTGGCAAAAATAAAATGGAAATGCCGACTTACTGAACAGTTGGCCCGTCTGTAATAGGTGGTGTAGGTCTGTTGGTACTGGCTTTGTTAGTTAGTATTCTGCAATCAAAATAATTATGGAACATTTGATTAGTGTTCATATAAGTAGACGGTCTGTGAATCCTGCAAGCCAGTAGTTGTTTAGATAGGTCTATTTATTTGCAATTGTTGTTTCCTAAAATGTTTGAGCGTTTTTTGTTGTTGATTTTTTGGTTTCACAGCACTCAATGTTTCTCTCTTTCTTCATTTTTTCTTACATGATCAGCACCCAGGGGCAAGCAGATGGGGTCCGAGTCGGAGGGACAGCAACCACCAGAGAAGCGCTCCTCTACCGAGGATCCTGCTGCTGGCCCCAGTAAGTCCTTATATTATTAACAATTATGTTTCCCTAACTTTAACGCACCTTATTTTTTCCAAACTATTAATTAAGCTTCCTCCTAATTCCATTTTTAACAAAAGCTTCTTTGATCTTCATTATCTGTTTTCCAACTTTTGGGTATCCGTGCCTTTCAGATCCTTCCAACTGCCTCTGCTATGACTCTCTGTACTATCATTATTAGACTGTCTGTAGCTAAGCTTGCCCTGTTGGCCACTCTTTAGTTAAGGTATTCTTTTGAATAAAGCTGTGATAGAATAGCTGTAGCCACTGGGTCCACTCCTGTCCTTTGCATTGTCCTCTTTAATCTCGAGGCTTTGACAATTCCACCAACAAAATGCGCAACCAGATGTTTGTCTAGTATTTTTTGTTATGGTAGTAGTACATACTAATACTACTGTTGTGGGTATTCTGCACAGCCACAAACAGAACTATGCACAAGAAAATAGGATGTTGGTGATGAGAGGTTGGACCTTACTTACACCTCAGTCACAGAACTCAGAACCCACAATTCACTGACCGACTAGCTGTAGTGTCTCGGTCATTAGTCATTAGTCCCGACCCCCCACACGAAGATACCCAATGATTTTATTACACAACCCAGAACATAACACCCTTTCGCTCACTTACTCATGTAAGTCCACAACACCACAGACACTCCAAATATACCACAGACTCTATGTGCAAATTCAAATGCTTCATTTTTTCAAACAATAACAAGCTTTGTGAGTTGTTCCATGAAATATATCCAGCTCCACCATGCAAAATAAAGAAGATTAAAACTAAACATTTATACAACTAGTGTACAATAGAGAACTGTGGGAATTGTGGGAGACCCCTCACCGTTGAACATATTCTGGTTACACATGCATCTTTCGTAAGCTCTGCAAATCTCTGGTTCGTAGAAGGCAATCTTCTCATCTGCCTATTATGAGAAAAATGGGGCACGTTAGACAGTATAAAATACAATTATGCAAGCTTTTTGCAGTCATGCCAAAAAGTGTAACATTATGACTAAGCAATAGGGACTAACCAAACTCCAAAAAAAGCGTGTCTTGTTTTTCAACCTCTTCACTTCTATGCAACACTCATGTGGCCTCAAAGGCGTCTTACTGCGCAACAAGCTGCGAGGTAACATGTGTTAACAGTAGACATGAACCTAAAATTGTTACATGGCTCAGGCTAACTCAACAAAGACTAGAGTAGGAGTAGAGATGAGATGACCCTAGGGACCATATAATAAATTAATACTACTAATGTCTGTCTACTGACTCTACACTATTACGCAATTTGGACTAGTGATGATTTATGTTGTACTTTAACTGTTTTTTCAATCTTCCTTCCTGGTGAAAAAACGAGTAAAATAGGGGGAGGTGTGCAGGCATCTAAAAAGGTGTACTTGTTTTTATAGGTGCACAACCAGCACCAACCACCAGTGCCGACGGGGCCAGCGGCGATGCTAATGCTGCCATCCAGGAGGGGGCAGGAGATGCGGCACCTGCAGGAGCACCAGTGAGGGAGGAAACAGCAGCTGTGGGCGGTTGTAAGTTATTTTCATTACCTATTGGCATTACTAGCTGGAAGGTGAACATTTTCCTCACTGTAATGTGTACTTGAAGTTGTTCTGGACAATACTTAGCATTACCAATGCATTAGCAATAGCATTACCAGTGTGAGTTGAGTAAACAAAGGCCTCTTCTATCGGACTCCAACTCAGCTGTGAAGGTTATGAAGAAGACTGAAAGTGAAATCAGATGACTTTGATCGATGTGTTGAACAAAAAGGGAAAGAAGTGAACTGCGGTGGAAGGAGGAAGGACGAAAGAGATGTAATACGACTAGCATCGAAGTATACTTTGGAAGCAGCAAGCAGTTGGCTGATAGGAATCAGATGCAGGGGTTGTTGAAGGATGGGTGGAAGGTGAAAGAAGATGCCTGCCTGGGTGGGCGACACAATATGGGTGGATAGTACATAGCAAAAATCATCAGCGGTATTTGTGTCAAACCCAAAGCCTAGGCAAGGAATGAAGGAGTGGACGCATGGGTGGTTGTTGGTGAAAGTAAAACCAGCTAAGGTTTGTTAAGGGACACCTAATAAAGAATGATAGACATTTAATTTTAATGGATGGATGCCCCCTGGATGGATTATATTCATCATAGGTGGAGACTGTCACTGGGTGCAGAGTCTTACTTTGAAGATAATATAAAAGAAACTGCACCAGAGTTCCAAAGCAGAGGGTCATCATATATTATATAAAAGTAGGATTTAATTTCAGAATACAGTTTTTGACTCAGTAGTTTGCAAGCACTTCATATATATTATCAAATGCCTTCCTCTGAATCCAAGGACCACTTCCTACCTATGTTATATATTTTTTGATTTGTATAAATCCAGTAATTGTCCACAATCCATAGTTTGCTCCCCACGCCACCCTGGCCCTCTCCACTTCACTACCCGCCAGCACTCCCACCTCTGACCGCTACTGAACTGATATGTCATTCCATTTAATTAATGATCATTGGATCATAAGTATATTACTTTTGCCTTTTTGTAGTCGCTAGATGCCAGGGCACAGTCAAAGTGAAATTGTCATTGGATCATAAGTATATTACTTTTGCCTTTTTGTAGTCGCTAGATGCCAGGGCACAGTCAAAGTGAAATTGAGCAATTGCCCTTCATGTAACAGAGAGAGTATAGCCAGTGCCACCCATAATCGAAAAACATATGAGCTTCCCCACCTGCTGCTTAGTTAAAAAAGTAACAGGCGTCTGCGTATCCTGTATGTTGCTGTTGGATGTTGGAAGCAGGCTTAGCTGACTTGCCGGCTACAGCCTACAACAAGGTTATCTAATTTATGTAAACTAGAGATACGAAAAAGACTGGTGTTCTTCTGTGTACTGGAGCCCATCCATAGTACTACTAGGGCAAGTATAATGCCGGAAAAAAACTCCAACAAAAGTTAGAGGCTAGGGAAGCAGGAGGATATATACTTTCCACACATGTTATGTACTGCGCTTGCTAGTGCTTCTGTGCCACTATGTCTTGAATCAATTTTGTGTTACTGTTTTGCTAAGAGTTTTGGTTACAATTCTGTTTCTTTCATTATAGATAATCCTTCCCAAAAACTATCAAGGAAGGAGTTGGCAGCCAGGGCCCGGCAACGGAAACTGCAGGCCATCGTGGAGGAATACCGCCGGCTGGTGGCTCAGGCCGAGGAGGAGGCAGCGGCAGCAGCTGCTGCCTCTTCCAATGCCCCGCGCCCCAGCCAGGCCCCACCTGCAGGAGTTTGGCATCGCGGTCAGGCAGCCGCCAACCGCCGCCATTTGTCAACATCTGCCGCCCCCCCCACATGGATGCAAATGTAGGTGCCGTGCATTTCTGCAACAACTTCTCCTCCGGATGACAAAGTTGGAGGACCAATTAGAGGAGAGTGTCAAAATCCTGGTGGACAAACACCTTAAAGCCCGCCGATTACTTATGGACCCTGTTGATTTGCCCCTTTTTAATACTTTTGTTGGTGGGTGGGAATTGGGTTTTGGGTTTCTCTTGGACATTTGTTGGACTTGGACATTGGTTGGGGTTAGGGAGAGAGGTGGGTGAGGTGTGGGATAGGCTATTTTCTATTAAAATTATTTAAACGTACACATATGATGTTAATGTGTTGTAGTGGGGTTACTGTTTCACGAATTAATGTACGTTACAAGGTTTACTTGCAGATGCAGGGCAGGAGCCAGTGTTTGATTTAAATAATTTGCCAATTTTGTACCATGCCAACAGATAGATGCGGTACCCCTCACTGAGTTATATTTGTCCTACTAGTACTACCAGTCGCTCCTCCTACTTCATTATACCTCCAAGCAAACTTATCTTACCTGTGCTTGATGATGATTTAAATTCGGCACTCCAATGGCTGCATGGTTTCCCAAGACAATGGAGAAGATGCCATGGTTGTGGTGGTAGTAGTAGACACTGGCACTAGCATTTGCAAACAAAAACAAAGAGACAGTCATTTGTCTGAGAGAGACTGTGGGAGTAGTAGAAAAGTACAGTACATAAGACCGACAAACAAACAATATTACAACTGCTAAACTAAAAGAAAACAGTGGTGTCGGGGACAGCCTATTACAAGAAGATAAGAAGTTAAACTTTAGTTGTGTTGAAGGAGTCACTTAACCACAATCCTAATTCATAAACTTTAACGCTGTAAAATTAAATCCAAACAATGCGGCAATGAATAAGACGTATTCGGTGGGTCCCTTTGGAAAAGTAATTGGCTTGTACATACACTGAGCATGGGTGTGCAAGTAAGCAGAAGAAGATCCTCGCCCTGCCTCGTTGACATTTAATTAGCGTTGATTTCACCACATCTGCCCCAGCAAGTGTGTGATAAATTGTTGGTGTACATTTAATGTAGTCACATCACACCTCAATATAAAACTACACAGCCCGGGGGAAGAGGGTTAGGGTTTGATGAATGGATGGGAAGGGGGATTTGGGGAAAGGTTTGACAAATAAAAACAGTACGCATGGAGACAACAAAAGAAAAACAATGAAGGCTAGCAAAGAAAATTAAAAAATAGTTTTAGGGAGCAGTTACCAAACAAAGTCACACAGTTGTAAAATGAATGAAGAGAAAAAAGGAATCAAATTATTCAAAATATGAAAATGATGCTAAAGTTACTGTACTATCCAGGTCCAAATGTGTACTTGTATCTCGTCATTTATCTTGGTCCTCCCTTCCATGGACACTCTGAACATCATTCTTGGGTGTCACTGGCTGGCTGATGAGGATTGGTAAGGTAAGTGTGAGTTGTTGCTCCAAGTATAATAGCACTCGGTTAAAAGGCCGGCCTGTAAGTTATGATGGAAAAACAAAAGGGGTATTAAAAAATAAATGAACAAAAAAATAAAAATCTATTACGGTGTTGTGCAAAAAGACAAGACTCATGAGCGAGAAGACTTTCAGACTGAGGCGGCCTGAATACATTGTGTCTACTCTACTAGTTACACAGCATTAATCTAGAAGAACAACAAGATCGGAGCCAGCACAGAACAGGCCCGCGGCACTGGGCCGCCTGAGAGTCCGTGACCCAAACTCCATTTACCTTAATTTTTGATAGATCCAGACAAAAGGAATATACATACAGCAACCTAGCATTTTCCAAACCAAGTGACTAAATCAATGCGCCACTGTCAGTCATCATACCACTATTCGACGCCACCGCTGCACAGACATGTAGCCTAGGTCTGCTGTGGTTCTTGTTGATTGGTTGTGTTTACCTTTTATTCCACTTCCTGAAACGTATTCCATCAATCATCTCGGATCCAACTGACTGACTGCGTGCAAAGATAGTATGGTCATCATCATCGCCATCAGGTGTGGTATGTGTACGTGTTGTCCAACAGACCAAAAGCAACTCAGTCTTTGAGTGACTCCGATTAAGTAAGTCCAGACTGCACCTTCAGTTGTAGGAGTACAATTTACTAATATTATTAAACAACATGGAAACATTGACTATCCCTTGAGTCACAAGCACGTTGTTATTATTTAAACTACTAGTATAGTTCTGTCACAACAAGGAAGGGGTTTTGAGGCTTTAAGGGCCGCACCACAAGTCAAGTTCCCAATATTAGTCAAAGTGAGGGTGCGAATGATCTGGGATACAACCCCCTAGATCCCAACGTAGAACAAATAAAATTTGTTCCGTATACCTAATTTCACAAATTGACCTCGCACACCAAATAACTGTATAGTAAGCACAATGTCAGTGCTCAATCAACATTCATTTTATAACAAAGGTAAAGTCCAACTGTTCTCCCAAGAAATTAGTTCAAGTCAATTTTCTTCGTTTTATTCTCTCTTTATTTGTTGAAACACTCGCAGATAAAAATAGCCAACGCGTTTCGTCCGAAACCGGACTTCTTCAGGGCTATATTTAAAAAGATACAAAAATATATTTTACAATGTGTGAATAGATACAAATACGTGTACATTTTTATTAAAATATACTAATTTTAAATTCGAGAGGACATTTATAAAGCACCAGACTATTTCAATATATACATTATATGAAAAGAGACTTGAGCCCATTCATCTAGATTCCAGGGAGAACATGTGCTGTTACAAAGCATTTTGATAAGCCAAACAGATACTGGTATGTTGTATACAGGGTATTGTCCACCCTACCATGTATTCAGAAGTTAAAATGAGCAGTGCCTACTGAGTTTGAAACGAAATACACAACACAGTGGTTCTATAACAACTCAATGGTCTTCAATCTCTATTCACAATCAGGAGTTAAGAATGGACAATGCCTACTGTCTTTTAACCGAGAACTACCCGGTCAATTCTTTATATCCTAAGCAAAGTCAGCGAGACAAAAAGTTCATCATCAAATTCCTGTATGCATACAGATGATATGGCATAATATATAGGGTGTTAGCTGATATTGTGAACAAATGAGCAATTGAGGCTCAATACTCTGCACAAATGTTGCCAATCAATGTATGTAGATTACAACAAACATTAATCATAATATGTGCAGATAATGCTTAACATATGTCCATATACAAATGTACAACTCACGCAAAATCTGTAAACATAAACGTCAAATCGACAGGTCTGTGCAAAATACGCATTTTTTTTTGGACCCACATGGAGCCTTAAGATGTCCATGTCTACTGAAACATTTAACTGTGATGCACTTTATACCGTATTCATAAGAACTCCAAAGTTATAGCATATTTCAAATACCTTTGCGTAGTGTGATCTTATGTTAAACGTCTCATCCGTCCTGGCCGGTGTACAAACAGTAAAGTTCTACAAGTAAATATATCAGTATTTTAGTGATGATGGTTTTTTTATATAAAGAACTTATGCGTAAAAGGAGACAGCCATTACTGTCTGGCAGGCTTATTTGACTATTCAAATGACATGTAAATAGGAATCTAAGTCATATATCTTTACAAGATAAGTTTGTATGGCAAGTCCGTGACTTTTAGAACCCGCCTATTCAGAGGATTGTGGACCGCTTAGGAAAAATATATAAGATGGAAATATGCACTTACTATGATAAAAAAGTTGGCAGATTTAGTAAATCATCCTTTCATTTTGGGATCCAGTAAGGTTAGCAAGAGAACAAAGTAAGTGCCTGAAATTAAAGAAATTGGGCACAGGTTATATGACAAAGTTTATTTGGACTCGAATAAATATTACCCTAAGGTATTAGGTCATCAGATAGCACTCATGTCTGCACTATCCCAAAGTCTGGCTTTATTATTTAAATAGTCAGGGAAATTCAAGTTATTTAAAAGGCAAATGCCTAGAAACGCTAGTCTATTTGGACTCGAATAAATATTATCCTAAGGTATTAGGTCATCAAATAGCACTAATGTCTGCACTTTCCCAAAGTCTCGCTTTATTATTTAAATAGTCGGGGAAATTCAAGTTGTTTAAAAGGCAAATGCCTAGAAACGCTAGTCTCATAAAGTTAGTACAAGGCGACAATGCGGACCCGGAGCCATAACCTGTTATTTCGTGCCCCCCACATTGGTAGACGAAACGACATGCAAGCGCGTCCGCCATCTTGGCATGGTCATGCCTCATAATCATATGACGAGATTATTAAAAACAATGAAGTATGTGAGGGTCTTAAAGCCAAGCAAAGTGCTGGCTGTCAAAAAATAGTAAAGAATACATCCAACTCAGTTTTTTAAGAGCCCATACAGAGTTAGCTGCCCAGGGCTTACCTTAAATTCGGCGTGTACGTCGCGTGCGCGTGTGGTCGTCTGGTCTCCCGGTTCCATAATGCAGGCGCCGCTGCGGGGATATATATAGTCCTCAGATGTATACAATTAATCAATTAAGACTAATAATTGGTAAAAGCCCAAAGGCGCGAGGACCTGGCGATCGCTGATCACAATGGTCGCCATCTTAACTTAGTCAAGCGAAAACGGAAAAGTAACGAAAAAGGATAGATAGAGGTCTATTTGTGCTTATGTTCAAGTCTTTTTCCCGTATAGGATAATCTAATCGTAAAAGTTCAATAAAATAAGTGTGTTACAGTTTTAGCAGAAGTGTTATTGAACTATAATCGATCTAATTTGTGACGATATGGCGAGCCAACATGCAATGGCCGCCATCTTAAGCTAGTCAAAACAGAGCGAACAGCCAAGCTGAAGTAGAGCTTGTAAGTCTAATTCACTCAAGTTAAAAGACAGAAATGTCGCAGTATGTAGAAACGTAAATCGAGAGGACATCTTTGTAGGGGTAAGAATGAATCTGAAATGCAAAGTTGGGCAAAAAGAGTAAATGTCAAATATGACATATTAGTTCAAACGAACTTATATAAATGCCATCTGACACAACGGACAAAAACTCTAAAAGAGTGAAGTATTTTTCTTATCAACAAAAACAATCCAAATTAGTCCCTTTTAAGCACTCTATAATAGCCTCTTATGCACCATTTTATGACATCATAAATTAGTGAAAGATTACACAGTGGCACACATCTGACTAAAGTCGAAGTTCAGACGAAAGTGATATGCAGTCTGCATTAAGATAGTCATTGCTGACAAACAACACAATATATACATCGAATCATTTAGGCAGAACCTGTCTTGACACAGATGCTCATATTTAGTTGTTCAGTTGAGTCTCTCTTGTTAGATACCAGTTAAGCACAAAGGCTAACTTTGCTACAGCCAAGGACAATTGTTATGACATCATAGATTAGTGAGAGATTACAAAATGGCACACATATGACTGAAGTCGAAGTCCAAACGATTGTAATTTGCAGTCTGTAAGAAGACAGTCAAAGCTGACAAATAACACAATATATACACCGAATCATTTAAACAGGACTTGTCTTAACCATGATGCTCATATTAGTTATTCAGTTGAGTCTCTCTTGTTAGATGCCAGTTTAGCACAAAGGCTAACTTTGCCACAACCAAGGACAAATTCAAGGACAGGTATCATGAACACAGTATAAGGAAAAAAATATTTTTAAAAGAAAAAGGAAAAGAAATTTTGCAGAGGCATGCAGATCGAATTCATAGTCTGTTCAAAAAGTGAGAGAATTACCATAACAGTAGTCACCTCATACAGCAAATGTGGAGAATCAGAATAAGTAGAGCCGGATCACAAAAAATGATGAAATTAATTGTTTACATTTAAACCCTGATCTACCGCTCTAAGTCTGCAAATCCAACGAGCCTCAAGTTGTCTGAGGCAAGTGATTCTATCACCACCACGTTTACCTGACACTACTTTATCAATTGCATGGAATTTAATATCCTTTTCTTCTGGATGGTTATCAGTGATATGTTGGGCCACAGGACTCCGAGGATCATTGTTTTTTACGCTTCTAATGTGCTCCTGAATACGTATTTTGAGACTTCTGGTACTGCTACCAACATAGATCATTTTACAATGGCAAATGATTACATAGACTGCAAAGGTGGTATTGCAGTTGATGAACGAGGTAACCTTATATGTCTTGGAGCAGTTATAGTTATAATCAACCAATCTGTTTATGCCATGGTCACATACTGAACAATTACCACATACAAAAAAGCCAGCCGGTTTTTCTGTAAGCCATGCAGAGCCACTCATCTTTGGGGGATCTACATAGCTTGGGCAGAGAATGTTTTTAATAGTTCTGCCCTTTTTGTAGATGACCTTGGGTTTGTCAGGGATGACACCTTCTGGTAGTACATCCGTTTTTAAAAGGTGCCAATGTCGTCTCAAAATGTTGTATATGTGATTACTATACATGCCGTATTCAGTTATAAAAGCACATGAGTCATGGGGTGCACTGATTTTTTTGTTCGTACGTTTGAGTAGGGTTTCATGACGCTTCCGTTTTTTGATTTTGTGCTCTGCCCTGTCAACATCTTTCTCCGCATAACCTCTGGCTAAGAAGTCTTTCTTCATGCTTTGTATCCGCTAACACCCTATATATTATGCCATATCATCTGTATGCATACAGGAATTTGATGATGAACTTTTTGTCTCGCTGACTTTGCTTAGGATATAAAGAATTGACCGGGTAAATCTCGGTTAAAAGACAGTAGGCATTGTCCATTCTTAACTCCTGATTGTGAATAGAGATTGAAGACCATTGAGTTGTTATAGAACCACTGTGTTGTGTATTTCGTTTCAAACTCAGTAGGCACTGCTCATTTTAACTTCTAAATACATGGTAGGGTGGACAATACCCTGTATACATCATACCAGTATCTGTTTGGCTTATCAAAATGCTTTGTAACAGCACATGTTCTCCCTGGAATCTAGATGAATGGGCTCAAGTCTCTTTTCATATAATGTATATATTGAAATAGTCTGGTGCTTTATAAATGTGCTCTCGAATTTAAAATTAGTATATTTTAATAAAAATGTACACGTATTTGTATCTATTCACACATTGTAAAATATATTTTTGTATCTTTTTAAATATAGCCCTGAAGAAGTCCGGTTTCGGACGAAACGCGTTGGCTATTTTTATCTGCGAGTGTTTCAACAAATAAAGAGAGAATAAAACGAAGAAAATTGACTTGAACTAATTTCTTGGGAGAACAGTTGGACTTTACCTTTGTTATAAAATGAATGTTGATTGAGCACTGACATTGTGCTTACTATACAGTTATTTGGTGTGCGAGGTCAATTTGTGAAATACTAGTATAGTTCTACTTCTTGCACATTTGCTCTGAGTCAGCAAGCATCCAATGCAATGCATGGCATCATTCATTTCATATACCTGTCTTGCTCTTCTCTTTGGCTGTCAGATCAGAGATGCAGAGCCTTCTGAAAGTGATGACGAGTTTACTTTAGTTTTGGATGCCTGTTCAAGTTCTGACACGGAAGAGTTGTGTATGCCTGCAGACAGAGTTGGTAGCCTTAAGACAGTGATGAGTTTTGGGTTGGAAACAAAACAGAAGATGGGTAGAGTCATGTATGTTGCACTTGTTATAGAGGGACTGTTAGAGGCTACAGTATTGTACTATTCTCCATCTCCATCCAATGCCTGGCAAGATGGAAATGTATTTAGGGCGAGCCAGGAAGATGGAGCAGGACTCTGAGGAGTTAAGTGGACAGTTAAATGCACAGACGTGCAACTCCAATAGGTAAATAAATATAAGAGACGGTGCTGATGGATTTGTTGTGGTTTGATTTGAACCAGAAAGACAGATATACACACATGTAAAGGAAGGGAGAAAGTAACAATTTAAAAGCCTAGTTCTCAGGGAAGAGGAGCTTGTCCTCAAACCCTGGTGGTTCAGGCAGAATTAGGTAATGTAACCCACTACTTATGTCTTCGGAGTCGCTCTCCACTTCCTGCTGTGTTTCTGGTATTTTGTAGTCCGTTGGTATGAAGTGCTGATTCCTTTTGATCATGGTTAACCTCTCCATGCTTGTAAGCGAGAGACTGGTCCTTTTCACAGTTACAATGGCACCAGCAGCACTGAAAACACGCTCAGAAGAGACACTTGCGACAGGGCTAGCCAGATACTTTATCGCCAGCCTGCTGAGCACTGGCCATTGGCCTCTTTTCCCATACCAATACACCAGATAGGCCTGGATCATCCGCTCAATGTTCAGTGGTACTCCGATTTGCGTTGCCTCTTTTGACTTTGCGACAGCAACGGACTTACCCATCCCTTTCTGTAGAAACCAAGCAGCTATTTTATTGCTGTGTCTGATGAATCAGATCCTGTTGGTGATGTTGTTGATGTTATTGGTAGTGTTGGTGACTGCTGGGAAGCAAACGGACTGCTCTCATGCTCTGAAGAAGAACTTGACTCTGGAGGATGCGCTGTAGTACTTGCACTGTCCTGGGCTGGCACTGGCAGGCCTCTAATTGAGAGCCGTTCATTTTCAAAATCAGTGGCTTCCTCAGCTATTAAAGTTTTGTACTTGGCAACATCCCCTTCTGAAAAAGGAATTACTGCATTACTGTTCAGAAATAATTAGTACCGTTGATCCAAAATTGTGGCAGTAATGTAATGTCGATGTGACACAACCTTATTTTGAATCCTTGTATTGTCAGATAAGCGGGCAGCTAAGGCGTTCGCCAAATAACATGCGTCTACTTTTTCTTCCACACCTTCGTATGTTTCAGACACCTCCTTTAGCTCTTGATCTAGCATGTACAACAATGGGATAGCTTGGCCCATAGTACAGTCCTCCCTGCTGACTGCACGTGTGAAGACCTCAAAAGGAAGCAGCACCTCTGTCAGGCATTTAATGAGGTCCCATTGCCATATCTCAACGGTCATGGCTTTCACAGTCGTATCCCCTAATCTTCTTGTCATGACATAAGCATTAAGTGGCAGGTACTGCTCAAACAGACGATCAAGCATGTAATAGGTTGAGTTCCAACATGTTGGGACCTCCTGGATGAGTGCTTTGACTGGCATTTTATGCTCACGTTGAATGACCCTTAGCTGCTTCCGGGCTTTAAAAGAATGGTTGAAATGTGTGCATATTCTTCTGCAGGTGGTCAGTAAATTGCAGACTTTGCTTTCATTTTTCAGAAAGTCTTGAACAACAATGTTAATGCAGTGTGCCAAACACGGGACCCTGAAATAGCCACCATCTTTCATGGCCTTAACTACATTACTTTAAACATGAATCTGAAGCACACCCTCTTTTTTCCTTTATGTCTGATTGTCTGTAACTGTTTGTCTAGTTTAGCGTGCATGCACTCGAGTGTGCTCCGCTCCATGTTGCACACTAATACTATCCGTACTTAAACAATGACCCGCTCCGTGCTGGTCATACAAGAGTTGCACAGCTGTATACACATAGTGTTCCAAATGATTCACTTTAACCACAGTTATTCCATATTTAATCCATTTTATTTCCAATCTTTATCCAAACTTCATTGTCACGCCAGGGATACGAAATTCATTTAAACTTCTGTGTGTAATTGCTTCATGATTGCCTATCCAGGCTTAAACATGAGCATTTGCTGAATCTCGAGTCCTCCGAATTATTCAAACATTACATCACACCCAATGCATTTCGCTTTACGCTTCGTCAGGGGTATCTACGATATAAAAAATTCACATGTTTCCATCACTTTTTAAATTGCACTTTCAACATTTCAACATTGCTGTTTAAATCCACTCCCCACTCTGTAATTATAAAACACCTTTTCACTACGCTAATGATTTCTAATCCCCACCATGTGTTTGTGCTTATTTTCTAAAACCCTATTGCCATGACGAAACCCCCCATTTATCCTTTGTCCTCAAAAGTAATCTTTCCGTAACTTAAACATAAATTGTGAAAAACGCTATCTCATACCTCCCCCTAACTTAAGCAAATTCAATACTGTGATCCTAGCGCCTCTTAAATTCACACTTACTTTAACCTCCTCCCTCTCACAATCCTAACCCACCGATCTCTTATACAATCTGCTCATTTGGAACACTATGTGTATACAGCTGTGCAACTCGTTTATGACCAGCACGGAGCGGGTCATTGTTTAAGTACTTAACTACATTACTGCCATTGTCCATGGCAACAAAACCAATGTTAAGCCCTCTTGGTCACAGCCATTCAAAGACCTTGCTGTTAAACGCAGCCAAAATGTTTGCAGCAGTATGAGATTTCTCCATAGCAAACATGGCTACAGTTGCATGTCTGCGAGTCTCATTAAAAATCTCAACAGTGTCATCGCCTGCAGAAAGCTTGTCTCTAACACCTGAAAAAGAGATCCACTGTGCAGTGATGCACATGTAATCAGTGGCTTGGCAACTGGTCCACATGTCTGTTGTCAGGTGGATACTATTAACAGCACTCTGATGTAAGGCTTTTCCAAGGAATTCCAGCACATTGTGATGTAGTGCTGGAACAGCAACTCTGGCAAAATAGTAGCGGCTGGGCTTGGGCAGATGGTTATCAAAAATTCCAGAAAACCCACCCCTTCAACAAAAGAAAAAGGGAGAAGGTCACGTGCTAACATTTTAGCAAGATTAGCATTGTACATACGTGCTATTGGATGGTTGCATTCGTACTTTCCCTCCTGCCTAAACATGCTAAGAATGGTACGCTGCTTGGTATTTCTTTAGGTTATGCATGACACAGCACTTTGAATTGCAGACTTCGCAGCAGTACTCCTTGTTGTCTCTGGCCGACTCTTACTCTTGTGCCACTGAGATGTTGCTGATGCGTAGGATGTGGGCTTTACCATTGCAGTGCTGGGGACAGGGGTACTTCGATTACCACTATCACTTAGAATGTCTCCCTCTTCTTCTTCCTGTTCGACCGTGAGTGGACCTTGTTCTAGTTTATCCCCACCAACATCAATGGTTCCAGTTTTTATGCTACGAAGGTGGTCCTCCCACTTGATTGCGTGGTGTTTTTTCAAATGGGTCATTTGGCCTACAGTACCATAGTTTGTACCAAGCTTACCACGACTAACAGAGGAATGACAAATGGAGCATATAGCATGTCATCCTCCTTTGCGCTAACCGTAAAGAAGTCCCACACTGGGGAGCTTAACTTTTGTCTCCTGCTAGAGGTGCCACTTCCAATGCCATATTGACTTTAGGGTGTGAGTTGAATTTGACTATGTGGCTGCGCAGTAGTACCACTACCTACTTCTGCTGAGGTGGTGCTTGTTCTGGATGTAGGACGCTGCCGGCCATTGACTAATGTAGAAATGGAAGCTGGAGGTCGTGTTGGTGTTGCCTTTGTTGGAGGTATGCGTGCTACATCCCTACTAGTCGCAGCCATTCTGGATAGGGTGAAAATGTTGGTCTCCATGTCCTCGGAGCCAGGAGTGATGCTTGTGATGACTGGGTCAGACTCATCATCATCATTATCCTGCTGTTCTACATCGACCTCCATAAGTGTAAGGCTTTCTGGAACCTTCCTTTTCCCTAGCCTGGTCTTGGGATGTCTCTCCCTCTCATGCTCAGATTGTTGTGGCTCCCAAGTGAGATCTGGATCATCAGAAGGGATGCTTGGCAATGAACTTGATGGACTAAGCCCTATTTTCCTTGGTGGGGATTTGGAAGACAATAGATCTCCTGCATGAGTGGATTCCTCTTCTTCTTGCTCTGCCTGAGGCTCATTTTCCTGAACTGCCCCTACTTCGGGAGGAACAACAACTACTATTGCGGGCGGTGGTTGTTGTTGTTGAACAACTACTATTGGGGGCGGTGGTTGTTGTTCACCACTTAGTGTTCACCCTTGCATTGATTGTGTACTACTTTGAGATAGCGATAAGTTTAGGTCAGGCTCAGCATCACTGCTTTCCACCATTAGATTGGCTACCTCTTCCACACTCATCTGCTTGGGCCTGGGTTGGTGGGTTGGTCCCACTGAGTTGAGGTGCTGGCCCCAGCTTGCACCCCGGACACCGCTGCTGCAGGCGTACTTTTTGTTTTCCCAAAAAATGTTTTGGGGTCAACACCAGCTTTAAGTGTCACTTCCTTCTTCTTCGCAGCAACTTTCTTGGTCTTGGAGGACCTGGTCCCTGGTTTCTTCTCGCCCATCTTCTTCAGGTGTCAGCAGCAGCACTCAGTTGCACAAGTTGGAGAGATGTCTGGTCAGGTCACAACACACATCACGTACAACAGAAGGACGTCCGTCTGGCAGTACAACGGGTCGATGAATGATGACAGACACCTCCTCCTCAGTCTTTTGTGCACCTACAAGCAAAGAAGGCAGAAGAACATCAGTCAAATGTGGAATTTGTTGAAGTGGAACTTGTTTATCCTTAATTTGTGCATCATGTCAGATGGATGCAGCATCAGTGACCTGCAGCAGATAGCAATGGGGATGTAAACAGTAAGCCAACAGGAACAATGGAAAGACACAAAGGCCTATTTGGCAAAAACAAAACAGCACACTACTACTACCACCACCAAAACAATACAATCAAGCAGGCCTATATATCCCTATATGGCCAGACAAAGGAGGATGCCTGTTACACATCACAGCTTAATGCAGAAAAGAAAATCCCCATGGCTAAAAGGTTGGAAAGTTACACAACAACAACACATACAACAAAGGCATTTAACACACACCCAAAAAGGTAACTACACCACAAACACCACATTTGGGAATTCAATCCAATGCCATCCATGCCCTAAATGATGTTAAATTCAACAGACAACATAGAAACAGCTACATCAAGCACACCCGCTAACTACCTCTGGGACTCTAGGCCTACTGGCAGAATAGGCCACAAAGGTGGAGGCCTACGACAAAAGCACAGTGGAAGGTCTCACAAAATGGCCGCCACCACATGGTCATCCCACCCTCAAACAACAAAGTACATACAAAGGACAGGAACAGGAAGTTGAGGTCTCTGGGGAACTTCCTTCTTCTTTTTAAAAAAAAGAAAATGAACAGAAAAATTACTCCATGGTCCAAAAACAACCAAATGACAACCTGAGGAGTTTTTTTTTGCAAAATGAACAAAATCACAATTTTTGAGAAGGTTTTATGCAACTCGAGACATATTACTTGCGAGATTGCAAATTTGGCGTGTTCGGCAGCGCGAACTGTACAAAACATCAATATCACGTGCCTGAGCATGCAGATTGAGCACGCGAAGAAGACATTAATTGTAAGGTCGCGTTGTCTCACTGTGCAAAGTTACCAAAACTAAGCGAGCTGAATTCCTAGGGTTACCTACTGGCAGAAAAAGCCATATTAGTTACACACACCCAAAACCTGCAATTCTACACCAAAAACTACATTTTTCAAATTAATCCAAATCCATCCATGCCATACATGATGTTGCAACTTAAACAAACACCACAAAAACAGTTGATACACTTTCATGCACCCATGATGACTCAAGTAGTACCATTGGGCCTACTGGCAGAGTAGGCCATAAGCTTGGAGGCCTATGGCAAAAACACAGTGGCTGGTCCCACAAAATGGCCGCCAAAACATGGCCAGGCGCTCACAAAAAATAAGAAAAGGAATAAAAATATGAAAGGAATAAAAAACAGACAAAGCAGGCCTATGGGAAAAGCAGAATGCCTGGCTTCACCAAATGGCCACCACCCACATGGTCAGCCCACCAACAAGAAAATGCATACAATAAACTCAAGCAGGCCTATATCCCTATATGGCCAGACAAAGGAGGATGCCTGTTAGTTTATTTACGCATCACTGCTGAATGCAAAAAATAAAATTCACATGGCTAAAAAGGTTGGAAAGTTACACAAAAACAACACATACAACAAAGGCATTTATTAACACACACCCAAAAAGATAACTACACCCCAAACACCACATTTGGGAATTCAATCCAATGCCATCCATGCCCTAAATGATGCTAAATTCAACAGACAACATAGAAACAGCTACATTAAGCACCCCGCTGACTACCCTTGGGACTCTAGGCCTACTGGCAGAATAGACCACAAGTTTGGAGGCGTATGGCAAAAGCACGATGGAAGGTCACACAAAATGGCTTCCACCACATGGCCTTGCCACCCACAACATGAAAAGAAAGAGAAGATAGACAATACATGCCTATGGCAAAAGGACAATGCTTGCCTTCACAAAATGGCCGTCACCCATATGGTCAGTCCACCCTCAAAGTACATACAAAGGACAGGAACAGGAAGTTGAGGTATCCGGGGAACTTCCTTCCTCTTTTTAAAAAAAAGAAAATGAACAGAAAAATTACTCCATGGTCCAAAAACAACCAAATGACAACCTGAGGAGTTTTTTTTGCAAAATGAACAAAATCACAATTTTTGAGAAGGTTTTATGCAACTCGAGACATATTACTTGCGAGATTGCAAATTTGGCGTGTTCGGCAGCACGAACTGTACAAAACATCGTTATCACGTGCCTGAGCACGCAGATTGAGCATGCAAAGAAGACAATAATTGTAAGGTTGCGTTGTCTCACTGTGCAAAGTTACCAAAACTAAGCGAGCTGAATTCCTAGGGTTACCTACTGGCAGAAAAAGCCATATTAGTTACACACACCCAAAACCTGCAATTCCACACCAAAAACTACATTTTGCAAATTAATCCAAATCCATCCATGCCATACATGATGTTGCAACTTAAACAAACACCACAAAAACAGTTGATACACTTTCATGCACCCATGATGACTCAAGTAGTACCATTGGGCCTACTGGCAGAGTAGGCCACAAGCTTGGAGGCCTATGGCAAAAACACAGCGGCTGGTCCCACAAAATGGCCAGGCGCTCACAAAAAATAAGAAAAGGAATAAAAATATGAAAGGAATAAAAAACAGACAAAGCAGGCCTATGGGAAAAGCACAATGCCTGGCTTCACCAAATGGCCACCACCCACATGGTCAGCCCACCAACAAGAAAATGCATACAATAAACTCAAGCAGGCCTATATCCCTATATGGCCAGACAAAGGAGGATGCCTGTTATTTTATTTACGCATCACTGCTGAATGCAAAAAATAAAATTCACATGGCTAAAAAGGTTGGAAAGTTACACAAAAACAACACATACAACAAAGGCATTTATTAACACACACACAAAAAGATAACTACACCCCAAACACCACATTTGGGAATTCAATCCAATGCCATCCATGCCCTAAATGATGCTAAATTCAACAGACAACATAGAAACAGCTACATCAAGCACCCCGCTGACTACCTCTGGGACTCTAGGCCTACTGGCAGAATAGACCACAAGTTTGGAGGCCTATGGCAAAAGCACGATGGAAGGTCACACAAAATGGCTTCCACCACATGGCCTTGCCACCCACAACATGAAAAGAAAGAGAAGATAGACAATACATGTCTATGGCAAAAGGACAATGCTTGCCTTCACAAAATGGCCGTCACCCATATGGTCAGTCCACCCTCAAAGTACATACAAAGGACAGGAACAGGAAGTTGAGGTATCTGGGGAACTTCCTTCCTCTTTTTAAAAAGACTTCGATGTGTTCGGCAGCGCGAACTGTACAAAACGTCATTATCGCGTGCCCGAGCACACAGATTGACCGCGCGAAGAAGACAAAAACTGTAAGGTCGCGTTGTCGCACTGTGCCAAAACTACGTGAGCTGAATTCCTAGGGTTACCTACTGGCAAAAAATGCCACATTATTTAACACACACCCAAAGCCTGAAATTCCACACCAAAAACCACATTTTGAAAATCAATCCAAAGCCATCCATGCCATACATGATGTTACAAATTAAACAAACACCACCAAAACAGTTTATTAACTTTCGTGCACCCATGATGACTCGAGTAGTACCTGTGGGGCTGGGCCTACTGGCAGAGTAGGCCACAAGCTTGGAGGCCTATGACAAAAGCACAGTGGCTGGTAACACAAAATGGCTGCCACCACATGGCCAGGCCACCCTCAGAAAGTAAATAAAATGAACTCAAGCAGGCCTACACTAACTATATAAACCACTAGGGTTACCTATTGGCTGAAAAGTCAATATTTAATTACACACAAAAACTGAAATTCCACTCCAAAAAACACAGGGGCATATTATCAAGGGGGTTTATCTCCTCTTTTTTGGCTTTAAAAGCCAAGAAAGCGGAGATAAAATTATCTCCCTATTACCTAGCTGTCGCTAACACTAGTTAGCAACAGCTAGTAGGAGATAGCGACCATCTTGGGCCCCGCTTTGCATGTCAGTGATATTTATCACTAATGACATGCAAAGTGGGCGTGCCAAGATGTTAGCGACTGGAAATAGTCGCTAACATCGCTATCTCCTACTACCAACTTTTGGAGATATTCGCGCTAAGCACGAATATCTCCAAAAGCTAACACCTGCCCCTGAGCAGTTCTTAAGCATGTTATCCGATGGTAGGTGGATAACATGGCTAAGAGCATTAGCTCTGTAATGCATGAATATCGCTGACTTTTCAGCGATATTCATGCATTTCGGACGATTTTTATCGCTTAGGAGATAAACCTTGACAATAGTAAGGTTCCCAAGCGATAAAAATCGACGCAGCTCGGCGATAAAAATATCGCCGCTAAACCAACATAGCGATAATTATCGCTAGTTGTTGGTAATATGCCCCACAGTTTTCAATTGAATCCAATGCCACCCATGATGTTTAAATTAATACTTGAAATTCAACAAACATCACAGAAACATGGTTGGACCCATGGATACCTCTAGGCATTCTGGATGAAATTTCAACGAAATACAACTTGGTCCCTCATGAAAGTACAGGCCTCCCTCAACAATAATTTTTAACAAGGATTGAAAAGCCCAGAAAACTGTAGTTTAAAAAAAAAGCCCAAATCAAACAAACATGTACACCAATTCTCCAACTTACTCTTAAAAGAAAATTTCTAATACAAAAGTCCTCAATAAATCCAATCAAATGATATGATGCAGCAGACATACACAAAAAGTGATCCTTCCAGCTCCAAATCCAAATGAAAGTGAACAGCACATGGACAAAGCACTGGGAGGAGCCTGGTGGACAGGAACAGGACGTTGGAGACTCAGTGGCACTTCCTTACTCTTGAAAAAAAGAGCAGAAAAAAAGTGGACTCCGTGCACAAAAAACTACAGCCAAATCACAATCTGAGGGGTTTTCCTGAGCAAAATTATAATTTTCGAGAAGGTTTTATCATGCTTGAGAGATATTCTGTGCCAGATTGCAGTTTCTGCGTGTTCGGTAACGCGATTTTGCCAACATTGCACCGGAAGGAAGATCGCGCGTCCTAATGAGGTGATCGCCCGTCCAAATGACGTAATCGCGTTCGCACAGTCTCGAGGGATTGTGCGGCCGGATTCCAAACGTCGTGGCACACGCGACCGGGAGAGAAAATCGAGAAGGCGAACGCAGAACCATGGTAAGTCGTTACCGCGCATGCGAAAACGCTATTGAGCGCGCGAGGAAGAAAAACAACTACGCTACGCTGTAGATTGCAAAGTATTCGACAACTTCACATTCACTGTGAAGCACGAAGTTGCCGCTACTTCGCAGACTCCAGGAGTGGAGCGTAGTTCACTGCCCAGGGTTAGTAAAAACACTACAAATGGATACCACACCAGTTTAGAAAAATAAGTAATCTTTACTAGACTTAACACAAGACCAAATAACAAAAATCCACAATACAGTATTCAAAAATATGACTTTAAAATGGTAGAAATAGCATAATTCAAAGTAGTTGGTAAATGCAACACTTTTCTCTGAAAGTGCCTTGGCTGTGTCACGCAAAACAAACAAAAGGGTCGCAGGGAAGGTGATGCGTCGGTTACTTGCTTTGGGGGAGGTGATGCGTCGGTTCCTTGCTGCAGGGGAGGAGATGCGTCAGTTCCTTACCGGAGAGAAGGGGAATGCATCGGTTTGTTACTGCGTTCAGGTTACGATGCGACAAGATGGCACCTCGATGCGATGCGACAATTTGGTGCGATGCAACAAAATGCTGTCTTGGATGCGATGCGACAACATTGGATGTGATGCTTGCATGCCTGACGGCCATGCGGCGAAATCGATGAACTTTGGAGCTGCGACAGATCCTGCAACACGCTTCTCCGGTGATGTGATGGCGACCTCTGCGGCGGCAGCACGCATCTCAGGTGATGCGACACTCTTTATCTGCGATGCGATGGCGATTAGTTGTGGCGGCGGCATGCTTCTTCGGCAATGCGACAGCAACTGCTGCGGCGGCAACACGCTTCTCCTCTTTGCGTCACACTTCCAGCTCCCAGCAACACGCAGTCTCTCTGCGAGCCCAAACAACAGCTGACATCTCCCTGCAGGTAGAACTCACAGCAAGGGAATTCAGGGGGAGCTGCTGGTGAATTCTTTGTGGCCCTGAGACTTCAGAACAAGAGGCAAGCTCAACTTCAAGCCCTTGGAGATCTTCCTTGAGATGTTAAAAGTATACATAAAGTTTCTTTTCTCCTTTCCTTGACCATAAGTAACCACTGCATGCTAACCCCAAACAGCAAACAGCACAGGGGCAGTCTCCTCCTTCAGCTTCCTTGGTTTCTCTCCTTGGCAAAGGGTTAGTCTTGATTCCCAGAATGGATCTAAAGTTCTGGGGTCTGTGCCCCAATATTTATACTGCAAAATCCTTTGTTTTCTGAAGGCAGAGAGTGTCTGTACCTAGTCAAAAAACAGTTCTGTCCTCCTGGGTGCAGCTTCCTGGCAGGAGGTGGAGACAGCATTTTTTGAGAGCAGACCTGGCCCAGGTAGCTGAAAGGATATCTCCACCCCCTACTCTCTATTCTATGAGGGCTCAGCTCAGTGAAAGGAAATATCCTCCCCCACTCTCTATTCAATGCAGGTCCTATTCAAACCAGCCCTGACCCATCAGACTGATGCAGCCAAGGCCTTTTCCAGCCGCCTGTCTCTCAAAAACCAGAAATGGAATACAAACACCTAGCAGAGACATACTGGATGGTTAGGCAAGAAAATACCTACTTTCTAAAAGTGGTATTTTCAAACACAGAATGTAAAAATCACCCTCACTAAAAGATGTATTTTAACATTCTAAGCTCAGGCAGACTAACCTCAAATTTCTACCCTGTTCCTTGGGACAGTTAGGAATATAAGATGTTATAAGTGCCCATTCTGGCCTATGGGAACAGCCCTACCTCAGGGGTGACTAATATGTAGAAAAGGGAAGGTTTAGGGACTGGCAAGTTTGTGCACTTGCCAAGTTGACATGGCAGTCCCAGACTGCACCCAGGCTCTGCAATGGCAAGCGTGGGACATATTTTATAAGCTGCTTCTGTGGGTGGCACAACCAGTGCTAAAAGCCCACCAGGCACACATTGTGCACTGTACTAGGGTCTGACAAGTAAATCAAATGGCCAATCATGGAGTCACTAATCCATTACAACAATTTACAATAGGGAGTGCTTGCACTTTGGCACTGAATAGCAGTGGCAAAGTGCCCAAAGTATCTAGACCAGCAGAAACATAGCAAAAATACAGGAGGCAACAGCAGAAAATGGAAGGGAGACACACGCCAATGGTGCCAGGTCTAACACTTCCACATTATTTCTCAAACTATTCAAAAGGTCAGGCATCTAAGCAAAAAGCTCAAATTGGAACCATATGTGAGGGACTCAATTGAACTTCTGGGCACACAGAGTGTCTTCGAACAAAATCTCCCAACAAAATTAAGCGCAAAATCCTTGCTAAAAATGCAAAAATAAAATCGGAAGAAGAAGACCCGCAAGAGCTAGCACAAAAGACCACTTGATCGCTGCTGCTTAATGAAATTGCACAGTGCACTTTACCATTGGGTGGATGAACCTGCTGCGCCATGTTGGAGGATAAAAAGTATGGAACACTCCGCCCTCCAAAATTTTGGGTCTGGTGGCGATCAAAAGGGGTTGACTTTGTTTTACCCACTTATGATGAGCACATGAAAAGTTGCTCTCTGGATTTTGCTGCTTAGCGAAACTGCACAGTGCACTTTCTTAACTGGTTTTCAATTTAGCCGAGCTACGTTTATGGATAAAGTTGTATGACTTCAACTCCTACAACTGCTGGTTAGGGCTGGCTTGTGTAAGGTTTGGTAGACCTCCTGACACTGTAAAAAGCACTTTATGAATTTGATTCGAATCTCTGTGGCTTTTGAACCCCAATGAAATTGCACAGTGCACTTTATTAACCAGGCATTCATTTTGCTCTCCCATGTGGGTGGATAAAAGTTACACACCTTCGTGACTCATAACTTTGGTTCTGAATGTGTGCGTTTTAGGCTTTCTAGGTCCCCGGACATTGTAAAATGCACTTCATGATTTTGATTGGAAACATTGTGTATGCTATGCACCGAACAGTCCATTTTTATTTTGGGATGCGCTCTCTAGCGATTTAAGCTTTTGGTACCAAAGGTTTTATAAAGGGCATCTCCCGTCGTAATGCCTAAATCTTTGTATCAACTTCTCTATGGTGTCTCTCTTTGTTGATGAATCATCTCCGACAAACTTTGTTAGTACCTTAAAGCACATTGCACTTTACTCTCTTAGGAGCATATTATCAAGGGCTGCCGATAACATTATCCTCGCTTTAGCATCTGTTTTCGGGCAAAAAGCGGCAATAATTTTATCGCTTTGTTAACAAGGACACACTAGCGCGTGTTTCCTGGCCTTAGCGCCGGGTTTCCTATCACCCCGCCTCGCATCGCTAATGAGAGGCAAGGTAGGTGTGCCCCTTACAACTACATTATAAAATATCGCTAACGGAGCTTCGCTGTATTTACAACAAAGCCCCGTCCGGTTCAGCGCAGATTTTTTTTCATGCTAACTGGGCTTAACGCCGGAATTTAACGTCTGTTAAATTCTAAACAATGGCATACCAAACCTGGGCAGTGGATTGTGTGGCTAAGACCACAAGCCCTATCATCAAGGATATTACCGTTTTCCATGGAACATTGCTGGAAAACCAGTGATGTTCCATGGAAAACACCGCTATCGCTGGAATAATTATCACCATTGCGCTATGCCTTGTTAATACAGCGCTAGCATGGCGCTAATTTCCAGCAATAGCCGGCGATAAAAAATCTCACGCTAAGAGCAGCCAGCGATAATTATCGCTGCCGCTTGATAATATTCCCCTTGGACTGAATTCTGTGAAGGGATTGAGTTGGTAGAACAGTGCTCTATTTTTCTGAAAGCTTATTTAATACTTTGTGATTTTACTATTGACAGGAAAAGATGTAATGAATAATATCGTTTATAACACATTGAATTGACAATTGTATGCTTCAAGGTCAATTGTAATTCAATCCATATTCTTGCATTTAAGCTGTTTTAAATGTTTTGTGTAAATAGTTATTGTTTTAAATGACTAAAACTATTTAAAATAACGTACTTACTTTATAAGGTGTCCAGATATTTTAAAAATACGACCCTCACCCGAATTGCAGAAAAGGCACATTCCTTCATAACATGGAGGAGTGATGGAAACACGATTTATAGTAGGGTAACAACAATTCTAGAAGTTCCGGTAAGTGTACTTTATGTGATATCTACCAGGTTCAAACTGCTCTTCTTTTTTAATGCTTGTGCACATGCATTTTCGTTTTCACCGGAAAATAATCCCCTCAGAGATTAGCAAATTAGTCAATATTGTGGCATAACATTGTAGAATTATGAGTGGCTCAGGCCAATAACCATTAACCCTAATTACAAATCGTGATTTTTCACAAGAATGAATTTTCTTCCCATTCTCAGTATTGCAGGTTGGAATGAGGAATAGCATGGCAGTTTTGGTTCTATCGCACAGTAAAACTACACAATTCCCAATGTTCAGAGCTGTAAAACTCCAAATATGACTTTGTTCCCTGTGTAAATTTTGCCACAATCCAAGAGCTATCTGTGGAATGCTACATTGGCCAGCAACAGCTGTTGACTTCTGATCTGACATTTTTCTCAAAACTAAGAATGAGCTCTCTATGTTGTATATTATGTATTATGCTACTGGACAATCACAAACACTTTCCAACCTGTCACTAAGCATGGAATGATTACAGACTGCTAATGGCTTTTGGCAGCCATTTTCAAAGTGTACACAGTCAATTTCAGCCAGATTGCTCTCAGCATCTCAAGACTATAGGCATTCCAAAAAGCATCCTCGCGCCAATGTCCCTTTCACTATGAGACACATTTTGAGTAATTACAAATGCTGTTGCTCTGTGGCACAGGGTTTGTATTGCTGGCACATTGCAAATTCAAACGCTTAATGAGGTTGGCAGTGTGTACCTCATTAAACACAGCCACTTTGCAAATGGAATGTAGATCAAATCCCTCACAGTGCACAGCATGTGGGTGTTCTCCCCCCATTCAAAGCATTATGCTGCAAGTAGACTCTTTGTGAATCTGAACTGTTATGATATTTATCATGAGTTTTAAAACTGGTGAGGTCAATTTAGTCTTTTGCTTCAGAGACCAATACATTTTGAGTGACATTAACTTGGCTAATAATGACAGCAGGTCTTTACAGTGCTTAGAAGCACACAAACAAGTTATTATGAGATTGTGATTTGAAAAGATGAGACTAAGGCAAATAGATTTGCACCTTCTAGTGGATTATTTCAGTCCAAATAAGGGTGGTACAAGGATCTGGAAGATCAGCCTACTAATCTTCCACACAGGAGCACAGCTCCATTGTATTCTTATGAAAGGATGAACAGCACACACCATTCATCATATGAAAAATGTAAGAATTACATATTGCTTAAGACACATAATACACTGACTCCATCCACGTTTTTCTAAAAGGGTTCCTTTATTCACATCCTCTTGTTCTTTTTATAAAAAACGTTTTCCTCAATATTGCAAACTGTTTCGTCTCTTGAGAGAGACTTCTTCAGGGCTGCAAAATAAAGACAATGCATTCATATTTAAATTCAATTTACAAAATTCTTTACACACAAAATGCCTTACATGATACACATTGTGCAGTTAAACAAGAAGATGTGAGTAAAGGAAACATTTTAAAAGACCGTGGATGGAGTCTGTGTACAATGTAACTCAATCAATGTGTAACTCTTACATATTTCATATGATGGTGTGTGCTGATCATCCTATCATAGTGTTATTAAGAGCTGTAAAAAAACAACTTATTATAAGTCACTTAAAGTATTTTTGGAGTAGCCCTCAATGCCAACAGCATAGTGTAGGAGACAGAGGAGGGGAAACAAAGCAGAAGATATCCAAAAGTAAGCTAAATGTCGAAGTCAGCCAAATAGAACCTATTTGCTATCTACCCAGAAAAGGGGCACCTTCCTGCACAAAAACAACCCATAGAGGTGTTTTCCTCTTTCCATGTGAGCTGCAGAATGCAGCACACATACAATGAGGAACAAGCTAAGAGGTATAAAAATATTTCTCCTTGTTACTCCTCACCTCAGGAGGTGTAAGATTTTTTACGCATTCCCAGGTTTACAATTACTTTTAAATATGGGAATGAGTCAATAACTATGCGAGTTACGTGGGAACACCCACCACAATGCCAGTGGAACACCTCCCTTGGCAGAGTAAGGCAATGCAGCGAGTTGTGCTGCATTGCATTACTCCAAATTTTTTTAACCTTTCAAAACCATGCAAGGTGGCTTGCATGGCATCTTTAAATGTGACTTGGGGCTTTGCGTCACACATGTACCACTCAGACACTGCATCTGGGCTGGTTGTTCCCAATCGACTAGACGATGTTGTTTACATTAGGAACATAGAAAGAGATGCTGAGTGTGATTTCCCAATGCACAAATGCCCTTATAGCTATTCATGCCAACATGCACAGGGATGTATTGCCTAATCCCAAATAGATGTATCTGAGCAGGCAGACTGTGTTCAGCCACTTGCTGGCCAAGTTTCTGGTGATACTAAAGGGGATGATGGACGGAGCGCTTAAGCAAATCAAACACTCACCCCCAGTCAACTGATCTGTGTTTAATCCATCATCATTCTTTTACTCACTCCACCACCCCAGTTCAGACATGGCAATATGCAAATCAGTCTAACCCTGTGCCTCATGGGAACAGTCCAGCCCAAACTGTCAAGCCATGTCTTCCCTGGACCGAAACAAGCATCCTGGGACCAGTTTTGGGTTCATTACCCTCATCAGCCAGGCTATCTGTTCTGAATCCAGTGGCAAAGTGAGCAAGGGACCCATGTCTGGGCATACCCTGCCAACTTAGGGCGAACAAAGTGATACCAAAGGGGATGATGGACGGAGCGCTTAAGCAAATCAAACACTCACCCCCAATCAACTGATCTGGGCTTAATCCTTCATCATTCTTTAGCTCACTCCACCACTCCAGTTTCTGGTGCCATTTCTTATTGTTGCTGTTTATCGACACTGGTGACTGTCACGCTTGTGCTGAGGATGGTCCCAAGTCTCCCAGGAGTCAAAAACTGTGTTTCCATCATCGTTCCCAGAACTAGACCTGATTAGTCATGCTTCTAATGTCCTTGGGAGTTTGCCTATGTATGTATTTAGCTTGTGCATGCGATGATGGCGATAACTCACTAGTAATGCTAAATGTTGCCTACAACCATTATCAAGGTGACTTTTTAAAGGTCTGGGTTCTGTCAGCAGAGCTTGGCAGTGTCATTCACATCTTGTCTCAGAGCAGTGGATGATTAATCTCTCACCACATGCTATTGCTTGTTTGGGTGCATCTTCCAACTTCCACCTGAGTGTTGAAATTGGACTTCATGAGGGACTACTTTACAGCTACATCCCTTTCTGTTCACTCCCCCACCTATCTCGCTCTGTTTCTCTTCTGTTCCTCCTCTCTGTTCTCTCCAACCCCTTATTCTGTGAGCTCTTTATTTCTCCAGACACCCTGTCATGTCTTCATTCCATCCTCTCTCCCTGTGCTCTACTGTTTTCTCTCGATCACAGCATTTAAAAGTGTCTCCGGTACAGAATGTTTTTTCAATATAATAGAACTTAAAGGAGGTCTTGCCTTCAGTTTCATCTTTTTTTTGTTTTGATGTCAAAGGAATGTTGGGTGCCAATTGAGCCTTCATTATAGTCCTCATTTTCGTTTTAGGCCATATAAACTAAAGAAGGGCTATAATCAAGGCTCCCCTGTCATCTGACCTTCTTTGCAAAAGGAATAAAAATAGCAGTGCATTGAAGGCAAAGCAGACTTCAATGTAATCCACCTTTAATTTCTTCTCTAGTGTTAATATGTTTGAACTGCATGCATTGGCACACTAAACTCACTTCTCTCGACTTTGCCAATGCTTGTTAAAGTAGAACATAAATATGTGAATCAAGTAGGTAATCAGCTGGATGATGTCGACCTGAAGGATCCTATAGGACTTAGCCAGTCAGTTAAGACTGGCACATGTGGTGTGCTATCACCATCAAAACTGTTCTTACATAGATTAGATAACCGCAGGCCACCACTTTAAATGCAATTCTCACCTGTTAGAAAATTGATTTCTGTTTGGCAGAGGGTATGCACACTGTCCAAGCAGGAACCATAGTGTTAGTCAGTATAAGTCGGATGCACACCATAAATTAACCTACGATCACCCTCTGGCAGCTTGGCACCAGTGGTGGCTGCCACAACATAAAGATGTGGGGGTGGGGGAACAGACAGGTGGGGGGTGGGTGATGTATGAATGGGGAAGGGAAAATAATATTTTTTTTTGCTCTCCAAGCAGTCTGTGGGAAGGCAGAGGCTTCCCAGCCAATCCTGGTGCTGCTCTCTTGATGGGAGAGCCACACCAGGATGGTTTGAGTGGCCTACTCTGCTGCTCAGACACTGCTGTGTAGCCTGTGGATTTTCTCCAACCTGGCTGTGAACACAGCTGGGTTGGAGAAATAGAAGTGTGCATGTATGGTTGGCCAGCCTAGGACGGACGGCTAAGCATACATGCGCACTTCTAAGTGCCCACCACCTGTCTGTCGTGGCCCAGCTCCGCCCGCACTGCCCGCATGTCCGAGCCAGTCACAGAAAAATAAAATGATATTGTTTCATTATCCTTTTATTTTTCGGTGAATGACCCTGACGAGTGGGGCGATGTTCCTCCACCATTACGGAAGAGACGCCCCTGCTTGGCACAGAGCAGGCAGGCTTAACTTAAGAGGTAATGTGTAAAGTATTGGTGCAACACTTCAAACGATAACGCAGTAAAAAAACACAGAAAGACTCCACACCAGCTTAGAAAACTAGATTATGATTTTATAAATACAACAAAACCAAAACCACAAAAGTCCAATACGTAGAATGCAAGATATACATTTGTAAAGATTAAACATAAAATTTGCACTTAGAAGAAATACGTGCCTATGGGGTTATCTGGTTGTGCTGAACAGTGCAAAATCAAAGGTTCAGGCCACCCGCGATGGAGTGGTAGTCGGGTACAGGAGCCTCGCAAGGCCCACTAAACAAAAGTACCTTGATGCTGGTCTCAACAGCGTGATGCAGGGTGCAGGCAAGTGATAAGTCGGTACCGATCCCGCAGTCGAGGTGGTGTGTCGATTTTCTCTATACAACGATGGCAATGCGCCAGATCCAAAGGCAAAGAACCGGAGCAGAGATGGATTGTTCTGAAGCCGATGCACTGGTTTTCTCCACACAGTCGAAGAGATGCATCAATTGTGTCTCATTGCAACGGCAGCGATGAGGTGATTCCAATGCCTCGGATCTTATGGCAATGAACTGGTTCCAAGTGCAATGTACTGGTTATTTTCCCGCAACAAATCAATTCTTTGATTCTGCCTCATGCAGCAGAGGATGTGTTGGTTCCTTGCAATGGAGCAAGCACCTGGACCCACTTCCAATGGACCAGCCACAGAAGTAGGCAGGAAGACTTTGATATCCCTGTGCCTTAGAACAGGAGGCAAGACAGCATGCCCTTGGAAACTACTCTGTGTTCAAGTAAGGTAGTCCAGTTCTTCCTCAACAAGTCCGCCCTTTAGCAGGCAACAGGGCAGCACAGCAGAAAAACAGTTTTTTCAGAGCAGCAGTCCAGCAGAGTGGCAGTCGCTGTAGCAGTAAAGCAGTCCTTCTTCCTGGCAGAGTTTTTTCACAAGCCCAGTAGGGTCTGATTTGGTGGGGTCAGAGAGCAGTGCACCTTTGCAGTGGAGGTGACTTCAAAGAGTGGCTTTGAAGTGCACAGAGGTCATCCCTTCCCAGCTCTGACTCCAGACTCACTACAGGGGGGTATGCAGCCCGTTGTGTGGGGACAAGCCACTGCCCATTCAGGTGTAAGTGTCAGTTCCTCCCTCCCATCCTGAGCAGGATAACCCATCAGGAGGATGATGGCCACTCAGTCACACCTAACCTTCCTTTGTGTGTGGAAGTCTGGAGGGAATGCACAAAGTACAGCTGTCACTCACCCCGGACTTGTATTGGAGACAGTGCTAAGAGAAGAGTAATGTCATTGTTTTAAGTATGTGTTTTTTTCAGAGAAAATATTGTCGGTATTAGATCATCACTCATTTCGTTGTAACACCTCTGTGTACACTTGACTGCTTGGTAAGCAGCTAGTACTGATGGTTGTATTAGCATAGGTTCTTTTGTTGCACTGTTTTGATTTACACGTGCGCCTCCCCAGCAGTTCGTTATTTATATACTTTTTGTATTAGATGATCACTCATTTCATTGTTTTATTCATGTAATATCTTTGTTTACACTTTACCGCTTGGGAAGCAGGTTGCACTGATGGTTGTATTAGCATAGGCTTGTCTTTTCCACTATTTCAATTTATACATTTGTTTTCCTATCAGTAACGAACAGCTTTTCTCTTTTTTCCCTCTCTCTTTACCCTTTTCACTCTTTGTATGTCTGATTCAATTCATCTGCATGGCCATTTTACTTTGGTATCACTGTTTTGGTAGTTGGGTAGTACACTTTTGAACTTTAGTTTGCCAGTAAGATTTGAACACAATTTAATTCACTTGTCCAATGTTTATGGCCATTTTTGACGTTAGGCGTGGGCCAGACTGTTTCATTCCTATTACCAACAGCCTCTGAGGAAGAAATTCGAAACGGCCAGGCAGCGGTGAATTGGCTTTGAAAGAAATTGGCTGGCCGGCCCTCTGCGTACCTAATAAAGGAGTTTAAGCTTGGAACTCCGTGTTGTCTTTTTAAGTGCCTATCAATTTTGGGACACAAGCAGGAGCTTTGATTTTTGGGTAGCAGTCCTGCCACCGAGAGAGCACCACTCCAGGAACAAAGGGGGCAAAGGGGGATTGTTTCTACCATCTCTCACATGTGGAGCGGCGACACAGGATTTAGGGAAAACCTGCCCGCTGAGACCCATCTGCGGGTTTGAAATGTGTCAGCAGAACATTAGAGCACTTCAAAGGGAACGCATTTTCCAACTGGACTCCAACTCCCATAAGTATTTGAGCAGGATCAACATGAACAGCCCATCTGAGGGCGCGCAAATCACATGTACTTAAAAGGCGGGGACCAGACTGTGTTTCATTCTGTTAGATTCGGAGGTCTCTGGTTGCCACAGGTATGCACTTGTGACAAACAGGGACCCTCTCCTCTAGTCAGGGTAAGAGAACTACTCCTTTAAAAATAACCCTTGCTCACCCTCTAGGTAGTGTGGCGCGAGCAGACAAGGCCAATCTTCAGGGTGATAGTTGTTAAGCATTTATGATCACATACAGGAAACCCACTGACCCACCACAAACGGACACCAGTCGTAGGATTGTATCAAAAATTCGTAGACTTTATGTAAAAATATATGCAGAATAATCACAAGACCATATAACGTTTAGCGAATGAAGGCCACCAGATTTAAATAGGCAATCGTTCTTAAGTGTTCTTGGTTAGCAAGGTACGATGACAGGGAAAACAAACGTTGCGAACCCTGGATCCAATGCGAACTCGGGATAGCGTTTCAATGTACCTTGTGATGAGTGTCCGAGGCGTTTCAGGCGCAGCTACTGGTGAGGGCGGACCCTGGACGAGGCCAACAGTTCTCCAAGGGATCTATCCGGCTCAGAGCCCTTCGAGAAGCGAGGCGGGTGAGCGGTACGGTGTGGAAGGTTGTGGCGATCCGGGATCTGATGCAGCTCACGGGGCGAGGCGCCGTTCAGGCCTGGGGAGCGTACTACTTCTTAGCACACCAGTTCGTACCTGTGGATCTGTGTGGGGCGTCGCGTTCTCGGGCAGACGGGTGCAGCACCGGACCTTCGGTACCACAGTACGGAAGGCCTTCTTGAGGTGCGGCACGGCCTTGGTATGCAGGAGGGCAAAGTGAGACAGTCGAGCACGTTAAGACGTACGAGGCTATCAGATGCACTCCGTGCAGATTCCGGCGAGAGAAGATGAGAGGCGCACAGCGTGCTCCATAGCAGGTGAGGTGACAGGAGAGCGGGCGGCCCGGCACTGAAGCGGAGAGCGACTCAAGCTTGAGCGGGCTCTCTGCGGCGGGGCGACCAGGCTCTGATCTGTCACGATTTTGGAGTGCGAAGGCACCCGAGTCACAACTCTAGCGAGGGAATAAGAACTAAAGGCCCAACAGCAAACGGGCACAGGCAGAATAGAACCCAATGGTCCTGGGGTTCCGTTCAGGGGGCAAGCTCGTGATCAAGCCCTTGAAGATAGTTTCAGGCACAAGTCTTCAAAGTCCTTTCTGGTCTTTTTCTCTTCGTCCTCAGAAAGGCACCACTGCAGGTTTCTGTCTCCTCAGCTTCTCTTTGTCCTTCTAATCGGGCAGAGGTTCGTCATGGTCAAAACTGGATCTAATTTCTTAGGAGCAGGGCTCCTGCCTTTATACTCGGTTTCTTTTGTCTTGGCAGGCCAGGAGTACTCTGTTGACAGGACGCTGCCGTCTTCTTCCAGGGTGCAGGGCAGGGACATCAGATGCTCCGCAGGAGGTGGAGCCAGCATTGTGGTGGTGGAGCACAACCCTATTCAGAGTCAAGGACTACTCCGCCCACCCATCCTGGTGTAAGCACTCTATTCACCACCTGGTCACCCCGACTGTCCCCGGGAATTCCTCAGCCCTGTCACTCACACAAACCCAGTCAGCAGATACACATCCTGGCAGAGGCGGGCTGAAATAGTCAGGCGAGCAAATGCTAACTTTCTAAAAGTAGCAATTGCAAACACAGTATATTAAAATAAACCTTGCTAAAGGAAGTATTTTATTATTCTGAGTTCAGGCATACCAAACTCGACATGCCACCGTGTTCCCTGAGCCGGCCGGGACTATAGCGTGTAATAGTTCCAGCCGCTCACCTTGGCCTAAGAGCACAGGCAGCCCTTCAATAGTGAAGAACGAAAAAGGGCGGTAATTCACTACAAGGACATGCCACACACACCAGGGCTTGTCCTACCTTACGCTTACAATGCACCCTGCCGATGGGCCTACCTTAGGGTTGACTGATATGAAGGTTAGGAAAGGTTTAGGACTGGCAAGTGTGGGCACTTGCACAGTCAGTGGGACAGTACCAGACTGTACGCAGGGTCTGCAATGGCGGACCCGAGACATCTTTTACAAGGCTGCTTCTGTGGGTGGCGCAACCAGCGCTGCAGGCCCACTAGCGACATTTGTATCCACAAGCCCCGGCAATCCTGGTGTACATTACTGGGGACTGACAGTAAACCAAATAAGCCAATCATGGAAATCAATTACGGATACACTTTATATAGGGAGCACTTGCACTGCGGCACGGGTTGGCCGTGGAGCAGTGCAGTGAGCATCGAACACCAGCAAAAACATCTGAGGCACATCAGCAAAAAGTGGATGGGAGACTCACGCCAAGGTGCCAGGTCTAACACGTGTCCCCTCCAGCTGAAAGGTGAGGAGAACTACCCTTCCCCAGGGAGTTCCTCATCACTAAGGCGGAAAAATCTGGACAGACCATTGGCGTGGTCTATGCCAGGGTGGTGTTCCACCGTAAAGTCCATACCCTGTAGGGAGAAGGACCACTTCAAAAGTTTCAGGTTCTCACCCCTCATCTGCATCAACCATCTGAGGGGCCTGTGGTCTGTCTGAACATTGAAGTGAGACCCAAACAAGTAGGGTCTTAACTTCTTCAAGGCCCAGACCAATGCAAAAGCTTCTCTCTCAATCACACTCCACCTACGCTCCCGTGGAAGTAACCTCCGACTGATGAAGGCTACAGGGTGTTCCCAGCCCTTCTCAGTCATTTGTGAAAGGACAGCCCCTACCACATGCTCTGAAGCGTCTGTCTGCACTAGGAACTCTTTGGAGAAATCAGGAGCCAGGAGCACGGGCACCGTGCACATGGCCGCTTTCAGGGTGTTGAATGCTTCCTGACAGGCGTCAGTCCAGATCACTTTCCGAGGCTACTTCTTCGAAGTCAGCTCTGTCAAGGGGGCAACGATGCTGCCAAACCCCTTGACAAACCTCCTGTAGTACCTGGTGAGTCCGAGGAAGGCCCTCACCTCCGTTTGGGTTTTGGGGGGTTCCCAATTCAGGATGGTATCAATCTTGGGCTGAAGGGGCGCCACCTGGCCGCTCCCAACTTGGTGTCCCAAGTACACCACGGAACCCTTCCCGAGGGTGTCGCAAGTGTTCTTCCCAGGTGCCGCTGAACACTGCGATGTCGTCAAGGTAGGCGGCACTGAACGCGTCTAGCCCAACCAACACCCGGTTGACCAACCTCTGGAAGGTGGCAGGAGCGTTCTTCATCCCAAATGGCATAACCCGGAACTGGAAATGCCCGTCTGGGGTTGAGAACGCTGACCTCTCTTTAGCCCCGTCAGTTAAGGCGATCTGCCAGTATCCAGATGTTAAGTCAAACGTGCTGAGATACCGAGCAGCCCCCAACCGATCGATGAGCTCATCAGCTCTGGGGATGGGGTGCGCGTCGGTCTTCGTGACCGAATTGAGTCCTCGATAGTCCACACAGAACCGGAGTTCGGGTGTGGCTCCCGGCACTGCAGCCTTCGGGACCAAGACCACTGGGCTGGCCCAAGGACTGCTGGAGGACTCAATCACCCCCAGAGCAAACATCTTCGAGACTTCCTCCTTGATGCAGGCTGTTACCCTGTCAGTCACGCGGTAAGCCTTGTGCTTCACCGGCAAACTGTCTCCCGTGTCCACATCATGGACGCACCAATCTGTGACACCGGGAACCAGGGAGAACAGATCAGGAAACTGCCCCAGCAGCTGGCGGCAGTCATTCTGTTGTTCCGGGGTCAGGGAGGGTGAGTGGTTAACTCCATTGACTGACCCATCTTTCTCAGAGGCTACCAAGAGGTCCGGAAGAGGTTCAGTCTCCTCCTCTATTCCCTCATCGGTTGCCAAGAGCATGCCCACTTCGGACCTCTCCAAGTGGGGCTTAAGGCGGTTAACATGTAGGACCCTCAAAGGGTTCCTGGGAGTTTGCAAGTTCACCAGGTAGGTGACAGGACTCTTGCGCTCCACAACCTCAACTGGACCTGTCCACTTATCCTGAAGTGCACAAGGCTCCACTGGGGCCAAGACCCACAACTTTTGTCCAGGTTGAAGCTCTACCAGAGTGGCACTCTGGTCGTACCACCGCTTCATCTCTTCCTGGCTGGCTTCCAGATTTGCCTCAGCGAGTTGTCTGAATAGCCTGGTCTGCTTTCGGAAGGCCAGCATGTAACTTTATACATTCTGGGGAGGTTTCCTGGGAGATTGCTCCCAGCCTTCCCTAACCAGACTCAGAGGTCCTCGGACCGGGTGACCGTACAAAAGCTCAAAGGGACTGAACCCGTGCGACTTCTGTGGCACCTCTTGGTATGCAAAGAGTAGGCATGGTAAGAGGACGTCCCACTTACACCTCATTGGTCCTTCTAGGCCCATGATCATGCCTTTCAGGGTCCAGTTGAATCTCTCAACCAACCCGTTTCCTTGGGGGTGGTAAGGGGTGGTGAACTTGTAGGTTACACCACACTCTTGCCAAAGGGGCTTCATATATTTTGATATGAAATTGGTACCCCGGTCACACACTACCTCTAGAGGGAATCCCACTCGTGAGAAAATTCCCATCAGCGCTCGTCCCACCACGGGGCTGTCACTGTCCTCAGAGGGATGGCTTCCGGGTACCGGGTGGCATGGTCCACCAAGACCAGGATAAACCTGTTGCCCATGGCTGTCTTGGGGTCCAGAGGCCCCACAATGTCAATTCCCACTCGCTGGAATGGGGTACTGACGACGGGGAATGGCTGGAGGGGAGCCTTGTTCTTCCCTAAAAACTTACCACTTGCCTGGCAAGTTTGGCAAGTCCTACAATACGCATCTGATCTTCTGTGCATTTGGGGCCAATAGAAGTGGGTAACAAGCCTGTCATAGGTCTTGTCCATCCCCAAATGTCCTGCTAATGGTACATCGTGAGCCAGCCCCAGTAGAAAGGCTCTGAACTTCTGGGGTACCTCCACACACGGGCTGACCCAGGTTCAGCAGCCTTAGGCTCTGAATACAGGAGATCGTTCTCCCAGTATATCAAGTGTTTTCCGGACTGAACACCATTGGCCTGGTCTGCAGCTTGCTGCCACATACCCGCGAGAGAAGGGCACTCTCTTTGCTCCTTGCAGAATTCCTTCCTGGAGGGACCTCCTTCTTGCTGCCAATGGGTCAGCTCAGGCAGGTCTCCCAGTTTGGCAATCTGTTCCCCGGTAGGCTCCAGGGCATCCCCCTCGAGGTCTGCTTCCTCCTGGGCCATGGGAACAGTGGGGGCCAGCTGTTCGTACCCCCTGTGCCTTCTCTCTAAGGAGGGTTCCTGGGCCTCTCCTTCAGGCTCCAAGACTCATTCAACACCCCTACTGGCTGCCATGGACCTGGTAGTCACGCATGCCCAGTCGGGTAGACCCACCATCAGCAGATGAGTCGTTTTCTCCACCTTTCCCCAAGAGGAGTTCTCCAAATCGTTCCCTAGCAGACAATCTACAGGCATGTAGGTCCTCACAACGACTTGCAGAGTACCAGAGACCCCCCCACTCAAAGGGAACCTGAGCCATCGGACACTGCCTCTCAGAATTGTCAGCATTGACAACCCTACAGTAGGCGTGCAGTACCACCTGCTCCTGAGACACCAAGTGCTGCCGGACGGCAGTCACACTGGCTCCTGTGTCTCGAAGAGCCTCCACCTTCTTACCGTTGATGGTCACTTCCTGCCCATATTGTTTTGTGTTACTGGGGAGGTAGTTCTCGGGAACCATCTCACTGTCTCCTAGCGAGACTAGGGTCATCTGTACGGGATCCCCACCCTCTGGGACTGTTACTTCTCCCCCAAAATTAACGCTAGCTATTTGCCAGGGGGAGCACCAGTGGGTGCGGGTTTTCCCTATAAGCAACACTTAGGATCAGTGGCAATGTGACCGTGGTTGCCACACCTAAAACAGGTGATGGGCCCTCTTTGAACAGGTTAACCTGTCGGGCCCTGTTTTGCTTCGGGGGTGGAGGAGGCTGAGAACCTTTCCCTTGGTTCCCTTGGGAATCACTTTGGGGCCTTTTTGGAACCCTTTCTGTTTTCCCCTGTCCCCCCCATTCTTCTGCTGGGGACCCTGCCCACCTTTGGCTGAGTCTCCCACTGGACCCTGGTGGACCCTGGTGCTGAGCCAGCGGTCCGCTTCCTCAGCAAGCTTCCTCGGGTTGGACAGCTTGCTATCGATCAGGTGCTGGCGTAGCTCAGGAAAACAATTAGCTGACAAGTGCTCCCATGCTACTAAATCAAGCAGCCCTTGAAAATCATCCACTTTGCTACCCTTCACCCAACCATCCAGTGCTCTGCAGAAAAAGGTCACATACTCCACATACGTACTCCCAGGAATCTTGGTAAAACCCCTAAACCTCTGTCGGTACACCTCCAGGGTTAACCCAATCCTGGTCATTAAGGCATCTTTCATGTGGGGGTAGGAATTATATACTTCGGAAGGGAGATCTAGCAGGGTGTCCCGCCCCTCAGTCAGGAACTGCCCCCACAACCCCGCTCCCCAATCCTTTTCAGGGGTCCGGTGGGAGGACATGGCTACCTCGTAAGCCCGAAACCACTGCCCTATGTCATCCTCCTTAAAGTATTCCTTCACCACATCTTTCGGTATGTAGACCCTTGACTCTACCTGCACTGGAGTTGTGCTACCACCAGGAGCTGTGTCCAAATTCTTTGAGTCACATCTCATGCTCTAGCTGGAGTCTCTTCTCCTCCATCGCCATCTGTCCGGGTAATCTTGCCATCTCAACTTCATGCGCCCTGGTCGCTGCCCTGCTGTCTGCCAGCTCCTCTGGTGACAGGCCTCCATGCACCTCAACAAGGCTATCTGGTGGATCTACCACCAGCGGATTCTCTGGATCTCTCGATTCTTTCCAGGCGCTCAGTGCCTTGATGATTTGGGCTTTGTTTTTGCACCCGGTTTGGGCGACTCTGAACTTCTGGCAGAAATTTTTCAGCTGCTCCACTTTGTAATTTTCAAGCCCTTCCCAGTCGATGTCATCTAGTCCAGAGATGACAGAGGGTGCTCTCTCGGGTAGTGAACCAGGCATGGTTTGACGATACGAGATCTGTCGGCAAGATAATAAATCAGTGGCTTCGTTATAGGTCTGCTCTCACTATGTGGTGATCAGTAATTTACAGTACATAAATCATAAATGCAAATTCGGAATCCTCACCGTTGCCTCCAATGTTAGAATCGGGGTCTCTGGTTGGCACAGGTATGCACTTGTGACAAACAGGGACCCTCTCCTCTAGTCAGGGTAAGAGAACTACTCCTTTAGAAATAACCTTTGCTCACCCTCTAGGTAGTGTGGCGCGAGCAGACAAGGCCAATCTTCAGGGTGGTAGTTGTTAAGCATTTATGATCACATACAGGAAACCCACTGACCCACCAAAAATGGACACCAGTCGTAGGATTGTATCAAAAATACATAGACTTTATGTAGAAATATATGCAGAATTATCACAAGACCATATAATGTTTAGCGAATGAGGGCCACCAGATTTAAATAGGCAATTGTTCTTAAGTGTTCTTGGTTAGCAAGGTACGATGACAGGGAAAACAAATGTTGTGGACCCTGGATCCGATGCAAACTCGGGATAGAGTTCCAATGTACCTTGCGATGAGTGTCCGAGGCGTTTCAGGCGCAGCTACTGGTGAGGGCGGACCCTGGACGAGGCCAACGGTTCTCCAAGGGATCTATCCGGCTCGGAGCCCCCTCGAGGTGCGAGGCGGGCGAGCGGGACGGTGTGGAGGGTTGTGGTGATCCGGGATCTGATGCAGCTCACGAGGCGAGGCGACGTTCAGGCCTGCGGGCGTACTACTTCTTAGCACACCAGTTCGTACCTGTGGATCTGTGTGGGGCGTCGCGTTCTCGGGCAGACGGGTGCAGCACCCGACCTTCGGTACCACAGTACAGAAGGCCTTCTTGAGGTGCGGCACGGCCTTGGTATGCAGGAGGGCAAAGCGAGACAGTCGAGCACGTTAAGACATACGGATCGTCCGAGGCTATCAGATGCGCTCCGTGCAGATTCCGGCGAGAGAAGATGAGAGGCACACAGCGTGCTCCGTAGCAGGCGAGGTGACAGGAGAGCGGGCGGCCCGGCACTGAAGCGGATAGCTACTCAAGCTTGAGTGGGGCTCTCTGCAGAGGCGTGACCAGGCTCCGAGCTGTCACGACCTTGGAGGGCGAAGGCACCTGAGTCACAACTCTGGCGAGGGAATAAGAACTAAAGGCCCAACAGCAAACGAGCACAGGGAGAATAGAACCCAATTGTCCTGGGGTTCCATTCAGGGGGCAAGCTCGTGATCAAGCCCTTGGAGATAGTTTCAGGCACAAGTCTTCAAAGTCCTTTCTGGTCTTTTCTTCTCCGTCCTCAGCAAGGCACCACTGCAGGTTTCCTTCTCCTCAGCTTCTCTTGGTCCTTCTAGTCGGGCAGAGGTTTGTCGTGGTCAAAACTGGATCTAATTTCTTAGGAGCAGGGCTCCTACCTTTATACTCGGTTTCTTTTGTCTTGGCAGGCCGGGGGCCTGAGCCTGGTTCAACCCGGTTTTGGAGTAGGATGTTGACAGGACGCTGCCGTCTTCTTTCAGGGTGCAGGGCAGGGACATCAGACGCTCCGCAGGAGGTGGAGCCAGCATTGTGGTGGTGGAGCACAACCCTATTCAGAGTCAAGGACTACTCCGCCCACCCATCCTGGTGTAAGCACTCTATTCACCACCTGGTCACCCCGACTGTCCTCAGGAATTCCCCAGCCCTGTCACTCACACAAACCCAGACAGCAGATTCACATCCTGGCAGAGGCGGGCTGAAATAGCCAGGCGAGCAAATGCTAAATTTCTAAAAGTAGCAGTTGCAAACACAGGATATTAAAATAAACCTTGATAAAGGAAGTATTTTATTATTCTGAGTTCAGGCATACCAAACTCGACATGCCACCATGTTCCCTGAGCTGGCCGGGACTATAGCGTGTAATAGTTCCAGCCGCTCACCTTGGCCTAAGAGAACAGGCAGCCCTTCAATAGTGAAGAACAAAAAAGGGTGGTAATTCACTACTAGGACATGCTACACACACCAGGGCTTGTCCTACCTTATGCTTACAATGCACCCTGCCCGTGGGCCTACCATAGGGGTGACTGATATGAAGGTTAGGGAAGGTTTAGGGACTAGCAAGTGTGGGCACTTGCACAGTCAGCGGGACAGTACCGGACAGTACGCAGGGTCTGCAATGGCGGACCTGAGACATCTTTTACGAGGCCGCTTCGGTGGGTGGCGCAACCAGCGCTGCAGGCCCACTAGCGACATTTGTATTCACAAGCCCCGGCACTCCTGGTGCACGCTACAGGGAATTGACAGTAAACCAAATAAGCCAATCATGGAAATCAATTACGGATACACTTTATATAGGGAGCACTTGCACTGCGGCACGGGTAGGCCATGGCGCAGTGCCCTGAGCATCGAACACCAGCAAAAACATATGAGGCACATCAGCAAAAAGTGGAAGGGAGACTCACGCCAAGGTGCCAGGTCTAACACATTCCTATTACCGACAGCCTCTGAGGAAGAAATTCGAAACATGTTAGGAAGAGGTGAATCGGCTGTGAAAGAAATCGGCTGGCCGGCGTTCTCCGTATCTAATAAAGGAGTTTAAACTTGGAACTCTGTGTTGTCTTTTCGAGTGCCTCTCAATTTTGGGACACAATCCGGAGCTTTGATTTTTGGGTGGCAGTCCAGCCACAGAGAGAGCACCACCCCAGGAACAAAGGGGGCCACGGAGGATTGTATCTACCATCTCTCACATGTGGAGCCACGACACAGGATGTAGGGGAAACCTGCCCGCTGAGAGCCATCTGCGGGTTTGAAATGTGTCAGCAGAACATTAGAAGTACTTTAAAGGGATCGCATTTCCCAACTGGACACCAACTCCCATGAGTACTTGCGCAGCATCATCATGAACAGCCCATCTGAGGGCGCACAATCACATGTACTTAAGAGGCGGGGAAAAGAATGTGTTTCATACCTTTTACCGACAGCTTCTGAGGAAGAAATTCGAAACGCGTCAGGCAGCGGTGAATTGGCTGTGAAAGAAATCGACTGGTCGGTGTTCTCCGTACCTAATAAAGGAGTTTAGGCTTGCAAATCTGTGTTGTCTTATCGAGTGCCTCTCAATTTTGGGACACAAGCAGGAGCTTTGATTTTTGGGTGGCAATCTAGCCACCGAGAGATCACCACCCCAGGAACAAAGGGGCCCATGGGGGATTGTATCTACCATCTCTCACATTTGGAGCGGCGACACAGGATTTAGGGTAAACCTGCCTGCTGAGACCCATCTGCGGGTTTGAAATGTGTTAGCAGAACATTAAAAGCACTTCAAAGGGAACGCATTTCCCAACTGGACTCCAACTCCCATAAGTACTTGTGCAGCATCATCATGAACAGCCCATCTGAAGGTGTGCAATCACATGTACTTAAGAGGCGGAGACCAGACTGTGTTTCAATCCTTTTACCGACAGCCTCTGAAGAAGAAATTCGAAAACGCGTCAGGCAGCGGTGAATTGGCTGTGAAAGAAATTGGCTGGCCGGCGTTCTCCATACCTAATAAAGGAGTTTAAGCTTGGTACTCCGTGTTGTCGTTTTGAGTGCCTCTCAATTTTGGGACACAAGCAGGAGCTTTGATTTTTGGGTGGCAGTCCAGCCAACGAGAGAGCACCATCCCAGGAACAAAGGGGGCCACGGGGGATTGTATCTACCATCTCTCACATGTGGAGCGGCGACAGAGGATTTAGGGGAAACCTGCCCGCTGAGACCCATCTGCGGGTTTGGAATGTGTCAGCAGAACATTAGAAGCAATTCAAAGGGAATGCATTTCCCAACTGGACTCCAACTCCAATAAGTACTTGCGCAGCATGATCATGAACAGCCCATCTGAGGGCACGCAATCACATGTACTTAAGAGGCGGGGACCAGACTGTGTTTCATTCCTTTTACCGACAGCCTCTGAGGAAGAAATTCGAAATGCGTCAGGAAGAGATGAATTGACTGTGAAAGAAATCGGTTGGCCAGCGTTCTCCGTACCTAATAAAGGAGTTTAAACTTGGAACTCTGTGTTGTCCTTTCGAGTGCCTCTCAATTTTGGGACATAAGACGGAGCTTTGATTTTTGGGTGGCATTCCAGCCTTCAAGAGAGCACCACCACAGAAACAAAGGGGGCCACGGGGGATTGTATCTACCATTTCTCACATGTGGAGCGGCAACCCAGGATTTAGGGGAAACCTGCCTGCTGAGACCCATCTGCGGGTTTGAAATGTGTCGACTGATCATTAGAAGCACTTCAAAGGGAACGCATTTCCCAACTGGACTCCAACTCCCATAATTGCTTGTGCAGCATCATCATGAACAGCCCATCTGAGGGCGTGCAATCACATGTACTTAAGAGGCGGGGACCAGACTGTGTTTCATTCCTTTTACCGACAGCCTCTGAGGAAGAAATTAGAAACGCGTCCGGCAGCGGTGAATTGGCTGCAAAAGAAATCGTCTGGTCGGGGTTCTCCGTACCTAATAAAGGAGTTTAGGCTTGCAACTCTGCGTTGTCTTATCGAGTGCCTCTCAATTTTGGAACACAAGCAGGAGCTTAGATTTTTGGGTGGCAAGCCAGCCACTGAGAGAGCACCACCCCAGGAACAAAGGGGGCCACGGGGATTGTATCTACCATCTCTCACATGTGGAGCGGCGACACAGGATTTAGGGGAAACCTGCCCGCTGAGACCCATCTGCGGGTTTGAAATGTGTCTGCAGAACATTAAAAGCACTTCAAAGGGAACGCATTTCCCAACTGGACTTCAACTCCCATAAGTACTTGCGCAGCCTCATCATGAACAGCCCATCTGAGGGTGCTCAATCACATGTACTTAAGAGACGGGGACCAGACTGTGTTTCATTCCTTTTACCGACAGCCTCTGACGAAGAAATTCGAAACGCGTCAATCAGCGGTGAATTGGCTGTGAAAGAAATCGGCTGGCCGGCATTCTGCGCACATAATAAAGGAGTTTAAGCTTGGAACTCCGTGTTATCTTCTTGAGTGCCTCTCAATTTTGGGACACTAGTAGGAGCTTTGATTTTTAGGTGGCAGTCCAGCCACTGAGAGAGCACCACCCCAGGAACAAAGGGGGGCACGGGGGATTGTATCTACCATCTCTCACATGTGGAGCGGCGACACAGGATTTAGTGGAAACCTGCCCGCTGAGACCCATCTGCGGGTTTGAAATGTGTCAGCAGAACATTAGAAGCACTTCAAAGGGAACGCATTTCGCAACTGGACTCCAACTTCCATAATTACTTGGGCAGCATCATCATGAACAGCCCATCTAAGGGAGCGCAATCACATGTACTTAAGAGGCGGGACCAGACTGTGTTTCATTTCTTTTACCGACAGCCTCTGAGGAAGAAAGTCGTAACACGCCAGGCAGAGGTGAATTGGCTGTGAAAGAAATCGGCTGGCCGGCGTTCTCTGTACCTAATAAAGGAATTTAAGCTTGGAACTCTGTATTGTCTTTTCGAGACCCTCTCAATTTTGGTAACCAAGCAAGAGCTTTGATTTTTGCGTGGCAGTCCAGCCACCGAGAGAGCACCACCCCAGGAACAAAGGGGGCCATGGGGGATTGTATCTACCATCTCTCACATGTAGAGCGGCGACACAGGATTTAGGGTAAACCTGCCTGCTGAGACCCATCTGCGGGTTTGAAATGTGTCAGCAGAACATTTAAAGCACTTCAAAGGGAACGCATTTCCCAACTGGACTCCAACTTCCATAACTACTTGCGCAGCATCATCATGAACAGCCCATCTGAGGGCACTCAATCACATGTACTTAAGAGGCGGGGACCAGACAGTGTTTCATTTCTTTTACCGACAGCCTCTGAGGAAGAAATTCGAAACACGTCAGGCATCAGTGAATTGTCTGTGAAAGAAATCAGCTGGCCGGCGTTCTCCGTACCTAATAAAGGAGTTTAACCTTGGAACTCCGTTTTGTCTTTTTGAGTGCCTCTCATTTTTGGGACACAAGCAGGAGCTTTGATATAGATATAGATATAGATATAGATAGATACATATATATACTCAAAAACAAAGGTAAGGGGATGTTATAGTTAGCTCAGGTGCCAAGACCTTAACTTATTTTGTAGTGTAGTTCCTATATTCCCAATAGGTCTTCTCATTGGAATAATATATACTATAGATGTGACGTCGGACTTAGGTCGACTAGGTCTCTATCGATTATATTAAACTTCATTGTGAGTGCCAGCTAGCTCAGAGGTCACTAGAAACTTTCTCGAATAAACAAGAAGGGATTAGTTTCTGACAACCGCATAAACATGACAACTTTGTTTCCCCAAGATAAAACGTATCTTCAGAGTTGTGGAAACAATAGATAGATATTTCACCCCAGTCAAACGTGGATGCTTCGTTTCATCAGAGGTGCAGAGAAATAGAGATTCAGGCGTTTTCAATAAAAAGTATTTATTGAACAGTCTTCTTTCTCATGCAGAAGAAATGAACTGCTACAATCGTATTACTGGCTGCAAAGTATAATACGTACAGCAAGAAGAGTATTATAAAATAATACTGTAAAAGCATGGTATGGTTTCTAAGCCATAAAATACATACATAAATAACAATGACTAAAAGTACTCAACTGGTGCTTCTAAAATACGCCTACACCAATGTACCTAACCTAGGTCTAGTACGAGAGAAGAAGTTAGGGGCATATTATCAAGGGGGTTTATCTCCGCTTTTTTGGCTTTAAAAGCCAAGAAAGCGGAGATAAAATTATCTCCCTATTACCTAGCTGTCGCTAACACCAGTTAGCGACAGCTAGTAGGAGATAGCGACCATCTTGGGCCCCACTTTGCATGTCAGTGATATTTATCACTAATGACATGCAAAGTGGGCGGGCCAAGATGTTAGCGACTGAAAACAGTCTCTAACATCGCTATCTCCTATTACCAACTTTTGGAGATATTCACGCTAAGCGCGAATATCTCCAAAAGCTAACACCTGCCCTGAGCAGTTCTTAGCCATGTTATCCAATGGGAGGTGGATAACATGGCTAAGAGCATTAGCTCGGTAATGCATGAATATCGCTGACTTTTCAGCGATATTCAAGCTTTGCGGCGATTTTTATCGCATTTGCATTAAACCTTGGTAATACCAAGGTTTATTTGCGGTAAAAATCGCCGCAGCTCAGCGGTAAATTTTTGTCTCTAACCAAGCAATAGCAATAATTATCGCTATTGCTTGGTAATATGCCCCTAAGTGAGGTGTAGCGTAGGTTTAGTATTCTTTGCCAATAATCTATTCAAGATTTCTCTTAGGGTCTAATCAGCTCCGTACCTTGGTTTAAAATGAAGAAGGTCTGGTATCTCTCTGTCTTGGGACTCAATTTCCCAACACCCCCCGCAAGGGGATCTTGGAAACACTGGAGCTGGATTTCTCGGCAAGAGAAAAGACAGCGTCTCTCTCAGTTCGTCTGCTGGAGGGTCAGCTTCCTTCGGCACTTGCTGTAGCGAGCTTCGTCGGGCAAGTAGATAGTTGAACTGCTCCAAACCACTGTGTGTTTGCTAGGGCAAGTGTGGGCATATTTATACTTTGAAGGTGCCGAGTTTGAGGTAAAGTTGGACATAATAACGTCATTAAAGAATGGCAATTCTTTGAAAACTCCATGAGTTCTTGGACAAATCGGTATTCAAGCAAGGGGAAGTCGCTGACTGCTGAAGCTGAGTTTTCCAAGAAATCTTTGTGGCTTTTCAGAACTAGTGGAAGTGTTCATGCCTGTATTTGGACTGCATGGGCTATGTCTAAATATGGTTATGATTTCTATGTCTATATTACGGCAAGGTGATTTATACCTATTTAGGGGCATGAATCTGGAAAATTACACTATGGTCCTAAAATGCTATACAACAATAAAAAAAAATACGAATTCACCGAAAAAAGCAATGGTTAAAGAGACACTATAGGTAGGGGCTGGAATGAGACACAAGTTAATGTTAAAAAATAGCCACAAAACACTAACATTTGCCAGTTTTAGCTTAGTGAACTAACTATGACTTGTACACCGTAATGGAAAGCTGATAACCACACATATTACATCACTCATGTTTGGTATTATTAACAACATGTACAAAGATCTAATGTCATGCCAATCATGTATAGGAGGACTGCACATGTGATCATTGAGCAGAACAGATACACCTGCCACTCAATGAATAATGTGATTTCTGACTAACAATAAGATGCTATATCACTAACCAAGATGCATGTAAGAAAAATATAGCTGTCAACTCTATTAGACCTCTAACCGAGGTCAATAGCAGTCCCCAAGCAACAGCTCCCACTGCCCTTGGTTTGATCCATTCCTGTCGCACTAAGCCCAGCTACACAAGTGGGGCAGCATTTTTATAGGCATAGGTGAGCAATGCGGGGTGGTAGGAGTTTTGTGGATTCTTGTGGTTTCCGAAAGTTCTCATCACAGAAATGTAAGGAAAATGCATGATTTTTAGGCAAAGTTTGAAGTTTGCAGGGCATTGTGGGTAAAACAACCATATGAGATCCATGCAGGTCACCCCATCCTGGGTTTCTCAAGGTGTATAGTTTTCAGAAATGTACAGCTTTGCTAGGTTTCCCTGGGTGCTGGCTGAGCTAGGGCTCAAAATCCACAGCTGCCCTTTTAAAAAAAAAAAACAGGTCAGTTTTGAGTGGAAAAATATGATGTATCCATGTTGCAGTTTGGGCATTTACTGTCATGGGCACTTGGGCTTCGTCACAAAAGTGAGATACAATTTTTTCAGAAGACTTAGGGGAATGCTGGGTGGAGGGAAGTTTATGGCTCCCCACAGATTCAAGAGCTTTCCATCACAGAAATGTGAGGAAAATATGTTTTTTCTGTCAATATTTGAGGTTTGCAAGGGATTCTGGTGAGAGCCTTGCAAGTCACCCCATCCTGGATTTCCCTAGGTATCTAGTTTTCAGAAATGTACAGGTTTGCTAGGTTTCTTTGATGATGGCTGAGCTAGGGCCTAATCTACAACTACGCACATTGCAAAAAAGGAGTCAGTTTTCAGTGGAAAAATGTGATGTGCCCATGTCACATTTTAGGCCTTTGCTGTCACAGGTACTAGCCCTACCTACACAAGGGTGGCACCATTAGTATCTTGAGACTTAAGGGAACACAGAATATTAGAAAAGGTGTTATTACCAATTGTATTTCTCTGAATATGTGCCTTCCAAATGTAAGCTAGTGTGTAAGAAAAGAAATGTTGATAAATATTCTCTAATTCACATGCTAATATAGGTTCCCACAAATTCAGAGATGTGCAAAAAACAACTGCGTCTAAACTCCATATCCTGTGCCCATTTCTGAAATACATAGGTTTCCTTGATACCAATTTTCACTCTTCATATTTTACCATATGAATTGCTCTATACCTGGCACACAGTGAAAAATCATTTGAAGGTACAGCTGAGTTATTGGCTCTAGGTACCTTGAGTTTTTCGAAAACCTACAAACCATATATATACTCACATCCAGAAGGGCCTAGCAGATGTAATGGTATATTGCTTTTGTAAATCAGCCATCATGACAAGAAGTTACAAATGAAAATGTTGTCACTAATGACCTTTTGTTCCTACTAATTTCTAATAATCTTTTACTTCAACACTTAGGGGCCCATTAGGATATCTGGCGGATCGCCACCACCGGCGATGGCGATGCGCCCGTCAAATATCCTTTTTCATAATAGTATAGCAAGGGGCACCGCGGTGGAAGGAAAGACCGTCCGCCACTTTTCTGGAGGTCGGATTGCCGAAAAAAAGTAGACACATTCTTCTGCAGCACTTTTTCCCATCTGTCCCCGAAAAAACAAAGTTTAGCTTCATTATGGTTAATTTATCTCTACCCTCCAGGAGAATTCACAAACCCTGGGTACCTTTAGAATCTCCTGGATTTTGGATAAAAAGGACACACATTTGGCATTGTTAGACCTGGTACGATTGGCGTGAGTCTCCCTTCCATTTTTCACTGATTGCCTTCTCTGTTTTTGTTATGTTTTTGCTGGTTAGATGCTTTGGGCACTGTGCCACTGCTATTCAGTGCCACAGTGCAAGTGCTTCCTATGTTAAGTTGATGTAATGGATTAGTGACTCCATGATTGGCTTATTTGATTTACTTGTCAGACCCTAGTACAATGCACCATGTGTGCCCAAGGTCTGTAGATCAAATGCTGCTTGTGGGCTTGCCAAAAAACACAAGGGTGGCTGGGCCCAAGGGGAAGGAGGGTAGGCAGGGCCACACAATATGAAATAGAAATGTTTGCCTATGCCTCCAAACTACTTCAAGTACACACTAGTTCATGTACAAGTAAACCACAACTTGCGATAACACGTCGCCCTTCTCCTTACCCTCACAGATATTTAAAAAACTGCTCTCTGTGTGGAGAAACGCGGTCGTAAAATCGGAACCCCCACTGAGGTCACCGCGGATCGGTGTCCAAGTAAGTGTATTATTTTAGGTACTAAAATTGACACGCGATCAGCGTGGTAGCGAGTGAGCAGGGTACTAAGTCGCACTCTGTCACCTTGTTTCAGAAAAATAGAAGAACTTCACCCCATGTGGTGAAGACGTGGCTTAGCTTCCAGGAGTAACGCAGGTAAATGAGCGATAATGGCTCTTAAGCATTTCCTCCCCGTGTACTTTGCAAGTACTTATTCATCCCATTACTCTGTTGCAGCGTAGGCCAGCAAGCCTAGACGACATTTTCCACTAAAACAAGACTGACTGTGGGCAGGATTTACACAAGGTATGAATTGTATGGTAATTGCACTGACCTGAGAGTAGTGGCTAGAGGACTCGCTAGATAGTAAACACTTTGCTTTGTTTCTTATCTCAAACAGTTCCCATGGACTAGATTCAGACTGCCCTGACGAGAATTCTGCAAGTCGCTAATCAGGATTCGAAACGCGTCGGCACCCCCCTTTTTTTCTTGTTTGGCCAGTTGGCCATTGTTACTTTTTGCAGAAATGGGCAATGCTCCTGAAATTTAATTGATTAGCTCCTGTTCAGGCCGTGGGAGTTAAACTGTTGAAAACGTTGTGTTCTATGTTCTCCCCATGTTCCTAATTGTTTGTAAGAGTCCCTGTTTCACAAATGTATAAAGTTTTGTGGTCCATGTATTCATGGTAATGTTTTTTACGTCAAAAAGTCACTGTTGTTCTAATTGTTCACCACATATTTGGTTTATTGCACATTTGTATTAAGTGTTTTGAAATTACATATGGCTAAGACATGAGGTTGATAGTGGTCTTAGTTCTGTCTTTTGCGAATTTTTCTTCTGTAAACTGAGTACAAAATTGAAAACATAAATTGTTTTTTGTAAACTAACAAGTTGTGGTTTACTTGTACATGAACTAGTGTGTACTTGAACTTGTGGGCTTGCAGCACTAATTGTGCCACCCACAGAAGCAGCTTGTTAAGTGTGTCTCAGGCCTGCCATTGAAGAGCCTGTGTGCAGTCTAGTACTGCCATGTCGACTTGGCAAGTGCACCCACTTGCCAGTCCCTAAACCTTCCCTTTTCTACATATCAGACACCCATAAGGTAGGCCCTAGGGCAGGGTGCATTGTATGTAAAAGGTAGGCCATGCCCTGATTTGTGTGGCATGACCTGAAACTGAATTACAGCCTATTTTGTTTTTCACTATTGCAAGGCTACCTGTCCCCATATGCCAGAAAGGGCAGTTTGATGATAACATCTTATAATTCTAACTAACCCAGGGAACATTGTAGAAATTCGAGTTTAGTATGCCTGAACTCAGAATGATAAAATACATATTTTAGTAAAGTTGGTTTTAACATTTTTTGTTTGAAAATACCACTTTTAAAAAGTGGGTATTTTCTTACCTAACCATCCAGCCTGCCTCTGCTAGCTTGTGTATTGCAGGTCTGGTTTTGGGTGACAGGGCCTGGGAGGCTCCTGGAGGCAGGGTGAGCCAGCACAGGGCTGAATAGACCTGTCTGCATGTAGAGTGGTGGAAGGAGTAGCATGTGGACCTGAATAGGACTGTGCCTGCCTTCCACAATGTTGGCTCCACCTCCTGTGATGTGTCTGAGGACTCTGGCCCACACTGACAAAGGAAGAATGTGTGCACTGGCGGCAGAATGCACCCAGAACTGGTTTGGACTAGGTACAGGACCCTCTGCCTTCAGAGAACAAAGAGAATAGTAGTATAAATATGGGGACCCCGACCCCAAGACTATATATCACTTCTGGAACAACAAGACAAACCTTTGCCAAGGAGAAGAACCAAGGAAGCTGCATGAGTTTGTACTGCCCCTCTGCCAGGGTGGTATTTGCTGGGTTGGCCTGCAGTGGTGTCTTCATTGCCAAGGAAAGGAGAAAGAACTTTCATCATCTTGCAGAATATTTCCCCAAGGGCTTGAACTTGTGCTTGCCTCCTGCTGAAGTCTCAGGGCTACAAGACTTCACCACCAGCTCCCCTCTAAATTTCCTTGTTGGGAATTCTATCTGCAGAAGCCTACGTGTCGCTGGTAGCTGGAAGCGAGATTTACCGAGAAGAAGCATGTCGCCGTTGCAGCTGTTGCAGTCACATCGCCTGAGAAGCGTGCCACTGCCGCAGAGGCTGCTGCCGCATCACCAGAGAAGTGGGTCTTCGTCGCAGCTGTTTGCCATCACATCACCGGAGAAGCGTGTCACCACCACAAGGGTCGTTGTCACATCACCGGAGAAGTGTGTCGCAGGGCCTGTTGCGGCTCCAAAGTTACAGAGTTCACCACACAGCCGTCGGGCGTGCACGCATCATCTTCACGTTGTCACATCGCATCAAGGGTGCCATCTTATCGCATCACACCGGATTGTCGCATCGCATCCAGGTGCCGTCTTGCCGCATCGTAACAGGAACGCAGTACGAGAATAAACGCATCACCTCCACTCCGGTAAGGAACAGATGCACCCCGTACTCTGCGCAAGCATTGAGGCTTGACGCATCACCTCCCCCGAAGCAAGAAACAACGCATCACCCTCCCTGCAGACCTTTTGTTTGTTTAGCGTTACGCATCCATGAACTAAGTTACTTCTACCATCTTTAAGTCTATTTTGAGTACAGTATTGTGGATTTTTGTTGTTTGCGGTCTTGTGATAAGTCAATAAAATGAATACTTATTTTTATAAAATCTGTCTGGGTCCATCTGTAGTGTTTTCAAGTTTTACTGTCTGTGTTCACAAATGCTTAACACACTCCCTCTGAGATAAGCCTGTCTGCTCGTGACAAGCTACCAAGGGGATGAGCAGGGGTTATCCAGGAGTGTAATCCCCTTTCCCTGACTAGAAGCAAGGGTCCCTATTTGGTCAAAGGAACCTACCTCTGCCAACCTAGAGACCCCCATTTCTAACAGGCATGGATAGCTTATAGAGACACAATGTTATTAAGGCCTAAGTGTGAACTACGCCAAATAGCTGAAAAATGGCTTAGCACTGGAGGAAGGGCCTAGCAGCAAAAGGGTTAGAATTAATTTGTGTGGAGGCGAATTAGCAATGAGGAAGACATTCAAGACACAAGACACCTCAGATGATGAGGTATAGCCAGTAGATCCACAGGGAAGGCACCTTATGGATAGTAATGCAACTACTAAACAAGATATTCTCATGATAAAATCATTTTAAATCCTACAACAAAATCCTTTAATCACTTGTAGTAATAAATGTACTCAAGAACAACAAACAGTTCAAAGTTGAATTTATTCTAAGGAAAGTAAACCACCTAAAATGACTTTGGTGTCCAATGAGCAGGACCTCCAATCTCTCTGTAGTGCCCTCTGGCCATACTACGAAAGAAGTGCACCAACTCAAGCTGGACGGCATGACGAGCACCAAAATCACCCCCTTGATCACTACTCTGTGCCTCATTTTCTGCAGAGGTCAGCAGTGATGAATCCCCGACAACCTGTCTCTCCCCAATTCCTAATGTGGCTAGTTAGCTAATCTAATTCTGTTGCATGGTAAATGTTTGTGTGGGCTTGGGCATGGGAGGTGACACAGATGTGGAAGTTGAGAATTAATGTTTTCATCATTGCAATAGTGCCTGATGCTGATTTGTCTGACAATGGAGAGGGACATCATGGTTCAGAGACAGCTTAAGAAGTTATGATGGTGACTATGCCAGTAGTGGCAGCAGTGGTGATAGTGCAGACTGTGATATAAGACCATGGTGAGGAGAAGGTTGTGTGAGTGGATTGTTCTGGTGATGTGGAGGATATTGAGTCTGATGGTTCAGAATCTCCTCTTTGATGGTCTTTTTGGTATTGAGGCATGGCTGGTGTAAGTCTGTTCTTCCTCGTCATCACCCTCCTGGGAATTTTTACCAGAATCCATTATTACTATTATTATTATTGTTGTTGTTATTCTTCTTCTTATTATTATTATTATTAACATTAGCCATTTATTAGTGCTGTGGAAAGTTTAATATTTTTCTCACAACTGAAACCTTCCAAACCATGCAAAGTTTCCAATGATGTTCACTTTGGGGTATCCACATAAAAATAAGGACAAAACCAAATGTTGATAATTAGTTTACTCCACACAAATTCGATTGCACTTTAAAGAACTTTTCTGTCACAGAATGTTTCAGATGAAACCGATTTGGCAGCGCAAAATATTCTCTGCTTCACAAATGTCATTGCAGAAGACCTACGTTATGTTCCTGTCACCATTTTATTATTCAAATGCACAAGAAGCATCAACTGCACAGAACATTTGCATTTTAAACCTGTGCTCAATACTTTTTTAGATTTCTGTCTTTGAGTAAGGATTGTATATAATACCCACACATACAGTCGGCGTTTGGTAAGCCCACTGCTTATCATAGCTTGGTTTTCTTTTGGATTACATTTGCTTGCTTCTTATTCAATGTCTTTCCTTCTTTGTGTGCCCCTCTGCTGCAGCATTACTTCTTTATCATCACTTCTTTATAATGATCTTGAATGGATAACTTCTACCCTTCCACATCTTACATTGAGGGTACTCCATTTTTGTTCAGCTTTCAGCACTCCATCTGAGTGCATATGTTTTCTTGATCTCTACCCTCTCCCCCTTTAGATCCCTGAGCCTCTGGAGCTCTCCTTTTTGCACTACCACCCAGCTCTTCCATTTGCTACTCGGATCATCCACTCCACTATTTTATTGCCCACAAGCCCCTCTGGACTCCCCTGTCCCTACTCTTCTCTCACCATCCTCACCAGTGCTCCCCTATCTCTCTGCATCTCATTTTAAAATCATTATATTTTTGTGCTTTACCAGGTGCAATTTGCTACCAAGCCCCCAATGGCCAAAAATAATCTTTTTTGCACGTTTAATTTGTCTTTTAATTTACCAATTTAAGTTAGGCGTCCACCAGCTTGGAACAGTAAACAAAAAAATAGCCACTTTGTTATGATGCATGGAAGTACAAGTGTGATGATGCATGTGCCAGCATATGGCGTCAAGCGGGGGCTGTTGCATTATTGCTGTACGTATGTGTGCATAGCACATGCACATGTATACATCGTCGTGCAGTGTTTTTTTTGTTTGCTACTGTCCTCCAGCCATGACAGTGACAGTCGCTCGTTGATTAACTGAGCCATTATTCATTGCTTGGTTGTTTTGTTGTATTTCCCAAAGTAGTCATGAATCACAAAATGTAAGGAACTCAGCATTACAAATTCTGTGCCGACCCTTGTAAATATGATAGATGATTTTAGAATCTCTAGTTTACAGGGCTGTGTTAAAATGATTACGAGAGTAAAGCCGCTTTTATTTTGATGTTGAGACAAAATGCACTTTCACTGAGCTGTATCATAAAACCAAAGGACAATCTCTTCAAATGGAGTGTGGCTATAAGTAGTGAAGCATACAAACAAGTGATTGGTGAAATGCTTAAATGATTCTCAGCCACTGATAATTCCTAGGGGTCTCAGCCAAATGCAAGTCTTGACTCTTCTCCAATAGGAGCAGTCCAGCCCCAACTTCAAGGCTAGGTCCTCCCTGAACCAGTTTCCACTGACTGGGGCTCTTGGATTTGGTGTAGCTTGGCTCAAGTGGCACAGTGAGCACAGAATCCAGGCGTGGGCATACTCATTGCAGTGAGGGCGGTTCATTGAAGTATTAAAAAAAGTGATGGGTGGAATGTTTGAATTAAACTCAGAGACGGATAATTACTTGGGGACGCATCCCAGATCATCATTATTTTGCACACCATGCCACCTCAGTTGGCTCCAGCCATATGCAAATGAGTTTTGACCTTGCTCCAGAAGGAACAGTAGAGCCTGAACTGCTACGCCAGGTAGTCCTTGCCCCAGATTACATGCAACTGAAGACCAGTTTTTCCTTGACCGGGCCTCTTAAGTTTTAGTCCAAGCGGCATAGGACCCACAACGCGGTATGCCCAACAGTTTTTTGTATACTTCTGTCTAGCAACATAAGTGTGATGGCTATGCCAAAGACCACATAATGTGGGCCATATTTACACGTAAGTAACAACGCTGTGCACAAGCCATTTGGTACAACAATATGACGTATATTATGGAGCACTACACTGCGCTGCTGGTGCGTCACAAAAAAATGAAGCACCTGCAAAGCAAGGAGCTTGTAAATATGCTTTTCTTCATAACGGGGGGGGGCGGCGATATTCTCATGGGAACCCAGCATGGCAATCCCATGAGGTACTGCCGTATACTGGATGAAACTTGAATGGGCCTGCAATACCATGAATGTGATGCTCAGGTGGTGTTACCACGAAAATACTACTGTACCATAAAATAAACAAATAACTATGCTTATGGGGTGGGAGTCTCCAAGGGATTGGCCATCCTCAGGGGCTGGCTAAACACGGTTTGAGGTGAGGGGTTGAGCATAGGGCCTGGCTTACTAAGTTACAGCATAAGATATTATTGCATTCAAAGTAAACCACATGATCAGCTCCAGTAACTTTCCATTATTCCAGTACAAATTCGCTATTGGCACCACCTTTCAAATATCGATAACGTGCTACTTATTTATACTTTGCCATTCTTGTCCTCCTCCAGGAGAACTTGCATCCTTGCTCGTTACCGTTTTTCTCCTTGCCAAATTCTTCTTCACATACTTCCCTATCTCACTGAAAAACAAACCATTCTTTTAATAACTAATAAAGTTTTGTCTGCATCTGCAATAGAAACAAAAATACAAGCAAACACATTCTACATTGGAGATTAAATACGAATTAGATGTTAGTCTTAAACGTGAGCTTCTGCTGAAAACTATGCTTGATGCCCAAAAATCATGTTATCCTAATAGTGCATATGGCTACAGATGTGTACACATTTCTAAACACATATAAAATGCAGTTTCTTAATGCTTTAATAAATTGCAAAAGATTACGAAATAGATGTTATTTCAAAGTACACCAATATGAATATATTTTCTACACATATAAATGCCTAAACATTAGTCTACACATACACTTTATTTCACCTGCTTCAGAAAGAGACACACCTACACTTTAATTGCTCTTAGAATATTAATATATAAGTGTGGCAAAACTTTTATTAGTCACATTTCTATGCACCACATTTATAAGACTCATTTTGTTTTCTTTTAAGTACTTTAAATATACAGTATCCATCTTCTCTTAGTAACATTAGTCACAGAGAATATATTTAAGTGCTGATTGCGCATGGTTATGGTGCACTCCTACAGTATCTTAGGACGAGATCAAAAGTACGCTGCTCCACAGAGGCGGCTCAGAGTGCAGACCCATATCTACGAGGCATGCAAGGCCACTTTACCTGGCTTTTTATGGCCCTGTATATATGGAATAAGGCAAAGCAGTGCAAGTAGCTGTCTTGCCTTACTCTGCATTAAGGAGCCGTTCTATGGACATTGCAATGGGTATTCCCATGCAACACCCAAGAATTTTGACGCATTCCCACATTCATAAGGACTTGTAAACCCGGGAATGCATCAAATGCCTACGTCTCCCCAGGGTTGGCTTAATGAGAAGAAATAACTTTATTTCTCCTAGGTTTTCCCCTTTTTATATGTGCACGATTGAATGTTTTTGTGCAGGAAGGTATGCCTTCCTGCACAAAAACAATCATTCCTACAACACAGACAGCTTTGCACTATGGTGCAAGGGTGCGTGCGTTGGCAGTAAACAGCCAATGGTGTGCCAACGCAAAGGAAAAGACAGGGATTCATCATATTGTAAATGCAACTCATCCCTGTACTTTCTTTATGGCACAGGGTGGCGCAGCAAGCTGGCTTGCGGTGCCACATTGCATCAGTTTCTTGTAGATATACCCCCCTGTTTTTTTCATCTGGGAATTGTTTGCAATGCCCTTCCCAGGACCCTAACTATATAGCACATGTGCCATAATTCTTAGTAGTCACAACAGCACCCATTTCAGAATTGCCCATCATTAATTTATTAACTAAATGAACTTAACTAAATGGTCATGCCATGGTACTTTGGCTGCTCTGCTTCTATGATCAAATGTATGTTCCCATACTACTCTTTCAGTTAACCAATTCACCCTTAATGTGGCTACGATTCAGGCAAAATAATGAAACCTCAAAGCGTGTCTTATTTTCTGTTTCTTCATCTACAAAACTGCCATTCCAGTAGCCCTTCTGGTGCATCATTGCTACTCATATTTCAGTTTCTCTTTATGACAGGTCTAGTCGGTCATAACTTAGCATATCATGCAAACCTGCTGTTCCGTCTGGACAATGGAATCACACTATTTCACTTTCCCTGAAAATTCATATCTTTACTTAACATTATTCAGTAATGCTAGCTTCTTGAATCTTCATACTAATACAGTACCATTCAACCTTTGTGTCAGTCCATCTGTTCTCGACTTCCTTCCAGATCACAGCCTAAAGGGCACAACAGGCACAATGATATAGTCATCAATATTATGACAATGAGACTATCCTTATTACTGAAAACAATAAGGAAAGAATACAAAAAGTCATACAGGATTACACTTTTAATCAAAAATTAGTTTTAAAACTATGTAACCAAAAATAATCAGGCCTGTTTCTAATATCCCCTTTCTACTGAAAGTCCTTGGAAGACCGCAACCATAACAGCTGCATGCATACTTGGAACTTCATCGCAGTTTAGAACCGTTTTATTGTCGATTTAGAAGAATAAAGAAACAGAAAAGGCCATTCTAGACGTTCAGACAGCCATCCTTCAGAATGCTGTGATACAGTTAGATTTATTTACATGTTTTCAATACTCTTGCTGACAAGATATTACTGCAAAGTCTGTGAGAGGTCTTTTTGGTGTCTTAGTCAACAGGGAAGTGATTGTCCTTTATCCAGTATGGTAGAGACATTGCCATCTTAAAAACCAACTATCTAAAAGGTATTACATGGTTCTTGCCTGTTGACTCTGTTCAATATACGACTCTAGAAAACATTATTATATGATTTTGGTGTGTTGCTCCCAATCAATTTGGACAATACTGAGATTGTGTTTCCTTTCACAGTAGATTAATAATGGAAGCACCAAATTGGCTGTGCTGGGCCCAGAATTTAGGGTTACCATTGATGGGTTCCAACATGTTCTAAAAAGGCCAACACAATCAATTAGATTATTAAAATAGAGGAAACTTAGTTAAAAGGTGTTGTGTAATGTTTGATAATCTCATATCAATGGAAGACCACACTTATGGATTGATGGCCACCTCCAATTAGAACCTAATCTGCTCTGATGAACGTGAAAAATCCACAGCAAATTCACCTGAAATTAGCCAGAGCAGTCATTAATGCAAGACTGCACTGTGCAATACTCTAATGACGGGTACTCCTTAAAAGAATATGGATAAACCTAACTCTTCTTTGTAGGTGACCCGCAATGCTTTAGAGATTATACACTTGTATGCAGCCACTGTTGAAGGAAATGCAACATGGCTCCAAGCAGTGGTGTTTCCTGGCACAAAACCATTTCTACCCTCTGGTTCATGACCTATGATGCTGCCACCCCACTCTGACACAGAACTGCAGTGGGCCGTTGAGGAGGGAACACAAGGAAGGATGGTCCACTTTTAACAGAAAGTCAAGGAAGATTTGTAAATGGCACCTGCGCATCCAGACCAGCACACATTTTGCTTGAAAACATCCTGGACACAGTCCATTGGATGACAGAAAAAAACGAATTTAGTCATGACCCAACTCTTCTTATAGGAGAAAGAATGAGAGGAGTCAGGATAAAAAACTAAACCAAAAGATGAAAGCCAGGGCTTCATGTGGTCTGTGGGAGAGGAAGAATGCCTAATAGTCTAATTAATAGAATGAGTAATAGAACATTCGAGATATTGAAGATTACCCTAAGTGATCCAAACAATTACTGTGTTAACCCCTTCCACGCGGGGCTAATTCCCCAGTGGTGTGGGAGGGGATGCAGTTCTTGTGATGAGCCCAGCTCGTCATGCTGCACAGTTGAGCTGTGATCATGACGAGCTGGGCTCGTCACAACTCCGCCCACTCCTTTAGAACGCCCGCACAGGTGGGGAATTAGCCCCGCGTGGGCCGTCCTCGGCAGTTATGACGAGCTCAGCTAGTCATGAGCACAGCTCCACTTAGCCTCATGAGGAGCTGAGCTCGTCATAAACATGCAAGGACACAACTCCAGCATAACTACACCACCTCAAAGTCATTAAGTCAGTGTGAAAGTTGCTTCCTAAGAGATATTTTCTACACTTGAGCTGTGACCTACTGCACAATAAGAGACCACAAATAAATATTTCTTAACTCCTGTCCCAACAGTCAGAGTCTGGATACTAAAGTTGGTAAAACACACCATTAATTACTATGCATCTCCTCAACACTCTTATGATAGGAGCAGATAGTTCCTAGAATGTATTGTTTTTTAAAAAGATGTTTTTTAACCCGTCTATGCTCATGACGGAGCCGCTCCGTCATGAGCCTCGGTTGAGCTGTAGTCATGACGGAGCGGTTCCGTCATGGCCCGCTCGGCGCGCCTGCGCGGCGCGAATTTCGCGCCTGCGCTGGGCGTTCCATTGAGCGGGCGCGTTCGTGACGGAACCGCTCTGTCACGAGCACAGCTCAACCGCGGCTCTATTTACATGTATTTAAGTTAACATACCTAGGCTGAAAACATAGTTTAGTGTGCCTCAGCCTGCTTTCAGTGACATCATCCATTTTAAAGTTGCTGAAGACAGTGTGACTTTTAAAATTGCATGAACATGTTTCCTATGTGCAAGTTTCTCTCCTGTGCTTTTCGTTTTTTATAAAATACATGAAATTGGATTCATTTCAAGGTGTTGTTTTCTTGTCCTAAATAAAATGCATTTACTTGTGCCTTGTCCAGATGTTTTTTGTATGTTGCCAATTTTCAAAACAGACAAATCACAACTGTACTTCTTTCATTTTTAAATGGCGTATTGCTTTGTCTGATTCAATAGTGAAATAAAATGTACTCTTCTTTGTATGGTAAATAGTGTCCATTTAGTATTAATGATGTATGTGTTTCCTACATCATCACAATTTCTACAATGATGATTGTTTCATGTCATATCTCTTTGTTAGTACAGCCCTGTAATCCCACTTCACGTAATGTTGAGTGTGTAGCTTTTCACTTGTTTGAAACATCCCTTCTGGGATGTGTGCCAGACTTTCTCCAGAAGTCTAGTTCGCTTCCACGAAGACAGACTCTATGAAAGTCTACTCTTTGATTTTATATTTAGACTTTTCCCCTGCCTTTCATACCAAGCAGTCTCTATATCAAACTGTTTTCCAACTCTCCCTTGAAGCACAAACAGAGTTAATTTATATTAGAACATTGCTGAACTCTATTCTGGTTATGCTAATTCTCTTATGTCATTCCCCTATGTTATGACCTCTCATAATTGGCTATAGTTTGATGAATTACATTTGTGCTGATTTAACTCTTACGAATTACTTTTGCCTTCGGGTTTGGCTTGGAATTGTGTTTTGCAAAGAATTTCTTTATTAGTTCAAGGAACCCCACCCATCCTTTGGGACTCACACGGCACTCTTCCTGTACATTCATTAGTGAAAAGGAACAACACTTTCCTCCTTCCAATTCTCATAAATTCTTCATTACACACCACAGTCATCTTTGCCCGATCCATCCTAAGTATGTGCATCACATATTGTTGAAGCTTTCACCTTATTCAGTCAAACATCTTCTCTTTACACACAGGACCTGATGGCATTTTTGTGTTATCAATCCACCACCCTGTTACACTAACACTGCAGTTTTCCTATGATCACAAGAGAGTCGGATGGATTTTTTATCTGACTTTTCTGCAAAACGTGTATGCCTCTAACAAAAGTGTACATCATTATATACCTGTCCCCAAACAGACATAACAAAACAAAAAACATAAATCTGACAAGATTGCCCAAGGTATAAGTGAGTTATACTAGGTTTTGCAAACATTTGAGATTTGCAAGGGATACTGGGTAACAGAACCCAGTGAGAACCAAACAGGTCACCCCATCCTGGATTACCCTGGGTATCTAGTTTTCAAAAATGTATATGTTTGGTAGATTTTCTTGGTGCAAGCTGAGCTAGGGTCCAACATTCCCAGCTAGGCACATTGCAAAAACAATTGTCAGTTTTCACTGGAAAATGTGATGTGTCCCCACTGAGTGTTGGGCTGTTTACTGTTGCAGGCACCAGGCCTACCTACACAAGTGAGGTACCATTTTTATCAGGAGACATAGGTAAACATAGAATAGTAGAACATGTGTTATTACCAATTGACTTTCTTTGCATATCTGCCTTCCAAATGTAAGACAATGTTTAAAAAAGAAGTCATTTTGAAAAATGTCCTCTAATTCACATGCTTGTATTGTACCAACAATTTAGGAGATGTGCAAATAACCAGTGCTTCTAAACTCTATATTATGTTCCCATTTCGGAATTAGATAGGCTTCCGTGGTACCTATTTTTCACTCTTTATATTTTACCAAATTAATTACTATATACCCAGTAGACAATGAAAAACCATTGTAAGACGCAGCTCAGTTATTGGCTTTGGGTACTTCGGGTTCTTGGTGAACCTACAAGTCCTGTTTTTTCCAAATCAATTTCAATATTTTTTTATTTAAATTATTAGTTTCTATCAAAAAACCTTGAAGGGTCTACAGAAATGACCCCTTGATGAATTTAGAATTTTGCCTAATTTTCAGAAATGTATAGTTCTCCAAGATCCATTATTGCTTTCACACCAATTTATACCACTAACTGGAAGTAGGTTGAAAGCACAAAAAATATAAAACATAGGCTATGCCCCAGTAAAATGCCAAACATGTGTAGAAATGTTGGTTTTGTGACAAAAGTCTGCCTGTTCCTCAAAGCTGGGAAGATGGTGATTTTTAGTATCACAAATCCTTTGTTAAAACCTTTTTGCAGGAAAAAAACAGATGCTTTCTTCTCATCCATTTTTCCCATTGTTTCCTTAAAAAAAAAAAACATTTGCTGTATTTTGGTCAATTTCTTTGTCCCATCTATAGGAATCCACAAACCCTGGGTATCTTTAAATCCTCCAGATGATAGAAAAAAAGGACTCAAATTTGGTGTGGATACCTTTTGAGGAAAAAGGTTACAGGGTCCTAAGCGCGGGATACAAAAATAGCCATATAAATGCTTAGTACAGTGGGGGAAAAGGACTAGCAGCGAAGGGGTTAAAGGCTCCATACAGATTACTCACTCCTTACACAGCCTACACCTGAACACCACCACCAATCTGAATGACATATATTTTCAAGACTTCTGTGTCCATTCAAAGCTTTGGAAAATTTGGTTGACAAGAAATTTCTAGAGTCTACTGTGTGGAGGGAGTTGCTTAATGACCACTAACTGCATATCTGCCACAAATTTCAAACGAACACATCCCTAGTCATATTCTGAGGTATAATGTAACTCACACTGATGAGGTCTCAAGTGATGGTACGTATTAGTATCACAGCAGTGCTTCAACATCACATATTAGTATCACAGCAGTGATTCATATGGCTAGAGGAGGTTCACACCAGGTACAATTTCAACCTTTCCAGATTATCAGAGAAATGACTTAAGGCCTCAGTTGTAGCTGTTCTTGTTCCAAAGGATAGAGCCTTCTGAATTGGGGTCCTGGGATAGTTGGGCAATGGCCTACTGTTGGATGCCCTAGCTATTGTTTGTACTTGATGGCATAGTGGGTGGATCAAGAGGCTTTTAAAGTATTCTAATTACTTGTGACGTTCCATGGGTAGAATCCCCTTTACACTTCCTATGGTCAATATTTATTTATGGCCACTTCTAACCTTCAGCATGTCAGGATCTTACTTTTTGGTCCCATGCAGAGGGCACTCAGGTTAATCGTTATGCCAGTGCCCAACAAGAGGGTATTACTATAGTGTCATTGAGCCTGCAGCTGATAGATTAATGGCTGGGTCATAACTAGAGTAAGCTCAGTGCCACTAAGAGTGCGGTTATTTTCTTTTATGTGGGTCAGGAAGCCTTTCTGAACCAGTTATCTGACTCAAAAAATGCACCTTTAAATGACAGCATCTTAAATTGAGTCCTGATTTGTGGGCTCACTATATTCCAGAAAGAAGAGTGATTAACTCTGATGGCTCTTCCCATTTCTCAGATTAAAACACAGTTTTGGTAATCATGCTTGTTGTTTATTAATTAATTTGAAATGATTCATATAGTGCAAACATGATCCGTAAGGGTATCTGAGCAATATACTGAGAGGCAAAATACGATTTGCAGATAAAGGCGTAAATACCAAACATATAGTAGGTTAACAAGCACAAGTACAAAAAGAGCAAACTGACCATGTGGTACATGTAGGTAACAAGAATTGCATTGTTGAATGAGAGACCCATGTTGTCGAGAAGAAATAAACGTTAGTTAAGGTGACTTCAGGTCGATGGTTGTGAATGCCTATTCAGGAGTCACAATTTGACTTGTTTTTTTAATGAGGAGGTCGAAGGGTTAGATCTGAATTCTTGAGGGAGAGTGTTCCACATTCTCTGGGCAAGACCAGAGAAGGAGCAGTTGTAAGTTCTCTTCTTTTTGAATTTGTGAGTTTTCAGCAGGAGAGTGTTAGAGCTTCTTAGCGTCAGATTCAAACCAGACAGTTAGAGTTTTTTTAGTCAGGAAAAAAAGGTTGTTATAATGAAGAGCTTTGTGCATCAAGAATCTTGAACCAAATCCTAGCTTTGAGTGATAGCCAATTGAGCTGAATTAGGTCTGGTGTGATGTGATCATGCTTTCTTGAATCTGTGAAGAGTTTGGCAGCTGACTTCAGAGTGACCCTTAAAGGGGCCAGTCTAGCTTTGGGATCCCTGCCAGGGTTACACTTCCATATTTCAAACAGGAGATAACTATGGATTAGAGTGCTAGCTGCAAGTCCTCAGGTAAGCAGGACAGGCTTGTTTTTCCTAAGTGTTTTGAGATGGTGGTTGGCCCCCCTTGTTGTTGTACTGATGTGGTCTTGCATATTCAGGTATTTGTCCAGAGTTATGCCTAAAGATCTTGTGGAGTCAATAACATGAGGGACCCAGTTGAGAGCTTTAGGATGTTTGACTCTTGAATGGGTACAGAATGGTTGTGGGGGGCAATCAAGAGAAATTCCATCTTAAGTGTATTTAGCATAATGTGATTTTGAACTAGCCATTGTTAAGTTTTCAGAAGAGCAAAGTTTTGATGTCATCAGGTGAGGCCATTTTTTTTATATATAGATGAGTGTCATTGGTATACATGTGGTATGGCATATATGACCGGTTCAGAATTTCAGAGAGGGGTTCCATGAACAAGTTGAAAAGTGTAGGGGAGAGTGTGGAACCTGGAGGCACTCCAACTGATATAAGCATATTATCAACCAGGTGAATGATTCACTTTAATTCTTTGTGTTCTGTAGAAATGAGGCAAACCAAGTGAAGACAATGCCATATAACCCCATCTTTTCAAGAAGTTCAATCAGGTTTTCATGTTTCACCATGTTAAATGCAAAGGACAGATCAATAAGAATAAGTATGCAGGGATTGTTCTTGTCAAGCATTCTCAGGGTGTCAACAATGTGAGTTAGAGCTGTTTCAGTACCATGACCCTCTCTGAAGCCCGATTGGAATTGGTCAAGGAGCTGAAACTTTTCTAGGCGATTGCATATTTCTATGCATACGCATTTCTCAAGAATACTCTTAGGGGGGTGGGAGCGCACCAGACACGCCCCAACGTAATTCCTCTTGCATGATGGTTCATGTAGTTCATTATTTCTTGCTCAATTCAATTCAAGGTGTTCATAGCCAGTGCTGTATTATTAGTTTCAATTCGTATCCCTAGACACGTGTTTCATGATTCCTCAATCGTCAGTAGGGAAAAAAAGCAAAGTTCATAGGTTGCAGGGCGTACTGCCTCATCTCTCAGGACCAGTTCCACTCACAGCATGAAGATGCAGGCTCCCGAGCTCGTCAGCTCACAAACTTTATACTCATAGGGGGGTGGAAGCGCAACAGACACGCCCCAACGTATTTACCTCTTGCTTGATGGTTCATGTAGTTCATTATTTCTCGCTCAATTCAATTCAAAGTGTTCATAGCCAGTGCTGTATTATTAGTTGCAATTCGTATCCCTAGACACGTGTTTTATGATTCCTCAATCGTCAGTAGGGAAAAAAGCAAAGTTCATAGGTTGCAGGGCGTGCTGACTCATCTCTCAGGACCAGTTCCACTCACAGCATGAAGATGCAGGCTCCCGAGCTCGTCAGCTCACAAACTTTATACTCTTAGGGGGGTGGGAGCGCACCAGACACGCCCCAACGTAATTAACTCTTGCATGATGGTTCATGTAGTTCCTTATTTCTCGCTCAATTCAATTCAAAGTATTCATAGCCAGTGCTGTTTTATTAGTTTCAATTCGTATCCCTAGACACATTTCTCAAGAAGTTTGGCTAAAGTCATGATATTATATATTAGACAGAAGTTGTTGGGATCAGATAAGTCTACATTTGCTTTTTGGAATGGGCGTGACTTGTCCTATCTTGAGGCAATCAGGAATCCTACCCTGCATGAGAGATTCATGGATAACCATGGACGAGAGTGGGCAAATCTAAGCTCTTTGAAAAACTTGGCCGACAGAGGATTGTTGAAAGGATTAGAGGGTTTTAATGAAGTTATATTTGTGAGTAGCTCGCAAATCGTTTTTTGGGTCTGTTTTTTTGGGGTTGTCAAGCTGTGACCTAAAGTGTTCGGCTTTAGTACTATGGATATATTTGCTGTAAGAGATTCTTGTCATCCTCAACTGTTTAAGGTTTGTTAGGGAAGAAGAGTTCCTCCATGATCTCTCCGCTAGCCTTAGCTTGCATCATTCCTCTTCAAGAGAGCAGTAGAAATGGGGTTAGGACTGTTTGAAAGGTATCCTTTTTAGTTGTTTAGGAGCAATAAGGTTGAATATATTTGTCATGATGTGAATGTAGTGATCCGTGAGGTCATCCTGATTGGCCATTTTAGGGTGTGGAGGAAGTAGGTTATTACTAATGGAGGTTAGGTTATTTATGCTAATATCCCTCAGATTTCAAGACCACTGTTTGATCTTATGAGGTTGACTATGTCTAAACCGTACCCTTTCCAGGATGTGAAAAGAGATTAGGTACTGATCCAACCAGTCACAAGGTGACTTGCTTTCAAGTTGTATCATGTTATCTTTTGCTATGATTAACTCAAGGGTGGGTATATTGCAGGCCTGGGTGAAGTTTAGGTCAGAGCGCAACACCTTGAAAATGCAAAGTGAGAGATCTGTTGTGTCATTCCAGTGTAGGTTGACATCCCGAAGGAAGAACATTTTGGGGTGTTGGTCAGAGTTTGAGGCTATGGTCTCCATAAATTGTTCAATGAAAAGAAGATTGTTACCTAGGGAATGGTACATCGTGTGGAGCAAACAAACTATCTTGTCATTGTTCCGGATTTCAATACTTAGGTGTTGATAGGAGGACATTGGCTCAATTTGTAAATGTCTCCTGGCGAGACTGGAGAGATAGATACATGCAATGCCACACCCAACTTTAATAGGTCTATCCATTCTGATGATTTCATATTCAAGAAGAACAAAGATGCCAAAAATTGGAGATGAGGTGTTATTAGGCCAGGTTTCAGTTAAGATCAGGAAGTCCAGTTCTTGTGTAAGAATGAGGTTGGCAATATCTGCTGCATGTTTAACCGCTGACCTGCAGTTAAGGAGCATCAATTTGATGTAAGATTTGGTTACTACTGCTTTTATGTGAGACATTGGAACAGGAACTAAAGGGCTCATTATGATGGAAGACGGATTTCAGTACGTCTGCCATTGTTACCGATTTGGGACCAGCTGCCTATGAGGCGGCCTCCCCACAATCTGAATCACGATGCGACCGCCACCACGGCGGTCACACCACCAATATTTTGCATTGTGGCGGGGATGCGATCAGCAGCCCCCGCCACAATGCAAAATATAGGGTGCAGACACATCCCTGAACTACGTGGCAGGCACCCTGGGTTGACTGTCACATGGTGCAGGGATATGTAGGGGGGGCACCATAGGTGCTCTCTAGGTTAAATCTCCTGCCCCAGGGATTAAGGGCGGCACAGTACAGACCCCTAAATCCATTTCCACCATTCGTTTTGCTGTAGTTTGTCTGCCGCTAAACAAATGGAGGAAAGGGATATCATAATCCTAAAGGCACCGCCACAATGCTGGGCTATGTTTCTGTTCCAACAGGTACTCGGAAAAGGACCACCTGTCAAAATAGCGGCAGGATGTCTTTACGACCGCCACACTTACCCAACGATTCCCCCGCCACCATAACATAGCGGGGGAAAACAGCAGTATGATGGCGGAAGGCCCGCCACCAACTGGCTGTCGGTGGCTGGCCTTCCACCCTAGTAATGAGCCCCTACGCTATCCTTATTAATAGTTCTAGATTCTTAGATATCTGCCTGAGATGTACAGGGCAAGCAGATACAATCTGCATTCTGTAACTTTCCAACACAAGAATGTTGTAGATTGTGTATAATGTTTTGAATTGATTCCTTGCCCCCATTTGGTAATATCTAGCTACACCATCCTTAATGCTTTATTGAAATAAAACAACAGGCAGATGTCGGTACGGCACATGGGAGAACTCAAGAAAATGGTTCCCATTTTGTCTCAAGTTTCAGTTCTGCTTTGTGAAGCACATTCTGCACCACTGTGTCTCCGCTCACCTGTTAAACATCCACCTATGGACAGAGCAGTAAGGAAGCAAAGCCAATACCCTGCGGTGAAGCAGGCAATTTTAAATAGCAATAGTTTACAACTCTTATTTCTGCAAAGAGCAATCTGAGAAACTAGTTTAAAACGATGAAAAATAACAATGCTTTTCACAGATATCCTGCATCTTGACATTATGTTTATTTGCAGGCTACACCGTTTTATTAGTAATAAAAAAAGACAAAATAAATCTTTTTAGCATTTACACAACTGATAAATTTACAGCTTCAACCTTGGTTACCTTTTGAAATTAGAGTTGCTCTAAGCTGTGTCATTTTAAAGCAAAATGTAGCACTTTTTCAATGATACTTTGAGCAATTTTTGTCCCCAGCTCCCACTTACCTTGGACTGGTCGTCACACCAGTCTAAGGCCCTTTCTGACCCAGCGTCTTGCCTTGAGGCCCTACATCTCTGCGCTCCTCCTTTCGTCTGTTTTATTCCATCACACTCTCACCTCCACCTGTGCTCTGTCTGTTGTGCGTAGCTTTATGTGCCTGTCTGTCCATGTGCTTATCTTTATGTGCCCTTTGTCATGTGCGCCCCCTTTGTTCCTCTGCCCAATCCTTTTGTCTTGACTTTTGTGCCCATTTTTTTACCTTTTTGTTTTGTACATGTTTTCCACTGTGCCCGTTTTGCCTTTGTGCTTCTGTATTTTTTACCTGTTTTTCCTCTGTGCCCGTTGGGCCTTTTGTGCTTTTGACTTTTGTGCTCATTTGTCTTCTGTGACTTTTTTGTGTGCTTTTGTGCCTGTTTTGTTCTTTCCAGTCTTTTGTGGCCGTAATTGTGATCCCTCACTTGTCCCCTTGCTTCTGGGACGTCCCCTCGTCTAGTACTTTTCCTGCTTCCTTCTTCACCCTCTCCTTACCTGCTTCTCCTGCTTGTTTTCGCCCGCTGCTTTCCTGACACTTCTAGTCTGTCTCTCCCCGCCCTCCTGATGGAGGCTGCTGTGCGACCACCATTGAGCAGATGCCTGGGCCCCAGCTCCCACTAACCTTGGAAGTCTAGCGAACTTCAGAACCCATGCGTCTTGCCTTGATGCCCTATCTTTCTCCTCTCCATCTGCTTCACTCTCCGCACTATTGCTTATACCTGTGCTTTGTCTCTTGTGCGTAGCTATTTGTGCCTCTCTCCATACAAATCTATTTAACGTAACAATTTTCCTTCTAAGTTTCTTTATAGAGCATCAGCCATACTGGAGTCGGGGGCAGGGCTAACCCCAAATCACTGAACTGATGACACTCCTGTGTCTGACCCTGTGTCTGACCATGACTTCGACTTCTGTAAGGTGAATGAAAACACAGGGACCGAATACAAAAATGCATCTTGCAATACTTAAAGTAACACTACAGTAGGGTATACACCTGTTACAACGCATTTTTTACAACGCACTACCACTACAACGCAGGCATTACAACGCATACCATTACAACGCATTGCGCTGGGGGGCGCTCTAGGATAGGGAATAAGTATAATTTACTATCCAACACCTTCCCTAGGGTCCACGGGGACTGGAGTTAGAATAGTAAATTATACTTACCACTATCCAGCACCTCAAAGCGCTATGCGTTGTAACGGTATGCGTTGTAAATACCGGGTTGTAATGGTATGCGGAGTAAAAGTATGCGTTGTAACGTCATACATCCCTACAGTAGACCTACTTACTGGCTTAAAAATGCAATATACAAACTACAGGTGGAGATTTCCATCGTCACCCCTCCGAATATTGTTATGGGGGGATCTCCACATGTGTATTACTTAGGCCCCAAATATGAGTTGCACAGTACTGGGTTGGATTTACAACATAGCAGATTTGCATGCCAATTTACCAATACTGTGCGATAAATACACCCAGTACAGGGTTAAAACCCTGTGGAATGAGGAATTACAGTGTGGGACAGTTCCAGCTGTAAAAGAATATGGAATGCGCAATTCCATGTTTTTTTTCTGCATGCATTTACCCCCAGCTTTGAGCAAAGCCGGCCCATGGGGCAATGGGGCAATGGGGCAAAGTAGTTAGTTCCACCTGGGCCCAACCGTGGCAGTTGAGGCTTTCACTATAATTTTTCCTTCTGCTTTTTAGGTTTCAAACAACATAAGAATGAACAGTTACATCAATTGCAACACACAGTAGTTACAATATCATATATTCGGTTACACAACCAACATTGGCTGTTCCTGTCCATTCTCTGCCTCTAACAGGGAAATGAGAACAGGCCAGGGAATACAGGGTCGTGATCACTCAGCAAGTCAAATAGAGAAGTCTCTACGATCAGAATAATATGACAGACAAGTTTGTACTGTACAACCGTTAACGCATTTCACCGGCCATATGTAGGAGCACCAAGCGGTGGGGCTCTCCCATGTCTTCGGGTTCTTTTTGTGTGGTTGCCTGGGCGGACTCGATCTCTGGGACGAGCGCGCGCTGGTATAAGCTCCCATAAGCACTCCGTTTCTCCTGACAACAGTATGTTACATGCATCCTTAAGCCAGTCAGCAGCATGCGGCAGCGCGCGCTCTGGCCCTACCTCTTCGCCACCTTAGCAAGTAATAGAAGGACCGCTGCCAGTTTACGCTCCTCGGAAGGTACATCCTTCACATATCCTAGCAGTGCAGCATGCAGAATGCACTGCAGTGTGTACCCAATGATTCCATCAATCATCTCAAAAACCTCGTCCCAATAGCGCCCCACACCCAGACAATCCCAGGCAGGATGCAAAAAGCCAGTGCGAGGGACCGAACATCATACGCAGCGCGCATGCTCAAGCAGGCCCATTCTATGCGGCCCCTCTGGAGTGCGGTAGAGTCAATAAAGATGTATAAGGCGTAGTCTATAGTTAGGAGGAGAAAGCGCAAAAGTCTGTTATGTCTGCAGCCCATGTGCCCCTACTGGCTGCACTACATATTGGTCAGGATTCTTGCATCCCTGGTACAACCTCGTTATCAGCCTGTGGAGGTAAGGGGAGGTAATAGCCATCTCCAGGACCTGAAAAGTGGGCAGGGCATCCGGGAATAAGGAATGTATCGCATGCGTCGCTGCTTGCAATTGATAGTTTGTGAAAGTGTCTAAAAGGGTGCTCAGGGTCCTGCTGTGCTTGCTGTTGTGATATAAAAGGACCATCAGGGTATATTGAGCCCATATATGTCAGCTGTAGTTTATGCAGTTGGGTACGGGTTCTGGCATCAAGAGCAATGTTAAAGGAGGCTGTGCCCAACGCGTGGCATTGATGGGGCAAAGAGGTGCTCGACCCGGGCCCTGAAGCGAAGCTCATTCCACGCCCATACTGTGCAAGCTACTGTGTCTATCTGCGCCCACGGGCATTTAGGGGCCATGTATATTGCCATCTGGAGAGGGAATGGTGCAGCATGATCTTGTTCACAAGCTGCGTGGGCTTGAAGGAAAGAGCCAGTGGTGTAGAAACAAAATATAGGTCCATCGCGGGAGCCCCCAATCCTCCTTATTGAAAAGGGAGCATCATAATCTCCCAGGAAACTCAGGGATGCCCCCCTTTCCCCTCCCCCCCCACCACCGAAACAAGGGCCACAAGGCGCGCTTGGATTTGTTGACGGACATGAATAGGCTAAGGGACCCCCATACGGTCGAGCATATTTGCTCTTGGGGTTCACAACTTACATCTGATGGAATAGGTATCAAAAGACTCTCGTATTTCTACCCTCCAACAAATCACTATACTACTGGTCCAGAATGGAACTGGACCCAGGTTGGAAATTGGAACAGAAGACGTGACTGGACAGATTGGCCGGGTCACAGGAGTAGAGACGCCTCACCAATCTTTGGATGGTGAGGCGTCCCATTGTCAAACAGATATGACTGCCTGGAAATGGTGGACAGACCATCATCTGATAGTATTCAGGAAAGCATAGACCCCCCCACCCCCGGGTCCAAATCATCGAAATTATCCTACTGCTCCCAAACCTTATTTCATATGGACGGTACTCTTGCTTCAGCGGAAGTACCTACTTCACCATCCACAGTAGCACAAACTACCCTCGTTAAGAATGATGGTCATATTTCACCTTATACCACCCCTTGTCCAGGAACTTTACCTATTGACATCTTGCTGAATACCAGTATTCCAACTTCCTCTATCCAGATGCTTTCTGCACTATATTGGAACGTAGCGGGTCTCCGTTCAAAGTTAAATCTTAAATCATGGTTGGATATAGAGAACACCCACCAAATAGTCTGTTTACAGGAAACCTGGGCCATAGCGCCAATACACATTCAGGGCTACAAAACATCCCATACCCCAGCTAGTATTACCACACATGGCAGATCTAAGGGAGGTCTAGCAGTGTATATATCAAATAACTTGTCACCAAGGATTTCATGGTAGGGGCTTGTCAAGCACCATTGATTACATCCTATGCTCTCAAATTCTAAAGTGTAAACTCCAACAGTTTAACACAGGCTCTGATATTTCAAGTGACCATTTCCCAAATAGTATCACTTTGTCAATCGACATCGACGATTTCCATCCTACTAGGACTAGTTTACTAACCCAGCAATCCTTGGCCATGGACAAAGTCAACGGCTTTTCCGTGAAATGGTCCAAAATTGATCCTGTAGTAATCACTGGCAATGTCATATCCAAGGCCCTTTCCTGGATAAATAACTGTTTGGCAGAGGAGTCTCCACTCGAGCTGATTTGATCCAGCTTTCTGGAGATTTTAAAAGTTATGCGGGCTGAATTAGTCCGTCATCATAAACCTGGTAACCAGGAATCTCCCCGATGGTTTAATTCAACCTGTCGCAAAGCGTTATCCGCCTTAAAAAAGGCGCTACACAACCCAAATAGAGACACAGTTGAGATAGCCAAACTCAGAAAGGAGTACAAAACGGGCCAACAGAATTGTAAAAAGGAATTAAAGAAAAACTTATGGGCCCAACTACATGAGAGCTGCCTAAGCAAAGACAGCTCCCTGTTTTGGCGCACAGTCAAATCACCCTTTTTGGCCGATGCAAATACACCCCAGCACTTAGATGTGGCAGTGACGGCTGACGAGTGGGTGACCCATTTCTCTAAGATTTTTGGCGGATTCCCTGATGATACCACAACACTGGTTAAGCCGATAAATGATTCCACCAAGGTGCAAGTATATCCCATCGAACTTCATTTCAGTTTGAGTGAGGTCATATACGCCCTAACATCCTCCAAAACTGGTAAGGCTCCAGGTCCTGACGGAGTCCCTCTCGATATCTTTGTAAATAACATAGAACTGTGGTCCCCCATCGTCGCCCATGTGATGGCGGCAGTCTCTAAAGTTGGCTTAATAGACTCCTGGTCCTCTTCCATCCTGATCCCTATTTTTAAAAAGGGGGAACGTAACAACCCAGCCTGTTACAGGCCCATCTCCCTACTGGACTCCCTGGGGAAAGTCGCGGGCGACTGATCCTGGAACATCTCCAGGATTGGGCGTCGGAGAACAACGTCTTGACCGATCTTCAATATGGATTCCAGGAGGGACTTGGCACTGTTGAACAGGCATTGAATTTAACCCTCTTAATAGGCAAGTATGTTGGGGCAAAAGGAGGCAATTTGTACCTAGTATATGTCAACCTCAGCGCAGCTTTTGACTGCGTGATACACTCTAGGCTGTGGTCCATACTTAGCGAATTGGGGGTTGATCTCCCTCTTATTAAATTCCTTCGTGAGCTTTACTCTGACACTACAGCGTGTGTAAGATATGGGATTGGTGGCAAATTATCGCCTTCATTCTCAGTAACTAAAGGAGTCAGACAGGGTTGCGTCCTGGCCCCTTTCTTGTTTAATCTTTATACTAACGGGCTGGAATCGGCCATGCTAGCAAGGAGCCAGGACCTCCCATCCATCAACCATCGCCCCATTCCCGCTTTACTTTACGCGGATGACTCCGTTATACTAGCAAGGACGCTAATCCAGTTTCAAAAACAACTGGACAAATATTGTCAGTTCATGCTCACTCTGGGGTTAAAAGTCAACAAAAGCAAAACCTTTGTCATGCACACTGGTCCCAAGGTAAAGAATCCCAAACCTGTTTTCATAGAACAAGTTAGACCGGAACGTGCTAGGGAATATCCTTATTTAGGCATTCTAATGGACGATCAGTTATCGTGGAAACAAGCAGTAGCAAGCAAAAAGTTGCTCTATCAGAGAGCAACTTCAGCTCTTGTCTCCTTTTCAAGGAAATTGTGTATACCTGCACCATCTGAGTTGCTTAAACTATATCACGCCAAATGTCATAGCGTAGCAACCTATGGCGCAGGCGTCTGGGGCTACGCTTCCGCAGACGAACTACAAAAGGTCCAAAATGTTTTTTTTAAATACATACTGGCACTTCCTCAAAGTGCTCCAATATACGGTTGCCATATCGAGCTAGGCATCGATTATTTAATTGACAACATCAGATGTCAGCCGATCCTTCTATGGCACCGTATTTGGAATAAACCCCAATGCCACTTAACCCGTTCTCTAATATCTGATTGTTTATCCTTGGCGAGTTGGAAAAAAATTCCCTGGTTACTGTATGTTTCCAACTCTCTAAAGGATTTGAACCGCACATCTTACTTCACAGAGCCCTCTTCAACATCTGATATTAGTAGAAGTGCTCTGAAAAATCTCTGTCTTAACCATCTCAGGGATTTACGCCTCGCTTGTGAAGTATCTATGCCAACAAATATGCAGATCCTAATGGTCCAAACCTCCTCTGGTATTCAGCCGTACTTAACCTTTTTCCTATCTAACCACAAAAAATTTGTTCTAACTAGGTTTCGTTTTAATTCTTTTTTCCGCTTTGTTACTTTCCCCACTGAGCTAAATTGGTCCCACGATCTGACCAAATGTCAGTGTGATGGTGTATCACCTCAATCGACCATCCACCTAACTTTGTTCTGCCGATATTATGAGCAACCACGCAAGCGCTGGATTATCCCACACCTTCGACAAATGGGGCTGAGAACTTGTCCGCCAGCCTTTCTGGCACTTCAGCTATTAGACTCACAACATGTAGCCAAATATGTAGCTCTTTTCTTAAAATCATGTTTGAAAATACGCTGTAAAATTGGGTTATCGTCTCCCTGATTTCATGTTCATCAGAATTAATTTGTAAAATGGTTTTATCAAATGTTTTTAAACAACATTTAGTTTTTATCTGTATAATAATATTGTGTTTTTAAGTAATTCCATTTGAATTCTATTATGTACTTTTTATGATTTACCAAATGTCAATCGAATAAAAGTTTTTGAAAGAAAGAAAGAATAGGCTAAGGGATCTGCATGGTGATGAAACTATAAAGGAATTTGGGAAGGATCACTATTTTTGCAATTGGCAACCGTCCTCTTAATGATAATAGAAGTTCGTCTAGCCATGTAAGAAGGCGACCAAAATTAACTGTCCACAAGTTGTCCCCGTCCCTCTCGAGGTATTTTATTTGTCCCTCTACCTATATGCAATCAGGAATTCGGAGGGAAAGGACAACCTTGCGTCGGTCACTTGGAAGATAATTGATTACACCCAGTTAATTTCAGCTTCAGACAAGCCCCAAATCTGGTGAATTCCCTGATGAGTGGGTCCAAGTGGGTGTGTGAATTCCTAACATAGTAGGTGACCTTGTCGCATAGATAGATACTAGAACTCTGAGGTGTGTGAATACAAGTCCTTGGTGGGTATGATATTGGCGCAAACAGGCCAGGAATGTCTCCATCTATCGTGAATAATATTGGAGACAAAGGACATCCTTGTGTAGTGCCCCACAACACACGGAAGGGGGATGTGATCCTCCCATTTTCCCACGACCTGGCCACGGGTTGAGAGAGTACAGTAAGCCAATTACTTTAATAAATTTAGAGCCCAATTTGAGACGCGGTAACAAGGTGAACAGGTATGGCCACTCGAGCGAGTCAAATGCCTTTGTGGCATCCAAAAAGAACTGCTGCTGTGCTGAGCGGGGGTTTGATGGTATGAAGGAGGGCAAAAAAGGTATGCAGATTGTGCGATGCTGACCTTCTCGGAACAAAACCAGACCAGTCTGGATGCACTATTGTTAGCAAGTAGTGGAAGAAGTTGTGAAGTAATGAGTTTGGCTAGGATTTTATTGTCCATGTTAGTCATAGACAGAGGGCGGTACTATTCACAGGTGTGAGGATTGTTACCAGGATTAACAATTGTTACGATAAGCGCCTCACACAGAGGCAGAACTCCAGTGGCGAGCAACTCGTAATACATTGCCTTAAGATTTGGAGCCAAAATGGGGGCATATTCTTTATAAAAGGCAGCAGAGAGGCCATCTACACCAGGTGTTTTGTCACAGGCATAGCGTTGATAAACCAAATGACCTCGTCCTCCAAGAAAGATTCATCTAGGCACCTCCTGTGGCCATCCTCTAGCCACAGTAGCTGAAATGAGTCCAAATACCCACTGAGGTCTGTAAGGGAAGAATTCTGCTGAGCCTGATACAAAGAAGAAAAGAAGTTGATCATCTCCCTCTGAACAGCTTAGGTTCCGAAATACATATTAGAGTGATCATAATGTATTTCAGCGATCTAGTCGCTCACCTAGGGCCTATGCACATGTTGGCTAGGGTCTTACCCAGCCTTACTCCCTCCCATAACACAGGGCCATGGCTTCCCTGCTGAGGAAGTGGGTTTCTTTCTTTGCAGCCTCCTCATTTCCATCAGCTTATCCCAAATAGACACTAGCAGGGATGTGCTGCAGACTACAAAATATTTAAGTTCTAGCTCCCTGATCCCTTTCTCTGGAGGAGCTAGATCACCACGCAGCACACACAACACTCCTGCCTGCTTTGCTATGCATGCACACTGATGACAACTTTAAAGGCCTCCCACAGGGAAGAACAAAACACCTCGGAGTTGTCATTATGCTCAAAGTATTCCTCAACTCCCAGCCTATTCGTCTCTTTGAACAATTGATCACGTAAGGCTCCAGCAGAGACCCTCCAGGTAAATGCGCATCAGGGGCTGTCTGAGAAGGACAGTTCTAGTAGGACTGGACCATGATCAGACAGCATTCTAGGCAAGTAAGAGACCCACCCCGTCTAGGCATCGACATCACGTGGCACCAAACAGAAATCAATGTGTGTCAATTTTGTGTGTTCCGCTGCTATGCATGTACCATATGTGTCGCTAGCATGTCGGGAGTGCCAAGGCTCAGTCAGATCAAAGTCCTCCATAATCAGCCTCAGCTGGGAAGCTGCGTGGGGGTGTGGACATCTAAAGTCACTGAATTTGTCCACCTCGGGGTCAAGAACCACATTAGGCCTGTGCGGCGTTATAGTGGAACTCCGTGAAGTGACCCAAAAACTCTGCCATGCTAGGCTCAGCTCCACAAGCGACACAGTGTGTTAGGTCTCGATGTTCATGCTGATTTTTAATGCCAGGTCTTTGACCCGTGCTGGGAAATCAGTGCGAATGGCACCATGCACAGCGCAAGAAGGCACTGCTTCTTTATGCAACTCGAGTAGATTTTGTACTCGAGTGGCAACTGGCTCAACGCGAACGGATGGTTTCTCAACATGAGTTGTCGCGACTATCTATGGCTGCCGGCATTGAGAAATCTCACTGGAAGCTGGTCTAGCATTGGATGTTCCTCTCTCGCTAACTCAATGTTAGCGAGCGCTAGTGAGGAAAAAACTCAAAGCAGAGGCTTTTGGATCTCTGAATGTCCAGCGTAGCGGAGAGTGCAGAAAACTCTGCCAACTCCACAATTGGCACGGAGATGACTGATCAGGCCTACACCACAATAAAGTCCCCCGAATAAAGTCACACCAAGCCCACACACCACACCACAGCCAAAAAAATGAGGGTCATCAATATTAGGACCATAAACTGAGAGACGCTTAACTGGGTAGTCCTGCAATATGCCAGGGAGCAAAGCAAACTGACCCTGCTGTTCACGTATAACCCATACAATTTTCCACAGCAGTCCTTTCCTGATGAGTATAGCAACCCTGTAAGGATAATTAGAGTAATACACCGTGTCTCTCTGCCACCCAACCCACCAGCAACATCACCGGAATTCCCTCTGTAAGATGCAATTCTTGCAAAAAGCAGATGTCTATGGAATGTCTCTGCAAGTATGCAAAGACATGTTTCACCTTGCGGCAAACCATTTTGGTCCCGGACATTCCAGGTTAAGGCTTTAACTGACGGCATAGATAGTCAGGAGTGAGATAGTGGAGCTCCTGTCACATAATAGGTAATCACAAATCATGTCAGCAGTTACTGTGGGTTAAGTGATCTCAAGGAAAGGAAATGAGAAAAAATTGAGCAGCCAAAGTTCTGCAAACATCTAAAACAATAGAAAAGTCCCCCCACCTCCCACTCTGGTCTCCCAATCAAACAAACATCTGCAGACTCACCCTTCTAGCAATCCCCAAACATAATCTAATGTAACATTCCAGGGGCTCATAACATGGTGGTGATCTAGAGGTATCTTGTTCTCTACCCAGCCAGAGTATAGCCAGGTATCTGGAGGGATCCACTGCAAAGAGGCCTGGGCACAACCTGGCAGCCACATCCAGACTGTCATATGGCCCGTGCCGCCACTGGTTCCCATGCTAATAGCCAGAATATAGCGGATGTACCAATCATGTTCCCTGGCTGTCAGGCACCGTCCAACATTAGCGGGACAGGGCGTTCTGTCACATAAGTCAGTTCGCCTGGACAACAATTGCAATCATTAGCCAGACTAATGGCACAAGAGCTGGTCTAAGCATAATCAATAGCAACCTCCTACACTTTATAAGAACATAACCACTAGCAGTACAGTTGAAAGCCTAATCATTGTCGCTGAGATATTCTCGAGCCGTCTTGCGGGCAACCTATTGTGATCTACCTGACTTCCACGAAAAGGACCTTACAAACTTGGCCTCTATCTTGGTATTGATGAAGAACTGTGCTTTCCCCTAATGCTAAATCTGCAGATTAGTGGGGTGGAGTAGGGATTACTTGGCATCAGAGTATTGGAGGGTTTGCTTAATTGGCCTGCAGTCTCTCCTGGTGGACTGCACCACCATTGTGAAGTCCGGTAAAATGGACACCTCGTTCCCCTTATAATGCATTGGTCATCATTCTATGGTAAGACGCAAGGCTGTGTGCCGATCCTGGTAATTCAGTAGACAGGCAACTATGGGTCAAGTAGGGGTCCGGGCTTGGGCCTCCGGCCTCTGGCCTAATTTTTAATGGGCCCAAACACTGTGAGCATGGCAAAGAGAGCCTCTCCAAGGAGTGATCACCGCATGTCCTCCACATAATCCTCCATACACCCCATTTCTGTCGATTCCGGCACCCCAATAATTCTCAGTTTGTTCCTCCTAGTGTGGGCCTCCAGGTCCTTGTTTTTTTCTTCTAATCACTTCCAGCACCTTCTCCATGAGCAAGAGTTGATCTCTGGGCATTGGAAGTGTGCAGTTCCTACTGATCAATGCAATCATCAACGCTTGTCCACCTTTTATTTGAGATGGTGGAATCTGGCTGGATCAGGTCTATTTTAGTATCAAGCTTTGTTTTAGGTGCAAGAAAATGGTGGTACATCCAGCTCCAGGGCCGGGCCCTCACCTCCAGGCTGAGCCCACTGAAAGGTTTCAAATGACAGCTGTCAAAAGAGAGTTTATGGTTTAAATCTTTTATTGAGATTTCATAAAGAACCAAACGAAAGGACCTCGATCGTTCAATCAAGCATAACAGGGCAAGCTCCAATGTAATACAGATTAGCATTCTCAGTGTGTAACGGAGCTGATCAGCGATGTAGGTCACATGTAACACCCTGAAACAAAACAACAGGGCCCCCCTCCCCTCCTTTGTCCACAAAGCAAAAAGATAACCCCATTGTAGCAAGAAAGAGAAGGAAGTGAGATAGTCATCAGTGTGTGGGTTTTTGTTTGCGCTTGGATGCCTTCTGTTCCGGGATCGGTGTGTCTGCCAATCGGAGAAGGCGTAGGTATCGGGGACAACTCAATTCACGGAATTCCCCGGTGAGTAGTGCCAAAAAGGGCCGCCACAACTCTGGGAATTTGTCCTCCGTCCAGCCCGTACCAGGGACAGCTTCTCCATGCTGAGCCCCATCCACAACCTATGCAACCAGCCTGTATGCGGGGGCAGGCCTGTGGTGTTCTCCAGTGTGCCAGAATGTTTTGCATGGCTGCCCCTAATGCAATAGCGATGAGACGGTCCCTCCGTGACTTCAAGGGATACATCAGGGCGTTGGGCAGTCCCAGCAGGATGTAGGCAGGGAATCGGGGGAGTTGGGTATCTAAGTGGGCGTCTATGTCATCTAATATCGTGTCCCAGTACCCTTGTAGGCAGTCGCAGCTCCATAGCAGATGTTCCAATGTGCCCAGCTCCCCACACCCTCTCCAGCAGCGGTCGCTAATGTGGGGGTCATATTGGTGAAGTCGCTCCGGCGTATGGTACCAGTAGGTGGCCACCTTGGTCAGGGTTTCAGTCAGTTCAGCATGGTATGCGGAATGCCGCGCTCTATGATAGACACCACTCTATTCTTTGTATGTGAGGGCCCTTCCTAATTCCCTCTCCCACCGACACCTACCTGCATTATATGTGTAAATCAAAAGAGAGTTTAGATTGTTTTGCGTATCTTTTCTCTATCTTCCCTTAGCCAGGGCATGTGGCCTGCAGGTACAACCCTCTTGGCAGCCCCAGATGCAAGCTCAATGACATGGCTTCATCACCGAAAAGGATAAGCAACTCTGCACAAGCTGCAGACAGGGGGGACAAGGGACAAGCAAGAATGATAGTTGTAAGCCTATCTGTCAATGTCCAGACATTGCCACGCCCGACTCACCCCAGAGGGTACGAACCAGCCAACTCACAAGGTGGTATCAAAAGTGAACAGTAAACTCCTCAGTCAAGGTTCATGCACTAGCCACTGATTGCATGATGAAGTCATGATGGTGTAAAAGGCACACCAGACCGGTCATACCCAGATCCCACCACTTCCCAGTCCTCTGGGGGGCAGAGGAGGTTTAGCTGTGGTGCATAGTGGGCATTGGTTCACTCGGGTCCCCCACAGTCCCCCTCTTCAATAAAGTGTGGCTCTCTCCCTTGGCACAGGGCATCCTATGAGGCCTAAAGTATATCCATTAGGGGTATACTATATAACTAGCTATCGGGGGACATAACATCTCCCACAGTAGCACAAATCTTTGAAGTTTTAAACAATGCCAAAGGGATCACTTCTTTAATAAAATTCCTATATTCCCTCCAGAAATTTTTTAACCACACATTTAGGACTTCACTGCCACTTACCCCCAAGCCCTCACACAGCATTATCAAAAGGTCGCAGAAAAAGTGACCCTTCGGGGGACTACTAGGGCATTACAGCGCCGCCCGACCAGGAGCACCAGCCTAACGATGAAGCATGACATACTTCGGGGTGTGTGAGGGTATCATGATAAGGACACGCTGTCCCTCACCCATAGAGTAGCAGAACAACTTTAGTACTCTCTATCTCACTCTGAGTTCTTTCTTAATTATAGGAACTTTTACTTTAGTCTGTTTAAAACCCCCTACGAGGCCACCAATGCTCGCCCTCACAGCCCGGGGGGGCACAATGAATCCGTCCATGCAGCACAGTGCAAAGGTGCACCCTATCGCAGGACCAGCAGCTGCAATGTGTATCTCTCACAGGCCTCTCAACTACCCCTGCGCACTCACTGGTTAGGACCTGGGTGGCTATGTGCTTCTCAGATTTCGATGCAGGAAGCAGGCAGACTCCTCATGAAGGCACGGCCCGTGCAGGGCGTTATACCGGGCGGTGACGTCAGGCAGGGGAGGGTCAGAGTGGGGTGTTGTAAAATGCGGGATATGGACCATTACAGGTAAGTACCGAAAAAAAACCCAATTTGGTTGCCCGCGCAACATCGCCAAATGTGATGCAATGCAGCGCGGGCAACGAAATTCGTTTTTTTTTTTCCCGTACTTACCTGTAATGGTCCATATCCCGCATTTTACAACCCCCCATTCTGACCCTCCCCCGCCTGACGTCACCACCCGGTATACGCCCTGCACGGGCCGTGCCTATCCTCATGTCGACTGGATTCACTGTCGCCACAAACGTTCAGCTAGGGCAATCAACAAATCAGGCCCCAACAGCACGAAACAGACGGGATCAGCAACGACTTCCCAGCATTGGCGGGTCTCAGTAACGGCAGCTCCAGCCTCCAGTAAATCATGGGTTACCCATCTACCAAAACACATTCCTCCAATGAGTCTAAGCAGCCCACAGCTCCAAAGTCCAGTGAGGGGTGTGGCACCAAGCAACCTTACGCCTGTGCATTTAGTCCAGGCAGCTGATAAGCACATGAGGCCATCAGCAGGCCCAGTTCTGGCAGTGTAGCTCAGGGACAGGCCGTACTTTTCAGTGGCAGAAAAAACCTCTTACACGTCCCAGAGCCATGATAAGAGGCAGTTTCCTGGTGCAGCCTGGCGTAGGTATTACAGGACTCAACCAGGAGACCTTGCTGCCCCTTGGATGTGCAGGTAAATGTCTGATGATTAACTCCAGCTGGCAGAGCCTCACAGATGACCAGCCATCTTGCGGCTGGGCTCTCTAGTGCTCCAGAGGCCTTTAAATCTTGATGTCCGTGGTTCTGACCCATTATGGATCCTATTCAACTGGGCCAAGTAGCCCTTCCGCACTTAACTCTCATTGGTAGCTGTGATCGAGCAGTCAATGCTCCATCTAGAGAGGATGTAGATACAGGTTAGTGAATATGGCTCATAACTCAAAGTACAGACAGTATGAACAATAAATCAATGTCCAGTCAAATGCTTGCTTTTATAAGAAAAAATTGTATTCTATTTCTAACTCTAAACAGGAAAAGAAATGCGACATTCAAATACAACAACTCAATCCCCCTTTAGTTCAGGGCTCTAGTAGTTGTCAGGTGAATCCCTGGCATACCTTCCTTTGTGTAATGTTTTCAAAGTTATTCACCAGTCACTGGTGGGTGCATCAGAGAATGCAAACTATTAGGCCGTACTCATGAGTTCTCCCTTTTGACCATTTCCTAACTTTATTTTTTTACGAATGCAATTTTATTTAGTGTTGCATAGGTTATACACAGACACAGGTTGTACATGAGCAAGGCGGCACATACATTAGCTGCCACTTGTTTTCACAAACTGGCAACTGGGGGACAGAAGCAGATATTACCATGGCCATCCATTATTTGTTTACTATTATACAATCATAGTAATGTAGTAGACCGACATGCATTTGCGTCCTTCAAGAGGGTCTATTGTCAATGGGGGTCAAACAATAAGCACAGCAGCACCTTCCACAGGTCCAGGTTTTCTTGAAGTTTGTCGTCAGTTCTGGTTAGGTTGATTTTAATTTCCTACTCAATTGTCCACTCTGCTACATCCTGGATCCACTGCTGTGTCTCTGGGGTCTTTGGGCTTAGCCAAAAATATGCCTACATGTCTTTTTGCTAGCTGGAGATTTATTTTATATTTTGTTTTTATGATATCTATGGTGCGCCAGCAGCACCATAAGCAGCAAGTTCCCCTGGGGCTCAACTGTCCCAGATCACGTCTTATCAACTCTTGCAGCACAGAAAAGTTCAGCAATTCAGAGAGCACCTGCAAATGTGCACCCATGAGTCCTGCTCTGCTCAAAGAGGTTGGTCTGCTAGCTGCCCACACCGAAGCACCAGTGGTGCAGGATCTCTCTTCTGAGCAGTGCTACTGGAGAGCTCCACGATGTTAGAGCTGCTCCCTGTGCTTTGTGCAGCTTTTTGCATCAAATGTTTAATCCCAGACACCACCCCTACTCTTTAGGATTCTCTTATACGTCCCATCTCCCTTCCTGAGATGTGTCCAGGCCCCTTCTTTGTAATCCATCACTCAATCAAAGAGCAGTCCTTTGAAATGGAAAATTATTCTTTTCCTTTTCCTTCCAGTATGCCCCACTCAGCTAACAGGAATGCAGGAGTACGCAAATCTGTCTTTGGGGATTCCCCTCCTCCTTGCGTCTTTACCCGGCAGGCCTAGGATTCCCAAAAAGGAACCCAGGGCCCTCCACACAATGTACCATTGTAGGCACACTCACTCAGTGTTTTCCTTTATAGCACACTTTCTGTTCAGAACTAATACCTCAATGCAATGGGCTCTCAAATGTATCCATGCATTAAAGACACACATTTAGGGTGCGATTACGATGAGGCCTGAAATGGCTCTGACCATTGGTCGGAGCCCTTCAGCCCACATGGTAATTGGCTGGTCGGATTCCTTTCCAACCTACCCAAATTGATGGGGTCAGTCAGAAGGAGTCCGAATTGGATTTCCGAATGGCTTCTGATTTGTTCAGAGAGCCCGTCGGCCATTTGGAAACCTTCAGTAATCCCTTGGCTAGCTCTTTCCGGCCGAGGGATTACAATGGCAGATTTCCACAGCTTTTTTGTGCCGGCGTTTCCGACACAGAAAGGCTTTTGGAATCTGTCTTTGGGTGCTCCCAGCAGGGCCCCCATAGGTGCAAGGCCACCGAATGGCAGCCTGTTGATTCCTGCACCCCGTGAAAAGCACCTTGAGATGCCTGCCATGGGGTACAGGGATGAACTGCATCTCTGCTCTTTACAATGAAAGCATGCATTCCTTTAGGAATGCATGCTTCATTGTAAAGTATAGGATTGCGAACGAACAGGAATCAGTCGCACCTTACGGGTGCTGTTTTGAACATTTTTATATGCCGCGGTGTAAAATTCATGATGCAAGTAGAGACCCTTCTTTCAAAAGTCGAATGAGTTAAGACTGGGGCCTGGAAAGTAAATGTCTCTTTTTAGAAATATAAATATTTTAAGAATATGAATTTTAACTATTTTAAACTAGACTGTTATTTGTATATGTACACTTTATGGTTGTGATATACCAAATAAAGTTAAATTTAACTGACAGTCGCACCTTACTTGCTGGGCTGGAACCGATGACAGGAGATCGTTCGGTTCGCAAACGATATCGGACAGACTCCGGTCTTCCCGACATCGGAATTGGGCCCCTAGTCTGCGTTCACTGTTCAGCACTTACGCTTTTCTATATTTAACCAGGGTGTGTTGTTTCAAAACACACACACTGCCAGCACACACACTTGCTGTGTGTGCACTGCACAACTCCTCTCCCTTCGTACACACCTTCAGCACACATATACTCAGCACATGCTGTATCCACACATGCACTGCACAGCACTACATCTCTAATGTAATGTAGTCCAACCGTGGGCAGAGAATTCTGCTCTGCTAGTGGAGCTTCCAGATTTGTGCATATTTCGCGTTCCGCCTGGAAAGCAAAGTTTATGCAAAACTCAGACTCCAGAGCAGAGTTCAGCCCTGAGCCCTCACCGCCTCCACCCCCCCCCCTCAATAAATATTTTTTTTTTTTAAATTAAAGTAAAAATCACACTTACCTTTATTGCAGCATCTCCGGGCAGCCCTCCTCCTCCTCCCGGTGGCCTCTCCTGCAGAATACCCTACGTCAGACGTATGTCATGGTAGAACTGCGCATGCACGTGCAGTCCTACCCACGATGTACTTCTGACGTAGGGGTTTCGGTTTCCAGAAGAGACCACGGTGAGGAGGAGGGCAGCCCAGAGACTTAGGTTTTGCACAATGGAAGCTCAGTATTCAGGTAGTATTCATGAAAGCTCTATAACTGGGTTGGAATCTGGGGGAAAGTTCTAGATTGGTTTGGGTCGTTCCTTTTCTTTCATAGATAACAAGATGAACTAGATCAGCGATTTCATCAAATCAACGCAGTTGGCATTGTTGTTCATAAATTCTATTCTTGACCAAGGTAATAGATCAGCAGTTCCAAATGTAGGCCAAAAATACTCAGATGTTGAGTCAGTTCGGTGAGTACCAGGAAGTCTAGAACACAATTATGAACTGCCTTAACCACAAGCATCTCTGGATAAGGGAAAGTTATCTGATTTAAACAGAAATTCTTGTGTACACTGGAACATTCCAGAAGTCTACACCAGTCAAATGGCCCCCGAATCTGAGAAGTACACCACATATAACATGAAAGTCTCAAAATCACATGGGATTTCAGCCATGTGGACCCCATCCCCCAGCACCCAGATCTAGTTATAAAGGAGTAAGGGGCTCGTAGCCCCGTTCCTGAACCGATTTGACCCCGGGGACCACATCCCTCAGTGCCTGGCCACACTTAAAAAGGGGGAGGGGACCTCACAGCCACCCTTCCAGGACCAATTTCAGCACCAGAAACCCTATCTCCCAGGGCCCCATCATAATTAGAAAAGGGATGGGGCCATGGGCCCCTTTCCTAGAGCCAGAAATGGCCCTGGAAACCCCTTCCCCCTGGGCCGGCACCTGCTATGTCCCAGGGTGCCTACCCCTGAGACAGGGCAGTTTCTCTGCCTGCGTCCGAGCAGGCAGGGAAACCTGTGTTTGTTCTAACGCAGTGGCAACAACTTCAAATCTCCCGTTAAGTGAGAGCAAACATGAAGACTTCTCCCAACGGGCGAGGACTTTAAAAATGCTCCCACAAGCTGGGACCAGATTACAGTAATGTGGGCAGGGAAACAGATCTGAATATTGCTCCCATCCACAGGGAGCAGCATTTTTAGCTGCTCCCTGCAGGCAGGAGCAATGCCAGCTACTGCTGGATGCAGGGAGCCAGCTGGTGCTGCATGGGTCTTGGGCCTCCGCAAGAGCCCTCAACCAGGTCACCGACACTTAGTTGGCTTGGCCTCAGAAGATAGGGCCCCAGGGCTGAAATTTATCAGAGAGGGGGCCCAGAAATTCACAGTTCCCTTTATCCTACAAGAGTCCACAGTTTTGCACAAAATATCTACTCAACTGAAGTCCTTTTTTGATCTGGTTAATTACTAACTGCTACCTTGCTGGGTAAATGTCTAGTGTACATTCTACATTACATTTGCGCAATAAACCAAGAAAAAATAGTGACCTTGTGTGTGTTTCACCAATGTGATTGTTCCGTGGGCGCATTTATTCAGAAATATATGATAACATAAATCATCCAATAGAGTAAACAACAAGACTAAAAAGAGGAAAACCTCCAGCAAACCAGAGTCCTCCAAATTAACTATATGAGGTAAGTGCTTCTGTCTTTGGTGGAGATGTCCTCATATTCCTCTGCATCAAGACGGCATCCTCAAAATCGGCAGGAGATACCCTGGGTTGTCTTTTGGTAAGATGCCCATCATACTGAAAAAGGCATTGTTCTGAGGTGGACAGGGTGGTGCTAAAAGGATGGAGCTTCCAGGGTATTTGCACATGTCCTTACTCGTATTAATTTAGAGACAGTACCATGGACCCTTCTCTCACCACGAGAGGACAACAAAGATAACCCCTCCTTACTACATAGGGGTGGGGAGCTGGTTGTCCCCCTCCATGGGCTAATTTCAACCACGGCACTCTATCTTCTGGGGTCTGGCCTCTTAAATCTGGAGCTCACCAGGGAGCAACTAGTCCACTGCATTGGGAAACCACAGGGGGAGCCTCAATGCCTCTGTAGTCTCCAGGGGGAGCCATAATTGCAAAAATGCTGCTTCCTGCTTGTGGGAGCAATTTTTTCATCTATTTTCTTGACCGCTTGCCAGCAGGCAGGAAAACAGATGAAAACTCTGCTCCCAGCGAGTGTGAGCAGTTTTCCTATGGAGGGGAGTTACTGTTTACTCTCACTTGGTAGGAGCTGTCAACGCGGTCACGATGGGTGCGGCCATCTTGTTTTTCACTCTATGCTATGGTTCTGGGCCTGCTTTTCTATCCTTCCTCAATCTTTACAATCCTTATTTTTTTACACTGTTTTTCTGACTTTTTTATATATCATCTATCTCTCTCTCTCCCTAAGTTTATATTTTGCATTTTATCTCTACTTTTACTGTGTTTTTTTTACTTTTCTACTGCTTTATATTTCTTCTTTCTTTAAGCTCCTACTTCTTACCCCGAACTTTATTTTTTTCCTCTAACTTTTCTATTCCACCTCCTACACACCCCAGAATCATGGCCAAGGGTAGCAGCACTACCGGCTCCAAGGGCAAGATCCCTGCGCCCAAGAGGTGCCTGCCTTGTGGCAGAATGCGCCCTGCAGGGGTGCAGGTCTGCCAGCTTTTTGGCGAGGCGTTTATGGCAACCCTTTTTTTTTATCCAGCGCCACCTTCCCTTGACCTTGGCAGCAGGTGGCAGGCGAGGCTCTGGGTACCCTACCTAGGAGTGTCACCATCGGTGGGAGAAGGTGCGCCGGGCATTGTTTCGCTGCTCAGGGGTCAGCGCATCTATAACCAGCTGGCCCACTGGTGGTCAGACATCCTGGACTGGGAGAAGGACCTGTTGGACCTGCTAGGTGTCGAGGTTGTGGGGCTTGGTGAGTAGCTAATATATAGTAGTATAAGTATTTTGCATACTTTTTTGATGAATAACAAGATTACTGCTGCTGACGTTGCAGGTAAATTATGTTTCAAAATCTTCTGTGATTGTAGGACACAGGTGCTCGGCGCTACTTTTACTTGTTTGCAACTTTGTGCTAGCTTGGGCTGATTAATGTAAGAGTTTACTTTAGAGAACTGAAGTTAGGTAATGCTATTGCTTGAGAGACTCTATTCCTTCATTTGTCTTCCTGTGAAATAGTGGTGGATGGATACTAGGTTTAGTTAGTATTAGTTCATAACTTTTTTACAGTCTGCGTGACGCCTCCTCTGTCACTGAGTGCTGCTTACCCCAGTCCTCTGTAGAACCTTTTGTAGTTTGCTTAGTGAGTGGTAGGCGTAGCCGTATCTGTCAGTAGCAGAACAACATCAGACGCAACCAACCAACAATTTGGTGTACGCACAAATTTATGCATGTGTCCTCCATCTCATCTATGTATTTTTGAAGGCTAAAAAAATGGAAATGCAGACTTAGTGAACAATTGACCCGTCTGGAATAGGTTGTCTAGGTCAGCTGGTACTTAGGCTTCGTTAGTATTCTGGAATCAGATTGATTATGGAACATTGGATTAGTGTTTATAAATAAGTAGACGGTCCGTGAATCCTGCAAGCCAGTAGTCGATCTGATTAGATAGGTCAATTTTATTGCAATTGTTGTTTCCTAAAATGTTTTTGGAGCATTTTTAAAGATTATTTATTTGTTTCACAGCACTCATTAATCTTTGTCTCTTTCTTTATTATATTTTACATGATCAGCACCACCCAGGGGCAAGAATACGGCGTCCGAGTCGGTGGTACAACCGCCAGCGGAACGCTCCTCTACCGAGGGCCCTAATTCTATTTTTTACAACAGCTTCTTTGACCTTGACTATCTGTTTCCAAATTCTAGTTAACCCTGCCTCTAAGTTCCTTCTAACTGCCTCTGCTCTGACTCTCTGTACTACTACTATTAGCCTGTCTGTAGCTAAGCTTGCCCAGTTGGCCACTCTTTATTTAAGATTTTCTTTTGAATAAAACTCAAATTGACCACTAGCTCTAGCCACTGGGTCCTGTCCTTTGGGTTGTCCTCTTTTAGTCCTCTTAATCTTGAGGCTTTGACAATTCCCACCAACAAAATGCCCAGCCAGATATTTGACTAGTATTTTTGATAGGATAGTACTTACTACTACTGTTGTGGGGATTCTGCACAGCCACATATAGAACTATGCACAAGAAAATAGGATGTTGGTGATGGAAGGTTGGACCTTACTTACACCTCAGTCAGAACCCACAATCCCCTGACCGACTAGCTATAGAGTCTCATTAGGTCCCGAACCCCCACACTAAGATACCTAATGATAACACAACCCAGAACATAACACCCTTTAACTCACTCACTCGTGTATGTCCACCCCACCACACCAAATACCACAGAGTCTATGTGTAAGTTCAAAAGGTTTATTTATTTTCAAATAACAAGCTCTGTACGTTGTTATATGAAATTACTACAGCCAGCTCCAACAGCAAAATGCATAAGATTAAAACAGTAAATATTTGTTACAAGTGCATGATAGAAGACAAAAGATTGGTGTGAATTCTGGGAGACCCCTCACTTTAGAACGTAGAAATACTGGTTACATGCATCATAAGCTCTGCAAATCTCTGCTTTGTAGAAGTTAATCTTCTGCCTATTATGAGAAAAATGGTGCGCGTTAGACAGATGGCAATTATCCAAGCATTTCACAGTCATGCCAAAAAGTGTAACATGTTATGGCTAAGCAATACGGACTAACCAAACTCCATAACAAAGTGGCTTGTTTTTTGACCTCTTCACTTGTCCGCAACGCTCATGTAGGCTCAAAGGCGTCTTACTGCACAACAAGCTGCGAGGTAACATGGCAAAATACATAAAGCTAAAATGGTAACATGGCTCAGGCTAGCTTTGCAAAGAGTAGAGTAGGACTATATGACCACAGGGACCATAACACTACCAGTGTCTGTCTACTGACTCTACTCTAGTACACGATTTGGATGAGTGATGATATATGTTGTATATGTTGTATTAACTGTTATTCAATCTTCCTAGTGAAAATGAATAAAATAGGGAGAGGTGTACAGGCATCTAAAAATGTTTAATGTTTTTTCTAGGCGTACTACCAACCACCAGTGCCGGCGGGGCGGCGGGGATGGCGATGCGGCCATTCCAGAGGGGGCAGGAGAAGATGCGGCACCTGCAGGGGCTACAGGGGGGAGCCAGCAGAAGTGGCGGGCGGTGGTAAGTTATATTCATTACTTATTGACTAGCTGGAAGAGTGTTTACTTCACTCATTGTACTGTCAGACTTATTAAGTATGAAGTTGTAGTGAACATAATTCAATGGTTGAAGAAGACACCCTTTACTTCACCCAGCTGTGAATGTTTTATGGAGAAGACTAAAAGTCAGATCAGATGGCCTTGATGGATGTGTTGAACAAAATGGGAAAAAGGATGGAAGAAGGAAGGACAGGTGAGATGTGATGTGACTGGCAGAGAAGGATATGTTGTAATCATCCATAGATGGCTGATAGAAATCAGATCAGATGCATGGGTTGTTGAAGGATGGGTGGAAGGTGAAAGAAGATGCCTGCCTTGGTGAGCGGCACAGTATGGGTGGATACTAAATAGCAAGAATCATCAGCCGGGTTTATTGGTCAAACTCAAAGCCAAGGCAAGGAAGGAAGAAGCGGACGCATGCATGGTTGTTGGTGAAACCAAATAAGGTTTGTCAAGAGATATATAAAAGAATGATAGACATTTACGTTTAATGTTATTCTAAAGTTATTCACAATAGAATGTTGAGATTTTGCATTGAAAATAATCCTAACTATAACTACCTACTGGCGACCGCCAGTAGGTAATATATATGTATATATATATATATATATATTATCAAGCGCCTCCCTCCGACTCTGAGGACCACTTCCTACCTCTGTTAATTTATTTTTTTCGATTGTGTTAGCCAGCTTGCAAAGGGTGGCCTATCTGTTGGTTAAGGGTGGCCTATCTGTTGGTTACACAATCAATGAAAACAAAGTACCTTATGTAGTAGCGGTCGGTGATGGGAGTGCTGGCGGGTGCTGATGTGGGGAGGGGCAAGGTGGGAGGTAGTAAACTATGGATTATGGCACAATACAGGTATGTAAACATAAAAATAAATAAAACAAATTTCATTGAGCGCATTGCAATGCCAAATGTGATGCAGTGCGCGCAACGAAATGTGTTTTATTTATTTATATGTTTACTTACCTGTATTGGCCATAATCCATAGTTTACTTCCCCCCACCCTGCCCCTCCCCCTCACCACGTCACTGCCCGTGAGCACTCCCACCACTGACCGCTACTGTACTGACCTTATGTCATTGTTCCATACATAAGCAATGATCATTGGATCAGATATATAATAATAATCTGCCTTTTTGGTGTAGCCAGGGCAGAGTGAAAGTGAGATTGAGCAATTGCCCTTCATGTAACAGAGAGAGTATTGCCAGTGCCACCCGAAATAGAAAAATATGAGCTTCCCCACCTGCAGACAGTAGTAAATAAAAGTGACGGGATTCTGGTCATGACTCGTATGTGTGTCCTGGGTGCAAGCTTAGTTAACTGAGCTGGCATGTCGGCTACCACAAAGTAATGTAATTTAGCTAAACTAGAGATATGAAAAAGATTGGTGTTCTGTGTCCATAGTGCTAGTATAATGCCTGAAAAACTCCAACAAATGCTAGAAGCCGCGGAAGTGGGAGGATAGATACTTACCACAAATGTTATGTACTGCGCTTGCTAGTGCTACTGTGCCACTATGTGTTGAATTAATTTTGTTTTACTGTTTTGCTAGGAGTATTGGCTACAATAATTTTTCTTTCTTGATATAGATCCTCTTTTACAAGAAAAACCCACAAGGAAGGAGTTGGCAGCCAGAGCCCAGCGCCAGAAACTGGAGGCCGTCTGCCTAGAGTATCATCAGCTGGTGGCTCAGACAGAGGAGGAGGAGGATGAAGCGGAAGCGGCAGCAGCTGCAGGCTCTTCCCATGCCCAGGGCCCCAGCTAGGCCCGCATCCAGGGGAACAGCACCATGGTCAGGCAGCCGCCCCGCCGCACTTTTGCAAGCACTGCTGACCCCCACCCTGGATGCAACTGCAGGGCATTTCGACGCAAGATTCTCCTCCAGGTGGCATGGCTAGAGGAGCAGCTGTAAGAGCGGGTTAAGATCCTGGTGGACAAACACCTTAAAGCCCGCCGAATCAATAACTATGGCCCCTGTTCCATTGCCCCTTTTTTATTACTTTTGTTGGTGGGTTGGAATTGGGTGTTGGGGTTTATGGACATTGTTTGGACATTTTTTGTTTTGAACATTGGTAGGGGTTAGGGAGAGGGGTGGGTCAGGCGTGGGATACTTTATTTTTTGTTAGGGTAATAAATTATATTTATTTATACTTACACATACAATTCTAATGTTTTGATGGGGGAGTTTACTATTTTATGAATTTATTTACGTCACATGGTTTCCTTGCTGCTGCAGGGCAGCAGTCAGTGTTGGATTTAAATAATCTGCCGATTTTGAAACACACAAACAAATAGATGTGGTACCCCCTCACTGAGTTATTATTTGTCCTACTAGTACTGTCAGTCTCTCCTCCTAGTCCATTATATCTCCCAACAAACCTATCTTAACTGTGATTGATAATGATTAACAGCCTTATTCATGAAGGGGCCGTTTTGCGAGCCCCTAATAGCGAATCATAGCGATTCGCTATTAAGGACTCGCAAAACGGTAATCATGTAGGAATCGCATAATAAAATGCGATTCCTACTGATTCCTTATTTGCGATTAGCAAATTGCTAATCGCAAATAAGGAATAACTCGCCATTCATTCCTATGGGCCAAAAGGCCCATAGGAATGAATGGGGAGTATTCCTTATTTGCGATTAGCAATTAGCTAATCGCAAATAAGATTGCGATTTGAAGGGTGCCAGGGGTGTCCACAGGACACCCTGTAGCACCCCTCAAATGATCTGTGACACAGGTGTTGCACACACACATGTCCAAAGGACATGTGTGTGTGTAACATGCAACTCAGAAAAATGCATTTAAATGCATTTTTCTGAGTTTTCGCAATTTACCGCGAGGTCTGACCTCGCGGTAAATTGCGCCTAGAAATAGCGAAATCGCAAATTGAAATAGGATGTTGAATAGCATTTAACGAATCTCAAATAGAGATTCCTTAAATGTCATTTCCTCGCACATTTGCGACATCGCAATTAGCGATTTTTGCTTTTGGGATGCTGAATCCCAAAAGCAAAAATCGCACTCGCAAAGGGCCGGATTCTCAGAATCCGGCCCTTTGCGAGCCGATTTAGCCTTCATGAATAAGGCTGTATGTTCAGAGCAGTGATGGCTGCATGGTTTTCAAAGAGTATGGAGAAGATGCCATGGTTGTGGTGGTAGTAGTAGACACTGGCACTAACATTTGCAAACAAAAAAAAGAGACAATCCCTTGCCTGAGAGAGACTGTGGAAGGAGTAGTGGACCGAAGTAAAGTACAGTACAGAAGAGGACTGCCAAACAAACAATACAATATTGCAACTGCTAAAGTAAAATAAAACATAATGGTGGCGGGGGCAGCCTAGTACAAGAAGTTGTAAACTGTAGTTGTGTCGAGTGAGTCACTTAACACAATCGTAATTCATTTACTACTGTATGGTAGGATGTTAATGATGAATCCAATCAATGCCGGATATTCATTATGATGTATTAGGTGAGTCCCTTTGGAAAAGAAAACTGGCTTGTACATAGACTGAGCATGGGTGGGCAAACAGAAGAAGATCCTCCCCCTGCCTTGAAATTAAATTAGTGTTGCTTTCACAACATCTGCCCCAGCAAGCATGTGATCAATTGTTGGTATTCATTTAATGTCGTCACACCATCACACCTCAATATAAATCACACAGCCCGGGGGAAGAGGGTTAGGGTTTGATGAATGGATGGGAAAGGGGGGTTTGGGGAAAGGTTTAACAAAGAAAAACAGTACGCAAGGGAGAAAAAAAAATGCATGCATGATGATGAAGATAACTTGATGGTTAATGAGTAGTACTTACTAACTACTACTACACAATTAGACAGTACAGGGCAGCAGTATTATTAATAGGAAATGTGCCTTGCCTGTATGCCCTCAGAGAATCCCAAATTACATGCTGTACCGGGCTTACTTTTAAAGCTAGCAAAGAAAATTAAAAAATTGTTGTAGGGATCAATTAGCAAACAAACAACTACACAACAACACACAGTCGTATTTATTGAAGAGAAAAAAAGAATCAAATTAATTAAAAGACAAATGATGAATGATATTAAAGTTACTGTATTATCCAGGTCCAAATGTGGAGTTGCATCTCAACATTTATCTTGGTCCTCCCTTCCATGTACACTCTGCACATCATTCTTGGGTACCACTGACTGCCTGATACGTATTGGTAAGATAAGTGTGAGTTGTTTCTCACAGTATATTAGCACAGGGTAAATGGCGGCCGGTAAGTGTAGATGGAAAAGCAAAAGGGGTATTGAACAATAAATGAATAAAAAAAAGCATCAATTACGGAGAAGACAAGGCTCTTAAGAGAGGTGGCTCGGATACATCGTGTCTACTCTATTTACAGCATTAAGCTACAACAACAACAGGACAGGAGCCACCACAAAACAGGCCCACAGAACTGGGCTGTGACCCAACCTCCATTTATCTTAAATTTTGACAGAGCCAGACAAAAGGCATATACAACAACCTAGCATTTTCCAAAACAAGTGGCTAAATCAATGCGCCACTGTCAGTCATACCACTAAACTCGACTCCACCACTACACGGTCATGTAGCCTAGGTCTGCTGTGGTTCTTGCTGAATTGTTGTGTTTACCTTTAATGCTACTTCATGAAATGCAGTTATTCCATCAACCATCTTTGATCCAACTGAGTGACTGCCTGCAAAGATAGTATGGCCATCATCATGGTGTGGTACATGTACGTGTTGTCCAACACCAACTCAGTCTGTAGTGACTCCGATTACATAAATATTCAATATTAAAAAATTGCACGGATATTGGCCTGCTCCTGCGGTAGCAGGAGTACAATGTGGTTATTAAACAACAAGGAAACATTGACTGTCACTGGAGTCACTTTTACTTTGTAGATTAACCATTATAGTTTGACTTCATGCACATTCACTCGTCAGGAGGCATCCAATGCAATGCATGCCATCATTCATTAATCATTACCTGTCTTGCTCTTCTCTTTGGTTGTCAGATCAGATGCCTAGCATTCTGACAGTGATGAGTTTACTTTTGGATGCCTGCTCATGTTCTGACAGTGAAGAGTTGTGGATGCCTGCAGACAGACGCAGTAGCCTTAAGACAGTGATGAGTTTTGGCTCGGAAACAAAACAGAAGATAGATATAGTCACGTTTCACTTCTTATGGAGAGACTGTTAGAGGCAACATTTATTGTACTATTCTCCATCTTGATCCAATGTCTGTCTGGCTTGATGGAAATGTATTTAGGGCAAGTCAGGAAGATGTAGCAGGACTCTGAGGAGTGGCGTGGACAGCTAATTGCACAGACGTGCAGCTCCAATAGAGAAATAAAATAGGAGACAGTATTGATGGATTTGTTGTGATTTGATTTGAACCCGAAAGACAGATACACACACAAATAAAGGAAGGAAGAAAGTAACAATTTGAAAGCCTAGTTGTCTGGGAAGAGGAGCTTGTCCTCAAACTCTGGCGGTTCAGACAGAAGTAGCGCATGTAACCTCCTACTTATGTCATCGAAGTTGCTCTCTTCTTCTTGCTGTGATTCACATATTTTATACTCCGGTGGTATGAAGTGCTGATTCATTTTGATCATGGTTAATCTCTCCACACTTTTTGGCGAGTGACTGGTCCTTTTCACAGTTACAATGGCACCAGCAGCACTGAAAACACGCCCAGAAGAGACACTTGCGACAGGGCAAGCCAGATACTTTATCGCTAGCCTGATGAGCACTGACCATTGGCTTCTTTTCCCATACCAATACACCAATGGGCTTTGCTCCATGAAGACCTCTGTTGTGCCATCCAAATAGGCCTGACAATCTGCTCAATGTTCAGGGGTGCTACGATTTGATTGGACTCTTTTGCCTTTGCATCAGCAATGGACTTACCAAACCCTTTCCATAGAAACCAATCAGTTGCCGTTTTTTTTTTATGTGGCTGATGATCCTGTTGGTGCTGTTGTTAATGGTATTGGTAGTGTTGGTGACTGCTGGGAGGCAAACACACTGCTCTCAGGCTCTGAAGTAGAACTGGACTCTGGATGCCCTGTAGTACTTGTTCTGTCCTGGGCTGGCTGGCCTCTAATTAAGTCGTTCATTTTCAAAATCAGTGGCTTCCTCAGCTATCAAAGTTTTGTACTTGGCAACATCCACTTCAGAAAAAGGAATTACTTATTACTGTACAGAAATAATTTGTACCGTGGATCCAAAATTGTGGCAGTAATGTAATGTCGATGTGACACAATGTTATTTTGAATCCTTGTATTTTCAGATAAGTGAACGGCTAAGGTGTCTGCCAAATAATATGCATCTACTTTGTCATCCACACCTGCTTACGTTTCAGACACCTCCTTCAGCTGTTGCTCTAGCATGTACAATAATGGGATGGCTTGGCCCATAGTACAGTCCTCCCTGCTAACTTCAAGTGTGAAGACCTCAAAACGAAGTAGCATCTCTATCAGGCATTTAACGAGGTCCCATTGGACCATCTCAACGGTCATGTCTTTCACAGTAGGACTAGGATCCCCTAATCTTTTCATGACATAAGCATTAAGTGGTATGTACTGCTCAAACAGACGATCAAGCATGTAATAAGTTGAGTTCCAACGTGTTGGCACCTGCTGGATGAGTGCTTTGACTGGCATTTTATGATCATGTTGAATGACCCTCAGCTGCTTCTGGGCTTTAAAAGAATTGTTGAAATGTTTGCATATTCTTCTGCAGGAGGTCAGTAAGTTGCTGACTTTGCTTTCATTTTTCAGAAAGTCTTGAACAACAATGTTATATCAGTGTGCCAAACACGGGACCCTGAAATAGCCACCATCTATCATGGCCCTAACAACATTACTGCCATTGTCTGTGGCAACAAAACCATTGTTAAGCCCTCTTGGTCGCAGCCACTCAAAGACCTAGATGTTAAACTCATCCAAAATGTTTGTAGCAGTATGAGATTTCTCCATAGCAAACATGGCAACAGTTGCATGTTTGCGAGTGTCATTATCAGAATCTCAGCAGTGTCAACACCTGCAGATATCTTTTCTCTAACACCCAAAAAGGAGATCCAGTGTGCAGTGATGCTCATGTAATCAGAGGTTGGCAATTGGTCCACATGTCTATGGTCAGGTGGATACTCTGAACAGCACTCTGTTTTAAGGCTTTTCCAAGCAATTACAGCACATTGTGATGTAGTGCTGGAACAGCAACTCTGGCGAAATAGTAGTGGCAGGGAACCCTCCATTTTTGGCAGATGGTTGTCACAAACTCCAGAAAACTCATCCTTTCAACAAAAGAAAAAGGGAGAAGGTCCAGTGCTAACATTTTAGTCAGCTTCGCATTGTACAAACGTGCTATTGGGTGGTTGTGTTTGTACTAACCCTCTGGCCTAGTAAACATGCTAAGAATAATAGGCTAAGTGGTATTCCTTTCTGTTAGGCTCAACGCCACACTTTTTTTCATTGCAGTACTCCTTGGTGTCTCAGGCTGACTCTTACTCTTGTGCCACTGAGATGTTGCTGAGGAAGTGGGTGGTACCACTGCAGTGCTGAGGACAGGGCTACTTTGTGTACCACTACCAGAGAGAATGTCTCCATCTTCCTCGTCTTCCTGTTCCACCGTGAGCGGACCTTCTACTCATTTATCCCCACCAACAGTAATGGTTCCAGTTTTTATGCGACAAAGGTGGTCCTCCCAGTTGATTGCATGGTGTTTTTTCAGATGGGTCATTTGGCCTCCGGTACCATAGTTTGTACCAAGCTTACCACGACTAACAGAGGTATGACAAATGGAGCATATAGCAATGTTCTCCTCCTTTTTTCTAACCGTAAAGAAGTCCCACACTGGGAAGCTTAACTTTTGTCTCCTGCTGGAGGTGCCACTTCCAATGCTGGATGAACTGGAGGGTGTGCGTTGAATTTGACTCTGTACCATTTATCACGAGAAATGCACATGCGCGGACTGCCGCACATGCGCATTGGCATCTAAGACGGCGGCGACGGCGGCGCGACCGAGCAGAGGGAGCCCCGGGACGCAGCGCACAAGGTAAGTGCCTTTTTATTTACTTTTATTTCAATATTTTCAAAAATTACAGGTATGGAGGGGAGGGCGGGAGGGAGGCGGGTGGCAGGCAACTTCGCTATGCCCACGGGGTGGGCGTAGTGTTGCCTGCTACGCCTACTTTGCAAAGGGCGAAGTAGGCAACACTACGCCCACTCCGTGGGCATAGCGAAGTCCTTCGCCCAGGGTTGGTTCTCACCCCTCAACTGCATTAACCATCTGAGGGGCATGTGGTCTGTCTGAACATGGAAGTGAGTCCGAAACAGGTAGGGCCTCAACTTCTTCAGAGCCCAGACCACAGCAAAAGTTTCCCTTTCAATAGCACTCCACCTCTGTTCCATGGGTAGTAGCATCCTACTAATGAAAGCTACAGGCTGGTCCCAGCCCTTGTCGTTGATCTGTGAGAGTACTGCTCCCACAACATGTTCTGAAGCGTCTGTCTGCACTATGAACTCACTGGAGAAGTTGGGTGCCTTGAGCACCGGTGCTGTGCACATGGCAGTCTTCAGGGCATCAAAAGCAGTCTGGCAGGCTTCGTTCCAACTCACTTTCTTGGGCTGCCTCTTGGAGGTCAGCTCTGTCAAGGGGGCAACGATGGTGCCATATCCCTTGACAAACCATCTGTAATACCTGGTGAGTCCTAAGAAGGCTCTCACCCCTGTCTGGGTCTTGGGGGCTCCCAAGCCAGAATGGTATCAAACTTTGCCTGTAGGGGCGCCACCTGGCCGCACCCTATCTGGTGTCCAAAGTACACCACAGATCCCTGCACTATCTGGCACTTGCTGGCCTTGATCGTGAGGCCTGCCCTTTGACGAGCCTTCAACATTTCACAGAGGTGTTGCAAATGTTCCTCCCACGTGGAGCTGAACACAGCAATGTCATCCAGGTATGCCATGCTGAATTCCTCCAGCCCGGTCAGAACCTGGTTAACCAGTCTCTGGAAGGTGGCAGGGGCATTCTTCAACCCAAACGGCATGACTCGGAACTGGAAGTGCCCCTATGGGGCTGAGAATGCTGACCTTTCTTTGGCCCCATCAGTTAAGGCAATCTGCCAGTACCCAGAAGTTAAATCAAACGTACTAAGGTACCGGGCAGCTCCAAACCGATCCACGAGCTCATCAGCTCTCGGGATGGGGTGTGCATCAGTCTAGGTGACCGCATTGAGCCCACGGTAGTCCACACAAAACCGGAGTACTGGAGTGTAGGAAGGTGGATATCTGACTATGGATACCCCCAAACTTTTTGCCTGGTGTTTAGCTGGTTTTTGACATAGTTGGCCTGGGATCCTGCTATTCAGGGCCCCAGGCTGATTGCTCTCTCCTTAAAATGGACTCCATGTACCTTAGGTGCATAACACAATTGGAATTGGTTCACCTTATTGGCCCCTGTAACAGTGTACCATAGGTACCCAGGGCATAGGTGCATCCAAGGCCTACCAGGGGCTGCAGCATGTATTGTGCCACCCCTGGCCTGGCCTCCATATTTGACACAACTGGCTGATCACTCAGCTGGGGTAAGTTGGTGTCATCACCTCTTACTTAGATATAGTATCCCTATATCTAACCCTAAACTGGACACATATGTTCCTATCAGCCACTCCTATGGAAGGCCTCATCAATCCTGGAGGCAGAGTGCTTGGAAATATGTGAGGTGGTGCTCTAGCATGAGCTGAGCCTGTCTGCAGCTGTCGGGAACCACTCCCTAAGCTGTTCCTGGATATTGCCATACCATATACTCTTAAGTGCATTATAATCCTCGCAGTTATATGCTATCTTTGGTTAGGCTTTATCAAAACATGTCGAGTAAGGTGTCATACGAATTGGAATACTATCCCCTCGACAGTTCTGTCGACGGGGATAGCATTCCACCCTTCTAGAGGGACACGACATGTGTGTAGCCTTAACCCCGGTTAAAGTTAACCAGAGCCTCAGCATCACAAAATGGGTGCTGCCACCACAGACACAAGTCTGGCCCCCTGCTGCTGGGAGTCCTTCCAGCGAGGAAAGCCTGGACAAAGGGTTTCCTGCCTTGGGAGGTGCGAGCACCACTCCAGACAGGGTTTTGTGTATTGGGTAGGACAGGGCTGAATAGATTGAGACGTGCCCGGGGCACACAAGGTGTCCCCGTGCATAAGCCAGTCCAAACCGGTCCTGGGACTTTCCAGACCCAGGCCTGGCGAGGAGCTGGACAAAGGAAAGGGGGTGTAACCGCCCCCCTTCCTGGTTCCTCCCAGAGGAGGGACCTAGTAGGTGATCCACCCCTCAGATTGGGAATAAGAGTGGGAGCAGTGCCATTGCACAGCAGATCATCCTGAATCAACTTTAAACAAAGAAGAAGACTGGACTTCGACATTCTGCTGCTCAGAAGACTGAAGAGAATCTCCCTTGTGGCCTAGGAGTGGCCACCCTATGAACACAGGTACCAACCAGCAACTCAACGTCTGCTTTGCTGCCGCCTCCCGCCGGAGCCCGAGCCCAGAGCCCGACAAGAACCAAACTCCCAAACTTCTCAGAGCCCGATCTACAGTCCCTGCAAAGAAGGGACCCGTGGAGGCACCGAGTGACGTGGGACCGGACCTCTTGGAAGACACTCGAAAAGCTGACTGCGCAGCTTCTGAGGTATCCTCGACGTTGTGCTTTGGGGACTGAGAACCCCCACCATCGAGCAGCCCTTGCACCGAAGATCAGCCCCCCAGCATCTCCATGATCTGCGTGGGGCCCTTTTGCATTGTGCCACTCGACGCGCCATCCCGGCCACTAGCCACGTGGTCAGCGGCCATCTTGGCGACGAAACCGAGAAACTACACAGCGGGTCTGGTTGCTCCAGACTCACCCAAGCTCCTGTGAAAAGGAGCACTTGCTCTGACCTTGCTGGTCCGAGTGTTAAGCATCTTTAGATTCCTGCGTGGCTTGCATTAGCCAAGGCCTGTTTGCTCTGATCAAGTTGCCGACACCGCCAACAGCGAGAAGCCTGCGTGGGACAGCTCGTGACTGACTCCTGGACGTCCTTGACCCCCGGTGTCCACGTGGCTGCAGAGAGAAGCTACACAACAACGCCTGATTGCACCCGACATCGCCTGGTTCCAATCTGGTTCCACGGTAGTCACTGGCTAGTGACTTTGAACATTGTCCCCTCTGCTTTCAGGTCTTCACATCTTCAGATTCACCCTTGGATCCACCGGAACTCTTCACAGCGAGCCGCCTGCAGCATCTTCAGCTCCAAGCACCATCGACCAGCGTGACGAAACCCGACACTACTTCGACCCTGTGCACCCGCTTCCTGTGGGTGAGGTAACTCAGCTCCGCCGGTGTTCCTACACTGGTACACATCTCAAGGGCCTGTGTCTTAAGTTTCAGCATTCTAGGTCACTCGGAAGGTTCCTAACTCTTTAACTTTGTACTTTTTACGCACCATAGACTTTACATTGGAAAGTGTGTGCACTTTGAACACTGCACCCGAGTCCCGCGGGCCTTTCCTGACTTAGTCATTGCTAGTCTCGAATAGCTCCAGCGATTCCCAAGGCCCTAGGCCTGTTCCCTTTCCTATTGGTATCTCTTATACCACTTTCTTAGTATATGGTTTAGGTGGCCCCTAGGGCTCATCCATATTGTGCAACTTTTGTGTATTTTAAACTGTCTTGTGATTTAACGCTTGTGCTTCTGTGCTCATAAAGAGTCCAGGGGATTTTATAGTTAATAAATCAATATATATTTTCAATATATATCTGTGTGGTGTCCCTTTCATTTGGTATTCAAGGGGGTTGTGTATGGTAATACAGCTGGCTTCACATGCCTTTCAGAGTTTAGCCTAAGACTGCTTTGTCCACGTTACCACTAGGATAACTGGTCTACAAGGTTGAATTACAACCAATCATCATACGGGTTGCTTGGCATGGTACAAAGTGATCACTAAGAATTAGTGAGCATTATATACCAGGCCAACTTCTCACATTGGTGAGCAGCGGATTGGGATCTGAGCTTGCTGTTGTTTTACCATTACAATCTTTGAGATTATCATTTGAAAGATCATACAGGTAATTGCTAGGTACATATAAAACAAGACTAGTATACTTAAGTTCTACTGAACTTAGTTGTTGTAGAGCAAAGGGAGTAGCACACCCTGACTACAACTACTAGATAGGTTTAGTAGGTAAACACCAGTGTAGGTAGATTGCAACACATCCACCCACACTAGAGCAATGTCTGGAGCAGAGGGTTCCACTGGGAATGTCTCTGTTGAGAGTGACCCTCCAAGGGCACCATCCAAATTTGCTATTTGTTCCTTTAAGGAATTAAGACAGCTTTGTGTCTTAAGGGGTCTGAAGACAGGGCCTTCCCCTACTACAGACCACCTAAGAGAGCTCTTAGACCAGTCTGAGGCTCTAAAGCCCTCTAAGGCAAACCCCACAGGGGATGCTGAAGGAGGCCATCCTTCAGAGGATGACACTGTAGACACCCCTGTCCCTATCATCCTGGTAGATGAGGAAGCCCCCATCACTGGAGCTCCTCAGGTAGATGAGGAGGAGGAAGAGGAAGAAGAGACAGAAGAGGGGGGGAGCAGTGAGTCAGATGATGACAGAAATAGTCAGGTGCTGGTCAGTAGACTGAACCAGGCTAACTTAAGCCTATTTGGGACTGAATCTGGTAACAACCCATTCAGACCCCCAGGTGGACTTAACCAGAAGCCTAGGAGGAGGAGGACTCACTCAGGTGACTCTAACAACTCCCATGCTTCTAGAGGTTCTCATGGTCACTCCAGAAGGGAGATGACTAGCCCTCAGAGAAGGGAACATGAGGCCAAAATGAGAGAGGCTGAATTGAGGATCCAGAGACAAGAATTAGAAGTTGCCCTGGCCCAAGAGAAACTTGCTAGAGCAAGACAGCCTAGAGAGAGTGGATTAGGATCCACTGGTGGCAGCACTATCCAGAAGGATAAAGACAGGTCTTTTGATACAAGAAACCTGAGTAAGATTGTGCCCCCCTACAAAGCTGGGGATGATATCCACAAATGGATGACTGCACTTGAGAGAGCCTGCATGGTACAGCAGATCCCTCAGGAGCAGTGGGCAGCAATCTTGTGGCTCTCCTTTGAAGGTAGAGGCCGAGACAGACTCATCACAGTTAGTGATGGGGATTCTAGAAACTACCTGGTGCTGAAGAGTGCTCTGATTGATGGGTTGGGCTTAACCACTGAACAGTACAGGTTAATGTTCAGAGATACCCAGAAGACACAGACTCAGGGCTGGTCTGAATTTGTTGAATGTGCCACTAAGGCTCTGGAAGGCTGGTTGCTGGGAAGTAAGGTTACTGACTATACAGATTGTATAATTTAATTATGAGAGAGCAAATCTTAAGTAATTGTCAAAATCAGCTTCTACATCAGCACCTGGTTGACTCTGATCTGACCTCCCCACAAGAATTGGGTAGGAGGGCAGACAAATGGGTCAGAACCAGGATCAGGCCTAAGAACCAGGGTGGTGACCAAAAGAAAGAGACTACCAAGCCTCAAGAGAAGGGTGGGGATAAAAGTAAGGAAAAGACTTCCCCAGGGCCCCAAAACTCCAAGAATGGGGGTGGGTCCCAAGACACTTCTTCAACCCAGAAAAAGCCTTATTGTCATACCTGTAAACAGGTGGGGCATTACAAAACAGATAGCTGTTGTCCCAAGAATGGCAATAAAGAGAATATACCTCCAGGTAAGGCTCCAACACCTCCTGTCACTGTTAGCAGTGGTCCCCCAGGTGGTGGGAGCACCCCCAAGAATTTGGGTGGGTTTACTTTTGGTGGACAGGTGGACTCTGGCCTATCCAGGTCCCCTAACTCAGATACTCTTGTCTATGAGACTGGCATGGGGTTTGCCAATTTCACTGCTTGCCCAAACACTTTGAGCAAGTATAGGCAGGAGCCCCTCATCAATGGTTTGAAAGTTGAGGCCTTCAGAGACACAGGGGCTAGCATCACCATGGTGGCTGAATGTCTAGTCCCCTCAAGGCAACTTTTACCTGATGCCAGATATCAGGTGACAAACATTGATGGCATAGAAACCAATCATCCCATGGCAGTAATCAATCTTAGCTGGGGAGGTGTCACTGGCCCAAAGAGAGTGGCAGTGTCAGCAAACTTGCCTGTAGATTGCCTACTGGGTAATGATTTGGAAATCTCAGCCTGGGCTGAGATTGAACAACAAACCCATTCTAAAATGGTAAATCTCAATGGAAAGGTTAGTGGGGCTGTGATGGCTACAGCCCCAATCCAAGATGTCCTTCCTGAAAAGGTTGGTAGGGCTGAGCAAACGTCAGCCCCATCTTTAGATAACTTCCCTCCTGAAAAGAGTAGCAGGGCTGTACTAGTAACAGCCCATACCCAAACTGAGTCTCCTCCTGAAAAGGTTGGTGGGGCTGTGATGGCCACAGCCCAAACTCAAACTGATACATGGGGAGTGAAGCCTGAAATGATGGATCACTCCACCCAAACAGAGAGCATTGAGAAGGAAGAGAAATCTCCCTCCCACCAGACTTTAGGAAAGGATCAGCCTCCTCAGGGAACTGATCTTACCCCTGATGAAGGAACTGTCCCAGAGGTTGTTAGGCCTGGCCTAACAGAGCCTCTGATGGCAGTGGACTCTTCTCAGGTGGGACCCAGTCTGGAGCAGGTAACCTGCCCCTCTCTACCTTGCCTTACTCAGCCCAGGGCTGCAGAGGATAAGAAGGACAGTGAGACCCAAAGGGCCCCCTGTCAAATAAAGCACCCCATCAACAGATTAGGGGCACCGTAACTAGTAGCCCTAGTGAGGTGCAAACTTTAAAAACTCCTGAGGGATCCCCCTTAAAAGTAGTTAGGGACCTCCCCCAGATGGATATTGTTGGGCACAGCCAAACCTGGGACCCTAAGGGCCCAAACCTGAACTGTCCCTCCAGTAAGCCAAACAGAGGGAGTCAGCCTCCAGCTTTAGGTAGCCAGAGGTTGACCCTGAGAGCACAGTGCAACTCAGTCAAAGAAAGAAAGGCACACATGGTGGAGAGTGATTGGAGGAAGCTGAGTCCTACAGAAGAATCTCACTTCAGTACTCCATCCCAACACCAGCCTTTAACTTTTCAAAGACACACCACAGGTAGAAATTCCCTATGGTGGAGACCCTCAGATACCCCTAGGGTGAGGGATTGCTTAGTGGACCATGAGACAGGGGGTAACCGAGCCAGAGCTGGTACTTCCTTATATGGCCACTTAGGCAATATAGGCTTACCTGGTCAAGGATAGCCTTATCTCCTTTCGTTTGGGGGGGGGGGGGGTTATGTAGGAAGGTGGATATCTGACTATGGTTCCCCCCAAACTTTTTGCCTGGTGTTTAGCTGGTTTTTGACATAGTTGGCCTGGGATCCTGCTATTCAGGGCCCCAGGCTGATTGCTCTCTCCTTAAAATGGACTCCATGTACCTTAGGTGCATAACACAATTGGAATTGGTTCACCTTATTGGCCCCTGTAACAGTGTACCATAGGTACCCAGGGCATAGGTGCATCCAAGGCCTACCAGGGGCTGCAGCATGTATTGTGCCACCCCTGGCCTGGCCTCCATATTTGACACAACTGGCCCCCTGCTGCTGGGAGTCCTTCCAGCGAGGGAAGCCTGGACAAAGGGTTTCCTGCCTTGGGAGGTGCGAGCACCACCCCAGACAGGGTTTTGTGTATTGGGTAGGACAGGGCTGAATAGATTGAGACATGCCCGGGGCACACAAGGTGTCCCCGTGCATAAGCCAGTCCAAACCGGTCCTGGGACTTTCCAGACCCAGGCCTGGCGAGGAGCTGGACAAAGGAAAGGGGGTGTAACCGCCCCCCTTCCTGGTTCCTCCCAGAGGAGGGACCTAGTAGGTGATCCACCCCTCAGATTGGGAATAAGAGTGGGAGCAGTCCCGTTGCACAGCAGATCATCCTGAATCAACTTTAAACAAAGAAGAAGACTGGACTTCGACATTCTGCTGCTCAGAAGACTGAAGAGAATCTCCCTTGTGGCCTAGGAGTGGCCACCCTGTGAACACAGGTACCAAACAGCAACTCGACGTCTGCTTTGCCGCCGCCTCCTGCCGGAGCCCGAGCCCAGAGCCCGACAAGAACCAGACTCCCAGACCTCTCAGAGCCCGATCTACAGTCCCTGCAAAGAAGGGACCCGTGGATGCACCGAGTGACGTGGGACCGGACCTCTTGGAAGACACTCGAAAAGCTGACTGCGCAGCTTCTGAGGTATCCTCGACGTTGTGCTTTGGGGACTGAGAACCCCCACCATCGAGCAGCCCTTGCACCGAAGATCAGCCCCCCAGCATCTCCACGATCTGCGTGGGGCCCTTTTGCATTGTGCCACTAGCCACGTGGTCAGCGGCCATCTTGGCGATGAAACCGACAAACTACACAGTGGGTCTGGTTGCTCCAGACTCACCCAAGCTCCTGTGAAAAGGAGCACTCGCTCTGACCTTGCTGGTCTGAGTGTTAAGCATCTTTTGATTCCTGCGTGGCTTGCATTAGCCAAGGCCTGTTTGCTCCGATCAAGTTGCCGACACCGCCAACAGCGAGAAGCCTGCGTGGGACAGCTCATGACCGACTCCTGGACGTCCTCGACCCCCGGTGTCCACGTGGCTGCAGAGAGAAGCTACACGACAACGCCTGATTGCACCGGACATCGCCTGGTTCCAATCTGGTTCCACGGTAGTCACTGGCTAGTGACTTTGAACATTGTCCCCTCTGCTTTCAGGTCTTCACATCTTCAGATCCACCCTTGGATCCACCGGAACTCTTCACATCGAGCCGCCTGCAGCATCTTCAGCTCCAAGCACCATTGACCAGCGTGACGAAACCCGACACTACTTCGACCCTGTGCACCCTCTTCCTGTGGGTGAGGTAACTCAGCTCCGCCGGTGTTCCTACACTGGTACACATCTCAAGGGCCTGTGTCTTAAGTTTCAGCGTTCTAGGTCACTCGGAAGGTTCCTAACTCTTTAACTTTGTACTTTTTACGCACCATAGACTTTACATTGGAAAGTGCGTGCACTTTGAACACTGCACCCGAGTCCCGCGGGCCTTTCCCGACTTAGTCATTGCTAGTCTCGAATAGCTCCAGCGATTCCCAAGGCCCTAGGCCTGTTCCCTTTCCTATTGGTATCTCTTATACCACTTTCTTAGTATATGGTTTAGGTGGCCCCTAGGGCTCATCCATATTGTGCAACTTTTGTGTATTTTAAACTGTCTTGTGATTTAACGCTTGTGCTTCTGTGCTCATAAAGAGTCCAGGGGATTTTATAGTTAATAAATCAATATATATTTTCAATATATATCTGTGTGGTGTCCCTTTCATTTGGTATTCAAGGGGGTTGTGTATGGTAATACAGCTAGCTTCACATGCCTTTCAGAGTTTAGCCTAAGACTGCTTTGTCCACGTTACCACTAGGATAACTGGTCTACAAGGTTGAATTACAGCCAATCATCATAAGGGTTGCTTGGCATGGTACAAAGTGATCACTAAGAATTAGTGAGCATTATATACCAGGCCAACTTCTCACATGGAGTGGCACCGGGCGCAGCAGCTTTTGGGACTAAGACCACTGGGCTAGCCCAGGGGCTGCTGGAGTGCTCAATTACCCCTAGCGCCAACATCTTGGAAACCTCCTCCTTGATGCTGGCCCTGACCTTGTCAGCTACTCTGTAAAATTTCTGTTTCACAGGCAGACTATCTCCAGTGTCCACATCATGGATGCACCAATTGGTGACACCTGGGGTCAGGGAGAAAATGGAAACAAACTGACCCAACACCTGGTGACAGTCCCTCTGCTGTTCTGGGGTCAGAGTGGCCAAGAGGACCACTCCATCCACTGACCCGTCTTGCTCCTTAGCTGCCAGGAAGTCAGGGAGAGGATCACTGTTTTCTTCCCCTCCAGCATCTGTAGCCATGAGCATTGTCACTTCAGACCTCTCAAAGCGTGGTTTGAGGCGGTTCACATGCAAGACTCTCAGGGGCTGCCTGGGAGTCTTCAAGTTAACTAGGTAAGTTACTTCGCTCTTGCGCTCCACCACCTCATATGGCCCAGTCCACTTGTCTTGGAGCACACAAGGCTCCACTGGCGCCATCACCCACACTTTCTGCCCAGGTTGAAATTCGACCAGAGTGGTATTCTGGTCGTACCATCTTTACATTTCTTCCTGGCTAGCTTCCAGGTTTTCCTGAGCGAGCTTCCTGAAGGGTTGTGTCTGGTTGCGGATGGCCAGCACATAGCTGAACACATCCTGGGGGGTTTTCCTACGGAATTTCTCCCACCCCTCCTTCACCAGTGTGAGAGGTCCTGGTTGGCCATACAGGAGTTCAAAGGGACTGAACCCTAAGGACTTCTGAGGCACTTCCCTGTAGGCAAACAACAGGCATGGTAGGAAGACGTTCCACTTCCATCTCAAGGGCTCCGCTAGGCCCATAATCATAACTTTTATGGTGCGGTTGAACCTTTCAACCAACCCATTTCCTTGAGGGTTGTAAGAAGTGGTGAACTTATAAGTTACCCCACATTCCTCCCACAAAGACTTCATGTACCTAGAGATGAAGTTGGTACCCCGGTCGGAGACCACCTCTCTGGGGAACCCCACATGGGAAACGATCCCCATAAATGCACAGCCCACCACGGTGCTGTGATTGTCCTGAGAGGGACTGCTTCCGGGTACCGGGTGGCATGGTCCACTAAGACCAGGATGAACCTGTTGCCTAAAGCTGTCTTGGGGTCCAGGGGCCCCACAATGCCGATGCCTACCGCTCAAAAGGGGTGCTCACCACAGGAAAGGGTTGGAGGGGTGCCTTGCACTTTTCTCCAGTCTTGCCACTGGCCTGATGTGTTTGGCAAGATCTACAAAAGGTACCAACGTGCTTCTTTATCTGGGGCCAGTAGAAGTGGGCGACAAGCCTGTGGTAGGTCTTGCCTTGCCCCAGATGTCCTGCGAGAGGCACATCATTAGCCAGACCCATTAGGAAGTTCCTGAAGCACGCGGGTACCACCAGCACACAGGCTGCCCCGGGCTCAGCAAACTTAGGCTACCTATATAACAACTCATCTTCCCAGTAGATGAAGTGATCTCTGGACGCTCCACCTGCTGCCTGGTCTGCAGCCTGTTGCTGCATACCAATGAGAGAAGGGCACTCTTTCTGCTCCTTGCAGAATTTCTCCCTGGAGGGCCCAACTTCTTGCTGCCAATGGGTCAGCTCAGGTAGGTCGCCCAGTTCGGCCACCTGTTCGCCTGTAGGTTCCAAGGCATCCCCCTCAGGTTCTGCGCCTTCCTGGACCATGGGAATGGCTGGGGCTGGTTTCCCACGCCCCTTGCCTTTTCCTCTCCTGGCTGGTCTCTGGGCCACTGTTTCAGACTCCAGTTCTGCCGAATCACCCCTACTGGCTGCCACAGCACGCGTGGTCACACAGAACCACGAAGGCAAACCCAACATCTCCAAATGAGTTCTGTGTTCTACATCCTTCCATGGAGAACTCTCCAGGTCATTACCTAGCAGACAGTCTACAGTCAAGGTATCACTGACAACAACTTCCAAGAGACCAGAGACTCCCCCCATTGAAAGGGAACACGTGCCACTTTGCAGAGGCGCACTGAGTTATCAGCTGTAACTACCGGGCGGAGTACATTGTGGATACACTGCTCTTCAGACACCCACTGACACTTCACGGACGTCACGCTGGCCCCTGTGTCTCTCAGAGCCTCTATCTGCCTCCCATTGACGGTCACCTTCTGCCCGTATTTCTTAGTGTTAGGGGGCAGTAAGGTTTCCTGGACCATCTCTTGGTCTCCTAGAGAGACAAGGGTCATAACTGCTAGTTCTCCTTCCCCACTAGAAATCAAATCCCCTCCCAAAGCTACATTTGCTAACCCTGGGGCTGGAGCACCAGCGGGTGCTGGGGGTTTCTTGGGGCACCTGTTGATAACATGTCCCATCTCATTGTAGTGAAAGCAGGTAGGGGGACCTCTGTTTTCCCATCTGCCCCTAGGGGGCCATGGCTCCTTGGTTCTGGGGGGTTGGGACTCCTTTCCCTGGGAACTATTGTGGGGCCCTTGAGAGAACTCCTTTTGGTTACCCTTGTCCCCCCCCCACTCTTCTGCTGGGGACCCTGCCCACCTTTGGCTGTGGTACCCACAATTCCTCTGTGGACCCTGGTACTGGTCCAGTGGTCCGCCTCCTTAGCAAGCTCAATGGGGTCTGTCAGCTTGCTGTCTAAAAGATGCTGGCGCAGCTCTGGAACACAAAGACTACTCAAGTGTTCCCAACTAATTAAATGCAACAAACCCTTATAATCAGTTACTTTGCTGTCCTTCATCCAGCCTTCCAGTGCACGCGAGTACAAATTCACACACTCCATCCAAGTCTCAGACTCTTTTGTCTTAGAGTTTCTAAACTGCAGTCTGTACTGCTCTGGAGTAAGTCTATACCTGAGACATAGGCCCTCCTTCATATTGGGGTAGGTCATGGCACCTGCTAACTCTAAGGGCTCTAGAGCACTCCTCCCAGAAGCCTCAAAATGTTTCCACAGGCCTGCCCCCAATGCTGTTCAGGCACACCATTCATTCTCAATGCAATTTCATAAGAAGTAAACCAGGCATAAATATCCTCACTCCTATTGTATTTCTGTACCAGATCCTTGGGAATATATACTCTACCCCCCTGCACTGGCTGTGCGCTGTCACCAATTGAACCCACATCCACCTCCTTGGCTTTAAGATCCAGCTCTCTCATGCTCAACTCATGAGCCAAAAGCAATTTCTTTTTCTTCAGGGCATGGGCATTTTTGCTTTCCTCCGGCGCCCTTTCTTTCTCCATTTCCAATTGCTTCATTTTTTACTTCAGGACTTCCAAGTCATGTTCTCTCACTCTTTGATTCTCCTTAAAGATTTCCTGGGTGAAACCCTTACTGGAATGATTACTGCCAGGCCTTGAGTCTGTTCTGCTCACAGGCAGATCTGTGTTTTGAAAACCATTCCTGGTACTTGTATCATTTCCCTCTTGTGCCTCCCAATGGGCCTTCAAGATTCTCTGCTGCTCATCCTTCCTGTAGCCGCTCTTTATGGGGCACTCAAACTCAAGGCAGAATTTCCTAAGCTGCTCAACTTTGTAGGAATACAAATCCTCAATGTAAAACTCTAATTCTGCCTCCACACTGGGTGCCTTCCCACTCACAGACATGATGCTTTGAAGAGTTACACAAAAATAGAACCAACCAAAAAAAACAGTGTAGGAAGGTGGATATCTGAGTGTATGGTTACCCCAACTTTTTGCCTAGTGTTTAGCTGGTTTTTGAATTAGTTGGCCTGGGATCGTACTAATCAGGGCCCCAGGCTATCTGCTCTCACTGTAAAATGGACTCCATGTACTTTAGGTACATCTCCAATTGGATATTGGGTCACCTTATGAGGCCCTGTATAGTGTACCATAGGTACCCAGGGCATAGGTGCATCCAAGGCCTACCAGGGGCTGCAGCATGTATTATGCCACCCCTGGCTGGCCATCCAAATTGACCCAACTGGCTGATCTCTCAGCTGGGGCAAGGTGGTGTAATCACCCTTTGCTTTAGATATAGTATACCTATCTCTAACACTACATATAGACACAGATGTACCTATAAGTCACTCCTATGGCAGGCCTTAACAATCCTGGAGGCAGAGTGCTTGGTTTTATGTGAGATGGTGCTCTAGCATGAACTGAGCCTGTCTGCAGCTTTCGGAACCATGTTCTTATAGCTGTTCTGTGATATAGCCAAACCATATACTCTTAAGTGCATTATAATCCTCGCAGTTAATGCTAACTTTAGTTTGGCTTTATCAAAACATGTTGTCTAAGGTGTCATACGCTTTGGAATACTACCCCCTCACCAGTTCTGGTGACGGGGGTAGCATTACACCCTTCTAGAGGGAGAAGACATGTTCTTCCTGTTAATCCCGGTTAAAGTTAACTAGAGCCTCAGCATCATAAAATGGATGCTGCTGCCACAGACACAAGTCTGACCTCCTGCGCCTGGGAGTCCTTCCAGCGAGGGAGGCTTTGACAATAGGTTTCCTGGCTTGGGAGGTGCTAGCACCACCCCATACAGGCCATAGTGTATTGGGGCAGGGAGGGCTGAATGAAATGAGACACTGCCTGGGGCACACAAGGTGTTCCATGCATAGTCCGGTTGAAACCAGTGGCTGGGGCACTCCAGCCCCAGCTCTGGCATGAAACTGGACAAAGGGAAAGGGGTGTAACCACCCCCTTCCCTGGTACCACCCATAGGAGGGACCTAGCAGGTAATCCAGCCCCTTTAATCAGTATACAGGTAAGAGCTGAGTCTAGAGACTTTAGATTTATCCTGAACTGAAACTTGAAACGAAAGTCTGGACCTTCGACATTCTACTGCAACTAGAAGACTGAAGAATCTCCCTTGTGGTCAAGGAGTGACCACCCTGTGCAAACAGGCACCAACAGCGACTTGCCGGTTTGCTTTTTTGATGCTCCCTCCGGAGCCTGAGCACAGAGCCAGACAGGAACTGGACTTCCAGACTTCTCTGACCCCGACCCACACCAGAGCTGAGACCCGTGGAGGTGACGAGAGACGTGGGACCGGACATCTTGGAAAACCTGCTTATTGCTAATTGTGCAGCTTCTGAAGCACCCTCAAAGTTGTGCTTTGGGGATTGAGAAGCCCCAGCCCGAGCCACATTTGCAGTGACGCACAGCCCTTCATACTCCACGAGTGCTGCGTGGGGCCTGCTGTTGCCTTTGAGCTTGATGCACCTTTTTGGTCAATTGCCCGTTGTCTGGTGGCCTCTGTGAAAGTGAACCTTTGAATCTACACCACTGGCCTGATTGCTCCAGGCCTGCTCCTGCTTCCCTGAAAAGGAGAAGCCCCCCAGACCTTGCTGGTCTGACTTGAAGCGAATATTCGATTCCTACATGGGTTGAATTTGCCAAGGCTCGTTGGATACAATCCGGGTCCCGACGCTGCAGACATCTAGATCCATTGTGGGACAGTTCGATTCCAGTGCCTGCTTGTTGTCGACGCCTCCTGGACCTCATGGCTGCAGAGACAAGCTTCACAACATCACCTGATTGCTTCACAACATCGCCTGGTTCGTTCCTGGTTCGTTCCTGGTCACTGGCTAGTGACCCAGACTCTGACTCATCTGCTTTCAGGTACTCTTCATCCTCGATCTACCCTTGGATCCAACCGGACACTTCTCTCCTGGTCACCTGCAGCATCTTTTTACAGGTCTCCATAGGATTCAGCGACGAAACCCGACACAACTTGACACCTATGCACCCAGCCCCTATGGGTGAGGTAACGCGAGTACTCCGGTGCTCCTGTGGGTATTGACTATCCAAGTGTCCTAGTTTTCAGTAGCTTTCTACTAGTCCATCCGGAAGTGTCCTAAAACAACTAGTTTCTAACTTTTACATTCCCATTTTATCCCTATGATAACTCGCGCGTGTGTTAAGACACTGCACACGCTTCCCGTGGGCCTCCTGCTTCCTAACCTTTGGTTGTTCAGTGTAGCCCCAGCGATTCCATAGGCCCTAGGCCTACTCCTTGTTCATGACGTGGTTCTTATAACACTATTTTAGTACATGGTTTGCAACGCCCCTAGGGCTCAACTGTATTTTGTGCAACCTATTGTATGATAATTAAGTATCTTGTTATGTGCTTGTGCCTCAGACCTCATAAAGAGTTCAGAGGGGTTGTGTTAGTAATAAATACTTATATATTTTATATATCACCAGTGTGGTGTCCTTTCATTTGATATTCAAGGGGTTACATATGGTAAAACAGCTGGCTTCACATGATCGCTGAAGTTTTAGCCTAAGACTGTGTTGTCCATGCTACCACTAGGATAGCTGGTCTATAAGGTTGACTTTACAACCATCACCATAAGGGTTGTTTAAACTGATACAGGGTACCCACTAGAATAGTGGATATCACATATCAGGCCACCTTCTCACAAACAGTAGTATGCGGTGACGTAGTGGTCTGCACTCACTAGTGATGTACACCAATCACTGTGGGTCTAGTAAAAATACAAGTTCAAATCCCACCACTGACCAACAATGTTAGAACTGGGGGTCTCTAGTTGGCCGGGGTAGGTACCACTGTCCAAGTAGGGACCCTTGCTTCTAATCAGGGTAAGGAGGAAACCCTCTGAGATAACCCCTGCTTACCCCCTTGGTAGCTTGGCACGAGCAGTCAAGGCTTATCAAAGGCAATGTGTAAAGCAGTGAAGCCCTTTTGTTCCTGAGACTTCTTAACAGGAAGCCAGCTCTTCTCATTGCCTTGGAGATTCCTTCAGGCAAGGGGACACAGCATCAAAAGCAAAGTCCTTTCCCTCTCCTTGGCAGCAATGCAACAGCAGGTCAGTCCAGCAGAGCAACAGCCGGACAGTCTTCCTTCTTCAGTTTCAGCTTTCTCCTTGGCAGAGGTTCCTTCTTGATTTCAGGATGATCTAATTTTCTGTTGTCAGGGATCCTGTACTTATACCCCTAAAAGTCTTTGTTCTCTTTGTGCAAGTAGGCTCTGAGCCCGGTCTGAACCAATTCTGGGTGTTCCTTGAGCACTTTGGGGCATATTACCAAGGGCCTTATCGTCGCTTTAGCGGGAATTTTTCCCGCTAAAACGGCGATAATTTTATCGCCCTATCACCTAGCTGTCGCTAACACCAGTTAGCGACAGCTAGTAGGATATAGCTATCATCTTGGGGCCCCCTTTGGATGTCAGCGATAATTATCGCTAATGACATGCAAAGTGGGCGTGCCAAGATGTTAGCGACTGGAAACAGTCGCTAACATCGCTATCTCCTACTACCAACTTTTGGAAATATTCGCGCTAAGCGCGAATATCTCCGAAAGCTAATGCCTGGCCAGAGCAGCTCTTAACGGTACCAACAAAAATGTCTCACAGGAGTGGCACCCACCTCACCAGTCAGGTTGTGACTACAACTGGATGACTGTATCCCACTTTGTGAAACAGGACAGGGATCTCCCTGTTGTAGAAGGACCCTCACTCACCACTAGCTGGTGACATGCTTCATCACGGGGTCCCCGCTGGGGTGATCTAGTACCACCCCAGCGTGCTACAACGCCTGTTTTGCAGCGGAGCAGGATGTGGTGGATGCAAAAGGTGCCCAAATCAAAGTGTGGTGATAATAGGTGCAATTATATTAAAAAAATACTAGGTTGTAGTCTTTATACCTGTTTTAATAATGACCAACCTGTATTTGTTAAAAACAAGTGAGCGGACAATTAGGTTCTGTGTTACGAAACCAAATGTCCTTAGTAATTAAACAAAAATACTGGTCAACATGTTTCTGCTGTTATACTGCCAATCGCTCAGCATTCGTCAGGACCTAAAATTAGACCCCCAGTGGTATGCGCGCACTAAGGCGCACCCTACTGTGAGGTGCAAAACAGGCGTTGTTGCACGCTGGGGTGGTACTAGATCGCCCCAGCGGGGACCCCGTGATGAAGCATGTCACCAGCTAGTGGTGAGTGAGGGTCCTTCTATAACAGGGAGATCCCTGTCCTGTTTCACAAAGTGAGATACAGTCATCCAGTTGTAGTCACAACCTGACTGGTGAGGTGGGTGCCACTCCTGTGAGACATTTTTGTTGGTACCGTTTCTTTTCTAGACATATGGTGTTTTGTAGTTTATTATTTGATTTGGTACACTGTGGTTTGCACTCCTTCGTTGTTGTTACAGATTTAACCAGGGGCATAGGAGTGTTGTCTCAAGCCCTTTCTCTCTTGTTGTTACAGTACAGAGCAGTTCTTAGCCATGTTATCCAATGGTAGGTGGATAACATGGCTAAGAGCATTAGCACGTTAATGCATGAATATTGCTGACTTTTCAGCGATATTTATGCATTTCCGCCGATTTTTATCGCTTAGGAGATAAACCTTGATAATAGCAAGGCTCCTAAGCGATCAAAATAGGCGAAGCACGGCGTTAAAATAATTGCTGCTAACCAAGCATAGCGATAATTATCGCTTATGCTTGGTAATATGCCCCTCTGTTTTCCTGGCTTCTCCTTTCCTTTCAGAGTGAGGGGGAGGGTCGTCAGCCGCCCAGCAGGAGGTGGAGCCAGCATTGTGGAAGGCAGGCACAGCCCTATTCAGGCCCAGGTGCTATCTCCTCCCACCACTCAAGTTTCAAATGCAGTCAATTCACAAACAGGCCAAGGCACACAGAAAGGTCAGACAAGAGAACAGGTACTTTCTAAAAGTGCTGTTCACAAACACAGGATTTAAAAACAACCTTTCTTAAAAGATGTGTTATTAAATTCTGAGTTCAGGGATACCAGACTTTTATATCCTATCTTGTTCCTATGATATGATATGCTGGTAGCCAGTGTAGCCAGCATCCCCCATGATAGGCTATGGAGCAATATAGCCTTACAGCAGTGAAAAACGAAAATGGCTGTAATTCACTACCAGAGCACGTCACCTGCACAAGTACATGCCCTCCCTTTCACATACACTGCACCCTTCCCAAGGGGGTACCTTAGGCTTTCCATAGGGGTGACCAATGTGCACAGAAAGGGAAGGGTTAGGCCCGGTCAGTGGGGAAACTAACCAGGAGGACATGGCAGTTCACAGACTGCACACAGGCACTCCGGTGGCAGGCACGAGACACCATTTTAGGGCTACTCATGTGGGTGGCACAATCAGTGCTGCAGGCCAACTAGTAGCATTTGACATCACCAGCCCTGGCACACTCTAGTCCCCACTTTACTAGGGACTTCTGGGTGATACAAATATGCCAATCAGGTATATCCAATTACAATAACAATTTACACAGGGAGCACTTACACTCTGACACTGATCAGCAGTGGCAGAGTGTCCAAAGCATCTAACCAGCAAAAACGAAATCCAGCACAGCATCAAAAATACAGGGGGTAGAGGCAAAAAGATAGGGGGAAACCACACCAAGGATGCCAGGTCTAACAATGATACAGGTCTTTTGTGCACCTAAAAGCAAAAAAGCCAGAAAGAACATCAGTCAAACGATAGTACAATCAAATTAATTTAATATATAACTTCTTAGTGTGTGGTGGTCACAATTATTACATTTTAGTAACTCAGTGAACAACAACTGTGTAAAAATGTATGATACTTTGACAACAAGGCCAGGGCTTTCCTGGTGTACTGTACTGTGCACACTCAGGAAGAATATGAATAGCAAAGAACAAAAACATAACTGTAGTGGAGCCTGTTTGCCCTAAATTTGTGCATCACGTGGGATGGATGCAGCATCAGGGAGCAACAACAACACACACACATGCAAAAAAGGCATTTATTTAACACAACAGACAACACAAACACAGTTGTTTACCTTTCATGCACCCATGACGATTGATGACAACTTCTGGGCCTACTGGCAGACTAGGCCACAAGCTTGGAGGCCTATGGCAAAAACACAGTGGCTGGTCCCACAAAATGGCCGCCACCACATGGCCAGGCCACTGACAAAAAAAAGAAAAGGAACACAAGACAGACAATGCAGGCCTATGTCAAAAGCACAATACCTGGCTTTACAAAATGGCCGCCACCCACATGGTCAGGCCACCCACAATAACAAGAAAGTACATACAAAGGACAAGAACAGGAAGTTGCAGTCTCTGGGGAACTTCCTTCCTCTTTTAAAATATTGTAAAAAAAAAATAAAAATGACTCCATGCTCCAAAAACTACAGCCAAATGACAACCTGGGGAGTTTTTTTAACAAAATGAACAAAATCATAATTTTCGAGAAGGTTTTATGGTTGATGTTATATTGTTATATTGTTCACCAGATTGCAAATTTTGTGTGTTCAGCTTCGCAAACTGTAAAAAAAAGTCGATATTGCGAGCGCGAATACGCATATTGATCGCTCGAAGAAGACAAAAACTATAAGACTGTGTTGTCATGCTGTGCAGAGTTGCCAAAACTGTGCAAGCTGAACTCCTAGGGTTACCTACTGGCTGAAAAGCCCAATTTAATTAACACACACCCAAAAACTGAAATTCCACTACAAAAACACATTTTGCAACTCAATCCAATGCCATTTATGATGTTAAAATTCAACAAACAACTCAGAAACAGTTTTTATGCACCCATGGATTGATGATGACTACCTCTGGGCCTGCTGGTAGACTAGGCCACAAGTTTGGAACTGAAGCCTATGGCAAAAGCAACCACACTGCCTGGATGGTTCCACAAAATGGCCGCTTGCCACCCACAACAAAAAGAAATGGAAGACAGACAATGCAAGCCTATGCCAAAAGCACATTGCCTGTCTTCACAAAATGGCCACCACCACATGGCCAGGCCACTCACAAAAAAAGAAAAAGAATACTATACAGACAATGCAGGCCTATGGCAAAAGCACAATGCCTAGCTTCACAAAATAGCTACCACCCACATGTTCAGCCCACCCACAATAACAAGAAAGTTCACACAATGGAAAGGAACAGGAAGTTGGAGTCTCTGGGGAACTTCCTTCCACTTTTAAAAAATTGTAAAAAAAATCAAAATGACTCCATGCTCCAAAAACTACAGCCAAATGACAACCTGAGGAGTTTTTTTAAGCACAATGAAATAAATCATAATTTTCGAGAAGGTTTTATGTTGCTTGCGAGATATTGTTCGCTAGATTGCAATTTCTGCGTGTTCGGCATCGCGAATTGTACAAAAAGTTGTTATCTTGAGCGCCAATACGCATTTTGAGCGCGCCAAGAAGCCAAAAACTGTAAGTCAGTGTTGTCGCGCTGTGCAGAGTTGCCAAAACTACGCGAGCTGAATTCCTAGGGTTACCTACTGGCTGAAAAGCCCTATTTAATTAACACACACCCAAAAACTGAAATTCCACTACAAAAAACACATTTTGCAATTCAATCCAATGCCATCCATGATGTTAAAATTCAAAAGACAACACAAAAACAGTTTTTATGCACCCATGATTTGATGATGACTACCTCTGGGCCCACTGTCAGACTAGGCCACAAGCGTGGAACTGAAGCCTATGGCAAAAGCAATCACACTCACAGGCACAACAGGCCATGGAAAACAATGAACTGAAGCATGCCTATATATGACAAGACAAAGGAGGCCTGCTAAAACACACCGACAAGACCATGAACTCCATCCACTTTGGGACCCCATCCGACCCATGCCCTCACCACGTTTTCAACAAAGCCAGCACAGCCATCGCCCCCCACCTCGGAAAGCAATCAAAATCTCCTTCGAGACAGCAACCTTCCCAGAGAGCTGGAAGCGCGCCGAGATCAACGCCCTACTGAAGAAACCAAAGGCGGACCCCAAAGACCTCAAGAACTTCTGGCCCATCTCCCTGCTCCCTTTCCCGGCGAAAGTCACGGAGAAGATCGTCAACAGGCAGCTGACCCGCTACCTCGAAAGCAACAATATCCTGGACCTATCCCAGTCCGGCTTCCACAGCAACCACAGCACCGAGACTGCCCTCATCGCCGCCACTGATGACATCAGGATCCTTACGGACAAAGGAGAAACAGCCGCCCTCAGCCTTCTGGACCTATCAGCAGCCGTCAACACGGTCTGCCACCGCACCCTAACAGCACGCCTCCATGACGCCAGAATCCAAGAGAAGGCCCTGGCCTGGACCACATACTTCCTCTCTGGCTGAAACCAGAGCGTCCACCTCCCACCCTTCCGCTCTAAGACCACCGGGATCATCTGCGGCGTTCCTCAGGGATCATCCCTCAGCCTGACACTGTTCAATATCTACATGGCACCACTTGCCCACATCGCACGACAACATAGCCTCAACATCATCTCCTACGCCAATGAAACCCAGCTGATCATCTCCCTCACCGAAGACCCCCACACCGCCAAAGCCAACCTCCACAGAGGAATGAAGGCCATCACCAAATGGATGAAGTGAAGGACAGCAGGCTGAAGCTGAATTCAGACAAGATGGAGGTCCTCATCGTCGGCTCATCCCCCTCAGCCTGGGACGATTCCTTGTGGCCAACATCGCTAGGAACAGCCCCAGAACCCACCAACCACGCACGCAACCTAGGGGTCATCCTCGACTCCGCCCTCACCATGACCAAGCAGGTCAACACTGTCTCCGCTTCCTGCTTCAACACCCTCCGAATGCTCCGCAGAATCTTCAAATGGATCCCCTCCGACACGAGAAGAACCGTCACCCAGGTTTTCGTCACCAGCAGACTGGACTACGGGAACGCCCTCTACGCAGGAACAACAACCAAGCTCCTGAGACGGCTGCAACGCATCCAGAACGCCTCAGCACAACTAATCCTCGACGTCCCCCGGCGCAACCACATCACACCCCACCTGAGAGGCCTGCACTGGCTCCCCGTCAACAAGAGGATCACCTTCAAACTCCTCATCCACACACACAAAGCCCTACACAATGCCGGACCAGCATACCTCAACGACCGACTCAGCTTCTACACCCCCACCCGCAGCCTCCGCTCTGCCAACCTCGCCCTCGCCACAGTTCCATACATCCGCAAAACCACCGCTGGCGGCAGATCCTTCTCCTGCCTCGCCTCCAAGACTTGGAACACTCTCCCAACCGGCCTACGACAGACCCAGGACCTGCTGGCATTCAAAGGACTTCTCAAGACCTGGCTTTTAGATCAGTAGCAGCCCCCCCAGCGCCTTGAGACCCTCACGTGTGTGTAGAGCGCTTTATAAATGTAATGATTGATTGAAAAGTCCTCAAATAAATCCAATTCAATGATATGATGCAGCAGACAGACACAAAAAGGGTTCATTACATCTCCAAATCCAAATGAAAGTGAACAGCACATGGACAAAGCACTGGGAGGAGCCTGCTGGACAGGAACAGGAAGTTGGAGACTCAGGGGCACTTCATTCCTCTTGAAAAAAAGAGAAGAAAAAGGACTCCTTGCACAAAAGACTACAGCCAAATCACAATCTGAGGAGTTTTTCCTGAGCAAAATGATCATTTTTGAGAAGGTTTTATCGTGCTCAAGAGATATTCTTTGCCAGATTGTAGTTTCTGCGTGTTCTGGAACGCGATCTTACCAACACTGCCGCCGGAAGGAAGATAGCTCGTCTGAATGACGTTTTCACGTTCGCACAGTCTCGCAGGATCATGCGGATGCATTCCAAATCTCGTGGCGCACGCAAACGGATAGAAAATGGTATATTGTTATATTGTTCACCAGATTGCAAATTTTGCGTGTTCGGCTTTGCGAACTGTACAAAAAGTCAATATTGCGAGCGCGAATACGCATATTGATCGCTCGAAGAAGACAAAAACTATAAGACTGTGTTGTCATGCTGTGCAGAGTTGCCAAAACTGTGCAAGCTGAACTCCTAGGGTTCCTACTGGCTGAAAAGCCCAATTTAATTAACACACACCCAAAAACTGAAATTCCACTACAAAAAACACATTTTGCAACTCAATCCAATGCCATTCATGATGTTAAAATTCAACAAACAACTCAAACAGTTTTTATGCACCCATGGATTGATGATGACTACCTCTGGGCCTGCTGGCAGACTAGGCCACAAGTTTGGAACTGAAGCCTATGGCAAAAGCAAGCCCACTGCCTGGATGGTTCCACAAAATGGCCGCTTGCCACCCACAACAAAAAGAAATGGAAGACAGACAATGCAGGCCTATGGCAAAAGCACAATGCCTAGCTTCACAAAATAGCTACCACCCACATGTTCAGGCCACCCACAATAACAAGAAAGTACATACACTGGAAAGGAATAGGAAGTTGGAGTCTCTGGGGAACTTCCTTCCTCTTTTAAAAAATTGTAAAAAAAATAAAAATGACTCCATGCTCCAAAACCTACAGCCAAATGATAACCTGGGGAGTATTTTTAGCACAATGAACAAAATCATAATTTTCGAGAAGGTTTTATGTTGCTTGCGAGATATTGTTCGCTAGATTGCAATTTCTGCGTGTTCGTCATCGCGAACTGTACAAAAAGTCGTTATCTCGAGCGCCAATAACCATATTGAGCGCGCGAAGAAGCCAAAAACTGTAAGTCCGTGTTGTTGCGCTGTCCAGCGTTGCCAAAACTACGCGAGCTGAATTCCTAGGGTTACCTACTGGCTGAAAAGCCCTATTTAATTAACACAAACCCAAAAACTGAAATTCCACTACAAAAAACACATTTTGCAATTCAATCCAATGCCATCCATGATGTTAAAATTCAAAAGACAACACAGAAACAGTTTTTATGCACCCATGATTTGATGATGACTACCTCTGGGCCTACTGTCAGACTAGGCCATAAGCTTGGAACTGAAGCCTATGGCAAAAGCAATGACACTCACAGGCACAACAGGCCATGGAAAACAATGAACTGAAGCAGGCCTATATATGACCAGACACAGGAGGCCTGCTAAAAAACACACCGACAAGACCATGAACTCCATCCACTCTGGGTCCCCATCTGACCCATGCCCTCACCACGTTTTCAACAAAGCCAGCACAGCCATCGCCCCCCACCTCGGAAAGCAATCAAAATCTCCTTCTAGACAGCAACCTTCCCAGAGAGCTGGAAGCACGCCGAGATTAAAGCCCTACTGAAGAAACCAAAGGCGGACCCTAACGACCTCAAGAACTTCCGGCCCATCTCCCTGCTCCCTTTCCCGGCGAAAGTCACGGAGAAGATCGTCAACAGGCAGCTGACCCGCTACCTCGAAAACAACAATATCCTGTACCCATCCCAGTCCGGCTTCCACAGCAACCACAGCACCGAGACCGCCCTCATCGCCGCCACTGATGACATCAGAATCCTTACGGACAAAGGAGAAACAGCCGCCCTCAACCTTCTGGACCTATCAGCAGCCGTCGAGACGGTCTGCCACCGCACCCTAACAGCACGCCTCCATGACGCCGGAATCCAAGAGAAGGCCCTGGTCAGGACCACATCCTTCACCTCTGGCAGAACCCAGAGCGTCCGCCTCCCACCCTTCCGCTCTAAGACCACCGGGATCATCTGCGGCGTTCCTCAGCGATCATCCCTCAGCCCGACACTGTTCAATATTTACATGGCACCACTTGCCCACATCGCACGACAACATAGCCTCAACATCATCTCCTACGCCGATGACACCCAGCTGATCATCTCCCTCACCGAAGACCCCCACACCGCCAAAGCCAACCTCCACAGAGGAATGAAGGCCATCACCGAATGGATGAGGGGAAGGACAGCCGGCTGAAGCTGAATTCAGACAAGACGGAGGTCCTCATCCTCGGCTCAACCCCCTCAGCCTGGGACAACTCCTTGTGGCCAACATCGCTAGGAATAGCCCCAGAACTTACCAACCACGCACGAAACCTAGGGGCCATCCTCGACTCCGCCCTCACCATGACCAAGCAGGTCAACACTGTCTCCACTTCCTGCTTCAACACCCTCCGAATGCTCCGCAGAATCTTCAAATGGATCCCCTCCGACACGAGAAGAACCGTCACCCAGGTTTTCGTCACCAGCAGACTGGACTACGGGAACGCCCTCTACGCAGGAACAACAACCAAGCTCCTGAGACGGCTGCAACGCATCCAGAACTCCTCGGCACAACTAATCCTCGACGTCCCCCGGCGCACCCACATCACACCCCACCTGAGAGGCCTGCACTGGCTCCCCGTCAACAAGAGGATCACCTTCAAACTCCTCATCCACGCACACAAAGCTCTACACAATGCCGGACCAGCATACCTCAACGACCGACTCAGCTTCTACACCCCCACCCACAGCCTCCGCTCTGCCAACCTCGCCCTCGCCACAGTTCCACACATCCGCAAAACCACCGCGGGCGGCAGATCGTTCTCCTACGTTGCCTCCAAGACTTGGAACACTCTCCCAACCGGCCTACGACAGACCCAGGACCTGCTGGCATTCAGAGGACTTCTCAAGACCTGGCTTTTAGATCAGTAGCAGCCCCCCCAGTGCTTTGAACACCTCACATGTGTGTAGCGCGCTTTACAAATGTAATGATTGATTAAAAAGTCCTCAAATAAATCCAATCCAATGATATGATGCAGAAGACAGACACAAAAAGGGATCATTACATCTCCAAATCCAAATAAAAGTGAACAGCACATGGACAAAGCACTGGGAGGAGCCTGCTGGACAGGAACAGGAAGTTGGAGACTCAGGGGCACTTTATTCCTCTTGAAAAAAAAGAGAAAAAAAAGGACTCCTTGCACAAAAGACTACAACCAAATTGCAATCTGAGGAGTTTTTCCTGAGCAAAATGATCATTTTCGAGAAGGTTTTATCGTGCTCAAGAGATATTCTTTGCCAGATTGTAGTTTCTGCGTGTTCGGGAACGCGATCTTACCAACACTGCCACCAGAATGAAGATAGCTCGTCCGAATGACGTGTTCGCTTTCACACATTCTCGCGGGATCATGCGGATGTATTCCAAATCTAGTCTGCGAACGCAGAATCACGGTAAGTCGTTACCGTGCCTGCTAGAACGCATATTGATCGTGCGAGGAAGAAAAACAACTACGCTATGCTGTAGATTGCGTAGTATTCAGAAACTTCACGCTCTACACGAACAGCGAAGTTACCGAAACTTCGCAAACTCCGTGAACGGAGCGTAGTTTGCCGCCCAGGCTTAATGCAGACACTGACAGACCTACTCACATTCCCACACAGGTACTCAGAGGCCCACCCACTAATCTATGAACGTTACTCACACACCCACTCACAGACCCATGCATCCATATATACATCAACTACCAGACCCACAGAGGCATACTCACACCCACTCACAGAACCACACAGTCAGTCACACACCCACTCACAGACCCACAGAGTCACACAGACACCCTCTTACAGACTCACACAGACACTCACAGACCCCCTACCAAACCCACTCATCCATTTACACACCCATTCACAGACCTGTGCAGGCATTCATAGAGACTGCCATGCAGATACTCAGACACTTACTCACAGGCACAACAGGCCATGGAAAACAATGAACTGAAGCAGGCCTATATATGACCAGACAAAGGAGGCTAAAATACAAAGCTTTAACCCCTTCAATGCTGCAGTCGGCCATTGGGCGACAGCAACACTACCTCACTGGTGCTGCCGTCAGCCAATGGCCGACGCGGCCCTGCCCGTTTAGCGGAAGTGCCACACTTCCGCAAAATCGGCGGCGCAGCCAATGGGTTAATAAAAAAATGCAAAAACACTAATCAACAGGGCTACGAAAGGATTGGAAAGTTACACATCAAGCACACACACATCCAACAAAGGTATTTTACACACACACCCAAACACACCCAAACAGTGAAATTATGTTTACATTCAGCAGACACCACAGAAACAGGGAGCCATGGGTACCTCTGGGACTACTGGCTGAAAGTTCAAAGAAAAACAACAAGGCCCCTATTGAAAGTACAGGCCACCCACAACAATAATTTTTAAAAACGATGAAAAGCACAGAAAACTTTAGGTAAAAAAAAGCCCCAAACAAACATGTACACCAATTCTCCAACTTACTGGTAAAATGAAATCTAAAATTCAAAATTCAAAGTTCAAAATTGCAACCACAGATGCGTCCCCTTCACCTTCAGGAAACCCACCACACACCACCGCACCCAACAGATGCCACGCCGCTGCAGGGGCAAGGTCACCGAGGACCAACTGACCACCGCCCTCGCCCTGGGACCACCCGCCAACCCCACCGACCCCACCACCGCCACCATCAACCTCAAACAGTGGATCAACGACTGCGCCAACACCCTCCCCCCACTCAAGACCTCCGCCACCAATCACACCAACAAGAAAGCCGCCTGGTTCACCAAAGACCTCCGGACCTCCAAGCGCACCTGTCGGAAGCTGGAGAAGAGCTGGCTCCGCAACCGAACACCAGACAGCCACACAGCCCACAAGCACGCCACCCGCAGACACCACCAACTCATCAGGGCCGCCAAGAGGACCGCCTTCAAGGACCGCCTAGAAAACAACGCACACAACAGCAAAGAGCTCTTCAAAATAGTGAAAGAACTCTCCAACCCCAGATCCAACACCAACGACATTCCACCATCATAAGACCTGTGGGACTCACTGGCCACCTTCTTTCACCGCAAGATCACCGACATCCACAACAGCTTCAAAGAAATCCACGACAGCTTCAACAGCACCACCCCCACCTCCACCACCTCCACCACCACTCCTGTGACCACCACCCACACAAGACCACCTGGTCCAACGTCAGCGACGAAGACACCGTCAAGACCATGAACTCCATCCACTCTGGATCCCCATCTGACCCATGCCCTCACCACGTTTTCAGCAAAGCCAGCACAGCCATCGCCCCCCCACCTCCGGAAAGCAATCAACATCTCCTTCGAGACAGCAACCTTCAAAGAGAGCTGGAAGCACGCCGAGATCATTGCCCTACTGAAGAAACACAAGGTGGACCCCAACGACCTCAGGAACTTCCAGCCCATCTCCCTGCTCCCTTTCCCGGCGAAAGTCACGGAGAAGATCGTCAACAGGCAGCTGACCCGCTACCTCGAAGACAACAATATCCTGGACCCATCCCAGTCCGGCTTCCGCAGCAATCACAGCACCAAGACCGCCCTCATCGCCGCCACTGACGACATCAGGATCCTTATGGACAAAGGAGAAACAGCCGCCCTTGTAGTACATTGTTAGTACTTTGCTAGTTGTCATTCTAGTCTTTTCTAAGAATGCTTGCACTTCATATTCTATATTCTGTGTTCGCTCTGTGGGTTCTGCATTGTGGCAGTTGACTGGTTGCTGCTGCAGTGGAGGGTCTGCTCTTACTCCACGTCCTACCTACAATAAAGAATACTGCTGAAGACATCTGCTGTCTCCTGATCCTATTTACTACAATATTTTGGCGACGTTGTTTGAACCCATCGACTCATCACAGTCCCATGAGTTAAGAGCAGACCGACATGAGATGAATCTGCCTCCGTTTCTCAACACAGCTTTTCAAGGAAGACTTCACGACTTCACAGAGGACTTTTAAAAGCAATCGGCAAGTTTTCATTTTACTTGTTTGCTGTTGTTCTCCTCTGTTCACTTACCGTCTTTTCCTCCGGCTGTCTCCTGCTCCTGTCTTTGCCTTCCTTCAAGTGATGACATCTTAGAGCGTTCAAAGGGAGTTAGCGTTTCTCCTTGTGACGTCTGCCTGCTTCGCGTCTTCTGCCTCCGTGCCTTAAGCCTCAGCGCGACGCTTTCTGCAACGTCCACACGCTTCAAGTTCCAGCGCGACGCTTAGTGCAACGTCTACACGTCTCTGGGGAATAGACGTTATTGGAGCAGCGTCATTACGTCAATACGCTTTAGGAAGCCATTTCCTGTTACCATAGTAACCCATTCATCTCCAGCCACGCAACGACGATGCGCACGTCTTTTGCGCATTCTTACCAAGTAAACTTTCATTTCTTTGCCTATTATTAACGATTTTTGCTCATACGTCCTCCTGCATATGTTGTTTTAACTCATTCAACTTTAGTTCTGTATGACTATTTTCTGACTTTTTCGTCTGAGGTGATTACTACAGTTTTTTTTACAAGTCAACTCACTACTCATCTTCCTTCTTTTTACTTACTTTACTTTATTACATTTCAGTCATGTCTGAGCAAGTAGCCTTACAAAGTGGCACTGTGGTTCTACCTCCCAGTTTTCTTTCTATCCCAGGCCAACCCAGTATATCATGGGAAGACTGGTTTCCCATGTTTGAAAACTATTTGGATGCCTTGGATGCACAAGAGTATTCTGCTAAATGCAAGAAAGCTCTTCTTTTGAGTTCTCTTGGTAAAGAGGGCCAGCGCGTTTTCAGGTTCTTGCCACAGGTCCTTCAGGCTGGTGCAGAAGCTCCTTTGGACGAGTATAAGGAGGATGTTTCTCGTCTTGGGGTCAGATATGCCAAGGAGGAAAACCTTGTGATGAACAGATATAAATTTTACACCAAAAGTCAGAAAATGGGGGAGAGCATAGATGACTTTGTTTCCAGATTGCGCAAAATGTCCGTCAAGTGCAAATTTGGCAATATGACTGATGAGCTAATTAGAGACCAGCTTATTGTGCAATGTAACAATAAAAAAATTCAGGAGCGTCTATGGGCAGCAAAGAACCCCAATCTTCAAACGGCAATTGATTTAGCAAAGGTTGTTGAGCAATCCGAGGGGTGCATGAAAGAACTAGAAAAGAGAGCAATTTCAAGTGACGTTGGTGAAGTGTCTTGTCATTCACACATGTTTTCCCCACAGGAAGATGATGATCAAGACGATGTTGCTCTCATTAAGCAAAGGAAGTTTTTCAACAGGAAAACAGTCAACGTGAAGAGTCAAAGTACTGTTAAACCTCTTCCTTCTAAGCAATGTTTGAGATGTGGTAGCTTCGCTCATGCTTCTGACTCCAAATTTTGTTTTGCAGCTAAGCAAGAATGCATGAAATGTGGCAAGTTGGGGCACTATGCTCGTGTTTGCAGAGGCAAAGCTCGTTCGTCTGTGTCATGTGTAAGTGACATTTCAGAGGTTAAGGATGACACAGATAACATTTTAGTTGTTGGCAATGATTGTGGTCTTCAACATGAAGAGCACAAACGGAGAAACAGACCTAAAGCACTCTTCACTATAAATGATAAGAATGTTTATTTGATGGTGGACACTGGTTCACGTTACACCATTATTCCCAACTCGCTCTTTGTTGACTTATGGGGGATGGGTCCACTCTTTCCTAAGGATAATTCTCCTGGTGGGTATGAGGGTGAACCCCTAAACATTCTTGGTTACTTTGAGGCCAACAATGTATTTTCTGCCAGACAAATTTTTGGGAAAGTCTATGTCTCGGAATCTGGTCCTGCTATCCTTGGTTGGGTACACCAATACGACCTCTGTATTGTTGTCAACCCCCGAGCTGATCCCCAAGTCATGGTTGTGGAGGACACGGGGTTGTTTTCCTTACTCTCCAATTTTAAAAATGTTTTTGGTGAAAGCCTAGGTCGTCTTAAGGGCTACTCACATAAGATAATACTTAAACCCAACTCAATCCCTGTCCAACACAAGGTGAGACGTATTCCCATTATCATTAGGGACGAGGTCAAGGGTCTTCTTGATGACATGTTGGTTTCTGGGGTCATTGAGCCTGTCGAGGCCTCTCCTTGGGTTTCGCCCATTGTCGTCACCAAGAAATCGGACGGCAAGCTCCGTTTCTGTGTCAACCTCAGGTCCCTTAATCACTGTGTTGTTGCTGACACCTTTCCGCTACCTAACGTAGCTGAGTTGGTTACCTCTAAACTGGACCTCAGGAGTGCATACCACCAAATTGACTTGCACAGGGATTCCAAAAGTTTAACAGCCTTCATCACTCCTTGGGGTACCTATCAATTTACTCGTCTGCCATTTGGTCTCAAGTCAGCAGCAAGCGTTTTTCAACGCATGGTTTCTGGCATCTTCGAAGGCGTGCCCAAGGTTGTCTATTTTCAGGACGACATCCTGATTTATGGCCTTACTGAATGTCAGCATAATTCCACTCTCAGAGTCGTCCTGGAAAAATTATCTGAAGCTGGTCTTACCCTACGCAAGGATAAATGTTTGTTTGGGGTGGATCAAGTGGACTATTTGGGCTACACCATCACCTCCTCTGGCATCAAGCCCAAAAGAGACTTGTGTGAGGCTATTCGCTCTGCGCCTCCACCTTGTGACAAAGATCAGTTACGTTCCTTTATGGGATTAATAGAATACTATTCAAAGTTTGTCAAGAATTTTTCTGATAAGACTGTTTGTATAAGATCTTTGCTTAAACGTGGTGTTGGTTTCACCTGGGGGGTTGAACAGCAAGAGTGTTTTGTAAATATCAAAAATGAGATTTGTGATGCCAAGATGTTGTCTCCCTTTGACATTCATAATAAGTCAATTGTCACTGTTGATGCTAGCGCGCTTGGTTTGGGTGCCATGCTTTCTCAATTGAAAGGGGCGTCAGAAGTCACCAACGCTTTCGCCTCTAGGACTCTTACTGACACAGAGAAAAATTATTCTGTTATCGAAAGGGAGGCGCTAGCTGCTTCTTGGGCTGTTGAATACTTCTGCACATATTTGTGGGGCATGAAATTCACTTTAAGGTCTGATCACAAGCCTCTTATCAAGGTCCTTTCTCCTGGTGGGGCGGGAAAGGGTTCGGCCCGGCTCATGAAGTTGGCGGCCAGATTACAGGAATTTCAGTACTCTATGGAATACATTCCTGATTGGAGGAATGTCCAGGCCGATTGTCTTTCCAGGCTGTCCTTGGACTGGCGTTCTCCTCACAATTCGGTTGTACCGTTAGATTTGGATGATGTTGCTGTCGCTTCAGTAATGGTCCACAGCTCACTTCCAAAGATATGCACATTTTCTTGAAAGAGTGTGGTACCTCCCATCATCGTACGTCCTTGTACAACCCTCAAGGCAATGCTGTTTGTGAAAGGGCCAATAAAGTTGTCAAGGGCATTATCCAGATGGCATCCAGTGGTGGTCATATTGTTAGGAAATTGGTGAACGAAATGCTGTGGGCCTATCGTACCACCCCTTTAGCTAGTGGAGATTTATCTCCTTTTCAGTTGATGAGAGGACGTGATCCTGGTTTGAAGCTGTTTCCGTCCTGGATGAGGGATGTTGTCACTTTGCAGTCTCAGGGTAATGTTTTGGATGGTGAGCAAACCAAGGTTGGTGAACTTTCTTCCCGGACCCTTTCTTCATCTCCTTTTTTCGTTGGTGATTTAGTCAAGATTAAGTTGGGGAGGTTACAGAAAGGTTTGTCAAAATTCAAGGGACCATTCAAAGTCAAGAAGGTTCTCAATCATTGCGTCATTCTTATTAATGGGGAGTGTTAGAACTTTAGGAGAGTTGCTCTTACAAGAGGGAGAAGTCTTCTGCTTCTTCGCCTCCTTTGCCTAATGATAGTTCCATTTCTCCCATTCCCGTTGCTAGTGGCTCTTCTACTAGTGGTTACTTGTTAGCTAATGACACTAGTGCCTACTTGTTAGCTAATGACACGCCCACTGGTTCTCTTGTCCAAAATGAAGTCAATGTCTCTAGTTGTGGTGATGCTCCTGCTCTTTTGCAAGATCTCGCTCCTGATCAAAGTAGTTCTAGTTGTGCACGTTCTCTTAGGCCTCAGCGGCCTCCTGCTTATCTGCAAGATTTTGTTTTTTAAGTTTCCTTTATTTGGTTTTTTTTTTTCTTTCTTCTCGTTCTCCTCAAACAACAGAAAGGGAGAAGATGTGTAGTACATTGTTAGTACTTTGCTAGTTGTCATTCTAGTCTTTTCTAAGAATGCTTGCACGTCATATTCTATATTCTGTGTTCGCTCTGTGGGTTCTGCATTGTGGCAGTTGACTGGTTGCTGCTGCAGTGGAGGGTCTGCTCTTACTCCACCTCCTATCTACAATAAAGAATACTGCTGAAGACATCTGCTGTCTCCTGATCCTATTTACTACAGCCCTCATCCTCCTGGACCTATCAGCAGCCTTCGACACGGTCTGCCACCGCACCCTAACAGCACGCCTCAATGACGCCGGAATCCAAGAGAAGGCCCTGGCCTGGACCACATCATTCCTCTCTGGCAGAACCCAGAGCGTCCGCCTCCCACCCTTCCGCTCCAAGACCACCGAGATCATCTGCGGCGTTCCTCAGGGATCATCCCTCAGCCCGACAGTGTTCAATATCTACATGGCACCACTCGCCCACGTCGCACGACAACATAGCCTCAACATCATCTCCTACGCCGACGACACCCAGCTGATCATCTCACTCACCGAAGACCCCCACACCGCCAAAGCCAACCTCCATAGAGGAATGAAGGCCATCGCCGAATGGAATAAGGACAGCAGGCTGAAGCTGAATTCAGACAAGACGGAGGTCCTCGGCTCAACCCCCTCGGCCTATGACGACTCCTGGTGGCCAACATAGCTAGGAACAGCCCAAAAACCCGCCAACCACGCACACAACCTAGGGGTCATCCTCGACTCCGCCCTCACCATGACCAAACAGGTCAACGCCGTCTCCGCTTCCTGCTTCAACACCCTCCGAATGCTCCGCAGGATCTTCAAATGGATCCCCTCCGACACGAGAAGAACCGTCACCCAGGCTCTCGTCACCAGCAGACTAGACTACGGGAACGCCCTCTACACAGGAACAACAACCAAGCTCCTGAGACGGCTGCAACGCATCCAGACCGCCTCGGCACGACTGATCCTCGATGTCCCCCGAAGCAGCCACATCACACCCCACCTGGAAGGCCTGCACTGGCTCCCTATCAACAAGAGGATCACCTTCAAACTCCTCATCCACACATACAAAGCCCTACACAATGCCGGACCAGCATACCTCAACGACCGACTCAGCTTCTACACCCACACCCGCAGCCTCCGCTCTGCCAACCTCGCCCTCGCCACAGTTCCACGCTTTCACAAAACCACCACCGGCGGCAGATTCTTCTCCTGCCTCGCCTCCAAGACTGGGAACACTCTCCCTACCGGCCTACGACAGACCCAGGACCTGCTGGCATTCAGAGGACTTCTCAAGACCTGGCTTTTCGATCAGTAGCACCCCCCCCAGCGCCTTGAGTCCCTCACGGGTGTGAAGCGCAATTTACAAATGTAATGATTGATTGAAAAGTCCTCAAATAAATCAAATCCAATGATGTGATGCAGCAGACAGACACAAAAAGGGATCCTTACAGCTCCAAATCCAAATGAAAGTGAACAGCACATGGACAAAGCACTGGGAGGAGCCTGCTGGACCGGAACAGGAAGTTGGAGACTCATGGGCACTTCATTCCTCTTGAAAAAAAGAGAAAAAAAAGGACTCCTTGCACAAAAGACTACAGCCAAATCACAATCTGAGGAGTTTTTCTGAGCAAAATGATCATTTTCGAGAAGGTTTTATCGTGCTCAAGAAATATTCTTTGCCAGATTGTAGTTTCTGCGTGTTCGAGAAAGCGATTTTATCAACACTGCCAACGGAAGGAAGATAGCTCGTCCGAATAACGTGTTCGTGTTCGCACAGTGTCGTGGGATCATGCGGACGTATTCCAAACCTCGTGGCGCACGCGAACGGATAGAAAATCGAGTTGGCGAACGCAGAATCATGGTAAGTCGTTACCGTGCCTGCGAGAATGCATATTGAGCATGCAAGGAAGAAAAACAACTACGCTATGCTGTAGACTGCATAGTATTCAGCAACTTCACGCTCTACAAGAACAGCGAAGTTACCGAAACTTCGCAAACTCCGTGAACGGAGCGTAGTTCACCGCCCAGGCTTGATGCAGACACTGACAGACCTACTCACACACCCACACAGGTACTCAGAGGCCCACCCACTAACCTATGAAGGTACTCACACACCCACTCACAGACCCATACATCCATATATACATCAACTACCAGACCCACAGAGGCATACTCACACCCACTCACAGAACCACACAGTCAGTCACACACCCACTCACAGACCCACACAGTCACACAGACACCCTCTTACAGACCCACATAGACACTCACAGACCCCCTACCAAACCCACTCATCCATTTACACACCATTCACAGACCTGTGCAGGCACTCATAGAGACTGCCATGCAGGTACTCAGACACTTACTCACAGACCCATGCATACATTTACACACCCACTTACAAGCCCACACTGGCACTTACACATCCACTCACAGAGCAATGAAGGCACTGACAGACCCACTCATAGAGCCCTACATAAACTCACCCACCCACTCATGCAGCCACAAAACCACTCACACACCCATTCACAGGACCAGACAAACATACATACACCCATTCACAGACTCACTCAGAAACACAAACGACCACTCACAACATACTCACAGATCCACTCAGAGACTCACATGCCCACTCATACCCACTCAGACACTCTCACACCCATTCACAGAATTACATAGCCCACGTTAAAGACCCATTGAGAGAGTAACACAGGCACTCATACATTGGCTCACATATTCATGCAAGGACGATCAAATCCACTCACAGACCCATACAGGCACCTAGAGGCCCAATCATAGACCCATGTAGGTACTCGCCCTAGTCAAAACATATGCAGGCACTCATATACCCACTTAGAGACCCATGCATCCACTTACATACCCACTTACAGATTACAGGCATTTGCATACCCATTCAAACAACTATGCAGTCGCTCACAGATCCACTCATAGACCCATATAGACAATTACAAATCCACTTACAGATCCATACAGGAGCTCACAGGTATACTCTTAGACACACACACCCACTCACATATCCACAGAGACACTCACAGACCCACACACCCACTCACACATTCTCCCACTCACAGATCCACACATACCACCATACAACCACTTTAAAAACAAGATAAATCAGTATTTGGGGAAAAGGGGAGCTCTTAAAAGTGCCTTTGTGTTTATGGTGTATAGTTGATAACCACACATAAAACATGATGCAATCTTTCAAGTTGTTCATGAACACCCTGTTGCCTTTCTCTGTGAAATAAGCTTAATAACTTCAATGTATGCCATCCATATGAAAGCGTAAATAGTTGTTGTATACTGAGCCCATGATGTGATCTTTGAGGAATGCAAAAACTGTTTTATTGACATGTTTCCTGGTTTTGTCTATCTGTGGACAGAATTCATTTGACCACAGAGATATCCAGGCAATAACGGACCCACTCATAGAACCATACATAAACTCACCCACCCGCTCACACACCCACAAAAGCACTCACACACCCATTCACAGGACCAGGCAAACATACATACACCCATTCACAGACTCACTCAGAAACACACACGACCACTCACAACATACTCACAGGTCTACTCAGAGACTCACATGCCCACTCATAACCACTCAGATACTCTCACACCCATTCACAGCATTACATAGCCCACGTCACAGACCCATTTAGCAAATGTTGAAGAACACCAAGGAAGTGTATAGGGAAAGTGCATAAATTTACCATAGGTATTTTCATTAGGATTTCCTGTCCAACCACACTTAGGTGCCGATTCTGATTTCGGTCGGAAGGGCTCAAAACGATGATCGGAGCCCTTCCGACCGAACCGGAACGTGTTGCACAGATTCCTTTCCGACCGAACCATTCTGATGGGCTCGGTCGTAAAGGAGTCCGACTCGGATTTCCGGATTGCGGACGACATGCTCGGAGAGCCTGTCCGCCATCCGGAAATCCCTCAGTACTCCCCCGGCCGTCTTTTTGCGACTGAGGGAGTACGATGGCAGTTTTTCACTGCCTTTACGTGCTGTTTTTTTTCGGCACGAAAAGGCAGTCGGAAACTGTCTTTGGAGGCCCCCAGTAGGGCACCCATGGGTGCGAGGCTGCTGAAAGGCAGCCAGGGGGCACCTTTGGTGCCCCTCTGTGGATCCCTGCACCTGGTGGCAGGCACCTTGGGGTGCTGGCCACAGGGTGCAGGGATGAACTGCACCCCTGCTTTTCACATTGCAAGCATGCTTTCTGCTCAGAATGCATGCTAGCATTGTGAAGTATACAAATGCGACTGAACCCTGTTCGGTCGCATCGTACTTGCAGGGCCTTAACCGACGACATCAGGTCGATAGGTTACGGCTCCTGACGAGTCCGTCCGACATCGGAATCGGCCCCTAAGTGTGCCTAGGTCATTGCAACCACAGTGTACAATAACAAGGTTTGGATGTTGGCAATCCACAATGCTTTCAACCGAAGGCAGCAATTGATGCCAATTTAATCCTCTGTGGCCAAGCCAACTAATGTCTGTATTAGGTAAACCTGTCAATGCTACTTTTTCTAGCACTCTCTCTGGCCCAAAACACCAAACTATGTCCCACAATCAACACTCTAAACATTTTGGAGGCAAACTGAAGTAGCAGACAGGAGAAGGCTGTAGCTGAATGAGAGTTTTCAAAATGAAAGACGGTTAAATTGGAGGACAGCACCTACATTAAAAAAGAACATATTTGATTGGAGGCTGTTACTGTGCAGGTAGCCAAAAGTAGGTACTTATTTTGATAAAAAAGTAATTACTTCTGCGATTGGCTCTAGAAAAATAAAACTAAAAGTTATGCTGTTTGGCTTTCACTTAAAATTCCAAACTGTCCACCACATCCGCTACAGTTTAATTCGAAGGTAGAATGGTGCTTACAGAAAGGTTCGTGAACTTTTGACCTAGTACTTGCAGTCAGTGTTCCAAACATGGTTACTATGGCGACAGAGCCAAAAGTGTGTTGAGGGAAGGGAACAAAAAAGAGTAGATTGTAAATCTCAGAAGCTGAGTAGTATGGAAATATTTCACATTTGGGAGTGTTTGGGTTGTAAGTTAGTACTTTTTACGAAGTAAGTATAAATGCCATACAGATTGTTAAGTGGGCTTACAGGATCCCATGTGGATTCATTAATCCACTGCAATGTTACACAGGGTGTCTGGTCCATATATAGGATGGACCAGAACAGATGCCTTTCCGTGACGGTGATGCTGCCACGGAAAGGCATGCAGTCTTCACTTCGGGGGCCCCCTGCGGGCTCCCGGAGTGAAGGAGAGGTGGGGGGTGCCCCCCTGCATTTGCATTAACAAAGCGGCGCTGTGCCTGCCGCTTTGTTAATGCAAATGCATTTGTGCATTGTTAGCATTGTGGCGGGCGGTGCTGAGAGCACCGCCTGCCACAATGCTAACAATGCAGGATGCGCCCGCCACAGTGGCAGGCACATCCTAATACCCCCCACGGGAACCCCGCCCTTATGGGGGGTGGTCCCAATGACCGATTGGATTGTCCGCCCACCATCCTAATGGACCCCTTTGTGTTGGATGTTGAGTGGTGAGCCTAGCAGTGCTAAGAGCCCCGCTGTTGTTGACAAACCCTGGCGATGCTGATCCGGTGATTGCCTTTCTGGGACGAGTGCTGGAATTGAGCCACCTATGGCAGCTTCACAGTGTTTACAGGGCAGAAGCAACCCACTTGGGATATTCACTTTTTGTATTTACAGCGCGCAGGCCAAACTCACTTGAGGAATATTTCATGAGCCAGCACTACGAGTACCATGGGGCTGCAGGTCAGCCACGCCCACTGAGGCAGGTACTATTTGAACGACAAACTCATATTGGTGTGTTTGCTTAGCTGGTGAAAGTCAGCCTGAGACAAAGAGCAGGAGCCCGAAACGTGTCGACTAAAGACTTTTTTTAGACTGTGTTGTCTGTTTTGTACCTGTGTTGCTAAAGCCTCAATTAAATTGGAACAGGAATTTTCACTCGTTTGGGCTCCATCATTGAGGCAACTCTTTGTGTTGTATAACATTTAATATTTATATATGTATATTTACTTTAAAACAATTAATAAGCCTACAGTTCAAATTTATTTTAAAATGTTATAAATATATTAAAATTTACAAATAATTATATATATATATATTCACTGAAAAAACCATAGGTTTTACACACGTTATAGTTAGGAAATAGCATTTGAAAAACCTATGAAATTCACTGAAAAAACCCTAGGTTTTACACACGTTATAGTTAGGAAGTAGCATTTAAAAAACCTATGAAATTCACTGAAAAAACCATAGGTTTGACAAATGTTATAGTTAGCTGGACAATTTACTAATATAAAACCAATGAAATTCCCCGTTATAGTTACTTCAGCTAACGCGCCCGCAATGCACTGCTGATGACTTCACATATTACATCACTCATGACATGGTCAGTGACATCACTCATGACATCACTCATGACATCATCCAGTGAATGGGTTAGTTCTGAAAATGAAATATGTTTTATATATGTATATCTGAAAGTTAATGGAAGAAGAATTGAGCATATAAGTATATAAATAGCTGCTTTTTAGGTGAAAAATAGATTGTATTACTGACTGATTAAGTATATCTTGATGAGTACATGGGCTAATGAGTAATGTTTAAATATATACATATCTGTATCTGTCTCTCAGTTTCTATGTAAGTGGCTGCATGTGTTGGTGAGTAGCTATATGAGTGACACATAATGTCTATATAGGTTATTATTTGTTTGATTATTAGTTGGAGTGTCTGAGTGTCTAAGTGTCAATATGCTTCGTTGGGAGATCTTATGTAGTGCATAGATGCATGAATGAGTGACTTACTGTTTGTATGTGTTGTAGGCAGTATATATGCTAGACTGTATGGGTGAGTGAGTTTGTGTGGTAAAAGGAATATAGGTTATTATTTGTTTTTTTCTGTATGAGTGTATATATGACTGTCTAAGTGAATGAATAACTGTTTTAATAGTGTATTTCTGAGTAAGTACATATGTTTTAAACTAGTACATATAACTTATGTGTGAATAACTCTATGGTTGAGTGTCGGTGTGTAACAGGATGATCAGGATGTATCAGTGTATAAGAACATATGATGACTGAATACATATATGAGTGACTGTATATAATATATGATTGACTGTATATATCTGTTGATGAATAAGTGGTTGTGTATATAGATCTTCGAATTACTAAATAGGTGTGTTTTAAGTGGCATTGGTATGGCTATTATATTGAAATTGTTATTTTCTACTTTTTGAGTGTCTGTAATAAAGGTTATATTAGGGTGAGTGAAGGTCTGCCACTCTTCCACAAGGATGATGTCATCAGTGATGTCATTTGAGATGTCATCAGTGATGTCATGAGTGATGTCACTGACCATGTCATGAGTGATGCAATATGTGAAGTCATCAGCAGTGCATTGCGGGCGCGCGAGTTATAGTTAGCTGAAGTAACTATAACAGGGAATTTCACTGGTTTTATATTAGTAAAATGTCCAGCTAACTATAACATGTGTCAAACCTATGGTTTTTTCAGTGAATTTCATAGGTTTTTTAAATGCAACTTCCTAAATATAACGTGTGTAAAACCTATGGTTTTTTCAGTGAATTTCATGGGTTTTTTGAATGCTAGTTCCTAAGTATGAAAGATATACCTGAAATAAATATCGACATACCAATCTTTCGTGCACAACTGAGTGCACTCACCCACCTATTTGTTTCATGAAAGCTTTCCAATTTAAACCTAATGAATTTCTTCATAGACCAATGAAAGAACTTATAGTACGTTAAGACACTGAACCTAGGCTTTTTTTTTGTCATACAAACCTTTTAATTAAATGGAGCAGAATTTTTTTTAATCGTTCGTGCGTGACTGATTGTACACACCTAAATATTTTTAAAAAAAATATAAAAGGTTTTATAATTTAATAATTGTATACTTAAATCGAGCTCTAAAAATATGGGAAATCCGTATGTGTTTGAATTCACTTCTTTTCACGTTTTTAAAGTTCACTAAAGAACATCGCTACTTCCAAATCACGTTCGTAACTAGATAGTGTCACCGCCTACACGTCCTGAGAAGCGCATGTAAAGTCATGTGACTTGAATACAACACTTGCAATTGGTTGTTGGTAGTTTCTATTCTGGAATTTACACACAGCACTCCACCCACTTCCATCACTTTCTTTTCGACTCTCAATAGAGAACAACGTCGAACATCTTCCCGAAGACTTTGCTGCAATGGCTACCGTTCCGCATTCATCTTCCGAATCTGAAGGAAATGAGCGACCACCTTTGACTAGAAAAATGGAGGCCACGCTATTACCATCAGAAGTGACCAGCACATCTTCTGCAGAACGACCTGTATCTCCATCGAGTGCTGACATGGACTTGAAACCATATCTGGCGAACGTGCACATGAAATGCAAGAACTGTGGAAAACTTCTTGTATACGGAGAGCAAAGCTTAATTGTAATTAAACACAAAATTGAGAGTCATAAATGCTCCAAGAAAAGTTACATTTCTTCACTTTATTTGGATAGTATGACATACTGAAAAATGTCGTAGCAACTTTAAGAAATCAAAAGCATCATAACACTTGTTTCCCAAAAAAAAAAAAAAAAAAGTTCTTTTCAGAACTAACTCTTTGTACCAAAACGAGCTCCAAGAGCATATTAGCTGATATTTTCTCGCCGCTTTCTTTTAGTGCGCGACCGGGTGCGCGCACCCATCAATCGCATAGAGGCAGCGACACACGCATGTGAAGTCATGTGACTTCAGAACAACACTTCCAATTGGTTCTTACTAGTTTCTATTCTGCAATTTACACGGAACACTCCACCCACTTCCCTGGAAAACCAGTTTATCGAAAAACTTTTAAAGCCTCCTCTTATGAAACATTCGACATCGTTCACATAGCAGAGTAGTAAATAGCACTATGTACACTCCGTCCCTTAATTATAAGAGACTTATTGCTATGTGAGAACAACTTTTGTTTTCACGCGATAATGTGAAATGCTGAGCCTGTTACAGAATTTTCTTTCACATATATGTTACTATTCTCCTTCGAGCACTAACACCGTAGAAAATACCACCAATAGCGGTGATATGTTTTACACCGAGAACGGGCGATTTGTATCGCTTAGAGCCCTTAAAATTATAAAGTTTTATTTCCTAAGTCTCTGATCTCCAACTGTGCAACGTGGCTCCCCTGTGTCGTAATGAGGTCCATAGACAAAAAACTACAGGGCCAGCATTATACACATGCACAGAACCACAAAACCACAAGAGCCACCATGTTAATATATATCCTTAATATAATAAACGTCTGAGAATAAATACATATTTCCGTGGCACCCCATAACAGAAATTTGGCATCCTCTGACTCTGCTCCATTACCAAACACCCTAACCCCCCGCCCCCCTCACTCTTCACTAAACTCTGCACTCCACCCCACCCGGACCCCCTATTACAAACCCCCAACCTACCCTCCCTGCCCAAGCCCACCATGAACCTCAAACCGCCCCTGGAAAACTTATAAGACACAGGATTACTAAAACTCAAAGAATAGGCATCAGGCAGATAATCTAAATAGTACATAAAGGCACATATTTTTTCCATAATACTATTGAAAAACATGTTCTATTTTTTATAAATCTATCATGCATCTGACCCTCTAGAACCGCTTTCAAAACGTGAACTATAAACCTCTACATTTCATTTTCAAACCATACACTTTCAATTTCATTATTTTTTTTTTACAATTCATGTAATGTTACACACCTATTCTAAAATACACCAGTCCCTGTTATTTATAAGGATTTATTTTCAGTCTTCATCAGTGACACTTTCTTAACATATAATGAAAATCACTGTAACTTTTTAAACGACAATGCTAACGCTGTAAAAATAACCCTCCATTTGCTTTCCTTTAAGAATGCAGACTATCTACCCCACCCATGCGTTTCTTGATATTTGCATTTGGCAGCGAATACCGACCTTGAATCGGAAGACATGAACAAGAGCTCCATTGTCACATTTAAAACTTAACGTAGCATCTGCTCACACATATATCTTTCACTTAGCTAACATTCACAGAAAACAGGATTGATGTAAAAAAAAATTGACCTTGCTTTACAACTTGCTCAAATGACTCCCTTATTTTTTTACGCATCCTCCACTTCAAGAAAAGCTACTTTTTTGATAACTACTAAGCAATATTTAAGTGACTAGACTCCTAGAAAATTTATCAAGTCATTCTGCTCCTCTCCACTGCATAGCCGGCGACCTAATTCTGTGGAGTTGCTATACAACCGGCAGTGCTGCGCCGTTTCCTTTACCATCTTGGAAAATTCAAAATGGATGTCCCTCCTGCCTTCGCAAACGAGCCGGACCACTTAGAACTATTTCGACAGAGAATGCTTCTGTACTACGGCACCTTAGCACTCTCAACTTTGAATACTTCATATCGATTATCATTTCGATATTCGTATTTCACCTGTGTGCAGCCTGTATTTCATTGCCTGAGCTGTGATTTCACGTGGGCCCTGGATTTATGTCTCTGCAATTTGGTACCTCCTGAAGCGAATTGCAATCACCTCATGAATCCGTTACTTGATCATGAACAGCTTTGTTACAACGGAGGGTTTATGGCGTTTGCAGCGATACAAGGAGTTCTGGGTCATTGGAATATATTCGCAGCGGCGCAAGATTTCCTAACAGAGAGCTACATCGAAAACCCACCGAGCTGCCCTATGATGGTAAAAGACGCTCCAATAATGACAGATCATGAATGCTCCTTTCATCTTCTCAATTGGATGGCTGACATGTTTTCAGATGATAACAGTGATTTCCTGTTAGAAGCACTTGCCGCCTACTTTGCCTACACAATGGACGGTTAACTCTTTCCTAACAGAGAACTACATCGAAAACCCACCGAGCTGCCCTGTTATAATAAAAGAGGCTCCGATTTTAACAGATCATGAGTACTGCTCTACTCTTTTCCATTGGATAGCTGACATACTTTCAAATGATAAAAGTGATTTCCTGTTAGAAGCAGAAGCTACCTATTTTGCCTAAACAATGCTTCAATAACTCTTATACAAGCCATTGACGTCCTCATTTCCTTTTGCTTCCCTATATTCTTCACGTTCTTTTCCATATTTTCTTTTGAAGAACAGACCTATTGGCTTTACTAACAGTGGACATTATGATTTCGTGCTGGTTAAATTTTGGTCTTTTATGTAGACTACATTTGTTTCTTCAGCTACTCGATTTTCAACTTTATTTTTTTACAGTCTAATCTCAACAATTCTATTGCATATCTTATCTAAGGTTATTTCAAACGTACTCGATGCAAAACTCGCTAATATATGCTACATGTGCCCTAATTAATGTGTAAATTTTAAACGAGTTTTTTATAACTGTGAATGCCATTTCGCATCTCAACTGCTTATTTCCGCCTCACATGCCTCTACTCCTTTAATTTCCTATAAAATTATGTTTTTAAAATACTTTACAGAAAAATATGTTCTTTCAATAATATTTCCATTATTACTTGTGCTGTATTTCAAATGCAATACTACAACCGTCAAAAGATATCTCAATACAGTAGTTCTCCTCAATAGTGATTTGCGCAGCATCCAACAGATTACATACATGCACCGCTCACCATTTTATCGCTTTTGGCGCCTTTTTTTCCCCTCACACACTGACATAACACAAACTTGATAGTGCTTCGCATGTAGACAGCTGATTGATAAAGTAATGATGTATAACCACTTGCATTTTCATATATCGTTCCCTAACTGAAAGGCCAGAGACCTTCTTCTATTTATTAAAATATGATATACTTCCTTATAAAAGTGTACAATGTTTTTTTCCAACTATATTCATTTTTCTTCAACTATAGCGTTTGTATTCCATGTACTACTGACAATACCAATTACTGTGTTTTTTGCAATTTCTGTACTCATATTACATAATGATTTGCCTTTAAAACAGTACATTTCTAAATAAACATTTCAAATATTCACGGTTTCTCTTTTAATCCATAATCTCAACTGAAATGATTTCATATTGAAAAACTATTCATGGGTTCCACATAACCTTAACTGTAGACACTGAGGACCTTATTTATGAAGACCTTCCGCCGCCGGTGCCTCATTTTTTAAAATGGGAAAAAGTGACGCACCGGTGGCGCAAGGCCTTCATAAATAAAGTCCTGAATGTTTTCTTTTCTCGACCTCACTTACTGATACTAGAACCTGCAAGCCAATTACGGCCCGTGAACTCTTTCTTAGTAGGTCGCGCACCGTACAGACAGTTATACCACTGTTAAAACATTTTTTTTACTGTTACCAAGCACCGCCACAGTTCCGCTTCACTCAGACTTAATCACTGCTCCCACGCTTCTACAGGCCAGATGCTATGTCGTATTTCTCTCCTTATCACCCTTTCATCTCCACAATAACAAACAGTTCTCCGCCTGCCACCACAGAACAGAGTCAGATGCAGATGCACCAAAGAGTGAACCCATCACCAACTGCCATCTCCGGCTGTTTCCATGGTTACACCTCATTCTGCACCTTGCTGAAGGCATAGGTCAAAAGTTCATGTCTCAACGTTCTACAGCAAACTAAGAAGACTATTTTCCCTCCAGAAACACCTGCCAATCCACAGCTCTGTTACATGTCTTTTTTTTTCACACCCAATAGTACTTTTCGTTTAACATAAACATTAACATGCAACGTACTGTTCAATCTCCACTTATTACAATCAAACAATCATTTTTATTTTTTAACCACACCCAGCCTCTTCCTTTTTCTTTATTTAGAATTTCAACTTCTAACTACCATTCCACTTCCAGAACCGATCAGAGGACGACTACAAATCCCTTGAAAATGAAGGTCTGGCTAATAGGACACAGTTATATTCACTGGAGTGAAAAATATGCAGTAAGCAGACGAATTTGCAACCTCGGCTTACCAAATGTACACATAACATGGATTGCCAAAAGAGGATTGAAATGTCACCAATTGATTCCATTGGTGAAAACTTTTATGCATCTCCCAGAACCAGACCTTATAATTGTGCACTGTGGTGGGAACGATCTAGGCACAATCACTGGGGTAGGTCTGGAAATGCTTCTAAAAGACACCTTTCGACAATTGATGACACTTTTTCTTCGATCTGCCTTGGTATATTCCAATATATGCCAAAGACAGAAATGGAATTGGTCCAATCAACATTGTGCACAATTTGAGAAAGCAAGGAGACATGTAAATAAATCTGTTTCTGCGTTCCTCAGAGATTATAGCATGGGTTCTATTTACCACAACAACTTGCGATACCACATGCAAGACGTCTATAGGAGAGACGGTGTTCATTTCACGAATGACGGAAACAGAATCTTCCTCTGCAACATCAGGCTCTGCATCGGTACTTACTTATAAATGCAGAAAACACTCAATTAACACAATGGCTCTTTTCAGAGCCACCTTATATCTAAGCACTCAAACTTCTGATTTATCTCCATTTTCACACTCTTGTAAATAGGTGTGCGCGACTGGGTGCGCGCACCCCCGATTTTTTTTCGGTAAAAAATGATATCTTTTTGCGTTTAAGGGCCTTACTGCACACCCCGAGAAAAGCTACGCAGCAAAACAATCTCTACCTTCTCCCCTTTCCATGTTTCAACGCTTTGAAATGAACAATATATTTACTCGCAGTGACAAAGTTGCGGACAAAAATTCCTGATTTCCTTCGAATCGAACGTTAACAGACGTCACGCAGCAAAAAAAATTCCGCTCACGCGCAACCGCTTGAGTGCGCGCACACGTGCGCGCCTATAGATGTATAATTGACTTTAACTTTAATTTTCTCAACAACTACTGAACAGATTTACACCATTCCAAAAAAAGCGTAATCTACGAACCAGACTCTACAATTTTGCCAAATTTCTTATAAATCCATTCAGCCGTTCGACCTGTAGCCGAGTCTAAAGGTCCTATGGAAAATAACACGCAGAAAACACGTTTTGGGACCCCCCTTATATCTCAGCCCCCACTTGACCAATCCCCCCCAAACTTTCAGGGAGGGAGCGCAGCGGACCGAGCCATCTTCTTTGAGAAATTCGCTAAGATTCTTCAACCAGAGCCAAAGTTATTCCAAATAGAATGGTGAGGATTTCCTATGGAAAACAATCCTAACAATAGGTAACATATATATATATATATATATATATATATATATATATATATATATATATATATATATATATATATATATATATATATATATATATATATATATATATATATATATATATAGACACATATACAATTATAACAACAAATCTAATAAAAATGCATTATATTAAAAATTAAAACATTACAATATTTAATAATTTTAAAAATTACATTTTGCACTCCAGTGACTACAACAGTTGGCGAAAATGTTGGATAGCGGAGGGCTAAAAATGACTATTCCCACTCCAATTACTGCAGTAGTATGGAAAGTGTTGGATAGCGGAAGTGTAAAAATTACTATTCCTACTCCAGTGTGTGCAACAGTAGGGAAAGTGTTGGATAGTGACGGGGTAAAAATTTATATTTTCACTGTAGTCAATTAAAAATTAAAAATAAACAAAATATCGACTTTGATACAAAAAAGGAAAACATATATAAAAATATTTAAAATTACAAAAGATAGAAACATATTGTAATGTTACATTTGTTTAACCTACAAATAATACTTTATAATTTTTTTTAACAAACAACTATATTTAATAGACATTTATTATAAACAAAAACATTAGTGTTACACAACACACTTCTAAATTTCTAAAAACATTGTACCGCCATAAGTAACATCATTAATTATCAAATAAACAAATATAATCAATAAAAAAACAAATTAAAACAGATAACAATTAATGTATTCACCAAAGGTTACCCCTATAAAACCAAAATCCACACTCAAAAGGAAACTAAAGAATTAACATTAATATTTATCAATTAATAAATTAATATTAATGAGCAAATACTTACTAAATAATTAAACCTAAATACTTTCCACCCTCTATCCAAATAAACACCACAACACACACCTAAAAATCAATACACAATTTCCATAACTAATTTTACATTATTAAATTACTATCACTTAACTCCTTTGCCGCTGCAGAGATTTCGCGGCAGTGCGGCACTTCCGCAAAACAGGCGGGGCCGCGTTGGCCTTTGGACGTTCGCAGCACCAGCGAGGTAGCGCTTGCGACGGCCAACGGCCAACGGCAGCAGAGAAGGGGTTAACAACAACTTAATAATTAATTTAAAAGAATTTACTTCCCAACCTTTACCACTATAAACCCCACAACTCTCTTCTCAAATTAATTACACAATTGCCATAATAATTGTTTCAAATAATTAATTACCATTAATTAACAATTAATCATAAATACATTTCATCCCACCCTATTCCCCTATAAACCCACAACCCGCTCCTACAAAACCGACACTATTAACATAATTAACAATTAATTAATAATAATTAACAACCAATTAATGAATATTTACTAATATTTTAATTCTCACAATTAACATGATAAAATATAAATTAAACAATATTAATACATTGAAAATATTAATAACTTGATTATAATTACATTACTTCCCACTCAATACTCCTATTAACCCACAACCCGCTCCAAAAGAAAACAATTAACATTATTACCAATTAATTAATTAATTAAATACATTTACCAACCCATTTATATTTAACTAATAATAAATGTATTCCCACACTTAATACTATAAAATCTAAATTAAATGAATACTAATAAATAAAAAATATGAATTCATGTATTATAATTAAATTACTTCCCACCCTATTCCCCTATAAATCCACAACCGCTCCTAAAGAAATAACACAATTAACATAATTACCAATTCATTAATAAAAATTAACAACCAATTAATATTAAATGTATTATCACAATTAACACTAAACAATCTAAATTAAATAAATACTATAAACCAGGGAAGGGTTGTCATTAATGGTTCCTTTGTACTGAAAGTGGTATACCATTTCTGTACTTCTGACTTTAGATTTTCACTGACAAGAGATTCTAACTTAAACTGAGACAAAAATTGGAGAAGAGCAAAGACATTTCCCAGATGTGCCAATTTTGGTGTACTTTTAAAAGCGCATGTATATAAAAAGTTATGAGTGTATATAGCATTCAATAAAATCTGAAGGTTATACACGAGAGTAAAAAGGAAAACAAAAGGGAGTGTAGAGGATGATATTAAGGAAAACTATAGTGAGCAGCAAAGGAGGAATACAAATGTCTGAAGAGAAAATATACTAATTTTATTAAGCTCCAATGAACGAATGTGTTTTGAAGTAGATGAGGGTGATTTATTACACTATAATTTGACAGTTTATGATTTTGTACCCACACACATAGTGAGGCAGGCACATAGGGGCTGATTATGATAGCAGGCGGATCACCACTGCCGGCCCGGCGGTGGCGATCTGCTCGTCCTTGTAACCTGATTTACCCACTGCCAGATTACAATGGCAGTGGATACCACGGCGGACGGAATGTCCGTCTGCCACTTTTCCGTGGGTCGGCAATCGTTACGATTGCCGGCCGGGCAGAGCTGGGGCACATATATGGTGGCGGTGCCTAGCAGGCAGCGCCATCCATAATATGATGAGTGCCAATTAGGGCCTTTCCATGGCGGCAATGCCGCCATGGAAAGGCTGGTTAGGATTTCTTTTGGGGGCCTTTGGGCGCATTTTACCATGGCGGCAGGTGCTGCAACCAGCAGCACCCGCCGCAATGTGAAAATGCTTGATGCGACAGCCGCAGTGGTGGTCGCATCATAATTGGGATGGCGGGACTGACGCATGGCAGGCGGGCGGTCCCATTACCGCTAGGTTGGCGGGCAGACTTAAGTCTGCCCGCCATCCTAATCACCCTCTTAGTTACAGTGGCAAGATGGTTCTTATGTAGGCACCACCGATATAGCTAGACACTGACACACCGAGAAGAACATCAATAAAATCATTGACATAACCATTTCTTCACCTACACATATAATAACATGCTCATTCTCTCAGGTATGCTGGCACTGTCATATCTACTCAGATACATATAACGATTTTCATGTACCCATATTTACTTACACATCCAGTGACACACCCACAGAAGATCTGATACAGTCAATCAGATATGTGCTCATGTACTGACACTCCTAGTCACCCATCTAGACAAGTAGCCCTTTAAACATGTCTCTGGCCTGATACTGCAGAGCTGTGTGTACAGTTTTACTGCCAGAATGACTTGGCATTTAAAACCCTTTGCCAAGTAATAAACTCCCCTTTTCCACATATAATTCACCCCTAAGGCAGCCTGCAGGTAGCCCATAGGGCAGGGTGCTACTTGCTTAAAAGGTAAGACATGTACTTTGAAGTTTCAGTGAGTTACACGTGCACTTACAGACCCATATGTCCAGTTATACATCCAGTTGTCCACCCATTTTGTGACACTCATGCCTATGTACAAAACCATAGAGCCACTCACACATCCAGTGATAGGGTGCAGAGCCACTTACACATCCAGTCACACATCTGCACAGCACTTATGGATCCTGCAGTAACAGAGCCAGTTGCACACAGATTTACATATCCCAACACTCGCTAAGACAGCCAGTAACCAATCAGTATAGCCATTTACATACACATTTACAGATCCATAGAGGTACTAAGTGAGCCAGCCATATGCCGATATAGTTACTTACATATCCAATGACACACCCACTTTATGACTAAGATACTCATTCAGATATGCACTGAAGAACTGACACTACTAAGTCACCCAGCCAGACAAGTAGCCCTTTAAATACATCTCAGGCCTGCTAGTGCAGAGACTGTGTGTGTAGTTTTACTGTCAGGCAAAGTTGGCAGTTAAAACTCCTTGCCAAGCCTTAAACACCCATTCTACTACATATAAGTCACCCCAAGCGTAGGCTGTAGGTAGGGCATAGGGCAGGGTGCGCTGTGATTATAAGGTAAGACATTTACTTTGAAATTTCAGGATGTTACATGCGCACTTAGAGACCCATATGCCCAGTTATACAACCAGTCTCCCAAACATTCTGTGACTCACACACCTATGTACAAAGTCATAAAGCCACTAACACATCCAGTCAGACAGTGACAGAGGCAGGTACACATTCATTCATACATCCATATAGCACTTATGTATCCTGAAGTTACTAAGTAAGTTGCACACAGAGTTACATTCCACAAAATTCACTATGACAGCCAGTAAGCAATCCATTTAGCCACTTACATACACATTTACAGATACATAGAGTTACTAAGAGAGTCAGTCATATAGCAACATAGTTACTTACACAAACAGTGATACACCTGCAGAGGATCTGATACTGTCACTCAGACACATACTCAGGTACTGACATTCCAAGTCACCCATCTAGACAAGTAGCCCTTTTAACATGTCTTGCGTCTGCTACTGCAGAGCCTGTGTGTGCAGTTTTACTGCCAGGCCGACTTGGCATTTAAAACCCCTTGCCAAGCCTTAAATGCCCCTTTTCTACATATAAGTCATGCCTAGGTTAGGCCATAGGTAGTGCCTAGAGCAGGGTGCTGTTTACTTAAAAGGTAAGACAAGTACTTTGAAGTTTCAGTGATCTACATATGCACTTACTGACCCATACATCTAGTTATACATCCAGTCTCCCACCCATACTGTGACTCACATACCTATAGAGAAAACTATAGAGCCACTCACACTTAACTGAAACATGGCTCACACCATCCTCTAGTCCGGTTATCGTAATGGCCATCCCCAATGGGTTTAAAATATATTGAGCAGATCGTAAAGCTGGGTGAGGGGGCATGGCTGTGGTGGTGAAGAAAGAATGGGAGTGTCAACTCAATGAACTGACTGATTCTCCTGGCGTTCAAGCCCTGGATTTCTGCACTAAAATTTCTCCTCACTACTAGTTGTCATTCAAAACCCCTTGCCAAGTCATAAACTCTCCTTATTTCACATATAATTCACCTTGTCTGAGGGGGTTCATGATTTACCATCCCCATGGCCCTGAAGGCCCCTTCTCCAAGTTGCTTGATACCTGGGTCATGCCCAGAGCTTTGCATTATACGTACTTTCTGCTTCTCGGGGATAGTAATATACATGTTGATAATATGGATGGGAGTGATACGCGTGATTTTTTAGCCATGTTGCAGGCGACCCAACTCCAGCAATATGTATCCTCCTCGACTCATAGTGGAGGTCACATGTTAGATGTCATCTGTTCCAGTATGCCACTGGTAGTTACCCCGACCCCCCCAGCCAGTCACCTGGTCTGACCAATTTTTTCGATCTCTTTCTCTTGGAGTATTACCAAGGGGCTTTCCTCTTTAAGGCCTTGTTGTGCTGTCATGCCCAACGCGCCTCATAAAATTGCTCCTGCTGCATTTTTGCCTAGCTTTGGTTGAATGTCAGCCTCAGCTCTCTGCGGATCTCGACCTGGCTCATTTACATTTTAATAGTTGGATTGAGAAGGTGGTCATCGACCTCACGCCGCAAGTTCAACTTAGACGCCACAATGCGCCTCTGTCTAAACTATAGTTCTTGCCCCAGCTTAAATTACAGAAACAGCATTGTAAAAGGCTGGAAAGAAAATGGAGGTAGAACTATAGCGTAGAGGCCAAGACAGAATTGAAAAAGCCCGAAAATCCTGTTATGCGGCTATTGTATCAGCTAAACGCTTCTATTATGCGGATCGTATCGCCCTATCTGATAATAATGCTAAAGAATTGTTGAACATCATTAAAAGTTATGTGACCCCCAAAGCAATGAGCAATGCCCACACCCCTTCTCTCTCCTGATGCGAAGACCTTTTTACCTTTTTTATGAATAGGGGTAGGGCGCTACAATTGCTTTTTAACAAACTGGAAGCCCAGCCCATGCTAGTGCTTTCTGACCAATATACTGCTTCCTCTGCCAAAGTCACTTTCTCCTTGTTTGACATCATGTTGCTAACTGACTCCTTGGCTGCTTTGTCCTCCCTAAAATCTGGTTCCACTCACAATACATGTCCTGCCAAACTCATGGCTAGCGCAGCTGTTGCTATCAATCTGCTTTTGAACCACTTAATCAATGCTTTGCTGGCTCTGGCCTATTTTCCTACTGCCTGGAAGCCGGCTCTGCTGGTCCCTCTTATTAAAAAGCCGACTCTGGATCCCCACACTACGTCCAGCTATCGTCCTATCTCTCTACTTCTGGCTATTGTCAAAGTATGGGAGAAATTGGTTAACAAGCAGCTGGCCTCTTTCATCATACAGGGTCTGCTGTATCAGACTCAATCAGGGTTTAGAGCTTCATACAGCACTGAGTCCACCCTGGTGGAAATCACGGAGGCCATCTGTGAGAATTTAGATGCTGGGGGCAGGGCAGTTTTGGTCCTGTTGGACCTATCTGCCGCTTTCGATACTGTCCTCCACGCACACCTTCTGACCTGTTTGCAGAGGCTGGATATCATTGGTGCTGCTTGAGAGTGGTTAAAATCCTTTCTTGAAGGTAGAGCCCAACAAGTATGGATTCCCCCTTTTGTGTCAACCACCCAAGCTCTCCATACAGGGGTACCGCATTGGGTCTATATTGAGCCCTTTGTTGTTCAGTATTTATATGACCCCTCTAATTCAGCTGGCAGAGGGCCTGGGTGCAAAGTGGTCACTTACACTGACGATACTCAGCTCTTGTTTTCATGGAAGAAGCATGAGAGCACTAACATCCATGTCAAAGCCTGCTTGTCTGCCGTGTTCAATTGGCTCACATCTGCACAGCTGAAATGTAATGAAGACAAAACCGAGATCCTTTTTTTCTGGGAGTTACCTCCTCTGTTTTAGCACAATTTCTGGCCTAATCATTCCCCTCAGCCCTCTCCATCATGCCTTCCAGTAAAAAAATCTTGGAATCTGGTTTGACGAAAAATTCAGCTTTGGCAACTATATTAGCAAACTGACTGGCACCTGCTTTGGCATCCTGAAGATTCTCAGAAAAAGTAAACATATTGTTTATATAATTTTCAGACATGTACTTGAATTTACAAAAGAAGATTAGCAATGCTGAAAAAGAAAGAAAAAAGAAAAAACAGAGGAAACAGTACTATCTATTTATTTTGACACTGAAGAGAATGAGAACACTGGACAAAATAATGCGGCCTATGAAGAGGAAAAGCCAGAAAAAAAATGTGTTAATAAAAGTAACTTTTGTAAATCAGAGGAGAACGGAAGCATGCTTCTACTTCTAGTACTGAACCTTTCTTTAATGAAGAAAGCTACTTGAAAGAGAACAGATTAGTGCATGCAGTTGAAAGAACTGATCAATGTTATGATGTCAAAGATCGTACTCTCATTGCAAAAGAAGAGATGGTTCCTAGAAATGTAGAGAAAGGGATAGCTGAAGAGGTGCAAGGAAGACGTAGACAAGCCCTTGTGAATAAATGGGAGTATAGCAGTATTTCTAGTGTTCGCTGGGAATCAATATATATATCAAGACATTTTCTGCAACATTTTCCAGGTAAAAGTGTGAAGTAGAAAATTGCAGTGTTTTTCTTTTTTGGGGAGTTTATATAGTGCTAATTAGACCCGAAGGTATCACAGCACTTTACATGAGCACCAGTCACATTACAGACGGACACATTCATTTTTTTTTGTTAGGCATGGGGAAATTCAGTGATTTGCCCAGAACCACAGAATGTTGAGCATCCCTGCCAATACTAAAACCCAAATCCCTAGCTCTGCGGTCGACCACCCTAGCTGTAAGGCCACATTCTCTCCCACTGTTACAAGGATTAGATCAATGCAAGGTAAGGAAATGTACAAATTTACAAGGACATTCACTGTGTTGTCAGTCCAACAAAGGGTGCACAAGCACCTTTCAACATTTCCAAATGTTGACTGTTCTACATTCAAAAATGTGAAATTTAATTAGAAGACTTTACTTTGTAAAAAGTCTAGCATTATATTGAGGGAAAATGAGAAAAGCATGTTTGTATGGTACAGTATCAGAGGTTGCAAAAGTTTGTGATGATATACAATTCCAGTTTCTTTGGTTCTGAATTTGAGTCTGGGGAAAATGAGGAGTTGGTATGTTCAGGTGAAGAGGAAGAGAACACATATGTTAGTATGGATAACTGTGTATGAGAAATAGTTATGTTTAATACAGTTTCTACAGAGAAACCAACCTATATTTGTATATGTTGTTGGTGCACTCACTACAAAGGCCAAACACAAAGGGCCCCATTAGGATGTTGTGCAGATCGCCACCGCCCGCATGGCAGGGGCGATCCACCTGACATCAGTCCCCGCCCGCCACCCATTTACCCCCGCTATATTACTATGGCGGGGGGACCATGGCGGAAGGAAAGACCGCCCGCCACTTTTCTGCCCGGTCGACAAGTCGACCGGGCGGAAAAGAGTTTAATATGGTTGCAGTGTCTGCTAGACTCCGCCATCCATATTATGATGGGGTCGGACACATGCCTTTCCGTGGCCGCGCTGCCGCCACGGAAAGGCATGCAGGAATCTCTTGCGGGGCCCGTTGCGGGCCCCCAGAGGTTCTGGGGGGTGGCGGGTGCACATGGGGGGTACCATTTTGATATACAACGTGACAGCCACTGCACGGTGCCTATCATGTTGTGCATTGAAATGCAACACGTGAATTTTTAGCATTGCGGCGGGCACGGCTGAAAGCACCGCCTGCCGCAATCTTAAGAATGCAGGTGGGCGGTCCCTTTTTACATCAGGAAGGCGGGCGGACAAAGTCCACCCGCCTTACTAATGACCCCCAAAATGTTGTGTTCTCAAAAAGTGAGCAGGAAAATTGAGAAAAGGGGCTAGAATTTGCTCTGTGTTTATTTGTGGAGGAACAGTTCAATTTATCAGAAAGGCAGATCATGTGTAAGTATTGCTATGACAAATTAGGGGACCACAAAATGCTTGCAATAGCAATAAATAATAGGTTAGAGGTGGTTGAAATTCCAGAAGAATCTGATTATCCTTTCTTGTCCCAGTAATTATTGCCCACTCTCGTTCCTTTGAGCATGACCTCGATCCTTAGTGCTTGGAGAATATAGTAGATATGAGGGTTTCCTCCTCCTTTAAGGTTCTCAAAAGAGGATGGGCCTGAAGGCAGTGGCTGAAAGCAGTGGTGTATCAGAGGCCCCCCGCATCCCCCACAGTGTGGGTGGTCCCCTGAGCTCTAGGGGGCCCCCTCAGGGCAGTGCCCTGACCTAGGAGCTCCCGAGTAAGTCCAGGAGGGGGCACCTCCATGCACTTTCCAGGGGGCCCCCCTCAAGTTTCCTTACGCCACTGGCTGAAAGCGAGTGGAATGAGGCCAGTTTCTCCATTCAAGTCGCTAGATCATGCTGGGTCTGGGTGGAGATCAACACACCTCATTTAGTAAGTACTGGGACATTGTGAAATAATCTAAGTAGTGAAGATTATTAGCAGATAATCGCTGCATTATACTTAATGATCAACAATGAGAAGTAGTGCAGACATCAAATGATTGGAATATTTACAACTTGTACCAGGTCATCATTATTTCACTATATTTTACATGCATAAGGAACGTGCAATTTACAAGTCCAGTTCTAAATGCTATTGTAATGCTTTCAGCATACTGCAGAAATAATTTCTTCTGCCATCACTTTTTATAAAACAACATGTTGCAGCACAGAGAGATTTTCATTAAGAGTTTCAGAGATATAAATACATCCACTGGGAACACAAATTGAAATAATAAGAAAAGGACTTGGAATTTAAGGTCACATTAGTTGGCTGTAGCGTTGCAACAGATGTGACCGCTGTGTCATTTGTAAATCTAATCAATTTCCTTTAGAATTGTGTCAGCTACAGGGAGCAATCATCTGTGCAGCGACCCGAGACGCATTCAAGTAGAGCCTCCTCGGTGCTTCATGCTGCAGTTGCATAATATGCTGTAATTTCCCGTGACATATTGCCAGAAGCAGAGCAAACTAATATAATTAACCATTTCATTGTGACAAAATAGCCATTCATGGCATGCGACTTTGTTTAAAAGCGATATTGTGGGACCTAAGCGGGATTTACTATGAACGTGTTCTCCTTCCTTCCTTGAATCCTGACAGATGTAGCCTAATCCGTTAAAAAATATCACCCATCGTGGAGTGTCATAATTTCCCAAGACGCCAATGACCTTTAAAATGTCTAGGTACAAAGGCCCAGTCCTAATTCCTCCATAGTAAATTTAGTGGAGAGGCACTTCAAACAGCTAAGTATCACATTTAAAAAACACAGGGGCATATTACCAACAACTAGCGATAATTATCGCTATGTTGGCTTAGCGGCAATTTTTTTATCGCTGTGCTGCGGCGATTTTTATCGCTTAGGAACCTTGCTATTATCAAGGTTTATCTCCTAAGTGATAGAAATCGGCCGAAATGCATGAATATCTCTGAAAAGTCAGCGATATTCATGCATTACCGAGCTAATGCTCTTAGCCATGTTATCCACCTACCATTGGATAACATGGCTAAGAACTGCTCAGGGCAGGTGTTAGCTTTTGGAGATATTTGCGCTTAGCGCGAATATCTCCAAAAGTTGGTAATAGGAGATAGCGATGTTAGCGACTGTTTCCAGTCTCTAACATCTTGGCACGCCCACTTTGCATGTCATTAGTGATAAATATCACTGACATGCAAAGCGGGGCCCTATATGGTCGCTATCTCCTACTAGCTGTCGCTAACTGGTGTTAGCGACAGCTAGGTAATAGGGAGATCATTTTATCTCCGCTTTCTTGGCTTTTAAAGCCAAAAAAGTGGAGATAAACCCCCTTGATAATATGCCCCACAATGTTCACATGAAATTGTGAGAAAAAAAAGGGTTTTAAGGAACATTCATGAATATTCGATTATTTAGATGCCCTTCCAAGGGAGCCTGACCCTCCCAGGTATCTTAGGGGTTCCCCAGCCCCCCAGAACTTTTCGAAAAATAGTCGCAAATTTTGACTTTTTCAGCACAATTTACTTAAACATGGTAAATAATATCTTCAAGCTGAGGGTGATAGATGGGGTTCAGAAAATACAATGTTTTCACTTTTAATATTTCACTTAATTACATTTCCATATTTGCTCTAATTAGTGGATTCGAAGCCATAAGTAAAGAATAATATGGAAAATTAAAGCTCTTACCAATCTGAGGCTGTTGGCTGCAGAACTCCACTGACTTTGGTCGCTCATACATGAGTGCTATTGCTCTGATTACTAAGAATTTATGAGTTTGGCTAGGAGAAAGTTTATACCAATCTTACAGGTTCGTAACTCAGACAGAAGAAGTGATTATCACTCGACTCTTAGGCCAATTCTCGTCTTATGGACCTAAAAAATACACATTGCTGTTAGATCAAGCTTTTTATTTTGAAAAAATAGACTCATTTCAACAATACAAAAGCTTATCATTTTCAAGAAACATTTGATGCTGATTACCATTGTTTAGTTTTAGGACTCACACGTATAATCCTGCACGTCTATGCTCTGCATTGCATGTTCACATACTGCTATTACATGCCGGCAATACCCTTTATAGGGCAAGAATTGCCACCATTATGCCATGGACATTGTTGATAAAAGCTCTTTCTGCAGGATAACCCTAAAAAATTTGCCTTCCTCCTCCCCTTTTTGCTAAATTCAGGGACATGGCCCTTTTCGTTAAGTCAGTCCCACATGTTATGCCTTCCTCCTCCACTTTCTGCTGAATTCGTTTTTGATGACCTTAGGATGCTCTGCACTTTACCACTCCTGACCAGTGCTAACGTGCCTGTGCTCTCTCCTTAAAACATGGTACAATTAGCTTATACCCAGTTGGCATATTTAATTTATTTATAAGTCCATAGTAAAGTGCAATACCTGTGCCCAGGGCCTGTAAATTAAGTGATGCTAGTGGGCCTGCAGCACTGATTGTGCCACCCATTCAAGTAGCTCTTTAAATATGCACCAGGCCTGCCATTGCAGAGCCTGTGTGTGCAGTAAACTGCCATGTTGAACTGGCAAGTTAAAGCTCTTGCCAGGATCAAACCTTCAATAAATCAATTAGTAGATCTGTAGCGCGCTACTTGTCATACTTAAGTGCAGCCGGGAGCCGGCAGGGTCCAATTGTTTAGTCAAATATCAAGGTTTTCAGGGACTTTCAGAACTCTGGAAGAGATGTGGAGGTCCGTAGATGAAAGGGTAGTTTGATCCTTGTCTTCACTGCTAGGTATGAGAAGAAGCAACCTCTGCATCTTCTATGCCGGATGTGGGGGGTGAGGGTTAGAGAAAGGGAAGTGGAGCAGGGGTGTCTGATGGAAGTACAGGTGGTGGTTCAACTAGGTAGGCCCGCAATGGGTAGGGTCTTGTATGCATGGTCAGGAGCTTAAATTGGGATCTTTTCTGTAGATGGAGCCAGAGAATTACCTGAGGTAGGTGGTGTTCTTGCCTAACCATAATACAGAAGAGGTAATTATATTGAATCGGAAACAGTTAGTTCACCTTCCCAGAAACCCTTGAAGGACCATACACTTAGGGCACACAGTCCCGTTCCATAGGTCTAGAGCTCTTTCCTGTGCTTCAGGGCTGACCAAAGGAAAGTACTAGTACATAGCAGCACACCAAAGGATCCTCAGGCCGTTGAAAGTGTAACAGTGCAACTTACACTCTACGCATATAAGGAACTATTATTCTTTTCCTTTGTTGCCAGTAGAAGAAGCAGAAGAATAACTGACTGCACAGATACACCGTCACAAGGGTGAAGGGAACAATTTTTATACAAGGGGGTATTTGCCGGAAATCCCAACATAAGTGGTATAAAATGTAAACAAAACCTAGCCAAAATGGAGCGGTGCTTAAAAATGATGCACTAAAGGCAGATACAATTCTGAATCAAATTGTGCTTCGGGAAACGTATGGTATAAACTAACACTACCTTTATTTTTATTTTCCACCTTTCTAGTAGTCGCTCACTACATCTGCCTAAAATATCTGCTTCAGTTTGCCCATGGGGAAGATGGTACACTCTGCAAGAGAATCAAATAATTCTTGCAGGCTCAACCTTCGCAGTGTGGAACCAACATACCTTAACCAGGGTATCTTTTTAGCAGGATACAAACTGAGACAGCCCTTTAATACTGATTGATTTACGGAAGCAAATCCTGTTAAGCAGTCATTCACCAAAGGGGCATCTGGCCTGATGGAACTCCCTTCTGCTACAGACACTAGCTTTATCCCACTGGAGATTTTTGATTTCCAAATCAGTGACTATGTCCAAACATAAAAATCTTGACCGTGACGTCATTCAGTGGCTCCTCGATGACGATACTTCCCCTTGGGACGTGGCCTGTAAGGACAGGAATATACTGTGTGGGGCCTCCTGCTGATTTCACCATAGTTGTCTGAGCAGCAATAAAGAGCTATACTTGAGTGATGTCAATGTGTGCACACTATAGTGCTCAATGTTCCACTGCAATACCCTGCTGTGCTTCATGTTGGCCCCTGGGAGCTCATGTGGCTGCTGGTAATTCCTATTTTGAATCACTGCAGTTGAAAATCCTTGCCTATGGCTCACTAAGCGGCAGGCAAAATACTCCGATGCAGTAAACAAGCACTGCAGGTCACAAAATAAGCAAAAGCTTACCCAAATACTACTGGTGAGTGTTTAGGGCAAAACGGGCATCACTTTTTTAAAATTTTCTTGTATCCCTTATTTCAGTCGTGTCCTGACCTCTTGGCTTGCTATGTCAAGGGTGAGAAAGGACATGAGAGTAGTGAGATAATTAGAAACCTTTGTGAACATCAAAAAGGCCAGCTTTGAGGAAAATTCTAAAGCAAAATAGAGGGTCAAGATTAAAACTCCAAACAGCTAATAAGGCTTAAAAGAGCAGGGATATTATAGCTTGGAAAAAAGGAATAACTGTGTATGTCTAAATCCTTGTTGTAACCAAAGCATGCATATCCTTTTAGGGAAGTTGACGGCTCTCCTTGGCAAGGAAGAGTATGGAAAGAGCTCACCCTGTAAAAGAGAGAAGAATGAAAAGGATTGAGATTTACAGTTACGAGGACTGGCACCAAAACGATTCAAATATTGACATATTCCCAACAAAAAAGTCAAATTCCTTCAAGGGCACAGAAAACCTGGAATACATTAGTTTTTTGGTTTACTCCAGAGCAATAGTGAAAATAAAATGAACTGTGGGAAACTGAAAATTGTGAAAACATAAAACCTATTTTCTTAACAAATAGAAATAAAAACCTATAGCCTTTGGAAGATGTGTTCAGTGTCTCAATACTCTCAGTGACAATACTGCATAAAAAGAATGCCACAAGGAAAACGGAAACACAGACAGTTGTTATCCAAATGTTAACACACTGTATAGCACTTCAAGAAACACCACAGCCAAAAACAATTTCCTGACACTATCAGCGAACAGCACCTGTAAAAGGAAACAATGGGACTTTATGACACCAGTTATCAGTCCATTCTTCACTTCTGAGACACAAGTCCCATCAAAATGTAATTCAGTGCACTTTAAAGGAAAGCCTGGCTATTTGATGCATTTTTGACATTCTGAGGTCTACATGGCGTATCTGTATGCCTCATTATGTGGAATAATGGTCAATGCTTCACTAACCCACATATCTGAGATTTTCATGCATATTTTTACAACACAGACTTTAAAACGCATCTACAGTTACGACGTATAATTTGACAACATATGTCACTACCATGCATGGCCAGAGACGTACATTATAATTACTATTACCAATCATACCAGTACAGTGCATGCCATTACAATGTTTGTTTCAAAACCCACCAAAAGAGACTTTAATTTGCTTAAAACAATATATAACTAAATAATATTCACACACGTGGAATGGCACAGCATAGTACAATTCCGGATTTATGTACCTCTGAAAAAAAAATGAAGTGATATCGCTGTTGATAGCAATAGCAGTGTGTGCATTCGAAATACAACAGTTATAGTGTCCTTCCTCTTTTTTCTCTATGTTTGCAGTCTGTGACTAATCAAAATGGCAATCGTTTTAAAAAAGTAACAAAAACACCCGTCTTCTATAACAGTACAAAATTAAAATACATTCACTCAGATTCTGAATCACACGAACAAATACATTTCAAAACATATTTTCCTTTAAATTATTGAGCATCTTGAAAAAACATAATTTCAGCCGTCCACCTTTGTGTGCTCAGTAGGACACTAGCTTCGATGGTGACCACATGCTTTAGAAGTAGGAGGAGACTAGTGACAGTTGTTCACGCAGTGCCATCTTCTCTGCTAGTAAGTAAAACGTTTACAATAAGCACATTTAGCAATAACCAACAACATCTGCAAACCATATATATATATTTTTTATTTCACAGACTTTGTGCTGACTTTTTCCAGGCTTTATTTGAGTGTATTACCTGGAGACGAACCAATGTAAGCCTATATGAACCACATTTTGTGTCCTAAAATTACATTACAAATTAAAACTAACCTTTCCCTCAGGGAAGGAGCAGGACAGTAGTTGTGTGGGGAAAATTACGAATGTAAGTCCACCAGGTACTTACCTCAGGGAAGGTGCTGGACAGTCATTTGGGCAAAAGTGCAATTCTAACTCCGCCAGGTACTTATCTCAGGGAAGATGCTGGACGCTGGGGATTGAGAAGTTCAGGTAGCGCTAGTTTCGAATTGCTGCCACCTTTTTCCCATATTGGCATCTTCATACTTTAATAGCTTAAAATCGAGTTTTACATTTTAACGCTGTGTTTGCTCTCTAATTTAAACTTAACTGTGTTTTAAACTACTCGTACCGATTTTACCTCTGGCCGATTTTCAGTTGGCTAATTTTGTTTACTGGGACACTTACCTCGCTGCTCTCTCGTAGCGGCTCTCCTCTCCCCGGTCCACCGCCGCTGCTAAAGTGCTGTTTGAGTGGAGGGAAATCCCCAGGAGATGGCCCTTTTCACTGGAATAATCACTTCCGGTTTGCTATTGTACGCCGACATCTTGAAGGAGAGACGCTGCAGCTCTCCCTCCAGCCAGCCAGCGTCAGCTACAAAGTCAGCTAATGGTGCTGATGCGCAGCGGGCGTGCCTGTGGCGTGCCAAATGCAAGCCCGTCTGAGCCCATCCGCGCTCGACCGGGCACCGGGGCCAGGACCCCTGTTCGCACGCTGATCTACTCAGCGGAGGAGCTACGGACCCTTGCTACTGGGAACCATATGATAGATAAAATGGTAGAAGCCACGCTGTGGTTTGAAAATCTACTGGGAAATAAGGAGGGTAGCAGGTATATGTCCTGCGGTGTATCCCCCCACACAAATACTGGGTATGCTAAACCGACAGGACTTAGGCAGCAGTCCTTAACCACATGGCTGCTGGGCGTTTTCCCCCCCCTGTGCTGGAAAATGCCATTTTAGTGGCACTATGACGAGCTCAGCTCGTCATCAGCACACGACACCTTTGGGTGATGACGAGCTGAGCTCGTCATCAGCATCGAAAGGGTTAATACACGTTCTTTACAGAAACATAGCGTGGAGATTTTTGCGCTCCTCCAGGCTGGAGATACAGACATTCTGGCAGTTACGGAAACATGGCTGGGGGACTCCTCAGTCCCGGACGTTCTTACCGATCTCCCATTCGGACTTTGACGTCCTATGCCATAACAGACAAGAGAACAGCAGAGGAGGCGGCATAGCCATTTTCTACAATAAATGGCTATTGGTAACTAAGATAGTGGCAGAGAGCATTGATAGTGCGGACATCTTAGGGATAAAAATCTCATCCAAACCTGCCTAGCCCTCGTCGCTGTATATCAGCCCTCCGCTAGCAACTCCTAGGTTTTCTGAGTTATTCTCTGAGATTATCAGTGATCTTTGTTCCCGGTACCAACATCTCCTAGTGGTAGTAGACTTTAACTATCACTGGGATAAACTACCAAGAGAGCTACCTGCTAGCCAATTAGAGGAAAACATGCGTTCGCTGGGACTTCATCAGCTGGTTGACTCGCCCACTCATGTCAAAGGCCATATTCTGGTCCAGGTCTGGACTACTCAGCAGCGGGCTAGCCTCATAGACATTAGCCCATACGTCTGGTCAGAGCACTCACTAGTCAGCTGCTGGGTTCCATTGGCCAACGAACTGCTACACCCGCCTCCAGAGTGGAGAGTGGTATGCAGCTGGAACAATATTGAAGCAGACAAGCTAATAGACACCCTGCTCAGTACCTCCCGTAATGAACCTACGAAAGATAATCTCGACCAAGAGAGTGAAGCTCTCACTGGTAAGTTACGTGGGGTCATAGATCAGGTAGCACCGTCCCAGAGGGAAAGAGTCAGAGATAAGGTCAAGTGGGTTCCATGGTTTAACTGGTCAGTGCTTGGGGGGGACAAAAGTACTATTCTAATTCCATCTGGTGCTTAGCTCTGGGAAGGTGCTTGTCAGAGCTTGAGGAGCAAAATTACTATTCTAACTCCGCATAGTGCTTGCTTCAGGTAAGGTGCTGGTCAGTAACTGTTGAATGAATGGAATGAAACTAAAGTAAAACGTACTTTAAATGTATTTTATTCTACTGACCTTATAATATATCCATTAGATTGGAGGTTCGCAGAACTAAAAAGGAAATTAAACAACTTAAAAAAGCTATTCCAACAAATGTCTTTCAACAGGCATTAAAAACTGAAAACTGTCAGTTCTTACAGTAGTTGAAAAAAAGTTTCTTGCCATCAACAGAATGTCTGAAAAAAACATACAAATGACAGTGGTTTACAGGGGGTGTCAAGGTTGCCATTATAACACCACAGACTGCTTACCTCAGGTTAGGTGCTGGTCAGTGCATGAGGGACAACATTACTAATATCATTCCGCTGTGCACTTACCTCAGGGATGGTGCTGGCAATGCAGGGGGGGGGCAAATATCTATTCTAGGTGCTGACCAGGTGCTGGACAGTGGTTGGGGGAAAGAATGCTATTTTAACTCCACAGAGAATTGACCTCAGGAAAGGTCCTGCACAGTGATTGAGGGGCAAAAATTACTATTATAACTCTGCCAGGTACTTAATAATTATTATAGCATTTGTAGAGCACAACAGCTACCTCATGCAGAGGTGTCACAGCGCTAGTGGTTAATGCAGGTGAGGATCAGGCCAAACAGAGGCGCTAGCCTTGACTGAAAAGCCAGGGGCCTCATTTATGAAAAGTGACGCATCGCTGCGTGAAAACGACTACTGCACCCTTAAGAGCCTCTCTAAACGCTGCAGCGAGACTCATCACGGGATCAAAAAACACTCGCATATCTCCCCTGACCTGAAATCCTTGAACTGGCTGCCGTTTGAAGCCAGAATACATCTGAAAATAGCCTGCATGACACATAAGGCTGTACACCTGAGCTCCCCCGGATACCTCACTCAGAAGCTGACAATCTCTGGGGGCTCTAGAAACACTAGAGGCATAAACAATCTTCTGCTAAAACCTCGAAGATTCCGGAAGGAAAAAACTTATAAACGCTCTTTCTCAGGAATGGCACCCAGGATCTGGAACTCACTCCCTCCTGAAACTAGACTCATCTCCTCCTTCACACTTTTTAAGAAAGAAGTAAAAGCTATTCGCATGGCCAAATACACTTGACCTATTAATGCTGATTTGTAAAGATTCTGACCGATCTGTATTATTCTGCACGATCCCTATGACTATTTGTTTTACCTGTATTATTTTCTTAACTGATTATCTTTGCACACACTTATCTGTAATATTTGCTTTATTGCTGTACTTGTGTTACTTTACTCCCTAATGACCTGCTCTCATTCCCTTGTTGGTATCCCCTGCATTGTAAAGCGCTCTGATATCTGCAAAGATCTTGTTCGCGCTATATAAAACTTTCAAAATAAATAAATAAATAAATAAATAAAACAGCGATGCGTCACTTTTCAATGCGCACTCCTTGCGACACCAATGATGCGTCAAATTTAATGTATGACGCATCATGTCGCAAGGACTTACAGATGCGTCAGTATTTCTGACGCATCTCTAAGCGCAAAAGTGACGCATTGCTGGAGTGTGTCACAAAAGTGACGCAACTCCAGCAATGCGTCCTTTCACATGGGGACAGCCCCATGTGAAAGGGCTTGCGTCAGTCTTACGCCTGCTGTGAGGCAGGCGCAAGATTTTGACGCAACCGCATCCTAAAAGTGACACAGTGAAATCTCATAGATTTCACTGCGTCACTATTACGAGGCTTTTTGCGGGGGAACGCCCCCTCTGCATACATTATACCTGACGCAGGTATAATGTGGCGCAGGGGTTTAAAAAGTGACGCATCTACCTAGATGCGTCACTTTTTAAATATGGCGCAACAAGGCGCATGTTTTACGCTGCCGATGCGTCACAAAAAGTGACGCATCCGCAGCGCAAAACTGACGCAAGGCCTCATAAATGAGGCCCCAGGTCTTCAAGGTCTTCCTGAACTCATGTTCTGACTCAATCAAGTGTATAAGGGAGGGCAAGGAGTTCCACAATCTGACTGTCCTAACTGTGAAGGATCTGCCTCCTAATTGGGATTTAGCATAGCTATGTACACAAAGCTGGTGCTGAGAGTTGGATCTCAGTGTTCGTTTTTGTTGATATTGGCAGAACCTGCGACTGAGATACCCTAGGCAACTATTGTGCAAGGCACGAAAGGCTAGGGTCAGGGACTTAAACTCTATCCTTTTTGCTACAGGGACCCAGTGAAGTTGTCTGATGTGGGGGGAGATGTCATGGCGGAACGGGACCCATTGTATTAATCTAACTGCTATATTCTGTGCCATCTGTAATCTATTGATGAGGTAGGCAGGGAGCCCCAAGTACAGACTATTTGCATAGTCCAGTTGCGATGTCACATTAGCGTGGACTATGATTTTTTGGCTTTGCACCGGCAAGAGGTGCAGAAATTTCCTTAAACTTCTCAGCTCTCCAAAACAAGAGGATGATATATGGCGGACTTGGCCCATTAAATAAAGGTCAGTATCCCATTTGATGCCCAGGTTCCTAGTCATGTTTGTCGGTAATGGTGGTGATCCCTTTTCTGCTGGCCACCATAATCCTGCGGAGGGAGGGGAAGCTTGCCGGAAGAACAAGATCTCCATCTTGTCCAACTTAAGTTTTGTGCTGTTTTTTTTCATCCAGCTGAGGAAGTCCTTAAATCTGACAAAGGAATCATCAGAGTGATCTTTAAAAGAGAACACCAGCTGGGTGTTATCTGCATAGGACACAGCCTTCATTGCCCAAGAAGCAATGAGAGTTAAAAGTGGCACCAGATAGATGTTAAAGAGCAATGGAGTCAAGGCAGAGCCCCAAAGTACACTGCACCACAGTAGCTTGGGTTCAGATCGATGGGGTTGGAGAAAAGACCCTTTGAGAGCGGTCTTTAAGATAGGACTGGAACCAGGAGGGTACTACGCCCTGCAAGCCCAGTTGTTTGAGTGTGTCCAGTAGGATTGGGTGCACAACTGTGTCGAATGCTGCAGACAGATCTAGAAGAACCAGCATCGCTGAAGTCCCAGTATCTACAGTCATTCTTAGGGAGTCCGCCACCTCCACCAGTTCAATGTAGGTGCCATATACTGACCGGAAACCGGACAGGGTGTCTTGCAGAATGTCATGTACCTCTACGAAATTGGCAAGTTGGCGTTGCACCAGTTTTTCCAATATTTTTGACAGTGCTGGCAGTAATGAGATCGGGCGGTAATTGCTTAGCTCCATAGGGTCAGCGTTAGATCTTTTAAATAGGGGTAGTAGAAAAGCATGTTTCAAAATTTATGGGGAAATGTAGCTGCGTTGTAGACTTTGTTATAAAGGTATTTCATGGTGATGCCTGTGTTGTAATGGTTTTTCCGACATAAATATGGTGGATGCGGTGGACTGAAAAATGGTGAAAAAGAAAATGATGATAGAGATGATGATGATTATAGTGCGAATCCCTTAATGGATCAGATAAGGCACATTGATTCGTCTGACAAGAAACCTTTTCTGAAAAGTGCTCCTATGAGGTACATTGATGTGACTAATGAAGGTACCTCTAGCACAATGGCAGTACTATTGTAAGTAACCTATATGAGGACTGTGCAATGAGTGCCTGCCTCTGTGTCATGATGATTTTCATTTAAAGATTGGCACCTGTCAAACATTTAGTATATGTAAGCTGACTGTTCCAGAACAACAGTGCTCCACATAAAAACACTTGAGGTACAAGCCATTCTCTCCATGTTCTATATTTGAACTTTGTCACCCTAAGGCCCTGCTCTGCACATTATCACAGAAGAGTAGGCGTGTACTACTTTTCATTCTCTTGAAGCAGGTCAGGCGGGTGCAGCCAGGCATAGCATATGATTCCCTGCCCCTGTTCTAGACCTACCCTCTGAATTCACTTATTTCGCGGGTAGGTCTAGTACTTAATTCACATACAAGGTATTTAACTTACCCATGAGCGGTAATCACCTCTCCTCAAAGCCCCTTTTCCACCTGCGTGTAGCACACAGACCTACCGGTTCACATATACATAGAGTGGGCTCTGGATCAGCACTTTCGCAGGATTGGATGACTTTGTTGTCTGTTCCACTTTGGATTCTAATGATCCGATGGCTTTCTTCTCTATTATTGTGTGCTTGTGTTTGTCCCACCCAAGGGTCTTTTGGTCTCAAGAGGTGGTATATCCTTCCACTATATTACTGAGGGGACTCGTTTTCTATCTTATAAAACAAACTCCATGGGAGTGCAGGTGTTTCCTTTCTCGGGGTCCCTGTTTTTTCACCACTCGTTACCCACTGGTTTTGATGGAGATCAACCCATATCAGCTTCTTTCTTGCTTGCTATCAGTCTATGCATCCAATGTCTTCTTTGACAACCCCCCCTTGCAGACACTCTGATCCTAGACACACATCTGGGCTATGCTTCTCGCTTTTGGTTTGGCGATCCAGTTCAGCTTTAAATAAGGAGGTGCTATGAACAAGGCCGGACAGGCTGTACCGTGCATCAGGTGTTTCCCAGGGAGTCTGGAAGGGTGGTGAGGAAGGCTTTATTACTGGGGGGGGGCATTTTTGTAGCAGTGCAGCAGTTTTGAAAGCACCCATTCCAGAGTTTCTTGAATATCCAGTTGTTTTCAGGCACCAATAAACGTGTCAAGATAATTCATCTATGATGATTACTGTACCTGCTGGAGAGAGATTGGAGTTTTGTCTAGTGGCAGTTTGACTCATCTAAGGTAGCGCATAAGGTTATGTGTGCCATGCAGATCACAGAACAGTGTTTTATGTGCATAATTTAGTGGGTTGCTGCTTTTGCCACAGAGACCCTTTTGCTACTGTGCAGTTTTAAATCACAATCTTAATCTAACAAAGTGAGCTATGAAGTGTCATAAAAAACTGCAAACGACATGGTACAGGTTAGAAAGTTATTTTTCCCTGAGTCCTTCTTTATCCTAGAGTTGCTAAAAAGGGTTGGTTTAGGTAGGAATACATTCTTATTAGTAAAGTCAACCCAAACCACATTCTGAATCCTGTCTTTGCAGTATGTATGACATGAATCCTACTCCTTGTAGTCCCCTTTGTCTTTTGTAACATTTTCTTTACACTGATTTACACAGGTATGTTTAATTGTCTCTGTATTTGTGTGTGATATAAAGTGCTCTGTTACCCTATACTCACATAAAAGGCGCTATAAAACAAAAGAAATATATGTGAGAGAGGTGTTATGGAGAGATGAGAGATGGGAGGTACTGTTGGAGGGTGAAAATGAGGAAATCATTGAAGATCCCCAACCAAGATTAATGCAATCTGGTGAACTTTTAGGTAATTTACTATTCTTTAAAAGTTCATACAAATGTATATATAATGAAAAATGTGTTGTAGAATGTGCCATATTTTCTCATATTTTCTTGGGGGGAGAATCCCCCCAAAAGCCTCCTTGAAGGGGGTCAGGCTCACTCGCTGCACTCAAAATGCACGGTACAGGGGCTTGTCTGACAAAAATTGCCAGGGCTGCTTTGGGTTCCAGTCCGGCCCTGGCTGTGAAGCACGTGTGCCACCAGCTTTGGTTTTCCCCTGAGCACAGCCTCTTTGTGGCACGGGCCCCACATCATTTCCCCTCATCTACATCCCCCTTTGTGCTGATGTAGTGGCTGATTCATGTTTGGCAAGATAAACTCAGTTTCATCCTACCCTATTCAGGGCACAAGTCCCTAAAAAAGAAGTGGGGGGACGCTGTCACCAGAAGTGACATCACGGCATGAAGTGACGTCACAAAAGGTGGCTTGCAAAATTGAGCTCATTGCCTCCCCGTGTGTTTCCAAACCCGATAGAACCACCCCCTCCCCACACCGCCCCACCTCCCGCCAATGAGCGCAGCCATGCTGTGCCAGTGATCGCATGAACATAAGGAGTGGGGGATGTCACATCCCTAACTTAAATGCCCTCCGCCCCTTCCCCAGAACACCTTCGCATCTTCCTCGCACTGAAGAGAATGGGAGTCTGCCATTCCCCCATTTTCTGTTTCTGGCTCCCCTAACCCTAGTCCCCCCCGCGTTTTTCTCCACCCCCACCTCCCCCCTCCGCTTCTCTCTATTCTTCTAACTTCTCCAGTCCTGTATCTGTTGCTCAGCCGGCGGCTTCTTGCGTCCACCGTCCGCAGATCTCACCGACCCCTCGATTGTCCACAATGTGCAGTTCTTATACACCGCCCCACCTCCCTTCAAATGCTCATCTGTTCGTGGAATGTGCCCGCCTTACCGCTGCGTCCTCTCTGGGACGAGATCGGAGCTCACAGCGTGCTGTGAGCTCCGATCTCGTCCCAGAGAGACCAAACAGTGAAGTCCAGCTGTTTAGCAGGGGGGACGGTGTCCCCCCGGTAAAATAAGTGGGGGGACGCCGTCCACCCGCGTGGTACCCCGACTCGAGCCCTGACCCTATTACCAAACACTGTGGGGACATTTTCGACTTCGACTGTGCCCTTTCCCAGCAAAGCTCTCTTCAAATATATTTATTAGTATATAACAATTTGATAGGAAAACAAATCATTTAGAGTCACTAACTATATGATTACATAATTATCTCCGGTGTTTTTTCATAGTTTAAAACAGTGCAAATATGTACCATAAAGACATAAACATTTTCTATCCTTTTCTGCTTTTTTCCTGTACATCTTGTTACATTTTGCTAACACCCAGATCTTTCCCTCCTCCCTCACCTCTCCTGTGTCGTCAACATGTTAAGGGCTTCATAAGCTTTCGGCGTGTGTTAACAGTAGTGACAAGAGAAGAGAAAAGTGCACAAATGTTGCCAAATTGGCTTCCCCAACAATCATGCATGTTAGAACGGGTAATTTTTCGAATGCATTATTATCAGTGTAAACCAAACGCTTGTCCTATAAATGTACCACTGGTTTCCTTCCTACCTTTTGCTCCTCTGCATGCAAGACATGGGTATGGTTTTACGAATGTAATGAGTCATAATTTCAAAATTATTGTTGTAACAATGTTGCTAGGGGTAAGTCATTCTCGCTGACCCCAATATTCTGGCAGCAAATTCACTTTTAGATGGTCGTCGGCCCAATTATCCCAATTCCTGTCAGAGTCCCCCCTCTGCCAACTTGCTCTTCACCGAATTTGTGCCACTAAGGGCCCGATTCCGATGTTGTTCGGAAAGCATTCCTACCGAAGTGGTCCCGGAATGCTTCCCGGATGACTTAGATCAGGGGAGTCAGATCAAGCAATTTGGATGTATCCGGGTGCTTCCGGATCCGATTCTGCTGGACTCCCAAAGTCAATGGGAGCCTGTGTTCCGAATGAGAACACAGGGTCCATTCAAGAAAGTGGTGGCTGGGGAAGACCTTGCACCCTGTGGTGGGCACCCAATGGTGCCTGCGACAGTGTCCAAGGTTAGACAGTGGGGTCCCTTGGGTACCCCACAGGCTCGATTCAGGCCCCCGAAGATTATGGCAACCAATTTGTTCCGGAGAAACCGAATCAGGGAAGCCAACATAACTGCAGGCATTGACATCTCATGATTAGATGTTGCTACTGTATTTGCTGCTCTTAATTTATAAAGAAATAATTACCGGGCTCATGTTTTTTTCCCAAAAGCCACCTCCGGCACTGCCAAATGTCAGGATTGCTGAATGTCATGTTGTCCACTCTAGGTTCAACTTCATGCCTTTTTCCTCCATCACCATACATGCCCCTTATCTTACAATGGTATGATTTTAAATCCCTGCTTTCTGCCTTTGTTGCTATTTCACGTCTTTTTCTTCTCCTAAATTTCCCATATTGATGCCTTTTTTATCTCCTGTTCTGAGTCGAAGACTGATGATGAAAAATGGGACTTGGACCCCAAAATGAGTGCAATGCAAACAGTGGCTCAAATTAAGCACTGCCAATTGTTAATTTCTGTATTGTGCTTATTCGCCATATATGGTTTCTTGCCACCGTAGCTGGATTGGTACAACACTCAGCAGAAATTAGGCCTTATCACACACCCAGCAGGGTGGGAAAAGTCATGTTTCTTTCTTGCAACTGAGCAAGGGTGTCTCTCTGAATCCGTGGCGACTTGAACTAGAACTAGATGACCCCCGCCTATTCTCTGTCTTGCACTTTGATGCTGACTCTCCAGCTCGGCTTATTGATCACAGAAGCTGAGTATTTTTAGGTAACATTGGCATGTTTCACAGACGGGGAGCTGAATTATTAAAGGCACAGTGCATAAAGTTGGCTGACTTGATAAGAATTAAATGAGGGTCTGGAAGCCAGTGCAGCACGGCCAGTGTGGGCGACATGTGCTCTTGGCACCCCATCAGATCCCCTACACGCTGTTCCCACATGTTATGCGACTTACCTGGAGACAGTGGTAGCACCAGTGAGAACAAGTCAAGTTCTCCTACTTTCATTGTCTCAAAATTGTGCATTTATGAAATTTCCATCGTTAGATATCAATTTTCCACCAAATGCACAATAGTTTTTGCTATTATTGACTGGATACCCTACCACTATAACTTTTTTCAGTCAAATTTCGGATCTCTTGAGAATTTTAATTGTTGCGATTTATACATAATGAACGAGATTAAATTATCGCAAAACCAGATGTTTCCCTTCAGTCATACATGACCCCACCACCACACGGCCATAATCTTGATTTAGTATTTGAGTATTACACAGTTACATTGCTTTCAAATTCACTTTCTTGATCATTATGCATTTTGTTGCAAGGTTGTCTCTATTACCAAGGCACTTAAGTAGAAAATGAGACACATGAGAATTATATTTATGACTGAGCAAAAGTGGGTTCAGATAATTTTGTCATGGCTGCGTGAGACATGTTATAGGATTTAGTAGCAGAAGACAATACTTCAATGTGTGATGCTGATCGAAATTAGCATAGTAAGGTAAACACATGGATGGCCCCTCATTATAATTCAAAACACTCAGTTAGGTAAGCTTCATGGTTTGATTGCATTTGAGCAGGTTAAAAACTGACATCCAGTCCTTAGAGCTCCTTTTTAGATCCTCCACAGACAACTTTAGCTGCCTGTTTCCAGCCCTACTATTTCCAAAAACATAGCTTGGTCTTTGGGTCAGCATGTTAATTCTGACTGGAGTAATTTGTTGCTTATCTCACTTACCTGCTACCGGTTCGAATGGTTTTTCTCGTGTTTTCTTGGATTTGTTCCACCAAGCAGCATTTCGGTATACGATTGTTCTCATAGGATGAGTTATATCTGTGCAGTGCATACCTGTTGATATCCTTTTTAGGTTTTGACCTGGCCGTAGCACTGCGAAGCAGTGCTCCGCCCAGGCGAAAGCTATTGTTTACATTATGGGGGACTTGAATCCGCCCCTTCTTCCATTGGCTAGCTCCATAAATGGAGGCTAGCCATTGGAAGAAAGCGTTGTCAATCAGTCTTTCCCAGTGAGAACGCGATTCGGGGACGTTTCTGAGTCTTTTTTTAAAGTCCCGCCCTCTCCTCTTCCCATTGGCTGGAATTTTACCTTCCAGCCAATGGGAAGGGGAGAGCACGCCAACACACCCCCGAATCGCGAAACGACCTGTTGCTCTGTTCCAGTCCCGCTCCCCCCCTCCCTCCGCCCGCAGCTCTCTTTAGTCCCGCTCCCCCCTCCCTCCCCCCGCCCGCAGCTCTCCTTAGTCCCGCTCCCCCCCTCCCTCCGCCCGCAGCTCTCCGGTAGTCTGCTCTTGCTTTCCTTGTTTTTTATTTCGTGGGGTAAGTAAAAGTGTCAAGGAGGCGTGTTCTTTGGGCCAGAGAGAGAGGGCTGCGTTGTTTATAGAGGAGGATGTATCTTCATATATACCGTATCAAATCAGGGGGCGGGCTCAAGCTACCTTCAGTCCTCTGGATGTGTTAATCCTAAATCATCAACTTGGTGCACAATATGATACTTACTTTGAGGCAGTCCTGCATTTTCAGACAACGACATTAAACATGTAAAGGCTCGCATGACATTTAAAAGGGACAATGAAACTACAAGTCCCAGCATGCTTATTGTTAGTGGCTGAAACATCACTGACAGATTGAAGGTCACGCTCTTGAAATTGCAGTCTCGGCGAGCATGGTTTCTCGCGAGAGGAGATTGCGCTCGGTTTGCTGTTCGAGAATGCTGTCGGTGGGTACCGGATTATCTGTTGCTGAGTGCAAATTGCTGGGGGGGCTTCATTATGGGTATAGGGTTGTTCTGTTTTTTATTTTATCAATGCTACGCCTTGCACCGGTATTGTTGCCTGTGCTCCCGAGAATGCAGCAAGTCGGCGCGCTGGGTGTATCCGGCCCACTAGTCTCTTCCTACCGTACTAACCCCGGTGTTCAGGACGCTGAGGATGTTCTCTGCAACCCTCTCTGTGTCTGGCTGGGCAGCAAATGATGACCATATCTGAGTTCTTTGGAAGGTAGAGCGGAGGTCCTCCTAGATTCCGAGCATGCTCTGGTGAAGAGGGAGGCGTACTTCTACCGATAAAGGGGTGTGCCGGGTAAACGTGGTGAAACACGGCATATCAACACTTAAAGGGCTGTCCGCGGAGCTCATCCGTTAACTTGCGTTATTATTTCTTCACCTTCAGTATTACAAATTGTCCGCCAGCGCCAACACGGTCAAGATCCGAGAAGGTAGTCCACACAGGTAGTAGCATTATACCGGCATCTTCCTCATAGCTGGCAAATTGTCCACATAGAATTCCCTGAGTGAATATTTTTTAGCAATGTCAGTCAGTCAAAACAACCTTTAGTTAGATCACGGTTCTTTAAACAACATAAAACATATATTTTGTTATATTCTAAAATCATCACAATTTAATCAAGTTGCCATTAAATAGACTGCTTTCCATACTTTTCATAACAAAATTACACTATTACTCAATATATAGAACATAGACACACCTATATATGGACATAAATACTTTAAAAATAATAAAAATTCCTATTAAGAATTATCCTTTCTAAAAAGTTATATCAGATAAAACAATCTAAAACCCGATTTCATCATGACTTTCAACCTTCAATTTCATTTTCCATAAAAAAACCTTTTTACAGCATTCGTATATCTCCCAATAGCTATTACAATGTCAAGGTTTGACATATCTATGAGGAGTTCAACAGCCTGTGCATGTGATACGGTACCATATTTTAAAAAGATGAGGCGTAAAAAAGTTTCCGCAGGGCTAATACTTTTAAATAATCCACTAATACGTGCAAAATATCATATTTTGTTCATATCATACATGTACATTTGCAATCGGGTTGCATCATTTTTTTTTTTTTTGTGTTTGAAAGCTTTATTAGAGTAAAATCAGATATTACAATAAGGTGACATCAGCAAAATATAAGAGAAAGGCTAAAGGTTGGGATAAACTAAAACATAAGTAGCTAATATCACAATGAAAAGCAAAGCATTTTAAATTATTTTACGGGGGGAGGGAGGGAAATAAAAGCATGTTAATATCATAAAGAATGAATAAAAATAGAAAACACCATGAATGTCAGTCAGAAAGTACAGTAAAATACACAATATTTCAGCAATTACTTGAAATAGGAACTTTTAGCAAAAAGGAAACATGAATAAAGCTAATAAATCACATTAGTGAAATTGAAAAATATCATAAACTACAGGCAAGAGTACATGTGTTCAAGGGGGTTTGAAATTATCCGAGGAGAGTGGAGAGTATATCTTTTTGGCAGATTGATCTAAATATAAAGTGAGAGGTAACCAGTAAAGTTCAACATTTCGGGAGGGTTTGCAGGAGGAAGCAAAAGCAACATCAAGTCTATGTGAGTGACATACTAGATTCCACCAGCAACTTAGAGACAAAGTGTTCAAGGATTTCCAGTTAGAAACAATGTGCTGCAGTGCAAGGGCCAGCATAAGATCAAAGAGACCGTGAGAATGTGGAGGGAGAGCCAGATTGTCTGAAAGGCTACCTAGAAAAACAAAAGAGGTGGAAAAATGAATAGAGATGTTGAAAATACGGGAGAGACGAGAGCATATCTGAGTCCAAAAAATGCGAACTGAGGGACAGAGCAAGAAAAGGTGTAGAAGATCTGCATTGGGAGCATTACAGGTCCAACAATTAGGTACAGAATTGGATTGAAAGCGAGAAATAGAAAGAGGAGAAAGGTAGAGTCTGTGATAAAAGAAAAATAGGGACTGAGTAAGAGAGGCAGTGCGGGAAATCTTCAAAGATCTGGCCCATATTTTGTTCCAAAGAGAAGTTGACCATGAGGAACCTAAGTCCTTCTCCCAAGATAATTCCAATTTCGATTTGAGACGATCCGGGTCGGGGGCTGAGAAATACCGATAAATAAGGGAAGCTTTAGGAACAGTAGAGAGGACGGTAAGTAGAGAGGGAGACGAGGCTGGTAAACCTTCAGAAGGAAGAGAATAATAACAATCTAGAATGGTTTCCATAAGAATAAAGAATTTCTTTGCAAAAGAAGGAGGACAATGGAATTGAGATTGGAATTTAGGAAACGAGCAGGGAGATGAGCCATCAAAAAGATGACGTACCCAGATGATACCTTTCGCTCTCCATGAGGGCCATGCAATAGGTCTGTTATGTATTAATATAAGTGAGTTGTACCATATAGGTAATAATAAGAAGGATTCCTGAGAAACCGAGGGAGAGGAAACTAAAGGCCGCAAAAGAGAAGAAGTATGTTTGAATAAAAGGGGGTTAAGACATGGGGCTTTAGAAGTGAAACGGATTACCTCTTGTAAAGAGTAAGGAAGCAATAATTGCTGTTCGACAGAAAGCCAGAGGGGAGAGAAAGGGGAGATTTCCTGTGATAACCAGCGGGAAGCTTGTCGAAGTGAGAAGGACTTGTGGTAGAGGCGAAAGTCTGGAAAGTTGGTTCCACCATTAAGTTTATATTTACGAAAGTGTAAGAGAGATATACAAGCCTTTTTCTGTTTCCAGAGAAATTTGGACAAAACAGAATCAATGCGGCGGAAATAGAGAGTTGGGATGCGGATTGGAAGCATGGATAATAAGTAGATCAAAATCGGGGCAATCATCATCCTGATGGAATCAAGACGACCCCACCAAGAAAGAAATAGAGGATTCCAAGAAGAGAGTAGTGAGGCTATTCTAGAGATGCCCGCGTTCATGTTAAGTTGAATAGAAGAGGAAATAGAATTAGAGAAAAGAACACCAAGATATTTAAATTTCTTAGAGTTCCAAGCAAAGCCGGTGGATGTAAAGAAGTGGGGAAGGCAAAATTTGGTTAAAGGAAGAATTTCTGTTTTATCAGAATTTATTTTATAACCCGAAACCAAAGAGAATTTTTCAAATTCACTTAATAAAGAGGGAACAGAGGTGACCGGATCTGAAATAAATAAAAGGATATCGTCAGCATATGCAGATAACTTAAGATGTTGGTCACCATACGGGAATCCAGAAATGGAGGGATTGGTACGTATGAAAGTGAGGAAGGGCTCAAGCGCCAAAATAAATAAAAGAGGTGACAAAGGACAGCCCTGACGAACTCCACGTTGAAGCGTGAATGGGGAAGTGAGGTGACCATTGACGAGAACGGAGGCCTTGGGCATAGAATATATCAAAGAAATATAAGAGATAAATTTAGGACTGAAGCCATGCCATTTTAAGGAAGCTATGAGAAAGGACCAGTCAACCCGATCAAAGGCTTTCTCAGCGTCGACTGAAATGGCTGCAATGGGAATTGATAGTGAGGGGGCTTTACTTAAAACATTAAGGAAGAGTCTGGAGTTATCCGAAGTAAGGCGGTCCTTAACAAAACCACATTGCTCTTTCCCGATGAGATGTGGTAGGAGTGGGTCGAGGCGAAGAGCTAATAATTTTGCAAAAATCTTATAGTCCACATTAACTAAAGATATAGGTCGATAATTTTTACAAAACTTAGGGTCTCTACCTTCTTTAGGGATAAGGCATATGGTAGCGTCCTGAAATGAACCTTGGGCCAATCCAGTAGAACAAAAAGACTGAAAAAGAGATAGAAGTTTAGGTAAGAGGAGATCTGAAATATGTAGGTAAAATTCAACTGGAAAGCCGTCAGGTCCTGGAGTCTTGCCTTTAGTGAGGGAGGATAAAGCAGTGGACAACTCAGAAATAGTGAGATCAGTATCAACGGCCGAAAAATTAAGGTGGGAGGTATCTGGTTGAGGTAGATTATCAAAATAAGATTGAATAAGCTCTGGGGTGGGGGGGTTCTCAGGAGTATATAAAGATTCATAAAAAGAGTGAAATTGTTCTAAAATTTCTGCATCTGTATGAAGAAGAATATTAGAGGGGGAATAGATAGAATCAATATTAGTTCGTTCTTTACGCGATTTTAGATAGTTAGCCAATAATTTACCTGACTTATTGCGACCTCCATAGTATCGTGCACTGCTCCGGAGGAGAAAAGAGGAGGCTGAATCCGTAGTAAGTTTGTTAAAGGCAATCTTAGCCTTAAGAAGTTCAGGAGACATATGCTTAGGAGAGGAAGTATAAAATTGATGTTCCAGCGATTTAATGTGTGCAAGGGTAAGTTTACGCTTTTGAAGGAACTTTTTCTTCTTTTTAGAGACAAAATCCATAATAAAACCCCGGGCCGTGGCTTTGAAGGAATCCCAAAGAATATGAGGAGGGGTATCAGGTGTAGAGTTAAGTTGGAAAAATTCAGAAGCGAAAGAGCGAAAAGAGGAGGAAAAAAGAGGATCAGTAAGAAGAGAAGGGTTAAAACGCCAACGAGAAGATTTAGGAGTAGGAGGAAGAAGGTCAAATACAGTAATAATAGGAGCGTGGTCAGAGATAACAATAGGCTCAATAGAAGAGGATAGAAGGTGTTGAGATAGAGATGAAGATAGAAAAATGTAGTCCAAACGAGAGAAAGAAGCATGAGGAGGAGAGAAGAAGGAAAAGTCCAAAACATCTGGGTGAGTGAGTCTCCATGAGTCCACAAGATGCATCTGAGTGATAGTGTCAAGGAATTGCTTATGTGGTTTGTGAGGAGAAAAACGAACAGAAGATCTACGATCTAAAAAGGGGTCAATGATCTGATTACAGTCTCCACCTAACAGGAAAGAATCATCCTTATATTGAACACATTTTGCTGTAATGGAGGGCCAGAAAGAGGAGTCAAAACATGTATGGCCGTAAACATTGAACACAGTAATTGGGATAGCATTAATGAGTAGTTTAGCCAAAATCCAACGTCCCTCATCATCTTTTTCTTCTAGTAATACTTTACACTGAAGGCGTTTATGAATCAAAATAGCAACCCCGTTCTTTTTTTGAGAAGCAGGAGAGAATAAAACAGTTCCAACCCACAATCGCTTTAGTTTTAAGGATTCAATATCTGAGAGGTGGGTTTCTTGAATAAGAACAATATCTGGATTGTAAGAGGATAGGTGTGAGAGTACTCTTTGCCTTTTGATAGGGTGATTAAATCCTTTCACATTCCATGAAACAACTTTGAAGGTGAAAGAGTAGTAAACTGATCAAAATTGAAAAATGTAAAAACATACTGTACATTTAATAATTCAAACTTTAGAAAGTTAAGAACCATAAAGATCATCAAAAGGATAGAAGGAAGGATAGGTAGAGGATGAAAAAGAAAAGGGGAAAAGGGAGAGGGGTAGGGAAAGGGAAAGAAGATCAGCAAAGGAAGGAGAAGGAAGAAAGGAGAAGAGGCATAGGAGACAGTACAAATCCAAAGGGATGACTGTAATGAACATACCTGGAGGGGGAAGTACACACAGGGGGAAGGTGGGGAAATGGTGATGCGTTACAAGACGGATGTACCAGGATCAGGAGCAGAACCACATCGAGACCTCACAAAAAGGAACAAAGGATGAAACAAGATGGTGAAGGGAACGTCCGATACACATATTCGTCTGGGGAAAAGAAAAGGAGAAATTGTTAACATATGGAACATACTACATAAAATATAGATCCAGAATTTAGAAAGAGAAAGTAAGTATATATAAGATATGCAAAAAAGAAGAGATATGAAGAAAGAAGATAAGCAAGATGAGAAAAGAAGATGAAGATAAAGAGTATAGAGAAGTACATGAAATTAGAGAGACGCTACTAGAAAACAGGACATGGAGACAACAAAAGCCAGACTTCAGCCACTGTTCGGAGTAGAAGAGGAGGCGTCCATCCCTTCTTCATTCTGCAATAAGAGAAAATTTCGTAGTTCACCAGGATCTTGAAATGACCAAGTCTTATTCCGGTAAGTGACTCTGAGAGTACAAGGGTGAAACAGGCCATATCTTGCTCCTAGAGATCGTAGAGAGGGACGCATAGCTAGAAATTCTTTACGTCTGGAGGCAGTAACATTAGAGACATCTTGAGATAAATAAACTCGTTGACCTTGCCAAGTCACTTGTTTTTTGTTCCTCGCTGCTGAAAGAATCAAAAGGAGGTCTGTGTACTTCAAAAATAGGATGATGACTCCACGAGGCTTAGAAGAAGAATCTGTTCTTGCGCCTAATCTATGAGCCCTCTGTATGCTAATGGATGTAGAGGGGGGCAAGTCCAAATGTTTCGGCAGAAAAGTGGTAAAGAAAGACACTGGATTGTCACCCTCAAGATTTTCCGGCAAATTGTAAATACGGAGGTTGTTCCTCCTGTTGCGATTTTCCAAATCCTCTGTATGCTTTTGTAGAGAGAGGACAGTCTTTTTTCTAATGCAACAATACGTTGCGTGTTGGATTGAAGCTCAGGGATGTGTTGTTCAACAGTAGAAAGCATCATTTGTTTTTTAATCTCCATTTATCGTACACAGATTGATGCCAATTCTCAATTGTAATACTTATGCTCTGAGCCATCAATTGGGTATTGTATCCAAGTAGGGGTACCAGGTTTCTATCAGCCAACTATCATAAATTGTACTGAATGTTTTTTTTTCTTAGATACTCCCGTCATCCGTCCCAGACAGACCTTCCCTAGAGTTCTCTCTTAGTAGCTTCTACTTGTAATGTCTGTTGACATATACTCACCTTTAGGTTCCCACAAACTGAATACAATTTCTTTCTGCCCTCTTTGGCTCATTTTAAGTCGCTATGCTGGATCTCATTTTTGCACCATTGTGACACTTTCTGAACCTCTCCCGGACCCTTTCTTTTCCAAAATCTCAATAGAGCCAATTGAACCTGTACATTCCATGATGTCATTCCCAGCTCAAATCTAATTGTCTGGATCTTAGATGAGTCCTGTAACGACATTAGTTATTTTATACATTTACCTTTCTCAGTATCCCATCTGCTTTTAACACTTAGGCAGATAACTTCTGCTCTTTATTGTAGTTGGGTGGACTGAGGGGGATTATGATAATGAATGTTGAGGGTAGAGTCATCTATCCTCCAGGCTGAGCGCAAAATCAACTGTGAAACACCAGGTTTCTTATCTCAGTTCATGTATTTTATTATCTTCATCAAAATGTTTTGAATGTTCGATTTAACACAACATTGTGCGAAGGTATTTACTTGCATACATAATTCCATTCTTATGTAGCCAAGTAGTTGAAAATTATCTCAACTTCATTACACCCAATGCATTTCGGGTCATATGAATTTGACCCTTCATCAGGGGTGGAAAAACGGACGCCGCCGCGTCTCAGAGAGTGAACTCTCTGAGACGCGGCGGCGTCCGTTTTTCCTGATGTTATCATTTCCTCCCAGATCTTTTTCGCGAGTTTTATCCTTTATAACCTCCCTACTATTCTTTAAAGTGGTTTTTTTATTGACCCATCTTTAATCCCACTTCAACATTCATCTGCATTTCTCTTGGTAAACTATTCCTTTCCCCTATTTTCCAACTAATTCTTGGAGCTCTCCTCTTTTGTGCGGTTGCACGTCGTAAACCCCCTTCCTCCTTCCCTTTCCTTAATGCCTTTAACTTCTCTTGTTGCCGTACCTTCCTATTTTTCTCTGTGGGTTATAATGCCTATACCAATTGAGTTCTCCCCATCGCTTTATCAACATTGGACAACTTGAGATATACACATTCTACAATTCATCTTGCTGCATGGTTTCCTCGACACTGCTCAGGTTCTGGGTATCAGAATCCAGTCTTACTATAGTTGGCATTAGGCCCCTATTACCTTGTAATTCACCCACAATCTTCTGCAATTGAATTTTTTGGGTTTTAAACATATTATTGTTTAACATAGTAACTTCTAACAACCCTTGCAAAGTTTTTTGCAACATCAGCATTATGTCCAGCATTGAGGCCAAGGGAGTTGCTGAGATATCTAGGCCCAATGTAATGTTACGCACTTATACTTCTGTAGTATAAGTTCCTTGATTTACAGACTGGCCCCTACTCTTATCATGCTTAGACTTTGTCACTAAATCGGAATCGTCTCTCTGATCACTCCTTGTTACGTCTGTAATATTGGTCTCTTTTTCCAACTCTTCATTATCCTGCAGAGAAAAAACAAGCATTTACAATGCAACGGTTTCGCCTTTGGAAAAGTTTGTGCTATTGGCATTGTAAATGACAAAATGTGTATTTATGTGTTGGTTTTGAAAACAGATAAATAAATGGCATTGTCATTTACATTGCCAATAGCTCTAACTTTTCCAAAGGCGAAACCGTTGCATAGTAAATGCTTGTTTTATTTTCTAGGAAGTTCTTTATGAAAAGACATATGTTTCTTTACTCTCAGTGCGGCCAGGTCACTCATTTCCTTTTCCAAACTGCGCGCGTTCTCCTTGTTACTTTAGAGTGGTAACTTACAATGGTCTTCATGCGTCATAACATGGGTGTGGATTACACCATGCATGTGGGATTGTCGCAAGGTGACCATGTTTGGAATTGGTTACATTTTAATAAGAAAAAGCATATCAACATTCCCACCCGCATGTGCATGTGTTACTTTGGTACAGCCAATAGCCAGACCTTTTTAAAGCTGAGACCTAATAGCCTGTCCCATGCTAGTTTGCGGAAGTAACTATAAAATGGGATATTCCATGCTCATGACAAAGGAGTAGGTAACATCCTGTGGAATTGCTTTTGATTCGAATACCACCTGACTTCCTATTTATTAAAAACATTTCTGATAATGGTGAATCATATTTTGTTAAAGAGTAGGTAATTGAAAAGCAAAGCAAAGTGCCGACCCCTTCAGACACGTCTACTTGATAGATACATCATACAAAACCTTCTTCGGAAGAGAAACCTGGTATCACAACACCCTTACTCCTGGGTTCGTGAATTCGAAGTCTCCGTGACTGTAAGGTGGTCATTGTTGTGTCGGGTGATCTACATTCAAGGGGGTCTAACCCTGGCTAGGCCTAACACGTGGCCCTAGAATAAACTCAGCCGGACACTGGGAAATAAGGTTGCTTGGTCGGTCGGCGCGTGTCTCTGAACGCCCTCTCACGTGCTCGACCTCTTTTTATTATAGGGCGGTCACGTGACCAACTTGTCCGCCCCTCCGGACCTCGGGGGCGGACCCTCGGGGACACAACAGTCATGAGTTAGGGTGTGCCCTCCGCTCACCTCTGTAGAGGGAGGGCGCTGCCGGTGGAGGTACATCGACTGCTCTTCTTTTCCTGGGTGAGTGCCTGTTTTTGAAGCCATATTTATGTCACAGGAAACGCTACTACTAACAGGGTGACCTTAGTGCACAGATTACACGCGAGCTGCACTGATTCTGTGTGCGCTGCTCATATTCTTTGCAGTACAGTAATCTTTTTCCCTCTGCGTAGTACAATAATTTTTTGTCCCACTGGTTGTATGATTACCCCCCAAAAAAGTTTATGTAATGACCGCAGCTTTGCTTTACTCTCGAGAATATTTCCGAACTCCGTTTTACGTACCATAGCGCTTCTTAAGGATGTTTTGAAAGCGACGTTTTGAAAGCACTACTTTAATGATCTCCTGTCGACTGCAATCATTCCTGCCTACAATTTGTGGCGCGCTAGAGTGAGAATGAAAAGGCAACCCAGCTGCACATCTCGAGCGCATATTTAATGAAGCTTGCATTTAAATGACATTAACTAAAAAAAGAACAAATTACCGTGTCATCAAAAGCTTAGAGCGGTAAACAAAAATGATGATTTAAATGAAATTATAAATCACAGCGACTGCTACAACTTTCCAGCATCCTTTACATGGCGCGATACTGCACGAGCTAGCCCGGGAAAGTCTTTTAGATATGTAGCACGGCACACATTGTGCACAGCTAAATTTGACCTATCTTCTCGGAGGGAACTGGATCTCATGAACTGGTGGGTGCGTCTGATGAGGGATGACGCGCACTGACCTGTATGGCATTTATAAATCAAACAATGCAGGCACGGAGAGATTCGTGTTTGGTTCAGATGCGCAAACTCGTAAACTTGAACAAAACCAGAACCCGTGCCTGCGTTGGTTTCCAGCACAATGCAAAAGAGCAAAGAGAAAAGTAAAATCAATTAACAGGCATCTGATGGTCCTCTCCGCCTCCCATGAGCACCGCGGGAGTATGTGAATGGCATCTTCATAGCCTTTTAAAACTAGGAATGCATTCCCGTAGCATTTATGGAAAGCCATGGATGGCAGGGGGAGGGGAGTTCTACAGGCCAGTCAAAGCTAGGCAATGTTAGGCGATGTAGGGGTCAGCGGTGTATTAAGGGGGACACGTCGGGGGTGGCCATGAGGCCTGTGGAAGCATCAAGGCCCTCATTCACAAGGAACAGACGCATCTGTATAGATGTGTCACTTTGCTTGCACCAGTGCCAAATGTCCTTGTGCTACCATGGATGCACTCTATTTACAATACAGTGCTCCATGGAGCAAAAATTAACAGATGGGTCAGATATTCTGACGCATCTGTTGGCACAAAAGTGACGCCTTGCTGGAATTGTAATTTCACTGGCAGTAATGCTACTGGGGCGCACCTCGTTTGACAGCACAGTCAGATTAGGCCATATATTTAGGGAGTAAAAAAGTATAGGTCATCAACATAATTACATTTAGGGTTGGTGCCTGTTGGGGAAAAAACACCCTACTACCTAGGTGCATATATACAGAGGGGTATCAAAGATAGTCCCTAAGTAAATCAAGCTATATAATCCAATATCCCGTCACTCAGTTGTAACAGTTTAGTTCCTTATTTGTTAAAGAATAAGACTTGTTCTGTGCGTAGATCCTAAACATTCATCCACAAGTAACAATTTTGATTCTTATAGGTAACAAGATTTTATTAACACACATTGGTGAGCATAATCAAAATAGTATATACATCAGACAAAGGATAATACAAGACTGGTCAGGAGAGGATGGTAAACAAAGTATACGGGACAATTGGTATTTTGTATGTGACAACAGCCGACCCGTGTTTCATCACGACATGTGACTTCCTCAAGGCTTCTGAATATTTATAGGACGAGGTTAGGTGTCTGTGTCTTTGTTCTTCTAGATGATTTCCAAGATTTCAGAATTCATTTAACGAATGACTTTGTCCCAGTGTTTTTGATGCTCCTATTTACTGTAGTTCATAGGTCCGGCCCATAATCTACGTATTATTAGTCTCAAAAGCACGAATCCAAGGTGACGCAAAAGTTATGTTAGTATATTTATCAGAGTGCATCAAAAAGACCACCGTAAGCTATAGGAAACATGAGTCTAAGTTCGCAAGTTAAATTTATCCCTCTGAGTCCGTTATCCCTTAAAAAACTCTAATGTTTATTTAATTTTTGTCCTTAGTTTCTCTTTTCTTTGGTACATGGGATGACGACCTCAAACTCGTTTTTCAAGTTATGGGCTTGTATATTCCTTACAAAGTGATTAATGTTACAAAAGTTTTCGATTAAAGGGCATGGCTAGTGGGCTCTGATAAGCCGCGTCCGCGTACGTGAACGTCCTCTCTGCAAAGGCTACCAGGTGCAACTCCAGCACTGCATCACAACAGATCGGTGAGTGGCATTCAAAAAGCTCGGCGTCATTCCTTACACCTGGTCTTGAAAGGCGTAGGGATTTTGACGCAGTGAAGGCATAGAGTGATGCAATGGAATGTTATAAATTTCACTGCTTCAGTTCTATATGGCTTTTTGCGTGGGAGCAACCCCTCTGCATACATATAATGTGGTGCAGGGCTTTACAACGTGATGCATCTTCCTAGATGCATCACATTGTAAATGGGCCACAACATTGCACATTGTCTACACCACTGCTGCATCACAAAAAAGTGACTCAACAGTGGTGCAAAAGTGTCACAAGGGGCTTGTAAATCTGCACCCAAATGCGGCTGATTGAAAAATATAAACAAATGGTCACTTTGCTTAGTGTAGCAAAATCAATGGGACTGGCTCTCCACGAGGTTCAGCAGAGAAAGAGCTTGTATATGTATTACATACTGACTAGCTGCTTTAACACGCCATATGCAGCCATCAGGCTAGTAATTGTAAAATCTTTACTATTTCTTCTATTAATTTCTCTCTGTTACTCCTCAAATACATTCAGTTTAGAATTTTTTCTAGGTAGAAATGCGAGTAGGGCAGTGAAAAGGTGGTTGGAGGTCGGGACATGGGCCAGAACCTGCTGAGACTTCATTTTCAGAAAAAACAATTCAATAGACTCAAGTTTCTTTGATTTTTTCGGAATTAAATAGACTCAAGTACCTTTAATTTTTTGGAAGTGTCACTTGCTGAGAAAACTGGAAAAAGCATAAACCAAGTATATATTAAAATACAATAAACCTATACACTCATTTTTACCACCTGGACATAAATATCTAAAGCGTATCTGCCAATGCAAAACACCTCCAGCATCATGACCGAAATACTTATGAAGCATCCTTACCCCGTAAGTGCCCCAAAGAAACACTCAGATACAAATTCACAGTTAAATCAAAACACATCTTAATATGAAATAAGTTGGAGAACCTGACTTAGTAATCAATTCACTGGCACTGACAAAGACCAAGACACATGGCTGTTAGAAAGTGGGTTATTGGTAATGGTAAGTATGCACTTACCACTAGTAAGAAGGCCACTAACACAGTATAGGGTCTAGTAAAGGTCTCAGTAAATTGGCCTGTTGCTCAACCTTTGGTAGCAGACAACAAGAAGTCAGTTCTAATTTAGGAGGCAGGAGTGTAAAGCAATTGATAAGAATAGGAAATATTTTTATGAACAGATAGACACCAAAATGACAAAAATCCAATGTAGGGAACCTGAGATACCTCTCTATAGTGTTTAAAATATACAGCACCACTCTGGGACGTCTGGCCGCGCTTGACCGGGACAAAGTAAAAGTTTGAAGCTGACTGCGATGGATCCCTGGTCAAATACACTAAGTGGGCGGCCCCGGTCAACATTTTACCTTCACACTTATTTATTCATTTATTTTTAACATTTATAGAGCGCACTGTAACCCTGCGGGCATCCTGGCGCTAAGACACTGGAAAAAGCTGGTGGGTGAAGCTACAGAGCTGATCCAGATAATCATACTTGAGGGAAGAGCCATGTCTTGACTTTCCTACAGAACATCATCAAGTCCTATATTCTCCTCATTTCCAGAGGAAGACGATTCCAAAGGTGGGCAGCTGCCACGCCAAACACTCTTCCCCCCAGAGTTACTCTCTTTGTCCTAGGAATCTTGACCAGATTAGCAGTCGAAGAGCAAAGGTTCTGTGCTGGTTCATAGCATTTAAACCTGCACTGAAGCAGTTTAGGCCCCAGTCCATGAAGTGCCTTAAACACTATACAGAGGGATTTGAACAGAATCCTTTGAGTCACCGGGAGCCAGTGCAGCTCTGCCAATGCCTGGGTTGTGGATGTGAGATGTGCCCTTATCAGTGCAAGCTTCGCTGCTGCCACCTGGATATTCTGGATCCATTCAATTAGGTATCCTGGAGACTCTAGGAGCAAGGCATTGCAGTAATCCAGGCGACTCAAGATAATGCTCCTAAGTACTGTGAATCTTGCCTGGGCTGGCAGTGGTGGTAGCACTTTACGGAGTCCCCGGATAAGAGTATAGCAACCTCCCACCAGTTTGGTAACATGACATTCCAAATTCAGCTTCTCAATAAAGCTGACCCCAGATTGCGTACTGTGCTCACTGGCACCAAAGTAACATCTGAGGGTATGGGCCAAAGCCAGATAGTAACACTGATGGAACACTACCCACCCAACAGTGCAGCATCTCTGTTTTCTCATTATTAAATGGTAATGAGTTGTCCCTGAACCAATTCACCATTTCTCGCATGCACGGATGAAAAGTTTCCTGGGAGTCAGCGTGGGCACCTTCCAGGGACACGATAAGCTGGGTGTCGTCGGCGTTATTAACCACACTGATATTATGGGTTTTCATGACATCTAGGAGCGTCCGCATGTATGCTTTAAACAGTATGGGCTGATTGAGGACCCCTGAGGTACTCCATGTTCATTTTTAATACATTCCGATTGAAATGGGGTGAGCGCTACTGCCTGGCAACTTTCAGACAGATAGAATCACATCCAGCTCAGTGCCACATCTCCCACTCCCAGAGCATTTAGCCTTGCAAGGAGGATGGTATGGTTAACCGTGTCGAATGCGGAGGACAGGTCTAGTAAAATTAAAATTGCTGATTGATCCGTGTCTCTGTTCTATGGCCTGGTCTGAACTCAAATTGCTCATCTTCCAACTTATTATTTGTCTCCAATAAAATGGTATGGCATGGTAAGAGGGAGATTGGTCTGTAGTTCTTAGTGTAGCCTGGGTCCAGTGTGGGTTTTTTCAGGAGCAGTGTTATAATTGCCTGTTTCCAGCAGGGTAAAATGTAAATGTAAATGTAAATTGATACTTGTATAGCGCACTACTCACCCGCAAGGGTCTCAAGGCGCTTGTACGAATACTGCTGTGGAACCCATCCTGGCTTTCCCTGTGAGGCGTCCACTCCTGGGCACCCCCAAGGTGGAGGCCAGGCATCCTTAGCGTTGTGGGGGCTGTTGTGGAGATTAGTTCAAAACATAAGGTGCTACAAGGGACTTGTTTCAAAGACGTTGACTCTTAGTTAACGAGTGGTTTAATAATTTCCACCCTATCGTATCCACAGGATATCAGATTTGTTTCAAAGCAACATAAATGCAAGGAAGGTAAAGATAAAAAAGAGAGCTAGAGAAAGTGGGTTTGTTCTGAAATGAATCTTTACTTAGTAAAAATGACAAGGGATGGAAACATAAGTCAATTCAAGCAAAAAGAGTCATGAACTAAGAAAGACAATAGATTTCTCTATGATTCATAACCCTAAGTATCAGCTCCAAATAATTCAAACAAACAACCCAGATTAAACAATAAAATGTGGTTGTAAGATGGCGTCAGACGACAGCATTAAAGGAGATGATAACTAGATGTCGACGTTTCGGTCTTGGTTGTGTTCATCGATAAGACCATCATCAGGACGATGTTATGTTTCAATGCTGTAAACAACTCCCGGAGAGTGTTTAGAAAGGGCCGCATTAAAGTATTCAGGCGGTCTGTGGGGCAATCTTTTAACAAGGCGGATGTCAGCCCACGTTTTTCAAATGTATTGGTTAGTCCAGGCCAAATAGTGCACTGTTCTATTTTCGCAAAAACTCCAGCAACACGGAGAAATCACCATCGATTCGTCTCAATACGTGTGTATTGAGACGAACCGATGGTGATTTCTCCGTGGGCTGACATCCACCTTGTTGAAAGATTGCCCCACAGACCGCCTGAATACTTTAATGCGGCCCTTTCTAAACACTCTCCGGGAGTTGTTTACAGCATTGAAACATAACATCGTCCTGATGATGGTCTTATCGATGAATACAACCAAGACCGAAACGTCGACATCTAGTTATCATCTCCTTTAATGCTGTCGTCTGACGCCATCTTACAACCACGTTTTATTGTTTAATCTGGGTTGTTTGTTTGAATTATTTGGAGCTGATACTTAGGGTTATGAATCATAGAGAAATCTATTGTCTTTCTTAGTTCATGACTCTTTTTGCTTGAATTGACTTATGTTTCCATCCCTTGTCATTTTTACTAAGTAAAGATTCATTTCAGAACAAACCCACTTTCTCTAGCTCTCTTTTTTATCTTTACCTTCCTTGCATTTATGTTGCTTTGAAACAAATCTGATATCCTGTGGATACAATAGGGTGGAAATTGTTAAACCACTCGTTAACTAAGAGTCAACGTCTTTGAAACAAGTCCCTTGTAGCACCTTATGTTTTGAACTATAAACTGCCCAAGCCTACAAGGGTTTATTGTGTTTCCCCTGTGAGAAAACTTGTTGTGGAGATTAAGCAAGCTATTGCCCAGAGTTGCAGAGTGGGACTCCATGATTGGGATAGGCACGAGGCGAAAATTATCAGGTCCGTGGAATTTTTGAGCCCAAGACCCGCTGAGGCGGGAAATTGAACCCTGGTCCCGAGCTAGACCTCTGCATCAGGATCTGCCGCTATAACCATTGAGCCACACCTCTCCCGCTGCTGAGGGACTGGCCACACAGCTGGCGTAAGATTGGAAAGATCTCCAATCCAAGTTATTTCAATATCTTTTGGGGAATGCGATCCAATGGTGATCCTGAAGAAACTCCCAGAGCCAATTGGACAAACTCCTTTTCCGATGGCATCTCAAACTCATCCAGAGTAAGCTCAGGGATTGATGGACTAAGGTTATTTTCCCTGTCTTGGTTGATCTTTAATGTTTCTCCCCCATCCCTGTCCGAGGAACCGGATGGGGTCACAGGTTTCAAACCTTCCACAATCTTACTGATTTTCCCTTGAAATTTTTTTACCAATCCATCACATAGCTCCTAAGTTGGGCGGACCTTGTTATTTATACAATCAGGGCAAGTCATATCTCTTACTATCTTAAAGATATTCTTAGAGCTATTGGATGATTTAAGAATGAAGGTAGAGTAATATTCAGCTTTAGCAATTGCTATTTCTCTTTTACAATTGATTAAAATTTCCTTCCAGCTGACTTTATCATTTTCGGCATAGTGCTTTCTCCACTGTCTTTCTGCCATCTTACAGTCCAACTTATGGTTCCTTAAGGCCTCCGTGTACCACAGAGCTGAAGGTCTTTCTCTTTTCCTAATATCCTTTAAAGGGGTAAGTTAGTCAATTGTCCTAGTTAAATGCTCAAAGAGAGCTGTATAATTCTCTGCTACCTGTTTCTCAGGGTTGTACAATGTCTCTATATGAAATAGAGGGGCCATTTTCGCCTTCTTTAGCAGTCCCTTCCAGTCCCTACCCAGAAAGCTTCTTTCTTCTTTGACCGAGTGCCTTATCTTCCTCATGGGTGCCACACTGAATCTGGTCAAATAATGGTAAGATCAGGTCACCAGCAAGACTTTATCCATTATAATCAAGCCTTCCTCGGCAAATATCATATTTAATATGTGGCCTTCTCTATGCGTTGGTTCTTATACCCATTACATGAGCTTCAATTTACGCAGGACTGAATAAGATTATTATATGCTGTGTTCATTTTCCCATTGGCCCACAAGTTAAAGTCTCCCAGTACTAATAATCTAGTATGGGTGAGGGCCATATTACTGATTAGATCAATCAGATCCTGCTGTTGTTGTGCATTAGCTGTTCCGGTGGTCTATAACAGACCATTCCCATGAGTAAATGTCCGATCTGATCCTTTGGGGCTTATTATGATGTGTTGTAATACAGGCTCACATAAAGAAAGAAATGGTTGTGTGTGTAAATCCCTGCACTGTGTGGTAGGTACCCCATGGTGCCTGCCACACAGTGCAGAGTTTTACAGGAGGGTACTAGGTAACCACTCGACCACAAACTGTAGGCTGCGGAGGGAATGGGGCCCTGCCAGGGGACCCCAAATTCGCTTTACGATAGCCTTTCAGTGTCAGAAAGACAGACATGGAAAGGCTGTGGGAAACCAACATTATAATCCTGACAGTGGAAATGCCGTCCATAGGGGTCTACGGTGCGGTTTCGGCCACCAGAAAACTCAGAGAACCGGTTCAACCATGTGAGAATGACCAGCCGGCTTATGTTCCATCCGCCGACATCGTAATTGGGTGGTTGGACTGAAACTGACCATGTCAGCTGGAAAGCTTCCAATGTGGTCTGAAAGCTTCTGAATAGCGGTCGGAGGCTCTCCGACCGACATCGTAATCGCCTACTTTGTAAATTTTCTGGAGCTTTTTTTTCCGGTGGCCCTCGATCCTCCACAGCAGGCTGGATTTAGAGAGGGTTCACCAGCTTAACTTTCCATGAGGCCCAAGCCTGACTTCTGCAAATTCCATTCTAATCCTGCCATCTGGCTGGAGCATAGGATGTGGGGTAGGATGGCCTGGCATTTCTTACTGACCTGCTCTCTCTTTGAGCTCAGTTTGATTTACCCAACCCCATCTGCATGGCCCATCCAGCCAGCTGCAGAGTTCTTTCCAGCAGATAACCTCTGCTCCTACCGGGATACCTATCACCTAATGAATGCAGCCTGGCTAAGCCCGTTAAGGCTGATCAATCAGCAGAGACCAGAAGAAAGCTGGATTTTGGCTTACAGAAGAGAAATTTCCATAACTTATCTGTACTAGTTATGATAAATTCAGCAATGGCAAGTTATTGCATTTATCAAAATCTGTCATTTAAGTCCTTGAATGATATTTCACTCCTTTCCTAGCAATTTTTATATCTACATAAAATATTGCAATGTTAGCCAAATGAGCTAAGTATCTACAATGGGGGGAAATGAAATGGGTAGTTTTTCTCTCAACAGGGAATATAAAACATTTTATAAGGCCCCTGCTTATAGTTACATGACCCCCACCCTGGGACACATCAGGGAGACCCTGGGGATACCTAATATGTATAAATACCGTAGAGTATCACTTTTAAAGTACCCTTACCACCAAAGGTGAGTTTGCCCACCATTTTACCCTAATACAAGTTTCTTCTTACACAATTGCATTGGACCTGGCTCTGGTTAGCAGAGCCCAGGGTAAAGTCTGAGTCAGTTAACACTAGTATCATTCAGCTAAAAATGGGGGTGAGCAGGGCAAAAGGATGACTTTCTTACAACGGCAAACACAAAGTACATGAAAAACCACATACTTGCACCGTTGGCCTTGCACCAACAAAATGTGCTTCACCTGTTCATGGTATCAAGCATGTTAAATAGGTACTGCAAGGGCAGCACTTGAAATCATCCATCCCATGCCTTGATACAACTCGGGAGAGTAAAGTTACTGGGCATATGTTGTTTTCTTCCAACATGCCTGAGACTTAGCTTCAGGAAGCTTGTGGTTGTTTGGGTGCCTTGGCTCCCTAAGATGTGTATTCTTGAGTAAGGTTTTACCTTGGAGAAGAAGCATCCATGGTAGTGACATATGTTACCCTAAACATTTAAAGAGCATTTATTGTTTAGTGACGTCCTTAAAACGTTCCTATTTCCTTATTCAAATTTTGTGTACTTGGGCTAAAGGTACAGGGTTTAGAAGCATGTTTTCATATCTGGTCTAATTATTTTTTGCAGTGTGAATAATCTGGGAGTATTGATGTTTTTGCAGTGTTAAATTCTGCCACTGTTTGGTGAAATGGATGCTTCTCAGGAATCCTGTCCAATGTGTAATATCAAAATTGGCTATAAACACGGGGCCCGATTCACAAAGAGACTTACAACTCATCAAGTTGCAAGTGCATAGTCTCCGCACTCGTGGCGGACTCTCCAACCTCGGAAGGGAATCTTCGCACTGCAGTACTTAGTGCAGAGATCGCGCCACAAGTGCGGCAATTCCATCATCACAAGTGCAGAGACTCTGCACTCATAACTTTATGAGTTTTAAGTCCCTTTGGGAATTGGGTCCAGATTGGATAAAATCCTTTAATACACAGGGCCATTTTGCTCACAAGTCAGAATTACCAACAGATAACCTGCCAAACACCCCAGACTTTAAACATCTAATGCAAGTTGTACTGACAGGTAGCTGTTAAGAATATGTTTTCAACATATGCATGGGATGGTGGTGATAATATGACACAAGACATTCCCAAAAACAAAAGCAGCATGACAATTCATAACTGCACTGTGTTCCTTTGTACTTGTGACACGTTCAACTAATCCTGCCTTTTTAGCCAACTGCACTTTACTGCTGAGATTTTTTGACCCAAAACACCCAAAATGTAAATTCCCACAGTACAAATTGATATTGATTAAAATTCAGTACTGACTTAAAACGTGACACTTGCCATGTGTGCATGAGTCTCCATGCTACAGCAGCATCACCATTTTCACTTAAGCAAAGTGCACAGAAATGCAATGGCAGGTATGCTGAAAGCATCAGGTTTCAGTTGTTTTAGAATACAGGGCTACAAATGAATCTGGCTTAATTCAAAGATTGAAAACATTTTAGCAAGGTACTATTTTATTGGCAGCGTTCAACGCCCCTACAATGTCATACTTTTTAACATAGAGTTGATGAATGGCTCCCAACTGTATTCAATAATAATTTGCCTATGAAAAACATCTGAATATAACACTTTCTTACTTTCCTAATCTACTAATTCTCCTGGTAACCAGAGAGAGTGTATACATTGAATGTGACAAGTAGTGACATGTGAAAGTTGGTATGGAAGAGTATGTGAGTGTGAGTGTAATACACTGATGTCTTAGCTTCACCCAGGGCACCATAAGCCTACTGGTCACAGTGCCAGTGGGAAGATACTACAAACCCTGCAATACTTCTCTTGTAAATTAAATATGTGTGTAATAACACTTACATCGAAAGGGCAGCATGTGTTGTGAACAAGGGAAACACAGAGTCGTCTGTTTGAAGGAGTTAGACAGCTAAACAACAACCAATGAATAATGATGTAAAAATGTTGGAAAACTCAGAGCAAACACCACTGAGATCCATCAAAACAAACATTGGAAACAGTACGTTCATTTATGCCCAAACAACACCACAGAGCAGAGGCAAGTGAGTGATTAACAGAGATTGAGATCTTCTGGCAGACAGGTAATGGTGCATGGTCCTGTGCCCCACATCTCAATTCTAGAAATATATAATTTCCATGATCCAGTTTACCCCAGTACAGGTTAAGTTCCTGTTTGTCATGTCACTAAAAATAATGGCAATGTTGGAAAATGTACCTCAAACTCCAAAAAAAGTGCCATAAACATATATGTATAATGTGAATACTAATACTACAATTTCCTTTTCCTATTACATATTGCCATTCTTTCCCCATCACATTCTGCTGCTTAGTTTGAATAGTCCCACACTCGCAAAATACTTCTCTACATACGTTGGGGCAGATTTACAAGCCCCTTGCGCCACTTTTGCGTCACTTTTCCCATGTTAAAAGTAACGCAAAATTGGCACGAGGGTCTTGTAAATCCGCCCCGTAATGTCTAGGCCCAACCAATTCTGCCTCGGCTGAGCAAACTTATGGCAGCAAGATGTTAATACCAGGAGCTGATTCCCTATGCCATCATAGCCCTGCTACCACCGGATAAATTATATAACTCCAGGCAATAGCAGCACCCAGGGGAAAGGAGTAGAGAAAAAATAGAGATGGCATCCTTGGGTCCCTTCAAGGTGACTACATCAATTGTCCACACTGCAGATTCGTACATTGCTCAAGTGTTGTGGCACATTTACAAGCATGAAGTGGATTTAGCACCTTCACTTTTTCAAATATGAACATGAATATACATAGAACATTACTGGTAAGTAGATACACGTACCTAATACCTCCCACTTTCCTACTTTAAATCTAGTGGCTGGAATCCCTGCAAATGCAGTGAAAATCCTGAGAAAATTAAACAAATAACTGAAACTGAGTAAATAAAGGACCGGAATCTCACTACTATTCGCACTGGAGTGTGAGTATCAATTTAACAATTTTTGTATGCATGCACGTCACCAACTTAGAAGAGCAGTCAGCTGTTGGTAAACCGTTAGCACCCTTTATGCCTCCGCAGGTTCCAGAGTAGAGGCATAAGAGAAGCAGAAAAAATTCACCAGACAGCCAGGGAATACATGATACAGCTACCAAAGGAAGTCCGGAATCCAAAACAGCAGTCAGCAAAAGAAGCAGGAATGTGGCTGTCTGTAGGTATAGAGTTTTTAAAATGTGGGTCTCTGGAGTGCAGCTTTTATACAGATGCACTTGAGAAAACCAGAGTGAGACCAGCACAGGCTTCTGGGGGGCAGGACTGACATAGGGGAATGCATAAGACTAGGCCGGGTCTACTGCCTCAACAATTCCCCCTTCTCCCAGGTGCTCGGCTGCACTGCACGGCAGCAGCCATGACAGTACACCCCTCCCAGTGACTTGGGCTTGGCAGGATATTACACATGAGCTCTTCTAACCAACTGAGATATATGCACATGCCCTGCAGGTTCCCAAGATCCTACTCTGTGCACCATAGCCTTTCCAGTCAATGAGATTGACAATGGGCCCTTGCACTCTTTTTGAATCCAAAATTGCTTTCACATCATATTCTGGTTTATCTACAACCTCCTCAGGTGGTGGTATAGCATTTAAGCATATGCCATCTATCAAAGGTTTGATCAAAGACATAGGAAACAAGCATTAGAAATGCAATCGGGCTCTGATTTATTTGAGTTTGAGCTAATGGCATTGTAAATGCCAATGTCTTTTCGCCATGTGTTATGGAGTGTGTGCATGTGGTGTGTAGTGGAATTATGTGGGTTGGATTGTAATTTTACCAATGGTGGCATGCTGTGTTTTATATGAATATGTTTAAAAGTAAAGTGTACCATACTGCGATTGCTTGGTGGAAAAGTGCACTGCCGGCTGGAGGTGTGTGTGCCTGGTGGAAGGGTGCACTGACGGCTGGTGGGTGTGTGCTTGGTAAAAGCGTGCACAGATGGCTGATGGTTGTTGGTGTTTGTGCATGGTGAAAGCATTCATTGACGGCTGGGGGTGTGTTGTTCTGTGTGTTGTTTTCTGTGTACTGGTGAGTGTGTGGTGGTGAGTCTGTGGGGGTGAGCCTGGGGAGTGAGTGTGGTGGTGAGTGTGTTGTGTTGAGTGGTGACGAGTGTGTGGTGTTGAGAGACTGAGGTGTGTGGTTTGTGTGTGCGTTATGTGTGTGTGGTGTGTGTGTGGTGTATGGGTCTATGGTGTGTGTGTGTGGTGTATGTGTGTTTGGTGTATGTGTGTGTGGTGTTTTCTGCACAATCACACACTGCCCCTACACATTCACACACTGCTCACCCGCACACTCCCAATGTCACCCTGCATGGTCACACACTGTTTATTCTGCACCTGCACACTCACCGCCACTCTGCACTCACCGCCACTCTGCACTCACTGCCACTCTGCACTCACCGCCACTCTGCAGTCACCGCCACTCTGCAGTCACCGCCACTCTGCAGTCACGCCACTCTGCAGTCACGCCACTCTGCAGTCACCGCCACTCTGCAGTCACGCCACTCTGCAGTCACCGCCACTCTGCACTCACCGCCACTCTGCAGTCACCGCCACTCTGCAGTCACCGCCACTCTGCACTCACCACCACTCTGCAGTCACCGCCACTCTGCACTCACCGCCACTCTGCACTCACCGCCACTCTGCACTCACCGCCACTCTGCACTCACCGCCACTCGGCACTCACCGCCACTCTGCACTCACCGCCACTCTGTAGTCACCGCCACTCTACAGTCACCGCCACTCTGCAGTCACCGCCACTCTGCACTCACCGCCACTCTGCACTCACCGCCACTCTGCACTCACCGCCACTCTGCACTCACCGCCACTCAGATTTCATATTGCCGAATTGTTAATAAGGATGTGAATGTGAACTAATAATAATGATAAGGTATAAAACGCATAGTCAAGCAAACACATTGGCACCAAGGGCATGCTAATACCTCACGAACACAACTAGAAAAGTTTACTTTCAGGAAATTGTGCTACAAGGCCAACGGAGGAGTTGGTTGTGTTACACAAAAGTACCACGGACATCTGGTTTGTTAACATTAGCAGAGCCCGAGAGCGCACCATGGCATAATATTAATCGCTAACAGTTATCTCTTTTTTAACTAAAACACGCGAACGCACCCGAGCTTCTCATTGCTTGAAATTCGTAATGTAGACGCGCGCCCGACAAACGCACTGCTCAATGGTGAACGCGTGCACACCATCTGGAATGCATTACACGGGCACCCTGACAGCTCCTAATTAAAAGAAATGGACTGCAGTGCGCGAAACCGCACAGAATATGCCAAAAATGGCGGACCAAAAATAAATAGCCCTATCGCATCCCGACTATTAAAAACACACCACCGCGACGACCAATCACCATTCAGATAATAAAAAAACGCACTGAAAATGCATGAGCAAAGAAAAATGTATCCAGCACGAACGCGAAACCCGCTACAATACGGCTCGCAGCTCCTCCCCACTTCGTGGTGACGTCGCCGAGCCCGTAAAAACAGGTATACTGGCTAAGTAGTATGCAGTTCTAGTTTAAGGGCTACATAATTTATTATGTTGCTAACTTTGAAGGGACTCAAAAATTTGGGCTGGAATTTATTTTGTCCCTTGAGACATAAGTGTTTTGTAGATAACCACACCTGAACACCAACTGCATATTGCTTTTCTGTTATGCTTGTTAGTATATTTCTTAAATCTTTATTTTGCTTGCTGTAAGTTCTCCTGTGTTGTTATTTTAATGATGTGCTCCTGGAACATGTGTGCAGCAGGTACTATTGGAGAAGTTAGCATTTTTCCATTCATCACCTTTAGGTAAAAAACATATGTCCAGTAAAAAGGGGAAAACCCCAGACATTTGGTATTATTATATGCAAATTCCTAAATTCATCATTATTTCCCCATTTGGACCTGCTTTTTAAGGTTTGACACCTGATGTACTTCTCCAAAAATTAGTTCACTTTCTCTGTTTGGCCATCTTTTTTTGGGTAATGTCTTGATGAAAGTATCCCTTCATGACCAATATGATCAGAAACGGTTCTCCAAAAATGAGAGATAAAACGTAAACCACGATTTGAAATAAATGCACCCCATGTAATTGGATTCTGACCTGTGTAAAGACCTCTGCTAATTTCGTTGCTGTAGGCAGATATTTCAAAGGAGTAAAATGTGCCATCTTGGTCAAATGATCCACAGTTACCATGACTGTATTAAATACTTCTGGTGTGTGCGTCAATTCTACAATGAAGTGTAAAAACACCATATGCCAAGGCCAGGGAGGGAAAGGAATAGGCATTAGTAACACGGAGGAGCTGCATATCTAACTTTTACCTGAGCACATACGGCACAAGTTTCCACAAACCATCGGAAGTCTTTTAGCATATTGGGTCAACAGAAATGTCTCCATAAAAGTAGGCCTCAGTGTAAAACTCCACTCCACATTGTGGAGTTTGCGGAATTTGGGTTCTCCGTGGACCGTGGAGGAGTGTGGAGTTCCTGAATTCTGCCTTTTGGGCATGAACCAGAGTTTCTTTCCCGATTAACAGGCTTGAGATTTGTTTTGGTGCTCACTCATGAGCGCCACAATACTTTTGGGTGATTGCAAGCACGCGCAAGACTTTGCGCTCCCCTGCACTGCATGCGAGCTCCCGCAACACTTCACGCTGACTCGCGTGGTTTCAGGCCATGAAGGTGCCAATGTAGTGCCAATTGTGATCGTAAAGGGAGCGCTCAATCAGCTTTTGTGCTTGAGATGCATCTGAGAGGCTTTTCTAGTGGATTTTCTTCTCCAACTGACATTAGGTTTTTTTTGTGCGAGAATGTTTTTTTTAACCTTTTCTTCTAACAGGAAGGAAGTGCCACAGAGACCCAAACTTCCTGTTCCTGTCCAGCAGGCTCCTCCTAGTGGTTTGCCCATCTCCTGATCATTTTTCATTGAGAATTAAAGCTCAAAGGACCTCTCTCCTTGTCTGCTGTATACATATATACCATTGGATTTAAGGACTTTGTATTTTAGATTTCCCAAATAAGTTAAAATACTAGTGTATAAGGGGTTGTTTGTTTTATTGGGGGCATGCACCAGGATTTATATGTAGTTTTATCTAATTTTTAAAATGTATTTTGGTGGGTGGCGTGCAGTTTCAGTAGGGGCCTAGTTATTTTTTGCATGTCATTTTTCTTCTTTTGTAAAGGAAAAATTATGCCACTTTGGTACATTTTCTCCATGTTTTTTTTAACAAATTTGCAATATTCATTTAATTCACTATGTGGCGTAGTCTGCAATGGACTTTCCAACCAGTAGGCCCAGAAGTAGTTATGGGTGCATGGAAAAACTGTTTCTGTGGTTTCTTTTGAATTGAAACCTCATTTAGGTCATATATGGCATTGGATTACATTACAAAATGTGTTTTTCTGAGGTATTTCACGTTTTGTTCTGCAAACAGTGTGTACGTGGGGTAATTATATTTGATGCCTTTAGAGGATGTGTGTTATTGCAAAATTTCTTAGCCCAGTTAATTTACGTTTTTGGCATTACTGACCTAATTGCTCTTTTTTCTGCGTTACCATGCCTTCTTTGTCTGGCCACTGTGTGAGTGTGTTCGCCTTAGGCCACCATTTGTCTTTGTTCCCTATACCATGTGGCCAGGGTCCCCTTTAGTGAGTGTCCATAGGTCTGTATGTGTATTTTGTTTTCCTTGCCTCCAGCTCATTGTTGTGTGACCATGTGGCTGGTGGCCATTTTGTGTAAGCAGTCTGTTTGCTTTTGCCATAGTCACTTATTGCTAATTTTGTATGTTAATTTTTTAATTTAAGATTTTTAATTTGAATTGTATTAATTTAATTTTTTTGTAATTTACATTCTTAAAAAAAAAGTATTTAAAATTTTTAAATATTCAGTTTTTAATAATTTGATTAATTTAATGTTGTTATTGTAAATATTTTTTTCTTTTTTGCCTAGGTCGATCCATCATCCATCCATTCCACCGTTTAGGTATATAATTAAATTTCCTCCTGGTGGACACCTTGGCTGTGGTGCACTTTACAGACCCTCCAGAATTTCGAGATTTTGTGATTTACAAAATAATTGCGAAATCGTCACTTTTATAAAAAAGGCACGCTTTTTACAAAAGTGCCTGCAAAATTAGGGCTTGGCGGCATCTTTTCTACTCATTCAAGATGAGGGCTCTTATGTTCTGGGAGTCTTTCGACATTTGTGTTCTTGTTTTTACAGTAATGTAACTGGTCCTTTTGTAAAGCGCCCTGACACCTTTGGGTAAAAGTCGCGCTATATAAAATGGTATTAAATAATATACAGTTCAAACTGTCTGCCGAACTGATGAAAACATTCTTGCAATGTTCGCAGAGCGGCTGGCCGTGACATTTCCGCTCTGCCCGTCTTTTGCATTTCTTCAATGATGGCTCTCGTGCACCGCACAACATGCAAGACTCTGCCTTTTCACAGGTGGTTTAATATTTTTTTCACTTTATTGCTGTTGGCGCTTCTGTTCACAAAGTTGCGCTCTGCCTGCTTCAAGGAAGCTGCTGCCAGATTTTAAATGCCTAAGGTTTCATGCAGTTTAATGAGGATCTTGCTTTGCCCGCTGAGAGCTGAGACTCCACGACGTTACATATACATGGCACTGAAACATATTAGGCAGCTCAGAGGGGTATGGGAAATTACTGGCCTTTCAATGTACTGAGTCATCATAGCCATAACACCCTTTCTTCTAGTGTTTACATTTAGAACGTTCCAGGCCTATCTTTCCTCACCAGGTCACCACATGTGCAGCAGGAACACACTGCACAGCCTGATAGCAATCTCCACAAAGAGGCTCACGATCGAATGAGTATGAAGCCCACAGTAGCATACATCTCTGTGCAGGACTCAGACCCACTGGTGGGCAGTGTGAGAGCCTCCCAATGCTATGATGGTTGTGAGTTCCAGTGTACTCAATTTTTCAACTGCACCAGATCCGGAGCCTAAATCCACTCAAGCGCCTAGAGGCTTAGACATGTTGCTTTGTACAAGACAATGCACTCACATGTCTTTACCTAGAGTTAAGCCTGTCACCAACAGCTGCCGTTAAACATGGTGTATTGTATTGTATTATGCAGCGGCCTCGAACCTCACTTAAATGTGAATACAACGGAGGGGAAACAAAAGGACACAGCTGGTTATCTCTTCACAAGTAGATAAGAGAGGCATGCTTTTGACTTTGTTCAGTCCCTTTATGTAAGTAAGTGCATGCACTTTAGGAATGCCAGATGTGTTGGTCTGTCGAAGTATATATACATATAACAATTTAAATTGTACTATTTTATTTCTTTTATAGAGCTTGAAATTGATAATAAATCATGTATGTGTGTAAATCAATGCACAAGATGTGTTACCTGAGTCCGTTAGGGTTACAAGATGTAGGAGTCAAATGTCCTGCACAGCTCACTGTGCTATATCAGAAGGATATCATTTATGAACTGCAATTAACAGAAGGATCTCTGTGTGCAAAGCAGTAACTTACTTACCTAGCTACTTAAAATATAAATCTCTCATCTGCATGTTAGGTGATGTGCTTTGCGGGAGACACATTAACCGTCTATACTACTTTGATGCAAATCTGGAACTACACAAAACTCAGATCTCTCCAACAAAGCTTTATCCTACAGATTTATCTCATCATTATTACTACTCCCTGTGATTTACTGGGCACCTTTGTAGTAGATGTCTTAACCCCATAAAAATGTTTTAAATGCAGACTTTGCAACCAATTAAGGAGAAGCGATTTCCTGCCATGCTACTCCTTGTTGCCAATTTCTTTGTGGCAAGGCTTAGCAAAAAAACCCATTATTACTTGTGGCCCAGATTTTGCGTTGGGATTGCACCACTTTTTTGGTAAATTTCATAATGCATTCATATGTACTCATGATATTCCTGATACACATATGTGCGATGTCTTAATATCAGACATTACTTTCAGAGAGATCACTTCCTGTGATCCCACGTGCAATGCCACACGTTGTGGCGTCATGTGCTATAGTGGCACGAGCCATGATGTCACTTGTAAACAACCTATTTGGTCCGTCCCCCACTTATTTTTTTTAGGACTTGTGCCCTGGAGGATGGGTGGTGGTATGTGGAAAGTGGGGGCGAGGAGGGTCAGTCAGATATTTGTTGTGTGCAACTTGTATGTTACTGTGCAGTTTTAGTTGCATGAGCAGCCTGGAGAGAATTGAATTACAGCAAACCATGGTGTTGTCTTGTAAGCAGGTTTGGTGATGAAATAGTGGAAGAGTTGATGCCACTTGTTGGGGTAGGGGTGTCTGCACCCTGTTCTGGAGTGAAAGTAGACGAGAAGTGGGGATCAGGGTTGGGGACCAAAGCATCCCCTATCTTCTTATTTCTGGACCCAGCAGGGGTGCATTTAGGCTTGCAATAGTGTCTTAGACTCTCGCTTAAAAGTATAGAGTTATGATTGGCCCTAGGATCTTTATTTCCCTTGGGCCATCGTGTTCCTGTGGAATCAGAGTCCCGCAAGTTCTCTGTTTGGCTGCCAACAACATCAGAAAAATGTTGCTGCCAGCCATTACATGACTCGAGGACTTAGCATAGTAAACAAATACTCTTAGACACTTTAACCATGCCTATTTAGAAGTGGAATACTCTGCTAAAAGAGTTTCCATTGATTTAAGACTGCAAAGGAATGATTACGAGTAAAATAAAGTGCCACAATAATCCCCCTTAATTAAAATGTTTCTGCCACTAAATTAACAAATCTATGTCGCAATATCCTGGGGAGTCTGACTTTAGACTCTAGTATCAGTCATTAAAATAAAAAACAGCATTCCGTGTCTCCTTTGGAATATATTGAACATAAAGAAAATAGCTCTTTCATTCTGTATATCGGGTGTTATATTCTGATGGGGAATTATGGTATGGTGGTGTGGTTTGATTTTAAAGTGGTTACCTAAGTTAACAAAACAACAGCACCAATACTGTGTTTGTCTTTTCTAATTCAAACAGCAAACAATGCCACATTTCACACTAAAAGTTTTCCTTGCTTGTTTGCTTTTAGGTGCACAAGAGAAGAGACATCACCCTCAGTACTGCCAAACAGATGGCTTGTGCAGTCATAAGTCATCCCTCTAATCACTTCCGCTTGTGCAGCTTGGTGCAACTGCCATCTGAAGCTTTTAGAAGATGGCCCCAGAGAATGATGCTTCCAAGAAAATGTTCAGCGAGAAGTAGAAACAACTGTCCACCACTGGCATACCGGGCAGAACCTTTTTTGGTAAACATGTGCCTGCAGCACCAGCTGGGAGCAGCACTCCTGCATCAACAGCACCAACCCAACCTAAACCCAGGTCCATGTCAGTCAGTAAGGCAGCCACCACAATCATGTAGATGCTAATGAGTAGTGACATTGAGTTGGTTTTGACCCTGATGATGAGGAGGATGGTGATGATGAAGAGGCAGTCATTATGGAAGGTGACACAGAGGAGTCTGACTTTGCTATTTAACCTACTCTGAGCAATGTGACACAGGTAGTACCACCACCAGCTCTCACATTTGCAAAGGCTCAGCTCAGACCTGCACCAACCACTACCTTGGCAGAAGCAGAGAGGCAATCAACGACATGCCCACCTACCTCCGGTTCTTCTTCAGGTGTTGACAGAGTAAAAGAGTACTTCTCCCGAGTTTGGGACTTTTTTTATGGTAAGCAAAGAAGGGGAGCACATTGCAGTTTACATCATTTGCAACATGAATGTTCATCGAACCCAGAAACCCAGAAAGATCAGGAAATGGAAAGGCATTGAAGGTGAGGCATTTGAGGGCGTACTGAGAACCTCAATGATGCCCCCTCCAGGAAATGTTGAGGAGGCGGCCACAGCCTACACGAGCTGGCTGGAGGCAGCATGTATGCAACTGGCACCCCCAAAAATCTATCATTCCACGCGCTCAAACCCTTCAGCCCCCTGGTTTTCAGAACAGATCAGGGACCACACAGTTCTCTGTAAAAAATTGGAAAGATCTTGGCGGAAAAACTACAGGCTACTCAACGCAGAGCTGAGAGTGTACAAAAAGATGATCCGAATGGCCAAACGTGCTTTTTTCACCAAACGCATCAAGGAAGCAAGTAACTCCCCAAAGGAACTATTTTGTACAGTGTCATCCCTGGCAGCCCCCAAACCGGTGAAGATACCCCCAAGTCGTCAATTATGTGAAGACTTGGCCAAGTTCTTTCTGGGAAAGGTGGAAAAGATTTTCTACTCTCTGGACAACCAAGTCATGATTGATGCCCCAGAAACAAATCCAGAGACTGACAGGAAAATGGAAAGATTACTTAACTTCACCCCAATTAGTGAGGAGGAGGTAGCGAACCGGTTACAGAGGATAAAATCAGGCTCCCCTCGTGACCCCTCCCCAGCCACCATTGCAAAATTAGCTACCTCTACCATTGCCTCAGGACTCACCCCACTTTTCAATGTCATGCTGGATAGCGGGGTATTTCCCCTACGGTGGAAACAAGCATCCATTCTGCCCCTTCTAAAAAAATCTAATCTGGACGTGACCGACTTGAACAACTATCGGCCCATCGCCAGGTTACCCCTCCCAGCCAAAATTATGGAGGGCATACTAAATACGCAGCTGAGTACCTTCCTGGGGACAGGAGAACATCTAGATCCATCCCAGCATGGATTCCGGGCGGGGCACAGCACAGAATCGGCACTGATCAAGTCAGCCGAAGACATAAGAATAGTGATGGATGCAGGCGGTAGAGCGGCCCTTAACCTGCTGGACTTGTCTGCGGCCTTCGATACGGTCCACCACAAGTTATTGGTGGACTGGTTGGGGGCCTGTGGGATTCAAGGAAAGGCACTTAAGATCTTGCAGGCCTTCCTATCCAGCAGGACCCAGACGGTGGCCCTGGGGGACTTTGAATCGGACCCATTTGTGCTCCCCTGCGGAGTTCCCATGGGGTCTTCCCTGAGTCCGACTCTTTTTAACGTGTACGTTTCTACTCTGGCGCCAGTTATTAGATCCTTTGGCTTTAACCTTACATCTTACGCAGACGACACGCAGATTGTGGTGTCGCTGCTTCCGGGGGAAATGGAAAGCACAGCCGATAGGTTCAGAGGTTGCATGCAGGAGGTCAGCAACTGGATGGCAGAAAACTGCCTTAAGCTCAATTCAGCAAAGACGGAAGTGTTGCTGTTTGGGTCCAGAGATAACTTCTGGTCCCCTCGATGGTGGCCAGAGGAAATGGGGCCCCCCCTCACCGGTTGCGAAGGTCAAAAACCTGGGTGTACTAATGGACGATTCTCTGTCCTTCAGGCCACAAGTTAACGCGCTGTCTTCAGCTACTCACTATGTGCTAAAAACTATTCGAAAAGTCCTGCCGTTTCTTGCGGATGAACACAGGAAGACAGTGGTAACAGGATTGGTGATGTCCTGACTGGACTACTGCAAAAGCTTGCTGCTGAATGCCCAACAGGTGCTGCTAAACAAACTCCAAATCCTGCAGAATGCAGCAGCCCATCTGATTAAGGTACACCTAAGTTTGCCTCGGTAGCACAGGATCTGGTGAAGCTACACTGGCTACCAGTACGTAAAAGAATAGTCTTTAAAACGCTTTGCGTGATCTTCAAGGCACTGCATGGCCTAGGCACCCAATGTATGACTCTGCTCTTCCAGTGGTACAAGCCTGTAAGATCTTTAAAGTCAGCTGAGCAAGGGCTGGTTGTAGTCCCAAGAGTCCGGAAAGCTCGCTGGGGGGGTAGGAGTTTCTCCCTGGGAGCTGCGAAGGCATTGGAACGCGCTGCCCTTGAGCCTCAGACAGATATCAGACCTGCCGTGATTCAGGAGAGCCCTAAATACGTGGCTCTTTACACACTAACTCCTCAGCTCATGCAAACTAGTGATCACTGAGCGCCAGGACACCTTCGGGTAACAGTGCGCTTTAAAAATGTGAAAAATAAATAAATAAATCGAGGTAAGCCTGGTACACATTATGGTACTGGAGGCAAAACAACTCATATGAAAAAAACCGCACACAATCAGGTTTGAGGAGCTCCTTAAAACATTTGCTGAACATGATCGTAGTGGTGAGGAGAGCCAGTGAACATCACCTTATAACTCCAATCATGGTGGAAGGTGATAATGAGGAAGAAAAGGGTGGCACCTTCACACAATGCAGCACTGTCCCCAGCAGTGCAGCAGCAGAACCACCCACATCAGCGACTTTATAATGGCACAAGACTCTGAGCAAGAAGTATTCACCCCACCACGACGCACGTTAAGTCTGCCACCACCACCAACTTCTCGAAAGATGCCTGTGTCAGTGGCACTAGAAAAGAAGACAATCCAGGCTGATATTCGAGCATGATTAGGCAGGAGGGTCCATACAAGTGGAACCACCCAACAATATGTTTGAAAAATAGGACGCTGGCAAAAATGTTAGCGCTGGACCTCCTCCCTGTTTCTTATGTGGGAGTAATGGGATTCCTAGAATTTGTGGCAGCCATCTGCCCAAAATGAAAGGTACCAAGTCAGAGTTGCTGTTCAAGTGCTGCATCATGATATGCTGCATTTGGCTGGACAAGTTCTGTAGCAAAGAGTTGTTCACACCATCCACTTGACTACAGAAACATGGACCAGTTGTCAGGCGATCTGCAGGTCTTGGCCCTGAAGACAGTTTTAAGAGAGTTTGGCAGCATGTAAAAGTGGTCATATCCGCCATGGAGAAACCACACAGCTGTTAACATCTTGGAGAAATTTTACAGCAAGGTGAATGAATTGCTGTGACTCAGAGGTCTCAGATTTGGATTTGTTGCCACAGACAATGGCAGTAAAATAGTCAAGGCCATGTCAGAGAGAGGGTATTTCAGCGTCCGGTGTCTGGCCCATTGCACCAACCTGGTGGTGCAAAACCTTCTCAAAAAAGAAAACATAGTCAGCAACATACTGATCACCTGCAGAAGAATCTGAGCTAATGTCAGCCATTCTTTAAAAGCCCTAAAGCACTTGCAGATTATTCAGCATACTAATAGAGCACCAGTTAAAGCCCTGATACAGGATGTGTCAACATGATGGAACTCGATCGACATGTTGCAACGTCTTTTTGAGCTGTACAAACAGATCAATGACTGTCATTTGAAGAGGAGGGGATGCAGCTTGGAAATCTTTGACCATGGATGTAGACAAATGGGGCCTAGTCAAATGCCTGACACAGATGCTACTCTCTTTTGAAGTTTTAACACAGAAAGTTAGCAAGGAGAGTACTACGATGGGCCAAGCTATCCTGTTGTTGCATTTCCTACAGGACCAGGTAAAGGAGGTGTCTGAAATGTTTTCCCCCATAGGCATCATTGACAACGCAGAAGTGCATGCCTTGGCTGAGAGCTTAATCCTTTGCTTAGCTTGTAATACAAGGCTGCAACATGAAATCATCACGTCTAAAGAGTATATCTGTACCACACCACTTGATCAATTGTAAAAAAAATCCACCCACTTTCATTCCTTTCCCAGAAGGGCATGTTTTAAAATACAAGAGGTGGACTGTAAAGCCGGAGACATGTAAGAAAAACAGCTGGAACTTTGAGTCCCATCCCACAGTTCTGGGGACCCACCTTCAACTTACAGAGAGGGCAGTCTTGTCCCACAGCAGCCAACATCACCATCAACCAGCACACCAGCAATAACAGCAACGGAAGGCTCGGACCCAACCTCTGCATTGTATTAGTTCCAATCAGCAGGACTCAAGTCCAGTGCAGAGGTGATGGCAAAACAGACTGAGCAAGTGGCAGAATGAATTACCATCCACAGGATGTTCCAAGAATATTTAGATGATTCAAAAGAGGTCTATGGGGATCAAAATCAATTGATGTATTGGTATGGGAAGATGTGCCAATGGCCAGAGCTCATCAGGCTGGCAATAAAGTATCTGGCTTGTCCTGTAGCACATGTGTCTGCTGAGTGTGTGTTCAGTGCAGCTGATGTGGCTGTTACAGTGAGAAGGACCAGTCTCCCACCTCAAAAGGTGGCTAGATTGACTGTGATCAAAATGAACCAACATTTTATACAACATAATTACACTGTACTTGAAACAGCACAGGACGAAGAGGAGGTTGGTTGGTCAGAAGTTGAATCATATGTGTTGTGTTAGCTGATCACCTTCTGGGTGAATCACCTGAATTTGGGGACAACTCTACTTCCTGGATGAAGTATGCCATTGCTCCTATAGAACTTTTTGATTATTTCTCGTCGAACTTCTAACAACAAGTAGCTAATGGAACATTCATATTTTTGTGTCAGGTTTATGCTGCCCCGCCATTTTCTAGTCACATATATTGCTGGATTGCAGTTGGACCAATGTGCATTAAAGAAGCCTCCATAATTCCTTGATGTTATTGGAAACAACACTTTCCCCCTCGCATACCTATTGCCTATCTAATTAAGGATCACTTAGCACTAACAGGTCTACCTCAGAAGAACGTTGATTTACAAGAGTGCCTGCCAATACCAAATTCCAATGTGTTGCCTGCATCAAAGATGGATACCTAATACCTAAACAATCTGTGCTTGGATTGGAAGAGGTAACTATAACTATTGCAATAGTGAGTGAGTGATTGAGACATGGGCTACTTCTGAAATAGTCATAGAGGGCTTTGAATGTCACAGCATTAGCGCACAGAAGCCAGTTTTTGGACGCCCCATGGGAGGCCTCCTGATTGGATTCAGGATAACTTTAGGGGGGGCTATCAAACTAATACCAACTAAAAGCCCAAACATTCAAATAATCGAGTTTACACGTAGGTCGTCGTTATACCTAATTATCTTCTATAATAACGATTTTCACTCGACCCCTAATAGGAACTACATAGAGTTATTCGAGAACATTACAAAAATAACTGAACCCCTTAATAACTGTGCGAACAATAGGATCATTCTAGCTGGAGACTTTAATGCCAAACTGGCTAAAAATAAAGAAAGCGCAATCCAATCAGATAGGGCCACCAAACGTGGGAAGGAACTGGAAAACTTCATAAACACGCACACCCTACTGGACATTATGGACATATGCAAAAATAATGAAACTGCATATATTCCAACCTTCAGAGGCAGAGACTTTTCCAGCACGGTGGACTATATCTTTATGTCCGCAGAACTATTAGATAGAGTTACCCAGGCAAGAGTTTTAGAAACAGCCTTTGGAGACCACAATGCACTGGAAATCCTTCTAGGACTGGGTCCGATTCGAGTACCGCCTCGAACTTTGGGAGCTAGGGATATTGTGCCATCAACTAACAACCTAAGGCTAAAGTGGAAAGGGGTGGACAGCGGACGTATCATGAACACAATCATAAGCAACCATCAATTAATAGTTGATTCGTGTTCACTTACTGATGGGAACCACCAAAGGACAGTAAAAGACTTTGCAAATCTTTGTAATGTTATTAAGACTCTTCTGACTGTCCCCAATAGAAAATATAATGATGAGCCTAGGTGGTTCGACAGCCGCTGTTCAGCGGCAAACAAGGCTCTTCGCAGGGCCTTAAATTCCAAACCCAGGAGCCAAGCAGATGTACGGTCCGCTAGACAAACCTACAAAACAGCCATAGGGATAAGGAAGGCCACCATGGTTGAAGAACATTGGAATGAACTAACCATTTCCGCTGCTGTGGGAAATAGCGCTACCTTCTGGCCCGCTGTAAGGAAGATGCGGGACATGGGAAAACAGTTGACACCAATTAGCTGCACTATTTCAAGCCAGCAATGGGAACAACACTTCTCCAAAATATATGCCAACCCTATTGCTCCTACAGAAGACTATAGCCCTGGCAAACTGAGCCCACTAGATATAACTCAGGGGGAGGTCATCTTGGCTATTAATCAAAGCCTTGGGAATAAGGCACCCGGGCCGGATGGCTTTCCAATCGACTTAATCAAATATAAACCAGAATTTTGGGGACCCATTCTGGTCAATGTTTTCAACTGCTTGCCGTTGGGCGCCATTCCTGACACCTGGTCCACAAGTATAATAGTGCCTATTTACAAAAAAGGTGAAAGATCTGACCCCGCAAACTATAGGCCCATCTCACTCCTAGACAACACCTTGAAAATTCCGGGCCGGGTGCTGTACAATAGAGTGAACGATTGGGCCGAAGAAGCAGGGGTGCTGGACAGATGCCAAATGGGCTTTAGAAGTAAGGTCACGACAACAGAACAATGCCTGAATCTTAATCTTATAATAGGCAAGTACACCATAGCTAGGGCTTCACCTATTTATCTAGCTTTCATGGACTTGTCGTCCGCATTCGACAGAGTGAACAGGTCAAAATTGTGGGCGACCCTTCTCTCTTATGGTCTCGATGAACCTTTGGTACACTTTCTAGCCTACCTACACGCAGACACTAAAGCCCAGGTACGAATTGGCATGGAGGGTGAGATCTCAGGGGCAATCAAGGTAGAAAGAGGCGTCCGACAGGGGTGCGTCTTAGCACCCCTGTTGTTCATCATTTACATAAACGGATTGAGTGACTCCCTGAAAAAGACGACAACTGATGTCCCGAGAATCCAAGGGAGCCTGTTACCCGCACTCCTGTATGCCGATGATGCAGTGATTATGGGCTTAACACCAAACGCCCTACGTGCCCTGGTTAAGAACTTTGTAAATTTTATGGGGAACTTGGACATGAAAGTTAACTTTAAAAAATTGTTTATTATGACCTGCGGGCCAGGGGCCAAACAACTCAATTCCATCTCCATAGGACAAGAGAAGTTGAACTCTACTAAATCATTTCCTTATTTAGGCATGGTCTTTGCTGCGAACGGCCTGTGGAGTGGGCATCTCGCCCACGCCACAGGCAAGTTCTCAAAGGCCATAAATTCAATCCTTTCCCTGCCACGGCCAAAGAGGTCAGAAACAACTAAGGCAATTGTGAAAATATATAGACTGTATATGTATATGTATATGTATAGGCATTTATATAGCGCACTACATACCCGTAGGGTCCCAAGGCGCTTCGACCGCTGCGAAACCCTTCCTGGCTTCCCTGAGAGATGGTCCCTTAATGGGTATCTCCAGGGTGAGACCAGGCATCCCCGGCGGTCTGGTGGGGCCGTTAGTGAAGATGAGGCAAGCTAATGCCCAGAGTTGCCGAGTGTGATCGCTGATCAGAGTGGGCACCGAGGCGAGAGAATTATCGAGTCCGCTGACCCTGGTCCAGAAACCTGCCGCACCGGGAATCGAACCCTGGTCCCGGGCCGTCCTCTGCTCTCGGGTCTGCCGCCTCTAACCGGTGAGCCACACTACTTCACTAGACTGCAATGTGTCCCGGTAGCAACCTATGGTGCTGAGATTTGGGGGATAGTGAAAACATCTAGCCTGCAGACAGAAGAGAACCGGCTATGCAGGAAACTTCTTGGAGCCCCAATCTCTTCATCCGGGTACATTTGCCACGCTGAGCTTAACCTGCCCTATATAACTGATTTTATTGCCACGCGACCTGCATTATTTTGGCTGGCCATTTGGGCCAATGACCGTGCTACCCTAACACAGGAAATTGTGTCTGAATGTTTAGCCTGTGACAAAGGTATGAGTATTCCTTGGCTCCGAGCGACAAAGGAAAGCCTAAATAGCATTGGCAAAACCCATCTTTTTAACGATCCCTCCCAGATCAAGAGTACGGACAAAAAGGATATACACATTAAACTCTATGCCCTCTTTAGAGAAAAGAGGTTGGAGATAGAATTTCAAAAACAAACTTTTAAATTATATGTGAACAATATAAACAACGATCTATCTCCACAACAAATCCCTTTATATCTAAGACTTCCATTGACCAACTGGGAAAGATCGTTATTATATCGCTTGAGAGCTGGGATTATAAAATATTCACTTTGCTTCCCAATGGGCCACAGCACGATGAACTCTGGAAATGTGTTATGCCCCTGCCCCTGCGATGGACACAGCAGACAAAATGATTTACATTTCTTTTTTAATTGTAAATTTTATATGAAATACATCAAGTGGTTCTTAGCCCCATATTTTAACCCCTTCCATGCTGGTGACGAACCCCAGCCGTCATGCACTACAGTGCTCGTGTGCTGATGACGGCTGGGGTTCGTCATGGCCCGCCCGTGTTCTGCCGGCGGCCGCACACGGGGAAAATCGCGGCCGCACGGAAGGGGTTAAAAAACAAAGACCAGTTTCCCTGACTCAATCCTACTCCATGCTTTTAAAACTAGAAAGTGATGAATTGATTTTTCGTGTAAGTTCTTTTCTGAAAGTTATCTTCTTTACACGCAAATCGATGGAATCTCCCTGAAATGCTTATGTGCCTCACAGTTCCCTCATGCCTTTGCACTTCAGTAAATTGGACTGCACTTTAGTAATTGAATCATACTGATTGTTTACATTAACGCCCGTATAATATCTGCAGCCTTTAACTACTTGTGGAAGTTTTGTAACTATTTTAAATGTATTTTTTGTAAATGTGTTGCTTTTATGGATTTCTTGCAATCCGAATAAAGTATTTTTGAATTGAATTGAATTGAGTGATTGTGTGAATGATGATGATTTTTTTTTTCAATTTTATTTTCAATGTAGCTAAAAAAGGTCAACACAGAAATAAAATAACCAGTACAGTGCAATTGCAATATTATAAATACGTGTCTTCCTTTCTTCGGAAATCCCCCTACACAAAATCTGAAATTCATCATAAATCCATTAGACATCCTAGTTTTTTTAACCAAAGGGATAGAAATTCAAAGTACATAAGAAAACGATAATAGAACACATAACAGGAAAATATATTTATTTCTACAGAAAAAAAGCATAAGATACGTTTTCCATTGACTGCATACAGGATTCATGATGCCTGTGGAAGGAATAAAAAACATATACCATGTTTACATATCAGATTTCCAACAATAAATTGCTTAAGCCAGGTTTTCTGTCTTCTCTTCTAAGAAAGAAGAGCATAAGATAAGTTTTCCATAAAGTGCATAGAAGGTTCGGAATACATGAGGGCGGGATCGTAAAGCCTGTTACATGCATCAATATCTAATAGTAAAGTGCTTAAGATAGATTTATTATCTTTTTCTTCTAAGAATAAACCTTGCCCAGACTTAGATGGGTTATTGTGTCCCATAGAGAACTAAGTTTTCATCAAGCATTTAAATAAATACCATCCATATATAGTACCAAATTCATAATAAAGAAGAATAATTAGATGTCATGGTGAAGCAGAGGAATGGGTTTAGTTGGTTCATCCATTCGCTGAATACTTCTGTGCTCTTCTGATCACTATGCCATATTATCAGGATATCATCTATATATCTCCAGGAGATACAGACTTCTTTGGTGTACAGATTATTGGTCCAGACATGTTCTTCTTCCAACTGGCTCATGTACAGACAAGCAATACTAGGGGCAAAAGTACTGCTCAAATAATGGAGCCATGCTCATTGCTAGCCAGTGCATCAGGTATTTCACTTCTGTCTGCAGCTGGGACAGCTGTAGCTGACAATTGTCTATTTTGAATTCCAAGGACCCTGTTCTTCTCCAAATACATTTCTCTTTCTACTCTGACTCCAAAGAGGCACATGAATAAGAAATAGGATACTACATATGAAGATATTCATACTATCCTGTCTGCCGTAAGTACATGTCGGAGAAAAAGCCTATTAAGTCATGTTACTAGTCGACGGAAGTCAAAAGGGAAAATTCTGAAGACATTTAAAATGAATCTATTATGAGAAACCAAAAAATGTATCCATGAATAACCACTTCACATGGTAAAATCGAATGTGGCACATGCCAAGGATGAATTTTCCAATTTTTGGTAGGCTGGGATGGAAGAACCTAGGGAAAAAAAGGAGTGAAATACTAAAAGGTGACTGAGTCGGCAAAGGGAAACCCACCTTGTGTGTTTAGTTTGCAATACATTGAAAATTTAGTAAACTCCCCATTAAGTGAAGCAGTTGCACATTGCACAATCAGCACTATTGCAGTCATGTGACATCATGAATTGAACCATACTGTACTACGATCTTAGGTGGCATAATGCCATGGGCGGGGAGAGGGGGTGATGAATGATGGGTGGGATACATCTGGCTCACTTAACAAATGCAGTGAGTCAAGGGAGTAGAATAAAAAATACCTACCCCACTTTGAACCGTATCTTTGATAACCCTACATAAACAAAGTAAGCGAAGTAGGTGAGCAGTATGCCCCTCTCCATGAGAAGAGCCACCTTGCTTATTTATCAAAACAATCAAAATATTCATTCATGCTTTTCAAATTCACTGATAGCCACCATGATTATTCTTTGCTTTCTCTCCTCCAGTCTTACACTATAAGTTCCAATCTATTATCCATCCATTCAATATCCACCCTTTCTTCCACCCATCATTTTGTCCATTCATATCTTTGCCCACCCACACACTCTTTCACTCATATACCATTTTCCTTACTTTTAACCTTTCATTATTGCACGTTTCCCTCAAGCCATCAAGGCTTGTTTTGTGAGCTTTAGGTGAGTTGCAGATAGAAGAGGCCATAATAACTCAACAACCACTGCAGCTGGTAAAGCTGGGGGGTTCACAGTCATGAGTTGATGATGCCCTGGTACTAGCTAGTGAGTATAATTGTCATTAAGCAAACAATTGTGTGACTTACAAGTGCCCGTCCCAGCCACCACTTTTCCCCTTCCAACTGACTCACCTCCTGCAGCGGCACTAGAGCCGGCAACACTAGTGGTTTCTGTGGCCAGAATTAAACATTATACGTATTTTAGATGCCAGATACGCCATTCCTCATTTAAAAAATAAATAAATACAACTGCAATACATCACTACAATTCGGTTACCACAGCAATATCTTCTAACAAAACTACACTGCAGTATCTTCTAACAAAAATATTACTCCGGTCATTGGGCAATGTTAGAGAAGCCAGGTGTGGAACAATCCTCAATGAAAGACATATGTTGTTGGTTGGCAATGCAATTGGAGCGGGACCTCATCCTTTTATTCCAGTCGTGCTGCACTGACATTAAAACTGCTGGTATACTTCATAAATGAAAATGAATGAGACAGCACACAACATGGTGGGGAGGGTCCATGAGACCATGGCCACTCTCTGGTGAACTCAACTGTTAGAGCATAAGCAGGAAAAAGAAAGCCTTCTCAACAAATATACATGGAGAATATTATAATACTAACTTAGTCGGGCTCCAATCTTCATGGTAGAGAGTGGAGTACCAAACAATGTGTTTTTCTTAGTCTTAGTCTTACAGGACCACAAGGTATATATAGTAGAGAGGGAAAGATTACAAATAAAGCAGCAGATAACTTAATGAACTAGAGACCAGAGACCGGAAAGAGTCAACTACCGAAAAAGAAAACCATATAGTATAAGGGAAAAAAGGATAATGCAGGAATAACAGGAATGGAACAGCAATTTAGTCCATTGTGCTTTGCACGAGTGGGTTCATATCCAATCCTTGTTGCCTTGGATGGAAGATGACAGGTAATGGTGTAAAATACATGTTATTTCTCACCAGCAACACAAGCCTCCAAACAGCAACTCTCACCCTGGATGCCCACACCAACATTCTAATATTCCCCAAGATTCTGCCCTCAACAATCATAACAGAACCCAACATTAGGGAAATAATAAATAAATAGTAGGACTTACTAGGGTTAGCAAACCCTTGGGAGTTGCGCTCGTGGTTGGCGCCTCCTGAAAAGCTTCTCTCGGACCCTCGAAAATGCCCCTCTTCTTGCCCTTGGGTGCTGAGGTAAGAAATTAATCATTTAAAAAATAAACAGATTAGCGATTCAATTTATCACCACAAAATTATTATGACAGGCGAGCGTATTCACATGATTGTACTTCTCTAAAACAGGTCACTTATAGTACCAGTTTTAAGTCTATCGACTATCCTTGAGTTGCCCATAATAATCCTATAATCGTTATTCCAAATGTCCTTAATAGAATCTACATGTGGAATTAATGCATTACAGTGAAGGATCTTTGATTCTATTCTCATTTCTCAATCTCAAGTTCAACCCCCTTGATTGGCCAACTCAGTCTCCCTTTTTAGGGCTCGGGCCTACGTCACACTGCGTAGCAGTGTAGGCGGAGCCTAAGAGTCCTTTTCTGAGGGTCTCCGAAAAGCTACCTAACAAATTCCTGGCTGCTCGTGATTTTTCGACCTTCTTTTTGCCAGCTGCATGGCAATTGGGCCTCGCATGCGTGTGTTTTTAGAAGAGAGCACGCAATAGGCCATAGGCGGTAGAGTAGCTCTGCCTATGGCATATTGCGTGCGGTCACGCGCACCAGAAGGCCATATATCTTCAATTATCTCGGCATCACAGCCGAGATAATTAAAAACATATGCCTGCAGTGGCGCGCGGGCGCGAGGCCGATGTTTTTAATTTTTTTATTTTGTGCGTTCAGTGTTTTACATAGGCCACTTGTGTAAAAGCTGTAGCTATTCAGAGGTGAAGCGCGGGTACAGCTGGGGGAATCAAGAATCCCAGCATGTATTTCCGCATGCAGGGTAATTGTTCCAGCCTTGAGGTTTTTTTTTTAATTTCGTGCGTTCAGTGTTTTACATATGCCACTTGTGTAAAAGCTGTAGCTATTCAGAGGTGAAGCACAGGTACAGCGGAATCAAGAATCCTAGCATGTATTTCCGCATGCAGGGTAATTGTTTCGGCCTTTGTAATAGAGTGAGCACTCCAATGCATCAGAGAGTTTCCGAAACATGCTGTTACAGCCTACAGGGCAAGGCATTCATTAGAAGCGCGGGCACATTTATGGGTGTAGATAAAATGTTTTCATGCATTGCTTAAGCACATAAAGTATTCTCGTTAGGGCTATTATTCAACTGCATGTTACGCACTCAGGACTTTTTTTCTTTTGAAAAAAGACATCTGTAATCATCGGGAAAACATGCACGTGTAGCAGTTGGTAAGGCCAAGCTGCCTAAATCATGACCGTACATTACTAATAAAGACATGTCATCCTTTAAGAATCCCAATAAAATCCTCTCTCATCTCCTATCTTTCTCCTTCTCCTAGGCACCGGAAGCGCAGGAGTCTTTATTTCTCCTTAAGCTAGACTTTGGGTGTCTCTTTTCTCACTCTCACTCTCACGCCGTTTGTCCACTGGTACTCAGTTGCTTAAACAGATGGTCTCCACTGATAATGATTTCTTTACATCGAGAAAGGTATATGCGTTTGTATAGGAATATGTGAAGCAAACACACAAGGTATTTCCCCTTTTTTTGAAAACGATCATTAAAAACAGCAGGAAGTTGGTTTCTCTCTGCTACTTTACCTACGCTGCGCTGTACATTGTGAGCAAATGAATGTCTCATTCTGTCGGTATAGTAAATAGCTGTAATTTTTAAATAGATATGATGTAAAATAGGACAGTGATGTAATTATTAGCCTCCTTCCCCCCATTCCCCGTCACATCTTTCTTCTTAATTTAGTTGGAACCATGACCACCCCATTACTGTTCTACAGTTAGTGCAGAGTGAGTGCGAGAGTGACAGTGAGTGCAGAGTGAGTGCGAGAGTGACAGTGAGTGCAGCGTGAGTGCGAGAGTGACAGTGAGTGCAGAGTGAGTGCGAGAGTGACAGTGAAAGCAGAGTGAGTGTGAGAGTGACAGTGAGTGCAGAGTGAGTGCGAGAGTGACAGTGAGTGCAGAGTGAGTGCAAGAGTGACTGTGAGTGCAGAGTGAGTGTGAGAGTGACTGAGTGCAGAGTGAGTGCCAGAGTGACAGTGAGTGCAGAGTGAGTGCCAGAGTGACAGTGAGTGCAGAGTGACAGTGAGTGCACAGTGAGTGCAGAGTGACAGTGAGTACAGAGTGAGTGCTAGAGTGACTGTGAGTGCAGAGTGAGTGCCAGAGTGACTGTGAGTGCAGAGTGAGTGCGAAAGTGACTGTGAGTGCAGAGTGAGTGCAGAGTGAGTGCGAGAGTGACTGTGAGTGCAGAGTGAGTGCAGAGTGAGTGCACAGTGAGTGTGAGAGTGACAGTGAGTGCAGAGTGAGTGCGAGAGTGACTGTGAGTGCAGAGTGAGTACAGAGTGAGTGCCAGAGTGACTGTGAGTGCAGAGTGAGTGCAGAGTGACTGTGAGTGCAGAGTGAGTGTCAGAGTGACTGTGAGTGCAGACTGAGTGTAGAGTGAGTGCGAGAGTGACTGTGAGTGCAGAGTGAGTGCAGAGTGAGTGCGAGAGTGACTGTGAGTGCAGAGTGAGTGCGAGAGTGACTGTGAGTGCAGAGTGAGTGCGAGAGTGATTGTGAGTGCGAGAGTGACTGTGAGTGCAGAGTGAGTGCCAGAGTGACTGAGAGTGCAGAGTGACTGCAGAGTGACTGCAGAGTAATAGTGACTGCGGAGTTACAGTGACTGCAGTGTATGAGTGTGCAGGGTGAACACATGGATAAAACACATTGCCATTTACAATGCCATTACCTCTAACTCAAAAAAATCCGAGACCTATTGCATTTCTAATGCTTGTTTCCAATGCATAGATGCATACTACACATCGTTGATAACTTGGGAATGAACGAACTGCATAAACAAAGTCACGGAGAGAATATTAATTCACTGTTATCACTGATTTACTATGGTGACAGGAGGACAGTCTGCAATGGCTTCTTAATAAATCAGCCAAAATGAGTGCCAATGATTTCAATCAGGTAGCGCTCCTGAGCACCTGCCTAGCAGAACATAGAAAATGGATCACATAATAATATTTCAATGTAAACTAGCCTCTGAGTATGAGTAGCATGCTTTTTGGAGTTTTTGTTTAGCATTGTAGAATACAAGCACAAAAAATAAATAATTAATACTCACCAAGCCCTGGAGTCTTGATGCCTAGCAGGTCGAGCAGGTCCTGGTCTAATATAGCCACCCAGCGGTAAGTCAGCTGCTGGGCAGTGCATCAGACCTGGCTGGTGTGCTGCATGCACCAGTGGACCCTGCCCCAGCACATTCTATGCTCCTGCAGGGAGTATCCTTTCCCGGGGCTGCTGCCTGATACCTGCATGGAGGGGAGGTGGCACTGCGCAAACAATAATGAGTGCTGGCACCTCCTCTGCACCAAAGATTGCCCGGGGATGCAGACCTGAGCAGCAGCGCAGCCCACAACATACCCATCCTCCCTCTGGCATGGAGCTGTGTGGGTTAGAAAAAAAGGAAGGGAAAGGAAAGGAAAGAAGAAGGAAGTAAGGGGCAATAAACAAAATACAGAATGTCATGAAAAACACAGAAACATTATAGCAAAAACGTAAAAACACAAACACAAAGACACACACTAATATAAAAATACAAATCAGTGGTAGATAAGTTTTAAAGGGGGAGGACTGAACAGATTAAAGAGGAATTAAGATTTATATCAAGCATCATAACATAGAGCAGAAAAACAAGATGGCCGTGCCCACGCGGACCGCATGGTGCCGTTTGTGAGTGATTTGGAATGTGAGGACGCACATGAGAACCACATGATGCCATACATGCAATATTTGGAATGTGAGAACGCACTCCATCTTCCCATTGCAACACGAACAGGCGCACCAGCAATTTCGACTCACAAGCAGAACTCTGAGCAGCACAGTTGAGTGTTTTTTGCGACTTCACGGAGTTCTGGTAGTGCAACTCTGCGAACTCCACCCAGGCCTACATAAAAGGTCTAAGGTTCTCTTCTCCTAGATAAATTAGCTAACTTACTCGATTGACCCCAATCAAGAGTCTGTTCTTGTAGACTATGGGTAGGCAAGTAGCGACCTCCTTTTATGCAATGTATCTGATGATGTTCCTCCCTGCCATGTTGCTCTAGAATAGTTTTACTTTATTTTGTGCTTTGTTCTTGTCAAACTAAGGTAAGAAATTCTGGCATTGCTACAATTCCTAAAACTTATTTATAGTATTATATGTGGAGGGAGGCACACAACTATTCACATTGTTCAAAACCATACAGAGAGAGGGCATCTCCCTTACTGTTTTATTCCCAGGTTGGAAAGTGATAACAAAATTGTAATCAGAGAAAAATTGTGTCCAACTTAAGTGCTGAGCAGGCAAGGCCCATGCATACTTTAAGAATTGCAATGATCTGTAAGTATTGTTTCTGTGCATTGGGCCACCAACAGGTAATGACACTATTTTTCAAATGCAAATTTTGATTTAAAAAAAAAATATTTTTATTTGTATTTTATCATATAACAACAAAACAGTCATGTCATCATAAGTCCACACATCCCGCCAGTCCACCCTCCACCCCCTATCCATACCATTAAAAACAATACTTCAGTGTTTATCCCACACCACTTCACCATCACAATCTGTGACCCAATCTGCCGTGGTCCTCCAGAGTTCCCTTTCCCTTGGCCCCCCCTTGGCTGTGTATACACCTTTTTCCCTCCCGCTTGCTCACAGACCCCCGTCAAGGCCATGGTATTTCCTCCATTTACTCCAGACCCTGCCAAATGTTTTTGGGCAGCCCCGCGCCTTGTACGTTACCCTTTCAGCTGCCATATAAAGGTCTAGGCCTCTTCTCCATTCCTCCAGCCGTGGTGTCGTGGCTGCCCCCCAGTACTTTGCCACATCTCTCCTCGCTACTACCAAGGCCAGAGTCAAGAAGATCAGCAGTGGGCGGGTGAGATCAATATCATTGGTCATACCTAGTAGGACCAATTTTGGGTCCGCCGGTAGAGGAGCTTCCAGCACCTCACCCAGTTCTCTAAGAATCTCCCCCCAGTAAACCTGAATCTATGGACAAGACCAGAGTGTGTGGAAGAAGTCCCCTTGCTCTCTGCCGCATCTTAGGCAGTTCGTATCTTCTATCTTCCCCATGTTATGGAGGTGTACCCTATCGAAATAGGTCCTATGAAGGACGTTAAATTGTATCAGTCGTAACCGAGATTTAATCGCTACTTCCCTGGGATGCATGAGAACAGTGTCCCATTCTATCTCATCCAGGTCGCCCACTTCACTCTCCCATATACGTCTAAGTGCCCCTAGGTCCTCTGGCATGTTATTCATAAGGGTCCTATATGTAAGTGACACTGCTCTCTCTGGTATTTATTCCTGCAATAGACGGCCCTCCAGAGGTGCATACTCAGGGAGTGTGTCAACCGGGATGTCCTCTGCTCGCCACGCATGTCTCAGCTGAGCATATTTAAGGTATTGCGTGGGAAGCAGGCCAAATTCCGCCCTAAGGGCCGGGAACGACTTCAGTGTCCCCTTCGCAATCACATCTCCTAACGTCGAGATCCCTATATTATCCCACCCCTTGAACCCCTTCAATTTATTCAAGTCTGGTAGCCATTCGCAGTGCCACAAAGGTGTCTGTCTTGTGGGCTTTTTTTCCCAGCCGATAGTCCTATTCGCTCTATGCCACAGCACCAGTGTGAGCCTAGTGGCTGGCAGCAGTCTCCCTTTCCCTTTGCCCCGTATAGGTAGTAGTTGTAGGGGCGGGTACCTATTGCGTATCTCTCTAGTGCATATGTTGGGTGCGTAGCCGGGGCATGAAACCAGTCATTGATGGCTACTAGGTGTTCCGCCCAATAATAGGCTTCAGCGTTGGGAAGTGAGATCCCCCGCTATATTGGTGTCTTTGCAAGGTTGACACGGCTACTCTAGGGTGCTTACCGAGCCCGAGATAGGAGCGGACTTCCGAGTTTATTTCCGGAAACACCTTGCGAGGAAGAGGGTAATATTCATTTTGAAACGAATAGAGGAGCTTGGGCAGCGTCATCATTTTGAACATGGCCGAGCGACCTAGGAGTGTGAGGGGTAGGAGCCGCCATCTAGCCGCGTCATCTACGAAAGTACGTAGTATCCGTCCGACATTTTTTCCATACGAGGCGGACTTATCGAGAGTCATAAACACTCCCAGATAGGTGAAGCCCTCCGTTGTTGTCTGCAGCCTTTCCAGGAGGTTCGGACATTGCTCTAGGCCCCTGGGGTCGTAAAGTACCGACTTATGTCAGTTAATCCTATAACCCTTGCGTGCTCCATAGCGCTCCAGCTCCAAGAAAAGCACCGGTATCGCCGTTTTGGGGCGTGTTATATAGAGGAGGACGTTGTCCGCGTAAATGGATATTTTTTCTTCCGTTGCATACCCTGGGAAGCCTTTGATATCTGAATGCTGTTGGATCATCGCTGCCAACACCTCGATCGTCAACGTGAAGAGCAAGGGGGACAGTGGGCATCCCTGCCTGGTTCCCCGTCTCACTGGGAAGTCCCCCGACATAGTCCCGTTAACCTTGACTCTTGCTCTCGGATCCGTATAGAGTAGATGTATCCATTGCCGAAAATTGGGACCAAAGCCCAGACGTACCAGGACTCCCTCCAGGAAGGGCCAATGTACCGTGTCGAATGCTTTCTCAGCGTCTAGTGGGAGAAACCAATGGGGGTCTCGCCTCCTACTCACCTCCTGCTGCCATTTATGGGATCGCCTGAGGTTGAATCTTGTAGCCCTACCCAGGAGAAATCCCGTCTGGTCCGAATGAACCAGATCTGGGATCACACTCTGCAGTCTAAGCGCCAGTATCGCCGCCAGTAGTTTCACCTCTGTGTTTAGGAGGGAGATAGGACGATAGGAGGTGCAGTCCTCCGGTGGCTTACCTTCCTTAAAAATCAGGATGATTGTGGCCATACGGAGGTCCGGAGGTAGAGTTCCTTCCTGCCTCGCCTCCTCAAAGAGTCCCAGTAGATGGCGAGAAAGGAGGTCTGCCGTTTAAAAAGAAACTCTGCCGGGAACCCATTCGGGCCAGGGGCTTTCCCTGCACGTAATCTAGCCATGGCTTGTTTAACCTCTTCCAGCTTAATGGGAGCCTCCAGGTCGGTAACATCTGTGTCTGTCAGTACCGGGAGTTCAAGGTGCTCCATATATTTCAGAGCATCCTCCTGAGTGCCCAGATCTCTCGCCTCATAGAATGTCCGGTAGTGCGCGGCAAACGCCTCAGTGATCTGGGCATCTGATCCCGCCAGGTTCCTTTGGGTGTCTCGTACCTGCTCTATCCATCGAGCATCCCTCTCCCTTCTGCTCAGCCTTGCCAGTAGTTTGCCAGATTTGTCTCCTACGTCATTCAGACGGTTTAACGTCACCAATGCCTGCATTTTGGCCTCCCCTGTTACCAGGTCCCTATATTGACTTTGAGTGTCCGTTAGTTGACGGAGAGTCCTTGCGGCTTTACTGTCCTGATATTCCCTTTCTAGCCTTAGTATCTGGGTTTCCAGTGTCTCCAGCTCTTTCTGAACCTCACGTTTCACCTCCATTATCCTGTTTTGGGCCCTGTCTCAACATTTGGGACGAAATGGAATGATCCTGGGTCTGGCGATAGCCAAGCGCAATATTGCAGGTCTGTGGGGGGCAGAGATGACACCATGCCTGAGAGACAGGAACCGGGTCATGGACTGGTGCATGGTGGCTGAAAAAGTGGTTTATGAGAGCAGGGGTTGTCCTAAAAAGTAGGAGGAAATCTGGGGCTTTTAGAATTACTATAGGGAGGGCCCTTGTGCCTCCCTTACTAAGGCAAATGTGACTGTGTTTCATTCTTTAATCTGTATCGCTGATGTGTTACAGGGCCCGGAAGCAGATGATGGGAAATGTGCCTAACATGTGTTGATGCTTATATGCTATCTACCGATAAATGATTGTGTTGTAGTGTGGTGCACTAACCTATTTTCTTTTTCGATTTAATAAAAAGATCTTTAAAAAACTAAAAAGATGTACAGTGAAAGGATATGGTGATAAGAAAAGATACAAGGTGGTTTAAAATCTTCAAAAAGGAGTAGTTCAGAGGGCGGTTTTTGAAATGAATGACTATTAGGATCAGACGTTGCAAAAGATATAATAATGCTTTTGGCACATTTACATATAGTACCCTAATATTTTTTTAATGGATGCAGTTTCCAGTGTTTTGTCCAACTTCCCCTGCTTATTACCCCACTCCCAATCAGAATCCAGCAGCAAAGCCATGTCTCCTCTTGTTTCCACGGAGCATCAAGTGAATGATGTCAATATATTAGCATTGTAAAGTATCTTGTTAGAAAGACTGTACTGTGATATAATCTTCTATGATGTACCCAAAGTATTGTTGTCAAGGACTCCCGCTGGAAGTTCAGCTGGAGATGTGCTAAGTTCTATGAACAATTGTTCAAGAAATGTTTCATTTGTATCATTCATCTCCAGAGTGCAGAGCTGAGGAAGCAATGGTAGATTTGTCTTACTTTAAGAAAGAGGTTAGTCTTAAATATATTCATAGGTTTCAATATTACATTGCTGATTCTGATTTGCCAAATGCAATGCTAACCATGATCATACCATGCTAAATAGCTTGTATGCTTTCTCTATAAAAACTTTGGGCTTCCGTTTCTTGGAGGGTCTACCTGTTATTTTTGTTTTAATCTGACATGACGTCAGTGTTACGAACCTTATATTTAGACTTCTTCAGGGAATACTTTGCTATTTTCCTTGTAGAACATCAGCCATGCTGTTGGTGCTCTTCATGAGTCTGACACTTTGAATTATTGCTTATAATTTGCCAATCTAGGGATTTAATGATTTTGTATTATGTCTGTTTTACTGCATTGAGCCTTTATAGGGCCACATCCATCAAAATTCTGTAAAGCGATTCCTTATTAGCGAAAAAAAAAGGAATCGCAAATAAGGAATCGCTTATCGGGATGCATGTACAGATTCTGTCATTTCTAGCGAATCGCTACAAATCTCTAAAAAAGACCGAATACACGATTGCGATTCGCAAAAAAACAAATTAGCTAATAGCGAAATCGATAATAGCGAAATCGGAATTAGCGAAATCGGTAATAGCCATTTCGCTAAAAACGGGTCGCTCTAGAAGCAGGCTGATGACATCACAACCAGGAAGTCATCCTTATAACACACTGCTCACTCGTAGAAGCGAATAACTTATCACTAGGAGACCTAAACCTTCACTGGAATGAGGTAAGCATCCCGCTGATTCCAAGTTAAAATGATCTCCTTCCCAATAACAATCTGACCCAACACTACACTGAACAAACGCACAACAAAGGCGCAATCTTAGATGCCACCAAAGCTCAAAAAGGCTCGATCACCATTTACAGCACTCTCCATGATGACTGGTCAGATCACAATATCATTATTTTCCATATTAGTCAAAAGACCCAAAGAAGACCTCACACAAATGAACACTTTCACCAGACGAGAAACCTGAGCAAGATCCCCCTTGATGAACTAGAAGAAAGGTTAAGCACAATCCCCTCCTTTGCATGCGACAGATCCACAACAGAACTCACCTCACAGTACAATGCATCTTTGACCGCCAATTTGGACCAAATAGTTCCCTTGAAACAAAAATAAATCAAGAACATCCCATCTAGATATGGTTCAACAAGGAACTTGAAAAGAAGAAAACTAAGAGCTGCAGAAAGACTTTGGAGTAACAACCCTTCGACAACCCGCCTTGATCAACTCAAAAAGGAACGGAGCAATTATAAAAAGCATATTAAAAATGAAAAATCAACCATTTTCTGCGGTGCTCTAAACAATGCTAAAAATCGCACCAAATAACTCTTCAATATCATTAGGCAGCCAACATCCAAACCACCTCCATCTACAATTCCGACCTCCAAAGACCTATGTGACAAATTTGCCAATTTCTTTGATGAAAAAATATTTAAAGATCGAGCTCTCTCTAAAGAATCACTTCCAACCCCCCAATGATGGTCCGCGCCTTGATAGAGAAGACAGGAACCCACTCAGTCAATCCACTAACTATTGGAAAACCTTCGAACCTATCACTGAAGCTGAAATTATTGAATTAACCTCTGGATCCAAACCCTCTCCACATGTTGAAGGTCCCCTCCCTGCCCAACTGGCTAAAAAACTCAAACTCTCCCTAGCCCCACTCTGGTCAAAGACTATAAACAGCTCCCTGAAAACTGGAATCATGCCTGACTGCCTCATAATTGGACAAGTAACACACTTACTGAAAAAAGCAGGCTCTGACCCAAACGATCTCAACTTCAGGCCTGTCACTAATCTTCAATTCTTAGCAAAAATACTAGAAAAATGTGTTCTCTGTCAACTCACCCTCCACATGGACAACAACGACCTCCTCGACCCTCACCAATCAGGCTTTAGAAAAGGATGCAGGACAGAGACAGCCATCCTCAATGTCATAGATGATGTCCACAAATCACTTGACCATGACCGCAGCTGCCTACTTATACTCCTGGATCTCTCAATGGCCTTCGACACGATTGACCACAAACTACTCATCAATGCACTCCGAGAACGGGTAGGAGCAAAAGGGGTGGTCCTACAATGGTTCACCTCCTTCATGCAAAACCGCTCCCAAAGAATAAAAATCAGAAACTTCATATCTGACCTACACCCTATAAACAGAGGAGTTCCACAAGGATCAGTTCTCTCCCCCGCACTGTTCACCATTTACATGGAGCCACTCTCCACCATCCTCAAAAAAGGTAACATACCTTTCCACCTCTATGCAGATGACACCCAGATATACCTTGAATCCTCAACCACAGCAGACATACAAAGACTCAATGACACCCTAATAGAAATCCAAAAATGTCTGTCCCAAAACCATCTAAAACTCAACCAAGACAGAACGAAAATCCTCCTCAGAGCCAACAAAGAGAAGTCCCCCCAAATCATGGAATGGATAAAGTCTATTGACACTCTCAACTGCACCCTCATCCCAGAAGACTGTGAAATCGCTGGGAATCACCCTAGACCCTAACCTTGACATGGTCAAACACATCAAGAACACTGTAAGATGTGCTTTCTTCAATTTAAAACTACTGAACAAAATAAAACCCTTCATCCCTCCAGAAGACCTCAAGCAAGCCACTCAATCCCTTGTGCTATCCAGATTAGACTACAGGAACGCCACCCTCACAGGTACGGTAAAAAATCAACCCTAACTGCAGCATCTAGAATGGTGACTGAAAAAAGAAATTTGAACACAGCTCCCCCGCTTTCAAAGAGCTAAACTGGCTCCCCATAGAAATGGGCGCTAACTTCAGAACTGCTTGTCTCTCTCACAAAGCTCTGCAAAATGGCAAACCCACCTATCTAGCTGCCAAACTCAAAAAAGCAGGGCAGACAAGAAATCTCAGGAGCCCCAACACTCTTCTCCTTATCTCCCTGAAAACCCGCAAACAAAAAACCTTATCCTGCTCTTTCTCTGGAAATGCACAGAAAATCTGAAATGCCATTCCAGTACACACCAGGGCTAACACTTCCTTTAAAAAATTCAAAAGCCAACTCAAAGTGCCCTTCCTCAATAGAGCACTCACGACCTGACAAAGGTCCCATACAACCGAACCGCACCTTTCTGAAAATCAAATCACTTGGATAAGAACAAACTCTGTCAAGCCTACTCCCCTTGACCCACACCCTTGACCACCCCATTCGACTAGGACTACTACTACTCTACATTTGAATGTCATGTGACTTATGCTGTGTTTACTGTTACAATTCTATGTATTCCCAACAGTCATTTGGCAAATGTTGTAAAGCGCTCCGATATCTTCGGGTCTGGCCAGCTCTATATAAAACTCTTAAATAAATAATAAATAAGTAAAAACTGAACCTGCCCTGAGAGACTTCACCCTCACAATCCAGCTACACTACACCTAGCCAGGATGGACAACTAATGCTGCAAAGACAACTGCCACACCCAGGAAGAGGAAGATAAAGTTCTCAGAGAGGGAACTGGAACACCTGATAGAGGGGGTGAGCAGCAGCCACGACAAACTGTTTGGCAAGCTGTCCCTGAAGGTGCCAGAAGCTGAGAAGCGCAAAATATGGATGCACATTAAGGAGAAGGTAAATGCTTTGATGAGCTGAAGAAAAGGTGGTACGACCTCAGGAATCGTGCCAAGGAGCGGATAGCAGAAAGGGTGAAGGAAGCAGCTGGCACAGGAGGAGGGCCATCCAAAGTACCCGCCAACACAGAGCTGGAGGACCTCGTTAAGGGGACGATTGAGCCTGAGACAGTTGTGGCAGTCACCCAAATGGACACTTCCGGTGCAGCAACCACACAACAAGGTAAGATGCATTACTGCGCTAATACGCTGCATATTGTATACCCATGCACATCCCCCCAGGCAAATCACAGTGTGCACGAAGAAGTCCATTACAAATATACCTTCACTTACGAATAGCATCATGGGAGTTATAGTCATGTTAGTCAAGTGTGCATGGATAATCACCAATGCGCAAGAAAAGACACGAGGAGTAAATATTCGACAGTGTGTTTAAATATGTGATTTAATATGTGAGAAATAGGCTAAATGATAAACAGATAAACAGAGGAACACACTAAAATAACAATGCACTGTTTCACACACAGATCCATCTCCGTTGGACTCAGTTGACAGTGAGTGATTCATCATTTCGGAGACACCGGCAGAGATGGATCGAGAGACTCCGCTGGACCCTCAATCCACACCACCACCACCAAAGCGTAGGGCACATGTACCCGCACTGCAGGAAATGGAAACTGAGCTGATCCCAGCACCCACAACAGTCCCCAGCCAGACACGTGTTCCTTCACCAGCTCCAACACCAGCACGTGGTTGAGTCAGACAACAGCGCAGGTCCAGGAGCAGGAGTGCGGCAGAATCAGGACAGGCTCTGAATTTCTGAACTGGGGTGGAGGTACAGATTCTATGTGTTCAGCGCCTGCAGGGGAGACATATGGGCACAATCAACCTGCAGATCTCCAAGCTGGCCAAAAACATGAGCACGGTGTCAGACTATGTGCGTGCTCTAATGACAGTTGTTGCACAGGGGAATCAGGAATTAAACAAGAGCCTACAGGAGCTCACCCATGCTGTCATAGCAGGACAACGCACTAAGCGCAGGAGGCATCTGCAGAGCTTGCTTAGTCTTTCTGAGAATACTAGGGCCATCACCAAGCTCTGCAACAGCACTGCTGTCTTTTCACGCCGCTCCGTGTCACTAAAGATTGACCTAGGACATTACCGCGGGGATGTTGCTAAGGCCTTAGGCCAAGTGACCACTGATGTGGAACATCTACAGTCTGGGACAGTGAGTGCCAGCAACTTGGAAGGGGAGGAGGCATCAAGTATAAGTAGTGTGTCATTGCCGGAGACCACTAGCAGGAGGCACAGTTCCTGCAGCTCAACAGCCACAGGCACACATCAGGGTGATGTCGAGGAGCTAAGCGACAGGAGGTTGGGGGTACGTGGCAAGAGGTGCTAGACATGCTTTTCTGCCTCTTTGTCCATGGTGGTGTAACCATGTTCCACTTTAATATTGTGATTGCACTCCTGTGCTGATAACGATTAATTTCATTTCATCAACCAATGCAATCACCGTCATGTTTCCTAAACATGAATATTTACTTTGACCTGTGCTCATGTGAATAAAACATTTGCATTCAAAGATATTATGTGATGGCTCAATCTTACCAGGCTCAGAAGTGATGTTGTGTGATGTATGTCCGCCTCTTCTGACCTTCAGCTGTGTTTGGCTCTTGTGACTGTCGATGTTGTGCGGGTGGTTGGTCATCCCGATCATTGTCATTTCCATCCATCTCAATGGGTATCCCTCTTCTGGTTACAATTTTGTGCAGCATGGCACATACTGCTACAATCTTGTAGCAGGTCTCTGAGTTGTATTGCAATGCACCTCTAGTCTTATGTAGGATCCGGAAGTGACTTTTCAGGAACCCGAATGTTCTCTCGACCACATTTCTCGTGCTAATATGTGCCACGTTGTAGCACTGTTCCTGTGGTGTTGCTCGGTTAAGGTAGGGGGTCAGGATATATTCCCGCAAGGCGTATGCACTGTCACCTACAGGGTGGGAAGCAAAGGGTTAGTCGCAAGAATGCAATTACATATGGGATAATGATGTAACAAATAGGTATATGTATGCACCAAGTAGGTGTTCCTCTCCAAATTCACCGTTGAGCAGATGCCTGTGGATGCCACTGTGCCGGAATATATATGAGTCGTGTGTGCTCCCTGGAAATTGTGCCACTATGTCCGTAATTATGTGCTTGGCATTGCACACGACCTGGACGTTGATCGAGTAATAGGACTTCCTGTTATGGAAGATGTACTCGTTGGCTGAGAGGGGACAGATGGGGACATGCGTGCAGTCAATGCATTCTATGACATTGGGGAATTGGGCCACCTGGTAGAACTCCAGTTTGGTCTGGTTCAACTGCTGTGGGGTTGTGGGGAAGGTGATGTGGGTATGTATCATTGTCAGCATTGCATCAATGAATTTACGGAAGAAGCGTGAAAGTGCGCTTTGTGAGACGCCTCCGGCTACCACTACGATCCCCTGGAAACTTCCAGATGCCAGTAGGTGCAGGCTGCATAGGACCTGGACGTGCGCAGGAATGGCATTGGTCCTACAGGTCTGGTGCTGCAGTTGTGGTTCCAGGTCAGCAATTAGGTGCATTATCATGGCACGATTCAGACGGTACTTGTCATATGCTTCCTCATCATTTTGGCCCAGCAATGTAATGCACACTCTGAATACCCTCTCCTCAATCCTCCTCCTGCGCTATGCTGCTGCATTTATTCTCATCCTCCTTGCAAGCACGTAGAGGGCTGCCATTTACAAAAACTTATGGGGTCTCCAGTACCATTTTTGAAGGGTTTCAGATAGTTTACACCAGTGAATTTTTTTTTTTTGTGTTTCATCAACTTTACCCCCTTGTTAAGATTCCCCTTATTCTGCTCATGCTAAGTTGCGATTTTGATGAGATTCGGTATTTGCGATTTTTTATGCATTCCTTTGCGATTCTTTATTTGCTAATCGCTATTGGCACTCACAATTGATGTTTTCGCTATTTTTGAATCGCTAATTTGTGATTCGGTAAATTACCAGGGGCTTTTTTTGCGATTATGTTGTTTTTTAGCTATTGGGGTTCATGCATTGGAAATTGTTGTTTTACGCTCGCTAATGGCATATTTCAACGATTCACACATTTAGCGAGGAGTATTTTGCTTGATGCATGGGCCAGATAGTGATTTATGCATTTCCTCTTTGTACCGTTTTTGATCACTCTGTAATAAAAATCCTTTTTGTTTATTTTTGATCTAGAACTCAGTCTTTCATATGTCTAATATTTGTATTCTTTTTCCGTTCAACGCTGCTAATTTGCGTTTTTCCTGATGAGGGGTGTAGTCTAATCGCTAGATCAATTGGCTATTCCAAAGCTGAATTATCCTGGTAAATAGTGGGGGGATTAAATACTGAGGTTCAGATGATTATTGGGGTTCAGCTCCCACATTAGTTTAGCTCACTCACACGCTCCTTTAATCCTTGGGTTCTGTGCTCCTCTCCTGCAGGAAGAAGTATCACGCGCTTGGTACTGGTTGGCAGTGGTACATTGCTGAGAACAGTCTGTTGCCTTTATGAAGCCAATAATTTTGATGTGAGCTTGACCCTCCTTGAAAGTAATCAATACACTTCCCTGTTGGATAGATATTAACTTCTTTTTAATACAATCTTCTCCAGCGTTCTCTCCAGATATTCAATTTTTATTTGGTCATATGTCACAGCTTTAACCAGACCTGGTTGTGCAGCCAACTTGCATTCTGAGATACGTTATTTCAAATTTAACATTGAAAGTTTGGGCTTGAAAGTCTCTGCAGGCAAAGACCATTTCACTAATAAGACAAAACTGACTGAGGCAGTCATACATCCGCCGAGAGGCGTCACCAGGCGCTTTACAAACTCCTATAATAATAATATTAATAATCACAGAAGGATGATTTATCATGTTTCTTTTTTTTAATAATAACATGAGGCATTCGCACCTTTGTATTTTGAGATATCGAGAGATCACACATTTGTAAAGCAGTGTACAACATTGATTTAAAGGTAAATGCTCCCTTAAACTATGAATTTAGTTGTAAGTAAGAATGAATCATTGCTCCAGATATGAGAATGACAATTGTATATCTAGTTATTTTAAGTTTTTTACAGCATTCTTCCCTTTATTTTCCTTCCCCTCTCCTCTCCTCTCCTTTCTTCTCTTCTCTTCTCTTCTCTTCTCTTCTCTTCTCTTCTCTTCTCTTCCCTTCTCTTCTCTTCTCTTCTCTTCTCTTATCTTCTCTTCTCTTTTGAGACGAATATGAATAGATTGAATAGCTTTATTACCTGAAAGGATGTATATATTTTATGGATGTTTTAATTGTGTTGTAAATATTGATTATGTGCAAATGTGTTTGTTGCAGCCTTGAAAAAGATGTGGGTACCGCGAAACACATGTTGTCTGTTTTCAAATCGAAGAACCTTTTGTTTGAAGAGTTTTAGGAATAAAAGTATCCAAATGTATGAAATTAAATTGAAGTAAATCATCTATGTTATATGGACATTTAATACATTTTGGATAATCTGCTAACAACCTCCTTTTAAGAAGAATAATTTCACTCAAGTGTGTGCCCCATGATTGGGACGTGGGAAGGAGAGGCTGTAGCTCTCCTCATGGTAACTGTATGAACGGATACTTGTGGATAAAGCGGGTGGAGTGCTAGGGCACAGCCCTGCTTACATCAGTTTTCAAAGGCAGTCTGCTTTGTGCATTGTGCATTGACCTCGTGGACACATCAGACCATGTGTCCAATTGGTTGCACATAGCACATACATTATTGACATTAAAATCACTGGCTTGACAAATCTTTATAGCTGAGCTGTCAAGAGTAGGGTGTTTTCTCAAATATGGGATGGTTGTCTGTGAAACAAGGGGACATTTGTAACCTCTCCCTTTTCGTGGACTTCTACACTAAATGTGAAGATGCTGATATGAGATGCTACTGCTTTGGGACAGGGTGCATGTTCATGCAGTATTTAATTACTCCCTTCTGCCCAAGAATCTATGCACTGCAATAGTAACTTGGAATAAATTGTGGCTTCTACATCCAACAGAGGGATCAGTCTGCAGGAGTACATTTATAGGTCCTGATTTATGCAGTGGGCGCATTAAGTAACCTCGCCATGAGCCAGGTTTTGCACTAGGTTCTACCACATAGTGGAAGAGCTGAAAAGGGTATTGCCTCCACCCAGGGCTGAGCTTTAGGACTGCAATAGAGAGACCCTCAACTTTAGGACTGCAATAGAGAGACACTGCAGCTAGTCTTGTTTTTAGGATAAATAATATGTTCAATGCCCTTACTGTAATTAAAATTGACAGATTAGGATTGACAGATGAATGGCAAAAGTTACATCGCCATCCACAGTTACCTTATACACATCTAAGAATTTAGTGGCATGGCTCTCTATGGGCATGCATTGTCTTTGTCCTACCAAATGCCAACGTCTAGCCACACATTTTCTGAGAATAACATCAATTATCTCTTTCGATGCCCTTTATTTATGATGCACCTCTTCATTTTTTAGCAAGAATTTGTTTCCTTCACTGACTTTTACATCTCTCTCAGGCCAATGGAGAAGTTAACTTGGAGTCATATCTCAACAGGGGATTACAAGCAGCCTCACAAGTCTCATTCCACTTATTTTTTAAATAAATATCGAATATTCCCCTTAATGTGTAATCTATCATTCAGATTTCGAATGCTAGACTGCATGCATTGAACATTGCTAAATGTCTGATTTAAAAAAGAAAAAAGACAGGGTAGTCTGTGATACTTCTTACAACTTATGCTAAGCCCTTTTCAATAGTTCGGTGAAATAATATTAAACAGGGGCTCAGAGAAGTACTTAAACGAGGCTAAACAGCATCTTAGTGAAATCCCCGCTTGCTGTTATCCAGAGATTTGGAATCAGGCCACCAGTCTGGTTAATGATGTATAAGCTTCGCCTCGAGGACTCCTCACATACGAAACGAAAACAGAAAAGCAAATTGCACTGAAGATACAAACTCATTATTGACTTTTAGCATCGCAAATATAGCAGCCGCACAATGCAGATGTTTTTGCTTAGCACATTTGCAGTGAGTGCAATTATTAAAATCATTTCAAAATAGTGTGCTCAGACTGATGCTTCGGACTCATGCTGTGCTCATTTTTCACTCTGATTCTTAAAACTAATTAAAAAATAGAAGCAACACCTCTTGTGTGATGCATTTACATGGTGACATTTTGTTGCTGAGTTCCATAGAGCAATTGCGAAGGGTTTGCTCTTCATCCTGACTCGATTAGGGAAATATGCAGTTTAAACTGCTTTCCATTCTTCTTCTTTCGCATCCACGAGTCCCACACCATGTCTAGACTCCCCCTTGAAGGAAGTGCCCGGAGCGAGTGCGCTGTCGTTGTTGTGCTCAACATTGTAAATAAGGGGTGTGCGTCTGATGACCCTAACCCCACAGGGATGTTTTTACCTGCATAACCTCAGTTGGGTACCTGACATTTTTGCTAGAGAAAATTCAGTCTATGAATTCTGCCGAGTGCTTCATGAAAGTTCCATGAAAAACAAGCATTGATAAAGCCATTAAGGCTGGCGCTAGCTGCATGCTTTATGGAAATTATTTTATTTGTTGTCATTGTTTTTGTACAACTTTATCATTTCGCAAGCTGGCAAGCCTTCATAAATCTGAAAAAAAATTGGCTAAAGGAAAAAAAATATTTTTGGGTCCCAAAAAAGCATACATTACCATTGTACCCCCTGGCACTGAAGGGAATTACTTTGTGTGTGGATGTGCCCCTTGTGAAAGGAAGGCATATTGTAACTCATAATGAATTCGCCTAGTGGCTGAATTTACCCTTGCTGCATGCTTGAGAGGGTTAAAGAAAAATGTGAATGACACAACCACAGATGAATGGATGAAGTGCAGCCAAAAACATCTTTTAGTAACTATTTCCTACACATAATTTTAGTAAAATTAAACGGTCTTGGCTAACACAGACCTAAAAAAGCCAAAAAGGGAAACCAGAGTTATTTATTTTTTAAGTTTATAATATAAAAATAGCTCTAAAAAGTATTAGGAGCCAACAACAGTAATTTGGTTGCGCTTGACCGGTACCTAGGTGCAAGTTAAGGCCAACAGTGATGGACCATGGGTCAGTTACAGAAACCAGGTTCTCCCAAGTTGGAAGTTTTACCTTCAGACCTATGCTCTGAAATGGAAGTCAAAAATCCTCAGATGTGCAAGCCACATAGCCAAAGAGGGCACTGTGCTGTCAGATAGCTGCTGGATAAGTTCTCAGTGAACCCATTGAGTTTTTGCACCCAAGGAAAGTCCCTCACCGGCCAGATACTTGTTGTGCCTTCATCCAGTAAAGATTTCTATCTGTCCCCTTCTTTGCACTGGGAACAATAGATAGAGCAGGTCTAGTCTTCTAGGCACTCCTCAAGTAACAGACAGCAGGTCTAGTCCTTTTCTGTTTCTTTCGCAGGTCTAGCAACAGTTCTGAGGAGGATTCTGGTGATACCACATTTATGTCTGGCACCAGCCTGCAGGTGAGGGAAAGTCCTGCCACTCACTAACCAATGGAGTATAAGTTCCAGGAATAACCCCACCCACGTTTGCAACATGCCCTGTATGCCCTACTGTAAGCAATCCTACAGTGCCCCTCTCCACCTAAAACGATGGCAGAACATTTCTTTCTCTGTGAAGAGCTCCTGTGCCCAGCCCAGAAGTGTGGTCATGGAAATGAGCAACCCCTCCTCTGTGGTCCCTCTAAACCAGTTCTGGGGAAGTTTCTCGCCTACTGTGAGGGGTCCCTACTTGACTGTAAGAACAAAGGAGGCCCCTAAACTGGTGTCAACTAATATTTGTCTGTGACAGGGTAGGCCTCTATGAAGTTAACATAGTTCCTGGGCACAGCCCAGAAGGTCATCATACCAGAGGAATGGACACATCTCCCCGCAGTGAAGCATTTTTCCTGCTCTGGAGGTAGTTATCACAATATTTATTAACTAGCATTTGCAATGCAATAGGTCTCGCATTTACGCAAGTTTAAGTTATTGGCATTGTAAATGATAAAGGCCTTTTATTTATGTTTTAAAAACTAAAACATAAATAAAAGGCATTGCCATTTACAATGCCAGTAGCTCAATCACGCGTACATGCGAGACCTATTGCATTGCAAATGCTTGTTTCTAAAGGACACACATGCAGTGGAAATCCATATGGTGATCTCCCAATGTGCAGAGTCCAAAGAAATACATACTGGGAACAGCCAAAAATGTGCAATTTCCTATAAAATGTAAATTTCAAGTGCCGTATTTAGTTAGGTTGATATATAAAAAATAAAGACACAATTATGAGTATTTTTATAAAACACAGTCCAAACCAAAAGATCAAAAGAATAAGTCAAAGCTTGCTAGGAGTCAGGAATATTCCTTGCAATTTACGTGATGTTTGCAGCAGATGCCTAACCAACTGATCTCTTTTACTGTGCTTGGTGCTTGTGTTAAAAAAAAATGTGCAATACCCAATTCAATATGATACAGATCTAGCAGGGTTTTTACCCTCAGTTCGCAGTACATTACATTGCTGCAATAAGTGTATTAACCACCGCAGCTACTAAACCAGTTGTCTAACCTAAAATTTGTAGATTACGAACTTAAGCACTGATCAGATTTTCACACTGATAAACACTTCATTTAAAACGCCATTCATCGATTTAGACTGTTTAGCACTTACTTTACCACAATATATAATCCATTATTACAATGCAGCTCCAGTTCTAGCTCAGAAGGACAATGTGCACAGTCGTAAAAAGGATGGGATGCTACACGTCACGCATATACATGAAAACACAGTCATCATTTGCAAGAACCAGAAGGATGGAAAATCCATGCCTACGGAGAACACCAGAGAATGTGATCCTCTCATGAAGCCCATTTAAGTGACACAGCAGTAATTGTTAAGAGCCAGTCAGGCATCATCAAACAAATGGACATTCTCGGATTCTTATTGTTGGTGTCTTTCAATGGCGCAGTATCAAGTACCGAGAGCTGGATGTATTTTTATTTTCAGTGTTTGGCACTTTACCACAAGAAGCTGAAGGTCGTGGAACCTAGACTAGTAGGTTTGTGAATATCCCTTTCCATTGGCGCGCACTGCACTTTGGGTGCAAGGAGCTAGACTAGGACCTCTGTCTTCAGTTGTGAGTGAGGAGCTAGCTGACTGAGTGCGATGGCCGAGCTCTAGAAACATGGGCTAAAATATAAATAAATAAATATAAATATTCCAGTTTAGGGCGTGCAGCGCCTTCCGTGTCTCCGTGCAAAGAATGAGGAGCTTTGAGTGCAATTCCCAAGTTCTGGAAGTACGGACTGGCCTGCAAATGGCTCCGCTTAAAGAGCACACTGTTTACATTGAACAAGGCCCTCTGAGTGCGCCGCTATGGGAGGATGGGCAAGTCTGCAGGCTACAGGGTCAACTGCGGTGCATTGTTTACACAGCAGAGCTCGCGCTGAGATGATTGTCCTCAAAGACTCCCTGCCTTGTAGGACAGTCAAAACACAGCTTTTAACCCCTTCACTGCGGCGTCTATTCCGCCGCAGTGCTCAGGGGGTGGGGCGGCCGCACGGCGGCCGCATGCTGGTGACGGAACCGCTCCGTCACCAGCGTCGGTGGCGCTGTGCTTATGATGGAGCGGTTCCGTCATGGCCCGCCCCGCTCAATGGAACGCTCAGCGCAGGCGCGGAATTCGCGCCGCGCAGGCGCTCCGAGTGGGCCATGACGGACCCGCTCCGTCATTAGCACAGCACCACCGCAGCTGATGACGGAGCGGTTCCGTCATCAGCAGGCAAGGGGTTAAACAAGCACTGTGAGCTGTGATTTTCAGCAAGGGGCGAGGCAGGGACACGGGTCTCTGCCTGCAGCTGTTCAGCCTTACAGCTAGGGCATGAGAGCCTACCTGCACAGCCCTCCGTTCCTGTCCACGTTGCTCCACTGTGTTGCTGGCGCCCGTGATTGATTGAAATTGAGGAGCAGGGTAAATAAATACAAGAATGAAAGCAGAACCAGCACGGCGCTCATGAAAGGGAGCCGCACTGATAAAAATGCCTCATAAAGCAGCACAACCCCTCTCTGTGACCGAGAGGGAGTGAAAGCAGAGACGGTGGGATGGAGGAGCATAGGAATCACACTGCAAAAACTAGCCAGCTGCTCAAAAGTCTCCAATTACAAAGGCAGGCCACAGTGTGAAAAGCAGATGGCACACTGCACTTCAATTAAAAGAAGTGCAAGCAGAGCGAACTAACACTGTAGTTAGGCACCGCTGTATTGGGACTACAAGGAAGTTAACAAAGGACCAACAGCCAACAGAAAGGGAGATAACAACAACACTACCATAAGTAAGCCAATAGGAAGCGGTAAAACAGATTACATGTAGTTTAAGCCAACATTCAGATTACTTTAGGTCTCGGTGAGACAGTGCATGCAGGGCCTGCACTGCCAAGGATCGACCTAAAAATCAATGTCACCAGTAAATTTGCCTCTTAATAAACGTTTCATAAAGTCCAAGAATTACATTTGTAGATGTTTCCTAGCCAGGGACACCGTTCTTAAATTTGATATGGCATACCAGTCCTGTCCTATAAAGCAGCTAGCCTTGCTACAATGCAAAAAACGTTTTGGGGATCTTTCACTGCAAGGACATGTAGAACATTAAAGTTGTACATGTCCTACTTTAAATACCATTAACTCTGCCTTATGGACAATAAGACCTACTTAGGAGTGACTTATTATTGTTATACTTATTTAAAAGGAAAGTTTTGACATTCCAAAAGAGGCTATTTTGGCAGTTCGAATTTTCTGTTAAAAACTGCATAAAGCTTCTATAAATGGTAGGCCTGCAGTCAGGTTTACACTGCCACAGCAGTGGGTAGCAGAATGAGTGCTGCAGCCCACTAGTGACATTTAACTTTCAGCCCCAAACACTAAGCAATTATAGGTAAGTTAAATATATGAATTAGGGGTATGAAAATATCATCATGTTGAAAGGGAAACACAGGCACTTTACCACTCGTTAGTAGGGGTACATTGCAGAGAGTTCTACAAGTAGCAGAAACAGTCAATGCAAATATCTGGGGGTGCATCAGATTAATGATGATAATTTCCAACATGGGGTAATAATTGTATAACAATTTAAAAAATGTAGAATCATATATTTAAAAAAAAAATAATACCCATCCGCTTTAGGTGCCCATGACATGAGAAATGAGAGACAGTCTCTGCACTGATGCAAGAATTAGACAGCAATGACAAGTTTCAACAGAAACTTTTAAATTGCTTACAACATACTTAATTGACACCCACCAGACTACATAGAATATATTCTAACAGAGAGGCGTATTCATACAAATGACCTGGACATGTAGAAAAGTATCCGAATATTGGAGAGAGGTGGTGCCAAAATGTTGACATGTGACAGGCAGAGGTTTAGAGATCACAATCAGATACTGGCTGTTAGGTTTTATACCTAAACCTAACACAAATTTGGCAGCACCAGTCCTGCTAATGACTAATTGCCTTACAGCTATACATTGCCTTTCAGCCAGAAGATCCACTAAGACTGCTTGGGAAAAATGATTGAGTGAACACTGACTGAAGAATCATGTATGAGAGGTCAAGATGGATGAGGGGCAGCAGAAGATTTAACAAAGTGAGCGATAATATTGTAGAATAAGACAAATCCTGGTAAACAACACTTCATAAGCATGAGGGACAAATGGGAGCAGCAGTAGTGAACTTATTTTATAGATGATGGAGAGAGAAAGCTAAAGAAGCAAGTAGGGTAAATATGAGGAATGAGGGACAGGAGGTGTGCGTCTGTTAGGCAGGAACCAAAATAAATTGTGGTGCATTTAATTACTGAAGTGAAAGTGAGAAATACAAGAAGCGTGATCAACATGTGCACCAGACAATAGATGAAATGTAATGACCCATGTTTATACGGTTGTAGATATTAGGATTAAGTTTACATTATGTTTAACTCATGGCAAAACTCATAAAAAAATAATATACTTTCCACATGAATGAACATTTTATTTACAGACATAAACTATGTTTTCGTACAGAGTAAAAATCAATATATTTAAAGTGCTATACTTTTTTCTCAGGTACAAAAACACTCTATAATATAAATTGCAGTACACATGCAACAAAACATTGAAAGAAAAGTTGCTCCTTGTATTTCACCAAACATTCACCTGTTCATTGAGCTCCAACTGAAATTCTGAAACTTTCCAATGTACAATACCACATGTATGCACACGACACGCCTGGGGATGACTACGGAAAACCACACCTCAGTGTAGCCACATGTGACCTGCAGCCCCACCCTCTCTCTATAATGGCGGAAAGTACCTGGCTCGGTGTCTGATGCTGTAGCTGGAAAGCGGCGAAAGGCATCCCTCTTTTGAAAAAGAAAGACCTGGCTGCGAGCTGCGAGCTGCAGGGGCCGTAAGACAGGAAGACTTCCCTGCTCAAGTCGGCTTTGTTTTTGGCTCAACGATCATTGGAGGTGAGCGCGAGGTATCCGCCTGGTGTGTGAGTCGGCTGTCAGGCTTCAGCGCGTTTAGCGAGAGCGAGTGCAGCTGAGGCGCCCCCTGTGAGAGCAGCGCAGTCTGTCCTGTGTTCTGTCCTGCGTCAACTGAGGTGGATCTGGGCTGATTTTCCCTGCAGTGCTGGCCTTCGGATGTCCACACAAAGGCGGAATAGATAGTAAAGCAGAGGAGACACCTCCTGGAAGAGAAACCTCGATGGGAAAAGAGAAATAACACAGAAAGGCACAGATTAACAGATACCAGTCAAATTTAGAAAGCCGCTGAATTAAAGTTGGCATAAAGGAGGTAAAGGAGGCAATGAAGACAACAAGGATACAGAGTCACAGAGTAACAGAGACTGAAAAAGCAGAAAATAAGAGGAAAAAGGAAGGGGAAAATGGGTAAACCCCAGAAGAATTTGAATGCTGTCAATAAAGCAGATTCTGTGGCTCGCCTCAAGGCAAAAACCCGCCTATCTCAAGCGAACAAAGCAGCATGCCGGGCCAACATCAAGGAACCTAATCTTGGCTCCCCAAGTCTCGGCACCACCCTCGAAAGCTCAGAGGAGGAGTGACCCCCTGCTTCCGTCTCCCCACAGTATAAGGAACATGAGAAACATGAGGGTCAGGCAGATCTAGCGATTGAGCAGGCGGATATCACACCAGAACCAGTAGAAGTTACTGTCTTATCGCCTACATCCCAACAGGGTAACCTGGAAGCGGATGGCCTAAAGAAAGGCTTAAGGGCAGTGAAGGAATTTCCATTATTCGTAAAGAAAAACATCTTATAACCTTCCACTCTAAACCCAAGTTCAACTATAAGACCACCTAAAACGGTATCAGCAGGGCTAGGTTCAGTCTCTACAACACATTTATCAGACCTGATACTAGACCTGGCTCCCAAAGAATCGGGAAATTCTATATCTATGTTTGACCCCATAGCTGTTTATCGGGAGCCCTGATGCTGCAGCAAGGTTTGACTCAAGCACAAGCTCAAGACTCGGCAACACACGTAATATTGCACACATTTTTGAGGAGAGGGGGTAAGAACATGAACAAGGCTAATCCATCTCATACTCTTGATCCTTCGGTCGAAGATAGTAGGACAGTGATTGATACCCCCTTGTGCTCGAGCTCGACAACACCGCAAATGGAGTCTCATCTGCAAACTTAGTCTTTATTTCAACTAGGATCGCAAGCGAAAGGACTCTTAGAGGCCATATCAGCTCAGGTAGATTCCAAGGCTGGGAGTACGAGTCACAGTATTGATGATCTGCAAAATAAGTCCAGTCAAATTACGGATACTACGGGTGTGTACCAGTTACATATTATGGATATGCTTAACCTGATATTGGAAGAGATCCACAAAATGAAAAACAACACTGCAACAAGAACTTGATTCTCTGCACCTAAGATTGGGGAAAATAGAAGAAACAATGACATGTTTCCCCATCAGACTTCAGAAGGCAGAAGCAAGAATGTCGGCCTTGGAGGACCAAATGAACGTGGTTATGGTAGAGGCAAAGGAGGAAGCAAAGAGCAAAAGCTACCTGGAGAATAAATTGGAGGAGCTTGAAAACCACACTCGGAGGACCAACCACCGGATCGTGGGAGTCCCAGAGGGTATCGAAGGCTCCCAAATCCTCCAATGGATCAACTCATTTGTTAAAAAGAATGTTCTTCTGGAATTTGAGGGCGACCTAACCAATATGAGAGCCCACCGAGTCCCGGCACAACCCTTTCCCAAATCCACGTTACCAAGAACCATTTTGCTGAATTTCTGAGATTTCCGTATAAAAGAAAGGATCTTGACAAAAGCGATTCAGACAGTTTGTTGTAAATGAGACCACCAAGTGCCGTATATTTTCTGACATGACTGCCGCTGCCACTCGAAGAAGGAAATAGTTTGTTAAGATCCTTCATTTGTTTAAGGCCCATGGGCCGCAGGCTTCTATTGGACAACAGTCAAAGTTGAAAGTAGTTGAAAGGGGGAGGTTTTTTATGTTTTCCAACTTAGAAGAAGCCCAGGCACTGTTAAAAGAAATCTCGTCAGGATCAGGTGTTTAAATATGGTTATGTATAGTACACAATGTGTTTTTTTAGCCAGTTAATTTCGGTTTGTTTTGAAAAGCATTGTGGGGGAGGTCGAGGGGTCAGCGGGGTCACTCAGGGTGTAATTCCATGACACCCAGGCGGGTAGATGGGAGGGGCAAAATGTGGTTAGCGTGGTCAGCAGGGGTTTATTCCACATTCTGGGTTTTTTTTTCCTTTCGGTGGGCTGGGAGGGAAGGGTGGACTGGGTTAGCAGCAGTAAAAAGAGTAAGAGCAAAAGGTACAGATATTACTCAATTAGAAGTTCAAGGTTATTTTGCGATTGGAAACCTTGATGGAAACTAAAAAATGTAAGATCCTATCATTCAACACTAATGGAATTTTAAATAAACAAAAATACGGCGCCCTTAAAATATGGTTGATATATTTTAATCCCCAAGTGGTGTTTTTGCAGGAGACACATTTAAAATTAAATTGTAAAAAATTATTTCTACACAGGTTTTTTTCTAATGTATTTTTTGCATTGGCGGGGTTGGCCCTGAGAGAAGTTGCCATTTATTTTTCCAGAAAATTATCTTGGGAATTTCTACAAGTTCAGAGAGATCCACAGGGGAGATGGCTATGGGTAGTGGCTAGGTTACAGGAGGAAATTAATAATTTTGTAAATTACTATGGTCCGTTATCGGACGATACTTCCAGTCTGGTCAAAAATAATGAGCTTTTGAGGGGGGCCCTGGGGCAGCTTATTGTAGGAGGGGATTTTTATTTCATACAGGATTTGAAAAAATACACTTCAAATAAAAATAAGAAACAACTGAAGCCAAACACTAAAGGAATTATGGAAGCCCTCAAACTAGAATACCAATTAGTAGATCCCTGGCGAAATAGCAATCCAGGTAAACCAAATTTTACTTGCTATTTGCATCGTTATCGAACTGCATCTCAAATTGATTTTTTTCTCATATCAAGATCTTTCCAGGTCTCTAAGATAGATGGTGGGTGTAATCCCTTCTCAGACCATGCAAAAGTTGAGCTTGAAATTGTATTTGATGGTGAAAACAGAGAGCGGTCCAGGTGGCAGCTGGACCGCACTCTGCTTCAAGATCAGGATTGGGAGTTGGGTTTTAGAGAATGGATCTCTGAATATTTCAAGATCAACGAAAATACTGAGGAGCCTTTCTCTGTGTGATTTGGGTTCAAAGCGGCAGCTCGTGGCCAGATCATCGCCTATATAGCTGCACAGGCAAATGCTAGGAGGCTTAAAGTAGCCAAGCTACAAACTGAAGTTGAAAAAAAAATGCCCTTCAGCTCCAGCAGTATCCTAATCAACTTGAGCAGGCGAGAGCAGCTCTGAGAGACTATTTTGTATTGGAAGAAATTTGCAGTTCTAAAATTTACCAGCAAAAGGTGTATGAAGATAGCCAGCTAGTATGGAAACTATTGGCAAACACAACAAAAAAAAAGACAAGAGTCAGCAATAATAGTGAAGATACGGGACCCCCAGACCGGCCAGGAAGAGGTCAATGGCGATAAGATTTCACAGATTTTTTTAAGAACATTTCCTCCGTATTTATTCCACTGAGTATTCAGTGGGGGAAGAACTGACCCAGGATTATTTTTCTAATATAGATATCCCTAAACTTTCAGATAACTGGATCAGTCAATTAGGATCTGATATAAATTCCGCAGAAATATTGACTTCTATTAAAGCAACAGCTGGGGCAAAAGCATGTGGTAAGGATGGTTTCCCTATCAAATTTGATAAAACCTTTTCTAATGAATTACTGACACCTTTAAAAAAAAATATTTAATTATATTAAGCAAGGAGGTTTGACTCCTGCAACTTTTAAAGAAGTGATAATTGTGTCATTTGTCAAAAAAGATAAAAATCCTGAGGATGCAAATTCATATAGTCCCATTAGTCTTTTTAATTCACACTATAAGATTTTAATGAAAGTATGGGCCAAACGTTTTTTATTTGCTTCCCAGGAGGTAATTCATAGTGATCAGACAGGTTTTATAGCGGGAAGATCTATGGCAGCTAATACTGAGGGGCATATTATCAAGGACCGGTGTTAAAATTATCGCCGTTTTATCGGCAGGAAACTGCCGATAAAATGGGGATAATGGGCTGGATAATAAACCCTTGTTAATTCCCATAGAAGCCCATGTTAACACCAGAACATGGGCTTCTATGGGAATTAACAAGGGTGTATTATCAAGCCCATTATCACAGTTTTATCAGCAGTTTCCTGCTGATAAAACAGTGATCATTTTAACACTGGTCCTTGATAATATGCCCCTGAGTTTTTAATACGGGACTTGGACTATTTTAACACCAATATAACCCCGGTATGAATTTTAATGGTTGATGCTGAAAAAGCATTTGATCTGGTTAATTGGACAACCCTGTTTTTTCCCTCGGTCAATTAGTTTTCCCAACTCTGGTTACTGATATGCTACGCACTATTTATCAGGGGGCTTCGGCCCAGGAATTTTTCAACACAAAATGAGCAGAGCGATAAAAATAAACTGGGGGACCAAACACGGTTGTCCACTTTCGCCGCTGCTTTTTACCTTTTTATAGAACCATTAGTAATCAAAATCAGAAATAATGCTGCTAGCCAATCCCCTCTTCCCCGAATGGCTAAGCTGAAAATTTTCTCGGACGACATTATTTTATATTTGATGCCCAATAAAGTGTATTGAGGGAATTCAGAGATTTTGAAAAAATTGGGGGCTACAAAATAAATCCTAATAAAACGGAGGTCCTTACCCTCAATACTGAGCTAAATCTATTTCCATCTTGTTTGAGGGCTCAAGCCGCTAATCAAGACCAAGTTAGATTTCTTGGGATATTTGTAACTAGTCAGTACCATCAGCTATATCATCTGAATTATATGAGAGTGGAAAATAAAATCAAGAGACTTTTAGATCAGTAGCTTTTACTCCCTCTTTCACTAGTGGGCAGGGTTTCACTAATCAAAATGTCGATATTACCGCTGCTTATATTTCTATTAAGCAATGTCCCAATAAAAATTATTTTGTCCTTTTTTAAAGAAATGGAAACGATGCTTAGAGGTTTTGTCTGGGGGAAAAAAGTATCTAGGGTCAAGCTGTCAGTTGTTCAATTATCCATTGCCCAGGGGGGCCTTCCTTCACCTCATTTAAAAATGTATTATGAGGCTGCCTTTTTAGATATAGTGGCGGGATTGATAGGATCCAAATGTATTGAAGATAGCTTCTTTATTGATAAAATGTTACAAGAAATTGGTTCTCAAACTCAAGTGTTTTTAAAAACCTCCAAACTGCCAAAAACAACCAGATACAAAACCTTAAGGGAATAGACTTCAGTCCTTTATTAAAAAGATTGGCTCCTCAGGCGTGCAATATCTGAGTTTGAGGGAGTGTACCAGCCTAGGCCTGTAATTGAAGATAAGCCATCTAACAAACTGGGAAAATTTTGGGCTACGGGAGTTAAGACATTTTGTTATTCAAAATAGGGTGGTTGCTTGGCAAGAGTTGATGGCAAGGGCTAATAACCCTAAGAGAACCCTCTTTTTTGAATATTTGCAAGTTGTTTACTTTAAAAAAATGTTAATGGCCTTTTGAGTCTCCAAACGAATAGGTGGTAGCCCTTTATGGGCCCAAAACTAATGGCATAGGAAAATGGAATGGGTTTCTACACTGCCAGGGACAAACATCATTGATAGAAAGTCATCTGGGTAAAATAGGCCATGAGACACAATGCGTTTTTTCATGTAAGTCTGGGAGTCCCTATGCCACCTAGGAAGCAAATCCCTGCGCGCGGCCAATTTCAAAAGGATTGCATTTTTACCACGCTGGCTCGCCTATTTGACTCCGGAGGCCTTGGGGAAAAGATATCCGGAAGTTAAAAACAAGTGTTTTAGATGCCAAGCCAATTGTCAGGGCTGGTGGCACCACAATATTTTTAACCTGTTCACGGTTAGAGCCCTTTTGGGAGGCCATTTTCACAGATATAGAGCTGGCAATCGGGAAGAGAATTTAGCCGGAGGCTGAGTTGGGCCTGAGTTGGCCCTATTTGGCATATGCAAAGATAGAATGATGTTAACTTAGGCTGAGGAAATGTTTTTGTTTATCTCTTGTATGGTAGCCAGCTCCTTAATCCTTCAGAACTGGAAATCCAGTGATGTTCCCTCCCAATTGAAGTGGTTCAAAAAATTAAAAGGACTCGCAATTTCGAAAAAGCATATGCAAGTCGGGTGGGAGCCATCATGAAATTCGAAAAAAATTGGAAGTATTTTAGAAATCTAGAAGAGCTAAAGGAGGGTGATTAACACTTGATATTGATATTGATACTGATGTTGAAAATGTAGCAGACTTTGCAATTAAGAGCACTAGAACTTTTTCCCTTGGTGGTTGCACTTTAGAAGCATTAGCACTTTTGTAGTCGTTGCACTTTGTAGTATTTGCACTTTTCTGCTGCTGCACTTTATCACAGGTTTTTGCACATTGTCTCTGTTTAAATTATTGATGATGACATTGGCTGCTACAGTTTTATCTTTTTTAATCTTGTCATGGAAGAAAGAAGCTATTTCGGGCCATATGTAGGTAAATGGCATTTACCAATTCGTAAATACCGAATTTTACCGATTCGGTATTTACAAATATTTACAAATCGGTAAATGCTATGTAGGTATTTTTACCGAAATACTTACCGAATCAGTAACATTCGGTAATTACCGAATCGGTATTTACCGATTCGGTAATTGCCATTGATCCCGGATTCAGGCTTGTGTGCCATGTGACACACATACAGGCCCTAGGGGCATGTATGTGTGTCACATGGCACACAAGCCTGAATCCGGTGTGCAACAGGGTGTCAAAGTGACACCCTGTCCCCCTTGTAAAATCGGTAATTTTACCGAATCGGTATTTCAGGCTTCAGGCTTGTGTGCCATGTGACACACATACAGGCCCATAGGAACCAATGGCAATACCGATTCGGTAAAACTACCGATTTTACAAGGGAGACAGGGTGTCACTTTGACACCCTGTTGCACCCCGGATTCAGGCTTGTGTGCCATGTGACACACATACATGCCCTAAGGGCATGTATGTGTGTCACATGGCGCAGGTGTACATGCACAGATGTGCATGTACACAGGAATTTGTTATTTACCATCAAATAGAATCTGATGGTAAATAACGAATTATTTAGGGCCTGTGGCACTGTTTTCAGTGCCACCTACATCCCATATAACCGAATCTGTAAATTTACCGAACCGGTAATTTACAGAATCGGTAAAATTACCGATTCGGTAAATTTACAGAGTCGGAAATATTTTGGCCCCCTACATCTGATACTCCAAATACCAGTTGGTAACTGCCGAAATCGACTGTTACCGACCGGTATTTGGCCTCCTACATATGGCCCTTCATGTTTTAAAAAGATTAAATAATCGTGTTTTTGATTTTGATCGCGAAATGTATATCATGTACCTAACGCTCTGCTCAATAAAAATTTTAATTAAAAAAAATGTATGCACACGACACCCAACTATGCCCTAAAATCTCCTCCCCTGAGGATATCCGCCTACTCAAGACACCTCTGCAAAAAAAAACTGGCTAACCCCAAACCACCTTAAACCTAACGCACTCAAAACCGAATTCCTCTCAATCGCCTAAAAAAAAAGAACCATTAACATCGAAGATTGGATGAAACACTTAAAAGTCTTCAACTGCCTTTCACACAATATAGATTCCAGGAGATCACTAGGAATTACACTTGACAAGAATCTCAACATGCAAGTACACACCAGCTCCACCACCAGAGGAGAAAACTTTCAAATGAGCATTCTGAGAAAAATAAACCCTTCCTCCCCTTCGACGACCTTAAATCAGCGGTGCTAGCGCTAGTTATTCCCAGATTAGACTATGGGCGTACTACCCTATGTGGTCTGCTGAGATCCAAATTGGTTCCACTATGGGCATCCCTTAACTCTGCTGCAAGGCTCGTCACTGGATCAAAAAGGTAAAGCCACATCACTCCAGATCTGAAGGCACTAAACTGTCTCCCTTATGAAGCAAGGATTCAGATGAAAATTGCTTGCATGACCCACAAAGCCCTAGACTTTAATACACTGAAGTACCTAGCTGATAAACTGGAACTGTCCGGTGGAGGCACATCATCTAGAAGCACCAGAACCTTACTGTTGAAACCTCAAAAATGTCAAAACAAGGAAAACCTACAACTGAGTCTTCTCTGGGTTGGCCCATAGAATCTGGAACTCCCTGCCCCCTGAAATCAGACTGATTCCTTCAATCATTTCATTAAAAAAAGAAGTCAAACTGCTATTAATAAACAAATCTCTACCCTGAACCCACAAACTAATTCTCCGGATACTGATCTGATGCTGTTCTCCAACCAGGGCTTGAACGCCATCTGAGTTCTGGTTTATAACTCATTGTCCCACTACTGATTTGCAACGGACATTGTCAGCGTTTATGTTTCTTGCTCATCTATTTTTTTGAACTATCTGTAAAGTGCTCTGGTACCCTTCTAGGGTTAAGTTAAAATTTTATAAATAAAATAAACATAAATAAATAAAAATAAGTGCTGGATAAGGAGCAGATAGAGATATGAATTGTAATTTTAAATTCTCTTTAATGGTGAAGCCCGATTTTAAGTCACAATTCTGAAAATGCCACTTTAGAAAATAAACAAAAAGTGATGGATGAAATGCTTGACTTAATCTCAGTCACTGGTGATTACGTGCCTTCTCCAATGAGAACAGTCCAGCTTGAACTGCCAGGCCTGGTGCTTTGAGTACCAAAACACAAGCAACCCAGGGCGTTTCACTGTAATTAGTGCTCATCAGCAAGGTATATAGCTTTGCTCCAGTGGCTCAGTGTGCATGGCACCCACGTCTGAGTATACAATTAAAAAGTTGGCATTTTCTTCACCCAACCATTTGTGCCATCTACCAGTGTCCTGGGTCACATGACTGTGAATTGCTCTTCTGTTGGGGTTTGAGTATTGATTCCAGACAGTAAAACAAAAAGGGTGTGATTGTGGATAGAATGGGCCTTCCATGTAGGATGACTGAGGAGCGACAGTATTATTATTATTATTATATAAAATTTATAACGCGCTCAGATTACCCAGGGGCATCCCGGCGCGGAACAGACCAAGAGGAGAGACTCAAATCCCAATAACTACTGTGGAAACAAATAGGTCTTCAAGAGTTTCCTAAACAGTAGGATCTTGGGCTCTGAACGAATCTTAAGGGGCAAAGAGTTCCACAGAGTAGCCACTTGCACTGAGAAACGCCTGCCTCCAGAGCAAGCTCTCCTTACTCTCGCTGACTGCAGAAGATGTTTTTGATCTGAGCGCAAAAGACGTGTGGGCTTATAAGGGCGGGCCATGTTACAAAGGATCGGGGGGCCCTTACCATGCAAGATTTTATGGGCCGTGCATAGCGCTTTAAATTTCACCCGCTCTCTCACGGGGAGCCAGTGAAGCGTTTTGAGGGCCGGGGGAGCAGACTGCCTTCTGGGGACATCCATTAACACTCTCGCAGCTGCATTTTGAACCTGTTGGAGGGTTTTGAAGGTCGCTTCGGGAGCACCGAGAAACACCGCGTTCCCATAGTCGAGCCTCGACAGGATTAAACCACGCAACAAGAGCTTCCCTGCTGAATCAGGAAGCAGTGGAAGCTCCTTGCGAGCTGACCGCAGCAGACCAAAACAGACCCCGCGGTCTTCCTGGCGTGGGTCCTGAAGGACAGATCTTCCTCCAACCACACTCCCAAGGTCTTGATCTCCTTCTTGGGAGATGGTGGGTCGCCCAGAGACCGGGGCCAACAACTGGCAATGATGGAGGGGCTGGAGTTACCCAGGAGCATCAGCTCGGTTTTTCCTCCATTAAGCTTTAGGGCAGAGTGAGACATCCAGCGATAGACATTAGCAAGGCAGTCGTGTAAGACTTCAGGTTGTTCCGCCAACTGAGTGAGGCCCACCACCAGCTGAGTATCATCAGCGTAGCTGATGATCTTCACTCCTGAAGGGGCGACCACTCTTTCAAGTGGAGTCATGCATATGTTAAATAAGGTAGGGCTCAACGATGAGCCCTGCGGGACTCCACATTGAAGAGGAAATAGGGTCGACTGCTCTGCCCCTTCCCAGACTTGGTAGAAATGGTTGGAGAGGAAGGATTCCAACCATTTCAGAGCCGTCCCTGTGACACCTACCTCTGATAGCTGTTGGAGGAGCACCTGATGACTCACGGTGTCAAAGGCGGCACTCAAGTCCAGGAGGATCACTGCCACTGACCCTCCTGTATCAAGAGTGCTCCTTGCTTCCTCCACTACTGCCAGTAGGGCTGTGTCCGTTCCCTGGCCGGGGCGGAAACCAGTCTGGGAGTCTCCCAACAGGTGGTTGGACTCAAGATAATAAGAAATCTGACGGTTGACCAACTTCTCTGCAACTTTAGAAAACCCAGGCAGCAGTGAAATTGGCCTGAAGTTGGTCAAGTTGGAAGGATCCAATCCTGTTTTTTTCAATAAGGCTTTTACCACTGCCTTTTTCCATCTCTGGGGCACTGTGGCATGAGAGAGAGAAAGATTAATAACGTCAGTCAGCGGAGTTGCCAGAGTGTTTGCCACAAGCTTGAGGTATTTCATGGGCACTGGGTCACTCGGAGAACCACTCTTCATCTCTGGCAGAACTTTTATAACCTCCTCTTCCGAGAAAGGGCCGAAGGAGGCTAGCTCAGCCGAACATCTTGCTGGACTAACAGCCAACTCAGGGATTTGAGGGGTCGTGGGCAGGGAAGACAAAATCTTCTCTATTTTTGAATGGAAGAAGTAAGCCAGTTCTTCGCATTTTTCTTTAGGATTATCATGCACGACTGGCGGGACCGGGTCCTTCAGAAGTTCCTTAAAAATGTTGAAAGATTCTCCTGGAGAGTTACTTGCCCTCTCAATCCTATCACTAAAGAAGTTCCTTTTTGCAACCTTCAATGCATTTTTATACTTCCTCATCTCTCTTTTATAATTTGCCCGACTTTCTTCCGTCCGCTCTCTCCTCCATGTACGTTCAAGCCTTTTACATGAGTTTCTGAAACCCCTGAGTTCGGGGGTATACCAGGGAGCAGAACCGATTCTTCTTTCCCTGACAAGCCTGACAAGCCTCCTTTTTTTGGAATCAGTGAGTCCAGAGTGTTAGTCAGCCATTCGCCCATATGCTGATCAGCGATAATGGGGTCAGCGACAGGGTGAGGACAAGTTCTAGCTAACTCTGCCGCCCAACTGTCCACGGGCAGCTTCGACCAAAGTCGTTCTACAGTGTGTTGCCTGGGTACGTGGTCTCTCCGGTTCCCCAGCTGCCATCTAAAAGGAATTAGATAGTGATCCGCCCAGGGGAGAGCCAGCATCTGGAGAGCTTGGAGGTTCGCAGAGTTGGCAAAGGCCACATCAAGCTGATGACCTTTATTATGGGTGACTCCAACATTAGCAAGATGTAAGTCCAATGCACCAAGCGAACTTTGTAAGTCTCTTGCTACTACATCATTGGGGTCATCAAAATGTAGGTTGAAGTCCCCAAGAATAACAAAGTTGGAAGAGGCGGCGGCCAGTGGAATCACAGCCTCAATAAGGGAGTCTACAAAATTCCCCAGCGTTGCGGGGGGCCGATACACAAGGAGGCCAGAGATGGAGGCGGTAGAAGATATGCAAAGGGAGAATTGACAGCCTTCAGAATTGTTAATGCCGCAATCTACCGCTTTGCATACGAATTTATCTCTATACACAATGGCCACTCCACCCCCTCTCCCATCCGGCCTATCCAGATGAAATATAAGGTATCCCGACCCAATTACACTTCAAAGGGCCTTGCCTCCTGCACACACAAAGGAACCTGATACCAGGCATGTCCTGCCTTTTGTCACCCCAGATAGTTTGGAGTCTTGACCAGGGGAAGGTGAAGAGAATTCCAGACCAATTTGTGGGGGTAGGAAAGGGAGTCCCTCACACAAAAGCTGGCACAAGGTATAAATATTGGACCTCCACAGACATTCTTCAGAACAGTTCTAGAGCTGTAGAAGTTACAGAAGAAGGACTGCCCTGCTACCAGAGGACTACCCTGCGGCTTGAAGAACAGCCTTGGTGTCTTTGAAGGATGACTGGGCCTGCTTGCTTTCACCTTAGGCTAGCCAGAGTGACTCCAAGGGCCAATTGGCTGATCTCCTGTGTGCTCTGCATCTGCCAGCTGGCCTGCCCAGGCCCTTCAAGCCTCTACTGGAGTGAGTCCATGGTTCCCAAAAAGTGCCGACACAGATCCTTTAGCCTTTGCTGGCATGAGGGTGTGCTTTTCATGAAGAAAAGGTGAATTGCTGAAGTTTGGGGCTCCTTGCAACCGCGAACAGGCCAGTTTGTGCCAAGACTCTTCCACCCACGACAATTGCCAATGCCAAGCTCTGGTGAGACCTGCTCTTCATGTTGACAGTGAACACGAGCAAAGAAAGGGAATGCTAGATCTGAAATACGGTATCCCGCCCCTGCAGTGACCACCAATGTGAAGCTACAGCAACAACATTCTGTGACGCTCAACCTCATCTTCACACTACATCAAAGAGACCAATTGATGCACAGAATGTTGAGCAATGTCGAACATTTACCCCCAGTACAGAGATCTGGGCCTAAATCCATCGTGTTTTTGCTACCAATGCCATTCCAGGTTAAACCCAGCCATATGCAAATCAATACTGCCCCTGTTCCCCATGGGAACAGTCCAGCCCTAACTGCCAGGCCAGGTTCTCCCTGGACTATAAAACAAGAATCCTATGACTGCTTTCGGTGTCTCACCCCTCATCAGCCAGGCTAGCTTGACTACAGTGGCATGGCGAGTGCAGGACCCACGTCTGGGCTTACCCATCCCACTTGGGGGGACAAATGCAAAAAGAACAATTGATGGACAGAATGTCGAACAATGTGAAACATTCACCCCGGTACAGAGATCTGAGTCTAAATCCATCCTTTTTTTGCTCCCAATGCCAATCCAATTTAAACCCAGCCATATGCAAATCATTCTTGACCCTTTTCCACATGGGAACAGTCTAGCCCGAACTGCCAGGCCAGGTTCTCCCTGGACTAGAAAACAGGCATCCTAGGACCGGTTTTTGGGGTTTCATCCCTTATCAGCCAAGCTAGCCTGACTCCAGTGGCACGGAGAGCACTCTGGGTGACAAATGCAAAAAGAACAATTGATGGACAGAATGTTGAACAATGTCAAACATTCACCCCAGCAAAGAGATCTGGGCCTAAATCCATTGTTTTTTTGCTTCTTATTCCTTTCCAGGTTAAACCCAGCCATATGCAAATCCGTCTTGATCCTGGTACCAATGGGAACTGCCCAGCCCGAACTAACAGGCCAGGTTCTCCCTGGACTAGAAAACAAGCATCCTAGGACCAGTTTCAGCCAGGCTAGCTTGACTCCAGTGTCATGGAGAGCACAGGAGCCACATCTGGGCATCCCCGTCCCACTCTGTGTGGCAAATGCAAAAAGTCCAATTGATGGACAGAATGTTGAACAATGTCAAATATTCACACCAGTACAGAGATCTGTGCCTAAATCCATCGTTTTTTTTGCTCCCAATACCATTCCAGTTTAAACCCTGCCATATGCAAATCAGTCTTGACCCTGTTCCCCATGCGAACCGTCCAGCCTGAGATTGCAGGCCAGGTTCTCCCTGGACTAGAAAACAAGCATCCTAGGACTTTTTTGGGGGTTTCACTCCTCATCAGCCAGGCTAGTTTAACTCCAGTGGCAAGTAGAGCACGGGACCCTTCACACTACATCAGCGATTGTGCACGATGTTCAGCCTTCTCCTTCCGGCCTCCTACCACACAAACTGCACTCTTCACACCATATTTAGAAGGTAACTCTTCAGCAGGACTAGCTTGGCCCCTGTATCTTACCAGTGCTCCATCCAGGTCAGTCTGATCTTGTGACTCTTCCCCGGTCTAGTGAGACCAGATGGCCCTAAGTGGCAGTTTGTGGTTTTAGGTGTTATTTTCACTAAAATCTTTACAATTGAATATCTCCAGTTTTACTGATTGGATCTTTGTTGATCTGGTATCATTATATTATTTCAAACTTACTCTGTATTTCTAAATTGGTTTGAGATTTTTCTTGTGTTGTGTTATCACCTAATTGCTGTTTGTGTGCTGCATAAATACTTTACTCTTTGCCTCTAAATTAAGCCTGAATAATTTGTGCCAAGCTACCAGAGGGTTAAGCACAGATTATTTGTGTGATTTTTGTGGTTCACCCTGAAAAGGATTGTGGTTGTTGCCTAAGTGGGGCTTCCACTCATCCTCAACCAATAACCACATTTCTTACACCCACTAAATATGTTCCTTTAACAAATTCCTCACCTTTGTATTCTCTATCTTTACAATGTCGAACATTATTCCCTTTAGATTATATTTACACTTGTCTTCACTGCCCACCTATTCCCCTCCCTGTTTATCCTAAATGCATTACGTGTTGAACTATTACACTGCTCCTTCTGGCACATTTCCTACAGTTATTTGCAATGGGTCTTCCACATTGGTTTTGCGGTATTCATATATGTTCCCCTCCTTCTCAAAGCATGGTTGCTATCCACATGTATTCTACCACAAATAAAATGCAATATTGCTAGTAATCTAGGGGGGATGATGAGGCCTAGTGGCTAGAAGAGCCCTCCTTGCAGCTGGGGAACTAGGTTTGAGTTTCGAAAATCACTCAGGGGCGGATTCATGATAACTGGCGCATCCCCATGGATGCGCCAGTTATTTTGCGCCGCTGCTCCGCCACCCATGGTGCGCCGCATTTACAATGCGGCGCACCATGGGGCAAAAACGGCACAGATGCGTGACGCATCTGTGCCGTAAAGGTGCCGCATTGCTGGAGTTGCGTCGCAAGCGCGACGCAGCTCCAGCAAGGCTCGGGGGTGCCCCATCTTTACAATGCTGCGTCAAGACCTACACCTGCTTCAAGCAGGCGCAGGGTTTTGACGCAGCATTGGCCTGAAAGTGACTGAGTGAAATCTTATAGATTTCACTCAGCCACTTTTGCGAGACGCACCTAACCGGAACGCCCACCCTGCGCCAGAACGCCCACAAGTGGCGCAGGGCTTTACAACGTGACGCATCTGCCTAGATGCGTCACGTTGTAAATGGGTCGTAGGGATGCGCCACGTTTACGCCGCAGTTGCGTGACGCAAACGTGGCGCATTCCCAACATAAATCTGCCCCACAATCTCCCCGTGCCTAACAAAATGAACGTGTCTGTCTACAACGCAACAAGTAAAGCGCTCTGATACCTTCGAGTCGAGTTTGCGCTATATAACCCTCCACCCCATAAAGGTATAATCACCACCTTAAAGCAATAATTCCCAGCCTTGTAAACATTTGATCATAGTTAAACAGCTCTGTGTATATACAAATATTCTTTTTCGTGCACCATTCTTCACAGCATGTCATATCAACAAAGAAATAATCACGTGAGCATATAAATCATTTGTAGCAGTCCTATCATCACCAAATTATATTATATTAATAATCCGTTATTTCACTCTGCTTTCCCTTTCCGTCTTCCATCATCGGCAAGCTCAGTCCAAGTGTGGAATTAGCTGCTAATTGGAAGATTGACGAACATGGCCTTTTGCTTGTTGGTATTTTTTTGTTGTTGCAGCATCTGAATTGCATTCTGAATAGCGAATGCTTTCTTTAATTTAGTTAAACTAATTATCGTGATTAAGCATTTAAGAATTCACACAATTCAATATGCTCTTCACATACCAGGGAGGCTGCCACGGTCTCAGTGAATTGTTCAAAGGTAGATATGCTTCTGTCATCATCATGTTTGGGGGTAATATCCAAGATTCCTTATGATTTATGTTGAAAGATAGAGAGCCTGATTATGAGTGAGTCCTGTAGGAAATTATCATTATTTGCAGTAAAAATCAGACAATGAGGTGTTTGGAATTTATCGGATGCAATAATTGGGAGTTAAGGGTGCAGGCAATTAACTGACCATCTTGTAAAGTGTGAAAAAGTCTGCTTTATTGACACAGGAGCACATTAACAGCTTAATCCTGGGCAAGCCACATAAAAAACTACCCCCTCACTAAACATCCAATTAACTAAGCTATGTCCTACCTAAACCCTTCTTTCCCACACACAATACCCCACCCCTCAAGTATCTCATTACTATTAACGCATATTTAAACATTTTCTACTTTAACTCAACCCTCCAGTCTAAGACTGCAAGTATTAACCCCTTCGATGCTGATGACAAGCTCAGCTCGTCATCAGCCACGGGTGACGTGTGCGAATGACGAGCTGAGCTCGTCATGTAACGCGGTTAATCGAAAACAGCCGCACAGCGCCAAAATAACCGCAGCAGCGATGCGGTTAAAGTCCAAGCAACTGAACTTCTGAACCTTGAACTTCCTTTAACTTCTTGCCTACCCTCCCTTTTACCATGTTTCACCCATGGCAACTCCACTTGAATGTCTATAACCTCCTGCAACTTCTATAGCTACCCAAAAAAGGCTAATTACTGACTTTTTCTGCCCCACCCTCAACTCTGTGTCTGACTTCCCCTGGGCTCCCTACTTATATGTGGATATTTGACGGCTGCGCCACTACCTCTTTCAGTCCCAATAAGTACACCTCCATCCCTACCCGAGAAAGATGGATGCTATCACCAGAAAACATTAACACTGTCGTGTTTAATATCCGAGTGGTAAATCTGGCCAAAACTTAGATCCCTGCTAAACCGACTCATTTGCCTGTTAATCTTCCTGCGCACCCTGTCCACTGCTGCTGGCTTTACAGCAACCCTCCACTGCCTGCAGAGCATAAGTTCTGTCCAGATTACAAAGAACCCAAATCACTGTGTCTTTATCTGCTTTAAGTTGTGTGTCATGGTCCTCATCAATGGGGCAGAGGTGTGGCGCCGCGGCTAGGGTGACTGACTCCGGAATCTGGGGATCACGGTTCGATCGGCGGCAGATTAGCCCAGCACCATGTGACTCTGGGCAATAGCTTGCTTAATCTTGAGGCTCATCACTTTAAACAGACACTCACTGACATCACCAACTGGATGACGGCGAATTTCCTTCAATTAAACGCCGGGAAAACTGAGATACTGCTCTTGGGGGAAAACACTTCGTCCTGGGGAGACAACTGGTGGCCTGATATCCTAGGCCCACCCCCTATGCCAAAGGAATGCGTCAAAAATCTGGGAGTCTGGGTGGACTCTGCTCTAAAGTTCACTCACCACACTAAAAAAGTAGCTGCCACATGCTTTGGCATCTTGCGTAACATCAGGCCCATTTTGAAGTTCTTTGACTGCCGCACTCGCCAGCTAATTGTCCAGGCGACCATCCTTTCCAGACTGGACTATGCCAGCTCTCTCTTATTGGGGGCAAATCTGGCTGAAATCACCAGATTGCAGAGAGTCCAGAATGCTGCAGCCAGGGCTCTGGTAGGTCTCCCTCGCCACTTTTCGGTATCTGGAGCCTTGAAAAAACTGCACTGGCTCCCGGTGGGCAAAAGGATCCAGTTTAAGGCACTGTGTTTAGCCTTTAAAATCCTTAAAACTGCCTCTCCCCCAATGTTGCGCCCGCTTTTGTCAGAGTACATTCCTAGAAGATCGCTTCGCTCAGAGGGGCAACATCTTGCGATCATCCCCCGCACTAGACTGGCCAGAGTAGGCGGCCGATCCTTTAGCTTCCTGGCTGCCAAGTTATGGAATAGTCTGCCCGAAGCTATTCGTGGGATACAGGACCTCTTAGCCTTCAGAAAGGCTGTCAAAACTCATCTCTTTCAATAACTGTTTCACTTTCTGCGCCTCTAACTCTCTGTAAACTGTCTGCTCGCCGCGCCGGGACGCCCCTTGGCTGGGGCAGCCGTGCGCTATACAAATTACCATAATATTAACATTAACATTAACATTAACATCTTCCCGACGGCCCCCAGCGCCTAGAGACCCTTACGGGTGATTGTGCATTTTCCAAATGTGGATTATATCACATTATATAATATATATCAAGACCACATCCTTCTCCTGGTCAAGATCATTCTCTCCAAAAGGAAAACCAAGATATTCGGACATCTCCTTTTCATCAGCCCTGACGCACTGACCTCTCCCTGGATGTGCGCACATATCTCCGAAAGCAATCAGAAGACCAGCACCCTAGTCGCATGATGTCCTCCCATGCTGAGCCACAATTGCCAGCATTGAATGTAGCTCCAATCCGGAATGAGTGCGTCCCATAGTCGGGAGGAGTGACCCAGAATGACACTAGTGACTGTTGTAAAACAGAGAGGAAAAGGAAGGCAGACACTCTTGCCCTCGACCTGCACTGCATTACTAGCCCCCAGGAAACCCTGCATTGCAGAGCCCACATGTCACAACATGCCACTTGGCAGAGCCCTGACGGCAGGAGCGCCTGTAACACTACAGATTTCCTTTGTGCGCTCTGGTCCATCCTGGAGTTGCGCAGCCACACTGCCAACCCGCTGTCTCTCCTCATGATATATTTCCATGTTCCTCCTACCCCGCCCCTATAGACCAGCAACTCAGACACTCAGAAGACGCCAAAGAACACTCAAGACATCAGGGTGGAAAACACGCACACCTCCTCTTCTCCCCTACAAACCAACTTCAAGTGCTGTAGCACCCAGCTGAACAATTTCCGTAATAAGGGCCTCTGAGATCTTCACAGTCAACCTTGCTCCCTCGCCCAGCTCGCGAGCATCCTTAGCCCCAGTTCCACGGCTGACAGGTGTAACCCCACAGCAATTTGCCCATTAAAGTAATACCTACTAACTACCCTGCGATTGTCAAGTTCAACAAGCCATTCTCTGTCAACTCCAGGATAAATTTAACCATGTCCACTGTCCTACGCATTCTCACCTCTCTGGCCTGCACCACTTAAGCCAAAAAATCCAACCAAGCCTGACATGAGCTTTCCTCGTTCATACAGGTAGGGATCCTAAAACTAAATGAACCATCCTGTGTTGCCTGCTGACCGCAGCTCCACTGGTATAGGTGTCTTGCAGCTGTCTGCTATATTGGCCAGCCCACAGGACCTCTCACATTGGAAATGAGACAAAGCATCAGCAATGTCATTGTTTACCCCTGGCACACGCGTGACTTTAAAGAGATATCATGCCACAAGCATACCAGCACGAAGGCATGCAACAATTTTAGTGCCTGCGCACAATGTTCCCTCTAATTTTTTTTCCCTGTGTTTGCCAGTATAAGGTCTTGTGCGCTGCAGCCAAGGAACCTGACCGCGCCTGTGGGCGCAGCAATGAATATCAGTGCAGATTGTGTGAGTATTCATGTTAATCGCAGCACCAGTCATGCGCTGCAATTAACATGAATACTTTCTCAGAAGCAAACAATATGCCCCGCACTGGGCCGGCCTTATCGCTGGTGGCACCCTGTGTGACAATGTTTGTTGGCGCGCCCCAATGAACACCTCCACCAGTGATTCCCTAACTATTACCCTTTAACAGTGCGGCTCAAATCTCCATTACCCTCTCTCTGAGATAATCTTAATTTTTTTTATAGTGCCACTCATACCAGTGTAGGGTGTACTTTAAATTGTACACGCATTAAAAAGAGACAATCAATCATAGGTATGTAAATCAGTGAGTAAGAAATGTTACATATGACAGAGGACTGCAAGGTGAAGGAGTGACATGTCATCCATACTGGTAGGCAGTATAGATAAAGAGTGCTTTATCTGGAGAAGAACAAACTTGGAATTTTAAATGTAAAACCATAGTTAGGGTTTCTCTTTAATGAGAATCGTTTTGTACCCAAATGAACCCTTTTTGCAACATTAGGATAATAAATGGTTGGGGAACAATCATAACGCTCTAATCTATACCTTGCAGTATGCATGAATTGATCACAATTAATAGTTTACTGATCGACATTAGGATTGCAAGTAACAAAATTATCTCTCTGACAAAGGTAGTAACCCGCTAACCAATTTTCATTCTATGCACTTTGTGATCTACATGGTACACGTTCTTTGCAGCAGGCATATTAACCCTCTGCACTACCTTAAAACTTCTACTAGAGCAAATTCCTATCTCTCTCTAGACGGAACATTAATCACCAGAGTTATCTCGACATATTTAATATTGTCTGAAAATTGCTGGAGGCAAATAACTTTGCAGCTGGTCTTTTTGAAACAATAATATACCTGTGTCCATTCGCTCTCCCCTGCAGCGAGTCACAGGCATGAAGTAAGTCTGTTGATAACACGGGATGGCACATTAAAGCACGTCATGCTTGTAGTCAGGGTTTTAGGTGGGATGAAAAAACTGGGGGCTCTCATAGGGGCATGGCCAATGTAATTAAGGGAGTGGTTTAAAACACTTAAGTTAAATATCTGTACTTAGCATAGTGTGCTGTCCCATTGGTATTGTGCTGCTCAATCAGTGCATTTCTCAAGGAGCATAGTATCACACACCGTCACTCAGGGCTTTAAGTGAGATGAAAAAACTGGGGGGGGCCTCTCAAAGGGGCGTGGCCGATGTAATTAGGGGCATGGCTTAAAAGCACAGTAAACTTAAAATCTGTGCTTAGCATAGTGTGACGCCCCACAGGTATTTTTGCTGCTTTTGTCATTGCATCCAGATATATAATATAACAAGTAAAATTACACTAACAACATGCCGGGATTGCTGGCTTTGTCAGTGGTTGTTAGTTGCATAAGTAAAATAGACAACAACTATGGCTTCATTGTATCTAACATTGAAAAGACTTCAGGTCTGACATGATAAGACTGAAAGAACTATAACAAGTCTTTTTTTAGTTACATCGAGGCAGTGAAGGGTGGCACTTCCGCAGAGTTATGATTTTTTTTCATTCTGAGGCTGATGGCAAAAACCGGCAGGACTCGGCCCACTTAAAGCCCTCTCCTCACCACAGGTGAAGTGCTTTACATGGGACGAAGGGAGAAACATTAGTTTCAGTGAAACACAGAACTGTAGAGTTCAGAGAGAAGTAGCAGGAGGAAACCAACTGTAAAAGAAGGAAGGAAACAGGCAGTGGCGTGTGTATAAAACACAACAGTTCACACACCGAATCAAATGAAATGTGTTCACATACACAAATCAATTCCATCCCAGGAGGCTTAATAAAGGAAGGATTACTAACAACCGAACCTGCACAGGGCAGTTTGAAAATGTAGTCTTATGTTGATTTTTATTATGTCATAGTTCCGCGAAAGGAGTGTCACTGCTGAGGTACAAAAAACATCCAATCCTTAGGCTGGAGTCGTTGCGTTGCCCTGTTTTGTCCACATGTGTTGCACTAAGATCTTGCCCCAGGAATTCTTTTCACACACAATTTGCCCCGCTCTATTAACAAAAGAAAGGCAGGAAGTCTAGAAGCACAATCTGTGCTTTCACAATCACCTGAAAGCACAAGTTGTGATTGTGGACTTGCTGCCTTTCACTTGTTAATAGGGCACAGCTGCGGGGCAGATTGTATGTCTTTGTGAAAGTAATCATGTTAATTGCAATGCATAATCGGGCACTGCGATCAACATGAATACTTTTACAAAGGCAGACAATCAGCACAATGGCCTAGCCCTTTTAACAAAAGAAATGCAGCAAGTGCAAGAGGCACTTGTGGCTGAACTTATCTGCCACTGTGCGCACTTCAAATGCCACACTGCAAGCTCAAGGTGAGAGGGGTGCGCAGGCGCGCAGCCTACAGGGAACTGTACCTGCACATATCTCACCGACTGTCTGTTTATTACCTGTATGACAGCCAAATTGCCCACTCAGAACAGCACCTTCCGGTGCCCTAACTCTGCTCCCTAACAGTGTAATCGCTACCACTAGTAGGAATAGTTCCAGGAATGCAATGCTTCTTCATCCTGAAGACATAGGGGCCAACAGGCAATCTTTTTTGGTCCGGAGATTACTAGAACAGGGGGCAAACCAACATGTTCTTGGAGAACACTGGGGCACAAGTTGATGAGCGGGCAGGCAGGCCAGTAAAGCATATTACCTTAAGTAGAGTGGCAATCCCTCCAGAAACTTAGCAGGCAGCAGGTCAACACAGCGAAGCAAGTAGTCCAAATGGTGATTCCTCAAGCAGCACAGTATTACTCCGGCAATGAGCAGTGTGTAAATCCCCAGTAGTTGGTTACAAGTCAATGGAGAATCTGAAAATATGGGATTAGAGCCCCTGTACTTATACTCAGAAATGTCTTTGGTAAAGTGGTGACTTTGAAGGAACCTTTAGAAGTGTACAACAATCCCTTTTAACCCCTGCTCTGGCTCCAGACATCAGTACGAAGTAAATCAGCCCTTTGTGTGACACAACCTATACAAATGTAAAGTGTGAACAACCTGTTCCTCTCCCAGGCCAGGAAGACTATCAGTATGCATGTCACACCCAGTCCTTCCTGTGTTGTGGCTGTCTTGAAAATATGGACCAAGTGTAGCTGTCACCTTGCCCTATACGTCTATTGAAGTCAGGCAGCAAAGCACAAAGAGTCATAAGCACAGAGAAATGCCCGCATTCCAAAAGTGGAGCTTCTAAAATAATAATATAAAATCGGACTACAGCAAGCTTACGTAATCATATGGGGTAGACACATATCTCATAACTGGGATGGATTTATAGGTTACCATATACCATTGCTGTAAATTATTTGGTGACACATTAACAGCATTATCATAGCACCTCAGTTCACACACTTTTGAGATTACATATTCGGAAACAATGGGAAAAAGTTTGTATTAGCCGCAGTTGGATAACATACAATATAATAATAGAAACAGAAAATATTCCAGAGTAATGACATTATTATAAAAATAATCTAATCTCCATACATTACTATATATAGTAGAATGGCCCTAGTCAACATTATACACTGCATAATGATGACTGTCTTACTACACAGGGTAGGGCTCCTGAGTGGGTAGTCCCTTTTCACATCTCACAGAACTTCGGGGCTTCAAATACGGAAGTCCACTCGCGCTTGAGCTCACAGCGTACTCGCTGCGGGACCTTCTTGGATTAACCTACATACCAGTAAGCGATGCAATTTTAACTCTGTGTGGTGACGATTAGGAATATTTGCCAAGTCAACACTTGAGTTGATTATAACTAAATGCTGGTAGGGTCTTTTTCTCTCTCTACAAGAGTGGAGGTTTGCCGTTACTTGGGGAGCCTTTTATTGACAATATTTCGGTGCATATTGCGAACATTACCAGATCAATTGGGGTTTTGTATTAACTAAACTCCTATACCTCAGCTAATAACATTGGGACCTCCGGGACGGAATTGCAACCAGCAAGGAGGTATGCTCACCTTACCAATAGACTTTTTACAGGTCTGATGTTGAGCCAATTTCCGTTAATAAAATTCTTATTAATGCTGTGGTTCCTGCTGTTATTTATCTTTACCAATTAGGAATCTTTGAAGGAGCGTTTAGGTATTGTACATACATAAAATTAATTTACTTAGAGGTGACACAATGGAAGATATTTGAAAATACAATGTACGGATAGCTTTTCTCTAGCACGATTAGAAATGTGCTTAACCCTTACAGCGGTTAAAGACAAACAAGTAATTGTACTGAAGTCATAAAGGATTCAGAATGATATTTAGCAATTGCAAGCCACGTTTAGAGTGAAATACAAGATATACTTACATCTTGACACTATGGGTTTCCACCCCACAAATATTTTCTAGGATTGTTTTGTAATGCTTGATCACAATTGAAATTACTATGTGGGGATTTAAATCAAACACAAATACCACATGTCATGTTACAATGGACTTTCATGTCTATACTACGACGAAACATGTGTTGGCTTTGTAAGGCTAATAAATGACACAGATGAACAAAAAGAACAAGAAAAAAGACTACTGTGAAATATTGATGGAAGTTTGATATTGATTCATGTGCGTGTGCTTGGGGACATCATGTACATGTAACTACACCAGTAAGCAGGATTTATCCCCACTATTCTAAACATACCAAACAAGGTAACACCACTCCTTTCCGATCAGGAATTACCACTTTAAAGTATATAAGGTAATTCCCAATGCAAGTCTATAAGAGGAGTAGGCCTCACATTAGTGATAAACAAAATATGCTGTTTGTCACTACCAGAACATAACACATCGAACCATTTGTTCTACTTTTTACTTACACATCACCCTACCTATAGGTCTACCTAAGGCCTACATTAGTGGTTATCTTTGTGTATTAGAAGGGCAGTTTAATGTGTGGCAAGCAGTTTTAAATGCCAAGTTGAAGTGGCAGTAAATTGTGCACACAGGCCCTGTGGTGGCAGACCTGAGACAGGCTTAAAAGGCTACTTCTGTTGGTGGCAAAATCATTGCTGCAAACTCTCTAGTAGTATTTACTTTACAAGCCCTGGTTAAATTATATGATACTTTACAGGGAACATACAAGTAAATTAAATATGCTAAACAAGTGTAAACTAATCATACCTTTTTAGATAAGAGAGGACATGCACTTTAGCACTGATTAGCGGTCCTAAAGCCAACAAAGAGAAGGTACAGGGACCAAATTAGGCCTGTTGAACAAAGTACCTTAGTATCCATGTTGCAGGGAATTGTGAGTTCTTGCACAGAGGATATTTCGCCCAGCGGTTGTTCAGATGGACTGTAGGGCTGTCATGTGAGGTCCTGCGTGGGAAGGAATCATGCAGTGGCAGTTCCGAAGACCTATATGGCTGTGATATGAGGTTCAGCATCGAGATTCGTCAGTAGTGGCGGTTCTAATGAACTAAGGGGCTGTGATGCGAGGTCCCACATCAAGATGAGTTGCTCAGTTGCTATTCCAAGGAGCTGCGAAGCGATGCATCACACTGTGTAGGTTCTACAGAGACCACAACTGGGCTGGCAGAGCACCTTCAGGCCCACGTCCAAGGACCCATTATTGGGGCTGCCCCCTTTGGGGGACAAGGCTTACATTGGCCGAGTCCAGGTGCTGGGTTCAAGGTGGTTGAAGCCTTTTCTGTCCTTGGGGCTCTGATCAGGAGGCCAGCCAACTAGCCCTTAGAGTCACTCTGGTGGCCCTGGGTCCAAGTTAAAAGTCCAGTCCTTATCACTCAGGCAACAAGGCAACAGAGTAGCTGTCCTTCTTGCAGAACAGCACAGAAGTCCTACTGAGGCTTCCACATGTCTGGAGGTATACTGAAGAGTTGAGTTTTGAAAGTCCACTAATTAGAACTGGAGCCCTCCTTGAAGTAGGAGAAGGTGCGGAAGGTTTTAAACCTCAAAGATGCTTGGAATTTCCTTCCTCCCCGCCCTGGCCCCAGATTGTGTTTGTTCACAAAAGACTAGCGTCTATATTCTTTGCAAGTGTGCTCAGTCAGAGCCTTTGTTATGTGCAATTGTGGTAGGTGGCAGCTTTGCCACCCGATCAAGTCAGTGATGGGTCATCCTGCCAACTCATATTCTCCCATGATTGTCAGATGACTGTGCTGAGCGCTGTTCTTCGACAGTTTTGATTTCTTCATCACAGTTGATCTAGGAAAGGCAAATTGGAATGCAATCACATTATCTCATCAACTTAAAGAATACAGCAATTTTCTTTAATCACAAAATTAAAATGATGGGACAACAGGATTGATGCCTGCTTGAACATCATTGGTGTAAATTATGCCCATCTTCAAGGTGCCTGTAAAGTTGGGCTCCTGATTTGAGACATGAGTCCCTTCTGGCAGATCACTGTGTGGGAGCCAAACCCAAAACTCAATTGAATACCAGTATTCTGAACACCCCATTTCTTATCCTATTAATTCTGCTCCATAATCTCCAAAAGATCTAGCGGTTAGAGACTACACTCCTCATGGAAAATATACACTTCAGCAGAGTAAATTAACTGAGTTCTAGATCAAAAAATAAAGCAAACTTTGGTTTATTACAAATGTTTTAGTAAATGCAGAACTGATAAAAATGCATGAAAATACCATGAAGGCCCAATTACAGAAATACATAATATAAAAAAAGAAATAAAAAAAAGAAATACATAATAATAAAAGGTAACCTAAATTAAACAAGTCTAAACAAAATCCTAAGACAACTACATAAAGAGTACTGATAACATCCCCATACAAAAATCTATTTCAAATGGACATAAAATAAAAGAATTCCCAGCAACAACAAGACCACTAAAGAAAATGAAAAAAATGAGCCCCCAATACTAAAGGCCAATGGTTTTTATACACAAATCACACATTCTATTAATACATTCCCCACATTCAGCATTGTATCATCATTTTTAGGGTTGCATTGGCAAATCAGAAACAGCAAATTAATATTTTAAATCTTTAACACTAACCCTCTTTTAAGGTAAGATCACTCTTCCAACTACTCTCTCAGCAACTGCACTCCGCAGATGATCAGCACAAAAAGAAACATTTCTCAAACAATGGGCCATAGAATTAATACACTTTTCATGATACTTTGGGTGAATAATGAAAGCTTCATTCACAGTACACGCTACCTAACACAATAGTTCATTTTTGAATCATTGACGTTATTCACTAGGGGCTTCCTTGGAATGAGAGGAAAGATGATTTGCAGCGGGACACTGATTGGGGAGGGGGAATGAGCCAGAATGAGATAAGCAGAACTCCGAAAATTGCATCCATATTAAAATTATGGTGTCTCATGTGAAAATGAGGCATAACTACTTCACAGTAGTAATTACATTTTAGAGTGACTCAGTAAACTCGTTTCAAGTGCAACATCATTAATTTATCAATTGCCATTCTAGACATCATTAAACCTTCAAATTTAAGAAATAATTTTCACCCAACATTACACATTTGCACATTTTGAAAAAGCTACTACAACAGCTAAAACATTGTTACATCCCAGATTTGGCAGAACAGGAAAAATAAATTAGAATAACATAAAGTAATTATATTTTTATTTGTTCCTGCTGTGGCAGCTTTGTGGGCAGGACGGAGCAGCTCTGATGACAGAAGAGCAGGGTAGAAGTGGTGGCACACTGTAAGTGTGCATGACTGTTTGGCCGGCATCTTGGGCCGGCCAAACAGTCTTGTGTACTTTGCATGTTCTCCACCCAGGCTGCATTACAGCCTTGGTGGAGAACATGTGTAGGCTCCCACTGCCTGTCTGAGCACCAAACCAATACACTCAGACCAATCACAAAGCTGCATCATCACAAATGACAGCTACAGATGGAGTATTAGGAACAGAGTAGACAAACTACCACAAATGCTTCAGTGCAAATCTGTTGCATTAACCTGCAGAAGTCTGCTATTCCAAGAGCACACCTGGCATTTTCTCTCAATACAAGAAAGAACCTACAATTTCCTTCCAATACAAGATGGAGCATGTCAAATCCCTAATGCAAGTTGGCCAGCATATTACAATTGCTATCAGAAAAGGTACTAATTCAAGATAGAGATGCATACATTCAACTTCAATCGTTCATTTAGCAGATCTATAAAATAAGCATATTCTCCAAGGGTGGTTGCTAATCCGTATTCTTTTTTGGAGAACCTGGTGAAGACTTAGCTTACACATCCCTGCTTTTGAAAGGGTAAGCCCTTGTTTGTTTTCCTGGTTTCAAATCTTTCTCTGAATAACAGCCTAGATGGCCTGGGATTTTATCTACTTCAGTCCTTGGGGACGCCTCTATAAATGATTCCTCATCATCACCCACGTCAGTTCCCTTTTTGAAAGAGAATGAAAAAGAAGGAGGACCAGAAAATGTTGCAATGATTACCTATTTTTCAACCGTTATCTCTGTCAATTCAGCTACATCACTGCTGATGAATAATCATCTCTGCCACTTGGTACGCGTACTGCTCTTGTAATCCACACCCCTGCAGCATATTCAGTCTTGAGAACACTGTGGGACCTTGGGAGTTGGGGATTACTTTTCTTCTAAGGAGTTCCTGAGTGTTCATTCACTGTAGCTTTGGAAAAGCGAGCTATATAACAAAATAGTATTTCTGATGGCCAAGAAAATTAAGGCAAGTCACTCTCATGTGTTGAATTTTATACCCCGAACAAACATTTGAATCCACTGCTAGGAATCCCCTCATTCCTGTCATCCCTGGCACATATACTCTTTAAATCTCATGACTGAATTACAAAATAAACACAATTTCCCTTTTACACCAATGGTGGTTATTTTCTTAAAATATGCCAGATTTCATTTTCAGAACAGCCTTGTCAAATGTAATGGAACTGGCTCACTTGTTGCTACAATGTATTGTATACATTGATGTAGTACCTAATTATGTATTTTGAGCTAGAGAGATCCAATTCACTACTAGATGTAGGTATGAGCTCAGCAGAGTCTTGGTTAAATTATGTTGTTTGTATACTAGTTAGCACCTTCAGTCAAATGGACAGAGAATGTCAATCAGACAATCAATGAATTCCTCTGGATGTCAGACCGTGCATGCAGTAACAATGTGCATTTACTTTGTGAATAATGCCCTTGTATGACCCTTCTTCGAGACCAATCCCATCATAATCAATAATCAAGCCGCAGAAGAATAATCCATCACAAGTGTTCTTTGGGACTCTGAAGTGAACTTGGGACTCTGAATTGAACTTGCAACTTGGTACAAGTTGGTAGAACAAACATAGAGATAGAAAACAGAGACCTTCTCCGCAAGAAAATAGTGGTCAAAATGTTTGTCTTTGTATGAAACATAGTCTTTATGAAAAAAAACATAATTCAACCATAGTTTATTAGCCCTCTATTAGTAGAAAGAGTAATTAATCCAAATGGTTTGGCCTTCCAAAATGCATGTAGCATTAGACTTTTACCAATAGAAAGAATGATTAATTCAAAGCTCGACTTGCACTCATGTCATGCCTTCCTGGTGAGATAGCCACTCCTCATCTCAGTCTACCTAGGTGCCTCCTGTTATGCTAGATGTTTCTGCATAATATGAGTCAAGAACCATCTGGCAATTCCATTTCAAATGTGTTAACTAATGGTCACTGTTATTGACTAAGTAAGTGGGTAGGTTACGGCCTAGGGGAAAGGTACTGTATCCAGTGCCCGCCACATCCTTCTAATAGTATTACAGACTTTCATACTTGTTTTTCTTTCAAACAAGGCAGTGATAGGTTGACAGCCATGAATCATACTCGGTCATGCACTTTAGCAATTCAGAAAATGCTAGTAAGTATCGTCGGAGTTTCTCTAACACGAAAAGGCTACTAGGCCAAGGTACTAGAGAGTGTTTCTTAACCAATATTAACTAAAGTGGCATGTCATGCAAACGGATTTACTGTTGGAAATCATATTCCCCTCGTTATAACAAAAAGCCTTCCTGAAATAATTGACGATAAGGGCTTAAACTCTCTTTTCTATTGCCCGGTTAGCTTGTGGATAGTGTCATCATGTTTTCTCTTCTTTGAGATCCCAGTCATCTCCAAAGTCCTCAGGCTTCATCCCCCGTGAGTCCATAGGAGTCTTACAGGAAATGCAAGGCACCACAAGAACAACACCCGCCGTTTTCTTGCCTCAACGATGAATAACCCTGCCTCTTTGAATCTTGACATCCTTCAATTTGAAAAGCTGGATGCTGAGGCTGACCATAAGGCCTGTTAATTTCTTACCATTGTCCCGTGGTTATTGCAACATTGTGCACCAAAATCATCTGGACAGGGCAATACCTGAAATCTTGCCCATATGCAGTGCAACTTTATCCAGCAGCCACAGCCCCTTGTTCCAGACCTCCGGCACCAACTTTAAAGGATGTTCATTCAATATGCAGGATGTTATCATTCCTAAAGCTGCAACATGTGCAGAGAAATATTCTAGGATTCTAGGGCACCGATAGAAGTGTTCTAACACTCTCTTCAGCCAGGGCCCAGATAAAGTTCAATCCTACTGCCTGGCTGATTCTTCTCCAAACATGCCTTTTTTGTCCTTTACCTTTCTGTGGATATCATGAGGTCAGCCTCTCTTATACTAGGGAATCATCTCCAGAGCTTGAGTAGAAGAGAAATAGGAAGTCTTCTGTCCTTCCATAGGCAAACTGGCAGAATCCATATTCTCCTTGTCTTTTACTAGTCCAGTACTGCTCTGATTTCAAAATAGTGGGGGACCAACATTATGGCAATGACTCATCAATGGTTTATTGAGAGTTCTGAACATACCCTTACAAATTTTGTCCCAGCTTTTCATCACTTGCTCTGACTTGCAGCCGAAACTATCTCACAAAATATGATTCTTAGTGCTCCACTGATGGACTTGCCTAATAAATGGGGTACCTCCCTCACCCTACTAGTGAAAAACCTACGTAAATTGGCCGCCTGCTTATGGCATTTTCTTGGAAACCAGAAAGTCTATGAGAAGTCCTGCTTAAATGGCCCTGCCATACACTGCAATGTGTATGAAACTTCAAGAAGTACCAGCCTACCAGTGGCGGCTTCTCCCCTAAGGTGGAGCAGCATCGCACCACTGCTTTCGGCAATGGGAATAAAGGAACAATAAAATTGTAATAACTGATGTGAATAATATTTTATTTGTTCCTGCTGTGGCAGGGCGGGGAAGGGAGGCCGCGCATGGCGCCGCTGTGCTGTTGATGAGTTCGCACAGGGGGGAAAAAAACCCGCAGCCAAGGGGTTATTTTACCCCTCTCCTCGCTCTCCGCCCTGCCACCCCTGATCCGTGCCAGCATTTATTTTCTACTGCAGATGGAGAGCTAGCGGAAGGGCTGTTGTCCTCCAAGCAGGTAACTTAATATGAGTGCTTTTGGTCTTTTCTTTAGCGTAGTTCTGCTGGGGAAAATCTATTTACAGACAATGCTGATGGTGGGAGACTAGCAGAACGGGTTTATTAGCTCCTAGGACAAACAAGCATTGGCATAGCCAATAGGTCTAGCTTTTTGGACCTTATATGTATTTAGTTTTGCAGCACAATATCCTTGGTGCAACAACATCAGCTGTTGCATGGCTAAACCTTCTACCTTATAAGTGTTTAGCCATACAACAGTTGATGTTGTTTCACGAAGGATATCGTGCTGCATAACTAAATACTTATAAGGTCCCAAAAGCGAGACCTATTAGCTATGCCAATGCTTGTTTTTTACGCATGGCAGCGCAGCAGGAAGGCTTGCTGCACTGCAGTGTGCATCGAAAGATTGTAAGTGAGGTTCGAAATATGTATTACACAAGAATAATCTCAGGTAAATCCTGAATGTTGGGTTCTACGTATTTAGCAAACTTAAAAAAAATTCTTGCAGTGATTTTCTCTTGCAAGAGACTGGTTTGAGTAGAAAATATCTGATGGGAACTTTGACACAGGATGTGTGCCGTGGCACCCTGTTCTGAGCTGGCAACATGGAAACTGTGCGGCCAAATCATGGATCAGGCAGCCTGTGTGCTTTTGTACCCATGGGCAAACTTTGGTATAATTATACACATAGACAACTGCCCCACAGAACGCCACGTAATACCCTCAGTTCTCACAAGAGTTTACCCGGCGCATTACACATAGAAATAAACACAATTTCACCAGATTCAGTGAGGTGTTAAGCATTAGAAAAGTGGGCAAATGTCTAGGACCACCGACTTCCAAGGTGTTCCCTGGCAAAGTGAACTTTACCTCTGTTTGACCTCTGTCTACTCTATTTCTCTAGTTCAACACTTTCCCTCTCTGACTTTGGGGTCCCACGCAAGACATTTCTGACGTTTTTGTCTGACCCCGTTATAGAATTTAGGATTGTTTGGCATTGTTGGTGCTTAAATTAGTAGGACATGGGTAATACATTTCAAATTAGTTTGCACAGAGTCCCTCAAAATATGCCTTGTCCATGGACCCCAAAATCCTAAAGATGGCACTCGCAATAACTGTTGTACAATGAAGTGCAGAGTTTAGTAGAGGCGCAGGGACATCACCCACTGTGATGTTTGGCTACATCAGAAACGCCTTCTCAATAACTATCACAGATGCAATTTTTCAGGCTTCTGGGAGTCAACTTGCTTAGGGGGTCTCCTGGCTTGCCCGGTCCATCACTATTTCTAAAGTAAAGCTTTCCTTTTGGTGGGTCTGTTCCTATTTAGGCTCATGGTACCACGTGAAAACTGACTGCACCTACAGAGGCTGCAGGACATGGACCACTGAGCTCTCGACCTTGAATAAATGTCTTCTTACCAGAATTTCAGCAGCACCACTGTCAACCTCACCATTTCCAGCTCTTACACCAAACATTCTAGATGTGGTTAGAATAGTAAATGAATCAAGTGTTGAAATGTGTGGTAAATGATGGTGATCTGTTGCACTATTGTGTAAGGTAAGCATTTCATCCGCCGAGGGCATAAGTGCTATATGATGTACGTGGGTATAGACAGATTTACACACATTCATGTAGAACATAATGCAATAATTTTGGATAGTGTGAATAAGCAGGTGTTGTTCCAGTGGAAACAAGGGCACTTGTTTCACGCTTTTATGAGAAGCAAACACAAATCCCACGTGTGCCTAAATCCTGGTACTTTGAAATAATCAGGTGAGCAGGTCGGAGAGGCTGTGCCTTACATAAATAAGTATTGATAATACATATGTCACAGATTGTCTCAGCGTATGCTTGTGTGAATTTTTTTTTTTTTTTTAGTTTCAAAGATTTTTATTGAAGATATTTGTAATACAGTACAGTGGTAATGCGGGGGCACATACAGATGGGTTACAGGCATCTTGTGGTAACATTCAGAATTTGGCATGGCGGCTGATATTGGTAGACGGCGTATCTGTAGGCCCCTATAGACTGGATAGAAAGTGAGAAAGGAGGGATAGGGGGTAGGTGGGGGGGACAGACCTTAGCAAGGGGGTCTTCTCTGGCCTGCGGCTGGTTACCCCAGCGGAGCTGGGCGGTTCTCTGTCTACAGGGGTTTGTGTGAGTGTGCGTCTAGGGAGGCCCACGATTCCGTTGACAAACTTGAGGGAAGGGAACAAACTTCACCTATGGATGACATTTCCTTCCAAAATTTCCAGCTAAAATGTGGTTTTGTTTTGCTCTTTGCTTTTAACAGAAGATTTTATTATAACAATAGTACGTTTTAGTATTTTTTTTCTTATTTCAAAATTCTGTGACAATTTTTAAAAAGGTCCTTTTTTTTGCTTTTTGCTTTTGACAGACATTTTTATTCCCAAAATAGAACATTTTAGGGTTTATTTCTTCCTATGTGGCAATTTTAACCGACTATCTTTTTTAATCTTCGTCATTTGTGTAAAATTAAGAGTTAACAAATTACAAAAAAAAAATGTCCTAGTGCCAAAGAGCAGAATATTTGTTTCTGTGTCTGTCTGAATTATTGAGTTGCTTGAGTTCTTTTGAAGATGATATATAGATTTCAAATCTGGTGTGCACTTTAATGTTGGGAGTGAGCCCGTTAAAGACATGGCCTTCATTCCCGAGGGCGTCATTCCTAACACATTTCATTGAGTATCGCCGTAGGTGGGTGAGCTCTGGGGCGGATCAGTCACTGGGTGCATGGTGCCTGAGCCTCGTGCATTTTTTATGCGTTACAGTATTAAATGTTCTGTTACAGGGGAGATGCCTTCACTTCACGTCTCTTTCTTTTCTGCAGATGTTATAACATTTTATTTGTTTCAAAAACACATTTTAAAAGCAAAATCCGTGCGCAGCGAACACAAAATCTTCCTACGCTGCGAAAAGAAGACATCAAGCGAGGAAACTGATTCCCCTAAATCTTGACTACTGTGAACACCTCAGAGATACCTGGAGACAGCCCCGACACCACATCACCGACAAGCACAGAGGCACAGGTGCAAGAATGAATACATCACACTACAAAGCGCCAAGAGGTGAAGGAATGGCACGTTACACTGGGCATCCATACATGCCAATAGTGCTTGTAATTCACAAACATGTTGGCGCCCACTGTTGTTGGCAGCTCATGTTGATAAAAAAATATGTTTGAGCACTGCTTACATTGGTCTGCCATCTAGTAGACAAATAAATTAGTATTCATACCTCTGAATTCTTAACTAAACAAGCATTTGCCGAACGAGCGGGAAGCTTGTATTAAGAGAAGCTGACCAGGAGGGAGTGAGTGAAGGAAGGGGGTAGGCGAGGGGATTCACGAGCTGTAAGGCTTAACGAGCCATTACATTAAGCCAGATGGCGTGTGCACATTCATGCCCGCGTAACCGCTCTCTGGTGGCCGGAAAAAGCCTTTCGGTAGCACTTTGAATATCCAGTTACTAAATGTCTCCCCGAAACAGTGCATGCATGCGCTGGCTCAGGCGAGACCTAAAAAAATACATAAATATAATTTCTGTAAATCATCTTTGTAATTTCTGCACTAAAATCTAAGTTCAAAATGTAAGAACATTTTTTATACTTAATAATTACAATGTGGTTAGACAGCAAGAAGCAAGATGGAAGCCACAATTCCGATGTGCATGGATGTAGTGTATATTCAAGCACCTTATGGAGTGGCTCTCTTAATGCCATGAGACCTATAGCTGAAAACAGCTCCCCATTTGGTCTTACTGTGGCTGCAAAGTAGGTTGGCACTGAAGCAGACAAAGCCCATACGGGTGTGTAGGGCCAACCCGCGAACTGTATATAGAACTGCAGCAACAGTAAAAGCTATTGGAGCTGCAAGAACCGATGGAGCAATAGGTGCAGTTGAGCAGTTAGAATACATGGATTAGCCCCCGCAGAGGAGCTGCTAAGACTATGACGACTGTAAGGGATGCTGGCACTGTTGGGCGGAGTGGATCACTGGCAGGCCCAGAGGCAGACCAGGAAACATGTCAGGGAAATGAAGAGACAGAGCAATGGCCTTTAAATGGCTGAGAAATATGGAGACCACCCCAGGAGTGGTGTTTGGTGACTTATAGTCCCTCACTTCCCACACCTTTGTTTGCCCAAGCTTTGGTGGTGTTCAGCATACCATAAAGGATAGTGATAAATAAACATCACTTAACCTTGGTTGGAGTAGTGAGTTGTGAAAAAGAGAATTCAGGCACTCTGGTGACTGGCATTCACTTCAGCCATGATCTCGTATCAATGTCTCGTCAGAGTTTAGCAGGTGCAGTTAATGGGCCCTTTAGAGTGCAGGAAGAGCAGGAAATAGAGGCACAACTTGATGTTGGAAAAGGGATGCCTCCTGATGGCTTCCTATTAGCCCAGCAAGTTGTACTGAATCAGGAACTGGCATTAGCTGTCCCTAACATTGGACTACATGTTAGTGAGTCCAATTCCCAAGCTAATGTTATGGCAGAGCCTCTGACTGGGGGGGGGGGGGTGGCATTCTAAAAGTGACTTTCGAGGGGTCCAGGCTTTCTCAGAGGAATGATCTATTTGGTTCAGCATCAGACCAGAGTGTTAACAGTGATGGGGGCCTCAAAAGCTAATCCTGAGTGTAAAACTCCGCTCCGTTCGTGGAGTTTGCGGAGGTCGGCAACTCCAAGTTTCGCTGAGACTGGGGAGTTACAGGTAAACTCCGCATTCTGCATTGGCCCGTGTGCTTGGAATGCAATTTTGCACATGCAGGAACGATTTGCTGGGACCTTGCAATGGCCTACGATATTTGCTAGCTGGCCGTATGCTCCCGCAAGATTTTCATTCACCAACATGTCATTCTGGTGTGCCAGCAGCTTTGGCGAAACTTTTCTACTGTACGTCATCCCGAACACGCAGGATCTACTGCCGCTGTAAACTGGGGAAGATTCTTTCCTTGAGCAGCATCAAAATCTTCTCAAATTGACGATTTGGAGTTAAAAACCTCCTCGAATTGACATTTGGCCGGGGTTTTGTGCAATGAGTCTTTTTAAAAAATGTTTACTTGTTTTTCAATTGGAAGTGCCCCAAGTCTCTAACTTCCTGTTCCTGCCTAGCAGGCTCCTCCCAGTGTTTTGTCCATATTTGATCACTTTTCATTTGGATTTGGGGCTCAAAGGATCACTCTTTGTGTCTGCTGCATATCCCATAGAATTTAAGGACTTTGGTCCTAATTTATGAGGTTTTGCTGTAGGGCAGCGCAGCAGGCCTACCTGCTGAGCTTCCCTACTGCAAAAGAAAAGGCCAGGAATACGCCGTATCTATGAGATACGGTGCACTCCTGTCCGTTTCCCCTGCGCCGGTGCACAATGGGCTGCCGTGCGCCTGTGCAGGCATATTTGCACCATGGTGCAAGGGTGCCTGCATTGCGGGGATGATTATTTTTGTACAGGAAGGGAAACATTTCTCTACAAAAATAATCACAAGAGGCTTTTTCCTCTTTCTATGTGTGCTGCAGAATGCAGCACACCTAGGAAATGGAAAAATGAGGAGCAATAAAGATATTTCTCCTCGTTGTGCCTTCCATACGCCTCCCCTGGGCAGGTGTAAACTTTTGGTGCAGTCTCCGATTTACGATTTCTCTTAAATCTGGGGCAGTGTCAAAAGGTCATGGATGTTGCTGGGAATGCCCCCGGAAACACCCATTGCACGCCACTCTAACGCAGAACAGTGCGTTAAAGGGACGGATATTTATCAGGCAGAATTAAGCCAAAAGAAGTGACTCAGTGCTGCCTGATAAATATCACGCAGGCTTCTGCACCACGGAGCGTCACAAACAGTGACATTCCAGAGGCGCAAGGAGTCTCATAAATGAGGCCCTTTGAAATTAAGATTTCACAAGTAATTTGAAAAACTGGTGTTGTTATTTTGGTTAGGCCCATGCACCTGGATTTACTTTTACTTTTAATACATTTTTTAAATTTTTTATTTCAAGTCATTTTTATTGATAAGAAAATATATGCACGCAATGACTGATACATGAAATGAATGATACATGAAATACAATAAAATAAGTAAGAGATACCTGTAATAAAATAAAGTGAATGATACATGAAGTAAAATAAAGTAAAATAAAGTAAAATAAAATAAAATAAAGGGTTCCTATTCAGTATGATACATACAAACATATTGGTTGCTACATACACAAGTTTCATACTCAAGCACCAGTTGGAACATGCAGTTGCAACAATGATAGAGGGAAATGCGGCAATGGCAGTGTACTGAAATATGCAGTACGAAATACTACAAATTAGTATAGACTATTACAAATCGTTGTAATACATTACAAGCAGTATCTTCACAATTAGTGTAATTAAATGCAGGACTGTGGAGACACAATGGAAATACACAATGGAAATATACACAATATAGGAACAGTAGGAGATCATGGGGGATCGAATGAGAATGATGAGGTGTCTAAGGATTTCCAAAGTTTCTTATGGGATATGCGCTAAGGAGAGGTATGCAACACCGGATTATCAGCTCCTCTTAGGAAGATCAGCCACTCTTGCCAGGTTTTAAAAGACACTTCATTGGCGTTCTTCCATTTACATAGTATGACTTTGCAGGCTAAGGTGAGCAAGTGATCAAGTAACTGACGGTCATAATCGTTGACTAGTTTTGGGTCAAGTACACCCAGTATGATGTATGAGAATTCCCTTGGAGGTTTGACGTTAAAAATGTGTTCTATAAAGCTGAAAATTTTCCCCCAATATAGCTGTAAGGAGGGGCAAGTAAAAAGCATATGAGCAAGGTCCCCGATAGCTGAGTTACAGTTCCAGCATGTCGGGCTTTCTCTTAAGGGAAGTTTAAAAAGCCTTTCCAGGGTCCAGTATGTTCTATTAAGTAACATATATTTGGACTGAGACAAGATAGGGGAGATTTTATTGGAAAAGGCTGTATTATATATTTTGTCCCAGTCGAACGTGAGGTTGGTGAAATTGGGTTCTGATTCCCATTTATATTCATTTTGTTTGTGCGTTTTTCTTGGGAGAGGAAGGAGGAGTTTGTATGTTTTAGAATCAAAGTGGCCGGCTTCCATAATACGTGGTACTTGAGTCATGAGCCACGGAGTAAAAGGCTTAAAAGAGCGCGTCGAGAGGAGAACTTTCAATTTCAGAAAGTCATAAAAATCCATAGGCGATAGATTATACATGGGCTTAAGTGTCGAGAAAGGTAAAGGGTGTGGCCCATCATAGAGGTCTCTTACTAGGTTAATGCCTTTCTTAGACCAGGGTACCCAGTGGAGAGATTTCCCTTCCATCTTAAGCGAGGGATTCCGCCACAGGGAGGCCAAATTAGACTTTTTAAATCCTAAGGTCAATTTGCGTGTTTGCTCTAGCCTCAATAGGGCACGCCTAGTGTTAAGGAGAATGTATTTCGAGTGAGGCAGGTGTGATAGGTCCATGGTGAGTAGGGCAGGTAGAGGCACGCTGTCGATGGGTGATTTTTCTATTTCTAACCATATCGGAGTATAATCCGGATTTACAGTCAGCCAATTTGCTCCCTGTTTGCACAGAAAAGGTGTCTGATAATTCCTGAAGTTCGGGGGACCCAGACCGCCTTTTTCTTTAGATAGCTGAAGCTTAGTCAGAGATATTCTGGGCTTCTTTCCCTGCCAAAGGAATATACTTAAAAGCTTATCGATCTTTTTTAGAAAGTCAGAAGAGAAAGTCATCGGTAACATGCTTGCCAGGTAATTCACTAAAGGAGTCACCATCATATTCAGTGTTTCAGACCGTCCCCACCATGTGAGGTATTTGGGTGACCATCCGTCAAGTAGGTTGGAGATTTTTTTGAAGGTCAAATGGTTGTTAGTGTGCAGGGTGGAGATTAGGTCTTTGTCAAAATCCAAACCTAGATATTTAAAGCATTTTGGCTGCCAGGTCAGGCCTGAATCACCTAACACCTCTTTGTTACCCAGGTTATTTAGGAGTTTTACTTCAGTTTTATCTTTGTTTAATTTGTATCCTGATACACAGGAGAAGTTTTTGATTGTGGACATGAGGGCAGGGATAGCTTACCCTGCCCTCTCTGAGACGATTAAGACGTCATCTGCATAGGCAGTAAGTTTTACTGTATAGTCGTAAAAATGGATTCCTGATATACAACCATTATTTCTTATATGGAATAAGAATGGTTCGATTGCGGGTAAAAATAATGAGGGGGAGAGGGGACACCCCTGCATAGTTCCCTGTTGAAGTTGGAAGGATGAAGAGAACGAGCCTCCTGCCCTGACCCTAGCCGAAGGACTGAAATAAAGGGACATTACCATCCTAGTAAAATTCCTGCCTAGGCCAAACTTATCGAGCACCGCTTCCAGGTACGTCCAGTCGAATTTATCAAAGGCCTTCTCGGCATCAAGTGTTATCCCTACCATGGGGGTTTCAGCAAGTTTAGCCTTTTCTAACACATGGGCTAAAACCCTTGTATTGTCACTGGAAAGTCTATTCTTTAAGAAGCCGACCTGCAAGGCATGGACCAGCTTGGGCAGAACCTTTTTAAGGCGATTGGCCAGGATCATCGCAAAGAACTTACAGTCCAAATTGATTAGGGAAATTGGCCCATAATTTTTAAGGAGTGTTGGGTCCTTTCCTTCCTTAGGCAGCACAGCAATTGATGGCTTCAGACAGTGTACCCGTGATCCTACCTGTGTCGTTGAATTCGTTAAAGAAGTGTAAAAGTGGCGAAGACAGGAAAAAAGGGAAGCATTTATAAAACTTTGCGCTGAACCCATCTGGCCCAGGAGCCTTCCCACATTTTAACAATTTAATTGCTTTTCCTATTTCCATGGTGGTTATTGGATTATTAAGCTCTGTTTGTTCCTCGTGAGAGAGGGACGGTAGATCACACTCCCGTAGATATTCTTGGATTTTAAAAGTTTCTATCTCCCGGTTCTTGGAATACAGTGCGTTATAAAAGTCTTTAAATATGTCTGCAATCTTATCAGGGTGAGAAAATGTCACACCATTATGGTCTTTTATACTGTTAATCGTATTTTTCTGTACCCGCCTTATTCGATTCACAGAGCTTGAACCTCTTCTGTCTGTTTAGCCAGATCCCTGCCATTTTGCTTATTATTTTATTATATTCATAGTTCTTACTGGCCAGTTTATTCAGTGTTGCATTGTCCCTATTTATCAGATGTTTGCTTTCCAAGGCTGAGATCTCTTTTTCTAAGTCCTCAAGGGACCTATTATGTTTTCTATTTACTGCTGACCTAATTTTTATGATTTCCCCCCTAATGGCACTCTTCAGAGCTTCCCAACGAGTTAGGTCGGAGGTGTCTCCCCTCTTCTTACGTTCTAGATAATTTTGAATTGCGGTTTCTATGATTGTCCTGTGTTGGTCCTTGTCCAACACTTCGTTGTTTAGCCTCCAGATGGATTGGCGGTTAGACGGTTTTACATTAGAAATGGATAATGAGATACAAGAGTGGTCAGAGAGTACCCCGGGCTCTATTGATGTCTCCTTGATTCTAGAGGTACCATAACTCGTGATAAGGAGGTAATCAATGCGAGAATATGAATCGTGGGGTGGTGAGTAGAATGTATATTCTCTACCCACAGGGTTTTGTAACCACCAGGAGTCTACTAACTTGAAGCGAGTGCATAGGTTAGTAAAGGCTTAGTGGGATTTATTACAGCGGTCAGCGCACCTGGAGTTCCTATCGAGAGTCGGATCTAGGGGTAGATTAAAGTCTCCTGCCAGGACATGGACTGCAGAGTCTGGAATAGTTTAGGGAGGTCGTTCCAGAAGCTCAGATCGTTTGTGTTAGGGGCATAGACATTCGTGACGTAAAATTCTGTGTTATCTTTAAGGAATTTACTGGCAGATGCATCAAAGAAAATACCGGGAGCAAACGGGCAGATTCTCAGAATCTGTCCGTTTGCTCCCAGTATTTTTGCATTTGGGATGCATCATCCCAAATGCAGAAATCACAATTTAAGGAATCTCTAAATAGCGATTCCTTAAATTGCTCTTGCATTTAAGGAACCCCAAAATGAGATTCCTTAAATGCAATGCATGAAACCCAAAAAAATAGCGATTTCGCTAATAGGGAGAGTAAATTACCATGAAGTTGAACTTCGTGGTAATTTGCTAAAACTTTGAAAAATGCACTTTAGTGCATTTTTCAAAGTTACATGTTGGACACCCTGGCACCCTTGAAATAGCGGAACATTAGCGATTCGGTAATAGCTAATCGCTAATAAGGAATGGCTTTCCCATTCATTCCTATGGGCCTTTAGGCCCATAGGAATGAATGGGAAAGCCATTCCTTATTAGCGATTAGCTATTACCGAATCGCTAATAAGGAATATGTAGGAATCGCTAATAACATTGCGATTCCTACATGCATCCCGTTTTGCGAGTCTTTAATAGCGATTCCTTAAAATTCGCTATTAAGGACTCGCAAAAGAGGACAATGATGCATCTGCCAGTTAGTCGTAACCCACCTTCTATTAGTGTCAGCTGTGAAGGATACCAGTTCAACATTTGATTTCCTTGCGATCAGTGTCAGAACACCGTTTTTCTTGCCAATTGCTTCAGAACCTACCACCTCATTGTAGAACCTATTTCTAATTGTATTAAATTGTTTTGTGTCAATCTTTGTTTCTTGTAGAAGGATTATATACCCCCTTTGCCTTCGAAGGTAGTCCAGAATCTTCTGCCGTTTAATCGGTTGGTTAAGACCTTTGACATTAAGTGAAATTATTTTCAGGTTGTCCACCTTAGTGGTACCTAGCAGAGTATTAATTGTAGTGTGTGGGAGTACATTTTAATACATTTTCAATACATTTTTAACATTTATTGTGGTGGTTGGCCTGTTGTTTCAGTAGGGACCTAGTAATTTCTTTGCATTTCATTGTTCTTCTTTTGTAAAGGAAAATGTTTTACAGTTTACTATAGTTTCTACATGTTTTATAATACATTTGAAATTGTTATTTGTATATGGCCTAGTAGTCTGCCAATTAGCCTCCCAGCCAGCAGGCCCAGTGCTTGTCATGGATGTATGAAACAATAGTTTCTGTGGTGTTTACAACATTAAGGCCTTGGATGGATTTGGATTGAAATACAAAATGTGCTTTTTTGTGGTATTTCATGTTTTTTCCATGCAGGCATAGGTGTATCGGAGTTAGGACTAGGTGTGGTAATGCATTTGAAGGATGTGTCTTATTGTAAAGATTGTTTTAGCCCCATAATTTTCGTTTTTGGCATTGCTGAATTAATGATGTTTTCTCTGTTTTACCATGCCTCTTTTGTCTGACCAGTGTATGTGTTTGTGTTTTTTGCAAAGGCCAACATTTGCCTTTGTTCCAGATGCATGTGCCCACTGGCCAGGGGCCATTTTGTATAGTCAGTGCACTGTCCTGTGCACTTAGGCCTGCATGTGCTATTGATTGTTGTCTAGGCCTCCAGCTTCTTGTTTGGACCATGTGGCTGGCGGCTATTTTGTGTAGGCAGCCAGTGTGCTTTTGTCATAGGCCTACATAAGTTCTTTGTTCTAGTAGTCCAGCTTCTTGTTGTGATCATGTGGCTAGCGGCCATTTTGTGTAGGTAGCCAGTGTGCTTTTGGCATAGGCCTTCATGAGTTCTTTGTTGTAGAACCCAGCTTCTTGTGTGACCATGTGGCTGGCAGCCATTTTTTGGATCCAGCCAGTGTGCTTTCCCTATAGGCCTGCATGTCTTCTCCTTGTTCCCAATGAATGCTTTCCTTTTAGGTGTTGTTGTTGATGACAATGTGGCATTGGTTGGCAGCCATTTTAAGCGTCCAAACAAATCCAGCTCTTTTTAGCTGCATAGATGGTTGAGGAATGAGATAGCAGTTTAATAATAACTTATTATTATATATTTGAGGATAAAGTCACTTATGTTGAATTAGTTACAATTTTCCAATTTTTTAAATAATTTGTAAATTATTCTTTCAATTTTTAAATTCATTTTTGTATAATTAAAAAATAAATCTTTGTTTTACTGTTTCCCACTACATGCTGCTTCAAACAAAGCAACCCCATGTCTGCTATAGATGTACCATTGTCTAGGGATTATTCCTTCCATTGTCATTTGTCAGGTGCACCTCTCTCAGAGTCAGTTCCACATCACACATCAATAGTGATGTGACGTCACATGCCCCACATAAAGCAAACAGTTTCATCTGTATGTTGTTGTTGTTTTTGCTTTCTCTAATTCTTCTTCCTGAGTAGGCAGTCACCATGAAAGTAATTATATGTTGATGTGGATTTCCATTTTATGAATGAGTAGATATATTTACACTGTGTTGTTAATTAAGGGAGTAACAGCCGTGACCACACAATAAATGATATTTTTTAATTTGTGCTACTAAATGAACAGCAACAATGCCACATTTCATTGATGACCTTCTTGCTTCTTTTCTTTTAGGTGAACGACACAAAGACAACAACAAGAGACAACAACACATCACTCACAGTACTGCCAGAAAGAAGGCCTGTGCACTGCGTGACACGAGTGACCCACCCATCGGACATCTCTTCAACTTGTGAAGCTAAGTGCCACTGCTATCTACCAGCTTCCAGATGGCCCCAAAGAAAGGGGTCACGGCTAAGCCTACAACTGGTACCAAGAAAGTAGCCAGTGAGAAGAAGAAAAAGCTTACCACTACTTGTATGTCACCCCATAGGTTTTTTGGAAAACAAAAAACTGTGCCCGCCACACCGGCCTCTGTAGAGCTGGACCCACCCCTATCTATGATTTGCATATAGCTGTGTCTGAACAGGGGTGGCGAAGTAAGCTAAAGAACAATGATGGATTCAACCCAGATCTGTGACTGGGGTGAGTATCTAAAAAAGTTTCAGCGCTCCATTAATCATATCCTTGTATTTATTTTGTTCCCCCTAAATGGGAAGTGTATACCCAGACGTGGGTCCCTTGCTCACTTTGCCATTGGATTCAAGCTAGCCTGGCTGATGATGGCTGTTAGCCCGGAACCTGTCCCAGGATGCGTGTTTCCGGTCCTGGGAAGACATGGCGTGGCAGATCAGGCTGGACTGTTCCCATGAGGGACAGGGTCAAGACTGATTTGCAAACAGCTGTGTCCCAACTGGGGTGGTAAAGTGAGCTAAAGAGCAATGATGGATTCATTCCGGATCTGTGACTGGGGGTAAGTGTCTGAAAAGTTTCAGCGCTCCGAGCATCATCTCCTTGTGTTTGCTTTGTTCGCCCTATGTTAGCAGGTTATTGCCAGACGTGGGTCCCTTGCTCACTTTGCCACTGGATTCAAGCTAACCTGGCTGATGAGGGCTGTCAGCCCGAAACTAGTCCCAGGATGCTTGTTTCAGGTCCAGGGAAGACATGGCTTGGCAGTTCGGGTTGGACTGTTCCCATGAGGCACAGGGTCAAGACTGATTTGCATATAGCTGTGTCTGAACTGGGGTGGTGAAGTGAGCTAAAGAACGATGATGGATTCAACCCAGATCGATGACTGGGGGGGACGTGTCTGAAAAGTTTCAGCGCTCCGTCCATCATCTTCTTGTGTTAGCTTTGTTCACCCTAAGTTGGCAGGGTATGCCCAGACGTGGGTCCCTTGCTCACTTTGCCACTGGATTCAAGCCAGCCTGGCTAATGAGGGCTGTTAGCCCAAAACCGGTCCCAGAGTGTTTGTTTCTGGTTCAGGGAAGACATGGCTTGGCATTTTGGACAGGACTGGTCCCGTGAGGCACAGGGTCAAGAGTGATTTGCATATAGCTGTGTCCGAACTGGGGTGGCGAAGTGAGCTAAAGACTGATGATGGATTCAACCCAGATCTGTGACTGATGGTGAGTGTCTGAAAAGTTTCAGCGCTCCGTCCATCATCTCATTGTGTTTGCTTTGCTATTCTCCCTGTCCAGACACTAGCACCTAGATATAACAAGAGAATGCTGCTGCTGTTTGTGAGCACACATATCTTGTCATATAATGAGGACAGGGTTTCTGAAAAAATACACTCTGAGAGAAGGTTCTGAAGCAAGAGTGCTGCATCAGCTAAGATGCAGAACATCCACCTATGTATGCTATGGAACGGGATCCTCCACTAATGCCAGAGATCTATCATTTGTAATCATTCAGCTTCAGTAGAAGGGAGGGGTAGGTAATCTGTTTAAAACATGACAGGTCTTTTTATGGTATATGATTTGTTAACCATGATATTGTTCATAGGCATTTGTTTTCTCTTTGTGACGCAAATACTGCATCTTAGAGCACAATAGTTTAAACAAACATTGTAAATTTCCTTTGTGTCTCTTATTTAGCTTATTGTGAACAAGTTCCAGTGAGAGAGAAAAAGGAGTGTCTTGCTACTGCGATCTCTGAGATGGTCGAGAATGTTGTGTTCTGGGTTGCCAACTCACTTGGTTCTCTGGAAAGGTTAGGACAGCAAGTGAGCACTATAGCTAGATGACTCAGACTCAAAGATACTGAGTTGATATGGTGGCTCAGTCCATACATGTTGATGTTCTATGGCCCAAAGCGTAGTTCTGTTCCTGAGCAGAATCCCTGCAACAATAGGGACTTGTAGTGCAATTGACTTGAGATGATGAGAAGTGTGTTTTGTGTTTACACATCCACCATGGTCAAATTAGTCCTACCTGCAACAGACATACAACACCCAGGTTAATGTAAATGTTTTTATTTACAAGTGTTTAACTGAACAGTTTGTAAGAAGCAGTACTTGCAGCACCAACCCCATCATTGTTTGAAGGGATGTCCAGACAATGTCCCATGGGGATACATGTGATGCAATTAGGAGAGGAGTGTCCAAATTGCCATTAGGGAATGTAGGCCACATCGACAGTCCACAAATGTATTTGATCAAGAGGTGTGCATGGGACAATAGGACAGTACCAGGTGACAAGGGTGGTGGCATGATCCTAAACACAGGTCCAATGAGAAACTGGCCAAGTGACACAGACAAATGTTAGTGTGAATTGGTTGGCCAGAGGAGGTTGAAGTCTCCATCTTCATCATCTGATGTGTGTGGCGCCTCCCCTGAGATTGGTGGTGTTGTTGCAGGAAGAATCTGAAGCACACACAAATAAAGGTCAGACGATGTGGCTCCCCTGTCACCAGCAAAATTTGTCTGTGCCAACAAGGAATGTAGCAGAGAGCAATAAAGAGACTACTGGCTTGTCAGGACAGCAACAACATTTTGGTGGAAGGCACTCATTGTTGCAATATAGGAGTCCTGCTTCTGCTCCATAGATTAAAGGATGATGCGTTTTTCCCCAGCTGGTTGCCAACCTCACTGGTTTCATATTGGCAGGGTTTTTGTTCTTGCTTCTGCCTCAGACACCAGTGATATCAGCCAGGGACTGTTCCATTCTATGGAGTGGGGGCAGGTGCCTCTTTTTGCCCCAAATGTGTCCTTATTGGGACTGAGGCACCTACATACCCCCTCTAGGGTGCCCGTGACGCTCTCCATCCCTGCTGCACCTCATCTACCAGCTGCTTATGTTCTCCTACTGCCTGCTTTTGGAAGACAACTGGGGGGTCCTTGGAGTCCAGGGCTGGACTTGAGGTATGTCCTGATGTTGGTGGATCCTCTTGAGACCCTACAATGCTGGTATTCCCTCCCACGACCAGAGATGGTGTTACAAAGGAGTCAAGGAGTTGCTGAAAGTGTAATTGTACATGGGGGGCAGGTTGTCATTGCCAGGAGGGTGGTCAGCCAGGACAGGCGGCTGGTTAGGAGGTGTTGTTTCTCCCTCTGAAATGAAATTGAGATATGTTAATGGTGGTCTGTACTAGATGTTGACTTGAGTAATGTGGGTGACATACAGACTTTATTATCATTAACCTTGAGTTCAAAATTGATGTGTAGGACATGTGTAACTCTTAGGAAATGTAGCCAAGTTGCACTGTAGTTGCCTTTCAGATGGCAGTGCTTTGCTCACACTACCACTGTGTGACAAGGGTGAATTTTCATGTGAGACTACGCATTGCAACATAGTTAGAAAGCGTGCTTGCCTAGCCTGCCTGCGTAGGTAAGTTGTTGTAAGACCCACAACTGTCTGGTGATAAGCTTTGTTTATCATGATGGCTATGCTGAATGTGGTTTCACGTATTGACACCACTACTGTGCACATTGCACAAGTCCCCTATGTGCCTGCATTCTCTCTGGCCACTGCTCAGCCCACAGTTCTAGGGAAAGTGATAGGGGTGATCCTGTAGTCTGCCTTTCGCACAGAACACCACAGCAGTCTGCCTTGTTCTGCGGATTTTCATGCACATTGTGCATTCATGTGGCCAGCGGCTCATATTTCACAAGCATGCACACAGTTCTAAACAGCTAGCTACCTTGCTACACTGCAGAGATGTGTAAAGGCATGTACTTACCATGGTTTTCCTTTTTGTCCATACTCATGTGATGTCCTTACTAATACACTTGGTTCTATAGTTCAAAACAGTGTGCACTGTGTACCAACTCTGAGGTGATAGGCCCAGTCAGGCTAGGTAGATTGCTAGCACTGACCCCAGTTAATCATTGCCAGAGTTGGTTATCTGCAGATTATCCCAACTAATTTGACTCAGACCTGCTCACTTGTAGGTGTACATGCCTCCAGTGGCAATCCTCATTTTGTCCCATGGACTTCACTTACTGTCACACACTGATGGCACCCAGATCATACATTGACTCTCATGTGACACCATCACCAACAATGTGAGTCACCATTTCCAATTGACCCACAAAACTGCCTATATTTTACGGCTATGGGTCAAGCTGTACCCCACCTTCTAGTAGTGCTGCTATTCAGTGGCATGTACCTACCCAGGTCTGCCACACAAGGCCTATACACCTCACCCTCCAACCATCCCAGAATCCTTTCCATAGTCGCAGCTACCTAGCTCATCCTTTAACTTCAAAATTCCCAGTTTCAGATCCTCCTGCTTTGAAATATGTGGCATGGTGAGACATTTCTGTCCCTGGCACTCTCCTGACATGTGCAACATCTTCACCCAGGTCCACATGACATGTAGGATGTAGAACACCAATGTCCTCTTCTTTGTAATACCGTCCCAGCTGCAACACAGGTGTGACACTGTTGTGCACAGAAGTGCATATGCATTGGTCAGGCTACCTTGCAGTATTGACGTCACTTCTCACCTCCTTATTCAATGACTCCCCATTCTGACACTTTCAGTGCCCTGCACTACCAGGGGCACACACTATCAATTCTTCCAACAAATACACATGGGGACTTATTAATGAGAGCCTTGCTTCGCCTTTGCACCACGTGAAGTGGTACATGAGAGACGCAGGGCTCTGAATCATATTTCTTAAGCCATGCAAAGTCACCCTTCTGGGCTTTGAGGGCCCTCATGAATGTTGAGTAGGCCAACACAGTGCAAATGGCTACCTAACTTTACTCTGCGGTCAGGAGGCCTTGTAGTGGGTGCTTCCATCAGCACCCGTGGATTTTGATGCTGCCCGAGTCAGCTAAAACATGTAAACCTGGGGAAGTGCAAATTCCATATGCCTCTTGAGGTGAGGCCTTTCAAGGAGCAATATCCTTATTTTTCCCATATTTTTCATCTTTCTTTGTCTGTGTAGGAAACACCTCTTAACATTTTTTGTTTGCAGGAAGGTGCCCCTAGCTTCACAAAACACTAACCTGCATGCAACATAGGCACAGTTGCATCATGGTGCAAGGGTGTCTGATTGGGCACTAGGTTGCCAAAACAGCACAAGCACAGTAAGAAAGGACAGGAATGCAGCATATTACATTAACTTTGACACAGGGCAGCGCAGCAAGGTGACATGCTGCACTGCCCTACGCAAAGTTCCCATCATTGAGGCCCATGGTCCTCTGATCTGCATCACTAGCATTCAACACCAACCCCATTATGAATGTGTACATGACAGGAGTTTGGCTGGTGTTTACCATGGCAGACAACACCTGTATGCTCTCACCCCACACATCGGGACAGCTGCGTGCAATGTTGTTTCATGCTAGTGACTATGCACATGGCTCTTCACATGTTTCTATGTGGTGATACTTCACGAAGATGACAACTGACGCCCTTTCAGGTGAGGATTTTTCCCTCTGACAACCCCATTCCATTCCATTACTTTACTGTCCAGATTCGGTTGCATGAGCACAAGGAAGAAACACTGGCCTCATGGCTCACAGGGTGTGCATTATTACATAAGGCTAGACAGGGTTCAACAATACATACATTATGTGTTGTTCCTGTCTGTGCTTTTTGCTTTGTAGTTCTGGTGAGGCTTTTTATACATTCCGCCGCACCTCCTAGTATAGAAATGGAATGGACATACTAGACAGAGATGGAATGAGCTGTACAACATGTAACTGGTCAATGTGACATATTTATGTGATGTATGACTGTACATGAGAAAGATTACTATCCTTTCAGTGCTGTACAGGGACATAGGTTGGTGCACTGCGCAGCATGACAGTTTTGCCCATATTGTTCCTTGTTGCCACTTACCCTGTAGGTTTTGTTGGTCCTCATGGCCAGCACTGTCCTGTCTGGGAATTCCTGCCACCAACTCTGCTGGGATGACTGCTGCCACTGGCTCCTCCGCCTCCTCAGGATCCCTCCTCCTAAGGGCCACATGGATGCCCTCAGGCTCACAGCGAGTTTCTCTTAGGTCCTAAGCTAATAATCATGCTAGTGCTTCTTGCACTCTGGCACTGTCCTCTTAGCTTACGCAACACTGTTAAACGTGTCCACTACGGACTGCCAAATGCCCTCTTTCTTCCCTAATGGCAAAGAGAAGTGATGTTCATGCTTTGTCACCTCTGGTATTAATATATCATGCTCCTCCTTAGTAAAGTACCTCTTTCACTGGGAGCCGCCGTGACATCTTGGCTAGGGCTGGGGTTGTTGGAGATATTATCCTGGCTGCTGCGGCATACTGCCTGCTCCATCTTTTTGGTGTGAGGTATGGGCAAACTTTGTTTTCTAAATGAATCACTTTTTACATTTTCTTTAATTCTTGGCACACTCCAATGTGATTCTAGAGTGTTTTGCAACACACAAACAGTGGTTTGCAACCCATAAAGCAGCCTAGCGTCAATTTCCCTGCACTTGCGTAATTTTTTCCTGCAACAGCCGACCCATGAAAGCATAATTTTTTACAACATTCAACCGTAAATATGACACATCCACGGCGTTGCAATTTGGGGTACAACACAGCATGTTTTTCTAACAAATCGCTTCCTTATCGCTGCGATGCGTCAGTGCTCATAAATGATGCCCTTAGAGTGGGTACTAGGTCTTCCCCTTGCACATGATCTGCAGTAAACTTTGTAGCCAAAGCTTAGCAAGCACTTAGGGGCAGATTTACAAGCCCCTTGCGCCACTTTTGCGTCAATTTTCAGATGATAAACGTGACGCAAAAGTGGAGCAAGGGGCTTGTAAATCTGCTCCTTAGAGTGTGCTTTAGGCCTGCCCCATGTACATGACATGATGGCTTTATAGTCTATAGTTTTCCATTGGTCTTTAATGGATGATTTGCCTCCCCATTATTGTCTTTGTCGTCTCCTCGATGAACATTTCGGTTTCACTATGTTTTCTTAGCTTCCATATTTGTACCAGTCCACTACTGCTGTCAGGCAATTCTTTTTGTCTCCGTCTTCAGGCTTCTTGTTGGACCCTAGACACAGTAAGCATACATACAAACTTTGTAAAGCAAGACCGATTCGTTTTGTATGTATGTGTATGTAGGTATGTATCTATGTTAGGCAGTATTTCTATAGTGAAGACCTAGCCAAAAGGCAGTCCAGCAATAAACAGGGTCAAGTCAACGAATAGAGCCAAAACATGCCTCTTCTAAATAACAACTTGTTATGGATTTCTAAACCCTTTTTGCGATTCGGTGATCTGGCTTTAAATGTGTGCAAAACACTCACGCAAAACAAATGCATGTGTACTCTAGCGGCGGCTGTCAAATACACAGGGGCAGATTCATGTTAACTGGCGCATCCCCATGGATGCGCCAGTTAACGTGAGTCACAGATCGCCACAGCTCTACCACCCATGGTGCGCTGCATTTATAATGCGGAGCACCATGGTGCAAAAACGGCACAGATGCGTGACGCATTGCTGGAGTTGCGTCGCAAGCGCGACGTAGCTCCAGCAAGGCTCGGGGGTGCCGCATCTACACAATGCTGCATCAAGACCTACGCCTGCTTCAAGCAGGCGCAGGGTTTTGACGCAGCATTGTCCTGAAAATGACTGAGTGAAATCTATGAGATTTCACTCAGCCACTTTCAGGATGCGTTCCTGCGCAGGAACGACCCCCCCCCCCCCCCCCCCCCCCCCGCACAGGAACGCCTCCTTATGGCTCAGGGCTTTACAACGTGACGCATCTCCTAGATGCGTCACGTTGTAAATAGGGCGCATTGTTTGCGCCGCAGTTGCGTCAAATAAAGTGACGCAATTGCGGCGCAAGGGCATCATAAATCTGCCCCACAGTGAGGTGTTATTTAGGCGTCCATATATTCGCGCACATATAACTTTGTGAAAACAAAGGCTAACAGGAAAATGCAGGCGTGAAAGGGTGTTTCTATTTCTATTTATGTTTTGTTTTTGAACATTCTAAGGCCCACAATATTCAGTACAGCTCTCGGGGAAGCACCACAACGCTCTTATGCTGTTAAATTCAACAACTGCGTCAAAAGCAGTTGAAGACCTTGATTTCTTTTGCATCATTTTGTAGTACTAATGCGGAAATTGTGATGTTTGTGCATTTTGCAATTTCACCTATGGGAGCAGAGTTTTGAAACATCTATAAAGGAACACCAACACGGTTCAAATGGTGACGCATATCCCTTATTTATCATTTAATGTGTACACGACGTTAGACAGGTTTTCAAGGTATTCATACAGCGTTCACTTTCCACGAGGCATCGAAGAAGAACCAAAATGCCAGCGTCTCCTGGATGGGTATTACTGTTTTTGCTCATGGAATTAAATATTCAGACAAACAGCTTGCTTGTTTCTCCCGTCGAAATCGACCTTTTCAGTATTCTGTAATCTGTCTTGTCCCCTTCATCATCTGCCTTTCAACTCTGTTTGCTGCAACGTGCTACATTAAGGATCGACTGTTAGAAAATGCAAACAGTGTGTGCACTGTCATCGCAGGCACTGCAATAACCACAGGAAATGCAGCGCCGGAACTGTCTGTTTCGATGAGATCGTCACAGGCTGGCATCTAGCTCATTGAGCCTTCGGCTGCATAGCTCCAAGGCGCTGTGAAGACTGCGCCTTTTTAGATGGATAAATCAGTCACAGCAATATTTCCTTCTTCCTCTGACAAATTGTAATTTGACCGAAAGAAAGTTACATATAATTATGTTTTGGTGAATATTCACAAACGAATGTCAAAATGAACCATGACTCCGGTCTCATAAACGTTGCATCTTGAGTTGGGTATTGATTTACTTATTTCCCGTCATGATTTCGGACTTATTTTTCACATATCTTTGAAGAGAAATAGTTAAACGTAGCAGCACTTGTACTGCGCCCTGCATGTCAAATCATGTAAATTAAAAGATTAATATGATAATTATATAGAGGTAGGCAACACCGATTTGAGACCAGTAATTCCCCTCTCCACTTTGTTTTTGTAAGATGACTCTCATTGTCATAACCCTAAGCACCCAAACGTGGCCTTAACTTGAGGAAACCCTGAGGCTTAACAAAAATCATGAAAGCTTGCTAATAGTCTCCTAGCTTATAAGGGCACGTTTACTAACTTGCCATGCCAAAGTTGCTGAGCTGCATTGGTGAAAGGGAGAGAGCAAAACAGCTCCCTATCCGATAAGATATGCCTCTGTTTTCTTTTCTCCCTGTCCAGTTGCACTTTAGGCTGCCATGCCCCAATGCACACACACTTGTACCATACATAGTATAATTGTGTGTGTGTGCGTGCGTGCGTGCACCTGTGTGTGTGATGACAGGCACAGATTTTGTACAGAAAGGGTACCCTTTTCTTACAAAATGCTATGCTTAGACATAGTTTAAAACTTTTACTAATTTGAATGTGTGCTATACAGTGCAGCACAAAATTAAAAATATTTCTCCAACTTAACTCCAGTCTTAAGAGGTGTATTTTTTTGTCTACATTGTTTGGGCTTTGCATCTAAAACTCAGGGTGGTTGCATGGGAACGCCCATGTACCACCAATGTTAAGCTCCTTGAAGCAAAAGAGCACAAAGTAGTGCTAGTGCTTCTTTGCATTAGTTTAGGGCTGCTTTTCAGCCCAAATATAGCTTTGCACTAAACATTAAATCCCACAATAACAGTTTGTGTTACTCTTGTGATATAAACACAGCTTATATTCTCCGTGAATGTACCCCTAATAGGCACAGATACTAACTTTTCACGCAACGCAGTGAAGCAATTAACATTGCTGTATTGGATGTAAGGGAACATGCAGAAAAGCACCATATCTATGTTGGAAAACAGATCCGAAATCAAATATCTGCTTCAGTTTGCATCACTTTTGTAAAGCCAACCCAGTTCAAAGTGTTCAGAATCTGCCCATAACTTGGTTTAAAATTTTATGGGGCAGGGACGTGGCCAGGCATCGATTCAAGATGGCCGCGTAGAGTTTAGCTCCGCGACTGTCCCCATCCACATGTATATCCTGGGTAAAGACCTGACCCGTTTGCCTGCAGTCCCGCATGTCGGAACAGTAGCAATCACAAACCCGACCACCCTGGTTCGCCTCCGACATTGGAGACCGGAGTTACAGCCACTGACAGAGTGAGGCCTACTCACGGAACTCACAGTGCGGCAGAAGACCAGGAACGAGACCCGAGCGATCACGTGGAGGTGCTGCGTCTTGTGAGCGCCACCACTGAATGAGGAGGACTTCTACCCCACCTGAGGATTGGAGACTGATCGACCCTGCGGGAGATGGAAGTTAACTCTGCGTGCCCTGTGAGGTGAGAGAAGACCCACGGTTCGCACCAGACTCGAGCTTGAAGGACTGCACCTCTCTGCAATGCAGCCCCCTGGTGCGTTTACAGAGGGGGAAGTAATTCCCATTGCATATTGGGTGTCACTGAGGGCCAACTAACATACCAGGAACCTCCAGTATGCGCCAGGGAGCTGCATTGCAGAGAGGTGTAATGAGGCCACACTCCTTTTTACAACACTCTGCAAAGCAGCTCTGTGGCCTTACTGGAGGGCTAGTTGCCCCCCAGGGACCCCCAGGATTCAAGGGAAATTACTTCCTCCTCTGCAAATGCAGCAGGGGGTGCATTTGCAGAGAGGTGCAGGGCTTGAGGTGACGGATTGCACCACTCTGCAACACAGCCCCCTGGCGTGTTTGCAGAGGGGGAACTAATTCCCCTTGAATACTGGGGGTCCCTGGAGGCCAAGTAGCCCACCAGGAACCTCCAGTATGCGCCAGGGTGCTGCGTAGCTGAGATGTGTAAAAAGGGGTGTGGCCTCTTTACACATCTCTGCAAGGTAGCCCCCTAGCGCATACTGGAGGTTCCTGGTGGGCTACTTGGCCCCCAGGGACCCCCAGTTTTCAAGGGGAATTATTTCCCCCTCTGCAAACGCGCCAGGGGGAGCATTTTCAGAGTGCTGCCTTCATGTTTTTTTTGGGGATCAGCAGAGTATACCCTGCAAGTATCCCGGGATTTAAAAAAGAAAATTGGGGGGGGGGCCTTGTGGGTCCTTGTGGGACCCCCTGAGCAGGCCTAGGGGGTCAGGAACCTCCAGAATGCACCAGGGGGCTGCCTTGCAGAGAAATGTTAAAAGGGGCGTGGCCTCTTAACATGTCTCTGCAAGGCAGCCCCCTGGTGCGTTTGCAGAGTGTCACGATTATGGGTAACTGTAGTGCAGGCATCCCTCACCTTTCACGGTTTCGTATGCCATGAGTGCGTAAGAGTAGACATCGGCATGGAACTAAATGTCCCACAAAGCCTAGGGGCATGCACCAGAAGGAGAAAGTAGCAAACTCCTACTTAAGCCCCACCTACTTCAGAAATGGGGCTTGACAAACTGCCTGCTGAGCCTGTTCCTTGGACCTGTCTACCGTTTCTAGCGGTTCTCCATTTTGTGCTACCGGAAGAAGTTGCAGCCATAGGAATACTACAGAGGGTTGTGACTGCACTGCATGAAGCGCGGCCGTGACTCCTTTCAGTTCTTTTGTTTCTTTCTGAATCGCCGAAGCACCACTGGGTCAGGCGGGTGCTCGCGTCTCTGTTCAGGAGCCGAACAGGAGCCGAACAGGAGAACGCTGTATTGACCGCGCTGCATTGAAGTGCGCCGGGACTCCCTTCAGTCTATTCCTTTCTGTATCCCCGAAGCACCTCCGGGCAGGCGGGTGCTACGTCTCTGTTCAGGACCTGAACCGGAGAAAGTGATTGTTTTTTTGTTTCATTTCTTTCCGGGCAAAAGAGGCGCTCTGGAATCCAGGAGTATACGCCGTCCCCCTTCTTGTGGTTCGAGTTCGCTCAGGAGTGAGGCGTCCAGCGTGAGAGTCGGAGACTGCGCATAAAGACGCTCTCCTCTCATTTTACGCTTCCATCATCCCACCATAACTCCTCATGGAACCATCCAACTCCACAGGTATTCGGGTACCCCCAGAGAGTCGGAGACTACGCATAAAGGCGCTCTCCTCTCTAGGTGCCCTAAAACTTTCTTATGTTACTGTGATTGGGGAAGTCATTGACCATCACGAATTATAATTATTGACTGTAGGGTATGCGTGTTTCTCAAGTGCATACCAGCAGAGTCCTCTGGAGATATATCCTGGTTTTGTTTCCTGTAAGTGTGATAGGCATCGTGTTCATTCTGCTTACCTGTATGATGTGTGATTGAGGTACTTCTCATTCTGTTCTTGCTTTCTCATACATACAGGGTTCCCAGAGGGTGCTCAAAGGAAGTTAACTGAATCCTGTGACGGAATAGGATTCCTTTGTTATTTTATCCCATCCCCCTTTTCCCTTGAAATACTTCTCTACCCATAGTGTGGTGATAATATTGTGGTGAGATTAGTGTTTAGGGGACGTTGGGAACTACTCTTCACGGGATCGTTCCTGCTGGCCGTACCTAAGGTTAGTGGTGTATTATTCTTGGCGCTGCTGACACCCCTGACAGTAATCCTGACAGATTGTCAAGCCCAAGTTAATCGCCAGCCTGAGTGATGGATACTACTGCAGTTTTAACTTCGCTAGTACAAAGCTTCAATGCCTTGCAGCAGGAGGTACAAGCCTCCAGACTGGAGAACCAAGAACTCAAGAAAGAGATGGGTACCATTAGAAGAGAGGTGGCGGGTATATCTAGACAAGGAGGTAGGTCCTATATACGAGACGCAACCCTGCCACCTCCTTCCCAGACCATGCAACCCCAAACCTCTACGCAGGGTGGAGGTTTCTTCGCTACCAGCCCTGTCCTTCCTCCAGCTCCTGGTTCGGTCCCAACCGTGCACGTCCTGCAGAATACTGGAATACCCCTAGCCCCTCCAGAACGGTTTTACGGAGATCCGAAAAAATTTGAAACTTTTCTGAACCAATGTCGCTTGCATTTTCTATGCAAGCCAGCCGTGTTTCAGGACGAGGCTTCAAAGACCGTGTTTATAATGTCATACCTGGGAGGAAACGCGGCAAGCTGGACTAGTCTTCTAATGGAACGCAACGATCCTGTATTGCATAATTTCAAAGGATTCTGCTTGGAAATGCGGAAACTGTTTGATCGCAAGTCACATATGTTATCTTTAGACCGAGAATTACCGACCCTTTGTCGGGGCTCTCAGGATCTCCTTTCATACATCACCACCTTCAACCGGCTAATAGTGGAATCTGATTGGCCTCAAGAAAAACGAACCTCCCTCTTTTATCAAGGGTTACGGGGTGAACTAAAGGATGTCCTATCGCACGTGGTGCAACTACCCCCGACCTGCGAGGAGATGATCGATTTAACAGTGCAACTGGATCACCGTCTGCAAGAGCGGAAAGGAGACCGATCGAAAACCGATGTCCGTTTTTTGGTTTCAAGACCGAAACCCCATCCTGAAGAACCCTCTAAGCAGAGCGATAGATCTGAATCCATGCAGATAGGGGGAATCAGGGGTCCTCTTACTACCGAAGAAAGGGACAAACGGAGGAAGTTAAAGCTCTGTATGTATTGCGGAAAAGAGGCCATTTCATTAAAGAATGCCGAGCCCCGTTGCCTACCCAAAACCTGACTCAAAAAGGACAAGCTGCAATCAGGGCTAAGGAGGGGTCGGAAAATGAACAGGCATGAATCAGGGGGAGGTCACTGGTTCAACAAGCGCCTGGACAACGATCTCTTTGGTCATTGCACGAACCCCCCTACGTACCGCCACTCATCTCACAGTTAATGTACATGTCTACCTAGAAGAAAACCATCACATTGCAGTGGCAGCATTGTTGAACTCGGGAGCCACCGGCAATTTGATTGACCAGGAATACTCCAGAACCTTAGGGGTGGAGTGGCAAAAGAAGAAAGCACCCACTCAAGTACACGCTGTGGATGGAAGAGCCCTCACATCAGGGCCTGTCTGGTATCACACAGTCCCTCTACTCATGAGGTTGGAAGAACACCATTATGAGACCATTCAATTCGATGTTATAGATGCTCCACAGTTCCGCGTCATCCTAGGCATGACCTGGCTTACCGTTCACAACCCTGCCATAGAATGGGCAGAACGCACCGTTCAGATGAACTCCTTATACGGCCAAGAACATTATATTCACAGGAAAGGGGTCTCGGAGATGTTTCAGGAAGACTCCATGGCCGTCCTGATGGCCTCTGCTTGCCCTACTCCCACTTCCTGTTGTATTACATCCTTGCCAGGAGAATATGAAGAATACCGAACGGTTTTTGATAAACAATTGGCTACGCAACTACCCCCACATAGGGTATACGATTGCAGGATTGAGTTAACCCCCGGAACCGAAATTCTGTGTAGCCGGGTTTATGCACTCACAGAACGAGAAACACAATATTTACGTGCTTATCTGGACGAAAACCTTGCCTCCGGTTTTATCAGACATTCTTCATCACCTGCTTCCTCGCCCCTCTTTTTTATCACAAAGATGGATTGCGAGGAGCTCCGCACGTGCATAGACTATCGGGCCATTAATCGCATCACAATTAAAAACCGTTATCCATTACCACTGATACCGGTATTACTGGATCAACTGAAAGGGAGCAAATATTTCACGAAACTCGACTTACGAGGTGCCTACCATTTAGTGAGGGTCAAACAAGGGGACGAGTGGAAGACCGCCTTTAGAACCAAGTTAGGTCTCTATGAATACAGAGTAACGCCGTTTGGGCTTTGTAACGCCCCCGCGGCATTTCAGTACTTTATGGATGAAGTTCTGCCGGGGCTACTAGACACGTTTTGTATCGTATACATCGACGATATTCTGATTTATTCTACCTCTCTTCCTGAACACGTGATGCATGTCAAAGCAGTCCCAGACCGTCTCCGCGACCATTCACTGTACGCCAAATTGGAAAAATGTTTGTTCCACGCCCAAGAAATAGCCTTTCTGGGTTACATCATTAATGAATACGGTTTCCAGATGGAAACAGGCAAAGTGGAGGCGATCACCTGCTGGAAGACCCCCAGAACGTGAAGTCCGTTCAATGCTTCCTGGGGTTCGCAAATTACTACAGGCGCTTTATTAAAGACTTTTCCAAAATTATTCATCCTATTTCTAGCCTCCAACGGAAAAACACCCCCTTTGTATGGGGAACAGAAGCGGATAAGTCATTCACAACGCTCAAAGAACGGTTCACTCAAGCCCCCATCTTACGACATCCAGACACGCAATTACCGTTCATCTTAGAAACAGACGCTTCCCAGTATGCACTCAGAGGAGTGCTATCACAGAGACATCCTTCCACAGGGCAACTACATCCCGTGGCCTACTTCTCAAAAAAGCTCTCACCAAGCGAAAACAACTATTCCATATCCGACAAAGAGCTACTAGCGATAAAGAGGGCAAGCGAGGAATGGAGGCACTAACTTCTGGGAGCGCGACACGTCGTGGAAATCTACACAGACCACAGAAACCTGTTGTTTCTGAAAACGGCTAAGGCCTTAACACCCCGGCATTTGAGATGGACTTTGTTTTTTGCCGACTACGATTTTGTGATCAAATACAAACCTGGACCCCAAAACAGGAAGGCGGATGCCTTATCACGTAGCGAAGTTCTCCACGACTCGTGCCAGGAAGAACCAGCAGAAGTACCTACTATTCTCCCTGAGATCTGTTTCCCTGGACCTCAATTAGCGTTGATTGAGTCTTCTGATTTTCTGGACGACTTGAAAGTGGCTATATCGGATATAGGCAGTAACACCTGGATCCAAGAAAACCCTGAACAGCGCACCAAAAACGAGGAGTTGTTGTACCACTCTCAATCGTTATATGTTCCACACCCCATTCTTCAGCAACGAGTGTTAGCATGAACTCATGACTCCACCTCGGGGGGACACGTGGGACGCTTTAAGACTATTGCCAACATAGAACGTTCATTTTGGTGGCCTACTTTACGTAAGGATGTAGAGACGTATCTACTGAACTGTGAGGTTTGTGCCCAAGGAAAAGCAAAACACGCAAAACCAGCGGGGTTTCTGCACCCTCTTCCCATTCCTCCCAAACCATGGCTTACAGTCTTTATGGACTTTATCGTTGAAATGCCACCCTGTGAAGGTTTCACAACAATCTTGGTTGTCATTGACCACTTATCAAAGATGGGCCATTTTATACCATTCAAACGTTTACCCACGTCTTCTGAACTGGCGTTCGTATTTCTGCAGAACATCGTTCGGCTTCATGGAATTCCGAGCGTATTGATCACCGACAGAGGGTCGCAATTTACATCCTGTTTCTGGAAGGCATTGTGCAAATCCATGGAAATAGAAGCAAAACTCTCAAGCAGCTATCACCCTCAAACGGATGGGAAAACAGAACGCTTGAACCAAACTCTTGAGCAGTACCTCCGTTGCTTTTCCTTACAGAATTCCACCGAGTGGTATCATTTGTTATGGACTGCGGAGTTCACCTACAACAACACGGAACATTCCACATTGGGTTGCTCCCCTTTCTTTTGTATTAACGGCTATCACCCTAATATGCTACCGTTCGAATGGCCTATCCAGTCCCAACTACCAAGCATAATTGAACATCATGCTCACCTCAAGGCCGTGTTATTGGGCGCAAGATCGCAATTGCTCTTGGCCAAAAAAGCACAAACACGCAGATAAGAAGAGGAACCCAGAGCCCACCTATCAAGTTGGAGATAAGGTTTGGTTGTGTACAAAAAACCTCCATCTAAAAGGGGTGAACAAACTCAAACCTCGATACATAGGCCCCTATGGCATAGAAGAGGTGACCAATCCTGTGTCCATGCGACTGTCCCTACCGGTGTCCTGGCACATCCATCCTGTCTTCCATGTCTCCCTTCTCCAGCCATGTCCGCCTAGTATGAGGCTGCCTGTTAGACCTCTCTCCATTGAGGTGGAAGGACAGGAGGAGTATGAAGTGCAGTCCCTCCTAGATTCCCGACTGGTATGTGGGAGGGTTCAATATCTGGTAGACTGGAAGGGGTTCGGAGTGGAGGACCGGACCTGGGAACCTGTGGGGAATCTACACTGTCCCGACCTGGTGAAACAATTCCATCTGGCCAACCCAGGGAAGACGGGTCGACCACCGAGTCGGCGGTCCTCGAAAGGGGGTTCTGTCACGATTATGGGTACCTAAAGTGCAGGCATCCCTCACCTTTCACGGTTTCGTATGACACGAGTGCGTAAGGGTAGACATCGGCATGGAACTACATGCCCCACAAAGCCTAGGGGCATGCACCAGAAGGAGAAAGTAGCAAACTCCTACTTAAGCCCCGCCTACTTCAGAAACGGGGCTTGACAAACTGCCTGCTGAGCCTGTTCCTTGGAACTGTCTACCGTTTCTAGCGGTTCTCCGTTTTGTGCTACCGGAAGAAGCTGCAGCCGTAGCAATACTACAGACGGTTGTGACCGTGCTGCATGAAGCGCGGCCGTGACTCCTTTCAGTTCTTTCGTTTCTTTCTGAATCGCCGAAGCACCGCTGGGTCAGGCGGGTGCTCGCGTCTCTGTTCAGGAGCCGAACAGGAGAACGCTGTATTGACCGCGCTGCATTGAAGCGCGGCCGGGACTCTCTTCAGTCTATTCCTTTCTGTATCCCCGAAGCACCTCCGGGCAGGCGGGTGCTACGTCTCTGTTCAGGACCCGAACCAGAGAACGTGATTGTGTTTTTGTTTCATTTCTTTCCAGGCATAAGAGGTGCTCTGGAATCCAGGAGTATACGCCGTCCCCCTTCTTGTGGTTCGAGTTCGCTCAGGAGTGAAGCGTCCAGCGTGGGAGTCGGAGACTGCGCATAAAGGCGCTCTCCTCTCATTTTACGCTTCCATCATCCCACCATAACTCCTCATTGAACCATCCAACTCCACAGGTATTCGGGTACCCCCAGAGAGTCGGAGACTGCGCATAAAGGTGCTCTCCTCTCTAGGTGCCCTAAAACTTTCTTATGTTACTGTGATTGGGGAAGTCATTGACCATCACAAATTATAATTATTGACTGTAGGGTATGGGTGTTTCTCAAGTGCATACCAGCAGAATCCTCTGGAGATATATCCTGGTTTTGGTTCCTGTAAGTGTGATAGGCATCGTGTTCATTCTGCTTACCTGTATGATGTGTGATTGAGGTACTTCTCATTCTGTTCTTGCTTTCTCATACATACAGGGTTCCCAGAGGGTGCTCAAAGGAAGGTAACCGAATCCTGTGACGGAATAGGATTCCTTTGTTATTTTATCCCATCCCCCTTTTCCCTTGAAATACTTCTCTACCCATAGTGTGGTGATAACATTGTGGTGAGATTAGTGTTTAGGGGACGTTGGGAACTACTCTTCACGGCATTGTTCCTGCTGGCCGTACCTAAGGTTATTGGTGTATTATTCTTGGCACTGCTGACACCCCTGACATTAATCCTGACACAGAGGGGGAACTAATTCCCCTTTAATACTGGGGGTCCCTGGGGGCCAACTAGCCCACCAGGAACCTCCAGTATGCACCAGAGGGCTGCATTGCAGAGGGGTAAAAAGGTGCGTGGCCTCATTACACCTCTCTGCAATGCAGCCCAAAGGCCTGTTTGCAGAGGGGGAACTAACTCCCCTTGCATATTGGGGGTCCCTGGGGGCCAACTAGCCCACCAGAAACCTCCAGTATGCGCCAGGGAGCTGCGTTGCACAGAGGTGTAATGAGGCCACGCCTCTTTTTACACCTCTCCGCAACGCAGCCCCCTGGCGCATTTACAGAGGGGGAACTAATTCCACTTGCATATTGGGGGTCCCTGGGGGCCAACTAGCCTACCGGGAAACTCCAGTATGCGCCAGGGGGCTTCGTTGACCCCTTGCACATACTGGAGGTTGTTGGTGGGCTACTTGGCCCCCAGGGACCCCAGGTATTCAAGGGGAATTAGTTCCCCCTCTGCAAACGTGCCACGTGGCGCGTTTGCAGAGTGGTGCCTTAATTTTTTGGTGGAGATCGGAAGTGTACGCATACCCCGTGATTTAAAAAAAAATGTTTTCTTTCCTTGGGGGTCCTTGTGGGACCCCCTGAGCAGGCCTAGGGGGTCAGGGTGTTTCTATCCGCCTCCCTTTTCTTCGTTTTCACCTTTGTTTCCCTGTTTCATTGTGACTCGGTTCTACAGAGGCACAAGATGGCTGCCAACACTTCCTGGTTTGGAGTATTGACAGACAGTTGACAGCCAATCAGCATGCAGCTCGCGCTCGTAATTAAGTGGATATCAGTACATGTGTAGAACTCTGTCTCTGAATATCGCTATGATTTTACTTTTAATTTTCTCAGATGCTACTGAACGGATTTACACCATTTAATACAAAGCACAATCTGCGAACCGAACTCTACGTCTCTGCCAAATTTGGTGTAATTCTGTTCAGCCGTTCGGGCTGTAGCCCTGGCTAAAGGACCCTATGGAAAATTGCATGGGGCAAACACGTTTTGGGACCCCCCTTTTTTCTCAGCCCCCACTTGATGAATCACCCCCAAACTTTCAGGGAAGGAGCGGAACCGAACAGGCCATTTTCTTGGAGAAATTCACGAAGATTCGTCCACCAGCGCCAAAGTTATTCCAAATAGAATGTTGTGGATTTCCTATGGAAACTAGGTCCTAACTATAACTACCTACTTGCGACCGCCAGTAGGTAATATATATATATGCACTGGAACAGGAGAGCGCAGTTGTGGGAAGTGAGCGGCATTCCAGCGCCTGAACTGTTACCACAAACCCACTTGGTATTTATTTTGGAAATTTGCCATTGATGAACAGCAACAACTCACTTGAGGAATAACAGAACACTACGTGTACTATCAGGCCACGCTGGTGGCCACGCCCACATGGGCTTCAAAATGGGTGTTTAAATTGCTGCGTTCATCACTGACTTCAGCCCACAGCCCCTAGATGAAGTGCCCACGAGGCACGAAACGCGTCGGGATGGACTGTTTTACTTTAATTGTGGTGCACTAAGCCGTTGTGTTTTGCCTTCTTATCAACTAAATAAAGCGACACAGATACTCACCTGAGTGTGGTCCTCTTTCAACAGGCAACTTTGTGTTGGATATAAATATATATATATATATATATATATATATATATATATATGTATATATATCCTGAAATGAGTAATCCTGCACCTCCAGCTGCTTCCTGGCGAACAAGGACCACAACGAATCCCAAATTAGAGGCAAGATGTTTATTTAGACCAAATTTACCAGCACCACGGTCTGGCGCGTTTCGGGCAGATGCCCTTGATCACAGATGGTCTTGCAAGAATGTGGCATTTTTTTAAATGCTTTAGTGAACACCATGTGACTATGAACATAGAAAACATACTATTTGCTTATCTATGGTTACGAATTCATATCACATATATATATATGCTGTGTAGATGCCCACAAAATGTTTGCCTTGAAGCCCGAGTCAATGCCTCTGAAGAAGTTTTAAAAACGAAACACGTCAGGCTGACCTTTGAAAGCTGTTGCTGGATTTGCATCCATTTCGCAAGCTGCTCCCAACACTGAATAAAAGCCGAATTCTGTACCTTGCTCTGGGCTCTTCTCCTCCTTGCAGGCAAAACTTTGTTGATTTTGAGCGGCATGTCTGAGCCGCGGAGAGAGCCCTGGGGCTTTGTTAGCCCTCCACGGAGACGATTTACAACGACACCGAATGGGAGCAGGGGGGCTGCTGTTGGAAGATAATGGACAACTGCGTTACTGAGGTACAAAGCAGCACACCCCACTGTGGTTTTATTGAACTTAAGAATAAGTGGGCCCCGAGGCTGGCAACTCACTGAAGGGGGACAGGACACTACAATTACCATGAGGCCATTTGTTTGGCAACGCCCATTGAGGCGGAGGATAAATTGCTGTGTAGATGCCCACAAAATGTTTGCCTTGAAGCCCGAGTCAATGCCTCTGAAGAAGTTTTAAAAACGAAACGCGTCAGGCTGACCTTTGAAAGCTGTTACTGGATTTGCATCCATTTCGCAAGCTGCTCCCAACACTGAAAAAAAGCCGAATTCTGTACCTTGCTCTGGGCTCTTCTCCTCCTTTCAGGACATGTGGCCACGGGGTGAGCTTTAACTCCACCCCTACTTACGCAAAATGTGTGTAAATTTGGCAAGTTGACTGGGCTGTCAAAAAAAGAATAAAGATTGCCCATCAAGATCCCCAAAGATGGGAAATGGAAAGAAGTAATGGCGAGTGCCAAATTTACACGCATTTTGCGTAAGTAGGGGTGGAGTTAAGGCTCACCCCGTGGCCACATGTTCAAATTCGGTGGACATGTTGGGTTACAATTTGTTTTCAGCAGGAGACACTAGCCTGACTATTTTTGAGGCTTAGTTTGAGTCTGTGCACACGTACGAGTGGTTCCGTTTGAATTCTGTGCATTTATCGCAATGCTTAATTTTGAATTGTGCAATTTGATTTATGTAATCTTATTCATAAATTTTGCTGTGTTTCATATACTTTGTGCACCGTGACCACGGGACTTTATGTATTTATACGTTTACAGTTCTAAATGCATATATACATCGCATTCGGGTGAATACAACTTACAGCTTTTGTGAGTCCTTTGTTTATGTCTATGCACTCAAATTGATTTAAACCAATGCCTTTTCAAACATACTTCCACGTGATCAAGCCGTCTTGTCGGCGAAACGCGTTGTGGAATAAACAGCACTTCTTTGATGTCGGTGTTTACCTCGTTTTTGTCCTGAGAGCGTGCTTCTAAGACTTTTTGAGTGAGAGAATATATATATAAATATATATCTATATTTCCTGAAATGAATAATCCTGCACCTCCAGCTGCTTCCTGCGAACAAGGACCACAACAAATCCCAAATTAGAGGCAAGATGTTTATTTAGACCAAATTTAACAGCACCACAGTCTGACGCGTTTCGGGCAGATGCCCTTGATCACAGATGGTTTTGCAAGAATGTGCCATTTTTTTAAATGCTTTAGTGAACACCATGTGACTATGAACATAGAAAACATACTATTTGCTTCTCTATGGTTACGAATTCACATCACATATATATATATATATAACAATGGAGCTTTCTCGTGGAAAGAGGGGTGAGCTGCACAAATTAGGTGAAATGAAAATCTTTTATTTCAAATTGCAAAGCGCTGGCGGTATCCTGATGCATTTCGGTCTACATCGACCTTTCTCAAAGGAAGCCAGAAGCATCAAGGTGGCTGAAAGGCACACAGTTCCAATTGCTCATCACTGATTGTTTACCCCCTGGTGGGCGTCACAGGTGGCTGGATGGAAATATTTGCCCCCTGGTGGGCGCTGCGATAGGTAGAGTGAATGAGGCACGCTGGTCTCTGTAGTTTGCCTTTAGCCCAACAATTATTTCCCTTTAGTGGGCGATGCATTTAAAATGTAGTGTTTGTTACTGCATTCACCTAATCCCTGTGCATTCTAACTCGGAGTTTGCAGAGGGCCAGTTCCAAGGTCCAGTCCCTGGCGGCTGCCACTGCTCTGGTTGCTTTTGCAGGAGTCACAGTTTGGTCCAAATGCGAGCAGTTGTTGGCGCTCTTTACTTGGAGGTGCGTAGCTCATGGCAGGACCACGCCGCAATACATAACAACGTAGCTTTCTCGTGGAAAGAGGGGTGAGCCGCACACATTAGGTGAAATAAAAATCTTTCATTTCAAATTGCAAAACGCTGGCGGTATCCTGATGCATTTCGGTCTACATCGACCTTTCTCAAAGGAAGCCAGAAGCATCAAGGTGGCTGAAATGCACACAGTTCCAATTGCTCATTACTGAATGTTTTCCCCCTGGTGGGAGTCACGGGTGGCTGAATGAAAATATGTGTCCCCTGGTGGGCGCCGCAATAGGTAGAGTGAATGAGGCACGCTGGTCTCTATAGTTTGCCTTTAGTCCAACAATTATTTCTCTTTAGTGGGCGATGCATTTGAAATTTAGTGTTTGTTTCTGCATTCACCTAACCCCCGTGCATTCTTACTCGGAGTTTGCTGGGGGCCAGTTCCAAGGTCCAGTCCCTGGCGGCTGCCACTGCCCTGGTTGCTTTCGCAGGAGTAACAGTTTGGTCTAAGTGTGGGTAGTTGTTGGCGCTCTTTACCTGGAGGTGCGTAGCTCGCGGCAGGACCATGCCGCTATACATAACAACGGAGCTTTCTCGTGGAAACAGGGATGAGCCACACACATTAGGTAAAATGAAAATCTTTTATTTCACATTGCAAAGCACTAGCGGTATCCTGATGCATTTCGGTCTACATCGACCTTTCTCAAAGGAAGCCAGAAGCATCATGGGGGCTAAAAGACACACAGTTCCAATTGCTCATTACTGAATGTTTTCCTCCTGGTGGGCGTCACGTGTGGCTGAATGGAAATATTTGCCCCCTGGTGGGCGCCGCGATAGGTAGAGTGAATGAGGCACACTGGTCTCTGTAGTTTGCCTTTAGTCCAGCAATTATTTCCCTTTAGTTGGCAATGCATTTAAAATTTAGTTTTTGTTACTGCATTCACCTAATCCCCGTGCATTCTAACTCAGAGTTTGCTGGGGGCCAGTTCCAAGGTCCAGTCCCTGGCAACTGCCACTGCCCTGGTTGCTTTTGCAGGAGTCACAGTTTGGTCCAAGTGCGGGCAGTTGTTGGCGCATATATATATATATATATATATATATATATATATATATATATATATATATATATATATATATATATATATATATATATTACCTACTGGCGGTCGCCAGTAGGTAGTTATAGTTAGGATTTTTTTCAATGCAAAATCTCAAAATTCTTATGTGAATAACTTTGGCGTCGGTTGACGAATCTGCCCTAAAATTTCCTCAAGTTTGCCTCGCAGAGCTCTGGTCCTTCCCTGAAAGTTTGGGGGGGATTCGTCAAGGGGGCCGAGATAAAAGGGGGGTCCCAAAACGTGTTTTCCCCATGTTAATTTCCATAGGGCGGTCGAACTCACTTTTAGCCCGAACGGCTGAATGGATTTGCACCAAACTTGGCAAAATTGTAGGGACTGGTAGCCCGATGTGCTTTTGCTATGTCTCAAGATATGTGCTCCAGTGGTTTTTAAGAAAATTAACTTTGAAAAAATATATATTGGGCTACATTGGGCTATGTATATGTTAGAGCCCAAATGTAGCCCAATGTAGCCCGATGTAGCCCAAAGATGGCCACCAGAGACAAAAAAAAACAAATGTAGCCCAAATATCAGCCAGATGTAGCCCAACTATAGCCCAATGACAGAATGTCCCAGAGTGTTCTAAAGAACAACTAGAGCGCTAACAGTCTTACTTATGACAAAAGTATGGCACACCTGAAGTCATCTTGATTGGAATAAAGTGTTAACACTTAAAACATTTAATTTGCAAAGGAACCAAATGAGGGGGTTCATTTTACCAAAGAAATTATGATTAGTGCTGAAGAAAGAAAAATTAGGGCACATTTTGAGTGACTTCTCAAATCTTCTTATATTTATTAAAACATTTTTGATATGCAGTCTCCCAAGATGGCCACCAGAGACAAAAGAGCCCAAATGTAGCCCAAATATCAGCCAGATGTAGCCCAACTATAGCCCAATGACAGAATGTCCCAGAGTGTTCTAAAGAACAACTAGAACGCTAACAGTCTTACTTATGACAAAAGTATGGCACACCTGAAGTCATCTTGATTGGAATAAAGTGGTAACACTTAATACATTTAATTTGAAAAGGAACAAAATGAGGGGTTTCATTTTGCCATAGAAAATTTATATATATATATATATTCACTGAAAAAACCATAGGTTTCACACCAGTTATAGTTAGGAATCAGCATTTAAAAAACCTATTAAATTCACTGAAAAAATCATAGTTATTTACCCATTTATTCTTCCATCAACCTTTAGATATACATATATAAAACATATTTATTTTTTAGAAAGATACACATTCACTGGATGATGTCATCAGTGATGTCATTTGAGATGTCATCAGTGATGTCATGAGTGATGTCACTGACCATGTCATGAGTGATGTAATATGTGACGTCATCAGCAGTGCATTGCATGCGCAAGCTATAGTGAGTCCAACTAACTATAACGTGGGAATTGCAATGGTTTTATGCGAGTAAAATTTCCACCTAACTATAACTGGTGTGAAACCTATGTTTTTTTTCCAGTGAATATATGTATATATATATATATATATATATATATATATATATATATATATATATATATATATATATATATATATATATATATATATATATATATATATATATATTCACTGAAAAAACCATAGGTTATAGACCATATATAGTTAGGAATTCGCATTTACAAAACCTTATTTTACTCACACAAAACCATTGAAATTCCATATATAGTTAGTTGCACTAACTATATATCGCGCACCCGCAATCCACTGCTGATGATGACACATATTACATCATTCATGACATGGTCAGTGACATCACTGATGACATCACTGATGACATCTCAAATGACATCACTGATGACATCTCAAATGACATCACTGATGACATCACTGATGACATCTCATTTGACATTACTGATCACATTACTGATGATATCATTCATGTGATAATACGATGAACCTCTTCAGACTCTAATATAACCTTAGATACAATCAGTGTAAACAGACACTCACAGACTGTCACTCATCCATGGAGTTACTCACACACCTAGTCAGTCATGCAAAGAATCAATCACACCTCCATTTCCTCAACTATACAGTTATACAAACTTTACTTATTCAAACATATACTAACACATATTTACTCTCTTACACAATCCCTGATACAAGTTCACAATGATCCATACAGCCACTCACACATTCACTGGCTCTTATGCACAGTTATTTATATATGTCAACTCTCACATGTACTGTGTTTTACATATGTACTTACTTTGACATGTAGCACTGAGATATCCATTCACTCACCAATACACTCATGCACACAGGCAACCGCCCATACAGCTGTTTCCACATGCACTTTTGAAACCATACATCTAGTGAATCAACTGCTCACACATCTATGCACAGAGTCATACACCTCCCAGCCACCCACACACACACTCAGTCTCCCATACAAATACTTGGGCAACCAATCAATAACCCATATAGTTACTCATATAGCTACTTATCAACACATGCAACAGTTTACAGAACAACAGACATAATGATGCACAAATTAAGACAGTTTAGTCACTAACCCATGCACTCAGTGAGACACATTTAATCACTCACTCATACAGTCAGTCATGCACCTACTAAATCCTTCATCCAGACACTTATACATCCACTCATTCTTCAATATGTAAGACATATTTTAACTTTACAGAAACATACAGTCACTGGATGTTGTCATCAGTGATGTCATCAGTGATGTCATTTGAGATGTCATCAGTGATGTCATCAGTGATGTCACTGACCATGTCATGAATGATGTAATATGTGACATCATCAGCAGTGGATTGCGGGTGCGCGATATATAGTTAGTGCAACTAACTATATATGGAATTTCAATGGTTTTGTGTGAGTAAAATAAGGTTTTGTAAATGCGAATTCCTAACTATATATGGTCTATAACCTATGTTTTTTTCAGTGAATTTTCAAGGTTTTGTAAATGCTAATTCCTAACTATATATGGTCTATAACCTATGGTTTTTTCAGTGAATTTTCAAGGTTTTGTAATTGCTAATTCCTATATATGGTCTATAGCCTATGGTTTTTTCAGTGAATATATATATATATATACATACATATATAAACATATATCATCTGTATATCTATATAAATACAAACATAAATGCATGCATACATATACTTATATGCATACAGATGCATGTTATTTACATGAAAGTTGAAAAACACTAATAAAAGCAAAGCTAAAAAGCCACCTCATTACAAACAGAATGGCTTTAACTTAAACGAGGGCGAGATCTATTGCATTTTCAATGCTTGTTTACTTTGGTTCCATCAAGAAGGCATTCAGATGTGTCACACATTTGCCATAAATTCTGAATGTTAGCACTCTAGTTGCACATTAGATCACTGTAGTAAAGCTACTGTTCACCAGGGACGTCTGCTGCTGGTATTCAAAGTGCATGTTTCAGTCTGCATGTCAGAATTTTTTTAATGAAATAGAAGAGGATTTGAGTAGTCACTCAAAATGATCCCTAATTTTTCTTTCTGAAGCACTAATCATACTTTCTATGGCAAAATTAACCCCCTCATGTTGTTCCTTTTTAAATTGAGTGTTTTCAGACTTACCACTTCATTCCAATCAAGATGGCTTCTGGTGTGCCATACTTTTGTCATAAGTAAGACTGTTAGCGCTCTAGTTGTTCTTTAGAACACTCTGGGACATTCTGTCATTGGGCTATACTTGGGCTACATCTGGGTGATATTTGGGCTACATTTGGGCTCTTTTGTCTCTGGTGGCCATTTTGGGAGACTGCATGTCAGAATTTTTTAATGAAATAGAAGAGGATTTGAAAAATCACTCAAAATGTGCCCTAATTTTTCTTTCTGCAGCACTAATAATACCTTCTATTGCATAATATACCCCCTCATTTTGTTCCTTTTTAAATTAAATGTTTTAAAAGTTACCACTTTATTCCCATCACGATGGCTCCAGGTGTGCTATACCTTTGTAATAAGTAGGACTGTTAGCGCTCTAGTTGTTCTTTAGAACACTCTGGGACATTCTGTCATTGGGCTATACTTGGGCTACATCTGGGTGATATTTGGGCTACATTTGGGCTCTTTTGTCTCTGGTGGCCATTTTGGGAGACTGCATGTCAGAATGTTTTAATGAAATAGAAAAGGATTTGAGAAGTCACTCAAAATGTGCCCTAATTTTTCATTCTGCAGCACTAATCATACTTTCTATGGCTAAATATACCCCCTCATGTTGTTTCTTTTTAAATTAAATGTTTTAAGAGTTACCACTTTATTCCAATCAAGATGGCTTCAGGTGTGCCATACCTTTGTAATAAGTAGGACTGTTAGCGCTCTAGTTGTTCTTTAGAACACTCTAGGAGGCTGCAGTAGAACACAAAAGAATCAACTGACAGTCTCTGTCCTTGTTGGATGTACATGTTTTACTGAGAATGTCAGACTTCATTTTCACATGACTGAGAAAGATAATGTGAATTTACAGAAAATATGCTTTCAGTTTAGCTTATAGATCCCCTTCCAAACCACTGTGGGAAAATCATGAGATATTAGTTTTCTTTCAAACAATATTCATGATATCACAGCAGAAGGTTTTTTCACATGGTAAAATCACCTTAGAACCCACCACAATTCCTAAAACGAGTATGGTACCATCAACAAATGATTTATAATGTAACTAAAGTCCTAAAACCCTCTATTAACTACAATGCTTTTTAATGAGGTGCTATCATGTATATTGGTCCCAAGATGGCTGCCAACACTTCTTGGATGAAGTGCTGACAGCCAATCAGATCAGATGTGTGGTTAGGCTCCGCCCAGATATATATCTTTTTTTGAACCTAAATTACTCAAAATCCACTGGAGCACATATATTGAGACCTAGCAAAGGCACATCGGGCTAACAGTCCCTACAATTTTGCCAAGTTTCGTGCAAATCCATTCAGCCGTTCGAGCTAAAAGTGAGGCCAACCGCCCTATGGAAATTAACATGGGAAAAAAGCGTTTTGGGACCCCCCTTTTTTCTCGGCCCCCCCTTGATGAAACCCCCCCAAATTGTCAGGGGCTGCTCAGAAACAAAATGTTACATTTTCCTGAAAATTTCAGCCAATTCCGTCCACAAACGCCAAAGTTATTAGACATAGAATTTTCAAAAATCCCATAGAGAAAAAATCCTAACTATATATACCTACTGGCGACCGCCAGTAGGTAATATATATATATATATATATATATATATATATATATATATATATATATATATATATATATATATATATATATATATATATATATATATATATATATATATATATATATATATATATATATATATATTTATATATAACCCACAAGTTGTCCCTTTCCCTGGAGAGCCCACAAGCAGGTAGGTTTTGGATTCCGTTTAATGAGCAGAATTACATTGCAGTGAAAGGAAAACAAAGTCCTCTAAATGATGAAGCCTGACGCGTTTCATGCTCGACAGAGCATTTCTTCAGAGGCTATTCACGACAATGTGTGGAGCAAAGAGTCTTTAAACCATTCTCACCTGCTCCGGTGGGCGTTGCCTCCCCCAGAGCCTGCTGGTGCTTGGAGTCCTTCATAAACGCAAGTGCACTGCTCCCAGTGTTTGAAATGTAGTTTAGTCAATATTAAAACCCCAGTGGGTCCGGAGATTGAATCCTGCTTCTCTGCAATGCCAGTGTACTTCTGCGAAACAACCTTTTCTGCCAACTCACGCTGCACCCGAAAATAGCCACGGCTTGAACCACTCGCTCTGTGGCAGGGCTTATCCCCCGGCCGGGACTGGCCGGGAAACTTCCAACACACAAGTTGTTCCTTTCCTTGGAGAGCCCACAAGCAGGTAGATTTTGGATTCCGTTTAATGAGCTGAATTAGATTGCAGTGAAAGGAAAACAAAGTCCTCTAAATGATGCAGCCTGACGCGTTTCAAGCTCGACAGAGCATTTCTTCAGAGGCTATTCACAACGCTGTGTGGAGCAAAGAGTCTTTAAACCATTCTCACCTGCTCCGGTGGGTGTTGCCTCCCCCAGAGCCTGCTGGTGCTTGAAGTCCTTCATAAACGCAAGTGCCCTGTTCCCATTGTTTGAAATGTAGTTTAGTCAATATTAAAAACCCAGTGGGTCCGGAGATTGAATCCTGCTTCTCTGCAATGCCAGTGTACTTCTGCGATCGCCAGTAGGTAGTTATAGTTAGGATTATTTTCAATACAAAATCTCAACATTCTATTGTGAATAACTTTGGCGGCGGTTGAGGAATCTGCCTAAAAATGTCCTCAAATTTACCTCGTGGTGCCCCGGTCCTTCCCTGAAAGGTTGGAGGGGATTTGTCAAGCAGGGGCCGAGATAAAAGGGGGGGTCCCAAAACGTGTTTTCCCCATGTTAATTTCCATAGGGCGGTCAACCTCACTTTTAGCCCGAACGGCTGAATGGATTTCCACCAAACTTGGCAAAATTATAGGGACTGGTAGCCCGATGTGCCATTGCTATGTCTCAAGATTTGTGCTCCAGTGGATTTTGAGGAATTTAGGTTAAAAAAATATATATATCTATAAGCGCTCCCAGGTACGCGCACCGGGGCGCTAACCAGCGCGCTACGCGAGTTCGCGCGCGGAAAGCTGATTGGCTCTCGGGTGTCTGCCAACATTCCAACAGTCCAAGGAACTGCTACTCTCATCTTGGTCACGAGAGGATCGAGCACAAAGACCATCAGGGGGAGCAGAGTAGACCCCCCTTGACCCCTAAGTTCGATGTGGGGGCTATAAATTTGATTTGTGGGGGGAGGCGACGCCGGTAACGCGCACCGCGGAGCGTACCAGGAAGCGTTCCATGAGAAAAAAGAATGATAGAGTTTTAAAAAATGTAGCCTTTTTTTAAAATTGGAGTTAGTTCTAAAAAGAACTGTTTTTTTTCTTCTTTTTGTTGTTTTAGATTTTTTAATGATTTTTGAACATTTTGTACTTTTTTTGTCTTTTATGAACTATTTTATATATTTTTTGTTATTTTTATGGGGAGAAACAAAAAACTGGGAATTGAAAATGGCTCAACTGGAGCAAAAAAAAAATCAGAAAAAAAAAACAAATTAGGGCAATTTGGGGCACCAGCAAAAAAAAGGAGGATGAGATTTATGCTCTGCTCACCATAGGAGATGGTCTTACCACAAAAAATATATGTAATCCTGAATTCCAACCAAAACCAAGAACCAACGACACCTCCCTTGTCTCTGGTCCCGATGGAGTGGGTTGCTTTCTTTTGGAGGTGGTGATTGGGGAGGGTTGGCCAGTTCTCTCACCTCTGGCGACAGCATAGTCTAATGGACTTCATTACCCTGCATGCATTCTTGTAAGGGTTCCCCCTTGAAAGTTCAATGCCACAGATTTGGCAAGTCACCTTGGGCGCATTGTCTTTCTTCTTGCCCTCTGGGATAGAAAAAAACTCCCATACAATGTGCTGCCTTGGCTTGTATGGGGTATTGTCTTCTGGCAGCCACCTTCTCCCCTCCTCCTCCTCCTCCTCCTCCTCTTCTTGACCACAAATGTAATGTTGTGGTGGCCCTCTTGGTGGTGGTGGTGGTGGTGCAGATGCACCAGCTGCTGCTGCTACTGAAGCCATTTTAAAGTACAAAATATTTCTGTTAGATCTCCAAACAGGTCTTCCTCAGTCAAAGGACAAAGTCAGAATAAGGAAAAAAGGTGGGGTCTTTCATCATTTGGAAAAAAAACTGTCCTGAACCAATGAAAAGTGTTATTTTCAGGTCACATGACCTGGGCTTTCATCATTTAGAAACCAAAACTGTTCTGCACCAATAAAAAGTGTTATTTTTAGGTCACATGACCCGACGCACTTACGCGTGCCCGTCAGATGATTACGTTGCGCGATCGTATTCGCTCGAGTATTTCCGGGTGCGCTTACGCCGTGCGTATCACGTGGACGCGGCTACGCGATACGTCATGATGTTTTCGTTCGCGGCAATAGCGCTAACGGGACGCTCACCGGTGCACGACCCGGAGCGCTCCGAAAAAATGCGCTTTCAAGTGCGCACACCGGGGCGCTCACCGGGAGCGCACCAGGGCAAACATTTTTTACAAAAAATAAATATAAAAATAGTATTATATAAATATACAATATAGGATTCATTTTAAAAAATATTACATTTCATAGGTTTGAGGCCCTATATATAGTTAGGAATTAGCATTTAAAAAACCTATGAAATTCACTGAAAAAACCATAGGTTTCACACCAGTTATAGTTAGGAATTAGCATTTAAAAAACCTATGAAATTCACTGAAAAAACCATAGGTTTCACACTAGTTATAGTTAGGAATTAGCATTTAAAAAACCTATTAAATTCAATGAAAAAAACATAGGTTTCACACCAGTTATAGTTAGCTGGAAATTTTACTGACATAAAACTATAGAAATTCCAACGTTATAGTTAGTTGGACTCACTATAACAAGCGCGCCTGCAATGCACTGCTGATGACGTCACATATTACATCACTCATGACATTGTCAGTGACATCACTCATGACATCACTGATGACACCATCCTTGTGACAGAGTGACAGACCTCCTTTTAGTGTAATGTTATCCTTGAAATAGATATTCAAAAATAGAAACTAACATTTTCAAAAAAATGGAGATACCCATCCAGTTACAACAACCAATTCAGTAATTCCACCATCTATATACACATCCACTCATTTACCAACAGTTCTATATAGTCACTAATACATATACTCACTCATCATATGTAGTGATACATTTATACATCCTGATATATACTGACAGTCATCAAAAAGTTACTCACACACATACTCACACATGCAAATAAATTCTTGAACATCCATTTATTTGCATATAAAACTATTACTGAATTGGTTGTTGGAACTGGTATGAGTATCTACATTTTTTTGAAAATGTTAGTTTTTATTTTTGAATATCTATTTCAAGGATAACATTACACTAAAAGGAGGTCTGTCACTCTGTCACAAGCAGTGCATTGCAGGCGCGCTTGTTATAGTGAGTCCAACTAACTATAACGTTGGAATTTCTATGGTTTTATGTCAGTAAAATTTCCAGCTAACTATAACTGGTGTGAAACCTATGGTTTTTTCATTGAATTTAATAGGTTTTTTAAATGCTAATTCCTAACTATAACTGGTGTGAAACCTATGGTTTTTTCAGTGAATATATATATATATTAAGAGAATCGCCATTCACAGCCGCTTCACGCAGAATAACGAGAGAGCAGAACTACCAAATACGTGCCATTTTCGGTGATTTATTTGTGCAAAGTTCTTAGCCTGCAATCCGCCATGACGCGTTTCGCCTCCACCAACGAGGCTTGATCACATGACGTGTCATAAACACAAACAAAGGCATTTATAGTGCGAATATTCAAATGGATTCAGCTGATGTCATATCATACATAGACAGTGACGAAATACTGCATGTTTAAAAACGACAATGATGGGCATAGTGCCCGTAAAGTTCAACTAATAAATAATTATTAGTGAATTTTTTGATTAATCCTAATTTCATTTATAATACATATGAATAATTTCATATATTTACACATAGTTAAAAACCCAAAAATCCAAAAATTTCATATATGTACATCTCATTTATATGCAAACTAATTACACTGTGTACAAGGTAATCACAACATCATAAAAAATAGCAGAACCTTATAGCAATGTTCCCAGTCGTTTAAAAACTAAATTGCAATCATCACTGTCATAGACATATGTATATATATATATTTTTTTTTTTAGTTTCACCGAGCATAAAGAGTTTATGCAAATGCACTCCACTCCAAATATATTTACCACTTCCAAATTCAGTTGCAAATAAAGGATTTATTTATTCCAGCATGATTAATTGAGTGATGGAAAAACCCAACGCGTTTCAGCGATCAGCTCGCCTTGCTCACGGGTAACTCAAACAAGGAGCCTGATACCATAAATAAAGTTAGTTCAAAAAAAGTTTTGTGACATCAAATTCAGTGCTGACATAAACAGTGGACTTACATCATGCTGGAATAAATAAATTCTTTATTTGCCACTGAATTTGGAAGTGGTAAATATATTTGGAGTGGAGTGCATTTGCATAAACTGTTTATGCTCTGTGAAACTGAAGATTGAAAACAGGGTAACCTCTGACCCTTTGTTTGCACCGCTGTCATGGTGTCCAGGCATTTTCGGAGGAGGTGAAAAAATGTTTATTCAAAGTAAGCCGGTTTGACCGCGATATACGGCGCTTTGTGGAATCACTGAAATTGAACTGTGTAGACGAGAATACGAAGACTTTGGAGACCTGGACCGGCTTAATCGGCGATGGAAGCTTAAGCGCGGTAACCTGCTGTTTTGGATATCCCGAGGGTGACTTCCATGTAATTTTGGAACCTTTCCGAAGTCGTTTCCTTTTGTTTATGTCTGTTTGTACAACAAGTGGGAGCATACAAACACTCGTCACAGACTCAGAAAAGCGTACCACTCAACTTATTGAGATCTATTGCCCAAAGTATAACGCAACTTTTCTTTGCCACGTTTTCCAGCGTACAATAAGACTGGGAATTGAGAGTGGAGGCCTCCAATTAAATACCACTTATTATCTTTTGAACTACATCGTTGCATGGATAAAGATTATTTTGATCCAATAATATTGGCATGAAAAGTAAGACACAACATTTTTGAATTGAGAAAGATGGATGAAGATACAGAGACTTGCAGGAGGCTCAGAGCACAATCCATGTTTATACAACAAGGCAACCAGCCACAAAATAAGGAACATACGTCTTTACCCACCTCAATACAGTATAAATATCAAAAATTGGAGAAACTGATCAGAGAAGAAGTCTCAAAATGGTGGGAGGCTATAACGCTTGAAAAATATCAAGAGGAGACAAGAGTTCTAAGGGGTTTGAGAATCCTGATCGCCCCCCCCCCTCTTATGAGGAACCAGATGTAGAATTTGCTGAAGAGTGGGCTGAAAACCTAATTGACTGCTCAAATAGAATGTTGTCAATATTAATCAAACATGCATGAAAGACAGGCTGGCATTGCTCAAACAAATTGCGGAATTAAGAGAGGAAATAGAAAAAGATTAAACATCAGAGATCTTCAGTAAGAAGATTGATGACGTAAACAAGAGAATTTCAAAACATGAAGATGAGATTGTTGCTAAAAAGGAAAGGAAATTCCTAAGGGACAAGATTGACTACCAGTCCGGTCGAATCTTTACATTTAGCCGCAAATATGACAATTTGAAAAGGAAAGGTATTCAAGCTAATCTAGATACATTACAAGCTGGTAGTGAAGCTGACGGTGAAGTCAGTTAAAGCGACATCTCTGAAGATGGAACAACACCTGTCATTAGAGAAGAAGGAACGACACCTGTTAACAATAATCCCCCAAGCCGTCAAATTTTTGGGAAGAATTCAAAATGATGAACCTATCTGCTCAACATCAGAACTGGCAGATAGATCTAGGTCGGGGAAAGGGGCGAGGATTTCGAGGAAGAGGCAGAGGAAGAGGCAAAGATGGAGAAGAGGCAACCAAATCCAAAAAACAAATCAGGAGAGGCGGGAGAAGGTAAGGCAAACACAACCCCAGTGGGAGTGGAAACATGGGGTCAAAAGAAAAGAGGAAAATCAATCAATCAATCTATTTGTAGAGCGTGCTATTTACCCGTGAGGGTCTCAAGGCGCTGAGGGGGGGGGGAGCTTCGCAACTGTTCAAAGAGCCAGGTCTTGAGGAGTCTTCTGAAGGCGAGTAGGTCTTCTGTCTGCTGTAGGTGGGTAGGAAGGGTGTTCCAGGTGTTTGCGGCGAGGTAGGAGAAGGATCTGCCACCTGAGGTTGTTCGTTGGATGCGGGGGATGGCGGCGAGGGCGAGGCTGGCGGAGCGGAGCTGGCGGGTCAGGGTGTGGAAGCTGAGTCTGCTTTTCAGGTACTCTGGTCCGGCATTGTGGAGTGCTTTGTGTGCGTGGGTGAGGAGTTTGAAGGTGATCCTCTTGTCGACGGGGAGCTAGTGTAGGTTTCTTAGGTGGGGGGTGATGTGGCTGCGGCAGGGGACGTTGATGATAAGTAGGGCGGAGGAATTTTGTATGCGCTGTAGTTGTCGTATGTGTTTGGCTGGGATTCCAGCGTAGAGTGCGTTGCCGTAGTCCAGCCTGCTGCTGACGAGGGCCTGTGTCACCGTTCTTCTTGTTTCGGTCGGGATACACTTGTAGATCCTGCGGAGCATGCAGAGGGTGTTGTAGCACGAGGAGGAGACGGGGTTGACCTGTTTGGACATGGAGAGGGAGGAGTTGAGGATGAATCCAAGATTGCGTGCGTGGTCGGTGGGTGTCGGTGCTGTCCCCAGAGTGGTTGGCCAGCAGGAATCGTTCCAGGCTGAGGGGTTGGGACCGAGGATGAGGACCTCCTTTTTGTCCGAGTTCAGTTTCAGACGGCTGCTCCTCATCCAGTCGGCGATGGCCTTCATTCCGTTGTGGATGTTGGTTTTGGCGGTGCCTGGGTCCTTGATGAATCAGAAGAATGTGGTAAATTTATCTTCTCGTCCACTTTCTAGTACTGAACATGATGTTTTGCAATATGGCCTTTCCTTTTGCCCTACTTCTAACTTTTCCTATTCACAGGAATGTATTGACTTGTTTAAGTTTACTAGAAAATTAAGATTACACAAATGGTATAAACTTAAAGTCAAAGGTACTGTGAAAGATGTGAACAGGGCTCAACCTGCTTGTGAAAACATCGGTGAGGTAGAAGCTTTGATTACCTTAAAAGAATTAGAATTTGATGATTCAGAAGAGGGAACTATCAATGCGGCATCTTTGGGATTTAACATCAATTTGAATTATCCCAACACTTTCAAACCCTAATCTTTTTTTAATCCAATCCTACCAGCGTGCAGTATTGATACTTTTGGAACCCTTGTGGTTAATGATCTAAAATATTTGGCCAAAAAGAAAGATTGGGTTCATGACAGTTTGAGTAAACCTGAACGGTTGGCAATACATGCTTTGGAATGTGACCCCTTGATTGTTATCCATCAGTCAGACAAAGGGGGTAATGTTGTTGTTTTGGATACTATGGAATACATACAGGAAGGAATGCGTCAGTTGAACTGCTTAGAATGCTATGAAGTAGCCACTTCAAATTCCATTGAGAAATCTAATTGTAGGTACTACGAAATGTTAAAAAACTGGCATGCAACAGGTATATTAGAATGGGATGAATACTCATTTTTATTAAATCGCAATCCCAGAGTGGCCATCTTATACCTGCATTGGACACGATTACGCCTCCCGATATCGAGACGCCGTTTGGGGGATTATTGGATCGACCCAACAGGCAACTGCCATAAGGAGATATTTACCTGGGTTGTTTGAAAGAGAACAAGAGGTGGGACCATTTGACCGTGCTAAATGATTCTTTTCAAACTTATAAGGTTAATATCTCATTCTATATCAAACAAGTAAGATAGACCCTTACTTGAAAACTCTTGGAAACATCTACATATATGGGTCCACCACATTAGAATAACCCAATATAGACAACGCAATAAAAATATTGGACAAGGAATTCGGTTTGGAAATACCCCATGCTTCGAAATATTGATTGCGCCCTGAAGAAGTTCTGGTGACAGAACGAAACGCGTTGGCTGGTGTTTTTAAATGGATTATTAAATGAACATTGAACTTTATCAATCACGATTCAGCGTCTTCATGAGAGGACAGATCAACGGCTTACTAATCTCCTTTGATCAGTGGAGACTTACTTTCGCAGCGGTGCTTTTTCATCCATGATAAAAATAGAGACTCTTTTTCCAAGTTTTTGGATATGCTTTCAGGACATGGGGCATGTGAGAAGTGCACGCTAGTTCATTGAACATTGAAAATTTAATATTTTAGTGATATTTGAGTTGGTGCTTTGAAACAGGAGTGGTCCACTGTCCGAACTGTGTTGTCTCAAAAATCTTATACCTGTTACCTAAACTCCACAAGGATCCTGTGAAGCCCCCGGGAAGACCAATTGTTTCCTCTATGGGTTCTTTGTTAGAGAAGACTTCCAAATACATAGACTTTTTCTTACACCCAGATGTAGAACAGCTTCCCTCTTATTTAAAGGATAGTAGAGACTTTATCAATAAAGATAAAAATGTTCATTGGAAAAACAGCTATTTACTCATTACTTTAGATGTGTGTAGTCTCTACACATCAATCAGACATGCTGATGGCTAAGCATGGGCGGAAAATCCATTCCGCTCGCGGATTTTGCTGATTTTCGGTAAATTCGCAATCTGCGAACTCTCGCGAATTTACTGAAAATCCGCAAATTCGCACGCAGCGGATTTTTTTTCTTGGTGATACAATATTGCGGCGTGCGGCGTTCACTTACCGTCATTCAGCGTTTGCCGAGTTGTTTTTCTCGATATTTTGCGAGTGCTGCGCCATTTTGGATCTTGCTGCAGGATTACGTAATCGCGGCTTGCCACCTTGCACAGCACGCATCGCGAGAGTTCGCAATTGCGAACACATGGATGCGGCGGGCAGCAACAATCTCGAACTCGTGAAATTACAAAATTTGAAATTCTGCACAAGAAATCCACCAGCAAGCAGCATAAACCTTCTGAAAATGATGATTTTTATCAGAATAACTCCTCAGGTTGACATTTGCCTGCACTTTTTTATGCAAGGAGTCCATTTTTGGGGGGGGGGTGGGAGGAAGGAAGTGCCCCACAGTCTCCAACTTCCTGTTCCTGTCCAGCAGGCTCCTCCCAGTGCTTTCTTCATGTGCTGGTCACTTTCATTTGGATTCCTGACCTGGAAGGATTACTTTTTGTGGATGCTGCTGGATATTTGGATTTGAGGCCTTTTTGACTTTCTTTGGATCACTTTTGGATTAGAAATTTCACAAGTAAGTTTGTTTGGGGCATTACAGTTGCTGCAACTACAATTTTGGAATTTTCGATTTTTGCGCTGTTGTTGGGGCCTTTTGACCAGGGGTAGTGAGTGGTGCATGGACTGAGTCTTTCTGTGGGGTGTCTTGAATTTAAACATCATGGAGGGCATGGATGGCATAGGATTGTGCTGATTTTTCTGTGTTTTTCGATTTTTGGGCTGTTGTTGTGGCCTTTTGACCAGGGGTAGTGAGTGGTGCATGGGCCTAGTCTTTCTGTGGGGGGTCTTGAATTTAAACATCATGGAGGGCATAGATGGCATGGGATTGTGCTGATTTTTCTGTGTTTTTCGATTTTTGGGCTGTTGTTCTGGCCTTTTGACCAGGGGTAGTGAGTGGTGCATGGGCCTAGTCTTTCTGTGGGGTGTCTTGAATTTAAACATCATGGAGGGCATGGATGGCATGGGATTGTGCCGATTTTTCTGTGTTTTTCGATTTTTGGGCTGTTGTTGGGGCCTTTTGACCAGGGGTACTGAGTGGTGCATGGGCCTAGTCTTTCTGTGGGGTGTCTTGAATTTAAACATCATGGAGGGCATGGATGGCATGGGATTGTGCAGATTTTTCTGTGTTTTTCGATTTTTTGCTGTGTTCATGGGGACAGGCCATGTGGGTGGGGGCCATTTTGAGTGCTGGTACATGCAGGCCCTGGCCATGTGCTGGGAAGCAAGGGGCCATTTTGAATGCAGGCAGCGTTCTTAGGCCTGCAACAATTTTGCCTAGCTTTCAACCACTATCCCCAGGGGTAGTGAGTGGTGCATGGGCCTAGTCTTTCTGTGGGGTGTCTTGAATTTAAACATCATGGAGTGCATTGATGGCATGGGATTGTGCTGATTTTTCTGTGTTTTTCGATTTTTGGGCTGTTGTTGTGGCCTTTCCACCAGGGGTAGTGAGTGGTGCATGGGCCTAGTCTTTCTATGGGGTGTCTTGAATTTAAACATCATGGAAGGCATGTATGGCATGGGATTGTGCTGATTTTTCTGTGTTTTCCGATTTTTGGGCTGTTGTTGGGGCCTTTTGAACAGGGGTAGTGAGTGGTGCATGGGCCTAGTCTTTCTGTGGGGTGTCTTGAATTTAAACATCATGGAGGGCATGGATGGCATGGAATTGTGCTGATTTTTCTGTGTTTTTTGATTTTTGGGCTGTTGCTGTGGCCTTTTGACCAGGGGTAGTGAGTGAGGAATGGGCCTAGGCTTTCTGTGGGGTGTCTTGAATTTAAACATCATGGAGGGCATGGATGGCATGGGATTGTGCTGATTTTTCTGTGTTTTTCGATTTTTGGGCTGTTGTTGGGGACTTTTGACCAGGGGTACTGAGTGGTGCATGGGCCTAGTCTTTCTGTGGGGTGTCTTGAATTTAAACATCATGGAGGGCATGGATGGCATGGGATTGTGCTGATTTTTCTGTGTTTTTCGATTTTTTTGGGGTGTTCATGGGGACAGGCGATGTGGGTGGGTGGCATTTTGAGTGCTGGTACAGGCAGGCCCTGGCCATGTGCTGGGAAGCAAGGGGCCATTTTGAATGCAGGCAGTGTTCTTAGGCCTGCAACCATTTTGCGTAGCTTTCAACCATTATGCCCAGGGGTAGTGAGTGGTACATGGGCCTAGTCTTTCTGTGGGGTGTCTTGAATTTAAACATCATGGAGGGCATGGATGGCATGGGATTGTGCTGATTTTTCTGTGTTTTCGATTTTTGGGCTGTTGTTGGGGCCTTTTGACCAGGGGTACTGAGTGGTGCATGGGCCTAGTCTTTCTGTGGGGTGTCTTGAATTTAAACATCATAGAGGGCATGGATGGCATGGGATTGTGCTGATTTTTCTGTGTTTTTCGATTTTTGGGCTGTTGGGGCCTTTTGACCAGGGGTACTGAGTGGTGCATGGGCCTAGTCTTTCGGTGGGGTGTCTTGAATTTAAACATCATGGAGGGCATGGATGGCATGGGATTGTGCTGATTTTTGTAGAAGGGGTTGGTTTTCTAGAATTAGTGGCAGCGCTCTGCCCTAAATGAAAGGTTCCTAGCCGGTTCTATTTTGCCAGAGTTGCGGTTTCAGCACTACATGAAGATGTGCTGGAGGTGATTGGGGCCGCTTTGCAGAAGAGTGCTGTTCACACTATACATCTGACAACACACATGTGGACCAGTGGCGCAGGCGCTGATTACACGTGCATCACTGCACACTGGGTCTCTTTTTCAGGGGTTAAAGCAAAGCTAAACGCAGGTGTTGACCCGGACCAAGTTTTTAAAGCTGCTCGGAAACATGCAACACTAGCCATGTTTGGCTTGGAGAAACGTCATACAACAGAAAACATTTTGAATGAGTTTAACACAAAGATCTTTCACTGCCTGTCCCCAAAAAAACGCCAGATTGGTTATGTTTCCACAGATAATGGCTCCAATGTAGTTAAGGCCATGGATCTGGGTCACTATTTCAGAGTGCCGTGTTTGGCGCACTGTATAAACCTGGTTGTTAAAAAATTCTTGAGTGATGAAGTCAGTCCAGCGTGCGAGTTAGTGGCAACCTGCCGAAGAATGTGCAACCATTTCAGCCATTCTTTTAAGGCCCGGAAGCATCTGAGGAGTATGCTACATGAACGTCGAATGCCAGTGAAAGCACTCATCCAGGAGGTGCCAACACGTTGGAACTCAACCTTCTACATGCTTGAGCGTCTGTATGAGCAGTATACGGTACTCGATCACTATTTCTTAACACTGGGTACAGGTCAGAAGGACCTGAGGCTAGATGCGACGCAATGGAACCTAGTTAATAGCCTGACAGACATGCTTCGTCCTTTTGAGGTCTTCACGCGTGCAGTCAGCAAGGAGGACTGTAATTTGGGAAAAGCTATCCCATTGTTGCGCATGCTGGAGCACCAACTGAAGGCGGTGTCTTCTATGTTTCAAAAAGATGAAAAAAAGCAAGACGCTTTTGTTTTTGCAGAGAAATTATTAGAGCGCCTACTTGGCGATGAACGTCTTAAAATGATCCACTCAGAACAGCATTACATTTGTGCTACTATTCTGGATCCACGCTACAAAAAGGCGCTGGCAGGCCGAGCATTCTTTCCTTTTGATGATGAAGATGTTACAAAGTACAAACGTTGGCTAGCCTTGTCAGCCATGAGGTTTGAAAGAGAACGGCAGCAAATTGAAGGAAAAGGCAGTACATCAGCATCAGCAGGCCATCCCCAGTCAAAAGAATCCACTTCTGCACCTGTGGCTGTGGCACAAGTGACCTCTCAGCCGTTAAAGACACCGGCAACCGGATCATCTGCACCAGACACAACAGTAACATTGGGTGCAAAAGAGGATTGGCTAACTTGGCTTGGGTTTGGTTCTCAAAAGGTCCCAGCAAAAAGTAAGTAAAGCGGAGGAACCTTGGAGGACCCTGAGTCGATGGTGCAGGACTATCTGAATGACTCAACAGAGGTCTATGTTAATGCTGACCCATTGGCGTATTGGCATGGGAAAAAAGAATTGTGGGCACAGATCTCAAACCTGGCTATAAACTACTTGTCTTGCCCACTCGCAAGCGTGTCTTCTGAACGTGTTTTCAGTGCTGCTGGTGGCATTGTAACTTCCAAACGGACCGCCTCTCGCCCAAAAATGTGGAGAGGTTAACAATGATCAAGATGAATCAGCACCTCATACCACCAGATTACAACGTACGTGAACAAACGCCGGATGAAGACGAGGAGGACAGCAACTTAGATGAGAGAATTTGTTCTCTGTTAGGTGACACTGACCTACTCCTGCCTGAATTCGCAGAGTATGAGGACAAACTCTTATTCTTATTCCCTGTCACGGAGCCCTGAAAATGAGCCAATGAATCAATAACTTTATTTTTTCGTCCTTTTTCACTTTTATTCCTGTGTGTGTCTTTCTTTGTTTTGCACAGTTAATATAATTACAACTTTAATCACATAATCACAAAAACAAGCCCATCAGCAGAACTGTCTTCACTTGTTTGCTTATTGATTTGAAGGTGCCGCAATCTGCATTCCTCAGGTTCACAAGTTCACAAGAACATGCTCCTCTATCCTCCTCCTCCAGACTCCTATTTCCCTCAAAGCAGAGGGCTGGATTACGCCCAATGAAGAAAGACTCTGCACTTGTGGGGGTGTTCTACTTCTTTGCGGGTGAGTTGGCGGGTCTTGGGGCATTGCTGGGAAGCTCTAATACCGGATAAAAGTGGTGTGGACCAAATCGGAGGTGAAATTCTTTTTGCGTTTTTGCTGACTTGCTTGCCTTTGAGGTGCTCTTTGGGGGGTTCTGGGTGTTTGTGGGTGGGTTTTGGGGTCTGGGAGCACTGCTGGGACAGTCTAATTTTGATTGCATTTGCTTTTCAGGAAATCCGTGGTGGAAAATGGGAGTTATGACCTAGCTGCACAGCGCATTTGGACCGAAGGCCGATAAATATTGTAAGTATGAGATTTTCCTTTTTGGCTGTTTGGGGGTGTTGTGCTTTTTTGCGGGTGGGTTGGCGGGTCTTGGGGCATTGCTGGGAAGGTCTAATACCAGATAGAAGTGGTTTGGACAAAATCCATGAGGGAAAAGTTTTTGCTATTTCTGACATTTTGCTCAATGTAGCGTTTTCGGGGGCCTGTTTGGGGGGCTTCCTGGTGTTTGTGGGTGGGTTTTGGGGTCTGGGAGCACTGCTGGCTATTGATACTTTTGATTGGAAGAGGTTTGAAGCAAATCCATGGTGGCAGAGGGGAGTTAGGGCCTAGCTGCAGAGCGCGCGCGGAGTGATTTTGGAAATTGCCATGAAAATGACTAAGTCCCCATTTTTGTACTTTTGCTTTTTGTCTGTTTGGGGGTCTTCTACTAGTTTTCGCCTGGGTTGACAGCTCTGGGGCCATTGCTGGGAAGCTCTAATACTGGATAAAAGGTGTTTGGACCAAATCGGAGGCGATTTCTTTTTGCGTTTTTTGCTGACTTGCTTGCCTTTGAGGTGCTCTTTGGGGGGGTTCCGCATGTTTGTGGTGGGTTTTGGGGTCTGGGAGCACTGCTGGGACAGTCTAATTTTGATTGCATTTGCTTTTCAGGAAATCCATGGTGGAAAACGGGAGTCATGACCTAGCTGCACAGCGCGTTTGGACCGAAGGCCGATAAATATTGTAAGTATGAGATTTTCCTTTTTGGCTGTTTGGGGGTGTTATGCTTTTTTGCGGGTGTGTTGGCGGGTCTTGGGGCATTGCTGGGAAGGTCTAATACCGGATAGAAGTGGTTTGGACAAAATCCATGAGGGAAAAGTTTTTGCTATTTCTGACATTTTGCTCAATGTAGCGTTTTCGGGGGCCTGTTTGGGGGGCTTCCTGGTGTTTGTGGGTGGGTTTCGGGGCCTGGGAGCACTGCTGGCTATTGATACTTTTGATTGCAAGAGGTTTGAAGCAAATCCATGGAGGCAGAGGGGAGTTAGGGCCTAGCTGCAGAGCGCGCGCGGAGTGATTTTGGAAATTGCCAGGAAAATGACTGAGTCCCCATTTTTGTACTTTTGCTTTTTGGCTGTTTGGGGGTCTTCTACTAGTTTTCGCCTGGGTTGACGGCTCTGGGGCCATTGCTGGGAAGCTCTAATACCGGATAAAAGTGGTTTGGACCAAATCGGAGTCGAACATTTTTTTGCGTTTTTGCTGACTTGCTTGCCTTTGAGGTGCTCTTTGGGGGGTTCCGGGTGTTTGTGGGTGGGTTTTGGGGTCTGGGAGCACTGCTGGGACAGTCTAATTTTGTTTGCATTTGCTTTTCAGGAAATCCGTGGTGGAAAATGGGAGTTATGACCTAGCTGCACAGCGCGTTTGGACCGAAGGCCGATAAATATTGTAAGTATGAGATTTTCCTTTTTGGCTGTTTGGGGGTGTTGTGCTTTTTTGCGGGTGGGTTGGCGGGTCTTGGGGCATTGCTGGGAAGGTCTAATACCGGATAGAAGTGGTTTGGACAAAATCCATGAGGGGAAAGTTTTTGCTATTTCTGACATTTCGCTCAATGTAGCGTTTTTGGGGGCCTTTTTGGGGGGCTTTCTGGTGTTTTGGGGTGGGTTTCAGGGTCTGGGCGCACTGCTGGCTATTGATACTTTTGATTGCAAGAGGTTTGAAGCAAATCCATGGTGGAGAGGGGAGTTAGGGCCTAGCTGCAGAGCGCGCGCAGAGTGATTTTGGAAGCGCGTTTGGACCGAAGGCTGATAAATATTGTAAGTATGAGATTTTCCTTTTTGGCTGTTTGGGGGTGTTGTGCTTTTTTGCGGGTGGGTTGGTGGGTCTTGGGGCATTGCTGGGAAGGTCCAATACCGGATAGAAGTGGTTTGGACAAAATCCATGAGGAAAAGCCTTTTGGCACTTTTTGTAACTTAGGGTTTGTTAGGGTTAGCCCTAGCAGCAGGATTGCATGTGTTTCGGGGTGTTCTAGATTTTTGCAACTGAGTTCTGGGGTCTTAGAGCACTCGTGGGAATGTGTAATTTTGGTTGCAAGTGATTTGAAGAAAATCCATGTTGGGAAAGGGTGGATTTGGCATAGTTAAAGAAAGCGTTTGCCACTATTCTTAACTTAGGGCTCATTAGGGTTAGCAGTATTTGTATTGCATGTGTTTGGGTGGGGGGCTGTTTGTGGGGGGGTTTGCGAGTCTTGGAGCGATGCTGGGTATGGATACTTTTGCTTGCTTGCAAGTGGTTTGAATATAATCCACAGTGGGTAAGGAGGTGTTTGGGCCTACTTTTACTTTCAAAGTACGTTTTGCCACCAGTTTTCTACTAGGCCTTGTTTTTTGAGATCTGATTGGGGGTCTTCTACATTTTTGCGACTGGCTTTAGTAAGGGTCTGGGTGGGAGCACTGCTGGGAAGGTCTAATTTTGTTCTAAAACACAGTTTAGAGTACACCTAGCTTGAGGGGAAAGATCCGCGAAATTAATTTGCCCATACTTATTTATCCTTCAAAAGGAGACTCAGACAGAGTATTGAACTGTCTATTAGGAAACTCAAAGTGTGACTTTTTGCACTACACAGCGTACATACCTTATATTTATTTATCAGTGGTGTTCTAATATCACTTCCTGTTTTTCCATCAATAATTACAGGCCGGGTTTCAGTCTGTGCAATGGGAAAAAAAGGGTGAAGTCAGGCTTCACATTAGCGAGCCGCAATTCAGCATCCGCCAGACAGGCAGTGGACAGGGTGTCTTCTGGTCACCAACATTGATGGACGAAGCGTCAGCTGGAATGGAGGAGTGCCGCTAATAAGAGGAATGGTTTAATGCGTGCAACTTACTTACCAAATTCAACAGGACAACTACAACAACATACAGATACAGTATCCATTGTTTTCAAATTATTTTTTAAGTAATGGTATTGCTGTGAACTTCTATGAGTGTGACTCTGCATTTCTTGGATCTCTCTCTGCTTCTAAATTGATCCCTACAGCCATTCTATAGGTTTTACTTCGGCTATTTTTTAAACCTAATTTAATGTAAGAAGTGTTTCTCTGAGTGCAGATAGGCAAGTGAAAACGCTGCAGCCCTGTACTGTCGCATTCTGTCATTCACAGTTGTCGAAAGTACTACTTACTTTTCAGTAACAATGCATGCAGTAGTGCATGCACTTCCTTTATGTCACTTAAAAGATTTATGGTTAGCTTTGTACCCAAAGATTTCTTTATCTTCAATTATTGTTTGTCCATGCTGTGCTTTTTTTTTCTTCTCTCAACAAAACTTACCCAAAAAGAAACCCCCATTCCCACCCATTTTCCAAACCCTAACCCTCTTCCCCCGGGCTTTGTGGTTTTGATTGATGTGTGACTAAATGACAGCAATAATTCCACACACTTGCTGGGGAGGATAAGGTCATAGCAACAGGCTGGTGAAGGAATCCGAGGATATATTCTAGACTTACTCAGCTTCAGTACTATTTCTTGTAGTAGTAGCCAATGTCAAAGAAATTCAACACAAGTACTAGTTATACTTTCAATACTTTACCATTTGTTAGGCTACATTGTGGCACTGTTCTAGTGTACTGTCACCTGCTATATTCTCTATCGTACCATTGTAATGCTCCAGTAAGGACAACGCAGGTTTCCTTTTCTTTTTTTCCATAGGCATGCAACTGCCACTGTGTCACACCACTAGTACCACCACAATGAGGACATTTCATCCGCCCAGGATTGCCAACCTTAATCGCCATTTCCCGTGGAGCCAGCCCTGGGCCTAGCCCTACTTTCAAACACAAATTACAGGTAAGATAAGCGTTTGGTGGGAGGTAGTATAATGGAGTATTAGGAGAGACGAGAGATTGACGGTAGTACTACTAAAATCCTAGGACTCTTGAATTCACTTACTCTGTGAGAGGCACTTAGTGTTGAAAACATTTAGCCATTTACACTTAAAGGAAGAAAATGACACAGACTTAAGTTTCAGGAAAACAAACTTACTGTTAAACCCCCACCCACCAGACTCAAAAGCAGTAAAAAACAGGTATGCTCAGATAAAGTTTCAAAAAGTATATTTGTGTAGCCCTAACAAAATAATCTCCAGCAAGACCCTCCCTAACCCCAACGATTGTCCTTCAAAAGTCCCAAAAACAACCCAACTCCCAATTCCCACCCCCAAAAGTCTCTAAAAAAGGGGCAAGGGACACTATGGCAGGATGCTGTTCACTTTAGCGGCCAGGGCATCATACTCCTTGCGGAGGGTGGCATGGTCGGAGCGGAGGCCCTCCACCAAGGTCTTATATGTTAGGACCTCCTGCTCCAGGTGGAACACTCTGAGGCATAAGCGGTGCTGGCGTGCCTTGCAACTCCTTTGGGGGGCAGCTGCTGTCTTTGCTGCTCGGCGGTGGCGGTTGGCTTTGGGATCCCGGCTCCATACCGCTGGAGCACTGCGCTGGCTGGCAGCCCATGGGGGCACGAAGGAGGATGCAGCTGTCCCAGTGGATGTACCAGTAGACTGCGTGTCCTCCTCCTCCAGGGCCACCAGCAGCCAATATTCGGCGACAGTGGCATCCAGCCTCCGTTGCCGGGCCATTCGAGCCAGCTCCTTCCTTGTTGGTTTGTTTGATTTGGAAGGAGCAACTATATGAAGAAAGAAAGACATAGTCTGTAACCAATGCTCCTTAAGATTAACACAAAATGATTGAGCAGAAAGTTGTGTCACAGAACAACTAGCAACTTGAAAGCACAGTACATAACTATTGAGGCCAGTATCTATCTAACCTCCCACTTCTTCATCCTTGCTCTAACATTAGTGGGAGTTTAAGGAACAAATTCTTCGAGTACTGTGGACTTCCATTACAGTCGACTATGACAGTACACCAGTCTGATTCTTCTTCTTCTCTCTTGTTTAGGAAAATTGGTACCTTATCTTATGCAAGCTGGCATAATGCCAGCGCAGTGAACTTGCACCCGAGAAAAACAGACGCACACCATGATGAGTGAGACAGACTTGCGTTACTGTACCGGTCCAGTACATGCAGGTGGTGAAGCTCTTACTTTTCTATTACGGGTGGCACTGAGAATGCTCTGTTAAAAGGGCGCTTAATTAATTTAACTATTACCCTACAGTGCAAATGAGTACTAGAAAAGGAAAATGAAGAAGCTAAATAATCTGATTATCTATCACTTCACGTGGGATGTATTTGATTACATATGGGATGACTTTAGGTGCTTTGCTTTTTATTGAGCGAACAGTGATACACCGACACATGAATGACGTACTACTAAACTAAACTTATTAAGAGCGGTAGGGAGTGTCAACCGTAATAACCGGATATATGCTGTGCTTGCAGTTGCAATATAAACTACTGCTACTATTCATGGTAGTATTTGGACAAAATTACAACTTCTTTTCCTTGCCTTTCCTACACTGGAACGGACGTGCGGGTGCAGTGTTACATGCTCTTCAAAGTAACACTTAGTTCATCCAGTGACCGTCTACTCTCTCTAGATACACATATGCTATCTAAGAGTCAGATAGTACCATGATCCAGGCATCCATCCATTCAAAGTATATGCACACATACAGTTTCTGTTTCACCCACCCAGGCTGTTCTCCTTCCACCCATCCTTGCTTCATCATTCACCCAGCCATCACCATACCATATTCTTTTTTTCCCAGCCACCTCGGGGACCAAGCAAACACATATCATTCTTCTTTGCCAGTCATCATTAAATTTCTCGTCCTTCCACACTTACTTACACCCTTCTTTCGCTTTTCGTTCATCCCATCCATCAAGTTCATCTCAGATCTGATTGGGATTCTTCTCGCCAAAAACTTCACAGCTAAGTCGAAGTACATTTAGAGGAGGCTACTACCTGGTTGATTTATAATACACCCGTCCAGAAAGCACACTCTGCAGTCTTCAATCTCAATAACTAAGGAATATTTAGCTTACCTCTGCCCGCCACCACCGTGTGAACCCTCACAGGCACATTGGTGTCGTCCGGCACTTGCATCGCCTCCTCCCCAGAACTTTCCTCCTCCACCTCCGCGCTGGGCCCAGCACCAGATGTTCCACCTACAAAGTACATTTAAGAATGTTAGAATACACCACTCACTACTATATAATATTTGGTCTAGGAATAAAGAAATGTGAAAAAAACAGAAAACAATATAATAATTTGTGACTGTCTTTTCCAGGGAAGGCTGTTGTCTTGCTGCACTTTTTGGCAGAACTGATGGATGCTTGCTTTTTATTTTTAACACGCACCACTTTTTCTCCTAACAGACAGAAGCTTGACTTCTAAGAACACGAGCAAGATCAAGTTCAAACCAGGTGAGAGCTCGGCTCGACCACAAGAAATGTGTTCAATTAATCGTCAGCACTAAGCACTTTTTTCATTTTCAGTTAAACGTTTAGCTTGATGACAAACTTGATTTTAAAAAATGTGTTTACTTTTAATAAAGCTTTTAAACTTAAATAGACTCTGTGGTGTTTGGTCCTCCAGACTAGAGTGGCTGAGCTAAAGGTTTTGCAATTTTTGCAAGCATGAGTCCGTGCCTCGGACACTTCTTGACTCTGACTCCGTACTCTTGTCCTGCGTTGGATAATCATCATTGGGGATCAATCATCGGTGACTTTGTGAGCTAAATGACTCTGCCACCCTATCTAGTCAGTAAGGAGATTGGGGGTTCAACTACAAAGTCTGTTATCACTGAGGTATGTGGAAAGTCTAACAGTGCCTATTATAATTGATAAGCTAAACAATGCATTATTTAGTGTCCATATTTCTGTTTGTGCAGATTTGTCCCTGCAACAGTAATAGAATGGATTGTCCTCCTATCCAAACCAAAAGTAAAGTAGTATCTTATTCTTTCTTGGTGGTCATTCACCTTTTTATTGTTGGCAATTGTCAAAGCATAAACATTTAGAAGACTTGAAAAGACATTATGGACAATCCCAGAGGACTGCACTCAGTGCACAGAGCTATTGCTGACTAGAATGGGAGTCCAATGGAATTGCCAAATGTGCAATCTTAGTTAGCTACACAGACAGACTAATAAGAATAATCTAGTAATACCACAGGGAGTCATAGTCGAGGCAGGATAAGAATTTAGATACAGTCTACAAGAAGATCAAAGACGTTTTAGAAAAAATCGAATGAGGAACGCTAGGAAAAAATAGGACGCATATGGGAGATGCATCACGTTGTAAAGCCCTGCACCATCAGGGGGCGTTCCGGCGCAAGGGAGGGCGTTCCTGCGCAGGAACGCATCCTAAAAGTGGCTGAGGGAAATCTACAAGATTTCAATCAGTCACTTTGAGGACAATGATGCGTGACTCAAACCCTGCGCATGCTTGAAGCAGACGTAAGGCTTGACGCAGCATTGGGGAGATAGGGCACCCCAGAGCATTGCTGGAGCTGCGCCATCGTTGCGATGCAACTCCAGCAATGCGCCACCTTTATGGCACAGATGCGTATCGCTTTGGTGACGTTTTGGGCCCATGGTGCGCCGCATTGTAAATACGGCGCACCATGGGTGGTGGTGGCGTGGTGCACAATTACTGGCGCATCCCTGCTACTTTGCAGGGATGCGCCGGTAATTAAAAATCTGACCCTTAGTGTCTAGCATTAAAAGTTCTTTAAACTACACTCATACATAATTTCACAGGCCAATGAAATGAACACAAAATCGAAAACAAATAAGCATAGTAGCAACGCTACTGAGAAGGAGAGCAGTGCACCTGAAATGCACAGAACATTTTGAAATATAATTTACCTACAATGTAATCAGCAGCATTAATTCTCTTGGTAAAAAACAAACATTTGCAATATAATAACACACAGAGCAGGAGAAAACAGAGTAGTAGAAATAGCTACTACTACTCACCAAGCCCGGGGATCTCAAGGTTGAGCAATGGTGGGTGGCCTGGTTGTAGGTGCACCGGACCCGAGAGTGTTGGTACATGGCCCGGCACACCTTCTCCCACCGCTTCCGGCGCTCCTGGATCCCGTACCCGCTAGCGATCTTGCCGCCTGCCATGATGGTCCTGGGGAGGCGGCGCTGAACATAAAAAATTAGTGCGGCCACCTCCTCCGGGCTGAAGCTCTCCCGGGGTGCGACCAGCTCCCCCTCAAACGCCCGCACGGGAGCTGGGCACGGGGTGCGGGACCCTTCCCCTTCTCGGGATGCTTCCCGGCTCCCTTTACCATGGTCTGGGCAGAAAGGAAGCTAAATAATAAAGAAGAAATAGAATAGGGAAGAAGAAAAGAAAAGAGTTTAAAAAGTAGTTTAAAATTAACCAAAAGTAGCAGAAAACATAAAAATATAGAGCTAGAAAAATAGAGGGATAGATAATAAGTAAAATAGATTAAAAAAACTTCAAACAAGCAAAGGATGGCAGAGATTCAGAGAGGATACAAAAAGCATGCCCAGAACCATAGCAATGAATGAGAAACAAGATGGCCGCGCCCGTTCACGACCGCGTGGGTAAGTTTGCGCGAGATTTTCCCCACGATCACACCTGAAATTGTACTAGCGATCCGCACACTTTGCGAGATTACACATCGCGCCCGGAAACGGAAATACGTCATGCAAACAAGATGGCCACGAGGGCTACAAGCGGCTCGCTAAAACGCACAAAACCTTGCGAACTAACACGCCGCAAAAAAACAAATTGTATATTCGCACGAATTCGCGGCTTCCGAATTCAATCTCACGCAAGTTTGCGCCCAGCGAATCCCGCGAAATTGCAGAAAAACAAGTTTTGCAAAACTGAAAGCACTCAGCAGGTGCAAAAGTTCAAACTCATCATTAGTAACCATTCCCTATAGTGCTTCCTGACTGGGGCCCCTCCAGAGTTCAGTTGCTAGTTGCAACAATTCTATGACCCTGCTCTGACCCGCACAGCAGGCTCATAGAATAGCTACAAGTAGGCCACAAAGGTCCTGGAAAAAAAAATAGCACTGCAACAGAAAGCAAATTACAGATAAGGAAGCAAGTTCCAGACTGGAATTTTAAAACAGTGACACATTAATAAATCAACCCCAAATTAATTCATGTCAGTTGAAGCAGGGCAGGTGTGCTTGCTTTCCCCCCCCTCCATAATCTACAGTGATGAACCAGAGGGTGGCATTGATGTACCAAAGGGTGGCATGGGTGAAACAGGGTGGCAGTGGTGAAACAGAGGGTGCTGTGAACCTGTGATGATGAACCAGACGTAGAAACAACATAGTCGCGACCGTTGCGAGCCGACAAGTAAGTTCGCAATTGCGAACTGGTACACAACCCTCACGAACTGGCAGAAACCCTTGCGAACACAAAAAAAATCCGCAAATTCGCGAGAATTTGTGGATTTTGCGGATTGCAAGTTCGCAAATTCGCGAACGCCAGATTTGCAAATTTTGCCCATGCTTACTGATGGCATTCAGGCTTGCCGACAGTTTTTAAGAACAAGATCCATCTCATTTTTAAACCATACTGAGATGATTCTCCAGATGATGGCCTTTTGTCTGGAGAACAATTTTTTTATCTTCAATGATGTCTATTATAGACAAACACAAGGTACAGCGATGGGCACTTGTTTTGCTCCCAGCTTTGCCAATCTGTTCATGGTGAGCTGGGAGCAGCAGGTGGAACGGACCGAAGATCTATACCGCACCCATGTGAAAATATGGCTGCGGTATATTGATGATCTTTTCATCATTTGGGATGGACCTCAGGAATTAGCTGAACAATTCATTCGGATTCTTAATCAAAATGATTTGAATCTGAAACTAGAAATCAGTGACTGTACCATGGAATTCCTGGATCCGACTATTAATGTGTCCAATAACAAACTTGTGACTAAACTCTTTAAAAAAGTCAACCGCTGGTAATACCCTGGTTCATGCAGACAGTGGTCATCCTAAGTCCCTAATTCGAAGTATACCCTTTGGTGAATTCCTCCGGACTCTGAGGAATTGCAGCTCAGAGCAGGACTTTATCCAGGAAGGCGTATGCATGACAGAACGCTTTTCAGAGAGAGGATATCAGCCCAATACAGTGAAGGAAGCATTTCTGAAAGCTAGTCAGATCACTCATGCTTCCCTTTTAACACCTAAAGATATAACTTCAGGAACTGACGCGAGTGTAGTCAGATTTGTCTCTACCTATCATTCTAAATCATGGCAAGTACAGAGTTGTTTGAGGAAACTTTGGAAAGTAATTAAAACCGAGCCTACTCTAAAGGATGTATTGGGCTGGAGCCCAAACGTAACATACCGTAAGGCTGATTCATTGAAAGATAAATTGAGTAAAAATTAAATTTGCACTGTGGTTAACAAAAATCCAGATATACAAGGGTTCTTTACGTGCATGGCATGCAAGGCTTGCAAGTTCAGCTCCAATGTTAAAAAAGTCTATTACCCTGTAGATGAAACAGAAAAAGCGATTGGTAAACATCTTTCATGTCTGTCTGACTACTGCATGTACATTCTGGTTTGCCCGTGTACTAAGAAGTACGTGGGAAGTACAATTTTTCCAGCAAAGAAACGCATTCTGGAACATATGCGGGCAATCCAAAACAAAGACCAACTTTCGCCAGTTGCCAGACATTTCGAAGAACTCCATTAGAGTAATTGTAACTTATTGAAGTTCTTTGTTATTGACAGGATCCCCCCCCATGAAGAGACGTGGTGATAGAATACGGAAGTTGCGACAAATGGAGAGTAGATATATTTTAGATCTGGACACGAGAATCCCAGGAGGGCTAAATTCAGAAGAGGAATTGGCCTGGCATCTTTGTTTTCTGATTCTCATGACTGTTTTTGCATTCGGCAATTGTTGAGCCATTTTAATCTGTATCAGTAGCTTGTGTATGGAGCTGTATGTCTCTGAGCCTCCTATATTTAGAGCTCTGATTTGTTTTTAATTCACTATGTTTTTTGTAAAATTCTCACAAACCTTGCCGGATGATTCAATCATCTTAGCATGGGTTGACTGGCATTATGTTTTCTTCTACCGTTCAGGTGATGAAAGAAATGAAGTTCTTATTATATGTACACACTTGGGACGAAGATGCAAGATGGTTCTGGACTGGAGGATCATATGATGCAGATAATTTTGCTTTCCCACTAGGGATGGATAGATTGGTTTTACCCACTGGGGTGATTTAATCTGTGCCTTATAGCTATTAGATGGTTTTCCCACTTGGAAGAATATGAAACTGTGGTTACCCATTGGGGTATTAATTTACGTTACCAGCACTGATTGTATTAGTGCAGTATTAAATCGTGTCTTAGGCAAAAGATGTACAGATATTTTGCTTAAATAGCTGTAATTTAAAGCTATGTATATTGTGATCAACCAATATGTCAAATCTATGAGCCACAGACTATTGAGTTTGCATATTTTTGCAATGTATTGCTATTATTTTTCTCATTATGGATTTATCAATTTAATTATGAAATTGTACTTACAATGATTCTCTGTATGCTTTATTATTGTACAAACAATTCATTTGCTAAGATGGAATAACGGAATATTAAGCGATGCATTACTCACAATATCCATTCCGAAATGGCCGCTATGTTGGTTTGTTTGGTGTAAGTCGGCACTAAATTTGATGTCACAAAACTTTTTTTGAACTAACTTTATTTATGGTATCAGGTTCCGTGTTTGAGTTACCCGTGAGCAAGGCAAGCTGATCGCTGAAATGCGTTGGGTTTTTCCATCACTCAATTCATTATGCTGGAATAAATAAATCCTTTATTTTCAACTGAATTTGGAAGTGGTAAATATATTTGGAGTGGAGTGCATTTGCATAAACTGTTTATGCTTGGTGAAACTGAAGATTGACAACAGGGTAACCTCTGACCCTGTGTTTGCACCGCTGTCATGGTGTCCCGGCATTTTCGGAGGAGGTGAAAAAATGATATACACATATATTTATACATTTATATATATACATATTTATAAACTTTGGTATTTACTGATATATCTATATGTATATAAAATATGTATAATATATAATATATTACCTACTGGTGGTCGCCAGTAGGTAGTTATAGTTAGGACCTAGTTACCATAGGAAAATGGCAACATTCTATTCCCAATAACGTTGGCGCTGATTGACGAATCTTCACGAAATTTCCAAAACTAATTCTTTGTTGAGATCAACTCCTATTTTTAAAGTTTAGTGGTGATTCGTCAAGGGGGGGGTCCAAGAAAAAGGGGGGTCCCAAAACATGTTTTTTCAATGTTAATTTCCATAGGAAACTTTAGACAAGGCTACAGGCCGAACGAGTGAACGGGATTACCCCAGAATTGGCAGCGAGAAGGGTCTTGGTCTAGAAAGCACACTTTTGTTTATTTGGTGTAAATCCATCCAGTAGTTTTTGAGAAATATTGACATATACAGATATAGATATTTGGGAATTCTACCATCTGATTGGCTGAGGCATAACCGAGCACAAGCTTGCTGCTTATTGACTGCGAGTGGCGCAAGCGGATGCAACTAGGAAGTGTTGGCCACCATTTTGTGATTCCGTTGAAGCGAGTTAGTGGAAAAAAGGGAAAAAAAGTGGGAAATACGAGGGTAGGAGCACTGTAAGCTCTGTGGGGTATTTAGGGTGTGCTATAAAGGGGGTGTGAAGAGAAGTATTCCCCCCTACCGGTGTGAAAGTGTTGGGTTACAGAAATTAAGTGAGGTATTACCTAGAGTCTGTTGCTTGTAAGGTGAGGTGGTGCAGAACTCAGGGATTAAAGGGTGAGCCCAAGTTGTGTGTCTTATGCTGTGAAGTCATGTGCCGTGGTCGCTGCACTACAGCTGTGGAAGTAGTGTCAGCATGTGTTTATAACTACTAGGACGAACTACTGATCCGTACTGGTCTGAAAGTCCTGGGGTATGGAAAATATGTGAGGTAGTGTGTAGAGTCTCATGCTGCTAAGGTGAGCTTCTGCCGGACTCGGGGATAAAAGCGTGAGCCCAAAATGGGTGTCATATGCTGTGAAGTCATGTGCTCTGGCGGCTGTGCCACATCTGTCCAAGTAGTGTCAGCATGTAGTTAGAGCTACTCAGAGGAACTTTCGTTTTGAACATTGTAACTTGTGTATGGTGCTTAGGGGGTGTTATATAGGGAGTGCGAAGGTAAATTTGTGTGTATAAAATAAATTTGGTATTTGGAAAGTGGAAAGCACTGACTCCTAAGGGTCTGATGGCACTGGGGGCATAGGCTGCGGTGCTGCTAGAGTTGGGGGATAAACCTGATGATCTACTGACCCCTATTGTGAACTTTTAACATGAACGTGCCATTAAATTTTGATAAAATGTTGCAAAAGTATATCGTTAGGTTACAAAATAAATGGATGAACTTTTAACCTGCAGGTGTCGTAGAATGTTCCAGAAAGTGTGGTGATACAATAGGTTGAACTTGTAACCTGTATGTGGCGTGGAATATTAAGCAGCTTTTTGTATGGAAAATTCAAAATTAACCAATGGAGATAAGTTTTGGAATGTCGTTGAAGAAATGAAGTCTTCTAATTTGTTCTTTACATGTATTTATGTGTGGAGCGACAGAGAAATTGTGCCATTACTGGTTCCATTCTTGATGAAAGCGGTGCTTTACATGTAATGTGTGACGAAGATAGAATTCCATGAGTGTGTGATATTTGAAATCTGCATACCAACTACAAAGGTGAGTTAGAAATGAACAAGTTGTGTTATGTGTTCTGTAGTATTGATTAAGTATTTGAGGTGATGTTTTTAATTTTTAAAGTATTTTTTATTTCAAAGTAATATAGTGTTAGTAAAGTGTGGTGTTTGATATTGGTTATAAAATATGCATACACTTTGAACTGTTGTTAAATAAGTACTTTATATATGTTTAGGTATTTTTCACAGAGAAGAAGTGTAGTTTGTCATCTTTATAGCACTGTATGGTTAAAAATGAGGTACAGCTTTAATTTGGGTTTTGTAATGTATTCGGGGAGATAAAATGTTGCTCGTTTGCAAATTATACTTTCTGTGGAAATATTTGGGTAGGCGGTGGTGGTAGGAGATGTATGTGTTATTAAGTTAAAAGCAATAAAACGAAAACCTGAAATGGTATATGGGAAATGTGTGGTCTCATGGACACTGAGAGGTAGATTTGACTGTAAGTCAAGGTATGTTTTTGTACTGTGAGGGCGTCTACAGTGTTTGGAGTTTAAATGGAGAGGAGATGGAGATAGGAAAAGTGATATTTTCCTTTTATATGTACGCATAGGTTGAGATATAATATGAACATGGTTTCTGGTTTGCATTTAGGTATAGTTAATAGTTTTTGTAGTTTCTTACTAGTGCTTAATGAAAAGTTAGATATACTAAAATATATGGTAGTAAACTTATTAATTATTGTCTGTTCTTATGGAATAGAAGTGGTTGGGGATTGCTTCTTTAGAAGAGATGTTTTATAAATGTGTGAGAGATAAAAAAATGAAAATGTGCGGTATATTTTCTGTATGACTTTGTTGACATTAGAGAACTACATGTGATTTTAAGTGATTCTATTTGTTAGGCTGTGTCGCTGTGGTGGATATATGTAGGTGTTGAAGTGGTCCGTGTTTTACTGATGCTGAGCTTCATTATCCCTTTTGAGACACTCGTCAATTTATTCATTCCATTCAATACCTTTAATATAGATACAGTAAAGGGACGGTATATAAAAAGTTTAGGAATTAGAACTTTGTTTACTCTCCCCATGCCCTGCTATACACTTTACAGAGTGTTTAAACAACTTTCATAACATATAGATGTCTAGCTAGTAAAAGTGGTGTAGTTCGACTGGGCCCATTTATAAACCGTGCTATTGGATGGTTTATGTTTTACCCACCAATTCGCATGTTTGAATAGTTTTTGCTGATAAGTGTTCCAGTAGACACCTGTTAAAATTAACCCTGTGTATTTGTATAGTGGCGCTACTAGGAATGGTAGGGGTTTCTGTTTGATTTCCTATGGTTAACTAAGGACGGGGTTGGGTGTGGGAGAGGTAGTTATGTTGCTGTTTGAAACACAGAATATAGTAATGTGGAGATGTGGAGTTACTAAAGGTGATGTAGTACCACTGGGAGCACTTATAAAGCGCCCTATGGCATGGTATATGTTTTACCCGCAAACTTGCATGTTTTATTTTGATTTGCTGATGAGCTTTTAGGGAGACATCTGTTGAAATGAAGTCTCTGTATGGCTATAGTGGCGCTTCTATGTTTGCTTGGGCTCTTTCTTTTATTGCATAAAGTTAAGCAAGGGCGGGTGTTGAGGTGGTGTAGTAGTACTGTGACTATTTATAAACCGTTTTATGGTATGGTGCATGTTTGAGTTGCAAAACTGCAGGTTTTAATAGCTTTTATGGATGCGCATTCCAGCATACACCTGTTTGACATTAAGTCTATGTATAGCTATAGTGGCGGTAACAGGAGTGATGGTGCTCGTTGTTTGATTTTGTAAGGTTAAGCATGGGTAGATGTGGGGGAGGTGCGTATGTTGCTGATTATAAGACGAGCATTGATAACGTGTGTATGGGTAGTTAGTAAAGGTAATGTAGTTTCACTGGGCCCATTTATTAACCGTGCTATGGGATTGTTTATGTTTTTCCCACCAATTTGCATGTTTGAATACTTTTTGTTGATAAGTGTTCCTGGCGCACACCTGTTAAAAATAAGCATGTGTATGGGTATAGTGGCGCTACTAGGAATGGTGGGGGTTTCTGTTTGATTTCGTACAGTTAAGGAAGGGTGGGGGTGGGGGAGGTGGGTCTGTTTCTGATTAAAACATAGAATATAATAACGTACAGATATGGAGCTACTAAAGGTGATGTAGTACCACTGGGAGCACTTATAAAGTGCCCTTTGGCATGGTATATGTTTTACCCGCAAATATGCATGTTTTGATTCGCTTTGCTCATGAGCGTTCCGGTAGGCTGTTGTTGAAATTAAGTTCCAGTAGTGCTATAGTGCATCTACTAGGTTTGGTGAGGCTCTTTCATTAATTTTGAAAAGTTAAGGAAGGATGGAGAAGAGGGTGGTGCGGTGGCAGTGTGCCAATTGATGAATCGCTTTATGGTATGGTATATGCTTTTCTGGCAAATTCCCATGTTTTAATACCTTTTGGTTATGAGTGTTCCAGCAGAGAGGTACACATATTACACAACATTTCTGTGGATAAGAAATCTTCGTGCTGATAGACACTCTTCTACTGTGGTAGAAGGCTGATAGCGTTGATGGAAAATTATGAAACTTGTTGCCATTGTATATTTCAATAGAAGCTTACACTGCTTCCTTGTTACTATGGTGTAGTTAGTGTTGTAAGTAGGAGAAAAAAGTGTGGTTGCTCGAAAAGGGGGGCAAAGCTCTTAAAGGGGTGTGGGCTTTGCAAGTTGGGCCGTGGCCTAAATCAAGATAAGTATCATTGTGTGCTTTAGAAAATCCTCTCCAATTAGCCTACGTTGGGAAAAAAACATTCTTTAAAGGATTTCCCTTCCTTCTACAATGTGGGTAATCTAGCGTGATGTCTCCAGTTCTCAGTAGTGAGCAAAATAAGCATGGTTACATTGATGTGCATGCTCTCACTGCAGTGCAATAAAAAAAAATTTGACTATGTTTGAGAGGGTCGAAAATAGAGCCTCATAGAGAACCGTTTGGAGGCTCCCTCAAAATAAGTGCTGGTCCTCAGAATTAAAGCCCAGCATCCATCTATCCTAAGCACTGCGCCATCCAACCATCTTTTAATTAATGCATACATTCCTACTTATATACATACATACATCGGTTCCTACAATTATCTTAAGCATCTATGAGCCCACTCACCTATTGTAAGCAATGTACCATTCATGCAGCCATACGACTATATATCCATAGATACATCTGTCCCAGAACCAATCCTAAGCATCTATCAGCCCACCCGTCTATCATAAGTACTGGTCCCTGTATTCATTTATCCTTCCATCCATACATTGATACATCCATCTATGTATCTATGCATTGATGCATCTGGCCATGCATCCACTCGCCCTTTATTCAACTATACGTTCTTATTTCCGTGCATTGTCCACCCCCAATCCTAAATACAATGTATTATACTCATCCATCCATCCATCCACCCTGTTAAGGGGTTGAAAAGGCTTGCAAAAAGCATTGACAGGCAGATGTTTTTCTAAAGAATAACAAAGTTTTGAGTTGTTCTTCGTGGAGCATACTTCACCACCCTTCTCTGGTGGTGTATTAAAGAAAGGTACATCTAGCGAAAGAAATGTAAAGGAGCTTTAAAGTTTAAGACGTTCATTTAGAAACATAACGTTTTGTTGAGTTGTATATTGGTACACTGTTTTAAAGTGGTCCTGACCGATACTGAATATGTGTACTTCTTACATTTGAGAAAGTATACCAGAGAGCTAATTTGGGGTGGTGAGAACCTTGAGTTCTATATTTCCATGTGAAGCACAGTATAGGAATATAAAAGTAATTGGAAAGCTTTTATGTTCATATTAAAGAGGGGGTGTGAGAACTAAGTGAGGCAGGCAAAACGTGTGTTTTCGTAGCACTAAAACAAGAGAATGTGTAAGGTCAGAGCAGGTTCGTGCTTGAGTTGCCTGCTTGTGGTTGTTTCCAGAGATGCAACCAGACTGAAATTTCGGGGGAACCTAGTTCTTTAAGCAATAGGCAGAGTGGAGATGTAGGGGCTGTAAAAAGGGGTGAAAAAGAACAGCGTCTTCATTACCAAAAAATGATCTTTTGAAGACCTGTGAAGTACTCGAGTGCGGCTGTGTGTGTGCGCCCGGGAAGCTGTTTCAGAGAGTCCGGGGCAATGGACGATGTGCGCCTGGTGGTCTGTTTGCTAATTACCCCACAATGATGTGGCTCCTGCGTTGCAAAACGGGTAGGGAAATTCTGAGAGAAAATTTGACTTTTTAAAGGATTTCCCTTCTCCTACGGTGTGAGTCACCTGGCATGATGTCTGCACTTCTAAGTAGTGAGTAATGTGCATGCTTTCACAGTCTCACTGAAGTGCAATAAAGAAAAAAACAAACGGATGAGGTTTGCGAGGCCCGAAAATAGACCCCCTTAAAGAACTGTTTCGAGGCCCCCAAAAAAAGTGCTGGTGCTCAGACCCCCACAGACACCCCTCCACTTAGAGCCAGGGGGGCAGTGTTATGTTTGGGAAGTTGTAGATGCCATTATAGGTTAATAATGGTAATTTATGTGTGTGCTGTTTGGTTGATAATATCATCTTAAGTACATAGATTACAATTAAAAAAAATACTATCTATAAAGTTGTCTGCGGTTGGTTGCAGAGAGAGTGGTGTGGGGTAGTGGGATGCGGCGGAGAAGTGAAAAGTACGAGGTAGTGCAGTTGCATATAAATTGTATAGGTGTACGTAAATAATTAAATAAATACTTGCTGTATGTTCTATGGCACTACTTGTCATCTTAGTGCTGCTCTGTTTTGCTCAATCACGTTGCAGCACTGGGTGTGGAAGTCCTTAGTGGAAATTTTGAAATTGTATGTTATTATTTTAATATTGTGAACAAATGTGAAAAATATCAATTTTTTATTTTTCAGAAAATTATTTTGTTTGGATACAAATTTGGAAATGCCAAGAAGAAGTCAAAAACAAGAAGAATATATATTTCAGCAAAAGGCAAAAGCTTGAATTAGAATAAAATGTGAGTAGCACCGAAACAGTTTGTTCAACTATAAGTATAAGATAGTTTGTGATAAAAAATATTACGAACATTTAATGAAAAAAAGATCACACAAGAGGAAAAAGAAGAATTTTTGAAGTAAGGTGAAGCAGAGTTTAATTTCAAATATCAGGAAAAGAAACATGATAAAGAAATAGTATCTTTTACTCGGAGACAAAAGCAGTTTCATGAAATTTGTCAGCGACTTTTTTGATCTAGAGTGATTCAGAATTCAATGAAAACATGCTGCAAATATAAAAACGGATGTTTTTGAATTCAAAGAGAAGCAGCGTATTGAAAGTATAGTAGATAGTGCTTTCAATTTTTAAACAGAAGTTATTCATTGTGATATTGAAGAGAAAGTATTAAACAGAACGTTATGTTGTGACAAGGCCTAGATCCATGTAATGTAAGAAAATATACTAAGAAGTATCGGCATTTTCTTGCTTGTCTTTGAAGAAAAGTTTGTAAAAGTGTTTTTCATCAGTTGAGGGTGTTAGTAGTAGGTCATCAGGAATGCGGAAATTTGTGAGGAAATTGTACTATGTAAAAAGTCCTGCATTATTTTTAAGTGAACTGAGTACAAGTCTTTTATATGCTTCTTTATCAGTTGTTCAAAAAAAGTGTGATGATATTGAAATGCGATATTTTGGTTCAGAGGAGCAGTTCATAGAAAGTGACAGTTTGACAATTACGATTGTTAGAGGAGATGGGAAAGTGATTAGCACTGATCAGTTTGAAGAAGAAATTGGAAAGTTTAATGTAGTTTGGTCTGAAATATGAAACTATGTTTGTGTTTGTTGTCGACGTACTGATTATAAAAGTCAAAGTAGGAATGTTGATTTGTATTTGAAAAGTGAAAAGGAGAAAAATGGTGAGTGCGTAGAATTTGCAATTTACTTGTTGGTGAAAGGTCAATTTGAGTTAGGTAGTGATCAACGTAAATATTGTTACAACAAATTAGAATAGAACAAAATGCCTTTTAGAGCAGTGCATAATAACTTAGAATTAGTAGTTATTCTGGAGGAACTGGCAGAATTGAATACATATGAGTCTGTTCATTCTTTTCAAACTATAAGTCTGATGGAGCCTGAAACAGGTAAACTGCCACCAACAGACTTGCAAAGAGGTTTGACGGAAGAGTGGTGTAGTTACCTTTAGATTTTAAGAAAAGTATTGAAGCTATTGCTGGAGTGAAAAAGGAAAAATAGGCAGTAGTCATTCTAGGAAATGGTGTAGTAACAAAAAGTCGGAAAATATGGCAAGAATTTGTGGGTGTTAATAAAGTTGAAAAGGCTACCTTATATCTTATAGAGAACAATATTTATTACAAAACTGTAAATGTGGGTGAGCAGGTAATAAGTTTAGAAGATGAATCTTGTTGAACGATATTCTGAAGCTGCAATCTGTATAGGTTGATCATTATACCGTCCACCTTCTCCTGTAGGAAACAGCTGTGGAAAATAATGACCTTCCAAGGTTTTCTCCCATACACTCATTGGAGTTCCCTGTGCTTTTTTTATTTCAAATAACTCAATGCTGCTTTCTATTACTTATTTTGAATGCAAAGGATATATTGTGTAATGTTCATAAATATCTTCATACCTTGACTTGTCCACTTTCTCAATTTGATCACTTGAAATGTCAGATTATATTCTGAAGATCCTCGATTTCCACAGTGCTTTTCATGCATATTTCACCTTTCGTTTGAAAATGATGTGTCTTGTCTGTTGTTTACAGTGAACCACATCCTTAAAACTAAAGTTCATCAATAAGTTCTTTCTGCGAAAGAATTTGTGGACAAACTTCAAGAAAGAGATGAAAATTTAGAAGGACACTTAATCAATTTGATGGCATGTCAAAATGGAACAAATGAGTATTGGTATTGTCGTCATGAAGAACTCAAGTGTATGTTACGGAACGTAGGTACAAGAACATGGTTTGTCACACTTAGCTGGGCAGAGTATGCATGGGAAGATTTGCTTGACTTTCTAAGAGAAGAGAATTTCAATATGAAAAATGTTGAAATAAAGACTCATGGTGAACTGTGTTCATTGGATAATGAAAATGTGTGCAGAAATTGTGATGCTAGGTTTCAACCTATGATGTCTTTTATCTGCAATAAAAAGAATATACCTCTTGGAGAGGTTACCAATTTCTTTTGGAGAAAGAAGTATCAAGAAAGAGATGCACCTCATATACATATGCTACTATGGATCAAGGATTAACCTAAATTTGGAAATGATTCTGATGAAACAGTATTGTCTTTCATTGAATAGTATGTGGCATGTGAAATACCAAGAGAAGAAGGAGATAGAAGCTTGAGATAGTAAGTTTTACATTTCCAAAGTCACAGTTGTTGAAAGTATGGCAGAAGAAATTACAAGTCTAAAGCAACATTTTACACTAGTTGTTGGTTAAGCTTTTTCTGTCCAGTCATTTGTAAAGGAAGAGTAATTTTTTTTTCTTCTGTAAGGCACACACTAACTCGGAAATCTCAAAGAATAACTACAAGTTAAAAAGAAGAGAAGTGTCAAAGTATATCAATTATTACAATCATGTCATTTTAAAAATGTGGAATGCGGACATGGACATTCAGTATGTTGCAGAAAACTCAATTCCTGTTGCATACTATGTTACATCTTACATAACAACATCAGAAAAAATAGAGATGAAAGAACTGTGGGAAGAAATTGCACAAGAGAAAATCCTTAGTTAAGAATTGTACAGCCTTACTTTGAAAATGCTTTCCCACCGAGAAATTGGATTGTATGCATGTTCCGGCTGATTGTGCTCTTCAAGTTTAAATTTAAAGTCACGAGGAATCATTTAGGTAAGTTTAGGTCTTGCCTGCAAATGAAATGGAGTCTTGAAATCATTTGAAGAAATTGAAGAATTAGCAGTAATTGAAACAGACAGTGTTAGACCTGTCAGCCTTAGGGTGGTCTCCCCTACATTTTTTCCCTTTTTGCCTCCCATTTTGACCTTACATTTTGTTGGACTTAGGACTCTGGGCGCCTCACCACTGCTAAACAGTGCTGAGGTGCGGGTGCTCTCCCCTAAAAACCTTGTGAGGCTGGCATATCTGCCACAAGCCACTGCTACTGCAGTAAGGCTAATCCTCCATAGGCTAATATTGGGAACCTCTCCTTATGGGATGACTTCTGACAGGGACCTAATAAGTCTGTCATGTTTGGTCTTGTTTGACTCGAGGCGAGGAACCCTTTCCAATGATATATAGGGTTTGGGCATTACTACACTAGGGATCCCACTTTTAGATAAGGTGAAGGCCAGGAACCAGAGTGAGGTCACAACGATGCTGGAGTTGGGGGTGATAGAGCCCTCCAGCAGCCCTTGGTCCAGTCCGGTGGTTCTGGTACCAAAAGCTGCCCCACCGGGCACCACACCAGAACTTAGGTTCTGTGTGGATTACAGGGGACTGAACTCTGTGACCAAGACTGACGCTCATCCTGTCCCGAGGGCAGATGAGCTCATTGACCGGCTGGGGGCTGCCCGATACCTGAGTACCTTTGACCTCACGTCAGGGTACTGGCAGATCGCCCTAACAGAGGAAGCTAAAGAGAGGTCTGCCTTTTCCACCCCAGAGGGCCGCTACCAGTTTAGAGTGATGCCCTTTGGACTGAAAAACGCTCCTGCCACCTTCCAGCGGCTGGTGAACCGGGTCCTCTCCGGTTTAGAGGCCTTCTCTGCTGCCTACCTGGACGACATAGCTATCTTCAGTAGTAGCTGGGAGGACCATTTGGGTCACCTCCAGGAAGTGCTTCAGGGTCTGCAGCAGGCAGGCCTGACTATCAAAGCTAGCAAATGCCAGATAGGGCAGGGGTCGGTAGTCTACCTAGGACACTTGGTAGGCGGGGGCAAGGTGCAGCCCCTACAGGCCAAGATAGAAACCATCCTGGCCTGGGAGCCTCCCAAAACACAGACTGAGGTCAGGGCATTCCTGGGCCTCACAGGTTACTACCGCAGGTTTGTCAAGGGCTATGGCACCCTTGTGGCCCCCTTGACGGAGCTAACCTCTAAGAAACAACCTAGAAAAGTGATCTGGACAGAGGCTTGCCAAAAAGCCTTTGACTCTCTAAAGCAGGCCATGTGCACCGCTCCTGTGCTCAGGGCCCCTGACTTCTCCAAAGAGTTAATTGTCCAAACGGACGCCTCAGAGCATGGCATAGGGGCAGTACTTTCGCAACTCAATGAGGAGGGACGGGACCAACCAGTAGCCTATATCTCCAGGAGGCTGCTCCCCCGAGAACAGCGGTGGAGCGCGATAGAGAGGGAAGCCTTTGCGGTGGTCTGGGCTGTAAAGAAGCTGAGGCCATATTTGTTTGGCTCCCACTTCCTGATTCAGACTGACCACTGGCCCCTCAGGTGGCTCATGCAAATGAGGGGCGAGAATCCCAAATTGTTGAGGTGGTCCATTTCCCTACAGGGGATGGACTTCAGGGTGGAACACAGACCCGGAGTAGACCACGCCAATGCTGACGGTCTCTCTCGGTTTTTCCGCCTTAGTGATGAGAACTCCCTGGAGGTTGGGTAGTTCTCCCCACTTTCAGCTGGGGGGGACACGTGTTAGACCTGTCAGCCTTAGGGTGGTCTCCCCTACATTTTTGCCCTTTTTGCCTCCCATTTTGACCTTACATTTTGTTGGACTTAGGACTCTGGGCGCCTCACCACTGCTAAACAGTGTGGAGGTGCGGGAGCTCTCCCCTAAAAACCTTGTGAGGCTGGCATATCTGCCACAAGCCACTGCTACTGCAGTAAGGCTAATCCTCCATAGGCTAATATTGGGAACCTCTCCTTATGGGATAATTCTGACAGGGACCTAATAAGTCTGTCATGTTTGGTCTTGTTTGACTCGGGGCGAGGAACCCTTTCCAATGATATATAGAGTTTGGGCATTACTACACTAGGGATCCCACTTTTATAAAGTGGACCTTTTCCTGCCTACACTCAGATTAGGCTCTGCAGACTCCCCCATCCCCTCTGCATACCGATAGCCTGCCTGGGTTGAGAGGTGGGAGTGGTGATTCACACCTTCATCCCTGGGATGAGCTGTGATGGGCTGCCCACTGTAGCCTTAACGGCCTGTCTCTCGTCACTGTGACAGCTAGGTCAGGGAAGGCAGGGAACATACCAGAACTCCCTGGACTCTTCCAGAAGCCCCTGCCCCCAGACCCTTCCAGAGACTTCTACCACTTTCTAGCCCTTAGACTGAAAGATATATAAGGGAGGGTCCTGGCCTCACTTCTTTGTTACACTGCTGGACCTGGAAGAATCCCTGCTGGAGTGAGGACTGCTGCGCAAGAGGATTGCCACTGGGAAGGAGGCTGACTGCTCCAAGGAACTGCTTCCCCACACCCTGCTGAGCTTCCCTACTGTCTGCTGATCCTGCCCTGCATGGGAGACTGCAACATCACCACCAGAGTGTCTCCACAACATCCCAAAGGAACTACTTTTCTTTGAACCACATTTTAAGGAGTCTTCAACCTTTTAAAGATTGCCTTTTTGGGACTGCACCCTTTTTAAGCTAAAGGAAACTACCTGTCCTTGGACCACAGCGTTTTAAAGACTGTCCTTTGGAACAGCAACAACAATCTCAAGATTTGCCCTGCAATGCTGTGCCTGCCCTCAGCACTGCTTGCCCCGTGATCCTCCCTGTGATTGCCTCTGCTTCTGGTGCAAGCCGACTGAAACTGGCCCTGAGGTCACCGCCAGTGGGACCGGAGCGCGCTGTGTAGCGCTGAGAAGAGAAGCGCTGCGTGGCCGGAGGCTCCGGACTTGGAGACACTGTTAAGCGCTGTGCTAAAGGAGCGCTGTGTGGCCGTGACCCCCACCCTTGCAGCGCCTGCTGAGCCCGAGGCCCCAGGGGGAGAGGAGCCTCGCGCCCGCGCCCACAACCACCACCCCAGGTAACGCCTCAGTGCAACCAGGCTGCTGCGAGGGGGCGGGGTGCGGGTTGGCCGGGTACCTGGAGTGTGAGCTTTGTGCTTGGCTGGGACCGTCCTTCACTGACCGGCCTACGGGGGCATAATTACTTGGTAATTGACACTGGGGCATTTTTTAGCATTACCAGCAGCGCCTGGGCAGCTGCACTTCCTACACTGGGAGCCTCATTTCTATGAGAGGCACACTTATTATGCTACAAGGGAACTTTGGCCTAAGAACCTTCCCCCAGTGAATTTTGACCATAAGAACCTACCTCAAGTGAACATTTGCCATCCAAGGACACTGCGAGAAAGACATTACCAACAGGAGCCCTTGGCACACCTGAGCTTTTGGTGATTTGATCAGGCTTGGGAACTGGATTCATTCTTATTGATTATTGATCTTGCTTGGAAATTGGAATCCTTTTGTTATTGATCTTGCCTGGAGTTGGATTTACCTGCTTTTGGTTCTTGCATATCTTTTAGATAAAGAAATTCTTATTCTTATACAAAACTGGTGTGGTGTTCCTTTTGTGAGTGTTTTTACTGTGTCATCGCCGTTGTGTGTTGCACAAATACTTTACACATTGCCTCTGAGGTTACGCCTTTGCTGCTCTGCACCAAGCTACCAGGTCGGAAGCGGTGGTCCCTACTTGGACTAGGGTGCATACCCCTGCCAAATAGAGACCCCGGTTCTAACAGACAGTACAGGCAATCTTAAAACTAATATGTTGTCCACGTACTAACCGAAAAAGAGTCAACATCTGGAACAGCTAAGATTGTATGAAGTACTTCAACATTACAACTTGAAAAGGAATGTTACAGAGAATGTAAAAGAAGGAAAATATGCAGTAGTTGGATGTCATGGTTGTTTAGTAAAACATGCAAAGAGTAATCTCATAAACCACAAGAAAGTTAGTTGTGAAACTTTAGATAAGCGAGAATTTTACTATTTAGCACTTCTGCAACTGTTTAAGCCATGGTGTAGTGAAAGTGAATCATTTGGAGACTTTGACTGTTATAAAGATTCTTGTAATACGTGTAAAGGTAACGTTGCATGTACAATTTGTGCTATATATTTAAAAATGTTGAATAATAAAGTTGAACAGGAAAAGACTATTACAGCTGAAATTAGTAATGAAAGTTCTCAAGATAGTGAAACGAGTGGTCCATGTAGTCACAATCTTCTTGGACGACCAATATTGGAAAATGAAGCAGCCATTGCTATGCATGAATGTTGAAAATGCAATGCCATACAGCAGGTCCGAATAGTGAAATGGGGTCTTGATTCTATGCTTGAGGATGTCAGGAGTTAAAGTCTGTGATCATTTCTGTGTACCCCCTCTGACCAGGTATAATCAATTCTATGTCCCAACAGTGGAATGGCATCTTGATCCCACAAAGGACGATGTTAGACCTGAATCTGAGAGTGGAGATGAAGGTACTACCTTTGACCGGGTGCAACCAACTCTAGGTTCCAATAGTGGTACAGTGTCTTGATCCCACAATGGACGATGTTGATAGAACTTGCTGCTTGCTTTTCACAGAACTCCCTCTGTTGAGGTGCATCACAGTGTGTGCCTATGTAGCTAACTGTTGTACAGAATTATTGGGCTTAGTTCACTGTAGTCAGTAGAGTAAACCGCAGTACAGCAGGTCCACACACTGAAACGGGGTCTTGATTCTATGATTGAGGATGTCAGAAGTTAAAGTCTGTGATTATTTCTGTGTAGGACCTCCGACCAGGTGCAAGCAACTCTAGGTCGCAACAGTGGAGCAGTGTCTTGATCTCACAATGGAAGATGTCTGATATTACTTGTTGTTTGGGTTTCATCTAACTCCCTCTTTTGAGGTGCATTACACTCTGTGCTTCCATAGCTACCTGCTGTACAGGATTATTGGGCTTGGTTGAGTGTAGTCGCTGGAGTACACCACGGTACAGTAGGTCCAAACACTGAAACGGGGTCTTGATTCTATGATTGAGGATGTCAGAAGTTAAAGTCTGTGTTTATTTCTGTGTACCCATTTGATCAGGCGCAACGAACTGAAGGTCCCAACAGTGGAATGGTGTTTTTATCCCACAATGGAGGATGTTAGAACTGAATCTCAGAGTGGAGATGAAGGTACTCTGTTCGACCAGGTGCAACCAACTCTAGGTCCCAACAGTGGAACGGTGTCTTGATCCTTGAATAGACGATGTCCGATATAACCTTTTGCTACGTTTTCACAGAACTGTCTCTGTTGAGGTGCATCACACTTAGTGCTTCAGTAGTTTACTGCTGCACATGATTACTGGGCTTGCTTGACTGCTGTCGCTGGAATAGACCATGGTATTGCAGGTCCGAACAGTGAAATGGGGTCTTGATTCTATGATTGAGGATGTCAGAGTTTGTTATGATTTCTGTGTGCCTCCTCCGATGAGGTACATCAAACTCTAGGTACCAACAGTGGAACGGTGTCTTGATCCCACAATGGACGATGTCCGATATAACATGCAGGTGAATTTTCAGAGGTCCTTCTGTTGAGGTGTATCAGACTTTGTGCTTCCGTAGTTCACTGCTGCACATGATTAATGGCCTTGGTTGACTAGTTGGTGGACTACACCACGGTACAGCAGGTCCGAACAGTGGAACGGGGTCTTGATTCTATAATTGAGGATGTCAGAAGTTACAGTTTGTGATGATTTGTGGTACCCCCTCCGATGAGGTGCATCAAACACTAGGTCCCAACAGTGGAGCGGTGTCTTGATCCGACAATGGAGGATGTTAGAACGTCATCTGAGAGTGGAGATGAAGGTACTCCCTTCGACCAGGTGCAAGCAACTTTAGGTCCCAACAGTGGAACGGTGTCTTGATTCCACAATGGAAGATGTCCAATATTACTTGTTGCTTGGTTTCCATAGAACTCCCTCCATTGAGATGCATCAGACTTGGTGCTTCCTTAGCTAACTTTTGCACATTAATATTGTGCTTGATTGACATCAGTCGGTGGAGTACACCGTGGTACAGCAGATCCGAACATTGAAACGGGGTCTTGATTGTATGATTGAAGATGTGAGAAGTTGAAGTTTGTTATTAATATTTCTGTGTACCCCCACTGATCTGCTGCAACCATGTCCATGCTTTCGAATTGAACGGTACATGGCTGTAAGGTGTTAATGAATAGTGAGTCTGGCCTACAATGCAGACAGACATGTTCACAATTCAGATCTTGTGCTGATTGTTTAATTATAGAATCCAGTAGTCTAATAACTACAGGGTCTATTGGAATATACATATTATGTTTTTAGTATACTTGCTTGAAGACATTTTTTGAAATGACTTATAGGTTTACTACAATGACCAAATTTAATTTGCAAGTGCAAAGGAAAACTCAATAGTCTTCACTGTAGACAACAGAAATGGTATTTGAATTGTTTTGTTTTATTTATTGCAGATTTTTCCGCAATATATGTTGTTGTCTTTTGTGAAGGGGAAGTGAGAGAAAGTATTCATGAATGCCTGTGTGAGTACTGTCTACATTTAACACTGCAGATAGCAGTGTTCACAATTCAGATCGAGTTGGTCTTGTAGATGACGCAGTTCTGTAGGAAAATACATTGCTCCAGTGCGCTCTGTCTCCATCATGCATACGTATTATTACAGGCTCCAGACATGCTTGTTGTTGCTTCGCGTATGTCAAACTGTGTAGCTGAATTCCACCTTACGTAGCTGTGGGCCCTTGTTGACCGCTCTCTTTGGCCTACACTGTAGACAGCAGTGTTCACAATTTAAAATGAGTTGCTATTGGAGATGATGTTCTGTTGATTGTAACAGATATTACTCCTAGTACGGCCTGCCCGTCTACAGCACATATCCTAGCTGGTTGTTGACATGTTGAATGATTTTGATGTGGCTATCTGAGTACACTAGAACAGATGGACCCTTTATGATACAATCTTTTTGTGTATTATTTCAGATCTATTAATTGTGTCTCAGTATACCATAAGTTGTGTTTCTTTGATGATAGAATATTTTTCTTTATTCACATCTACTGTCCCTACCTTACTGCAGTACAAATGATTGATTCTTTTAATATTGAATGTCTGTGTGTGATTCAATGATTACTGTTGTAGTAGATGATAGCAGCAACTATTCCTTGAGGGCTGGTTTACACTGACTCCACACACATCCACCACAGACGTCACTGGATATGTGACGCTGGTAATAAAAAGGTGTCAAGCGCACGTGCACATACCCACTACTTCTATCTATCTGTGTCTGTGTGTTCATTATCTGTGCATGATACTGCCCCTTGGCCGTATTACATTACATTGTGCTGTTGGCAGTGTATGTAACTATGTTACCTCTGGTAGTGGGCAAAACTTTGGTTATGTAACTTTTAGGTGTATGGCTATCATAGGTGGAAGGCTACTTTACAGTTGATGAATATTGATGAAGATGGTTGTTGAATGTTGTGTGTAGTGTAAAATATGTGTACATAGCAAAAAGTTTTAGAAAAGCTCTCTAAGCAGAAGAGGTGTGGCTGTAGAGAGAATTACTAAAATGGGTGGCGTCCTTGAACTGCTACAATGGGAAATGTTATGAACTAATCAAATGTTTTTTTTAAGGTCACATGGTAATCGCGCACTTAGTGCGGAAGGAGGCCGCACCGATCCAATTTTGATACAATATATTTACTATAATATGTTTATTTGAGTTAGAAATACATAAATGTTTGAAATATTTTAGATTATCGCTTGCTGTCATAAACACTTTAAAGTACTTTACATATACTTTTGAGACAAAAAAAATGAGGGAATGGCGTACGCTGCGCTATACCATACATCTATGATGTAAGACAGGGCCTGGTAGTGTGCACTCATTGCATAAGCAACGCGCAGCTGGCGTGATCCCATACATACATGACATAATGTGTGGCTTGGTACTGCATATCCATTGCATACCAAACTAGTAGGTGGCGCGACATTATCCGTATATGTTGTTACGTGCGACACGGTGTCACGAACCCGTTGGATTCCAAATGCGCATTATTTCAATATGGTGGATAGGATTCGCGTGCTGATGGAGTTTGGTAGACTACCGGTACGGGACTTTAGTTTTCTCTAAAAAAGAAAAAGTGATATACATATTTTTGGGGGGAAGATTTAAAATATTACATAATTTTTAAGTAAAGAAAAAGGATAATAGAGTTGCAAAATATTAAACAACAATTCCCAAAAATATAGGTTTGATAAATATTTAAATATGAAATTAAGATTTAAAAAATCTTTGGAATTCACTGAAAAAACCATAGGTGTTACAGACATTATAGTTCGGAATTAGCATTTAAAAAACGTTGAAATTCACTAAAAAACATAGGTTTCAGGAAAGTTATAGTTAGAAATTAGCATTTAAAAAACCTTAGAAATTCACTGACAAACCATAGGTTTCAGGAATGTTATAGTTAGTTGGATATATCACTCATACAAAACTATAGAAATTCCCCTGTTATAGTTAGTTGAGCTAACTATAACTTGCGCCTCCACAATGCACTGCTGACAATGTCACATATTACATCATTCTTGACATGGTCAGTGACATCACTGATGACATCACCGATGACATCACTGATGACATCTCAAATGACATCACTGATGTCATCACTGATGACATCATCCATTTGAAAATCTGATGCACCTCATCACACTCTAATATAACCGTTGATGCACCCACTCTGAAATACAGATTATCATTTTCAAAATCATAAACACACCTATACCAGTTATTACAAATCCACTCACTAATTCCTAGCTGTGCACACAGATCCACTCATTCACACTTATAGTTACTCATACATACAGTCAGCCATTAATACAGCATTATCATATGCACTCACATATCTATACAGACTATACTCAGACACCGCCTCTCATTCTTAGAGTTACTTATACACCTAGCCAGTCATGGAAATAATCAATCACACTTTCATTCACTCACCTCTGCAGTTATACACATACCGCCTCACTTATTTAAATATATACTGACACATACTTACACTCTAATACAATAAGTAATACAAGCACACACTGATTCATACAGGCACTCTCACAATCCCTCACTGTCACATATAGTCATTTATACAGTCCAACACTCACACATTTTGCCTTTCACATATGCAGTTACTTACACATGTACCACTGAGGCATCCATTCACTCACCAACACAGCCATACACACACTCACCCAGTCATACAGCCCTTAGAGATACAGACTTGAGCACATGTACCCAGTGAATTATCCACATACACATCTATGCACAGACACACACCCCACACTCACCGACATGGACAGTCAGGCACCCATACAGATACTCAGACTACAAATCAATAGCCCATATAGATCCTCATTTAGCTGCTAACCACCCCATGCAACCGCTTACACACCAACTGACAACTTAAACTGTGTGAATGTGTGTATGAGTTGCTAACATATGCATTAAGCAAGACACAATTAATCACTCACTTATACAGCCAGTCACACACCTACTAAATCAAACATGCTGACTCTTATACACCCATTCATTCTACAATACAGCTTGGCATATATATATAAAACATATTTACATTTTATAGAAACACATAGTCACTGGATGATGTCATCAGTGATGTTATTTGAGATGTCATCGGTGATGTCATCAGTGATGTCACTGACCAAGACATGAATGATGTAATATGTGATGTCATCAGCAGTGCATTGCGGGGGCACAAGTTATAGTTAGCTCAACTAACTATAACAGGGAAATTTCTATTATTTTGTATGAGTGAAATGTCCTACTGACTATAACGTTCCTGAAACCTATGGTTTTTTCAGTGAATTTCTAAGGTTTTTTAAATGCTAATTTCTAACTAAAACGTCCCTGAAACCTATGTTTTTTTTTACTGAATTTCAAAGTTTTTTTAAATGCTAATTCCGAACTATAACATTTGTAAAACCTATGTTTTTTTAGTGTCTATCTATATATATTTATATATATATCTCTCTCTCTATATATATGTATATATATATATATATATATATATATATATATATATATATATATATATATATATATATATATATATATATATATATATATATATATATATTTCACTGAAAAAACCATAGGTTTCACACACGTTATAGTTAGGAATTATCATTTAAAAAAACCTTGCAAATTCACTGAAAAAAACACAGGTTTCACATATGTTATAGTTAGCTGCAGATTTTACTCATACAAAACCATTGAAATTCCCCCGTTATAGTTAGTTCGGCTAACTATAACTTGCGCGCCCGCAATGCACTGCTGATGACGTCACAGATTACATCACTCATGGCATGGGTAGTGACATCACTCATGACATCACTGATGACATCTCAAATGACATCACTGATGACGTCACTGATGGCATCATCCAGTGAATGTGTGTCTTTCTGAAAAATTATTATTTTTTATATATGTATATCTAAAGGTCGATGAAAGAATAAATGGGTAAATACGTGTCTAAATGTATGTTTGTTTGGTAAAATTGATTGTATAACTGACTTATTAAGTGTATCTTAGTGAAACATGTATGCATGGGTTGGTGAGTAGCTACATGAGTGTGTATATGGGTTATTAGTTTGTTTTTTGAGTATTAGTATGAGTATCTGTATAGTTCCATGGGGGATATTACTTAGCGTTTAGATGCATGAATGACTGACTCACTGTTTGTATGTGTTTTGAAGACAGAATGTGTGCAGGACTGTATGACTCTGTGTATGGGTGTGTTAGTGAGTGAATGACTGTCTCAATAGTATCTTTATGAGTAACTACATATGTTTTAAAGTAGTATATGTGAGTATTGATGTATATAAGTGAGTATATGTGAGAGTGTGAGAGACTAGAAGAGTTTGTGTATAAATAAGTATGTATTTCTATAAGTGATTGTTTAAGAGAGTAAGTATGTGTACGTTTCTGTAAAAGCAAGTGTAGTGGTGTGTGTATAGCTGTATATGCAAGTAAATGGATGTTTGATGTTTGCATGTGTGAGTATGTGTGTGAGTAACTGTATGGATGAGTATCGGTGTGTAACAGGATGTATAGGTGTGTAAGTACATATGATGAGTGAGTACATGCATGAGTGACTATATAAAACTGTTGGTGAATGAGTGGATGTGTATGTAGATGTTGGAATTACTGAATAGGTTGTTATAACTTGTATTCGTATCTCAATTTTTTTGAAAATGTTAGTTTCTATTTTCGAATGTGTGTATTAAGGGTTATATTACGCTGAGAGGAGATCTGCCACTCTGTCACAAGGATGATGTAATCAGTGATGTCATTTGAGATGCCATGAGTGTTGTCACTTACCATGTCATGAGTGATGTAATATGTGACGTCATCAGCAGTGCATTGCGGGCGTGCGAATTATAGTTAGCTGACCTAACTATAACGGCGGAATTTCAATGGTTTTGTATGAGTAAAATCGGCAGCTAACTATAACATATGTGAAACCTGTAGTTTTTTCAGTGAATTTGCAAGGTTTTTTAAATGCTAATTCCTAACTATGACGTGTGTGAAACCTATGGTTTTTTGGTGAATTTCTAAGGTTTTATAAATGCTAATTCCTAACTATAACGTGTGTGAAACCTATGTTTTTTTCAGTGAATTTCTAAGGTTTTTTAAATGATAATTGTTAAATGTATTAATTTTTTAATTTCTTTCTTTTTAAACTTTCTTACTTCATTTTTATACTAAATGTTTACATTTCATTTTTTTATTTATATTTTACATTTTAATGTAAACTAAAAACAAAAACAAATACAAAAATATTTTTTATATATATATATTTTAAATATAAAAATTAAATTCTACTTAATTCCTTTTTTTTTGGGTATTCGCACCGTATGCATTCAGTAATTGCACCGCCTTTTATACTGTAAGTCGTACTCAGCGCGTACGTGCGCATACGTCACAAATATGTATTGATGTTACGCGCGCATCAGTGCTTCCGTGTGACGTCATTTGCGTTCGTACGATGCAAGGTACCCCACAAAACTTTTATAATGTTTAAAACAATATATCTATGTATTTATTGTAAAGTTTAAATGTAGACATTATCTGGGATAATCAAGAAAATTGTTTATTTTCACTTTAATAAGCGTATATTACTTTTCAAAGCAATTACGCACATTGCGACGGTATGTTGTACCTACACGCACCGTAAGAGCTCCGTAAGCACACCGTAAGAGTACGCACAGTCATGTGACTGTTAAAGAAGATATTTCATCGGTTCATAATACTTCCTGTTCCAACTGTTGAAAGACCCCTCCCATTTTCATCATTCTACTTGGACTTTCTGAGGAGCAGGATCGTTTATTTGGAGCTGCAAACAAGTAGAATTTTTCGTCAATATGGCTGGTCTGCCTCAATCACCAACTGAGAATTCATCTGATGAACATGAATTTGTAAATGAGCCTCCTCAAAAGAAAAAAAAGAAGCATTCATTTGGACATTTTTTAGTTTTCCAGAGGGCCAAAAAAAGGTGAATGCACCTAAGGTGACATGCAAGGTATGTCAGGTCACACTATCAAGAGGTGACCCTACAACAAAATGCTCTTTTGGGATGGCAAGTATGGACCGTCATGTAAGGAATTTGCATCCAGTCAATTATGCAAGTGAGGAAACACGCAGCAAACAGGATAATCCACCACCTGCTGTGGCTAGCACCTCAAGTGCACCACCACCACCTCCTGGAAGCGATCTTACATCTATTATTGTTCCCCAGTTTGCGAACATTGTTTTCGGTTGCAAATTTTGCAATCAGTTGCAGTGCTTTGGCGAGCAATCTGTGGACCTCATAGTCAAGAGGCAGGAGCAGCACCGTTGCCCGAAAGAATAATTTTTTTACTTTTTATTTTGAGGCCCACAGGTATTTTGTTCCTAAGGTTCATTTTTTCTGGAGTTTTTTCAAAAAAGAAAAAAAAATGTTTCAAAAACTACAAAAAACATAAAACAACAAAGACAAAAAAGAGTTCTTTTCAGAACTACCTCTACTGGTAAAAAAAGAACTATATTTCTATGTTAGTCTGTAAAATTTTGTCAGAAAGAATGTGTAGTTCATAAATGAATGAATGAATACATTAGTATTGAATGGTGAATGTGAAAGTGCAGAACTATAAAGATGTGCCACAGCATAAATCTATAAGGTATTTACTTATAGTATACTGTAGTACCTCCGAAGCACTTGAATGTAACATATGCAAATAAATATGTTACAAGTCTATGCTTCAATTTGCACTATTGGTGAAACTGCCTGGATGAATTTGTTTGTATTAAGGGCAGTTTTATAACGTCTGTGTGCTTCTTTTACATAACTTTTGAATCAAATTTGAGATGCAGTGGTGGTGTATAAGATGTACTATAATGTATGGTGTTTAAATGTGACGTAATTGGAAGGTGCGTCACATTATAAAGCCCTGCGCAAGAAGGAGGCTTTCTTGCACAGGTGGGGGATGTTCTGGTGCAGGAACACCATCTAAAAGTTAATAAGTGAAATCTAAAAGATTTGATTCAGTCACTTTCCAGCTTATACTGCGTCAAATCCCTGCACTTGTTTGAAGCAGGTGTAAGGATTGACACAGCATTATGACAATAGGGCTCAAAGAGCATTCCTGGAGCTGCATTAATTTTCCAATGCAAGTCAAGCAATGTACCATCTTCACAGCACAGATATATCACATATCTGTGCCATGTTTGCCTCATAGTGCACCACATTGTAAATATGATGCATCCATGGTGGTGATGTCACAGTGCACAATAACTGTCATATCTCTGGGGATATACCACTTATTGTACAACTACTAATTACTGTTTTAATGTAGTGAATGCCTTACAACACACTGATCAATGAATCAGTAGAAAACTATACCAAGAGTAACAGAGTGTTTGGTGGAATTGAAAAGATAGAAACTGTGAAATTCAACATAAATAAAACAAATATGCAGGAACATAGAAGAGTGTATGCACAGTCTGTAGGAGTTTGAAACACTCTACGCCCTAAGGTCCACTTTGTATCATGAATACTTGACTACTGACATAGGCCTCATTTATGAGATTTTGTTGTAGAAAAGTGCAGCAGGCCTTCCTACTACGCTTCCCTATGGCAAAAGAAAAAAGGCAGGAATGCGCCATATCCATAAGATACAGCATATTCCTATTCTTTTCTTTTGTGCCAGTGCACAATGGTCTGCCTGCACCAAAGCAGGAACCTTTGCACAATGGTGCAAGGCTGCCTGCATTGCAAGGATGATTATTTGTGTACAGGTAAGGAAACCTTTCTGTAGAAAAATAATCACAAGAGACTTTTGCTTTTTCTACGTGTTCTGCAGAAAGCAGCACACATAGAAAACGAAAAAATGAAGAGAAATAAAACTATTTTTCCCCATTGCACCTTCCTTGGGGAGGCATACGTTTTTGGCAGTATCTCAGATTTTCGATTTCTCATAAATGTGCGAAAGTGTAAAACGGCCTTGGGTGTTACTGGGAACACCCTCAGCAACACCCATTGCACACCCCTTTAACACAGAACACTGCATTAAAGGAGCTGATATTTATCAGGCAACAGTAGACCAAAAAAAGTGCCTTAGTGCTGGAAGATAAATATCACGCTGACAGTCATGCCACAGAACATCACAAAAAGTGACATTCCAATGGCACAAGAAGTCTCATAAATGAGGCCATGAATGATTACAATTCTGCAAGGAGAGTGTCTAGATGAAAGAGTGTTTCCTGAAAGTGTAAGGAGAGAGACTAGGGAATTGAAGGTATAAAACACAAATTTGCTGGTACAAAGAACAGTGCATGCATAGTCAAAAGGGGTTTGAAACAGTCCATACCCTAAGCCCACTTAACCTCATAAACACTTTTATGGACACTTTTGGGCTCATGCTGCATCAAAACCCTGCACCTGCTTGAAGCAGGTGTAAGGATTGACACAGCATTATGAGCATAGGGCCCCAACAACAGTGCTGGAAGTACGTTGCACTTGGAACGCAAGTCAAAGTATGCACCACCTTCACAACACAAATAAATTATATATCTGTGTTGTTTCTGCTCCATAATATACCACATTGTAAATACAGTGCATCCATTGTGGTGTTGTCACAGTGCACGATAACTGACATACCTCTGGGGATGTACCACTTATTGTACATCTGCTGATTACTGTTTGAATGTAGTGAATGGATTACGGCACATACCTCGCTATTTCCCCTCCACCATAACTCAATGGTGTGCCTTTGCCAACCTGTGAAGTGCAGCAGTGCTAACAGCTCTGATCTCCAGGCATGTCCTAGGTTCACTTTCCACCATGAGCAGTTAGATACTGCCTGAATGATTACAATTCTACAAGAAGAGTCTCTCAAGCCATTCTTAATTTGAAATCAGAAATTTATTCCAGTAACATTTCATAATTTAATAGAGTTTCTAACATCATTTTGTCTGAAATTTAATTTTCTGGATGATCATTTTCAATAGTCATTTCATGAAACTCAATGTCATCTAATGCTTGAAGAAAATTATCATCCAATGTTTCGTCTAAAAATCACAGGTGACATCTCCAGCAGCAATACCTTCACCTTCAATTTTGCTTCCCTTGAAATGTATGTTTAGCTCCTCAATCACCTGTTACTAATTTCAAAAGTAATTTCCATATTGATCTGTTCTTCTTCCATAGTGAATTTTTTAATGTTGTTATTCCTTGTAGAAAAACATTAACACTTCATTTTATCATTTTTCCTACTACATAATACAAAACTAGGTTTTATCAACTATTTTGCCATTTAAAAAATATTATGCAAAAACTATTCTTAAATACTTTATATGATTATATCAATGAAATTGCTTCTATGAATTTGTAGTTTTAAATTTTCTTACATTTTGAAACCAGTCACTTTTTATCACTATAGAAAAAAACTAGGGCTATTATAATAAAATGCAGTACTACAAAAAGGACAAAATATCTATTCACCTTACCAGTTTCAAAGGAGTTGATGTGTTGTAGTTAAATGCAAAACAGGTATACTCTGTATATATATATTTTTAATGTCTTGAACATTTTTTAAAAGATACAAACCGTCTTTACAAACTCGTGTACACCATGGATGTTCTCTTACTTCAGCTCTGTAGAAGTACATCCCATCAATCTTTTTTAACACTTAGTTATACTTACCTTCAAAATAATAATTTAAAAAAAAAAGTATTATAAATTTAGCATCTGTTGAAGACAAAAAAATACAATTACAATTTATCTTTTACAACACAAAATCATTTGTAAAGCATTTCAGATGCCTTTTATGCTGTTCTCAGAATATATTGAAATTCACTAGAAACAGTGAGTTCAATAGTACTCATCACATAACAGCGGGCAAAAAAAAGACAATCAAGAAGATTATCTATAAAAAAAACAATCTCAATAACAATCTTAAATATGTTTTTCAAAAACAAATTTCTTACGTAACTATGAGATATGGTAAACAATCTTTAAAAAACAAAACACCATCCTTAAATTTGTTTCATTATAAATAATGTTACTTACAAATATATGCTGTCAAAATTTACAACAAAAAGTCATTACGAGTTTTACGAACTTTTCCCCATGGCCAAATAGTATGTGTGAAATTCTTAGTTTAAAAGTTGTTCAATAGAAACTTGAGCGTCTGCCTCCCAGCATTCAGATCTAAAACCACTGACATAATTTGCAGCGTCTTCTACTACTCATTCTTAAGTCCAACACTATTCAACATCTACATGGCTACCCTTACACAAATGGCCCACCAACTCAACCACAACATTATCCCCTACATTGATGACACCCAAGTCATCCTCTTCGTCACCAAGGAGCCACATACCACCAAAAACTACTTCCACAACACAATTAAGCATGTCACCAAGTGGATAAGGAGTATCTCTTTAAACATGAATTCACATAACATGAAGATACTCTTTCTCAAACTCAAACCTTTATCTTCAGATAACTCCTGCTGATCAACGACACTGTGAACAGTACCAACACCTACTGACCATGTACACAACCTATGATTCATATTGAACTCCTCCCTCTACAAGTGTAAACAAGTCTACAACATTTCCTCATACTGCTATAAGACCCTCAACATTCTCCACAACATTTACAAGTGGATCCTAAAGAAAACAAGAAGAAACAGACTACAATGTGGCAGCACACTCTACACAAGAATTACAGCCAAACACCTATAACGACTACAACTAATCCAAAGCACCTCCACCTGATTGATCTTCAATGTCCCCTGCTACAGCCACATCACCCACGACATGATACACTTACTCTGCCTCAACAGCAACAAGATGATTACCTTCAAGCTCCTCACCCTCACTTACAAAATACTGTACAACACCAGACAAATCTACCTTAACAGCAGTAATCCTGAAAGGTCAAATTTTGATCTTAAAATTTTGGCTTTAAAAATATTAGGTAAGAATTTGGAAACTCTTTAGGCAAACATTGCTTAAAAACTAATTGAGTATCATTACAATGTTTCCAACCTTTCAGACACTTTAAATAAACAGTGTAATGTCCAGATGTTGTAGAAGGCCCATCATGGAAATTAATTGAAACAGCTACAAAAGTTCTTCCTGATATTGAAACTTGACCAGCTACAATATTTTTAATAAAAATTTCCAATTTTGTTCCATCAGCTCTACAACATTGCATCATTAAAATATCATACTGTCTATACCTTTGTATAAATAATGTTGATGGCATTTCTGATTTACATTGTCTACACTCCATGTTTTGACTTGCTCCTCTAACTAGATTGTTAGAGGACACTGATTCACAGTCTGATAAAGTCAAATATATGAATTTTTCACTGTCTATGTTAGTGTTACATGTAAAGAAACAATTTTGACACTGATGTTGCCATTTAAAAGAAAGGCCAAAAAGATTTTCAATATCTATACCTTCATCTTCCAGTACACCAAGCATAAACATTAAAAATTCCTGACAATCTTGATGAATATTCTGCGTAAATTGAGTAGAACCAGAACACATATCCAAAACATTTCATTTTACTTTTATCACTTCTACATTTATCATAAACAGAATACAACAATGAGCAGAATCTTTTGTCCCGATTTTCAAAAATTTGCTGTTGCAAACTTTCAAGAAATAAAACAGCATTAACTACTGCATTAGCATAACAGTTGACACCACAACTATTTTCAAACCGATAACCAACATTCTCTTCAACACTGTCCTTTTTCTTTTGTTTGCAGGCGCAACTTAATCTTGATTTTTTTCTTTCTCTACAGTTTCACTACAGATATTCTCAAATCTTCTTTTTCTACCTACCACACGCTTTTCAAATACTGACTATTGACCTAAATTGGGAGCATATTTTCTTCTTAACCTATTATACTATTTCACACAATTTGCATCTGCACTAACCTTTGTCTCATCAAAATCAATCAAGTACAATCCAGATAAAGTTGTGACTCGAGACAAAGCAACATATGCCATACCCTCTTTAAACACATTACTTCCAATATTCACTAAAGCACTATCTACACTTAAACCTTGAGATTTATGAAGGGTCACCGCATATGCCAAACAAATAGGAAACTGTTTTCTGCATACATACAAATCTTTTACAAGCAAGAACCGAGATGAACAACTACTAAATTGTTGTATTTCAGAAATGTCATCAAATTTGATTTTCAAAAATTCAATCCATCTCTATTTACATGATTAACAAAATCAACAATTGTATCCATTGCTCCATTTACTAAACCTTTTTCCACATTCAAATTACGTCGTAAAATTACCCTACAGTTTACACATGCATATAAATTCTTTTCTAAACCAGCAGTGTTGCTTATCGATTTCTCTAAAGAATCCAATTTTCTTTTCAACTTTTCAGTCAAAATAATAGTGATTCCTTCATGTTCTATTTTATCAATAGCTTCCAATCGTATAATTTCCTCATTTTCCAACTTTAACATTTCTTCATTGAATATACAATATTCACTTAGTGTTGGCATTAAGCAGATTACAGATTGCTTTTCTGCAATTCTCATGTAGATTTTCTCTGGCGCAATATTTTCATTTGGAAACAAATTCAAACGTAATCGTCTCTGTTAAGCTTCTTTGCCATGTTCAGTCATTTTTCCAATACTTATATCTTGAAGAATTATTCCATAATCAGCATCATTTGCCTGTCGCATATTTGTAATAAGCTCCTTATACTCAAAATATTACCAAATGTTTACATATCCAATGCTCCCCAAAGACTTTCTGGTATCTTCATGCGACAGTGTTTTAAACACTGGCTGTCCTTTTACAGGAGTAAGTTATAGAAGATCTCCAAAAACTATGACATGTTTTCCTCCGAATAATACGTCATACACTGTTTTAAGAATTTGCTGCATTCTTAAATGCACAAAAGCAAGCATTAAGTTTGATACCATGCTTACCTCATCAATAATCAGAAGTTTCATTTTCGTCAAGACTCTTGAAACTTCACAACAAGCTTCTCCAGAGAGCTTATGGTATTCTAATTTATTTTCATGCTCTACTGGTAGCATTAATAAACAATGTAAAGTAATTCCTTTAATATTGTGAGCCGCTAACCCAGTTGGAGCAGTGACAACACAAGACAAATATGAGTCAGTTGTTTTGTGAAAATAAGTTGAAATTACTTTAATTAATAAACTTTTTCCGGTTCCAGCTTGTCCACTCACATACAATCGGTTAGGTTGAAATAATGAGCAAGAGCACTCTTTCTTTTCATGAAGTAATCCATGGTTAATCTGTTCTCTCACTTGCTCATATATTTGTTTCTGCTCAACATTAAGTTGTTCTTCGGAATTTCCTAAATTTGTTACATCTTCTTGAGCTTGAAACATTGCTGCTTCCACCTCTTCCATAGCAGTTGCTGCTTCATTTTGAATAATTGGTTCTCCTAATAGATCCTGACTTAACGCAGCAGAAGATTAACTGTCTTGAGAACTGTCTCTAGCAATCTCAGCTGCATTGTAGCTTCTTGTTCAATTTCATCGTTCAACATTTTAACACAATTAGCAAAAACAGGACATTCTATACTATCTTTAGTTCCATTGAAAGAAACTTCATAGCTGTCAAAATCTCCGAGTAATTCCAATTCTGAACGCCATGGCTTGAAAAGTTACATAAGAGCTAAGTAGTAAAATTCCCTTTTGTCTGGAGTTTCGCAACTCAGTTTACGGTGATTAATCAAATGTCCTTTTTTTGTTTTACCAAACATCCTTCAGAACCAGTCACAGCATATATACCATTATTGATGTTTTCTATAATATTCCGTTTAAAAATCTAGGGGCTCAGTAGGATGTCGGGCGTATTGCCCCCGCCAGGCTGGCGGTAGCCACCGCCGGCCTGGCCCCTCGCCATATTAGTATGGCGAGGGGACCGCCGTGGACGGAAAGACCATCCTCCGCTTTTCCGCCCGGTCGCCTTGCAGCCGGGGCGGAAAAGGATTAATATGGTGGCGGTGTCTAATAGACAACGCCAGCCATATTACAATGGGTCAATTCAGATGCCTTTCTGTGGCGGCGATGCCACCACAGAAAGGCATGCAGTTTTCACTCTGGGGGCCCCCTGTGGGCCCCCAGAGTGAAGGAGGGGTGGGGGGTGCACACAGGGGGTACCTGTGGTACCCCCCAACATTTGCATACACGAAGCAGCAGGCACCACACAGAGCCTGCTGCTTGGTGTATGCAAATGCATGCATGCTGTCCCGACATTGTGGCGGGCGGTGCAGTGGGCACCGCCAGCCACAATGTTAGAAATGAGGGATGCGCCCCCCCACTGTGGTGGGCGCATCCTAATGCTAACCTCGGGACCCCGGCCCCTAAGGCAGACGGTCCCGTTTTCCGCAAGGGTGGCGGGCGGGCAAAGTCCGCCCGCTGTCTTAATGGGGGCCCTAGTTTTGCAACACTTCATAGAGACAAATGTTCTCCAGATGGTGATTTCTGTTTGGATAATATGTATCCAACATATTTGTTTTCATAATATCTGTACTTTTTTGCTCCTTTTCAGCTAAATATTCAATTTCTTGCACAGATTTAAGTACTCGGTTTCGTGTTGCAGCAAGACCTAGACTCACCCAAATGATTCTTCTAGATTTGGAGTATAGACTTGCAGATGATAAGCGATCTGAGCATTCATATGCTCCAATTTCTCGATGAGATAACATCTTCAAACTGTAAGTATACAATTTCTTACTTAGACTCTTCTCATGGGAAATCTCTTCCCACATTTCCTTCAATTCTGTCTTTTCTGATTTCGTTATGTGCGATGTTACATATCGAGCAACAGCAAAGGCATTGTCTGCACCATATTGAATATCCATGTTAGCATTCCACATCGACAAAATGACTGGGTTGGAGTCATTTATGCATTTTGACTCTTCATTTCTTCTTAAGTTGTAGGTATTTTTAGGAGACCTTCTTGTGATAGTATGTCGCAAAGATGACATAAAGCTGTTCAATCTTCCTTTCGATATTACTGGCCGTGGAAATCCAAAACGGCATTTGGTGTAGAATTTGTCTTTTGATTTGTACTTTCGACAACAGTATTTCCCACATCGATGGCTTTGGAATCGTAAGACCTGTTGTCTTAAGTCTTTATCCTGTGTGCTTTTGGGTGTATCACATGTAGCTTATTCTTCAATAAAAGACATCACCGTATCATCTGACTCTTTTCCAAATTTGGAAGCATCTTTGATCCATAGTAGCATGTGTATGTGCGGAGCACCTCTTGCTTGATACTCCTTCTTCCAAAAGAAGTCCACAACCTCTCCAAGAGGAGGATTTTTTTTATTGGTGATAAAATACATCATAGCTTCAAATCTATGAATTAAATACCTGCATACATTGACTGGATCCAAAGAGCACAATTTGCCAGGTGTCTTGTATTCAATATTTATTATATTTGGATTTGCCTCTCTAAGAAATTGAAGTAAATCATCCCAAGCATATTCAGCACAGATTAGAGTAAGGAACCACGTAGGAGTTCCAAAGTTCCTTAACATACATTTAAGTTCTCCATGACGACGGTACAAGTACTCATTAGTACCACGCTGACAAGGCATGAGATTAATCAGCTGAGATTCCAAAACATTATCTTTCTGGTGTACTTTATCCATAAATTCCTTTGCCGAAACATTTTGCAGATGTGCACCTGTTTTCAATATATGGTTTACTGCATAAGAAAGCCTAGACAAATCACTCTCAAAGAAAAGATGAAACAAATACGGAATACATTGTCGAAATCTTGGATCTTCTGCATACAATCTTAATGTCCGGTATTCAGATGCAGGAATCTGCACAGGTCGGTCATCATATCGTCCTCCTTTTCCTGTAGGAAACAAATGAGGGAAACAACGAGCTTCCAAGCTGCTTTCCAATAAACTAATGGGACTTTCCTTTGCTTCTTTCATTTGGAATACCTCTATAGTGTTCCCCATCACTTCTTTGGAATGCAGTGGATGAACACTGTAATGTTAATATATTTCTTCAGTTCTGGACACATCCATCCACTTTTTCAATGTGTCCAGATGGCAAGTCACTATCTTCTTCTACTGTTATTTCTTTTTCACTCATGAACACGTCTTTATAATATTGATTATTTTTCATCAGATACAATGTTGCCTTTTTTACTTTCCTAACATCCTCTAATTCCTGCCAAATTTTCTTATTCTTTGTAGGTACGCCATTAACAAGAATACCTAAAGGTTCATCTTCTACATTTTCTACAACAACAGTTTCAATATTTTCCTTTAAATCTAATGGCAAATACACAACTCTTCCCTTTAATCCTCTCTGTAAATCTGAAGGAGGCAATTCCCCTATCTTAGGCTCCATACGAACAATAGCCTGAAAAGGATGCACACATTGAATAAGAATAGACTCATAGGTATTTAAATCCACCAGTTCAGAAGGAATTTTTACCAACTCAAAATTATTATGCACAGCTCTAGCAGGCATTTTATTTTCGTCTAATTTGTTATAACAATATTTACAAATACACTGATCACAACCCAAATCAAAAGTGTTCTCTACCAACAAATAAGTTACAAATTCCATCCACTCCGTATTATTTTCCTTTTCACATTTTAAATACAAATCAACATTCCTAGTCTGATTTTTATAATGAGTACGTAGACAACAAATACAAGAATAATTTGGTGTTTCACCTGAAATCACCTTGAACTTTATAATTTCTTGCTCAAATTTTTCTGTACTGCAATGTTTTACATTCTTTTCTACATTTCTTTCTACTAACGTATCAATTTCTGCACTATCTTCTTCTGCACCAAAGTAACTAACCTGAATTTCATCACAAACATTCTTTACATCTGACACAGATCCATGCAAAAGAGCACTGTTCAACTTCTTTAACATTAAAGCTGGACTTTTTGCATAATACAACATTCTGACTAATTTCCTCATTTCAGTATGATGTACTGCCAACATCCTGAAATGGTGAAAAACACTTCTACATACTTTTTTAGAAGGACAAGCCAAAGAACGTTCTTGCAAACCAGTATTTTCTCTCACTCTGCAAGGGTCTAATCCTTGCAACATCTTAATCTTTTGTTTAACACTTTTCTTAGTATAGTTACATAAGAAATTGCGTAAAAAATCAATAGATTCCTGCTGTACACTACAAATACTACTGCAATTCCAAGTGTACACTGGAGCTTTAGGACGTCTCCCTAAAACTTCATCCGCTAACAACTCTTCTACATCTCTAGGAACAATTTTCTCTTTCTCAATAGGACAACCATTTTTAACCTCATAAGCACGACCTGTAGTGTCAACTGCATGCAACAACTCATTACTCTGAAAATAACTCTCCTCATTAAAAAAGGCTCAGAAAAATTACTTCTAATAATTACTCTTCTCCATTTACTTTTGCTCGTCATTAAATAGATTGGCTTATCAAGTGATCGAATTCTATTGATTACTAAAAGAAAAAGTTTTTTTTAATTCAAAAGCTTTCTCAGCTACATTCACAATACATTTTCTCTTCTTATAAAATGCAGTTTCCTTCTTACAATTCTTTATTAACTTAGGGGGTCATTAGGATGGTGGACGGAAGGAGGTCCGCCGGCTTGAAATAGGCGGAAAATCCCTTTTTTCAGTCCGCCAGCTGCGGTCTGTCTGTCCGCCATATTAGGATGGGAATCACTGTTAAAAGTACGTACGCTGCGGAAGATCAAGCACCGCCGCGGAAATACACCCGACCCCACGGCGGAGGTAACCAACCAGAGACACCGCCGTACGGAATGACGTCATCGACCATCCACGTAATTACGATAGCGGATAAGACACAGCAAATCGCAGCGGAAAAACCACCAGCCTGAACACGGCGGATTCACCACAGCGGAGAGCCAAAACATTGCAGAGATACCCACCATAGGCAGATCTCCGTCATGGACCCAGCTCTGAATGCATTTCCGATCCTCTTCGTGCTCCACAACCAACAAGTCATGGACCGTCGCCGACGACGCCGCAGGTACGTAAACACAACAATCAATGCCGGAAGGGGAGGGGGGAGGTGCATGTTGGGTAAACAGCATTTACGATACCACCAATATATCAACAATGCAAGTAGACAACCAGGAATGACACACAGAAACCACCACACACGATTAGATTGTTTATTGCACATATTACTAAATAACTCCTAGAGTAGGCAGGAACATGGGCACTGGATACAACAGAAAAGGTACATCTTAGGTTGCACATGAGAGGGCACAATGCAGTATCATTACAGCAACAGGGCAGTGTTCATAACAGAGCAGGTACATCAGAGGCAGCACATGAGAGGGCACAATGCAGCATCATAACAGCAACAGGGCAGTGTCGATAACAGAGCAGGTACATCAGAGGCAGCACATGAGAGGGTTAAGTGCATCAACAGTCCATGGCACACAGCAGGGACATCTGAGGCAGCACATGAGAGGGGCACAGAGCATCAACAGTCCATGGCACAGAGCAGGTACATTAGAGGCAGCACATGAGAGGGGCTAAGTGCATCAACAGTACATGGCACAGAGCAGGTACATCAGAGGCAGCACATGAGAGGGGCTAAGTGCATCAACAGTCCATGACACAGAGCAGGTACATCTGAGGCAGCACATGAGGGGCACAGAGCATCAACAGTCCATGGCAAGGCACAGAGCAGGTACATCAGAGGCAGCACATGAGAGGGGCTAAGTGCATCAACAGTCCATGGCACACAGCAGGTACATCTGAGGCAGGACATGAGAGGGGCACAGAGCATCAACAGTCCATGGCACACAGCAGGTACATCAGAGGCAGCACATGAGAGGGCACAATGCAGCATCCTAACAGCAACAGGGCAGTGCCCATAACAGAGCAGGTACATCTGAGGCAGCACATGAGAGGGGCACAGAGCATCAACAGTCCATGGCAAGGCACAGAGCAGGTACATCAGAGGCAGCACATGAGAGGGGCTACGTGCATCAACAGTCCATGGCAAAGAACAGGTACATCTGAGGCAGCACAAGGACGTGTGTCAAGCGGCCCGTCCCATGGACATAAATAATGCAAGGGCGTTTATAATGGACTATCTACACACCAAGTAAAATGGCATGCGAGTGATGTGAACTACATCTCACAGCACTGAATCTGGTGGAGTGCTCGACCTAGTAGCCTCGGACACAGTGGCAGTGCCTGATACCGGATTAGGAGACACAGCCATAGCTCTAGTGACTGACACATGAGCTATAGACCCAGACACACTGCCAGCACCAGAAACAGGAGTGTGGGACACAGCCACAGCTCTAGGGACTGACACATGAGCCATAGACCCAGACACACTGCCAGGACATGACCGTGCACAGTGACCAACAAATATCATGCCAGCATCTGAGACATGAGAATGGCGGACACACACATTGGTAGTACCTGAAACAGGAGAGGGCACAACTGACACAGTGCTACTACATGAGGCATGACAGCGAACAACAGACACAGTGCCACTCTCTGACACATGAGAGTGAACTGCAGCTGAACCACTAGGACCACTGAAATGATGAGCCACAGGGCTGTATGGCCCAGGAGGCAGGGTGGCTCTGGGAGCTGGGGACAGCTGTACTTGAGCGACATTGGGGTAGGCAGGTGTTGGATTGGCCCTTCTGGCAGGTTCACCCCTAAACTTTTTGCTTTTAATGGTGACCTGGTGATGGTGATTTTTGGGTTCTGCGCACTTTCACTGTGTCCCAGTGGCAAGTGCGTGCGCACTCTGAGTGCATGTGATGAGATAGGCCTGCCCTCCCATAGGAATGCATGGGGAATGTATGTGTCCCTGGTAGTTCCTGATGCGTGGGGTGTACAGGTTCGAATTTGGTATGTGCAAACTCATGAGAGTGAATGCTTCGCAATGATGTATGTGGCATGAGTGTGTCTTGTGTACAAATGCCACTTCTAGGAGTTGGCATATTAGTATAAAATATGCCTGGCATGTGATTGGCTGGAGCTGGCTGGTGAGTCTGGCTACAGGAAGGCTGGATGGGTCTGCCCGGTGGTGAGTGGGAGATTAGCATGCTGATGGATGGGGAGGAGTGTACCTGTGTCCTGAATGAGGCTGGGTTTTCCCCAGACAATGCTGGCTCTGTCCCCTGCGGTGCGACTGATGACCCTAGCCCTGCCAGTGAATTAAATGGGTGGTTGAGCCATCAAGAGTGCTCCAAAACCAGCTGCGACTGGTTTCTCCCCCCCCTGCACCCTTAGACAAAGGAATGTGGTGTATAAAAATGGGGCTGTGTCCCCACAGATGTTGTTCTCTTCCAGGATCCTGCCTGAGGGGGCTGCTGCTGTTGCTGGGCCAGAGGACCGCCACTTGGACTGTCTCCCTGTCTGGAGACCCAGTGAACTGGCTCTTGGCCCAGCCTTGCCCCCCTGCCTACTTGAAGGACTTCATTGCTGGAGTTTTTGGTTCTCTGTAGCCCTGGGGAACGCTCTCCCTTGTCCCCAGTGCTGGGAGCGCTTTAAATGTGCCTTTTAGTGCTGTGAGCACTTTTCCCTGCCTGCCTAGCGCTGAGAGCGCTTTTCTTTGCCTATAGCGCTTTGGACCGATTTGCCTGCCCTAGCGAGTGCCCACCTCGCTTATTTGTAATTAATTTGCCCCCTGGCAGGTGCCCACCCTGCCAGGGACCTTGCCGGCACATTTATTTATTTATGAGGGAGCCCACCCCTCGGTAGGGTCATAGCCTGCCCGCCTGCCTAAAACGGGCCGCCGAGACGAGCTAACCGGAAGTCCCGCCCTACAGCTGCAGAGCGAGAGAGAGAGCCGGCACCTGGTCTTCCCCCCCCCCCCGGGGCTCCCAAGAGTGAGGGAGAACCCCGGAGAGAGAGGGAGAAGTGTGGAAAGGGAGCCCCTGAGGAGCGGGAGCTACCGTGAAGAGCAGCAGCCAGGAGAGGAGAGCCGCGAGAGGAGACGCCGCAGGAAAGGAGACGCTGCCTCCCACACAGCCGGTGAGTGCAGGCGTCCCCGCGGGCCGTTCCTCTTACCCCCCCCCTTCGGTTCTGAGTCCCTGAGGGGGTTCCTGGGGGCACTTGATTGCTTCAGAGCCGCGGAGGCTCCACCAACCGGGGGCATTGTGTTAATGAGCCCTGAGAGGCTCGGGCCATTGCTTAAGTTGGGAGCCCTGAGAGGCTCGAGCTGGCATTTCTTCGAGTCCCCCCTGAGAGGGACTCCAACGACGGCCATTCTTGTGTAGAGCCCTGCCACAGTTATTCTCAGAGCCACGAGGGCTCCAGGTGGCATTTCTCTGTGTGGCGAGCCACAGATGCTCAAGGGGCACATCTTTAGTTCAGAGCCCTGAGAGGCTCACGGGCCCTTGGTTTATTCAGAGCTTGCGAGGCTCCCACGTTGGCCCCAGCACCTTCACACAGCTGCCCAGCACTTCGTGGGCAGCTGCAACGTTTAGGCCCCTTGACTTTGGGACACAAGGCGTCCTAGCCCTAGAGAGGCCAGTTGGCCTAGGGACTGCCACAGGTGGAGGCCAATGTGATTTTTGCGCTATTGTGTTGTCCTGCACCTCTGAATGTATTGTTGATGCATCATGTGTTATTTGCACCTCTGAATGTGTTTAGGCGTCATGTGTTTCCTCCCTTACACCTCTGAATGTATGTTATGCATCATGTGTTATGTGTTTATACCCCTGCAGGTATTGTGATACTTAGGTGGTTGTTCTCCTAGTACAGGTGGTGCTACTGAGGTCCTGGTTACCAGTAGTTACTGGTTGTGTACTTTATGTTCTACTTTTGTGCTACAGTGATTTGTATGCTAAGTTCTAAAAGTGCTGATTCCTGACAGTGGTCCATGTGGCCCTGTCTTGTACATATCCCCTGTAAATTCTGCCTGTGCCTGTTGGCAAATTGTAAAGTGTGTGTTTTATCTAATGTGTTTTGGTGTAATACAAAGGCTATTTTTATATATTTACTTGTGTGGAGTTTCCTTTGTGGTGGGCCTTGGGTGTTGTTGCTGGGGTGCGTGCGCAAATACTTAACTCACATCGCCTCCAAGTTTAGCCTTGCTGCTCACGCCACGTTACCTAGAGGGTGAGCAGGGGTTACCTTGGCGTGTAACTCCCTTGCCCTGACTTAGGAGTGGTGGTCTGACTGACTTTGGCGCAAGCCCTGGCCAGCCAGGGATCCCATTTCTAACAGCAGGTGTTACAGGTGTGTGTCTCCGTTTCTTTAGGATATGGAAGGGCACCCTGGACATGACTGGACTGGTAAGTGGTGTGACCTTATCATGAACATCAACCATCAAAGGTGGATCATGTGCTGGTGTGGGTCAGCTCTCTGGGGACGTGCTGGACCCTGCTTGACGTTTGCTGTGGCCCTGCCTTCTGCCCTCTGCATCATGTGTAATGGGGGATGCAACAACAGTGTACTCCTTCCTCTGCTTCTGCGGGGTGTGGATGGGAGTAGAGGTATGGGGGGACTCCACAGCTGACACATGTGTTTTACGTTCCTTCTCCAACATCAGCCTCAGGGCATCCAGGGGTGATGTATGCCTTTCCTTGATGGTGCTCGTGTCCATGGGAGAACCCTTGTCCCTGGGAGGTACCTTGCTTGCAGGGTGTGTCCTGTCTCTGGAAAGTGCCTGAACCGTGGGTGGTGCCCTGTCCCTGTGAGTTGACTTGTCCTTAGTAGTATCCCAGTCCATTGTAGTGTCTCTTTCCTTCGCAGTGTCCTTGTCCTTGGGAGTGTCCCTGGCCTTGGGAGCTGCCCTTTCCTTTGCTTGGTCCTTGTCCTTGGGAGTGTCCCTGGCCTTGGGAGCTGCCCTTTCCTTTGCAGTGTCTTTGTCCTTGGGAGTGTCCCTGGCCTTGGGAGGTGCCCTTTCCTTTGCAGTGTCCTTGTCCTTGGGAGTATCCCTGGCCTTGGGAGGTGCCCTTTCCTTTGCAGTGTCCTTGTCCTTGGGAGTGTCCCTGGCCTTGGGGGGTGCCCTTTCCTTTGCAGTGTCCTTGTCCTTGGGAGTGTCCCTGGCCTTGGGAGGTGCCCTTTCCTTTGCAGTGTCCTCATCCTTGGGAGTGTCCTTGGCCTTGGGAGGTGCCCTTGCTCTGGGAGTACCTTTAGAGGGAGATGCCTGTGTTACATGTGAATCCCTTTCACCCAACACCCCTTGATCATCCTGTGTGTCAACTCCAGGGTAGCTGATGTCGGGGTCTGTGAAATATTTCCCTGTCCTAGGGGATGGTGTCTGTGCCCTGCCTTGCTGCCTGTGGCTGCTTCTAGTGCAATATCCCAAAAATGAGCCCTGCTCAGAAATGTCACTCTCCGCTGACACATCAAGTGGTGTGGATGGGGAAACTGAAGTAGAAGCTTGTGCCAGCGAATTTTGAATGGCTGCAGACACTGTGCTGGTTAACAACTGAACTGTTCTGTGTAGACCAGCAACTTCGCCATGCATCCCCTCCATGAATGCTACCACCTGCCCCAACTTCCTATCGTGGTCTAGGAATGCATTGATCATGTTGGTCTGCCCTACACACAGCTGTCGCAGCAGATCAACCGCCTAAGCACAGAGGGCATTTTGGGTCACAGGGGCAGGGGCAGGGTGCCTGCACCGAAGGCCACTCTGCTCCCCTTACTCTGGCGAGCACGAGCAGTACTTGTTGCAGTTGTTGGCAGTGTTGGCCCTGTGTGCTGTGTACTGACTGAAGGTGTAGATTGCCCACTCCCTGTGTCTACCAACAGTGCTGACTCACCAACACCGTCTGAAGATGAGGACGATGGTGTCTCCATATGTGAGTCCTCAGGGACAGTCCTGTTCCCCTTTCCGGGGCTGCTCTCTTCAGCCTCAGTCTGCGTGTGTGTTTTTTTAGGATTTTGATGCATTGCCACCACTGAGCTTTGTCGTTTGTGGGTCAGTGCCCTGGGCCAAAGCTGAAAGAGAGAAAAGAGGTATACCTAAGTGCCACACTCACGTACTGAAAATTGCAACTACAAAACACCTTGACTGCTGACCAACATGTAGCCCCTATCCTGCACAAGAACCACCCCTACCATACATCTTCATGTCAAAGAACCGGGGGTGCCTGTGAAACATGTACTTCTAACTAGCAGGGAAGTGCATGCCGACCACCACACATGTGTAAAAATGAGAACAAAGACCTGCACTACAATGCAACTGGTATGTCCACCTGGCTGACATGGATGCCAATGCACACTCCGATAATGGCACCAACATGCTATTGCAGCACAACATACACACCACGGATGTCACTACTGCGTCTGGCATCAATACATGCATGCACTCACAAGTCACAAACACATTCAGTCTGCTTACCGCTAGTTTGCTGCTGATCCCCTCTCAACTGGGCGGACAGGTCAGGATGCATCACTGCAATGATACGGAGCATCAGAGGGGTCATGGTGCGTCGTGTAAGCCGGGATGTACGTGGAATCTGCCCCAGTGTCATCTCCGCCACATTCTTGCTGAGCCTGGAGATGTCGTTCCAGCGCTTGTGGCAGTGTGTGTTTCGCCTATTGCACACCCCCACTGCCCGTATATCACGTGCTATGGTCCTCCACTCGGCCTTGTGAAGGTGCAGCTTGACCTACCATGATGGGAGACAAAATGGGAAAGTCAGTGGACATATGGACAGCCACACAGATAGGAGCAATACGTATCCTGCAGCAGCCATGCACAGTACAGCACATGTGAAGGTCCCACAGCACACCACCAAGATTGCAGAAGCCAGGAGTCAGTGAACACCTCATGCACACCAACATGTCCCCCACTGCACTTACCACCTGTCCGGGGGCACCGTAAAGCCGGTCATAGTGGCGGAGCACACCGTCCACAAGGACATCAAGCTCTGCTGTGGTGAAGGGACGAGACCGGATCTCTCGCAGTCTCGACATGGCAGGGGCCCTCCCTGACTGTGGCACAACAGCAGCAGTTGGAGGATTGTCAGCAGCAGCAGGTAGAGGTGATGGGTGCAGGCAGCAGTTGGCGGACTGGTCAGCAACAGCAGGTAGACGTGATGGGTGCAGGCAGCAGTTGGCGGACTGGTCAGCAGCAGCAGGTAGAGGTGATGGGTGCAGGCAGCAGTTGGCAGACTGGTCAGCAGCAGCAGGTAGAGGTGATGGGTGCAGGCAGCAGTTGGCGGACTGGTCAGCAGCAGCAGCTAGAAGTGATGGGTTCTGGCAGCCGTTGGCGGACTGGTCAGCAGCAGCAGGTAGAGGTGATGGGTGCAGGCAGCAGTGGCTGGAAGCAGTGGATGTGTGCTGCAGAGAATCACACATATATAGGGCCCTGACCTGATATCAGTGGCACACGTCTGCAGCAATTGGTTTTCCCAGGCTGCCTCTTTCAAAAAGAGCCAATGACTGGCCCTGATGTGGCGGTGCATGGCTTCCGCTATTAGTTGAAATCGCTTACGCGCCCCGCGTAACCTGTTTCCATTGGCTACATGTCCAAGGACTGTCACGGTCACACACCAGCAACTGCATGTGCGCGCTACCGAGATGGTGCATCATTTGAAATTCAACACTCACTGGCGTCGCAATGGCGGAGAACGCATTCCGTGGGGGCGGGGCAGGCTAGCACATACATTTGAATGTGCAAGTGGGAATGGCAGTTGATAACCCTTTATTCGCCTGTTTTGTCGACTACTCTGCAGCGTTCGATGGGGGTAGACCGTGCTTTCCTATGGAGAAAGCTGGCCCAATGGAACATCAATCCGACCCTATTAAGAGCAATCCAATCGTTGTATCAAAAAACGTGGGTCCGAATTGAACTCTCAAGCGATTTCGCATCTGAGAAGATTGACACAGATCGAGGGTTAAAACAGGGGTGCGTTCTAGCACCTCTGTTGTTCAATCTATATACAGCAGACATGGAGATAGCCTTGTCCGGGGCAGCCCTAGCCACTCCAAGGATTGGTGGAACTAAAATCCAGTTTATGCAATATGCTGATGACCTGGTACTTCTGGATCATACCAAGATTGGCTTGCAAAAGGCGCTGTCCGCCCTGGCAACTTACAACGATAAGAACCGGTTGGTAGCTAACTCCTCCAAGTCAAAAGTAGTAATTTTTGGCCATTATCCAAACAAAAAACTAGTCAAATGGAGGCTTGGCCATCTGACCTTGGAAAGCACACAGCAATACACTTACTTGGGTGTCTGCTATCACGAGTCGGGGCGTTCTGGTGCCCATCTAAAGAAAATCCAAAGTAAAGGGAAAACTATCACCTATGCGCTCTGCAAATTACAAGCCACTCTACATAGCCCAACGACAATGGCTATCCAAAGAGTACTCAAGGCAAAACTAATGCCGGCCCTCAATTATGCCCAACAAGCGTTCCCGGGTAAACTTAATAAGGAACTGGAAAAAATCAACTGCAGAGTTTATAAGAAATTATTCTTACTACCGAAGTGCACCAGAAACACCTTTGTCCGCCTAGAATTTTCGCTCAACCAACAAAAACTGGAAGAGATGGCTGCCCTGTGTAAATATTACTATCTCATAATAGCGGTACAAGACAAGTCACTGAAGGCAGTTCTGAAATACATTTTTACAGAACCCGGGAACCCTTGGTCAACCACCTTCACCATGGCGAATGAACTCCTCAATCTCGCCACCGATCATTGGAACCCTGAGCTAGTTAATTATGCAGCAATTACAAATGCCATCATAAAACAAGTTCGTATCCGTACCCGGGAAATGGATATGGAGTCACTGGCAAAACGAGGTTTCCATGAGTCCCTATGTCTGCCGCACATAGTGCATAATCCCAAACACCATCTCAAGCAGGAGGTGGGCTGCTCTGCCCTTCACATGATCTTAGCCTACAGATTACACCCTCTGCCTATTAAAGAACTATACGCTCTCAAACTGACAGGTTGGGGAGTTCCGGAATGCAGACTCTGCAATTACAAACGAGAGTCGCTGGCCCATCTATTACTTTGCTGTCCGGCCCTGCGCGCAGCAGGCAACCTTTACCTTAGGCCAATTCTACGACAAATGGGGACACGCACCGCAAAGGAGGCGGTCCATCAACTATACACATTGACTATAGTAAAGCAAATGGCCTCCTTTGGAAAGTTTATCCAACAGACACGGGCCAAGCTGATGGCTACCCAGGGCATAAATGATTAAAGACCTTGCAGTTGTAGGCGGGGCTGCCTTGCACAGACACCATTCTTTTGAGCTTGCCAGTGCCCGGGATTCACTATACAGACTTATCAGCTGACTAACTTGTTGTTTTAAATCTTTTATAATTTTGCACTCTGTTTTTAATGTGTTTTTAATGTAATTGTTTTGAGTAACCAAACAATAAATTAATTCATTCAGTTGGTAACCCCCCATTACAGTCACATTGCAGCACCCACCGCAGACCGCCGGGCCTGGCCGCTCACCCACCGCCGGGTGTGGACGGTGGTTGACTGCCGTGTGCAGGCGGTGGTTGACCGCCGTGTGCAGGAGGTGGTTGACCGTTGAGTGCAGGCGGTGTGCAGGCGGAGCAGCATTGTCCCCCAACTGATGGCTAATTTGCATCAAGAATGTGCTTGGCTTGTAGGTGAGTGTGCTGTGATGACTACTGTGTTGCATGTGTGACATTCTATTACCAACAATCCTGGTAATGATGAATGTGTCTGTCATCCCCCCACCTAGGCGACTCTGCGTACCCAAACCGACCATGGCTGCTGAGCCCCCTATGGAATCCAACTACCCCAGGAGAAATGCGCTACAATGATGCCCATGGGAGGACACGTAGGGTGGTGGAACGTACGTTTGGACTGCTGAAGTCTAGGTTTCGCTGCCTTGATAAAACCGGAGGGGCCCTGCCATATTCACCCGGAAAAGTATGCAAAATCGTGGTTGCCTGCTGCATGCTCCACAACCTGGCCTTACGCAACAACATTGCACTGATCATGGACCCTGCAGACCAACAGGTTGCTCCGCCTCCCATACCACCCGTGTCCAGTGATGAGAATAGTGGGGAGGAAGAAGGTGTGAACCAAAGGCGTCAGCTCATTGCTCTCTACTGTAGTTAAATGTGAGTAACTACCTCGGGCTGGTGTTCAAAGCGTGATGTATGTTAGCTGGTGATGTGTGGATGTGGACTGTGGATTCTGCCTGTTCTGTATGTTCTGTTTGCAAATGGGTGTGGGAGATGGTGTACGTCCAATGCTCCCTGATGTATGTCCTGTGATCCGCTTAATTTGAGATGAGTGTGGTTTGTGGGAAGTTGCTGTATGTTGTGGTGTGATGGTTGTGAATCAGTTTCCTGACCTGTGCTTGTTGTTCTCTCATTATCCCTAGGTCACTCCCACAGAGACATGATTGTCAAGTACATTGATACCTGCACCTGGTAATGACAAGTACAAAGACGAACTTTTGAATTAAACATGGAGGTCACACAGCATTGAGTGTTTACGTGGTGTTTATTTACAGGGTGTGGATTACTGTTAGTGCATATTTACAAATAGATGTTGGCGGGGAAGTGAGAGTTGAAGGTCATATCAGATGAAAACACTGTGGGGACACCACATTGTGTGATGTACACCTAGTCCAACAGACGTGTACCAATGCTTGGTATTGTGGTGCAGGATAGTTCGCAGAGTGAATGCCAGGCTCAAGGAAGGGTGAAGTCAGTGGCGGCCCCTCTTTGAGCGGGTGGTTTGTGCATTGCCACTGCTGTGAGCTGGATCCAGCATCGGACGGCCCCTCCGTCTTGGAGCCGGAGCAGTGCCAGCTGTCGGGGCAGGTTGTTCTTTGTCAGTGGCCTCAGGTGATGGTAATGGTGGTGTTGGTGGCCTGTCCCACTGGCCACTTGGGGGAGGGGGAGGTAGAGTTGGTGCCCTATCCCGCTGGCTACTTGGGGGAGGGGGAGGTGGTGTGGTGCGGGATAACCACTCCCTCCAAAGAGCTGTTTGCTGCCCCATTTTGTCAACTATTTGTCCCAAACGGGTGTCCACTGACCACAATAGCTGGAAGGTGTCTATGGTGTCTTGGTGGGCACGATTGTCCTGTGCCTGCGACCGCTCGTAGGAGGCTTCTACTCTGGCAATGGCATCCAGTGTCTCTGTCCCAGGATGGGCTGGGTGTTTTTCATGGCCTCGCCTTGCAGGTGCATTCCTGTATGTGACCTGGGCTGTCACCTGTGTCCTCACCATTCCATTTTCCCTGCTAGCCTGTGATGATGATGGTCCATCATTGTCCGATGGGTCAGACAGGATATCAGTGGCAGGAGTGGTGGTGGTGGTGGTGGTGGTAGCTGCAGAGGTCACAGTGGCAGTAGTTGCTGTTGGTCCAGTGTTGATGGCAGTGGAGGCAGGGTTGTCCTGTGAGCCTGATGGTCCTGGGAGTGTAGTTGGGCTGGCATCGTCCTCCGCACCCGAGGTGTCCACCGGATCATCACCTGAGAGTCCATGCTGGGAGGTGGGTGACTGGTGCTGGCGGGTGCTGGTTTCTCCTGTCAGTTCACGGTCACTTGAGGGACAAGAATATGGAAATCAATGCTGTGGACATGACATGTTTTTTGTTGTAACATTTCTATTTTGTAGGGCATGAGGACATGGTTGTTGGTGTCATGAAATTGGTGGGTTACACAGTACTGGGCATTATGGTGGTGGGGAGGTGGGGAGACAATACTTGGATATGTGTGGGCCTGTCCTGCTATTGGATGGTGCCCCTGTGAAGAAGGCAACCTACATATGAGTTTGAAGAGGGAGATGCAGTGGTCAGTACATGGTAGGCAGACTCCATCTTGCTGTGGGACGGGACATGGGGGCCTGTTGGGAGTTGTAGTGCTGGACCTACCCCCCACCCTCCCCCGCACTCGACCACCCTCCCTGTGTACAAGGGGGCCTGTTGGGAGTTGCAGTGCTGGACCTACCCCCTACCCTCCCCCGCACTCCACCACCCTCCCTGTGAACATGGGGGCCTGTTGGGAGTTGTAGTGCGGGACCTACCCTCCACACTCCCCCATACTCCACCACCATCCCTGTGAACATGGGGGCCTGTTGGGAGTTATAGTGCTGGACCTACCCCCCCCCACACTCCCTCACCCTCACCAGTGAACATGGGGGCATGTTGGGAGTTGTAGTGCTGGACCAACCCCCCATCCTCCCCCACACTCCACCACCCTCCCTGTGAACATGGGGGTCTGTTGGTAGTTGTAGTGCTGGGCCTACCCCCCACACTCCCCCACACTCCCCCACCCTCCCTGTGAACATGGGGGCCTGTTAGGAGTTATAGTGCTGGACCTACCCCCCACACTCCACCACCCTCCCAGTGAACATGGGGGCCTGTTGGGAGTTGTAGTGCTGGACCTACCCCCCACACTCCCCCACACTCCACCACTGTCCCTGTGAACATTGGGGCCTGTTGGGTTTTATAGGGCTGGACCTACCCCCCCCACACTCCCCCACCCTCCCTGTGAACATGGGGGCCTGTTGGAAGTTGTAGTGCTGGACCAACCCCCCCACCCTTCCCCACACTCCACCACCCTCCCTGTGAACATGGGGGTCTGTTGGGAGTTGTAGTGCTGGAACAACCCTCCCACCCTCCCCACACTCCAACACCCTCCCTGTGAACATGGGGGCCTGTTGGGAGTTGTAGTGCTGGACAACCCGCCCACCCTCCCCCACACTCCACCACCTGCCCTGTGAACATGGGTGCCTGTTGTGAGTTGTAGTGCTGGACCTATCCCCCACACTCCCCCACCCTCCCTGTGAACATGGGGGTCTGCTGGGAGTTGTAGTGCTGGACCTACCCCCCACACTCCACCACCCTCCCAGTGAACATGGGGGCCTGTTGGTAGTTGTAGTGCTGGACCTACCACCCACACTCCCCCACACTCCACCACCGTCCCTGTGAACATTGGGGCCTGTTGGGTGTTGTAGTGCTGGACCTACCGCCCCACAATCCCCCACCCTCCCTGTGAACATGGGGGCCTGTTGGAAGTTGTAGTGCTGGACCAACCCCCCCACCCTTCCCCACACTCCACCACCCTCCCTGTGAACATGGGGGTCTGTTGGGAGTTGTAGTGCTGGAACAACCCTCGCCACACTCCAACACCCTCCCTGTGAACATGGGGGCCTGTTGGGAGTTGTAGTGCTGGACAACCCCCCACCCTCCCCCACACTCCACCACCTTCTCTGTGAACATGGGTGCCGGTTGGGAGTTGTAGTGCTGGACCGACCCCCCACACTCCCCACACTCCCCTACCCTCCCTGTGAACATGGCTGCCTATTGGGAGTTGTAGTGCTGAACCTACCCCCCATACTCCCCCACACTCCACCACCCTCCCTGTGAACATGGGGGCCTGTTGGGAGTTGTAGTGCTGGACAACGCCCCCACACTCCACCCCCCTCCCAATGAACATGGGGTCCTGTTGGGAGTTGTAGTGCTGGACCTACCCCCCATACTCCACCACCCTCCCTGTGAACATGGGGGCCTGTTGGGAGTTGTAGTGCTAGACCTACCCACCCCCCACACTCCCCCACACTCCCTGTGAACATGGGGGCCTGTTGGGAGTTGTAGTGCTGGACCTACCCCCCATACTCCCCCACACTCCATCACCCTCCCTGTGAACATGGGGGCCTGCTGGGAGTTGTAGTGCTGGACCTACCCCCCATACTCCCCCACACTCCATCACCCTCCCTGTGAACATGGGGGCCTGTTGGGAGTTGTAGTGCTGGACCTACCCCCCACACTCCCCCATACTCCACCACCCTCTCTGTGAACATGGGTGCCTGTTGGGAGTTGTAGTGCTAGACCTACCCACCCCCCCACACTCCCCCAAACTCCCTGTGAACATGGGGGCCTGCTGGGAGTTGTAGTGCTGGACCTACCCCCCACACTCCCCCACACTCCACCACCCTCCCTTTGAACATGGGGGCCTGTTGGGAGTTGTAGTGCTGGACCTACTCCACCATACCCCCCACCCTCCCTGTGAACATGGGGGCCTGTTGGGAGTTGTGGTGCTGTACCTACCCCCCCCCCCCCCATACTCCCCCACCCTCCCTGTGAACATGGGAGCCTGTTGGAAGTTGAAGTGCTGTGTGATAGTGGTCATTGGTTTGTACTTACCAGCCTCAAGTCCCTCTTCTATTCCTTCAAGGCTCTCAGAGTGCAGTATGCCCAGCACCTTCTCCTCCCATTCTGTAAATGGTATGGGCTCCGGGGGAGTGCTGTCGCCAGTGTGGTGTGCCCGTAGGTGGTTCTTTGCCCTGATGCCTTTCACCCTTGCCTTGAGGTCGTGCCACTGCCTCTGGATCTCATGTTTGGTGCGTGGCACGGTCCATGAAGCATTCACTCTGCTCACTATCCTGTTCCACATGTTGGTTTTGGTTGCCAAGGTGGTCTGCTGGACTAGGTTGCCGAATAGATGTGGTTCCACACGGATGATTTTATCCACCATTACCTTCAACTCAGTGTCTGTGAACTTGGGGTTTTTCTTGGGTGCCATGGTGTGTGTTGTGCAAGGTGTGGGTGGTGTGGGGTGGGGTGTGCAGGTGTGTGGTATGTAGGGATGGTGTTGTGGAGGTTTGTGTGGTGGGTGTGCTGGTTTTCAGGTTCTATGTGTGTGTGTGTGTCTCTGCTGTTTGTGGTATTCTGCCTCTTTCTTCCAGGTGTGCTATGATGCAAAGGATTGTGGTAATGGGAGGGATTCCTTTTATACTCTGTGTGGTTCGTGTGTCCCAATAGTTGTTGGCAGTCAGGTGTTCTGTGGGTGTGGTGACTTCGGTGCTCTTGTTTGTGTTGGGGGGGGCCTTGGGGCGTGTAGTTGGTGGTGGTGGGTGTTTCAGGTGGGTGGGTGTCCTGATTTGTGTGTTTTGTATTTACTTGCGTCCGCCATTTTAGAAACGTTTGACGCAGGGGTGATGTTCGTTTGGTCCTTCCGCAGTCATGCACCGTTTTCCGATCATTCCGCAGCAGTCGTGGGAGCTGGTGAGTTCCGTTGGGGTTGCGGGTTTATCCTAATCGTGCGGCCGGACCCACCGCAGGTCGGGCGGCAGTTGGCCCTGTTTTCACGGTGTTTGCGTCCGCGGTGGAGGGAATTAATGCAGCACCGTCCGCCCGTGGCGGTCTTTCATGTTATCCGCCCGCCGCGGACGGTGTTTGATTTGATCCGTCCGCCGCGGTCGATGTTTACCTAATCGCTACCGCGGATTTTCCACGGAGCGGTCGGGAGTATTTTTACCGCGACCATGGTGGACGGAACACGTTTCCGTCCGCCATCCTAATCGGCCCCTTAGTTAGGTTTTTCAAAATTCTATTATAAAACATCTTCCTTATTTCCTTATATTGATTTTTTCTTCTGTTACTATTTACATTTTTTTCAGAAGTCTGTCCATGGTTCTTCTCTTTTCTCTTACTAGTAGAAACAGTGATTGTATTTTTTTCGTTGTGCACACTACTATTGGTTGACAATCTTCGCAAAAAAGTCTTAGTTTTCTTACCAGAATTTTTTTTCTTTTTCTTAACACAATAGTTGTTCAGGAAAATGTTGTGGATCACTTTTCTTTAAATAATCTGCTTTCTTGCGTTGTTTCTTCTTTGCTATTTTTGTAGGCATGATGATTTTTTTTTCAGTGGTGAAGAAAACAATCTATAATTAAAAATATATTTCACTTTACAAAAATAAATCAAATACACTAATATATAATTTATAAGAAGAGAGGAGATATTATGACAACAAACATAAGAGTATGAAAACAGAAGGACTTACAACAAGAAAAAGAGGACTATGAGACAATAGGAAAAGTAAATAGAAAAGAGGATATGAGCAAACACTGCAGTATAGGGGGATAAATATAGAATGAAAAGACTGGAAAATATGATGAGATAATGAGCAGTATAAGGAGAAAGGTGACAGTATGAGGACAGAAGGGACAGTATTAGAAGAAAGACATAGAATATGAGGAGACGGGGGGAAGTATAAAACGTCGTTAGACAAGGGAGTATAAAAAGAAGTGGAACTATTAGGAAACAGACGAAACAATAAGGACTAAGAGACACTAAGGGACCCATTAGGATGGCGGGCAGCTTTCCCCTACCAGACTGGCGGTACCCACCGCCAGCCTGACAGGGGCAATCCACTCGCCAACTCTACCAGAATGACTCCCTGCCATATTTGCATGGCTAGAGAATCTACAGCGGTCAGAAAGACCGTCCACCGCTTTTCTGTCCTGCTTGCCTTGCAACCAGTGCGGAAAGGGTTTAATATAGTGGCGGTGTCTAATACACACCACCAGACATATCATTATAGACCTCTGGTGATGCTTTTCCGTAGCAGTGATTTTGCCACGTAAAGACATGTAGTCTTTACTGTGGGAGCACCCTGCAGACCCCAAGAGTGCAGGTATCATTGATGATGCACATAAGGGGTACCTGTGGTATCCACCAGCATTTGCATACACAGAGTAGCAGACACATTTCCAATTTCCTGCATTACTTTTTTTGCCAACATTACATCCAACAATAAGACACAATACAACAAGAAAGAGGCTCAAGAGGCTTGTAAACCTGCCCAACAATGTAAGCAGCACTCTTTATATACTGACTGGAAAATTATTAAGAAAGACATATGATGAGAAAGAGAGGAATACGATGTCAGAGGATAGCCTATAAAAAGAAGGGAAACTATTAGGAGACAGAAGGAGACAATAAGGACACAGGGAGACTAAAAGCACAGGAGGGAGTAGGACAAGAAGTGGCACTGTGAAGAAAGACAAATTAAAATAAGGAAATAAAAGAAAATATCAGAACAGAGGGAATACTATAAGCAGAGAGAGGTAGACTGTGAGAGAGACAGCAGACATTATGGAAGAAGGTGCAAGTGTAATTCTTTAATTTACACACACGCTCAGTGTGATTCTAGACAGAAAAATGTAAACCATACATTTCACCAAAACACATTTACCACACTAAAAGATTTTAATAACTAAACACATTCCATGTACATGACCAGTACATTTCAGTAGACAATCCTGACTCATTTTGCAAATACATTTGAAATTTGCACTATTATTTTTTTGGGCCACATTACATCCAAAAATGAAACACAATAGAACAAGAAAGAGACCCAAGAGGCTTGTAAATCTGCCCAAGAATATATGAAGCAGTCTATATACACTGACTGGAAAATTATTGAGAGAGACATATGATAAGAAAGACAGGAATAAGATGCCAGAGATCAGACTAAAAAAAGAAGGGGCACTATTAGGAAACAGAAGGAGACAATAAGGACAAAGGGGGACTAAAAGAACAAGAGGGAGTAGGAGAAAAAGTGGCATTGTCAACAAAGACAAATCAAAAGAAGGAAAGAAGGGAAATATCAGAATAGAGGGGGCCCTATATGCAGAGAGAGGTAGACTGTGAGAGAGACAGCAGACGTTATGGAAAACGGTGCAAGTGTAATTCTTTAATTTACTCAGACACTCAGTGTGATTCTAGGCAAAAAATGTAAACCATACATTTCACCAAAACACATTTACCACACTAAAACATTATAGCAAGTAAACACATTCCATGTATACGACCTTTACATTTTAGTAGACAATCATGACTCATTTTGCAAATACATTTCCAATTTGCACCATTATATTTAAGGGCCACATTACATCCAAAAATGAAACACAATAGAACAAGAAAGAGACCCAAGAGGCTTGTAAATCTGCCCAAGAATATATGCAGCAGTCCATAAATACTGACTGGAAAATTATTAAGAGAGACATATGATAAGAAAGAGAGGAATACGATGTCAGAGGTTAGACTAAAAATAGAAAGGGCACTATTAGGAAACAGAAGGAGACAATAAGGACAGAGGGGGACTAAAAGAACAGGAGGGAGTATGAGAAAAAGTGGCAATTGTCAACAAAGACAAATTAAAAGAAGGAAATAAGGGAAATATCAGAAGAGAGGGGACACTATAAGCAGAGAGAGGTAGACTGTGAGAGAGACAGCAGAAATTATGGAAAAAGGTGCAAGTGTAATTCTTTAATTTACACAGACAAAAAAATGTAAACCATACATTTCACCAAAACACATTTACCCCACTAAAACATTTTTATTAACTAAACACATTCCATGTATATGACCACTACCTTTCAGTAGACAATCCTGACTCATTTTGCAAATACATTTCAAATTTACACCATTATTTTTAGGGGCCACATTACATCCAAAAATGAAACACAATAGAACAAGAAAGAGCCCCAAAAGGCTTGTAAATCTGCCCAAGAATATATACAGCATTCAATATATACTGACTAGAAAATTATTAAGAGAATCATTTGATGAGAAAGAGAGGAATAAGATGTCAGAGGAGACACTAAAAAAAGAAGGGGCACTATTAGGAAACAGAAGGAGACAATAAGGACAGAGGGGGACTAAAAGAACAGGAGGGAGTATGAGAAAAAGTGGCACTGTCAACAAAGACAAATTAAAAGAAGGAAAGAAGGGAAATATCAGAAGAGAGGGGACACTATAAGCAGAGAGAGGTAGACTGTGAGAGAGACAACAGACATTATGGAAAAAGGTGCAAGTGTAATTCTTTAATTTACACAGACGCTCACTGTGATTCTAGACAAAAAAATGTAAACCATACATTTCAACAAAACACATTTAGCACACTAAAACATTTTAGCAAGTAAACACATTCCATGTATATGACCAGTACATTTTAGTAGACAATCCTGACTAATTTTGCAAATACATTTCCAATTTGCACCATTATTTTTTGGAGCCACATTACATCCAAAAATGAAACACAATAAGAAAGAGGCCCAAGGTGCTTGTAAATCTGCCCAACAGTGTATGCAGCAGTCTATATATACTGAGTGAAAATTATTAAGAGAGAGATATGATGAGAGAGGAAGAAATAAGAGGTCAGAGGATACACTATAAAAGACCCAAAGGGCTAGCAAATCTGCTCAACAGTATATGCAACAGTCTATGTATTCTGAGTGAAAATTATTAAGAGAGAGATATGATGAGAGAGGGAGGATTATGATGTCAAACAAAAGACTATCAAAAGAAGAGACACTGTTAGGAGACAGAATGTCACAATAAGGACTGAGGGGGACTAAAAGGACAAGAGGGAGTATGAAAAAAAATGACAGTGTGAAGAAAGACAAATTAAAAAAGGAAATAAAGTAAAATATCAGAATAGAGAGAACACTATAAGCAGAGAGAGAGATAGAACTGTCAGAGAAATAGCAGAGATTATAGAAAAAGGAGCAAGTGTAAATCTTAAATTTACACAGACACTCAGTGTGATTTTAGACAAAAAATGTAAACAATACATTTCACCAAAACACATTTACCACACTAAAACATTTTAGCAACTAAACAAATTCCATTCATATCACCACTACATTTCAGTAGAGAATCCTGACTGACTTTGCAAATACATTTCCAATTTGCACCATTATTTTTTTAGGCCGCATTACATTGAAAAATGAAACACAATAGAACAAGAAAGAGGCCCACGGGCTCGTAAATCTGCCCAACAGTGTATGCAGCAGTCTATCTATACTGACTACAAAATTGTTGATTTATAACACAAGCCTAATTCTACAGAAGCAACACTATTAAATATTCTACAACTAGAAAACTGACTGCACACATTCTACATTTTTTAGTACTGCACAAAGGTTACTAACTAATCACATTAACTTACCAAATGATTGTATCACAATACTTGTCCAAATGCAGAGAAACTCGGAATATGGTTCTACAAACTTTACAGGAATAAACACCTTACTCTTACTAAAAATAAAATACAACACATACAGTCCCTTACAAGTAATCAACTCACCTTACAAATTGATTGGAAGATTAACAAGAATGCCACTCACACAGGAGATAGCCTCACAAAGAATCTCTCTGCTTCAGTGCGTGCAGCAGAACCAAACAAATGGCACATTTTCCCACTCAATTTACACATATATACACATTAATAACAAACCAAATTCCTATACACAATAATTCAAAACCAAACACACATTTTCATTGGTTCAACATTTCAAACCTTTCCAACTGAAATAACTTTCTATCCTACCCCCAGCAGATCATGCAAAACTTAACTGTTAACAAAGGTCAAAAGTTCAGCACTCTGCTGCTCAATAGGTTTAGACTATGCATAAGTACTTAAATACCAATAAACACAAAAGGTATAATTAGAACCAACCAACACATAAACACATAAACATGATAGGTATTTGTAAAAGATATATTTTTTATTGGTTTCTCTTGCTGAGGTGCGCTCACGGGACGTCTTACAGACTTCGCACCGTAAGTCATACGTGCGAGCATGGTACGCGTACCGTAAATCTATTGTATAAAGAAAATAGCGTCTATTACAAATTTTTTACTATCCCCGGGGACCCCATCCCCCAGCCGGCTCCCAGCGTCCTTCGGGAGCCGGCATTACTTTTCGTCAGAGAGAGCAGCTAACACATAAAAAGCAGTTCGTTATGGTGGGGTGGGAGCCACGAGGCTCCAGCCATACCATAACAAACAGCAGTGTCCCGGGGGTAGGCACCCTGGGACACTGCAGGAGCCGGCCCTGTGGAGGTGGCGGTCCCCATGGCCACCACAAGGCTCCAGGAGGGGGGCCGCGCAGCCCTCCTCCCAACATAGAAAAGCCATTAACGGATCCCCCAATATTCAATATTAAAGCCCCGGGGAGGTGGCAGACCCCGGGGCGTGTGGGGAGGCTTCAGCCCCCCACACTAGTTTTTTTTTTTTTAAATGAAGCCCCAGGGGTTGCGGTCCCCGGGGCAGCAGGGTGGCCATAAGCCTCCCACATACTTATAAAGGCCTCGGGGGCCTTAGAGGCCCCCATTACTAATATCAAAGCCCCATGAGGTGACGGTCCGCTGGGCTGCAGGGGGGCAAAGAGCCCCCGCAAACATATTACTTAAACCCCGGGGGATGGGGTCCCCGGGGATTATAAAAAATTAGTAATAGAGGCTATTTTTTTTTACAGTAAATTTACCGTGCGCGTACCATGCACGCACCATACGACGTACGATGCAAAGTCTGTAAGTCGTCCCGTAAGCGCACAAAAAGAAAAAAAAGAAAAAAAATGGACAATAGGGATTATTGTTAAACCCGTTAACTAACCCAAGAGAATAAGGACGTCTTATAGCAAACAGCAAACATTTCCTGTCAATCTACACATTCAATCCACACACATACACAAATAAATAACTAATCACATTTATTCCCACATTAAATCAAAATGTTTTTTATTTTCAAGGCAACGTTGCTCTAAAATTATTGTTTATTGTTAATTGTTTTTTCTTTTCTTTTTATTATTTTAGGTGTCCCTTGTACTATGGTTGATGATCCCTTCCTATACCATCCATTTGTCTTTGTTTGTTCGACTTCAACCATTGGTATGTCTTCCTAGATCCTGGTAAGCTCTTGTTTTCCTAGTCTCATTGTTCCATTTGTTTACCATGCCCTGTTCGGATTACTTCATCCCTTCCTCTCTATCCAATGTATATGATTGTGATTTCTCCTGAGGCGGAAGCCGGGAGTAGGCCTTCTTGTTCGTTTTTTTAAACATTTGAGTGTCACGTTTAAATTGTGTGTTTTTACCTGCTCACTCCTTCTCTTGCTCAGGGAGTCTTCAGCCTCTGAACATTTCATTGCGCAGCGGAGCCAAACGCTGACACAGAATCTCGCCACTGTCGCCATTCCCGCCGCCCACACAGGCCACGCCCCCTTTTTTTACTGAGGCCACGCCCCCACTGCACTATTTAAGGCGCTGATTAAAAGCCCCTGACGATTGTGATTTCTCCTGAGGCGGAAGCCGGGAGTAGGCCTGCTTGTTCGTTTTTTTAAACATTTGAGTGTCACGTTTAAATTGTGTGTTTTTACCTGCTCACTCCCTCTCTTGCTCAGGGCGTCTCCTGCCTCTGAACATTTCATTGCGCAGCGGAGCCAAACGCTGACACAGGTTCTCGCCACTGTCGCCATTCCCCGCCGCCCACCCAGGCCACGCCCCTTTTTAACCAAGGCCACGCCCCCACAGCCAACTTCCTTTCACTATAAAACATGTGCACATTCCGGCCGTGCAGCGGACGAGCGCAGCGGGCGTGACGATTGCGTGACAAAGGCGTGCCTGTGGCAAGCCCGTCTGCGCCCGTCCGCGCCGGGACCGGGCCTAGGGCCACGACCCCTGGACGATCACAGGTTGGCAATCCCTTCTCTAGGACAGATTTAATAAAATTAAGACCTCCCACACATGGCTGCTGTATGGGACATGACCCGGACACCATCTTCCTGCTGTCTAACAGTAGCTGCCCTGATTGTAAATCTATTCTCCCATTCATTACTAAGTATGCCCAGCTCAATAAAACGAGGGTTAAAAGGAAAACGAACATCCTGATAGGACTTGTCAACGCACGATCCTTAGTAAAACACCGTCAGGAAGTAGCAGTCCTTATCAATGATAAGAATCTAGATATTCTATTTGTTACTGAGACATGGATGGATAGGACCTCAGATCCTGATTTAGTGGTTGCTATTCCAATGGGATACAAGGTCTACAGACAGGACAGACAGAGAAAGAAAGGTGGGGGTTTGGCTATAATTGTTCGTAATAAATTTACGGTAACAACTACGCCCATACTATCATCTACCTGTGAACCAATTTTGTTCTCAATCTTACTCACACCTTCGCACAATTTTAGAAGAGTGCTTTTGTATAGACCACCAGGGTCACGCACCGGCTTTCTGGCAGACTTGAATTTCATACTGGAGTCGATAGCAATTGAGGATTCCTATACAATCTTAGGTGATTTTAATTATCACGTAGATAAGCAAGATGATAGAGATACGTCGGACCTAATCTCAGATATGAAAGTATTAGGACTTTCATAGTTAGTTGGTTCTCCCACACATGAGGCTGGTCACATTTTAGATGGCCTTTTTTCCAACTATAATGGGATATCTGTACAGGACGTCCTTCCACTCTTGTGGTCCAATCATCATGCCATTTTATGTTCCGTCCCTATTAACGAGGCACTAGTAGGCAGGCCATCAGATACCTGTCGTACATCCTTTAAAGCCTGGAAGGAACTTAATACTGAAGACTTTAGAGCATTGCTTAATATCACCCGCCCAACGATTTCATCTGACCCCAATACAGCTACGAATCAATACGAGTGGTTGGGTGAGGCTGTTAGTGCTCTAGTACCCCTGAAAACCATATCTAGGAATAGAACAGTTCCATCCGCACCTTGGTTTTCGGAAGATCTTAGGAGACAAAAACAGATTTGTAGGAATGCTGAAAGAATTTGGCGAAAAAATTATGATCATGAAAATAAACCTCGCTACAAGGAAACGCTTGGCACCTATAAAAAAACTTATTACCACAGCTAAAAAACAGTTTTTTAGCAATCAAATAGAAAAAGCCAAAAATTCCAGTAAACAGCTTTATGAAGTAGTGAAGGGACTAGTGGGGAAAATTTCAGATCTGACACCTCCTCCTTCCCAATCTTTTTGTGATGAACTACCCAATTTTTTCTATACGAAGGTCAACGACATCAATATGGCCTTCCCCTCTCCTCCTATCTCCTCCTCTAACCAAATTTTCTATTCAACTAGTACGATATCCAGTGAATGTACTCTAACTCATTTCAGAGAGGTGACAGAAACAAATCCTGGATATTATCAATACTATAAAATCCGGATCTGCCTTGGATCCATGTCCCCCAAAAATCCTTCCACCGGTTTTGGATCTGTTAATCCCAGTGGTTACACAAATCTGCAACGTTATTTTTAAATCAGCAATATTTCCCACCACCTTGAAAAATACACTCCTAAAACCCCTCCTGAAAAAACCTCATTTGGCAAAAGATGACCTAAAAAACTATCGACCTATAGCCAGTCTTCCATTCCTGGCTAAGGTAGTAGAGAAGGCTATGAATCACCAACTATCGGAGTATATTGAAGAACATGCCTTGCTGGATAATACCCAGTTTGGGTTCCGCAAACATCACGGCACCGAAACAGCTTTAATTAAAGCCACTGATGATATTAGAGCCATCAAAGACCAGGGAGGTACGGCAGTACTCATACTACTGGATTTATCTGCCGCCTTCGACATGGTCGATCATTCCATCTTGATCGACCGTGTCGGAAAGATGGGAATCCAGCAGCGAGCAAAGAATCTTCTGACTTCTTTCTTGGCGGATAGGACCCAGGTAGTCACCTTGGGCCCTTTCAAATCTAGTGAGCTCTCTCTACCTTGTGGGGTGCCTCAAGGCTCATCCCTGAGTCCGACACTTTTTAATATCTATGTGTCGGACCTAGCTACTGTCATCAAGCATTACGGGATGGGCCTTACCTCTTATGCAGACGACACCCAATTGGTCATTGCCATCAATAATGATGGAGAAAATGTGGCAAAGCGTTTTCAGGAGGGTATGCTGGCTATCGGGGACTGGATGTCCGCCAGTTCCCTTAAGCTAAACTCCCAAAAGACCGAGGTTGTAATTTTTGGAAACCTCTCCCCTTGCTGGTCCCCTGTGTGGTGGCCTTCATCCTTTGGTACCCCGCCATGTCCTGTCCCAAAGGTCAGGAATCTGGGAGTAGTATTCGATGAAAAGCTCAACTTCTCGGCTCATGCAAATCAAGTTGCAGCCACAGCTTTTCATACGCTGAAACTTATAAAAAAAATTACTCCGTTTTTACCTGATGCTGCAGGGAAAACCCTGGTGAGTGCATTGGTATTATCATCACTCGATTATTGTAACGGATTGTTTACTAGTGCACAGACTAGAGTCATCAATAAAATGCAATCTGTGCAGAATGCAGCAGCGAGACTGTTGACCAACACTCCTAAATTCAAACCCATTTCTCAAACTATTCGCAATCTTCACTGGTTGACTATCAAAAATCGAGTAAAATATAAAGCAATGTGCCTGGTTTTTAAGACCCTCCAGAACTCGGGTCCACAGTTTCTTAGGAATCAGATAACGCCATACCGACCATCAAGACAATTAATTTTATCTACTTTTTGCTTAGCCTTTTTCATGATATATAAATGAAAGGCTTACGTGTGATATCCTGGAATGTCAAAGGTATTTGCAACCCTGTTAAGAAGCAGCAGGTTTTTTCTCATTTAGTGAGGTTAAAATGTCATGTTGCACTATTACAAGAGACACACCTTACGTTAAAGGATTTGTCATCTTTACATAAACAATGGGTAGGAAATGTGTTTTGGTCACCAGCTGTAAATAATAAGAATAGTGTGGTTATTTTATTTCACAAGTCTTTAACTGTTCAAATGCAAAATGAGTTTCATGATGATAACGGTAGATGGGTGTTTTTAAATACCATTGTTAACAACACTCCACTTTCCTTTTGTAACATCTATGGTCCGAATGGTATTGACTCTCAATTTTGGAATGATTTCTCTACCCTTTTGTCTACACATGCTGCTGATGATTTGATCCTGGGAGGCGACTGCAACCAACTTATGGATACCTTCCTAGATCGCAAATCTCAATCTAAATACGTTCCCAATAAGATGCAGAAATCCTTTCACAAATCAATCTCTACTAGAGGTCTAATAGATTCCTGGAGGGTTTCTCACCCCGATATCCTCAAATTCACTTTTCTTTTCCCCAGTGCACAAGTCCCATTCACGTATTGACTATATTTTTCTCACCCAGCATGCTCTACAGTTTATGACTAATGTAGAGATAGGCTCCATCCTTATTTCAGATCACCCCCCTGTCATTTTAGATATGGACTTTCCATCACCTTCTCCCACTTCTCGTTGTTGGCGTTTCAACAACTCTCTTCTCTTAGATCCTCCATTTATTGAACAATTTTCTCTCTTTATAGATGTATTCTTTCTTCACAACCTTTCTTCTACTCCCAAATTTCATTTCATCTGGGATTATTTTAAGGCCGCTGATAGAGGCTTTATAATTGACTTTGTAGCTCGGAAAAAGAAAAAAACTCTTTTGGAATCTTCTCCTATTCTTAAGCAAATTAAAACATTAGAACACCAATATTTTACCACTAACTCTTCAGATACTCTTTCCTCTCTCATCAAAGCCAAAATGCAATTTAATAAACATACTTGGAATTCGGCTTGCAACCAGCTCCTTAAATTCAATGTGAAAATGTATGGTGGACGGAATACGGCGGGTAAATCACTGGCTAATTACCTTACAATTAAGAAACAGAAGTCTAAATAATTACTATTACTGATAATTCTGGTGTTAAGCATACTGCTGATCAAAAAATACTCGACTGCTTTGTTCAGTATTATACTTCTCTGTACACTCCAGAATCTACTCCTTCCTCTACTCAAATTCACTCCTTTTTCCAATCCATTCGGAATTCTTCCTCTGCTTCCATAGATCCTACAGTATTGGATACTCCCCTCACAGAAACTGACATTATTACTGCTATTAATCTTCTTCCCAAAGACAAAACACCAGGTCCATACGGCTTCACGGTGCGATTCTATCTCCATTTAAAAAAATCCTTCATACCCCATTTATTTTCATTGATACATTCTTTTCTTCAGGAAGGAGAGTCAAAAGGATCTTTTACTCAAGCTATGCTCTGTCTTATTCCTAAAAAGGACAAGGACCCCTCTCTCTGTAAAAATTATAGGCCCATATCTTTGATTAATACGAACTGTAACATTTTTGCTAAAATACTTGCCATCTGTATTAATATTGTAATTCCTGATCTTATCAACATTTATCAGTCTGGGTTTGTTAAGGGAAGATCTATAACCAACAACTCAAGAACTCTCCTTAACATCATTCACCTTGCCTCCAAACTTGATTCTCCTGTTGCTGCCATCACGTTGGATGCAGAAAAAGCATTTAATAGGGTGATTTGGGATTTTATGTTTGGCGCTTTAAGATGGCATGGTTTTAGTCCCCCTTTTATTAAATATGTTCAATTGCTTTATTCCAACCCCTCTGCATCCATATGGGTCAATGGTTGTCAGTCTAAATATTTCTCTCTGTATAGAGGAACTAGACATGGCTGTCCTCTCTCCCCTCTTCTTTTTATTCTTGCTTTAGAGCCTTTTCTTGAAAAGATCAAGCGCTCACCTTCTTATACTGGTTTTCAAATTAAGGATATTGATATTAAGTTCACTACTTAGGCAGATGATATTTTGCTTTACATTTCAAACCTTTCTACTTCTTTCCCGGCTCTTTTTTCTTTATTACAAGAATATTCTTCTGTCTCGGGCTATGAATTGAATATTGATAAGTCTGACGTTTTGAATCTAAACAAATATTGTCTTTCCCACATGTTTCAAGGCTCTGGCTTTGAATGGAATCCCAAAAGTATCAAATGTTTAGGTATCCTGAATACTAACACCATTAGAGAGACTATCAAAATGAATCATGCGGATATACTCAAAAAACTCACCGCTGGTCCCTGCTTTTTCTATCCTAGTGGGGTAGACTCTCTACTATTAAGGTGATGCTTCTCCCCATTGTCAACTTTTACCTCTGTATGCTCCCAGTTTCTCTACTGCTTTATTTCTTTCGTACCATCAATAGCTCTTTAACAAACTTTTTTGTGGAACAATCGTAAAGGTAGGATTTCCCTTTCCCATCTACAACAACTCAAAAACCTAGGCGGCATTAACTTCCCTAACATCAGTAGATATCAGTCTGCCTTTACTCTTAAACAAATTTGGCCATTCTTAACTGATTCCAACTTCCCCTCTTTAACATCTTGGAGTGTGCTCAAGCTCGCTCAAATTCTACCCTTTTCATTTCTTTCAGCTACTCGCATATCTCAACCCCCGAAAAGTTTCTCTACTCCCATATTTAATCACTCCAAAGCTCTCTTTCTTTCTCTCTTTTGTTCTTATCTCTCTCATGAAGACCTTCTTTCCCACACCACATTATGGTATAACAAATCCTTGAAGATTAACAACAGAGAGCTTTTCTGGAATGAATGGATTGATAAAGGTCTCATCACTCTTGATCAGCTGCGGAAAGACAATTTACCAAGAGATTGTTCATATCTTCGCAAATTGTTTAATATATCTGACACTTATTCTTCTCAATATCTACTCAAAACTTCTCTCCTTCAACTCTTTTCTCTGGTTGGTCCCTCAGCAACTTCTACTCACATTCCTTTCTCTCCTCTTGACTTCTCTACTACTCTTAAAGCTTCTTTTATTTATAAGTTACTTTTTTGCCCTACAGTAAACAGGTCCAAATCACCAATAGAGATACTTTGGGAAAAAGATTTAGCCCAAGAACTCTCGCCTCAACTTTGGGACTCTAGTTGGTCCAATATACATACCTCTTCCCGTTCTGCCAGCACCACACAGACTTTATTTTTCTTTTATAATAGACTTTTTTTTCACTCCTTCTGATTTGCATGAATTCAAACTATTAGAATCAAAAATTGTTGATCATGTCCATTTGAAAATAGTGATTTCCTTCATATGTTCTTTTATTGTCCAACAGTTAAGTCTCTATGGTCGCATATTTGATCCAAGTTGAATGCTATCCTATCCACCAATTTCCCTTTTGAGATAATAAACATCTTTCTGGGAGGTGTGTCACCAATTTGGAATGTTCAATGCCATGTTCGTCAATTTATTGATTTATTTATAGCTATCTCTTTCTAAATAATTACTACCAATTGGAGGGACACTTCCAAAATCTTGCCCCTAGCCTGGTGGAATTTGTTGTGTCAACATCACAGGCTTGATCGTTCCTTTGCTAATTCTCTACCCTTACTGATTAAGAGGGATTTATTGTGGTCTCCTTTCACAACAATTCTCTCTTCTTCCGCCCCATGTTGATATTACCTTATCTTCTTTACAGTACTTTTTTGATCTATTGTTGTCTGTATATTGATAGCTTACTCTCCAACATGCTTATGTTACTGAACTGTACTTTCTTATTTCTTCAATATCCCCTCTCTCTCCCACCTTTTTTCCTTTCTTTCCCCCTTTTTCTTCTTTTCTCTTTCCTCTTCTCTTCTTTTTAAAAAATAAAAAATAAAAAAATAAAAACCTTAAAAGCTTTTCTTTTAGGTACAGTTTTATCTCCTTTTTGGGACTGATTTTGCAAATGTTCTGTTATAAGATTGTTATATATGATCGTGTAACTCATTTGCTCCTGTATGATCTTTTACTATGTTTATTATCTTTCAATAAAGTTTTCTAAGCTAAAAGGTTTTAAACACAGATAGATATAGAAACATTGTGGGCACCTTATACCTTATAGGCCCACTTTTTCTAGGCACTTCAGCACTTTAAATAAATGGCTGGAGTTATTCCAACAGCTCCAGATTAACTCTGCCGCCTGAGGTTCATCAAACAGCGAATGCTAACGGCTTCTGTTTATGAATTCTCACAATGCTATTTTTGCTCTCAGAAACACATGCACATTTGTTGAGGAATCATCATAATGATATTTGCACCTAGAAGAACACATGCCTGTGGCACAGTATTCAGCACTTTAGTTTAAGACCTACAAGTGCATCACTTATTTTTATACTATTTGCATTTTATTAATGGCATGTCGTTTGTTATTGTCTCGTGAATTTAATTGTTATGGTCCAGTGGCCATTCTGCTGTTCATATCATGATATTTGTATTCTTTGTAAATTGTAATGATTTTAAGCAATCACACAATAAACTTTGACCTTGAAAAACTTGAAATGTATATATATTAATCACCGAAAGTCGTTGGGTCTTCCCTATGTTGTGGTGATTACCATCCACTGGAGATGTTGTGCTGAAAATACATGTGAGCGAGGCTACGTTGCAGTAATGTTAAATAATGTGCTGTGTTGCTGAATGCTTATACGTTCCCAAAGGTGAGACAGATTGCATTGTAAAGGCTTGTTTCAACTACAAACCATCTTTCTGCTTGTTTTTAGGCCTTTCAATGCCAGTCTATTGTGTTCAATACAAACAGTGGCATGAGAGACCCTTCAGCCAGTGGCTTGATACTTGGCCTTTCACATCAACAGTCCAGTTGAGGACTGAAGTGTGGCTGCCATGCTTTGGGTTTATCCTTCCTTCCCCACTGAAGGTATTCCACTGGAAAGCACAGGAAACTATTTTCTTGCTGAAAAGTCCATTCAATCATCACACCTTTTATCAAATCCATTTCTGTGTCTGGTAGAGCCATTTGTTATTTTATTTAACAGCAAGAGAGATTAAGCAAATAATACGATTCACTGTAACCTGCAGCTCCATTGAAATACAATTTCAGCATGCCCAACAGCTCTGGCAAAGCCAACAGGTCTAACTTAATATTGAAAATAAAAGCCAGACACTGGCGTGATCAATGCTTCTTTCATGCTTTGTTTCTTCATTGCTCTCTCTTCACTTAGCATCCTCTGTTATACCGGTGGCATGCTTAACTCCTACAAGTATCTGAAAATTACCTTGCGACAGTGAGCAGGATATATAGTATTAAAGTGTGATATTAATCTGTCTATTGGCAATTCAGGTTAAAGTAAGTGTGACTGTGTTTGGTGAATGGATGCTCTGATGACATATTTGTTTTCTGTTAACGTTAACAAAGAATGTAAAAAAGAACATAACATTATGTTTATCTCTGTGATTTTGCCTTCAAATGAAAAATATGATTTTTCTCATGTACTCTTTGTTGTTGTAGACAAGCTAAAGAGAACCTGAGCAATGTAACGCCTCATATGATTCATGGAAAGCTCAAACCCTGCAAAGCATTTGACTTCCCTTTGTTCTAAGTTCATTCGATAGCAAGATCTGAATATAAAAAAATAGATAACACATATAAGATGTAAAGCTTTGGTTTTGAAAATAAAAAGGGGGTGGGGCAATGTGCTCTGGGTTTGGCTTTTTAATTTAAAAACACCCTTTCAATAGTCGGAAGTGAGCACAAAGCGTTTGCAGTAAGAGTAGAACTGGGCAGTAATTGCGTAAATCCCATCTATGAAATGTGCACATCTAGAAAACGTCCCCTCAAGAGACTGAAAACAAAGCTGAACAATCCCTCTACGGTTTCGGCTGTTCCTAGATTTCAAAGTCTCCCAGACGGAGAACTGCTGCTTGCCACCGTAAATGTGAAGTTCAAGGAGGGCCCGGCTGTCGCTTGTATTAACCTGATAGGGATGCTGCACAGAGGGCATGCAAAGTTGGGTCAAGCAGTGGCGTAACAAAACCTAAGGGGGCCACCCTGCAAGGTCCGATGAAGGGGTCCAGCTCAACTCATCCAATCTATGTTCCTCAACTTTCACCTTTGCAAGGACCTTCAGAACCGCCCAACATATCGACACTTTTAGCAGAATTATTTCCAGATTACACAAATCTTTAGGCTGAGGATTGAGATTGTGTTGTACCTCAAGGGAAAAAAGGCTTATAGGCTGCACACACTAAATGGCATCAACCAGATAGTTGGTAAACTGTGGAGTAGGTATGTTATTGATACCAGACAGAAAAGGCATTTTCGATAAATCACTATTGTTCTTAGTGTAGGCAATGCTTGTGCTGCCAGAGAGGAAATTAGAAGATCGAAAACAATCTTTTATTTAAGTGAGGAAATGGCAGAGCCGGAATGCAAACAACTTTAGAGAAGAATGCAAATCAATCAGTTGGGTGGCTTATGTAGTGCAAATTCCAAAAGCACTAAGCACTGAGAACTGACAAGCCTAATACTTTGTTTCAGGATTTGGGGACATGGTAGGCATAAACCTTGAGGCTTTTCATTAAGCAAAAAAAACATGTTTGAAGATGTTGGTGCCTCTGTCTGAGGCAACCAGTCTATTTAATAGGAATAAGGCTAAACCCTGGTTTAGCTGTCCATTTATCACCAAAGGGAGATGTGTAGAGCCTTTTTAAAGGCTAAATGGCTGGACTTTCAACTGGACTGGACTTTCAGCTATAACTAGATGACACACAAATAAGTGTTGTGCTGGGGTAGATTTAAGGTTTAGGGTAGTGCAATGGTGTTAGAGTAATGTAGGCAGTTGTGCTGGAGTAGTGTTTTAGGTTTAGGGTACTGCAGTAGTGAATGGGTAGTGTAGGTGATCGTGCTGGAGGTAGATTAAGGGTTAAGAGTAGTGCACTGCTCTTTGTGTAGTGTAGGGAATCATGCTAGATATTGTGTCACTGCAAGAGTATGTGTATTTATATGTCTGCAAACACATAAACCAACCAAATCATTGTCTCTCAGTTTCCCCAAATGGACACTGACTCACAGTGTGATTCTAGACAAATAACATTATTTCTTATAACTGCAGTAATAGGATAGTATAGTGGTGTTTGGGTAGTGTAAGGGGTCCTGCGGTGATAGATTTAAGCATTAGGGTAGTGAAATAGTTTTTAGGTAGTGTAGGGAGTCATGCAAGGATAGTATTCAAGCATAGTGCAGTGGTCTGTATGTACTGTACAGGGTCATGCTAGGGGTAGTGTTTTAGGGTTTAAAGGTAATGCAGTGGTGTTTGTGTAGTGTAAGGGGTTGTGGTAGGGTAGTGTTCTAGGAAATTAAGTTGTGTTTGGGTATTGTAGGAGGTTGTGCTGGGATAGATTTAAGGTTTAGGGTAGTAAAGTGGTGAATGAGTAGTGTAGGTGGTCGTACTGGAGGTAGATTAACAGTTTACAGTAGTACAGTGGTGTTTGGGTAGTGTAGGAAATCATAATCATACTGGGGGTAGTATCACTGCAAGACTACATGTACTTATTTGTCTGCAAAAAACATCAAACATGCATTCCATATATTTCAGAACTGCATTTTACTATTAATGCTAATCTCATTTTGGAAACACATAACCATGACTATTTTCTAATTCTACCAAAATGTGAGAACACAATGCGTTTTTAATCGATTACATGTCAAGAAACACATGAACTACCAAAATGCTTCTCTCAGAGTGATTCCTAAATGCACAGACTCACTGTGTGATTCTACTCAAGTAACTCTATCCCTTGCATTTTACCAAAACACATTTATCACTCAACAAGACGTTAGGTGACTCTACACATTGCACAACATTTTCTACTACACATTAGTATAGAGTGCTTCTATCAGAATAATTCCTAAATGCACACAAGACTCACTGTGAGGTTCTAAACAAACAACACTATCCGTTTCGTTTTACCAACACACATTACATAGTCTAGAATGAGTATTGCATTTTAATGTAGAATTTTGAGTCATTTTTGCAAATAAATACAAAATAACGGGCGTCTAATTCTACCAAAACATGAGAACATCATAGTTATCTGTCTGCAAACACATAAAATGCACAAATGCTTATCTCAGAATGCTTTCTAAATGCACACACACTCACAATAAAATTCTAGAGGAAAAAAAAGTATTCCCTGCACTTTAGCATGACAAACACATTAGTCTGATTAAAATCAAAATGCACCACAAACATTCCCTCAAAAATGAATAACTCACCTTTCCAATTGCTTTGTAGAATAAGAAGTATATCAGTCACACAGCAGATTTTCTTACACAGAATCTCTGTTTTGAACACCTCTCACCAGAACCAAAGAATGGCACAGTTTCCCTCTCATTTTGAACACATATACACCTTCACATCAAATCACATTGTTTCCCACAGTAATTCAAAAGCGAACACACATTTCTATTGGTTACACATTTCAATCCTTTCCAAATTACATAAATTTCAACCCTACCCCGATTCTGCCTTCTGCCTGTTACCATATAAACACTTCATGGAACACTTAACTGAGCACACAGGTCAAAAGTTCATCACACAATGTTACTAATCAAAACAACAAGTGTGCTTGACTATTCAATATACCAGCTTATCCTATGTAATGTTCTTTTCAACCACTTTTTGTTAACCAATAAGTATCATGCTTTTTAAAAAGCAGAAAAATGCACCCTCGTTTCCAGTGTAGAATGTTGTCAAACAACCAATCATTTCTTTTCGTTTTTCAACACTGCAGCTTATCCACCATTTTAGAAACATTTTAGTTGTCAAACTGCCACTTCATTTACAGAGACCATCTGAGTGTATCGAGACTTCCGTTCAAGATGCCTAGAGTGTGGATTATGGGACACAGCTATATTTTCTGGAGCCAAATGTATGCAGATTACAAAGGAATTCACAAATACCTAGGTTTACCAAATGTAGACATTACATTAATTGGACAGAGAGGGTTAAAGTGGCACCAATTGATGCCATTGGTGAAATCCTTTTTACATCTCCAACACCCTGACCTCATAATTGTGCACTGTGGTGACAATGTCTTAAGGCACTTTGACTGGGGTAGGTCTGCAAATGCTTATGAAGGACACCTTTGGATAATTGATGTAACTTTTCCCCCAAACTGCCTTTGTCTATTCTAATATATGCCATAGGCAGAAATGGAACTACTCCAATTGATTTTTTCCACAGATTGAGAAGGCTAGGAAACATGTGAATAAATCTGTGCCTGCTTTTCTCTGAGACTATAGAATGGGATCCATATACCACAACAATCTGTGTTTCAATATGCATGGCATCTATAGGAGAGATGGTGTACATTTTACAGATGAAGGGAACAGAGTTTTCCTCTTCAACTTTAGATTCTGCATCGGTACTTACTTGTAGGTAGTAAAATCTCTCAATAAACACAAGGGCTCTTTTTAGAGCCACCTAACAATGAAACACATAAGCTTGATGTATATCTGAAAAATTTAATTTGTTTTTTGGCTTGGAGTCGCGCACCCAACCTGACAAAGTCGTGCAGGCAACGAGTGCAAGTCGTGCACCACATGCGCTGCAGTCGGGCACCCTACGGGTTAGAAGCCGTGCATCCAACCTGTGCACACCAGGGGGCGCACTGAGCGCCGTGCTTGGTGCGCGACTCCTAATTTTACCGTAAAAAAAATAGCCCCTGTCACTAATTTTTATTATCCCCTGGGGACCCCATCCCCAGGGGCTTATAAAAAACATCGGGGACTGTGGGGGGAGCCCCATTGCCCCCACGGTCCCAGCCGGCTGCCCGTGTCCTTCGGGAGACGGCATTGCTTTTCCTCAGGGAGAGCAGCTAACATGCTGCTCCCCCTGAGGAAAAGCAATCTCCTTTCCTATTTGGAAGAGAGAGCAGGTTAACCTGCTCTCTCTTCCAAATAGAAAAGCAGTTTGCAATGACAGGGTGGGAGCTGTGAGGCTCCCGCCCTGCCATTGCAAACAGCAGTGTCCCGGGGATGGGCAACACGGTACACTTCAGGAGCCGGCCCTGGGGGGTGGAAGTCCCCAGGGCCATCTTGGGCTCCAGGAGGGGGGGCCAAGTGGCCCCCCTCCCACACTTTCAAAAAGCCCCAGGGTGTAGCAGTACCCTGGGCTGGGGGGCCTCAGTGACCCCCACAATTAATGTTTTGAAGCCCCGGGGTGACGGTCCCCGAGGCTGGGGGGACCTAAGAGCCCCCTCACACAATTTAAACAAGCCCCGGGGTGTGGCGGTCCCCAGGGCTGCGGGGGCCCCATGAGCCCCCACATATATTAAGTTACAGCCCGAGGGTGGCAGTCCCTGGGGCAGTGTGGGGGGGATTGGGATCCCCCACACTATTTTTTCTAAATGTTCCCGGGATATGGCCCGAGGGCTCATAACCTTTAAAGCGCGAGAGCCCGCGCTTCGTTTTTTTTCAGCAACGAAATGCGCATATCATACGCGCATCCCGCAATTAAAAAAATAATATTAATTTTTGGGGCCTTAGGGGTCCTTCTGGGACCCCCTGAGCAGGCTAGAGGGTCACTGTGTGTCTACCCTGCACCCTTTTCACGTTTTGCACACATATTTCACAGACTCCTCAAGCCTCACTTCTACCGAGGCATAAAATGGCTGCCAACAGTTTCTAGTTTCGAATGTTGACAACCACTACAGCCAATTAGCATTCAGCGCATGATCGGGAGGGTGCGCTTATGGTGCGCTCACAGTGCGTGCCGGGTGCGCGGATCCACCGTGCCCATAGATATATAAATGGGAAATTGCATGGGGAAAACACGTTTTGGGACCCCCTTTTTTCTCAGCCCCTCCTTGACAAATCATCCCAGGATCGGAGCAGACCGGAGCTGGGCAAAAGTTTGGAAAATTTCACAAAGATTCGTCAACCAGCGCCAAAGTTATTCCAAATAGAATGTTGCGGATTTCCTATGGGAAATAGGTCCTAACTATAACTACCTACCGGTGACCACCAGTAGGTAATATATATATATATATAGTTTACTGGGACATTATAGTTAGGTTCAGATTTTATACAAAAACACCATAGAAGTTCAGCAGTTAGAGTTAGATTTATCTAAGTAACTATAACTCACACCACTGTCATGCATAGTTTGCTCATCAATAATTTTACAGCAAATGTTACAGTGATATTATCAATGATGTCATAGAAGATGTCATGAGTGATGTAATATGTGGGGTAATCAGCAGACTATATTATCCCTATCGCCTTTGTTTTTTTCAGTGAATTTTAATTTTTTTTAACATAACGTATTTTTTAATTCCCATATGTTAATCCAACCGCTGCCAAGCACAGGAAGGCCCTGCAACCAACCCCTCACATGTAACCGACCTGATACTGTGCATGGTCAAAGTGGTTGGCTGCCAGGCCTGGCCTGCCACCAGGCCCTGCAGACAACCTACTACATGCAGCCAACCCCACGCCTACAGCCAGGCCCTGAGGTCAACCCGCCCCAAAGACAGCCAACCCAGGAAGCGGTGCAATTATTGCCTCAGGGACTGCATTTCCCAGGGCCCAGTGCTTTTTTTAGGAGAGAGGGTACAAATTGTGTTGCGTGCACTGCATCGCACTTGGGGATGCAGTGCACGCAACTAAATTTGTTTTATTTATTTATATGTTTACTTACCTGTAATCCTCCCTAATCCATAGATTACTAACCCTCACCCTGCCCCTCCCCATCCCTGCATCACCACCCGGCAGCTGCTCCCACCACCAACCGCTACTGTGCAATTATTAAAGAGCACCACCTGGACCAATAAAAGAAATTAATTATACTAACATCAATAAATGTTAATTGTTAAATGTCGTATACTTGTAAAGCACATAGCTGCCCCAGCAAAGGGGAGTCCCGGCACTGTATACCGCTGGGGAACCCATCCTGGCTTTCCCTGTGAGATGGTCCCTCCTGGGCATCTCCAAGGTGAAGACAAGCATCCCCGGCTCTGATGGGGCCGTTAGTAGAGATTAAGCAAGCTATTGCCCAGAGTTGCTGAGTGGGACCCATGGTTGGAGTAGGCACCAAGGCGAGAATTATCGAGTCCGCTGACCATGGCCCAAGACCTCTGCTTCCGGGTCTGCCGCCTCTAACCAGTGAGCCACACCATTCCACAATACTATCCTTTGAAGTTTTAACTTAGGTAAGCATACTAAACTCATGTTCAGTTAGGTGCAATTGGCATTATATTTATTTACATTCCTACATTAAAAACACAAGAATGTCTACACTATTGACTGATAATTCCTGAAACCCTGTCTACAAAAAAGTTGCATGAGTATCTTGATACATTTTTTATTAATGATGGATCAGCTCAGCCAGCAAGAGGCACAAAACAGCAGCAGTCCGTGACTTATGTGGCGGTTCAAGGGAAATTTGAGGGTTCAAAATGTATAATCTAAAATATACATGGAAAGACATCGGAAGACTGAACTGCACAAATCACAGACTTAAATGTATTCTTCCTAGCCTTGCAAACAACAGAGACATCAATTCCTATGTTAATCGTATCCAACTTGTTATTTTGTGTGCACAGATACGAAGTTGGCTTAAAAGTTTTACTTCCAAAAAAGCGACTAAGTACAAAAGGTAAAATCTTGAACTCAGGCAAAGTGGTAAATCTCTCCAAGCAGCAAGACATTCTTAATGAGTATGCTATCTAGATTTACCTTGGAGCTTTTGTCACCACCACCAACAGCTTTAGCTAGAGCTTGACAACAACATATCTGAGTTTGATATACCCATTCCAGTGACAGCCTTGAACCTTTCAATGCTTTAAGATTTTTTACTTGCATTTTAAGGGGTGGCCTGCTTAGTGTATTCAACCTTAAATCCATTTCAGCTAGCCTGAAATCGCGCCTAGGTCGCAGTTAACGGCAAACTGCTCTTTTTCAATGGTGCTTTATTGCCAGATAAATGTTTAAATTCATATTTCTGGTTCCCCTTAACATATTTTAATGATTCTGGTGCATTTGTGCTCATTATATATTTCTCGATTTTTCAAACTGGTTTGGGATTTTTTTGTGAAGTGTGCTTTACTTTAAAATTACTTTTGCTGCTTGAACTTAACAGACCCTTCTCTTTTGCATGCCTGCTGCTTGTGCCTTAGATACCAGGGGTTGAACAGAGATTCTCTCAAAACTGTGTTTTGACCGAACTAGATTGTGTTATTATGTTGGTAGGTGCACCCCATCCCAAATTAATAACTGACAGTACAGTGCGGTGGTTTCCCTCCACCATTATCTTTCATATTTCTTCTTAGAAGGTACAATTATGATTGGTGGAGACAGAAAATTGCTTTAAATGACACAACCCATTTTTCATCTTACAAGCTATAAAAATATTGGAACAAATTATGCCTTACATTGAAAACAATCCTATCAAATTACACACGTCAATGAAACTGCAAATCAAATGTACTTTCCTTAAGCTTATTAGACCTCCCATGTATGAAATGCAATCTTTCACACTGTTAATCTTTATAAAATATGACTCATCTGGTAAGTATGAGCCTTGTAATTTGTATTTCAATGAAGTTATTCATCCGATCCCTTACACACAAATTGTACTGCATTTAAAATGTGAATGTGCCAAATGTCAATGTTCAGAATAATTATAGTAATGCTAATATAAACGACAAATGGATATTTATATAGCACATTCAATCAAAGTTTGCATCAGATTACAATTTCAGGGAAAATATAAAAGTCAACACCTGAAATGGGTTGTATTCATATTGCATTTGGGTATTGTAAATGTATAGATATTTATTAAATCACCGTCAAAACGTTAGTGTGAAATTAATGTGGTGCATCCAGTGACTCAACATATACCTACTGAGCCCAGGACTTGTTGTACAGTCTTATTGAGCGAGCACTGCATGGTATGCCAACCAAACATTTGAAGAAGGATTCTACCATCAAAGTCTGATAGAACCTGGAGTGCAACCAAACAAAATGCTCCCTTTGCTGGCATTACAGGCCCACAAGGCAGCATTATTTTGCTAGCCAGCTCCCAATGTCCGTCTGGTGTGCTGCATTAGCCTTATATGACTTCACTTTCATTTCATTTTGGCTCCGAAAAGGGAGAAATGGCTCCTAGAAAGCACCACAGCAGTGCAGCTCTGGCTCTCTTTCATCAAGCCAGTCCCTTGACTGCGTTGATCCAGCCCTTACTCTTGCTCCAACACAAAGTTGAACTTGAAAAAGACATGCAAACTTACCTGTTAGTTTACATTTTCAACTTAGCTTTAGAGTTTCAATTTTGAAGTGGTTATTTATCCGGCCGCTGACAAAATAATGCATAACCTCTGCTATTTACCCAGCAGCCAGCAAAGTTATACACAATCTCTGCTGTTTACCCCGGGACAATAAAATATAAGAAACTTCTCTGTTTATAATAATAAAGATAATGTACTATGTAACAGGGGCTTCATGCAATGGTAGGGTGGAGGCCGTCTTGAAATGCAGATGCAGCATTATATGAAGAATTTGAAAGTAAGTGCCTAGACAAGTGTACTGTAGTGTGATGGAAAGATAGCCAGGAACTTTCAGGTAAGGATACGTTTTATTGTTAATTAAGTGTCCCCAGCAGCGGAGGGGCAACCACAAAAGAGGACAACCAGTGATCAACTGACTTGCGCAAATACAACGATAACAATTGTCAATTGCATCACAAAGGACATCATACTTCTCAATACCAGTGGGAGCTTGAGTATAGCCTTATAGCCCACCGTAGAGGGCTATACCGGCTATTAAAGGCCCTCTCCATTCGGCTCGGGCCTTTAACAAGGGAGAGGAACATTAATAGCCGATATAGCCCAGCTACGAAGGGCTATTAGGCTATTAGAACATTCCGCCACTAGAGGGCAGAATGTTCTAACAAAAAAGAACAAAGCCTTATGGGAGCATGAGGGGATTGGAATCCCCTCAGGCTCCTTGGAGCCTTTGTTCACAGCCAGCGCTGTGAACAAAGAACCATTGGAATGTTGAAGCTCCAGGCGTATACCAGCCATTATTAGACCGGAGCACTCCATTGTTTTCAGTGGAGCTCCCAACATTCCAATGTTCTAATAACTGGTAAATGTTCAAAAATCTCTTATGCCTCCACACCTATAGAATTGAATAATAATCTTTTTTTCTGGCTGCGGAAAATGAATTGCCATCAATGGTAATTATGAAATTGTTAAATAAACCTAACCATTCCTTCCACTTCATGCGTGGATTGTCTGGATTTTGTTGTTGGGAGGTGAAGGATTACAATGTTTTTACATCTTGGTTTATTAAAATATTACCAGGCACAAGAATTTTAAAATACAAACAGTATATGCAGGTTTAGGGTAATCGCCTAAATTCAAATGGTTGTGCAGTCTACACGTTAATATACTCCTTAGAATAGATTTGTGATCCTTACAGGAAAAATAATGACGATATAACCAGCTTACCTCTTACAAGTGAAGCGTACAGTGCCAAGTGTTCAATATTGAAATAAATAGGGTGAAATTAACAGCGCAACATCAACAGCGTGATCACCTCAAAGAAATGCTTTACAATGAAAGGTATAGGCAGCCTTAATACGGAACTCACAAAATGGCGGGACGCTGAGCGCGTAAGCACTGGGTTGTTTAAGGCACCAACATGCACCAAGAACTGCTTGCAATACATATGTAGGCAAGAGCAGAATGCGTTCCAATGATAGGTGTCCAAATGTTGTACGGCTGCACTACTAAACACTTCATAAAGAAAACACAGCTATCAATCAACACAGGATTGACATGAAGGATTCCCACAAGGGCATCAATAGTCGGTGCGCTGTGCAATAGAAGATCGAGGCAAGCTAGAGAGGAGCTAGTGAAAATCCTGAGGAACTTTGCGGAAAAACCTGGCTGAGGACACCACGAATAGTTGCAAAAATGGCGTGGAAAGAAAGTCAGGAAGCTGCAGACGAGAATAAGGTTTATTCTTAAGTAAGTGTCCCCAGCAGTGGGACAGCAACCATACAACAGTACAAATGCAACAATAAAAATATATTGCATCAAAAAGAAAAAGCTGTCCTCTTGAGCGGCAGGTCGTGCACATAACCCTCTTAGGGGCACATGCATCATTGTTTTTTGCATTCGCACAGCGGCAGATTCGCAACCGCAATTTTTGCACTTGGGATGCATCATCCCAAATGCAAAAATCACAATTTAAGTAATCGCAAAATTTGCGATTACTTTAATTGTAAATGCATTTAGGGAATCGCAAATTGCGATTCCCTAAATGCAATGCAACAAAAAAAAATTGTGATTGTGATTTTGCTATTAAGAAATGCAAATTACCATCAATTAATAAAGTTGATGGTAATTTACGAAACTTTGAAAAATGCACAAAAGTAAATTTTTCAAAGTTCTTTGTTGCACACACACATGCCCTTGGGGAATGTGTGTGTGGAACATGTTTTTTAATTGCACTTTCAGGGGTGCATCAGGGTGTCCTTTTGGCACTCTTGCACCCTTGAAATTGCATGCACAATTTTCGAGTGCCTGTTTGGTACTCGCAAATTACGCATGCAATTCTCATTGATTCCTATGGGCATAGTGTCCATAGGAATGAATAGAAAGGCATTCCTTAATTTCGACTCGCAATTAGTGAGTTACAATTAAGGAGTTTGTAGGAATCGCACATTTTTTTTTGATTCCTACATGCATAGCATTTTGCAATTTCCCAATAGCGAATCCGTAAAATTAGCTTTTTGGGATTTTCCAAATGCGGGCTTGATGCATATGCCCCTATATGAACTAATACGACAAGTAGTGTAACTTACTACTTAACATATAAATATGGGTAAACTACAACATATAGCATGTTAAATGGTAAGTGCACTAATTGAGCTAAGTTGTTTGCTTACAGATAAAAACATTAAAATCATTTCTAGTAAAATATTTATGTTATTTTAGTATTAAAATAAGAAATGCAGGAATCAAACTTCTTTTTCAAGAGCTTCCGGATATGCCACACAGATAGTTTGTGCTGCGACCTGTGAGAATGTGGCTGTCTGCAAAGAACATCGAGTATGGTTTTAAAGCATGTTAAAAAAATGTTTTCTTCACTGACGACAATACATTGTGCTTTTTAACGTTAATGATCTTCCTTTAAATAATGATTGAGGGTTGCATTAATTTTGGATTTCTTGTGGAAAGTCTTGTGCTAGTTTTAGGCTTCTTTTTAAGCAAGATTGTGTTGACTTGGTAATTCAGACCTGGCAACACAGCAGCAGTAGATAAGCACCAACATACAGGGAATGCAGAGAGATAATTGGTATGTGGGCCACAGAGGGATGAACACTTACAATAGGAAATTGGCGCTTGGGAGCAGAGTGCTTTGAGACACTTGTAGGTGGTAAACTGGATGGGAATCAGAAATGGTGCTGCAATGGAATAGGGAAGTGAAAGCCGGAGACAGGTAAGCAATGGATCAGGAAAATTCACAGGAGGAGTGTCTATTCACTGAGTTGTCTGCTGAATAAGCAAACGTCTTCATTCTATTGTCCCAGCAAAGAGGGTATCAGGCATATATACTTATTGGTCCTATGTAATGAGTGCCCCATTCAGTCACATATTTTAGTCGCTCAACAAATACATCTGAGGGATGGTAGTTTTGTTTTTAATATGTTAGGCAATGTTAAAAGGAGGCAAGGCTGTGTCTCTACTGAGTCCTTATTTCTTCTCTTCACAATGGTGTCTCAGCAACAGAAATGTGGAAGGCAAAAGAAACTGAGTGACAGGCTGAAAGGCTGTACCTGACAAAACTTGTTGTGAAGGCGGCCTTAGGAAAGGAGCAGGACCAGTCCAGTAGGAAGAGGATGATGACCAGCAGGAAGATAAAGGCCAGGAGGTGGACCAGTGGGTCGGCTAGGACAACCAGAGTCATGAGGACCAGGCCAAAAAGTACCAGGCCAGGGAGACCTAATCCACAAGGACTAGGGTTACCAATGACAGAAGGCGCCAGGAACAAACAGACAAGGAGGAACAGCACAAGGAAATACAAGAAAAGGGTTACCGGGACCAAGGTAAGAAGGCTCGGGGGCAAGGAGGATGTAGACCAGGGGATCAAGACCCATTAAACAATGGTCCACAGGAATAGAAGGACCAGGGATAGAAGGAACACAGAGCCCTGGACCATAACAACCAGGAGGGTTAAGAGTGCTCAATTGTACTGACAAGGACCAAAGGGACAAAAATGATCACAGCCAAGAGCAGCAGACCCAGGTGGACAGACCAAACAGTACCAATACCAGAAGACCAATTAAAAAAAAGGATGAGAGCCATCAGGATCTAAACCACAGAGATCAGATCAAGGAGGACCAACGGGTCAAAAGCAAATGGACCAGGATGGGGCAAACTATGAAAGGTGCAGAACAGGAGACCCTAAGTCAGCAGGATCAGGAGAAATATAAACGGCCAGTCCAGGGCCAATGTGACCAGGATTAGAAGGTCCATGAGGTTCAGACTCAGGGAGATCCTAACGCTAAGCTAAGCTAAACTAGGCTGATAAGGACAAAATGAACCAGGGTAATCCGCAATATGGGAACTAGGAGGATCAGGGATGAGGAAGACCAGAACCAGGAGGACCCTAACTAGAAGGACCATGATAGAAAGGACCAGAATCAGATGGAAAAGAGTAAGGTGGAACATGCAAACCAGGAGACCATGAGATCTAACGGGACTCAGATGGGGCCAGATTACCCTGGCCCTAGGTGAGTTAGGGAAACTAAGGCCAGTAGGAGCAGGGCCAGAAGACACGAAACAGAAGGACCTAACAAAGGAGTTCCCAGACTAAATGAAGCTGGGGGCCAGGAGCAGAAGGATTAGGAAAAGGAAAACCAGAGAACTAGATAAACCAGGGAAGCAGAAGCAGGTGGACGGATAAATGCCAATTATGGCGAGTATGAAACGTTCTAGGAGCCTGTGAAACAGAGACCTAAGATCCAGAGAACAGGGTGCATGAGTACATGGTACATGGGAGCGACAACAAGACAGACCAGGACCAGGAAATACCGGGCCAGGGCATTCCTAAGGCTCTCTAACAACAAAAAGGGACTCATGGGCTTGATAACGTCCCTAAGGCTAACATGAACCAGAGGTTAAGGAACATCAGAACTAGTGAAGGCTAAGATGATCCGTTGTGGGCCAGGACAAGTTATTGCAAAACCATTAGGACAAGGAACAGGAATATCAGGGCCAGACTAAGGAGAACTACGAAGATCAGGATCAGAAGGGCAGCGGCCAGCAGGACCAAGTGATCAGGCTAAGCAGAACAGGGACTAGAAAGTCCAGAGGGATCAGTACCAAGGGCACCTAGAATACCAGAGCAGGGAGGACTAGGTGAACTATTGAGAAGGAGGACTGGAAAAAGGGCTAAGAGGACTATGAATATCATGACCGAAGGGACCAAACCTTGGATTACCAAGTAGGGCAGAACAATCATCTTTGGTTGCAGCAATCGGTTGAGGAGGATCAGAAATACATTTCCAAGAGATGCATAGCACTGGCAGTGTTATGCATTGCATTTACCAAATGAAGCTAGGCAGAATATGTGCTGGTATGCCAGGCAGTGTGCTCCCCTCCCTCTTTTTTGAAGATAAGATGTAAGAAGGCCAACCAGTGTCTGGAAGACCAAGGTGTCACAAACTCACAGGATTTGTTTCCACAAAAATGCTTATTATTAGGTTCAAATGTGCTTTAACATGTTGAAAGAGTATTTAAACTCATAACTATTGTTTCTGAATTGCAGATAAATAAATGATCAATAAAGAGGTTTATTTAAATGCTTAGCTACTGGTCGAATTGTGCATAATATCTGCTGCCTGCACAAGCCACTTTTTAACACCTTGCCTGGTCTCGGCTCCTGATTAGGGAATACTGGTAGAATGTACTCTGCTCTCTGGAGCAGATCTTGGGGCATGCAGTTCCTCAAACACCGTTGATACGTATTTTGGGATATGTGAAAGACCTCCGGTCTGTGACCCGCAGCTTAATGGCTATGCTCCTACTGACGGTGAAGCGTCATGTCGTCATACACTGGGGAGAGAAAAAACGGTACCCAAAACCACATTTTAGCTACAAAATGCAACCTATTGCCAAGAACAACTTGGTAATTACTGGGAGTCGATGCCACCAAAATCCTGGCCCAAAAACTTTTTGGAACCATTAATACTGCATTTACGTACACAGGAACCTACCCTTGGACAACCAAACACAATGAATTCTCGTGCAAATACACAGACTTCGAGCCTGGTCTGACAGCTCCTCTATAAGCATGCTCACGCTCATTCATGGTATGTCCTCTTATTCATATACAAGTGAGTGCCTATAGACCTGTCTACCTTACTGTGGCTGGATCCATCCAAAGGTAAACAATGACTGCTGCATCTTTTTCTCTGGTCTGGTTGTAAAACCTTGATTATTACCTTCATAATCTGTGCATTAATGGAAGCCCAATTGTACTATACTTCTTGATCTGCATTATCCCCTTTCCTCCCTTCTTTCTCTTCACTTTTCCATTTTCTTGAATTGTTTGTGAGGATCTTGCTTTTGCTTAGAACTGTACTGCATGGATGATATTACTGTCGGTTGCGATTCCCATCTGTGTTCCTTGTTGTCTCTTGTTATAAATGCCAATGAAGCCAGGTAATGAGTAAAGTTTCTTTGTTGTTTGCTCCACCACTGGTTTTGTGCTATTTGCAGGGCTGCGGGTCAAATATAACACATAACCTGTGCTATATAGACAGCTGGCTGGTAAATAGTGACATGTTTCTGCTATTTCTATGGTCACTAGCCAACAGTGCAGAATCTCTACTATTTAGCTAGTGGCTGGGTCAATAGTGCAGTTTCTCTGCTACTTTCAAACATGCCTGTCAAATAGTAAATCATTTCTACTATTAGGTAGGGGTGACCAATATCTTCCAGCCAAATTCCACCATCCACAGCATGACTGAATTTGTTCTCATGTGTGGCTCAAAAGCAATACATTGGCAAGAGCGAGTGAGACTGAACATCCCCTAGCGTGATTTTCGGTTGCTAGGAAGGCCCCATGCGAGATTTATCCAGCGTGGGTGGTCGTGACCGCTCGCGATAAGAAAGATGCCCCTCAAGCAGAAAATCTACTCAAGAGGCAGCAATATCAACTTGAGAAGCTGCCCCTTCTGCCACACTGCATGGTGCCGTTCATGCAGAATGAGCTCATAGTGCTAAATCACAGTGCAAGCAGCACATCGTCCCTATCATTGCCCATTTCTGGAATTCTATGGAATCTTTTTTTGCAACTTTGCAGAATTCCGAGGTTTGAAATTCCACAAGTTCTACCCAGGTCTACAATTTAGCAGAGACAATTCACCTTTTAACCAGTGGCTGGCTAAATAGCTGCCGCCATTACATGTCCCTTAGTGAAAGGAGGGCCTGGCACAACACAACTGAAACAATGGCTTGCAGAATGAGAGCCAGAACACTGCTGCTGCAGCCCTGTAAGAAGATTCCATTCTCCCCTGAAACACCAGGGAGAAAAAGTGACCTTTGGGGGAGGTGGTAATAACGTATTGTCCTTACCTGAAGGACAATAACACATTTAAATGATCCTTCCTTCGTTATGCACCCTTGCCTGCAGTTTGAGCCCATAATTGAGGGGAGGATAATTAATAAATGATATTGCCGGCATATGTGGTCAGTGATGCTTAATTGGGAGATGGGGATTTTAGGAGGTCCATTTTTGACAATGGAGTGGAAGAGGGGCAATAACGGTATGCATAATCATTCTGCTACAAACATGTTTATTTTAAAGTTTTCAATTTACCAAGTGTGGAATTTTCTAATACTATTTAATGGTCTTTTTGAATTAGACTATTACAATTTTTAAAGGCCATGTATTTCATGTGTATGTGTTTGTCTGTCTTTATTTGTTCATTTTATGTATGACACGTTAACGCTGTGGACTTTAGTGTTTTGACCCCTTGGGGCTTGTTTAATACACCTGGATGGGTAAGTCATATATAATTACTGAACATATGTGCATGTCCTTTTTGTTTTTCTGATGCCAATCGCCCTATCACGGCACACACCTTTTATTACTGACGCATGGTTTGCAGTGACCACCTTTTTTAGAGCTTTACAATAGCGTTTTTCACTTTGAACTTTTGTAGGTCTCACAGTTCACAAAAGAACCAGACACTCACCAGTTTCTTACAAACGGACTTTATATGAAATGTATGTAAGCAGTCCTGCCTTTATAATGCTTCATATGTGTCTATTGTGTTGTGACTACTTACCATTATGCTTGTCTTTGTCCACAGGTTTGGTGCTGCTGGTGCTTTCGTACCAGTTACTGGACAGGCAAGTAGCCTTCCCTGTTGCAGGCAAATACATGTCCATGCCATTTTTGTTCATGAAGTCATACAATTGCAGGGCAGTGACATTTCTTTTTGTCCTGATAAACGTCGGGGGACCAATTTTTGCATTAAGAATCGGGCAGAAACATGTTGTCAAGCTGAGGGTCATAGGACCGTTGTACTCTTTGATTGCCCCTCCCCATAACTATCATTAGTATAAATATTTTTATAGTGCTCATCCACCCCAATAATAAAGGGATACCTTGGCGTGGATGAGTGATTTTTAAAATTAACTCCCAGTCACTATATAAAAAATGAATACATACAAGGAGCTCCCTGGAATACGGTCAAGCCCATCCTGGCTTTGAGCAGCCAGGATGAACCTGATGATGAAGCATGCCACTACTATAGTGAGTGAGGCTTGTATATAAAAAGAAAAGCTTTTTCCATCCCCTGAATCTCAAGACACCCAAGAATGTTATTTCAGCTCTGTGGGTTTCCTTTGCATTGGTAGACGGATAACTTATTGGTGTGAAGTTGACGTTCAGGGAGAACGCTTCCAAATCTTCGTTAACTTTTCAGAAGGTTTACCCTCCCTTCTGGGAGGTTTCTCTCCCCTGAAAGAAAACTCACCTTTTTGTGTTACTCAAATTGGTTTGTACCCAATTGGCAAATTTAATGTACTTGTAAGTCCCTTATAGGGTGACATATAAAGTGATAAATCATGTACCCAGGGCCTATACAATAAATGCTGCAATTGGAGTGGGCCTGCAGCACTTATTCTGTCACCCACTTAAGTAGCCCTCCAAACATATCCCAGGCCTGCCATTGCAGACTTAATGGTAAAGTCGGATTTTTCATTACAATTTTGAAAATCCACTAATATAGGTTGCAATTTGCCTGCCCTTAGCCGTTTTGTGCCTGTAGCCTGTCCTGGATCACATGATTGGGTGTAACTGACAATTAGACTTTGTGAATTTCTCCTCCAACAGTCACACAATAGAGGGATTAGGTGTGCCTCAGTAGGCCATATGCTGGCAGAACGGGGGTGGAGCTGAGCACAGCCCTATTACACCTGAATAGCCTGAGCTCTGCCTTCACACAAAGGGCCTAATAACCCTGTATTGTCCCTGCAGTTAGCTTGGAACCAGGGCAAGGGAGTCAGGCGATTTCATGCACTTTTAAGAACATTTCCAGAAGCTTCTCCCACCTTCCAGAAGAAGGACCTCACGGTATAAAAATAGGACTTTCACACCCACTCTTTAGTTCACTACCGGAACTGCGGAAGGACTCTCAAAGGACTGCCTGCTGCTATGACCTGCTGTGCACTCTGCAAGACTGCTGCTGTACCTGAAAGGACTGTTTTGCTGTTGTAGCCAGCTTTGAACCCCCAGAGCCAGCCCTGCTGTTGAGCCCTGCGTCTTCACCTGCATCCAGGACAACCAGAAGTGACTCCAAGGGCTAGTTTGCTGGCCTCCTGTTCAGAGCCACAGGGACATAAGTTACTTCCACCATGTTGAACCCAGACTTGGACCCAGTCTGAGTGAGTCTTGAGCCCCTAAGAGGTGTCCCATCAGTCTTGTTGTGGTGCTAATGTGCCCAGGTGGCTAATTTTTAAAGCTGGGGACTTAGGGCCTGATTTCGATTTTGGCAGACAGGTAACTTCACCACTATGGTGACGTATATCCTTTCTGCTGAAATATAAACCCCATTATAACCTGTTGGATTTATATTTTGGCGGATGGGATATCAGTCACTGTTGTGACGGAGTAACCCTGAGACAAAATTTGGACAAAAAGTGGTCTGAGAACCAGGAGGAGAACAAGACCAACCTGCTTACCTATTAAACCTAGGTGCATTGCTGGTTGGATTGGCTGTGGCTTCTCCCGCTACCTTCTTCTCTGCAGCAGAAAATCCATTTCAGAGGTCCAATGCCAAAGCTGTATCTGATCTTGTGAAACTGTCTTTGGCTGCAGCCCTCTGCCTTGTTCGAATGGAATTTTTCAACTTCTATTTCGGTTTCTAAGTCGGAAAGAGGAAATCTTCACTACTGCTTTGAACCAATGCTATCCGGCAGCAAAGCTCCCTCCTCTGACACTTCCTGCAACACTGCCCCTCTGAATTTGACCTTTTCCAACATTTTTCTTCAAGAATTTTTCAAAGTCCGAAGGTAAACGCTGTCTGAACACAATCCACTTCTTGGATCCGAACCGCGCTCCACTACTGTCAGACTTAACTTTCCACTTTGAACCAGTCTCGTTCGACTAGATGTCCGGGGATGGCACTTTGATCTCTTAGGTACTAGATTTCATTTAAAACTTCAAAAATTCATAACTCCGGTTCTGCTGATTGGATTTCTGTAATTTTGGCGTCAAAGAAGTCATTAAAATTTGCTATGTTTTTTAAAATTGGTTTGGAATTTTTCTTCTGTTGTGTTTTTACTTTAGTAATGCATAAATACTTTACAAATTGCCTCAAATTTAAGCCTGGTTGCTTCTTGTGCCAAAGTTACCCAGGATTAAGCATAGGTTAATTTAGTGACCATTTGTGGTTAATCATGCAAGGGATTGTGGCTGTTGCTTGACCAGGTCTACTAGCGGGTTTTTAAAGGCAATGGAATATTAGCTGCTGTACCCTTTTGGCATGTGTTAGGCACAATGGTTCATGATGGCTCTCTTACTTTCATGCATCACTACTCTTCCACAGATATTCAGCTCTCCTCCAGTACTGCATGCCAAAGAGATGGAGGATTTGACAGATTTTACATGTTTTGTGAGCTGCTGACATATACGTACAGTGCAATCTAATGAAGGATTTCAGGGAAAACATGCAATATCAGATATGGTTCCTGTCCACTTGGGTGTTTAACATGTGTGCTTTTCACATCGCGAGGAGAGGTGTTTCTTTTCCTAGAGAGCTATTCATTATGTCATCTCCACATCACATGCGATCATTCATATTACTTGCAAACTCTCTATGGGATGTGGTTGCCATGCCACGAGTCCTTCAACAGGTCACTAAGCAAAGAGTTACTAAGTGCTCTCATCTAGAAATGGGTTACCAGCCACCTGTGCCAAGCAACAGCTTAATATGCCAGCTTTTCCAAGCAACTACTGTATCTAGGCATAAAGGCTGTACAACCCTGTCTCTCCAAGAAAGAGAGGGAAGGACAATCTACAAGCTGGTCATGCCACAATATTGACTACAGAAATAAATACAATGCTTTAAAGCCGCACAAAGATCATAGGAAATTAGGAATAATATCCCCAACCAAAATGTTGAGGATTTAACTATATTTGGTAAGTTTATACAGGCATGCTCTAATATCAAGATTCAGCAAAAGCCATACCAAAAGGTTAGGAGATTGCTATCCATAAAAGGCTGTTATTAATTCAATACATTTTCGCCTTCTAAAAGGCAAATGCAACTATTTTTAGTCTAGCAGTGTTAGAAGGTGCAGGGATAGAAAGAAGAAAGAAGAAAGAAAGAAAGTGATTTTTATAGAGCGCACAAAGTTGCCCTGAGGCGTCCAAGCACTAAGACTGAGAGTGTTAACTAGGGGGACGCAGAATGGGGAAAGCTCTATTTATTAAATAGAAATGTTTTTAGTTGTTTCCAAAAAGATGTCAGTTCCGGATTGGACCTTAGATGAAGAGGGAGGGCGTTCCACAATTTAGCAACATTGAAGGAGAAGGAACGACCTCCAGCTCTGGTTCTTCTGACTTTAGGCACTACAGCCAAGAAGGCATTGGCTAAACGTAATTGTCTTCTGGGATGATACGGGGTGATTAAAGGGATGTTAATTGCTGGGCCGATCTCCCATAAAGCCTGATGGGCAATGCATAGGGACTTAAAACTAATTCTGTCCTTAACAGGAAGCCGGTGCAGTTTCCTCAGGCCAGGTTTAGCAGAGATCCTGCGTGGGATTTGCAGTAGCGTGCGAAGAGCACAATTTTGAATTATCTGCAATTTCCGCAGAGTAAAGTCCGGAGCTTCTAAGTAGAGGGCATTCCCAAAATATAAACATGATTGGATCAAACCTTGTATCACCATTAGTCTGGCTGAAAAAGGTAGAAGGGGAAGAATTTTCTTGAGAGTTCTGAGTACCTGGCAAATCGACCCTAATACCCCTCCAACGTCATCAGTTAGAGAATGCGACAGAATTTGGTCCAAACTCTCTTTTGAACGTTGGACTCAAGAGCTGATCAACTCGGCCCCCCCTGCTCTTCCCGATCCCATAAAAGCTGATGAAAACTTCACCAAATGGCTCATATCCACTCTGGATACAGTTGCCCCCAAAAAAATCATCACAAAAAAAACCATCACCTTCAAATCCCCATGGTATTCTCAAGATTTGAAAAATCTTAGAAAAATCTGTAAGATCAAGGAGCGGAATTGGAGGAAAAATTGGGATCCTATCATTAAAGACGAATATAAAAAAGCTATGAAAACCTACAAAGTAGCACGAAAATCAGCACAATCATCCTTCTTTAATGAAAAAATAAAAAATGCTTCCAACTCTTCTAGAGAGACTTATAAAATCTTTAAAGAGTTACTCAAAACCCCTAACCCACCTCCCTCTGAACAACCCACAACCTCCAGATGCAATCAAATTGCATCCTTTTTTCAGAACAAAATCATCAACATCTTACAATCCCTCCCACCCATAACAAACCATGATCCCCCGGAGGATAAGGTGCCCCCCACAACTGGTCCAACCTTAGATAGCTTTCATCCACTGTCCACTGAAGACTTCTTGAAAACTCTGTCTAGCATGAAAAGTGGCTCACCCATTGACCCTGCCCCCATCCGTATCCTTAAACAAATTGGCCCTGCTATTTCACACCTAGCAACAAATCTTATCAATGCCTCCCTCACCCAAGGAATTGTCCCCCCGAACTGGAAACATGCGATCGTCAAAGCCCTTCAAAAAAAGCCAGGCCAGGACCCTTCAGATTTCTCGAACCTGCGCCCAATCTCTCTCTTACCAGGTGTGAGTAAGATTACAGAGAAACTAGTCAACCAGCAACTATCTAATTATCTCGAAAGCAACAATCTCCTACGCGCTTCACAAACAGGTTTTCGTCCCGGCCAGGGGACAGAGACCGCCCTGTTAAAGGTAGTCGAGGAAGCCAGATGCATCTTGGATTCAGGGGGATCGGTTTTACTGATCCTCCTGGATCTAAGCGCTGCATTTGACACGGTGGACCATAAGATCTTGATCCAGCGACTACTCAACCTGGGAGTGAGAGACAAAGCACTCAGCTGGTTTTCTTCGTTCCTGAAGGACAGAACTTTCCAGGTCTGTGAAGGCAATATAAAATCTGACCCTTTTTTCCTCCAGTGTGGGGTTCCACAGGGCTCTTCATTGAGCCCTACATTGTTTAACACCTACATGGCCCCCCTGGAGGATGTGGTAACCCCCTTTGGGATAAAAGCGGTAACATATGCCGACGACACCCAAATGGTTTTGTCCTTTTCCCTTGAGGGCGAGAAAATAAAAAACCTCCATGATTGTCTTGAGGGAATCTACAAGTGGATGTCCAAATCAAGGTTAAAACTCAATGGCTCCAAGACCGAGCTTATGTTGCTGGGTCACCAATCGTCACCTCTCCCGTCTGCCATGTGGCCCTCCTGCCTAGGTCCCCTTCCTCAGCCCAAGACGGAACTAAAGAGTTTAGGCTTCTGGATAGAACAGGATCTATCTATGAAGACACAGGCCAAAAAAACCGCTGGCACCTGTGTCGGTATACTCCGCTCAGCCAGGAAAATCCTCCCTCTACTCCCTGTACAATCTCAAAAACTACTTATACAGGGACTAATACTTTCGAGGTTAGATTATGGCAACGCCCTCTTCCTGGCAGCCCCAGAGGCCACTTTCAATGTTCTCCAAAGAGCACAAAATGCCGCTGCTCGGATGCTGACAGGAACATCTCGGAGACTCTCGGCCAAACCAGCTCTAAAAGCACTCCATTGGCTGCCGATTCGAGAAAGAGTTACATTTAAGGCCCTATGTACCACCCATAAGGCCCTGCAAAACCTAGGTCCACCAATGCTGAAAACCATGATATACCCCTATAAACCCAACAGGTCCCTACGCTCCTCTCATAGAAACCTGGCTACTGTCCACAGAGTAAAGAAAGCCCGCACTGGAGGACGCCGATTTTCGGTTACAGCCGCTACTCTTTGGAACGCACTTCCAACTCAGCTCCGGGCCGAACCCAACCACATGAAGTTCCGAAAATTGCTTAAGACGCACCTCTTCCCACAATAATATTTCCCGTCCTTTTTTCTTTTACTCCCCTTTCTTTTCCTCACCTCAGTGATAGTTGCAATCCCAGCGCTGGGACGCTCACGGGCAGCCATGCGCTTTACAAATCCTCCTTTCATTTAATTTCATTTCATTTCAAGCCTAAGCAGGTCACGGTTAGCCTCGTGGCCTGGTAGTCAAATGTCAGGGGCTTAACAAGCCAGATACCCAGACTCTTGATGGCGGTTTTGGGTACAGGTGGTGGGACTGAATTGGAGGGCCAAATGGAACTGATTGATGCTGGGGCTGTACTACCCAGTAGCATGAGCTCTGTCCTGTCCCCATTGAGTTTGAGACAAGACAGAGTCATCCAGCTTTTTACCTTCTCCAGGCAGCCTACCAGGTCCACCTTGGTGGAATAGTCATTTTCCTGTGCCAGAGAGACCACCAGCTGAGTATCGTCCGCATAGGTAATGATCTTAATACCGTACAGTCGGACGATTTCAGCCAGCGGTCTCATATAGACGTTAAATAAAGTCGGGCTCAGGGTCGAGCCCTGTGGGACACCACAGCCAAGGTGTGGAGGAAATACTATTACCTTCATATACATGGAAGGTTCTACCGCTGAGAAAAGACTTGAGCCTTCCAGCGCCCTACCTGATATTCCAGTATCATATAAACGCTGCAGTAAGATTTTGAGATTTACAGTGTCAAAAGCAGCGCTTAGATCGAGGAGGATGACTGCCACCGATCCTCCTCGATCCAAGATTTTCCTGGTTTCCTCCATGACTGCCAGCAAGGCAGTCTCTGTTCCATGTTTGGGACGAAAGCCCATCTGTGACGGGGCAAGCAGGTGATTACTCTCAAGGAAGTTTGTTATGAGGCCGTTTATATACTTCTCGACTTTTGCTAGCCCACGGGAGCAGGGAAATGGGGCGGTAATTGCCTAAGTTGTTAATATCCATATTGGCTTTCTTTGCAAGTGCCCCTACCATAGCCTGTTTCCATGCAGGAGGTACCGTGCTAGTGGCAATTGAGGCGTGCAGTACTTCTAGCAGAGTGGGAAGGATGGTCCGGGTAACGGTGACCAATATGTGTGGGGGGGCAGGGTCACTAGGGGATCCTGATTTTACTTGCGTCATTAGAGTAGCAAGTGATTCTGAAAACTCATCTAACAAAGGTGATTGGCTACACATAGTGCTCTGTACAAAAGTCGTTGGGGTGTTCATTGGGCCATTTAAATCACTGTCCGACGAGAGGGATGAATAAATGAGATCAATTTTATGAAAAAAGAAATCTGCTAGATCGTCACAGCGAGCTTGTGAGTTGTTGCTAATAGAAACGGATTGAGGGAGTTTGGTGAGAGTTTTCACAATCTGATAGATCTCTCTTGAATTGTGTTGGACCCGGCCCTTTGAGCAGGTTCCCCCCTAGACTTTTTGCTTTTTTCTAGCCTGTTTCTGGAACCTGGTGTTGGTGATTCTAGGCCTCTGCGCACTTTTTCGCTGTGGTACAGTGTAAAGTGCTGGAGCTCTCTGTATGAAGAGTGAGTGACCTGCCCTCCCATAGGAATGAATGGGGAATATGTATGCCCATGGTAGTTCCTGTTGTGTGGGGAGTGCAGGGGTCGAGTTTGGTATGTATCAACTCGTGAGAATGAATGCTGCAAAATGATGTATGCAGCATGACTGTGCCTAGTCTGGAAGTACTACTTTTGGAAGTTGGTATATTTGTGTAAGTTGGTTCTGGCGTGTGATTGGCTGGTGAGTCTGCCCAGGAGTGCCTGGACCTGCTGGTGGATGGACTGTCCGGTTTGAGTAGGACAGGGTCTGCAGGGTCTGCAAGGCCCCAGAGGAGGGGGTCTTAGTCAGCCGTGGATGAAAGGCCCCTCTGCTGTCAGGGATGGGAGGAAAGAGCGTCTGGTGGTGCCGGGCTGTGCCTGCCGCCCACCCTGCTGGCTCTCCATCCTGACGGCTCACTGTCACCTCTGGCCCTGAAGCTGTCAGGAAGACGAAAACCAGAAACATTCCAGCACTCGGGGTCCCTTGCACGAAGTACTTCAAAGGCATTTCTGGGTATAAGAAGGGGATGAGTCTCCTTCCAACTGGTTCTTGTGCTAGCTCTTGTGGCTGACTTGGATCTACCAGGGGTGGGCGCTGCCCAGCCCCTGGAAGCCTGGACTCCTGGGGGACCCCTCTGCCCTGCCTGGGCTGAAGGGGGTACTTTGCTTAGCCCCCTGGGACTCTCTGGGACCTTTGTGCAGCATGGTGGAGCTGCATTGCTGGAAGGACCTTGAAACTTTGTGTTCTAGCGCCTTGGAAGCGCTTTGGTGCTTGCAGCCCTGGAGGAGCGCTTTACTTTGATGATAGCGCTGGGGAGCGCTCTGCCTGCTGTCTAGCGCTTTGGAGCGCTTCATTTCCCCCAAGCGCTTGAGAGCGCCTTCTCTGGACTTTGTAGCGCTTAGGAGCGCTTTTCCTGTGCGTTTATAGCGCTGGATGCGCGGAGGATTCCTGCCTGCATTGATTTAATCAATTACGAGTGCCCACCTCGATCTGCCTTGTAGAAAAACAAACTACGAAGGGGCCACGACGGGATTGGCCCGTGGATCGTCGTGTCATCGGCGAGGCCGCGCTGCCATTGGTTGGCGGCCTCGCGTCATGAGGGGCTCGTCGCAGGAGCCGCAACGTGATTGGCTGGGCAGCCCTGAGGCCGAGGAGGAGGAAGGACGCATGGCGGCCGGGAGAGAGCTGTTCCCGCTTCCCCCTGCCTGGGGGAAGCTCTGATGCTCGTTGCCGGTCTCCCGTGTGCAGAGGGAGACCGGAGATTCCCCCGCCGCCACAGTGAAGCCGGCAGCAGGAGCAGAGAGCCCTCGCGTGCAGCCGCCGCCCGGAGGAGCCCCGCCCCGAAGACAGCCCGGTGAGTTGGAAGGGCTAGGGGGGGGGGCTCGACGCGGCGGTTGTGGGTGCCGGAGAGTGGCACCCGGAGCGAGAGCACTAGGGTGGCCCCAGCTGGCAGGGGGCCGCCCCAACGTCGCGCAGAGCCTGTAGAGGCTCCCACAACCCGGGGGCAGTATTGGTGACAGAGTCCCCCGTGAGGGACTCCAACGAAGCGAGGAGGCTTTGGGCGGCCCCGCGGGACATATTACTTGGAGCCCTGTGAGGGGCTCGTGGCCGCATGTTGTCTAGTGAGCCTGTTGAGGCTCAGAAGGGCGTTTCTTTGATTCGAGTCCCCCGTGAGGGACTCCAACTGCCTATGTCATGTTCAGAGCCTGTTGAGGCTCTTGGGGGCCACGTCAGTTAAGCGGGGGCATCGGGGCATATTGCCGGTGCTCGCCCACTCCTGCCTGGGGGAAGCTCGTGTCCAGAGTCCGGCGAGGCTCATGGGGGCACCATTGTTTTAAGAGCCTCTGTGGCTCCAACGTCTGGGGCATGTGCTATGCCCAGAGCCTGTGTGGCTCCAGCAGTGGCGCAGTTGGCGCCTAAGGGCCAGTGAGGGCCCTGGCGCAGTTTTATTGTTCTCCAGGTGCCCAGCACTTAGTGGGCACCTGCTACGTTTAGGCTTTTTTTACTGAGACTGGCGCTGCAGGGCAGCGCACCCCTGACACTGAGACTCAGGGCGTCTGAGCCCCAACAAGGCCGTTGGCCTAGGGACTGCCACAGGTAGTGGCTTATGTGAGTTTGCGCAATGGTATGGTTATTGCACCTCTGAATGTGATCTTTTGCATCATGTGTTATTCCTGCACCGCTGAAGGTTTTTAGGCCTCATGTGATTTTTGCGCTATGGTATTACTCTTGACACCTCTGAATGTTTGATGCATTATGTGTCTTTCTTTTCATGCGCTGCACCTCTGAATGTTTAGTCATCATGTGTCTTCTTGCGCGGCACCCCTGAATGTATTGTGATTACATCATGTGCTCTGTCCTTAACACAGCTGAATGTGTAGGTCTATACATCATGTGTTTTCTTTCTTTACTACTCCTCTGAATGTATATTCATGCATCATGGGTAATGTGTTCGGATTTATACCCCTAAGTGGATTTTATCCTTAGGTGGTTGTCCTTTTTAATACAGGGGGTCCTAGTGAGGTCCTGGTTCCCTGCGTGACATGCTCCTAAGGTGTTTAGGGTTGCGTAGGGTGTACTTACCTGTTCCCAGTAGTTACTGGATGTGATTCATAACTGTTACTTTGTGCTACAGTGATTTTATATACTTATTCTAATTTCTAAGTGCTATTTCTAAAGGTGCTGATTATGACAGTGGCCTATGTGGCCCTGTCTTGTGAATAATCCCATGTGAATATTGCCCGTGCCAATTGGCACCATGTATATGTGTGATTTTATCTGATGTGCTTTTACAATACAAAAGGTATTTTTATAATAACCTTGTGTGGAGTCTCTTTTGTGGTGTACCTAGTATGTTGTTGCTATTGTGCGCTGACGCAAATGCTTTACACATTGCCTCCGAGTTTAACCTAGACTGCTCGTGCCAAGCTACCAAGGGGGTGAGCAGGGGTTATCTTGGCGTGTTACTTCCTTGCCCTGACTAGATTGGTGGTTTCTGCCTGGCTTTGGTGTCAGCCTTAGCCTACCAGAAATAGCCAGTTCTAACATTGGTGGCCGCGGTGGGATTTCGTTTTTGCTGATTTAGATGCTTTGGACCCTCAGCCACTGCTGAACAGTGTCAGAGGGTAAGTGCTCCCTCTGTAAATTGTCATATTGATTGGGTATACCTGATTGGCATATTTGTATCACCATGAAGTCCCTAGTAAAGTGCACTGTGTGTGCCAGGGCTGGTGATGACAGATGCTACTAGTGGGCCTGCAGCGCAGATTGCGCCACCCACATGAGTAGCTCTAAAATGGTGTCTCAGGCCTGCCAGCGCAGGGCCTGTGTGCAGTCAGTGGACTGCCATGTCCGCCTGGCCAGTGTCCCCACTGGCTGGGCTTAACCCTCCCCTGTCTGTGCACATCAGCCACCCCTATGGAAGGCTCCAGGTACCCCCCTGGGCAGGGTGCAGTGGATGGATAGGGTAGAGCATGTACTAGTGCAGGTAACATGCTCTGGTAGAAAGCAGCAGCCACTTTGTGTGCTCACTGCTGTGGGGCTGTAAGGCTCCCCAGGGTAACATGGGGAGGCTGGTCCCATTGGATCCCATCCTATCTCCCTATAGGAACAAGATGGAACATCAATGAAAGATATCCCTGAACTCAGGATTAAATGACACATCTTTTAGTGTAGGTTATTTTTGGATCCTGGGGTTGAGAATAGCACTTTTAGAAAGTGGCTGTTCTTTTGTATAAACCTTTCTGTGTGCTTGGGCCTGGGTGTGTGGAATGCCTGCGTGACAGGAGCTGCAGGGCCCCGGAGGGGGTTGGAGTCAGCCCAGGGGTGAAAGGCGACATCTGTTGCCTGGGGAAGGGGAGAGAGAAGCGCCTGATAGTGCTGGGCTGTGCCTGCCTGACCACCGTGCTGGCTAACTCCCCTGCCGGCCTGCTGTCACCTCTGGCCCTGAGGCTGTCAGGAAGAAGAACACCAGAAACATTCCAGAGCCAAGGATCCCCTTGCACAAAGGACTTCAAAGGCGTTCAGGGGTATAAGGGAAGGACCCCTTACTACAGAAGATTAGATTCTAAAATTCTACAATCAAGAAGGAACCTCTGCTGGAAGAAGGACGGCTGGAGAACTAAAGGAAGATTGCCTTGCTGTGTGCTCTAAGGGCTGACCTGTTCTGCTGTCCAACTGGAAGCTGAGGAGGAGAAAGGGACTTTGCTGTGGGCTGTGTCCCTACCTGCTTGAAACTGCTAAGACTTTGCTGTGTGCTGTGTCTGCAACCTGAATCTCCAAGGGCCTGAGAAGAGCTGGCTCCCTGTCTGCAACCCAGGAACATAAAGGTTGCCCAAGGCTCCAAGAATCTGCTGTGCCCCCCCTGAGGCTACTGTGTGGCGAAGAGATCGTGACACCGTGCGGTTTGCCTGCTTAGCGCATTGGCTGCTCTCTACTGCTTGAGAGCGCCGCGCTGACCCAGCCTGCTGCGTGGCCCAGATCGACGTGTTCATCGACCCGTGTGTGGGGCAGACCGGAGACCTGTGAGCCTCGGCAGCGCAAGGAGCGCTGAAAAACAATTGCTGGCCGTACCACCGCCGCTGCCCGGGGCCAGAGAACCTCTGTGTGAAGCGCCATCCTGATCGGAGCTCAAACGGCGAAGAACGAAGCCGCCGCGCTCCCATTGGTGGAGGGAGCCGAGCCCCCTCACTAACGCCGCGACGGGATTGGCCCGTGTGGCGTAGCGTCATAGGCGAGGTGGGCCGTGATTGGCCGAAGTCGCGGAGCGTCATTGTTTACTTGCCCGGGAGCCGCACTGCCATTGGCTGACTCCCGGGTGCTGTGGAGGCTCGCCTGAGGAGCCGCAAGGGGATTGGCTGCCTTCGCTGAGGCAGCCGAAGGAGCCGAGTAATCGCCGAGATCACCGCCGGGCCCGGGAAGAAGTGACCGGTCCTCGCCGAGGGAATCCGAGGCGTCCCGCACCCCTGGCCAGCCGTCCCCCCACGAGGTGAGCAGCACCGCCTCCCCCGCCGCTCGTTGGATTGTCGAGAGCGGGCGGGAGAGGACAGGGGACCGGCCGGGGCGGGGACGCGTGCCATCTGCACGGCTTGGGGCGCCTGAGTCCCAGGAAGGCGCGAGGCTGCACCAGGGGGAGGAAAGAGTCCCCGAGCCTCGCGCAGAAGCGCATTGACGGCGCTTGGAGTCCCGAGGTGAAGTTTAAACGCTGGCATTGTTTCACTTGCTCATTTTGAGAACGTGCAAATTACCAAACGCTGGCATTGTTTCTTTGCTCATTTGAAGAGCATTTTCAACCAAAGCACATTGGCAGATCTTTGTGCTGATTAGAAGAGACTAGAGACATTTGTTTTGAGAACTTCCTGAAACCACGTACCACCATTAAGATTAACTGCATCATTTTTATAATGAAGTGATTATCGTGCAACTGCTGATTTACCTTGCTGAAACTAGATAAAGTTATATATTTTTATAAAAATATACTTACCTGTGTGGTCTCAGTTTGTGGTGGATTGGGGATTATTGTTGTGTTGAGTGCAATTATTATACACATTGCCTTGGGGATAAGCCTGCCTGCTCGCGCCAAGCTACCTAGAGGGAGAGCGGAGGTTATCTACTGTGTGTATTCCTTCACCCTGACTAGTGCTCTGTCTAGCCTGGGACATACTGAGAATCACCCTGTGATAGGGAGTACTGGAGGAGAGTGTGTCGCTGATACGCCGCTGGCGTGTGCTCTGTCTAGCCTGAGACATACTGGGCCTGTAGTAATGGAACTGGAAGGGGGTGCAGAGGGACGGTGTCCTTCCTTCTGACCCCGGTGCAACCTGAGGGTTTAGATCTTAGGTTGGGAGATTAGGAAACTTCTAGGTCAAGAGGAATCTCTACCAAAGTGGATCAGCTGAAGAGACTGAGGGGGCTGCCCTTGCTGTGTGTTCTGGGGCTCACCTGCAGTTTGTTGTTTTCACTAAGGTAGAGGAAAGGGGGCTTTGCTGTGGACTGTGTCCCCCCCACCTGCTTGAAGAGGAACTGTGCTGTGTGCTTTGTACCTCAGAAGTGGAATAGTTTCCAGGTGGTCGACCAGTGACGGAGTGAGGTCCTGATCTGGTAGGAGAATTGTGTTCTGGTGAATGCTTCTCTGTGAGGGTGCGGAAACCCAGAAGTAGAGGTAGGGTGGGGCATTCTTACCCGAGACCTCTGGTCAGCTTGGGGGTGTGGACCCTAGGTTGTTGGATCAGTGGTAGTTGTAGCTACACTGAGAGAGAGAGTGTAAAATGGCTATTGTGTGCCAGGGGTTATTGCCCCCGCTCTGTGGATTGGTTAGGACCTGTGATTTGGATGGTCTTGGCTGTGGATGACTAGGGAGTACCAGTGGGGTGCCCTAGTTGTGTCAGAGAGTTATTGTTTAGAGGTAACCAGGTAGGTTCAGAGTGGCGAAAAACCGGAGGGTGTCCCTGCCGTGCAGGTCCGTGTCCGTGGTTTTTGTCGCCCAAAGCAGTGAAGCCCATCAGTGGAGTGATTGGTCTACCCTGCGTTTTGGCTGGAAGGGGGCTGTGTTGGACCCGGCCCTTTGGGCAGGTTCACCCCTAGACTTTTTGCTTTTTCCTAGCCTGTTTCTGGAACCTGGTGTTGGTGATTCCAAGCCTCTGCGCACTTTTTCGCTGTGGTACAGTGTAAAGTGCTGGAGCTCTCTGTATGAAGAGTGAGTGACCTGCCCTCCCATAGGAATGAATGGGGAATATGTATGCCCATGGTAGTTCCTGTTGTGTGGGGAGTGCAGGGGTCGAGTTTGGTATGTATCAACTCGTGAGAATGAATGCTGCAAAATGATGTATGCAGCATGACTGTGCCTAGTCTGGAAGTACTACTTTTGGAAGTTGGTATATTTGTGTAAGTTGGTTCTGGCGTGTGATTGGCTGGTGAGTCTGCCCAGGAGTGCCTGGACCTGCTGGTGGATGGACTGTCCGGTTTGAGTAGGACAGGGTCTGCAGGGTCTGCAAGGCCCCAGAGGAGGAGGTCTTAGTCAGCCATGGATGAAAGGCCCCTCTGCTGTCAGGGATGGGAGGAAAGAGCGTCTGGTGGTGCCGGGCTGTGCCTGCCGCCACCCTGCTGGCTCTCCATCCTGACGGCTCACTGTCACCTCTGGCCCTGAAGCTGTCAGGAAGACGAAAACCAGAAACATTCCAGCACTCGGGGTCCCTTGCACGAAGTACTTCAAAGGCATTTCTGGGTATAAGAAGGGGATGAGTCTCCTTCCAACTGGTTCTTGTGCTAGCTCTTGTGGCTGACTTGGATCTACCAGGGGTGGGCGCTGCCCAGCCCCTGGAAGCCTGGACTCCTGGGGGACCCCTCTGCCCTGCCTGGGCTGAAGGGGGGACTTTGCTTAGCCCCCTGGGACTCTCTGGGACCTTTGTGCAGCATGGTGGAGCTGCATTGCTGGAAGGACCTTGAAACTTTGTGTTCTAGCGCCTTGGAAGCGCTTTGGTGCTTGCAGCCCTGGAGGAGCGTTTTACTTTGATGATAGCGCTGGGGAGCGCGCCTGCTGTCTAGCGCTTTGGAGCGCTTCATTTCCTCCAAGCGCTTGAGAGCGCCTTCTCTGGACTTTGTAGCGCTTAGGAGCGCTTTTCCTGTGCGTTTATAGCGCTGGATGCGCGGAGGATTCCTGCCTGCATTGATTTAATCAATTACGAGTGCCCACCTCGATCTGCCTTGTAGAAAAACAAACTACGAAGGGGCCGCAACGGGATTGGCCCGTGGATCGTCGTGTCATCGGCGAGGCCGCGCTGCCATTGGTTGGCGGCCTCGCGTCATGAGGGGCTCGTCGCAGGAGCCGCGACGTGATTGGCTGGGCAGCCCTGAGGCCGAGGAGGAGGAAGGACGCATGGCGGCCGGGAGAGAGCTGTTCCCGCTTCCCCCTGCCTGGGGGAAGCTCTGATGGTCGTTGCCGGTCTCCCGTGTGCAGAGGGAGACCGAAGATTCCCCCGCCGCCACAGTGAAGCCGGCGGCAGGAGCAGAGAGCCCTCGCGTGCAGCCGCCGCCCGGAGGAGCCCCGCCCCGAAGACAGCCCGGTGAGTTGGAAGGGCTAGGGGGGGGCTCGACGCGGCGGTTGTGGGTGCCGGAGAGTGGCACCGGGAGCGAGAGCACTATGGCCGCCCCAGCTGGCAGTGGGCCGCCCCAACGTCGCGCAGAGCCTGTAGAGGCTCCCACAACCCGGGGGCAGTATTGGTGACAGAGCCCCCCGTGAGGGACTCCAACGAAGCGAGGAGGTTTTGGGCGGCCCCGCTGGGCAGAGGGCCGCCCCGACGATCGCGGGGCATATTACTTGGAGCCCTGTGAGGGGCTCGTGGCCGCATGTTGTCTAGTGAGCCTGTTGAGGCTCAGAAGGGCGTTTCCTTGATTCGAGTCCCCCGTGAGGGACTCCAACTGCCTATGTCATGTTCAGAGCCTGTTGAGGCTCTTGGGGGCCACGTCAGTTAAGCGGGGGCATCGGGGCATATTGCCGGTGCTCGCCCACTCCTGCCTGGGGGAAGCTCGTGTCCAGAGTCCGGCGAGGCTCATGGGGGCACCATTGTTTTAAGAGCCTCTGTGGCTCCAACGTCTGGGGCATGTGCTATGCCCAGAGCCTGTGTGGCTCCAGCAGTGGCGCAGTTGGCGCCTAAGGGCCAGTGAGGGCCCTGGCGCAGTTTTATTGTTCTCCAGGTGCCCAGCACTTAGTGGGCACCTGCTACGTTTAGGCTTTTTGTACTGAGACTGGCGCTGCAGGGCAGCGCACCCCTGACACTGAGACTCAGGGCGTCTGAGCCCCAACAAGGCCGTTGGCCTAGGGACTGCCACAGGTAGTGGCTTATGTGAGTTTGCGCAATGGTATGGTTATTGCACCTCTGAATGTGATCTTTTGCATCATGTGTTATTCCTGCACCTCTGAAGGTTTTTAGGCCTCATGTGATTTTTGCGCTATGGTATTACTCTTGACACCTCTGAATGTTTGATGCATTATGTGTCTTTCTTTTCATGCGCTGCACCTCTGAATGTTTAGTCATCATGTGTCTTCTTGCGCGGCACCCCTGAATGTATTGTGATTACATCATGTGCTCTGTCCTTAACACCGCTGAATGTGTAGGTCTATACATCATGTGTTTTCTTTCTTTACTACTCCTCTGAATGTATATTCATGCATCATGGGTAATGTGTTCGGATTTATACCCCTAAGTGGATTTTATCCTTAGGTGGTTGTCCTTTTTAATACAGGGGGTCCTAGTGAGGTCCTGGTTCCCTGCGTGACATGCTCCTAAGGTGTTTAGGGTTGCGTAGGGTGTATTTACCTGTTCCCAGTAGTTACTGGATGTGATTCATAACTGTTACTTTGTGCTACAGTGAGTGAGTGATTTTATATACTTATTCTAATTTCTAAGTGCTATTTCTAAAGGTGCTGCTTATGACAGTGGCCTATGTGGCCCTGTCTTGTGAATAATCCCATGTGAATATTGCCCGTGCCAATTGGCACCATGTATATGTGTGATTTTATCTGATGTGCTTTTACAATACAAAAGGTATTTTTATAATAACCTTGTGTGGAGTCTCTTTTGTGGTGTACCTAGTATGTTGTTGCTATTGTGCACTGACGCAAATGCTTTACACATTGCCTCCGAGTTTAGCCTAGACTGCTCGTGCCAAGCTATCAAGGGGGTGAGCAGGGGTTATCTTGGCGTGTGACTTCCTTGCCCTGACTAGATTGGTGGTTTCTGCCTGGCTTTGGCGTCAGCCTTAGCCTACCAGAAATAGCCAGTTCTAACAAATTAGAATTGGATTCCATGATTTTTTGTGTATAATACACAGCTTGTGCTCTCTTTATCTCTTTTTTATAATTTCGGATAGCTTCGCTGTAAATGGTTTTTTCTGTACCCCAGGCGCCATTTTCTTTCTAATCTCTTGCATTGGCATTTTTCTCCTGGAGCTCTGCCGAGTACCATGGAGCAGTGGGTCCGGATCTTTTTAATGTTGTTTTTTTGATGGGCAATATGATATTAAGTGACTGTGTTATCCAGTTGTTAAATTTGGCATATGCTATTAGGGGGTCTTGAGTAGTTAAGGGCTTTGTGGCCTCTAACTTGTGCACCCACTGGTCTAATGAGAGTCTGGACCAGTTCTGTGCTTCCCGTAGTCCTGGTGTAAGTACAGGAGTATCAAGAGTTTCCCACATAAAAGGGACTAACCAGTGGTCCGTCCATGGGAGGGCCATCAGAGTTTCAACCACCAGATTAAGGCAGTTGCTAAACACCGGGTCTAACAGGTGTCCTTTAGCATGTGTGGATGATAGGACACACTGGTCCATCTGCAACGCGGAGAGATCTGCAATTAGCTCTTGCTAAGTTGGAAGGGGCAGAGGCCAGATCCGCTACACCCGATGGCAAAGATGTATAAAACTGTTTTGCCGGCCCAGGTGGGCGGTAAATTAGTGCCTCTGAGAAACTTATGTTTGGAGAAAACTCTAAGCAAAAGGACATGCTTTCGCAGTCTAGAAAAGGGTTCGGGGAACATCGACAGGCATAGTGAGCTCTAAATATAATAGCCAGGCCACCGCCTATCCCATGAGGGCGATTCAATCTCGCTATTTGGTAGTCTTGTGGCAAGGCTTGCACTATATCAGGGTCTGAGTACGGGGTAAGCCACGTTTCAGTTAAAAAAACTGCATCTGGTTGAAGATCGTTGAGCAATATAGATATTTCTGTCTGATGCTTAGGAAGAGATCTGCAGTTAAGGAGAAACATTTTATAGGTCTGTTGGCTCTTGACCGGGGGTGGAGGTTTGAGTTGAGCGTTACATTGTTGGCACAGAGTAGGCAGGTTTAAGGGATGACAGAAGTGATGACATGACTTCCTAGCCTGTGTTCTCAGCCTATGCAGATCCACAGAGCTATATCTATAGTGATGCCCTGTCAGGGGAGCAGGGGTTGTGGCACCTGGCCCCGTCCAGTCACGGACGGGCGCAGACGGGCTTGCCTTTGGCGCGCCTTCGGTGCGCCGGCCGAAAGAAGTAGCCATGTTATACAAAGTAAGGGAAGGGGGTGCGGGAGTAAGGCAGCAGCTAGAGCGCTACCCCTCCTCATTCACAAGATAACATCCGCCCCTCTCTCTCACCAGCCCCGAATCGGCTGTGCAGGGAGTGGAGGTCGGGAATGGCGCGAATGAGGTAGGGCCAAAGAATCAAAGTGCACAGTGCAATTTTAAGTAGTCTAAAATCGCAGAACACAATTATTACACACAATTTAAAAAAAATAGAATTCTGTTTAAAAAGCGTGAAGCGCCGTGTTCTTAAAATAGTACAAATACCACAGATTGAAAATTAAGCTTTGCGACCCCCGGCTTCCGCCTCAGGGTTAGATTAACACACTGGTCTGGGCGCTCGTGTTCAGCGCGTCTTAAGTAGTTTGCAGGGCGGGAGTCAGGCAGCAGCTAGAGCACTACCCCTCCTTACCCCCAAGATGGCATCCACCCCTCTCTCTCACCAGCCCCGAATCAGCTGTGCAGGGAGTGGAGGTCGGGAATGGCGCGAATGAGGTAGGGCCAAAGAATCAAAGTGCACAGTGCAATTTTAAGTAGTCTGAAATCGCAGAACACAATTATTACACACAATGTTTTTAAAAAAGAATTCTGTTTAAGAAGCGCGAAGCGCTGTATTCTTAAAATAGTACAATTACCACAGATTGAAAATTAAGTTTTGCGACCCACGGCTTCCGCCTCAGGGGTAGATTAACACACTGGTCTAGGCGCTCGTGTTCAGCGCGTCTTAAGTAGTTTGCAGCGCAGGAGTCAGGCAGCAGCTAGAGTGCTACCCCTCCTTACCCCAAGATGGCCTCTGCCCCTCTCTCTCACCAGGCCCGAATCGGCTGTGCAGGGAGTGGAGGTCGGGAATGGCGCTAATGAGGTAGGGCCAAAGAATCAAAGTGCACAGTGCAATTTTAAGTAGTCTAAAATCGCAGAACACAATTATTACACACAATGTTTTTAAAAAAGAATTCTGTTTAAAAAGCGCGAAGCGCCGTATTCTTAAAATAGTACAATTACCACAGATTGAAAATTAAGCTTTGCGACCCCCGGCTTCCACCTCAGGGGTAGATTAACACACATACAACAAAAAGACTTAAAATTGTTGAATATTCAATGGATATACATACTCTAGGGGTAGATAGCTTCTCTCCTTTGTCATTGTCTATTAGTGCACACCAAAGAGAGTAAATTCATGTGTAGGGCATGTACAGCAAACCTCACTACTAAGATACCTATTCAGACTTGTCGAATACAAGGCATTTCTAGGTCATAAACCAAAATAGACCCAGGAATCATACTTGTGGGCACTTATGGTTTGCATTGAAAATTTGAAAATCTTTGGGTTGGCCTTTGAGAATTTTTATTCTTATATGAGCGAAATCCATGGGGAAAAAGTCCAGAGTGTTTCTTTTAATGGAGGTCCATCTTTTGTCTGCTTAGGTTAACAGAATCTTCAGTCTCACATTCTCTTCGTTTGTTCCAAGTGTCTGCCTGGCAGATAGGGTCTTGTCTCTACCACCCTGGAGAGAAAAGAGAAAGTTCAGATAAGTCACAGATTATTTTAATTATCTTTTTTTTCCAGTTTCTTTTCTCTTTTCCTTACACTAACTATTTTCTGTCTCTGTAGTGCTATCATCCCTGGGTTTCCAGAATCAGATATTGGTTCTCTTAGCTTTTAGGGGACCGTTAGTTTTACCCTCAGTGAGTTGGGTGTTCCTAAAAAGGAATTTTTATAAATCACAAAAATAAAACTAAAGAAAAACTAATGACTAAATTGGTTACTACTTCTTTAGTGAAGGTCACCTGTTTTATATTTTTTTCTTTTCAAGCTCTCATGAGCTGTGTAGGGCTCAAAGTAGCTGCCTCCTGCCTTCTCCTGAAGCAGCTTTTGCCCCAGGGAGGTAGAAATCAACCTCTTTGAGTGGTGGGCAGTTTCCAAAGTTTTAGATTCTCTACGCCCTGTAAGTACAACTTTATACAGGGCTTGAAGTGAGATGGAAACAGTGGGGGGAACTCTATAAGGGGTATGTGCTTCACTTCTGAACTTCCCCAATCATACAGTGCCACTTTTGAGAAGTGCCTTTTGTGACATGGTCATCCCCACTTGTTGCCTGGTAGTTGAAGTGATTTTGGCTGGAAGTGCCCTGGGTTCATGCTAACCAGGACCCCAGTGCCTGATCTCTTTTGCAAAACCATACAATTGTTTCCCCCAATTGGCAATACCTTTGGTACCCTCTTAAAGTCCCTAGTAAATGGTACCCCTGCTACCTAGTGCCTGAGGTACTAACAATGGCCCCTAAGGACCACAGCACGAATTGTGCCACCCTAAGGGTCCCTACACTGAGCTCATGCAAACTGCCACTGCAGGCTGCATGTTTTGGTGCAGACGAAAGTGCCATGCACACCAACACTGCATGAAGTATAGGTCAGTCACCCCTATAGCAGTCCTTACAATCCTAAACAGGGAGCACTATACAACATGTGAGGGCATCATCGCATAAGCTGGTATGTCCCAGTGCAGGTCAGTTCCATTGCTGCCAGTACAAGTGAACAGAGAAGCCATTTTACAAGCATGTGCTGGAAACTGTTAGAAATGAGTACCACAACTACATGATGGCTTCACTGAAAAAGGGAATGATTAGTATTAAAGATCTTGTATTATTAAATCTGTGCTGATGGCAGCATCAGATTGAGTAATATATGTACACTGAGGGCATTTTTGAGGTGTCCCTGAAAATTTACAAGCCACTAGTGTTCTGGCTGACTGGTTGTAACTAGCCTGCCACCACAGATGAATTTCTGACCCACGATGAGAGGTCTTTGATCTCCGGGGGTCATAAGCCAAACCTCCTCAAACAGGGGTGCCTTGCACTCCCACCCACAGGATTACCTACGAATTAGCATACCAGGACAAGGGAGCTACAAAGAGGCCCATGGGCTTTGAACTGCAAATTTGACTTCTCTCACAGGAGAATAAGCTGACCCCCTTTGTCCAGTGCCCTTGGCACCTTGAGAGGTGGGAAAATTAGCAAGGCAAGACAGGCGTGTCCCCCCTCAGTTGAGTACCACCCCTGAAATGAACGCAGCTTTTCAGAAGTGACCATCTTGGCGATGGCAAATTTAGGAGCTCTAGGACAGGGTTATGCCCACTACCCCAACCTACTAAGAAGGATGCTGAAGAGCTGCGAAAGCGGAAGACCAAGTAAAAACAACTGACTTTGACCCAGCACTGCCAGCCTGTGTGATGTTCCCCATCGACTGCTTACCTGCAATAAAGATTCAAGAACTCCCGTGGAGAATAGGAGCTGCTTCCCTGCATCTAGCAAGCACCCCAAAGAAGACTTAATGCTCCATACCGCAAAAACTCAACACCGCAAAGCACCATTGCATCTTTGCTTCTGAGCCAGAACTGAAGTGGGACAATGGTTCCAGCATGGTCCTTCGGCCCTCCAGAGACAAAGCCCACCTTGGACTTGTCCACTGTGGACTTTACAACACTGCCTGTTTTCAGCCACTCTCTACTGTGTCTGCTCTTGGCGATGAAAATCAGACGCCTAAAGACACCTCTGCACCTGTCGTCCCTGGCCCCTGAAGAAGAGGGCCAAAAGCATCTCTATGTCTTTGAGCATTGCCCTTGTTGGGTCAGCCCTACTGGTCCCCAGTCTGAGCATTCAGCCTCTTTTCCGATGAACCGATCTCCATAGACTTGAATGGGGCATCTGATGCTGTACACAAGGCCGCTGGTGGCGCCCTGTGCGACAATGTTTGTTGGTGCCCCCCAATGACCACCTCTACCACAGATTCTCTCACTAACACCCTTTAAAAGTGACCAAGTCTTCATAACCACTCTCTCTCAGGTGTATTGAACTAGTTATCTAGCGACATTCATACCAGTGTTGGGTGTCAGACCACTTTGCATCACACACAAATTACACTTAGACAATCAATTATACATGTGTAAACCGTGTATAGGAAATGTTACATAAGTCACAGGACTAAAAGTGTAGGAGTCACATGTCATCCATGCTGGTAGGCAGGTTAGTTTAAAAATGCTTGGTATGGAGAAGCACAAACTCAGAGTCGAAAAAGAAACAACATAGTTGGGAGTTTTCATTAATAATATGAATCGATTTCTAGCCAAATTAACCATTTCTGCAACATTCATCAATGTTCTAATGTATATTTTGCAGTGTGTCTGCAGTTCTATGATGAAAGTTAATAGCTCACTGTTGAACGGTATGCACCTGTTACAACGCATTTTTTACAACGCACTACTGTTACAACGCATTTTTTTACAACGCAGGTACCTTTACAACGCATACCATTACATCGTAAGTATTGGTAAGTATATAATTATATTTTAAATGTTATATGTTTGGGGTAAAGGGGTATTTTTAGGGGTTAGGGTCAGTTTTGGGTTTTAGGGTAAAGGGGTATTTTTAGGGTTTAGGGTCAGTTTTGGGTTTTAGGGTAAAGGGGTATTTTTAGGGTTTAGGGTCAGTTTTGGGTTTTAGGGTAAAGGGGTATTTTTAGGGTTCAGGGTCAGTTTTGGGTTTTAGGGTAAAGGGGTATTTTTAGGGTTCAGGGTCAGTTTTCAGTTTTTGGGTAAAGGCGTATTTTTAGGGTTCAGGGTCAGTTTTCAGTTTTTGGGTAAAGGGGTATTTTTAGGGTTCAGGGTCAGTTTTCAGTTTTTGGGTAAAGGGGTATTTTTAGGGTTCAGGGTCAGTTTTCAGTTTTTGGGTAAAGGGGTATTTTTAGGGTTCAGGGTCAGTTTTCAGTTTTTGGGTAAAGGGGTATTTTTAGGGTTCAGGGTCAGTTTTTAGTTTTTGGGTAAAGGGGTATTTTTAGGGTTCAGGGTCAGTTTTTAGTTTTTGGGTAAAGGGGTATTTTTAGGGTTCAGGGTCAGTTTTCAGTTTTTGGGTAAAGGGGTATTTTTAGGGTTCAGGGTCAGTTTTCAGTTTTTGGGTAAAGGGGTATTTTTAGGGTTCAGGGTCAGTTTTTAGTTTTTGGGTAAAGGGGTATTTTTAGGGTTCAGGGTCAGTTTTTAGTTTTTGGGTAAAGGTATTTTTAGGGTTCAGGGTCAGTTTTTAGTTTTTGGGGTACAGGGGTACAGGGTAAAAATAAATTAAAATTAATTTTATATTAAATTAATTAATTGAAAATAAATTAAATTAAATTACATTAAATTATTTTTGGGGTTGAGGGTCAGTTTTGAGTTTTTGGGGTACAGGGTAAAAATAAATTAAAATTAAGTTTAAATTAAATTAATTTATTAAAATTAAATTAAATTAAATTGCATTAAATTATATATTTTAAAATTAATTTACTATTATAATATTAATATTAATATATACTTACCAATACTTACGTTGTAATGGTATGCGTTGTAAAGGTACCTGCGTTGTAAAAAAATGCGTTGTAAAAACATGAGTTGTAACAGTATCTGCGTTGTAATAGATGCGTTGTAACGGTATGCGTTGTAAAAGTCTGCGTTGTAACATCATATATCCCTGTTGAACATTAAGACTTTGAGTTATAGATTGCAAGCAGCAAAAGGATGTCTCTTTTAAAGATGGTAACCTGCTGATCTGTTTACATTATATGCACTCTGTACACGTTCTTTGCAGCAGGCATATTAATGCTCTGCACTAACTTTTCTTAAGTCAAAACCTCAACTATACAAAATGCTGATCTCTCTTCAGGAAGATAATTAATCACATGAGTTATCGTGACATTTTTGTGAGGCTGGTAATTGCTGGAGGAAAGGAATGCTGCAGCAGGTGCTTTAAAAACATAATAGTCTTGCAAACACGGCACCCCCAGGAAGCCAGCACCCAGTGCGGTGGCACCAGTCACACCGCCCTAGAGCCAGCCCTGGCTGTAAAGCACCTCTGCAACCAGCCACCCCAGTGCTGCCCAATGTGAACTGTTGGTGCTTCTTTGGACCTTCCCCATACTCACATTAAGTCTAGAATATTGGTCCTGTAGGTCACTGTTGAGTGAAAGAATGAAATACATGTTTTTCATCCAGAAGTTAACATTACCACAAAGTGCTTCAAGTCTGATGTACAACATCAAAATCACCCAACGCGACAAACACACCTCTGCACCCAGATGCCCCAGTGCCCACCTAGGTGAACTGTTGATGTTGCTTGAGATCATGCCCCATACTCACCTTAAAACCTGGGAAAGGGTCCCGTAATTCATTAAGTGGCTGTATGAAGCATCTGTTTTCTTCCTAAGTCAGCATTGCCAGGAATTGCTTCAATTACGAATAAAAGTATCAAAACATGTTCTATTCAAACCTGCTAGTTTAAAAAGTACTTACCTGATTTTTATGATCTTGCTACCTAAAGTTATATAAAAATAGGTGTTATTTTTATAAATTGGTGTGGATCTTATTTAATTGTGTGCATGATTTATTGAATATTGTGTGTATTTGCAGATCTAACACTCCTTTCTAATAAGCATAAGGCTGCTCGACATTATATTTCCTAGAAGAGCACCCTGTGAATGCTATAGCACGCCCCAGTCCCCTAGTAAGGGAATACCTGCACACTGCACAGTATACCTCTTTTTGGCATACCATATAAAGAGCAGGCTTCCTTGAGCCCCCACAGTGTAAGCACTGCATTTTTTTGTACCTCCTTTAAACGCACATCAGCACAAAATTACTATAGCAACTGGAGTACGACACCACAAGACCATTACTTTGGGTGCTCTGCAAGAGGCCAAGGATTGGAACAACCATACATTTTGCCCACAATATCAATCCAATGACAGGAACTGTGAGAAGGCTGCACTGCCTTCATTCAACCAATCAATCTAGATTTGTATAGCGCAGCTAATCACGGGAGAGGGTATCCAGGCGCTGATGGTACAGCGGCAGGGGCTCAGTTGAACATCCCCGTCTTGAGTCCGTTTCTGTATTCCAGCAGGGATAATGAGGTCCGTCGGTGAAGTGGGAGGTTATTCCACATCTTTGCAGCAAGGCAGGAGAAGGAACGTCCTCCACTGTTGCTGCAGTGGATGTGCGTGGTGTGAGTGAAATGGAGGAAGGCAGAGCGCATGTGTCTGGCGGGAAGGTGAAACTTCAGTTGGTGGTTGATATATGCTAGTCCCTCATTGTAGAGGGCTTTGAAGGTGTGGATCAACATCTAGAACTGGCATCTCTTCTGTACTGGTAGCCAGTGGAGCTTCTTGAGGTGGGGAGTGATGTGGGTTCTTATAGGTAGGTCTAGGATGAATCTGGTCGCTGTGTTCTGAATCGTTTGCAGTCTCTTGAGGAGGTGTGAAGTGATTCCCATGAAAAGTGCTTTGCCAAAGCCAGTCGACTGGTGAACAGGGCTTGAATGACATTATGTCTTTTTTCAATGGGGAGCAATTTCAAATTGCTGCAGAACATGTGGTAAGGAAGCAGGTTGAAGAGACTGCGTTCATTTGTCTTCTCATGGTAAGCTTACTGTCCAGAATGATGTTGATGTTGTGGGCATGATTGGTCAGATTGGGTGAGCAACCCTAGTTCTGGGGGCCACAAAGTATTATTTATTGGGGAGGTGTTCTTCCCGAAGATCAACACTTCCGTCTTGTCCGTGTTGAGTTGTAGGCTTTAATCAATCATCCAGTCAGCAATGTTCATCATGCAAATGCAAAAGTTGTTCAGCATGGCGCAGAGGACTTCTGATAGTGAGAGGATGATCAGGATATCATCGTATAGGACATAATGTTCAGTCCATGCATCTGAGGATGTTAAGCCTCCAATCGGAGCTCTCAATCATTGGTGTTATATACTGCTGCAGGCGACTCAGTTCAAAATAAGCACTGTACAAGAGCAATATGCGGTACCAGAAGAATACTGAAACAGAACACAAAACTCTAACATAAACAGGAACTAAATCACTGACATGGATTGCCATTAATGTGTTTAAAATTAATTGTTCAGAAATCGATAAGTGTTTTTGCCAGCAGAAGAAGTACAACAGACTGTAAAACCTAATGTATGGGATTTTACTGGAAAAGATGTAACATTAATGGCAAATGGCGATCCAATAAAAGTCACAGTAAAAGAAGGAACAGTTTATCCAAATACTCAACAGTACAAAATGAGCCCACAAATAAAAGCAGGTGTTGCAGCAGAAATAAAACGTTTTGTTGAAGCAGGCATTTTACAAAAAATAATAAGCAGTCCATGTAATTCACCCATAATTGGTATGAAGAAATCGAATGGCAAGTACAGGGTCATACAAGACCTCCGCAAAATTAATAAGATTGTTGTCCAATGCTGTCCAGTCACGCCAAATCCTGCAGTGATTCTGTATCAGATACTATTGGAGGCTGGATGGTTTACTGTTATTGACCTGTGTCATGCATTTTTCTCCATTCATTGCACCCAGATAGCAAATTTGCTTTCTCATTTGAATTGGACAGTCATGTTTATGTCTGGAATCGTGTCCCTCTGAAGAAAAGTCAAAAATGACTCACTCTCCCCACCAGGGATCTATCCAGTAATTTGCATAATAAAGCAGGTAAGGAATTGACAGCCAATCTGTAAAATCAAAAGACATCTTTATTATTATTATTATGAGGCTTCGTCGTCCAACCGTAGTTTTACAATTGAAAGAGGGAGCCTGCCTGAGCTTTCTCAGGCAGGCTTTTTATACAAAAAGTTTGCCCCTAGGCTCACATTCTTGCTGACGAACACATCATTGTAGGTCGCTCCCATGGTACCATAACAAAGCAGGCTATAATTATGAATTCCATTCTACTTGCCCAAACTGACCAACCCATCTTCCATCATGAACATATGTCAAACTTCACATATTTTCCTGTGCAGGCCGGAGAAGCTCACCATAGAACTGGTTTCCTCCCCATCATATAAACAGTCACCTCCCCATTGTAAAAGCCCAGAAGCAGAGAAACAGAGCCAGGTGTGGAAGATAGAAATGTAGGATAAGGGATGCTTGTGGGTCATAAACAGGCATGGCTACTGTATTCGGCCTTCTAATCTTGCTCAGGCCAATGTACACAACAAGTTGCTCAGATCTTTAATATAGATTGACTAGAGGGCATGGACTGGTTTGGTGAGGCCAACATCACGTAGGCAGATTCAGCCTGTTCAGGTCAAATGGGAGTCAGGAAGAACTCAAGCTAAGGAATACGTGTCCTTTAAGAATCATTGGCTCATGTATATGCCTATGTAAAGGGCAACAACTAAAATGGACGCTTGTTCACAACCTAGAGCCTGTGGGCTCAGAATGAATTTGCCAATAACTCCTGCATGCATCATTGTATCGTGATGAAAATACACAGGCATAATGTCCTGATCATTACCGGTCTATTGATACCAAATTCGTCGTGGTATGATGATATTTTCTGCACAAGTGTTTAGGCCTTGGTACACCATTATGGCAGGGTCCGGAATTTTCAGAACCACAGACGCCCCTTTTGCCCTTTATATAGGCATATAACCTAAACCCATGTCAGTCTGAATCTAGGTCTATACTTATCAGATCATCAAAGGTGTTGCTGTAGTATTATCTTACTACTTAGCAACTCTCTCGGGACAAGTCTTCTTACACACGTAGTGGTACAAAGGCCATATATGGCAGGACCAAATAGTGAACACCTCTATCTGTAGTACGTGGTATAAGATCACCCACCCAACAATTATTGATGTTCTAGTGTTGATGTAGAAGCTGTACAGAAGGGTCTATCAGTAAACTCTGGCCTAACCAATGTATGTTCAGGTAAAATATGAAAGTCATGTGAAGAAACAGTAAAGAAAGAGTAGGTTGAGAAGTTGGTGCAGACGTAATATAATAACTAATAGAATACATAAAAGTATTAAAATAGAGAAAGTTATACCACCCTTAGAGAACAACATTCTATAATTTCGGTTTTTCATCTCTTGCTTTTCATCGTCATTCCTCAATACAATCTCCATTTTCTAATGTCGCTCACGCGATCTTGATAGAGTACTTCAGCTGTGATTATTAGCAGGTCATAGGGACACTGCAAGTCCTGCAGGCCTACTGCCACTACTCAGGTCACAAACTGAACTGTTGGTACTCCTACGTGACCCTGCAACTGGCAAATGGTAACCAATCAAAAATTTAACAAAAAACCATAATACAATTTCAGAAAAAGCAAGAGAGAAAGAAAAACAAAAGTCAAATGCAAAATACTTGCACAATCCTAAACAAAAAGCAAATCCTAGAATTTAATAACATTTTATATAGCTTCCTATGCATTTCAGTAATCTATTATATGTTCAAGTGAAACAGTGGCGTTCCTGATCAATGCTCTCAGATGAAAAAGGGATACACTTCCACAGAGAGACTTCATTCTGCTTTTACTAAACAGAATAGTACTTTAAAACAAATGCCAGCAAAGCAGCAAAAATTAGTTTCCAAACTCCAATTCTATGCAAGCTCACAGAAAATACCCAGAGTCCGCCAAAGCCTCTCATTGCAGGCTTCTATTGTCCATCAAATCCGCTTCCAGTGTCTTCTTCGAGTTGGGCCTCTTCAATTCAGGCTTTTTCATGAGAAGACAATACTGTTTAGTACGAGTGCCCTCCGGGCAAACACTCACAGCTCACTCGAAAGTCTCAATGTCTTAAAACAATGCACCAGTGTCTCTTCTTTGTGGCAGACACTACAAATGATGCGCTCTTCATTAATCAAGGGCACAAAGCATCTCGTGCAGATCCAAGCACCACTTAGCAACAAACCTAGCAAGGTCAGCAGCACTTTCAGACTCCAACACTCATCATTTAGTGTCAGAGGACGCTCAAGCTGCTCTCTTATGGGCACCAGAATGTAGTGCCATTTTCCAAACGTGGATGCTTGGGTGCACCGCCGTTCCGCTGGTGCAAAGCAAAAGAGGTGTGGGTGAGGCCAAAACTCGGGCCAAGGGGATCAGGGGACCGCGCGCTGCCAGAGGTTCAAGCACATGACAGTTTGAACAAATTGCACAAAGTGGATGACAGTCCTGCCATCAAAAGCAGGGATCCTCCGCATCTTTGCACTGAACTTCTGAGGCAAAACAGAAAATCAGCTCCTTTATTCTTTTCTTTTCACAACGCCTTCTGATGAAACAAATGGCTTGCTTAGGAGGTACCACTGGAGGCACGCTGATGATCGCTGTCCATGCTGATGACCGCTGTTCACGCTGCTGATTGCTGTCAGGAATTGCAAGGCCAAGAGGTCTGTAGTCGTCTGCCATGTTTACTGATGGGGACCAGGCTTTTTTGATTACCGGTCTGCAGGGTAACATTCTTCCTTTTTGACTCTGGAAGATTCCCACAGAACCTAGTGGTATAGGAAGTGTAACACAATTGTTAGTTTCCTTCAAGTCAGATATAAAAACAGTTCATGGGTTGGCTTTTTGACAAGAGGGCTGCAAGCAAGTGGCCTGCAATCTGCAAAGGAGTGGCAATTCGTCATGGCAACCTAAATGGATGCCCTCATACAGTGGCATTATCTAATAGGATACATTATTTAATGGGGTAAATACATATTCTCCTTAATGATGAAGCCTAGGTGTTCCTAAACTCCTTATCTAGAACATCTCAAATAGAGCAATGGCATAATACATATTATCAAGGACATGAAGAAAAGTCCCTTTTTAAAACAATGTGCATCAAGTGCGCTATGTAATACAAAGGCTAATGATCAACTGTGCAGACAAGAGGACAAGAACTAGAGAGTCCTGGTATCTGCATGATTAGAACACATCTTATTAAAAAATTGAAACAGCAGAAACAGAAGGGAACTGAAAAATTAAAAATAGACATAAAAATATGCCGTACTAAAAAGAATGTAAACTTGAGATATCTCCTATTGAGATGGAAAACTTGTATTGGGTCATTTAACCAGGCTATCACTATCCTGACAGTCAGTCTGAAAAAGACATTTGAAGTGGGCCTAAAGTAAATTCTTGAAAATTAGTCTCATCAATCAAAAGGGAATGTATGTGGAACATGAACAATACACCCATAATAATAAATGGGCTGACTGGTGAAAGGAAGATGGAGAAGGGAAAAAAAATGGAAGTAGGACACAACTAAAATCTTCAATAACTAAACATGATGCAACATTGGTCAGGGAAAAAGCAAAAAGAAAAATCTATAGGAAGGACAAGAGTTTGCTTGGGTGGCCTAAGGCATGTGACACAGCACCAAGAGCACGGGGATACATGAAAAGACCAATGTTACAGAATTTTAACTCTACCGCTGACAATCTATACCCTACACGATAATTCTAACTAATGTTCAGTTGTCTCTTCAGGGAAAAAAATGAATCCATAGGCTTATTCAGGAATCAAAAAATGCGATCAAAAAAATGCGATATCAAAATTAGGCCACCTTTAGTCACGGATCTATAATTCCATCCTTAGGCCCAATCAAGGATACATAAATGCAGAGCTGCCTGTCCTTAAGGAAAAAGGCAGTTAAGTGACTAACAACGGATGGCATACTTTAATCCAGTATATCATTTTAGTTTTCTTAAAAAAATCATTACAGCCAAATTAGGCATACACTGGAAAAACTGCTGCCTTACTGCTCACAGTATGAGGTCCATATCTGTGAAATTTATCTTAATACAATATTCATCCAATTTTCTCAAGCCATAAGATATACTTGCTGTATATCAAGCACAAGGAAAAACAGCCCAGACAAACAAACAGCATATATGAATAAACGGTCATGCATAATACCATGGCACATGCCCTTCTTTTGACAGCAGGGCATCAGGTAATTGATACCCTGCAGTCAACTATAATGTCGCTGTGTCAAATAACGCGTTTCAGTGGACCAAATGTACAAATGAAACATAACCACACACATTTTTTCTTAAACAAATTACGCAAAAAAAAAACATTTCTCTTCAACCAGCCAACTCACGTGTCTTGTGAATTAATCCATGAATTATCTGTAGGAAGAAGCAGAAAAGATACACAACACACACATTTCTTATAATACAACATCAATTTTAACCCTTTTTATCAGACTACAAAACATGGCACAACGTGACATACAAAAACTTTTCATTACTTACCTGTAACCTATTTTCCATGTACCTTGCAAAAACGCCCATTCTCACTCAGGCCTAAGGCCTTTAAGTTGCAGAATTTTGGGGAAGGGCTTCTACTTATTGCCTATCTAAAACTCAATGTAACACTTCGTTTTTCTTTTTGTCAAATAAACTTAACTAAAAAAAATTAGTTCCTAGCATGGAGACACACATATACCAGTTCTACAGATCATGTAGCAGAATGTTTGATATTTGTTTTCTCAAAGAAATCACTTTTGCATTTGCCCTTTTTAAATCATGTTCCTTCATTTTACACAGTGCTTAATTTGTAAGACATGAAGTGCAGGTGCTACAATTTTGCATGAGGAATACCTTTCCTATTTGTTTATTATCTCAGATGTGCACTTTTAACGCAGATGTAATGTGAATGCGGCAAAAGAGAACAAGCCAGCCTGCAAAGAATGAAGGTTACAGATTTAAATCATATACAATCAACTACATCTCATATAAAGCGCTTGTGTGCAGCATTTTGAAAGCAACTGGGAGCTATGCAAACCACGTGTGGGCTCTACAATCCTTCAGGGTATTGACAAATGAGGCTGCAGTTTTACAAATTAAATAGTGTTCCTTTTATTATTATTAGCGGGATGCAATGCTGTGTCAGCACATATCTAATTGAAAATAAATGTGTTGGTGACATAATTTACCAAACAACAAGCGTTTTGAGGGAACATGCTAGAGCTATTATTTATTCTTTGGCTAAAATGCAATCATCATTGCTGTACATGTGCCCTGCATCCTTTGCTCATTTTAGTTCAAAAACAAAAACCCCATCCCAGCTAATGTCATATTTGTAACGCTCTAAGAAGACACTTTTAAATTATAAACATGAGCAGGAATTAGCTTTATGGAGCAAGTCAGGCTATTTAAGTGACCTCAGGTCAGGACCGTGGCAGGGGCAGGGATTTAAATACAAAGAGGCAGCTGATGCATGCTTAACCATGTCATGCTGCATTCCACAGGCAAGGCCCTAATTAAAAGGTCACAAATGTCAACAAGACAGCCTTACAAGATAACATCTCAGCCGCTACTGCTGGAAACACGTTATACAGGTTCTGCCAGTCCCCTGCTCCTGGTAACTGAAGCTGACAAGGCCAGTAGGTTTAACCATTTCCACATAACCTGCAATATTTCACTATATTTAAAATAATTTCTATGACACATTGCCTCGCTGAATCCTAAGAAGGCACAACCTGCAAACATATATATTAAGATCTAAATGTATGTATTTACTAAAGAGACACTTTAAAAAGGGGCCCTGAAACCATTTAAAACAGTCTATTTATCTGAAAATCGACTTTTGCATTCTGGATACTAAGAAATAAATATTCTATAATTTTATTGGTTAATGGGTATTACTAGAATGTCTACTATCCAATTTACGAGAAATGCTTTTGAAAATACTAAGTTATACCTTATAGAAATGAGCTTGTTTGCGCCTGGGGTAAGGGAAATTGCGCACAGAAGTGTTTGGTCATTTTCGTGGTACAACATAACTTAAATCAAACATTTTAATGCTAGGGGGTCATAGTATGAGTGTTAAGCTTCACAAATATTAAAAAACGATTTTTGTAGCACTTTTTTTTAATAATTATTTTTCATAATTAATAATTATTTTTTCCTAATGAAGCCTAATTATTGCTATTTGTGACTGTTCTACTTATAAAACGCTCACTACATCCCTAGCCTATTATTTAGATATATTTTAACACACAAGCCTAGGTGCAGCTGCCTAGCTGGGAATGCGTGAGATTACTGCGCCACAATTTTTTTTAAAAGGACTGTTTGCAAAATTCCACCACCCGTGTTTAACTAGAGAGGTGCTAGCTGAAAGAACATTCTTATTAGATATACTACAGCTGAAAAGACTTGGCTGCGAACATCTAACACCGTGCGTCTAAAGAACACGCAATTTCGTTTTTTCATTTTTCTTTCTTTGGAGCCTTATTTACATCTATTGAACGTGACCCATACACATACATACATTGAGCTCATTCCAGACACAAAACAGAAGGGGGGTCAAACACTCAGGACACACAAAACAGCGCACTCTAACCATTTCTTGTACATAGCGCCGTTCTTGTACATAGCGCCGTCGCAATTTACAACAAAACCCACAAACAACATAGACATTTAAACACACATTTTAACCCATAGGTCAACACTTAGGACAGGAACAAGGAACAGCCTACAGACTGTCTTAAAAAATAACCTGCCAAAACTAGTTGTAAACCATATTTACAACAAAAACGTTTTAGTTCCTATTTTTGTTTTTCTTAAATTCTTCAACAGATTTCCAGAAGGCTGCAAAAGGGACAGCCTCACAGACCTTTAAAGAGAGCTCATAAATTGGAGTTCCAACTGGAGGTATCAGACGCGAATCCTCCAACCGGGAATCCTTTGTTGCAACCTAGTCAATACTAATACCAAACAAAATACCGCGACCAGGCATCTGTGCTCACTAGTCGGGTTTCAAACTTCATGGGGCTATCTCCAACGATATACACGCAAATGTACGTGACCCACGGTTTTTGAATACTGCAGTGTTCAAATAAAACCAAGGAACCAATACTGAGGAAGATTATCCAACGATAATCTGAACCACAGCAACCAAAAGGCCTACCAAACTGAACCAAATGTACCGGTACCCAAACCAAAACGTCACATTTCTGCGACCAATAAATAACCAAGGACTGGGAGCGACCCATTTTTATTCTTCAACTAAAACAGATGGAGAAAATATCTCTTCAACTGCCTATACAAATTGCAATTTGCATATACACAAATATTTGTCCAGATTATAACTGTCAATTCCCCACTGCACTAACAGTCTGTTAAAAAATACTTACAGCAAAAAAAGAATGGGTTCCTTAGTCAGGAGTGACATCTTTAGGAGAGTTTTAAGTCAGAAAAATCAAAAAACATACTGGGCCACAAAGACAGATAATCCCCCAGAAAACCCTGTGCCCAGAGTACCTCTTTTTGGTAGAATTCTGTCTTGTATTCCCCAGCAGTTCCTCCATCCTTTGACAAAATACTCCTGTAGATAACCACTCCATGATAAGGCCCCGAGTTGGGCAGCCAACTGAAGAAAAGTCAAAAATGACTCACTCTCCCCACCAGGGATCTATCCAGTAATTTGCATAATAAAGCAGGTAAGGAATTGACAGCCAATCTGTAAAATCAAAAGACATCTTTATTATTATTATTATGAGGCTTCGTCGTCCAACCGTAGTTTTACAATTGAAAGAGGGAGCCTGCCTGAGCTTTCTCAGGCAGGCTTTTTATACAAAAAGTTTGCCCCTAGGCTCACATTCTTGCTGACAAACACATCATTGTAGGTCGCTCCCATGGTACCATAACAAAGCAGGCTATAATTATGAATTCCATTCTACTTGCCCAAACTGACCAACCCATCTTCCATCATGAACATATGTCAAACTTCACATATTTTCCTGTGCAGGCCGGAGAAGCTCACCATAGAACTGGTTTCCTCCCCATCATATAAACAGTCACCTCCCCATTGTAAAAGCCCAGAAGCAGAGAAACAGAGCCAGGTGTGGAAGATAGAAATGTAGGATAAGGGATGCTTGTGGGTCATAAACAGGCATGGCTACTGTATTCGGCCTTCTAATCTTGCTCAGGCCAATGTACACAACAAGTTGCTCAGATCTTTAATATAGATTGACTAGAGGGCATGGACTGGTTTGGTGAGGCCAACATCACGTAGGCAGATTCAGCCTGTTCAGGTCAAATGGGAGTCAGGAAGAACTCAAGCTAAGGAATACGTGTCCTTTAAGAATCATTGGCTCATGTATATGCCTATGTAAAGGGCAACAACTAAAATGGACGCTTGTTCACAACCTAGAGCCTGTGGGCTCAGAATGAATTTGCCAATAACTCCTGCATGCATCATTGTATCGTGATGAAAATACACAGGCATAATGTCCTGATCATTACCGGTCTATTGATACCAAATTCGTCGTGGTATGATGATATTTTCTGCACAAGTGTTTAGGCCTTGGTACACCATTATGGCAGGGTCCGGAATTTTCAGAACCACACCTCAGGGGTATACAGAAAGCCCCTCGATTTTTAATCAGATTTTGAAAAAGTACCTTGAGTCTTTGGTACTGCCTGGACAGTCAGTCCTGGTCCAGTATATAGATGATCTATTAGTAGCATCTAAGACTCGAAATGACTGTGTTGTAGATACTATTGCTTTACTGAATCATTTAGGTGAAGGAGGACATAAAGTGTCACCTGAAAAATTGCAATTTTGCACCACATCAGTGAAATATCTGGGGCACCAGATAGAAAGAGGCGTCAGAAGGATTACCTCAGAAAGAATCAGAATAATTAGAAACATGAATTTGCCTCAAACACAGAAAGAGATCAGGATGTTTCTTTGAGACGTTGGATACTGAAGACAATGGACTGTGGGATTTGCAGATCTAGCAAAGCCATTGATACAAATGACCAAGAAAAGAGCAAAAGACCCAGTAGAGTGGGATGACGAAAGCATGACTGCTTTTGTAAAATTACGAGAATGTCTGTGTACAGCACCAGCATTAGGGATGCCTGACTACGCAAAGGATTTTTCACTCTTCTGTGACACACGAGATAATTGTGCACTTTCGGTTTTAACTCAAATTCACGGTTTAATGAGATGTCCTGTGGCATATTTTTCCTCCACATTAGACCCAGTGGCATCTGCCTTGCCCGGATGTCTGAAAGCAGTGGCTGCAACTTGCATGAGCCTGGAACAGAGTGAGTCCATTATTATGGGACATCCTGTGACCGTATATGTTCCACATGCAGTTGTAATCTTGTTAACCCGGACTAAGACCCAGTATCTCACACCTAGTCGGCTGACTAAGTATGAGAGAATCCTTGTAGGTGCAGGAAATGTAACCATTGCTAGGTGTAATATTCTGAACCCAGCAACACTGCTCCTAACTCACATTTTGCAGAAGTAAAGGGAGAAATTGAGCATGACTGTATCGACTTGACTAAATGTAGTACAAATCCACGTCCAGACATAAGAGTAGAGCCATTAATTGATTCCCAATATGAGCTATTTGTAGATAGCTCATGTATGAGACATGAGGAAGGAGGTCTAAGTGCTGCTTATGCCGTGTGCACGCTGGGAGGTCCAATTGAAGCATCCTAGTTACCTGGAGTCAAGTCTGCACAAATAGCCAAATTGGTTGCATTAGCAAAAACCTGTAAATTTGGGAAAAATTGGAAGGTAACCATATATACTGACAGCCAGTATGGTTACGAGGTTGTGCACGACTATAGCCAACTATGGATGCAAAGAGAGTTGCTGACTTCTTCAGGTACTCCAATTAAAAATGGTCATTATGTAAAAGATTTACTTGAAGCAATCCAGTTACCAAAAGAAGTGGCTGTGGTTAAGTGTGCTGCTCACAAATCTGTTAATGACAAAGTGACAGGTGGTAATGGATATGCTGACCAGTTAGCCCAACATTGTGCAAAATATAAAATGGCTGTTAATAAGAAAGTTGAGGTGGGCGGAAACAGCTGCCAACTTATGTTGCTAGAAGGTGTGAATACGTGGGAGGAAGTGAGAGATTTGCAGAATGGAGCAGAACCAAAGGAAAAGGAAGAATGGAGGAAGATAGTTTGTCAGAGAAGGGCTGAAGATGGTGTTATTGTACAACTTGATGGGAGGCCAATGTTACCACACTGTATACTTGCTCCTATGGCTAGGATGGTTCATGGAGATTCTCATTTGGGAAGAGATGCTATGATACGTCTGCTCAGACAGTCATGGTTCAATTCGAAATTCAGAAACATAGCAGAGCCGCTTTGCCAGAGATGCCTGGTTTGTCAGCAAATGAATCCAGGAAAGAAAACAATAGTGCTATCTGGAAAGATTGGAAAGGCAGAAGGTCCCTTTATACGATTACATATTGATTTAATTCAGTTACCTCCTTGTCGAGGACTAAAATACATCCTTGTCATTGTCTGCCTGTTTTCAAAATGGGTGGAAGTTTACCCCTCACGCAGAAATGATAGCATCACAGTAGCTAAACTTCTACTTAGAGAGCTTATTCCACGTTTCGGTTTTCCAGTAACGATTGAATCAGACCGAGGCTGCCAGTTTAATAATGAAATAATTGGTCTAATTTGGGAAGCATTCAAAATTAAGCAAAAACTGCACTGTGCATATCGCTCAGAGGCTTCTGGAGTGGTAGAGCAATTAAATGTCACATTCAGGTCAAGACTGGGAAAGATGTATGAGTCTACCCAATTGGAGTGGCCAGATGCTTTGCCACTTGTTCTGAAGGGACTCAGAAGTATTCCAGACAGGAACACAGGCTTGAGTCCCCATGAAATACTGATGGGAAGAGCAATGAGGCAAGCATGGGTGCCAGGACACAAACTGATAAGTATATCTAATGATTTAGTACTGAAGTACTGCAAAGAACTGGCTGACCAAGTGCGTTTTATCTCTCACCAGGTTGGGGAAGACGCTGTCACCAGACAAGCAACTCCAGCACATGACCTGAACCAGGTGATTGGGTAGTGCTAAAGAAACATACTCAAAAGTCTTGCCTTGCACCAAGGTGGGAAAAACCACGTCAAGTCATTTTAGTAACTACTACAGCTGTAAAGTGTGCAGGAGTTCCACACTGGATTCATGCCAGTCTTACAAAAAGAGTGACTGAATCTGATGAAACTGAAGCTTAAGGTTGTGCAGCTGAAGGGTCTCAAAATATCGATCCTGAAGTAGCTGAAGAGGAACAACCGAGCAACAGTCAAGATGATTGGATTCCAATAATCGATATATCTGCAGAAAATGTAAGAAACAGAAGTCAAACCTACCAAGATAGACAGAGTGACAGTGAGGATGAGACAGGTTTAGAAGAAGGTACTCAGATTCTGAGGAGGAGCAGATAGGGAAAGATCAGATAATCGACACTCCACCAAGAACTCCAGAGTTTGAAAAGGGACAAATTATAATTAGAACGGAGGCTCAAGCAGAAAAAAATCAAGAGTTCGAAGAGCTTGACCAGGATCAGATAGAGGTAAAAAATTATGTTCAGGAAGAAGAAGGTGAAACAAACAAAAGTCAAACTCAGCCCATACCTGAACAAGGCCAGATTAGTAACCAGGCAGAAGAAACAGAAATAAGACCTGGACCTAGTCATATAGAGAGGGATACAGAAGACTGCATTGAAATAGATGTGCCACAACTGAATGAAAATAAAAGAGCGTTGGAAGAAGGCCAAAGCACAGTGCCAGCTAAAAGACTCAGAAAAGGAGACAAGTGGCCTAGGTTTGTCAAAAGACTGAGACTACGTTTAAAAACAATTGATGAAGCACCTGAACAAGTAAATGAAATAACAAGTCAAGCTGATCAACCTGTGATACAAACAAGAAGGAGAAGTCCAAGACTAAAGAGACTGAATAATAAATACAAAGGCCCTGAATGTACCTATATGGTGTTGGGGGATTTTGAAAACTTGGAAATAAGTGACGAAAGTGATGAAGAATTTATTGCTGATCAAACTGACGAAGAAGTGAGACCAACCTGAAAACTTCACAGTGTAAAAGGCTGTGTAAAATTTACAAAGAGGGGTTGAATCTCCTAAGCTAGAAATGGCTGATCATACTGTTAATTGAAGACCGAAAAGAAATTGTTTAAAAACATGCTGTAGAGTATGTGTATGCCTTGTACGCAGGTATCCCGCAATACCAAATCAAAAGACTTCAGATGATACAGAATCAGGCAGCACGCCTCATTTACCACCAACCCAAACATCACCACGTCCGTCCTTTACTTAAAGCCCTGCACTGGCTTCCTGTTTCAGAGCGTTGTCAATTTAAACTAGGCTGCTTGACCCACAAATCCCTGGCCGGCATCGGCCCCTCTTTCATCTCGTCGCTTCTGCACCCGTACGTCCCTTCCAGACCCCTTCGATCTTCCCACCATGCTCTCCTTCAGACGCCCAGGTTCAGACGCAAAAAGCACGGAGGCCTCAGATTTTCTTTTCTGGCCCCCTCACTCTGGAACTCTCTCCCCCCGGAACTTAGACTTTCCCCCTCTTACCCTCACTTCAGGTCTCTCCTAAAGACTCACCTCTTCCGCGGTGCTTACACATAAGCTCCCTTGCCCTCCCTTCTTTGTCTCCTCCTGATTTAGTGAACAGCGCCAAGAAACCGACCGGTGTATGTTGCGCTTTACAAATTGTTTTTACATTACATTTTACATATGTAGTATAGCAATAGTATTCATAGTTTGGATAGGACTAACAATAGCTATCACTTACATAATGAGTAGAAATAAGAAGAATGATACTAATAAGCAACGACTAGTAGATACAGATGAGCTACAAACGACAGATAGACCTGCAAAAATAGATACACAGGAGAAAGCACTTAGAATTAGACAAAAGAAGGTAGATTTAGAAGCATCAGATGAGGAAGAACTACATTTTACTAGAATTAGAAAGCAAACTCATTTAAATGTATTTGCAAACCTATTAGTACATTATGTAGAAGGGATGGAAATAGAAGATTGTTATGTATGTATGAAGTTACCTATTTCAGTAGCTGAGGGTGTGACCTACCACCATGTACCACTAACATGTGGAATTTCATGAAGTATTTTACCTAGTTTATTCTATAAGAAAGGACCTTTACAGTATTACTTTTCTAATTCAGATGTGATATTATCAGAACTCTCTATACGTAGTAACCTGAATCCTGTACATGCTAAAAGTGATGTAACACGTTATATGGGTGAATATTTTCTAACAATAGGTACAATAGATATAGCTGAAGCACACAAGAATAACTTAACATGATTATTACAAGAGAAAGAAAAAATATTTTTGAATATGGTTGAGAAAAGGAGAGAGAATTTCCAAAGAAAGGCTAATGATAAGAATCACAAAATTCCTAAATGGGCTGAAAGTGTAGGGTTCACCCCAAATGGTAAAACCCATGCTGCTATGTTGCTGGATTTCGATAAAAAAAGGGGAAACTCTGTCTCCACAGAGAAAGAATTAGTTACCATAAAAATATATTCATAGGTTCCAGTGAATGTGAACACAAATGTAAGGTAATTGGGAGTTGGGGTTTCAAAGATGGAACTGACCCTGTGTTTCCTGGAATTTATTTTATATGTGGAAAAAAGGCTTATTACAAATTACCAGATCACTGGTATGGGAGTTGTTATTTTGGAATAGTCTTCCCAAAAATATATCATGTGGACAAAATCACTGGAAACAATGAAGAAACTAATGGATTAATACGTAGTAAAAGAGCTAGTTTTGGTGAAATAGTAGGTGATCTATTTAGTACATTGATACCTACAGTGGGAGTGGCTCTGAACACACATAGAATCTGCAAATTATCAACAGTAGTGGATCGGTTATCAACTGACACTGCTGGAGGGTTCTTAATGGTCAATGCCGAATTGGTTGCGATCAGATCAATGGTTTTACAAAATCGACTTGCTCTTGATACATTATTGGCAAAAGAGGGCGGAGTCTGTAGAATGTTGAAAGCGCAACATTGTTGCACTTACATACCTGTCAACAGTGTTGAAATTAAGAAGTATGTGAGAAATATTACTAATTTGGAAAAAGAGTTAAACCACTGGAGGTTGATAGTGGATGGAAGAGACTTACTGATGGTCTCTCCTCTATAGGTAGTTGGCTTTCTAAAGTAGAAAAAAGTTTTGTAGGTAGAATACTGATGCCAATGGTGGGAATAGGCTTATTAGTTTTAGGAATAATGATCTGTTGCAAATGTCGAAAGCATAAAAAGATATACTCTGTAAATAGGCGAGGAGTAAAGAGAAATATTGATGAGCGTGAATTAGAAGAAATAAATGGGAAAATATATAGGAAAGTGAAAAATTTTCACAACAAAAATGAGAAGAAACAAAATAGAAAGTTTGAAGAGATTGAGTTGGGTGAATTGTGAAAAGTTGGCATCTGTTTCATTAATTTAGTGATGATATAAAATATCATCAAAGAGGGGATTGATGGAGCAAGGATTCACACGAGAAGCGACTTGATGTATTCATCAACCTCAAATAGCGTTAATGAATTAATCAACATGTTTGTTTCACTAATATTACATTCTACATAAACATTTGGGTGTCTGAGTGAAGCTTGCTTATGTGTTTTACTAACTATAATACGCTTGCATCTAATATGGCTGCTGCTACGCGAGGGTTTCTACTGCGCATGCGTCTGTCATACTCACGTGACATGACGTATTCTTTGCTTTGGAGGGAGTTTCTCGCTTTTGCGCACTAGTATTAAAATGGCTTCTTTTGTAACGGCATGCATGAAGCTTGCATTGCTGCTTTTGCTAAGCTGTTCGTTCTGCCTAATCCTAATGCTATAGATACAAATAAAATAATGGATATAGAGTAGAGATGCATGGTATACAGTGTATTCTTTTTATTCTGTGTTCTAAAACTGTTTCTTTTCCGTTTCATGTTACACTCTGAAAACTGGCCTGACTTGTAACGCTGTACTCCATTTTTGTTGAAACTGCGACTGCGCGAAAATCTCAAGTCTCTGAAACAGTGACCTTTGGACTGTAGCCAAGGAGCTGACTGACTAGAATAAGCTCCTGGGAAAATAAACTTGTGAACCTAAAATTTTAACAATGTATTTGTCAATAGAACATCCATTGTTGGGTGGAATAAAAACGTCATGAGAACCTAAATTTGATGGGCGGGAACGCAAATTTGAATATGAGACGGTAAAAGTCTCATCTTTGGTGTGGTGTGACGACCTCTCCTCCTCCTTGACCAATCGAAATGGGGGATCCTTACACTTGCAACATTTGGGGGGTGGTACACTGACCTGAAAATAGTATAACTAGGGTAGGCGTAGCTAGTTAATTTGTCCGACTTGTAAAAATAGCTGACCTGTCACTGACCCAACACACTTAATAGGTGACTAAGAGCAGAGGGCTGCGGAGCACTCTGTCAGAAGATTTGATGACCCAATCGGGGTCCGGGAAGCTGAGGTGCTGGCGAAGCACTTTGTCAGTGAATTTGATAACCCAATCGGGGTTCCGACTGTTAGCTGCAGAGAGGGAGTAGCAAAGGCATTGCAACTGAACTGCAGGTGCCGGTCTTAACCTTTGGTGGTCTTGTCCTGATCCAAATCTGGTTTACCTGTCCAGATTCTGATCTGCACCTGCTGGCCTACTGGCACTATAACTTTTGGGTAAATATAAATATGTGTGGGTTTGTCATCGAAATTTTGTTCCTTCTCTTTACCCTCCCTAATGTAAAGCTTTGATTGCATATATTTATATATGTTCCTTCTTCTTACCCACCCTATGGTTAGAATCTTTTGCAAAACTATTTTAGCATGTTCCTTTTTTTACCCTCCCTTTGAATAAATGCTTGAAATCGTTTTCATAAATAGCATGTTCCTTTTCTCACCTTCCCTTTAAATTGCTGAATTACTTAGCATGTTCTATTTTCTTACCCTTTCCAAAGTATAAATGCTCAAACATTTGGCTATATAGCAGGTTCCTTTTCTTACCTTCCCTTATTTGCTAAATGATCGGAATCAGTTTAATACATATTTTGCATAGTTATATTCTGGTTATGATTTTCATTATTGAAAGTCTTGTAGTGTTTAATCTTTGGATCATGACATTTAAGAAACTTAGATTAAGAGTTTTAAAACTTCCTGAGTCTGTGGTTATTATATGAGTGCAAATGTTATTGATTATCGAACTATCTTTACAACTAACTCCCAGATCCAATAGGTTACAGGTACCAGTGACAAGGATTGGTAAATCAATGGTATTAGGACCTAGTAGGTAAAACTATCTGGTAGTAGAGCCAAGGTTACCTGATTAAATAAATGAGTTATTGATTATGGGCCCAGGTGAGTATTGGTAAAATTATGGTTGGGTGACCTGCGCGCTCTATCAAACTGTCCATGACACAGTGCCGATAAAGTCATGCTAACCTCAAAAGTTTGAATGCCAAGATGATGGGTGAACAATTTATATAACTAAAATGAGAAGAGAGACAAATATATACAGAGCCAAAAACTAAAGAACTCGCCCAGTTGAATGTATATGACTAGAACTGGCTGCAGCAGCAATCAATTTAGAATCATTCTATTAAATGTAAGGATATGAATAATAAGCCAGAAACAAGAAAAAATATATGTATCTGCCCCTGTTTTTGTATTTTATGATTCCTTGAACTGTTGCTGCCCACAACATTTAGGCATTGGTCCTGGGTCGCCATACCTCCTCCAGCCTTCTAGCTCAGTGCAACCATCTTGTGCTCGTCTGCACAGATGTCTATTGATTTACGTGATTAACAATGAGATTGCACTGTGCTGACTATCCAAATCTCCCTGCAATGGACCTTTTTGATGGCTGAAAAATAAAAAGGAGTTTACACCATCCAAAAGTTCAATTTATAGTGTAGCAAATGTGGCTACACAGTGAGGATCCAAAAGTCAATGCATGAGTTGAAATGTCGGTTTATTACATATTCAGAGCCAAACTGATGTATTCAAGTCTCAAGATATGTTGATATATTGTAAAAATGCAGAATCACTGCTGGTATTCCAAATAGGTTGACAAAGTTTAACCTCAATAGCATAAAGCATACAAGTAATTCAGCAATAGCAATGCAGAAAATAAGGATTAACATTTGATGATCAGTATATGATTTCCGGTCCTCTTGCCTATACATGAGTAAACCTAACTTTTCTAAACTATGCCTAAACTAAGTAGCACTAATTGGGGAATCCCTAATTAGATCCAGGAAGGTGCCAGCATTGAAGAGACTTATGTAGAAATTCTCCCAAAACTGTGGTATTTTCTAGCACAAAGGCACCCAACAGAAATATAGCAAAGAGGTTTGTACCCCACTAAGTCACAAGGGAATCTGACTAAAGCTAAAGTGTGACCACTAATTAAAAATTCACAGAAAATTTGAGAATCCCACAGCACGTGTGTCTCAGAACTTTTCCACCTTATCACACTACAACTTGGCAGTTCCGTTCAATAATCCCATCTCTTGATCTGAACATCAGATGTCCTTGGATGCCTCCCTTCTACTGATATCACCATGAATCGGGGCTCTCCCTTTCAAAACATTGCAACCGTTCAAAAGTTTGAAGGTTAAATCTTAAAGTCCTAAAGCTTAAGGCCTTTGGTGAAGTTAGCATAGCAACACACTTCAATACACATTTTAAGTGTATGATTATGGATACATATACAGTTATAAAATAAATGCAGGATACTATTTAAAAAATATGTGAGTATATGTACAGAGTCAACAAAATGACTCAAACTACACAAATGCAGATGTATATATATGAAAACTGCAATTTGGAATCGCTAGGAGACAAAATTAGTATGCACACTGACGTAAATGTCTGATTATTCAGCGAATGCACTTCCAGTATTTTGGTCAAGTGCACCACTTTATGATAATGATACTAAAGTAAGCAAATATATGGCGCGACATTGTTGTGACTTGATAGGGTGAAGCCAAAATTATGCTGCTTCTAGGACATGCTCCAAAATAATGTCACTTTCGTAGCTCTACACAGTCTCCCCTTAATTATGGTACTGTCATATTCGTCAGTCATCACTGCGTGTGTAGCCAGGCGCATTCGTGCAATTCTAGTAAAATCAAAAAGAAACTGCGAAAAATAGAAAATTCTTGCTCAGTGAATAGTGGCCACGTAAGGCGGAAGTTTAAACTGTTGCATTACCTTCAAACAACCGTTAACATTACTCTCTCACAAAAAATCATGCAATTAGCCTCATCTTAATAAATCAGAACCTGGGGGCATATTACCAAGCAATAGCGATAATTATTGCTATTGCTTGGTTAGAGACAAAAATTTACAGCTGAGCTGCGGCGATTTTTACCGCAAATAAACTACCAAGGTTTATCGCAAATGCGATAAAAATTGCCGCAATGCATGAATATCGCTGAAAAGTCAGTGATATTCATGCATTACCGAGCTAATGCTCTTAGCCATGTTATCCACCTCCCATTGGATAACATGGCTAAGAACTGCTCAGGGCAGGTGTAAGCTTTTGGAGATATTCGCGCTTAGCGCGAATATCTCCAAAAGTTGGTAATAGGAGATAGCGATGTTAGCGACTGTTTTCAGTCGTTAACATCTTGGCACGACCACTTTGCATGTCATTAGTGATAAATATCACTGACATGCAAAGTGGGGCCCAAGATGGTCGCTATCTCCTACTAGCTGTCGCTAACTGGTGTTAGTGACAGCTAGGTAATAGGGAGATAATTTTATCTCCGCTTTCTTGGCTTTTAAAGCCAAAAAAGCGGAGATAAACCCCCTTGATAATATGCCCCCTGATTCTTTATTTGGTCAGTAGTCAGTTTAGCACGTCCCTATAAGGTATTTAATTATAGTATACTGTAGTACCTCCGAAGCACTTGAATGTAACATATGCAAATAAATATGTTACAAGTCTATGCTTCAATTTGCACTATTGGTGAAACTGCCTGGATGAATTTGTTTGTATTAAGGGCAGTTTTATAACGTCCGTGTGCTTCTTTTACACAACTTTTGCATCAAATTTGAGATGCAGTGGTGGTGTATAAGATGTACTATAATGTATGGTGTTTAAAAGTGACGTAATTGGAAGGTGCGTCACATTATAAAGCCCTGCGCAAGAAGGAGGCTTTCTTGCACAGGTGGGGGATGTTCTGGTGCAGGAACACCACCTAAAAGTTAATAAGTGAAATCTAAAAGATTTTATTCAGTCACTTTCCAGCTTATACTGCGTCAAATCCCTGCACTTGTTTGAAGCAGGTGTAAGGATTGACACAGCATTATGACAATAGGGCTCGAAGAGCATTCCTGGAGCTGCATTAATTTTCCAATGCAAGTCAAGCAATGTACCATCTTCACAGCACAGATATATCACATATCTGTGCCATGTTTGCCTCATAGTGCACCACATTGTAATTACGATGTATCCATGGTGGTGATGTCACAGTGCACAATAACTGTCATATCTCTGGGGATATACCACTTATTGTACAACTACTAATTACTGTTTTAATGTAGTGAATGCCTTACAACACACTGATCAATGAATCAGTAGAAAACTATACCAAGAGTAACAGAGTGTTTGGTGGAATTGAAAAGATAGAAACTGTGAAATTCAACATAAATAAAACAAATATGCAGGAACATAGAAGAGTGTATGCACAGTCTGTAGGAGTTTGAAACACTCTACGTATCATGAATACTTGACTACTGACATAGGCCTCATTTATGAGATTTTGTTGTAGAAAAGTGCAGCAGGCCTTCCTACTACGCTTCCCTATGGCAAAAGAAAAAAGGAAGGAATGCGCCATATCTATAAGATACAGCATATTCCTATTCTTTTCTCTTGTGCCAGTGCACAATGGTCTGCCTGCACCAAAGCAGGAACCTTTGCACAATGGTGCAAGGCTTCCTGCATTGCAAGGATGATTATTTGTGTACAGGTAAGGAAACCTTTCTGTAGAAAAATAATCACAAGAGACTTTTGCTTTTTCTACGTGTTCTGCAGAAAGCAGCACACATAGAAAACGAAAAAATGAAGAGAAATAAAACTTTTTCCCCATTGCACCTTCCTTGGGGAGGCATACGTTTTTGGCAGTATCTCAGATTTTCGATTTCTCATAAATGTGCAAAAGTGTAAAACGGCCTTGGGTGTTACTGGGAACACCCTCAGCAACACCCATTGCACACCCCTTTAACGCAGAACACTGCATTAAAGGAGCTGATATTTTTCAGGCAACAGTACACCAAAAAAAGTGCCTTAGTGCTGGAAGATAAATATCACGCTGACAGTCATGCCACAGAACATCACAAAAAGTGACATTCCAATGGCACAAGAAGTCTCATAAATGAGGCCATAAATGATTACTATTCTGCAAGGAGAGCGTCTAGATGAAAGAGTGTTTCCTGAAAGTGTAAGGAGAGAGACTAGGGAATTGAAGGTATAAAACACAAATTTGCTGGTACAAAGAACAGTGCATGCATAGTCAAAAGGGGTTTGAAACAGTCCATACCCTAAGCCCACTTAACCTCATAAACACTTTTATGGACACTTTTGGGCTCATGCTGCATCAAAACCCTGCACCTGCTTGATGCAGGTGTAAGGATTTACACAGCATTATGAGCATAGGGCCCCAACAACATTGCTGGAAGTACGTTGCACTTGGAACGCAAGTCAAAGTATGCACCACCTTCACAACACAAATACATCATATATCTGTGTTGTTTCTGCTCCATAATATACCACATTGTAAATACAGTGCATCCATTGTGGTGATGTCACAGTGCACGATAACTGACATACCTCTGGGGATGTACCACTTATTGTACATCTGCTGATTACTGTTTGAATGTAGTGAATGGATTACGGCACATACCTCGCTATTTCCCCTCCACCATAACTCAATGGTGTGCCTTTGCCAACCTGTGAAGTGCAGCAGTGCTAACAGCTCTGATCTCCAGGCATGTCCTAGGTTCACTTTCCACCATGAGTAGTTAGATACTACCTGAATGATTACAATTCTACAAGAAGAGTCTCTCAAGCCATTCTTAATTTGAAATCAGAAATTTATTCCAGTAACATTTCATAATTTAATAGAGTTTCTAACATCATTTTGTCTGAAATTTAATTTTCTGGATGATCAATTTCAATAGTCATTTCATGAAACTCAATGTCATCTAATGCTTGAAGAAAATTATCATCCAATGTTTCGTCTAAAAATCACAGGTGACATCTCCAGCAGCAATACCTTCACCTTCAATTTCGCTTCCCTTGAAATGTATGTTTAGCTCCTCAATCACCTGTTACTAATTTCAAAAGTAATTTCCATATTGATCTGTTCTTCTTCCATAGTGAATTTTTTAATGTTGTTATTCCTTGTAGAAAAACATTAACACTTCATTTTATCATTTTCCTACTACATAATACAAAACTAGGTTTTATCAACTATTTTGCCATTTAAAAAATATTATGCAAAAACTATTCTCAAATACTTTATATGATTATATCAATGAAATTGCTTCTATGAATTTGTAGTTTTAAATTTTCTTACATTTTGAAACCAGTCACTTTTTATCACTATAGAAAAAAACTAGGGCTATTATAATAAAATGCAGTACTAAAAAAAGTACAAAATATCTATTCACCTTACCAGTTTCAAAGGAGTTGATGTGTTGTAGTTAAATGCAAAACAGGTATACTCTGTATATATATATTTTTAATTTCTTGAAAATTTTTTAAAAGATACAAACCGTCTTTACAAACTTGTGTACACCATGGATGTTCTCTTACTTCAGCTCTGTAGAAGTACATCCCATCAATCTTTTTTAACACTTAGTTATACTTACCTTCAAAATAATAATTTTTTTTAAAAAGTATTATAAATTTAGCATCTGTTGAAGACAAAAAAATACAATTACAATTTATCTTTTAAAACACAAAATCATTTGTAAAGCATTTCAGATGCCTTTATGCTGTTCTCAGAATATATTGAAATTCACTAGAAACAGTGAGTTCAATAGTACTCATCACTTAACAGCGGGCAAAAAAAAGACAATCAAGAAGATGATCTAAAAAAAAACAATCTCAATAACAATCTTAAATATGTTTTTCAAAGACAAATTTCTTACGTAACTATGAGATATGGTAAACAATCTTTAAAAAACAAAACACCATCATTAAATTTGTTCCATTATAAATAATGTTACTTACAAATATATGCTGTCAAAATTTACAACAAAAAGTCATTAAGAATTTTACGAACTTTTCCCCATGGCCAAATAGTATGTGTGAAATTCTTAGTTTAAAAGTTGTTCAATAGAAACTTGAGCGTCTGCCTCCCAGCATTCAGATCTAAAACCACTGACATAATTTGCAGCATCTTCTACTACTCATTCTTAAGTCCAACACTATTCAACATCTAAATGGCCACCCTTACACAAATGGCCCACCAACTCAACCACAACATTATCCCCTACATTGATGACACCCAACTCATCCTCTTCGTCACCAAGGAGCCACATACCACCAAAAACAACTTCCACAACACAATTAAGCATGTCACCAAGTGGATAAGGAGTATCTCTTTAAACATGAATTCACACAACATGAAGATACTCTTTCTCAAACTCAACCCTTTAGCTTCAGATAACTCCTGCTGATCAACGACACTGTGAACAGTACCAACACCTACTGACCATGTACACAACCTATGATTCAAATTGAACTCCTCCCTCTACAAGTGTAAACAAGTCTACAACATTTCCTCATACTGCTATAAGACCCTCAACATTCTCCACAACATTTACAAGTGGATCCTAAAGAAAACAAGAAGAAACAGACTACACTGTGGCAGCACACTCTACACAAGAATTACAGCCAAACACCTATAACGACTACAACTAATCCAAAGCACCTCCACCTGATTGATCTTCAATGTCCCCTGCTACAGCCACATCACCCACGACATGATACACTTACTCTGCCTCAATAGCAACAAGAGGATTACCTTCAAGCTCCTCACCCTCACTTAAAAAATACTGTACAACACCAGACGAATCTACCTTAACAGCAGTAATCCTGAAAGGTCAAATTTTGATCTTAAAATTTTGGCTTTAAAAATATTAGGTAAGAATTTGGAAACTCTTTAGGCAAACATTGCTTAAAAACTAATTGAGTATCATTACAATGTTTCCAACCTTTCAGACACTTTAAATAAACAGTGTAATGTCCAGATGTTGTAGAAGGCCCATCATGGAAAATAATTGAAACAGCTACAAAAGTTTGATACCATGCTTACCTCATCAATAATCAGAAGTTTCATTTTCGTCAAGACTCTTGAAACTTCACAACAAGCTTCTCCAGAGAGCTTATGGTATTCTAATTTTTTTTCATGCTCTACTGGTAGCATTAATAAACAATGTAAAGTATCCCCAGCGGCCCCAAGGAACAGAAAGTCATCGAGGTAATGCATCACATTCCGAAAACCTGTTTTCTTCGTGTAAACCCATTGTAGAAAACTACTGAATTTCTCGAAATAAGCACAAGATATCGAGCACCCCATCGGCATACACCTGTCCATGTAATACAAACCTTGAAACATGAAGCCCAACAAACGTTGGTCTTCCGGGTATACCGGGAGCAAACGGAACGCTGACTCGATATCTGATTTCGCCATCAGCGTCCCGGGCCCCAGGCGATTCAAAATGGCTACGGCCTCATCGAATGATGCGTACCGCACCGAACACATTTCTGGATTAATTGCATCGTTTACAGAAAGGCCATGAGGGGCTGATAAATTGTGAATCAATCGAAACTCACCCGGGTCCTTCTTGGGGACCACCCCTAAAGGAGAACAAACAAAGTTCGGCACCGGGGGGACAGGAAACGGGCCGGCAACCCGACCTCGGGTAACCTCTTTCCGGATCTTATCCTGTACTACAGTAGTATGCTGCAAGACGGAAAGTTGATTTTTGCACGTCCCGACACCCTGAAAGTTACCCACCGGGATGCGGAAACCATATGAAAAACCGTTTCGTAGCACCCCAGCAGAAGTACGATCTGGGTATTCGCTGAGCCAGGGAATCATCGCCAGGGTATCAATCGGGGTTGGTAAAGGCGCCCCTCGGACTATATTAGACCTGTTTAGCGCCTCCTCTACCCCCATTTTCACCCGATTTGGCTCTGCACGAGGACTCAGGATGGGTGCCCCACAACCACTACATTCGTGTTTGAACTTACAAGATCCCGGGGGCCTAGTACATTTGCTTCTGTTGAAATTGAAACAGAAACCCCTCTTCCCTGTATTGCCGGCGGGTCTCGGGTAATCGTCTGTACCCGTACCCGACCGAAAGGGTGTCCCCCCATTTTGGCGGGAGAACTCACTAACAGCACTCCCCACCAACGGCACTTTCAACATCCCCGACTCTTTCATCTTATTCCATGTTAAAGAATCGTAACAGTCCCAGGTTAAACTTTTGTTATGCTCCATCGCTTTCCTGAAAAGGTTGTCATAACAGAACCATTGGTTACCTTGGTGTGATGTCGAGTTCCCCATAATTCGTGACTGATATACTGGAAATTCAGGGAGCAAATCAGGCCTACGTTCCCCCAAAATTGCCGTAAAAAATTCCCCAAGCATTACCCCAGTTACCAATATTTTCATTCACTTTAAAGGCGGCCATTTTTGCGCGCCAAACACTCGGATGCATCAGATCCTTTTGACCCTTAACAGTATCGACCTCATAGTGATCAACGAGCAGGGAGAAAATGTTAACGTATTCCCCCGCCCAAATCTTTTCCTTTATTGGCAAAGGAACATGTTGCCCCAATTTTTCTCTACGAGAGGGTGTTGACTCATCCCTTGCAATCGGCAATGGCCGCTTACCTGCACCGGACGCTGCTTCCGTCCCTCGTGGCTTGTCTATCGCCGCATCCGGCGCGGGCACCTTGGCTGTATCACGTTTCTCGCGCAACTGCTTTATGAGTGCTTGCGCCTCGGTAGCCATGGCGCCCCCATTACCGTCCCCCAACCATGCTGCTAACTGTGCCGCCAACTCGGGAGGCATATCTTCGGCAGACGTCGGGGTGACTACCACGGGAATCGGATTCCCCTCATCCGGTACCGGGGCCGGTACCGGGGCTGGCGCCTCGAGCGGGGAACAGGGAACCGGGACGTCTCCCCCGACCGGCCCCCTTCTCGGCCTCTTTGGCTTCCCACCGGCCGGTGGACGCCCCGATCCCTCCTCGCCGTCTCGCTCCGCCAACCGCTTCTTAATTTCGGACATGTCCTTCATGAGGGCCCGAACCAACTGGTCAGTCGACATTGTCTTCGCTCCTTTCTTGGGCATCTTTTCAGATGAAGTATCTAAAAGACAAAGAGAGAGATTAAAACGCTCAAAATTGGCTCTTCGTTCTGTCCCGAGCTCACGTGCAGCGAGGAGGTGCAGCTTCAGAGCACAAGAACAAGAGGATGTCTTCTGGTCTTGCGTCCCTTTTTATCCGTCTTCAGGGCGGGCGTATACCCGCCCCTGCCTGCCCCTGAGGGCGTGGCTGGCTGCGTCGGTGTCTAGGCCAGCCCACTCTAGGGCGGGAACGAGCGCGCCCCGGCTACGCCGCTTCGGGCATACCAGCTGAGACGCGCCTCCCGCCCAAAATGGCTTCCCGGGGGGATCGAGGCACTCGGCCATACGTTCGGGGGGACCGATTCGGTCGCCCCTTTCCATATGAGTCAGTTGTTTTGTGAAAATAAGTTGAAAATACTTTAATTAATAAACTTTTTCCGGTTCCAGCTTGTCCACTCACATACAATCGGATAGGTTGAAATAATGAGCAAGAGCACTCTTTCTTTTCATGAAGTAATCCATTGTTAATCTGTTCTCTCACTTGCTCATATATTTGTTTCTGCTCAACATTAAGTTGTTCTTCGGAATTTCCTAAATTTCTTACATCTTCTTGAGCTTGAAACATTGCTGTTTCCACCTCTTCCATAGCAGTTGCTGCTTCATTTTGAATAATTGGTTCTCCTAATAGATCCTGACTTAACGCAGCAGAAGATTAACTGTCTTGAAAACTGTCTCTAGCAATCTAAGCTGCATTGTAGCTTCTTGTTCAATTTCATCGTTCAACATTTTAACACAATTAGCAAAAACAGGACATTCTATACTATCTTTAGTTCCATTGAAAGAATCTTCATAGCTGTCAAAATCTCCGAGTAATTCCAATTCTGAACGCCATGGCTTGAAAAGTTACAAAAGAGCTAAGTAGTAAAATTCCCTTTTGTCAGGAGTTTCGCAACTCAGTTTACGGTGATTAATCAAATGTCCTTTTTTTTGTTTTACCAAACATCCTTCAGAACCAGTCACGGCATATATACCATTATTGATGTTTTCTATAATATTCAGTTTAAAAATCTAGGGGCTCATTAGGATGTCGGGCGTATTGCCCCCGCCAGGCTGGCGGTAGCCACCGCCGGCCTGGCCCCTCGCCATATTGGTATGGCGAGGGGACCGCCGTGGACGGAAAGACCCTCCTCCGCTTTTCCGCCCGGTCGCCTTGCAGCCGGGGCGGAAAAGGATTAATATGGTGGCGGTGTCTAATAGACAACGCCAGCCATATTACAATGGGTCAATTCAGATGCCTTTCTGTAGCGGCGATGCCACCACGGAAAGGCATGCAGTTTTCACTCTGGGGGCCCCCTGTGGGCCCCCAGAGTGAAGGAGGGGTGGGGGGTGCACACAGGGGGTACCTGTGGTACCGCCCAACATTTGCATACACGAAGCAGCAGGCACCACACAGAGCCTGCTACTTGGTGTATGCAAATGCATGCATGCTGTCCTGACATTGTGGCGGGCGGTGCAGTGGGCACCGCCAGCCACAATGTTAGAAATGAGGGATGCGCCCCCCACTGTGGTGGGCGCATCCTAATGCTAACCTCGGGACCCCCGCCCCTAAAGCAGGCGGTCCCGTTTTCCGTAAGGGTGGCGGGCCGGCAAAGTCCGCCCGCTGTCTTAATGGGGGCCCTAGTTTTGCAACACTTCATAGAGACAAATGTTCTCCAGATGGTGATTTCTGTTTGGATAATATGTATCCAACATATTTGTTTTCATAATATCTGTACTTTCTGGCTCCTTTTCAGCTAAATATTCAATTTCTTGCACAGATTTAAGTACTCGGTTTCGTGTTGCAGCAAGACCTAGACTCACCCAAATGATTCTTCTAGATTTGGAGTATAGACTTGCAGATGATAAGCGATCTGAGCATTCATATGCTCCAATTTCTCGATGAGATAACATCTTCAAACTGTAAGTATACAATTTCTTACTTAGACTCTTCTCATGGGAAATCTCTTCCCACATTTCCTTCAATTCTGTCTTTTCTGATTTCGTTATGTGCGATGTTACATATCGAGCAACAGCAAAGGCATTGTCTGCACCATATTGAATATCCATGTTAGCATTCCACATAGACAAAATGACTGGGTTGGAGTCATTTATGCATTTTGACTCTTCATTTCTTCTTAAGTTGTAGGTAATTTTAGGAGACTTTCTTGTGATAGTATGTCGCAAAGATGACATAAAGCTGTTCAATCTTCCTTTCGATATTACTGGCTGTGGAAATCCAAAACGGCATTTGGTGTAGAATTTGTCTTTTGATTTGTACAGTATTTCCCACATCGATGGCTTTGGAATCGTAAGACCTGTTGTCTTAAGTCTTTATCCTGTGTGCTTTTGGGTGTATCACATGTAGCTTATTCTTCAATAAAAGACATCACCGTATCATCTGACTCTGTTCCAAATTTGGGAGCATCTTTGATCCATAGTAGCATGTGTATGTGCGGAGCACCTCTTGCTTGATACTCCTTCTTCCAAAAGAAGTCCACAACCTCTCCAAGAGGAGGATTTTTTTTATTGGTGATAAAATACATCATAGCTTCAAATCTATGAATTAAATACCTGCATACATTGACTGGATCCAAAGAGCACAATTCGCCAGGTGTCTTGTATTCAATATTTATTATATTTGGATTTGCCTCTCTAAGAAATTGAAGTAAATCATCCCAAGCATATTCAGCACAGCTTAGAGTAAGGAACCATGTAGAAGTTCCGAAGTTCCTTAACATACATTTAAGTTCTCCATGACGACGGTACCAGTACTCATTAGTACCACGCTGACAAGGCATGAGATTAATCAGCTGAGATTCCAAAACATTATCTTTCTGGTGTACTTTATCCATAAATTCCTTTGCCGAAACATTTTGCAGATGTACACCTGTTTTCAATATATGGTTTACTGCATAAGAAAGTCTAGACAAATCGCTCTCAAAGAAAAGATGAAACAAATACTGAATACATTGTCGAAATCTTGGATCTTCTGCATACAATCTTAATGTCCGGTATTCAGATGCAGGAATCTGCACAGGTCGGTCATCATATCGTCCTTCTTTTCCTGTAGGAAACAAATGAGGGAAACAACGAGCTTCCAAGCTGCTTTCCAATACACTAATGGGACTTTCCTTTGCTTCTTTCATTTGGAATAACTCTATAGTATTCCCCATCACTTCTTTGGAATGCAGTGGATGAACACTGTAATGTTCATATATTTCTTCAGTTCTGGACACATCCATCCACTTTTTCAATGTGTCCAGATGGCAAGTCACTATCTTCTTCTACTGTTATTTCTTTTTCACTCATAAACACGTCTTTATAATATTGATTATTTTTCATCAGATACAATGTTGCCTTTTTTACTTTCCTAACATCCTCTAATTCCTGCCAAATTTTCTTATTCTTTGTAGGTACGCCATTAACAAGAATACCTAAAAGTTCATCTTCTACATTTTCTACAACAACAGTTTCAATATTTTTCTTTAAATCTAATGGCAAATACACAACTCTTCCCTTTAATCCTCTCTGTAAATCTGAAGGAGGCAATTCCCCTATCTTAGGCTCCATACGAACAATAGCCTGAAAAGGATGCACACATTGAATAAGAATAGACTCATAGGTATTTAAATCCACCAGTTCAGAAGGAATTTTTACCAACTCAAAATTATTATGCACAGCTCTAGCAGGCATTTTATTTTCGTCTAATTTGTTATAACAATATTTACAAATACACTGATCACAACCCAAATCAAAAGTGTTCTCTACCAACAAATAAGTTACAAATTCCATCCACTCCGTATTATTTTCCTTTTCACATTTTAAATACAAATCAACATTCCTAGTCTGATTTTTATAATGAGTACGTCGACAACAAATACAAGAATAATTTGGTGTTTCACCTGAAATCACCTTGAACTTTATAATTTCTTGCTCAAATTTTTCTGTACTGCAATGTTTTACATTCTTTTCTACATTTCTTTCTACTAACGTATCAATTTCTGCACTATCTTCTTCTGCACCAAAGTAACTAACCTGAATTTCATCACAAACATTCTTTACATCTGACACAGATCCATGCAAAAGAGCACTGTTCAACTTCTTTAACATTAAAGCTGGACTTTTTGCATAATACAACATTCTGACTAATTTCCTCATTTCAGTATGATGTACTGCCAACATCCTGAAATGGTGAAAAACACTTCTACATACTTTTTTAGAAGGACAAGCCAAAGAACGTTCTTGCAAACCAGTATTTTCTCTCACTCTGCAAGGGTCTAATCCTTGCAACATCTTAATCTTTTGTTTAACACTTTTTTTAGTATAGTTACATAAAAAATTGCGTAAAAAATCAATAGATTCCTGCTGTACACTACAAATATTACTGCAATTCCAAGTGTACACAGGAGCTTTAGGACGTCTCCCTAAAACTTCATCTGCTAACAACTCTTCTACATCTCTAGGAACAATTTTCTCTTTCTCAATAGGACAACCATTTTTAACCTCATAAGCACGACCTGTAGTGTCAACTGCATGCAACAACTCATTTCTCTGAAAATAACTCTCCTCATTAAAAAGGGATCAGAAAAATTACTTCTATTAATTACTCTTCTCCATTTACTTTTGCTCGTCATTAAATGGATTGGCTTATCAAGTGATCGAATTCTATTGATTACTAAAAGAAAAAGTTTTTTTAATTCAAAAGCTTTCTCAGCTACATTCACAATACATTTTCTCTTCTTATAATATGCAGTTTCCTTCTTACAATTTTTTATTAACTTAGGGGGTCATTAGGATGGTGGACGGAAGGAGGTCCGCCGGCATGAAATAGGCGGAAAATCCCTTTTTTCAGTCCGCCAGCTGCGGTCTGTCTGTCCGCCATATTAGGATGGGAATCACTGTTAAAAGTAAGTACGCTGCGGAAGATCAAGCACCGCCGCGGAAATACACCCGACCCCACGGCGGACGTAACCAACCAGAGACACCACCGTACGGAATGACGTCATCGACCATCCACGTAATTACGATAGCGGATAAGACACAGCAAATCGCAGCGGAAAAACCACCAGCCTGAACACGGCGGATTCACCACCGCGGAGAGCCAAAACATTGCAGAGATACCCACCACAGGCAGATCTCCGTCATGGGCCCAGCTCTGAATGCATTTCCGATCCTCTTCGTGCTCCACAACCAACAAGTCATGGACCGTCGCCGACGACGCCGCAGGTACGTAAACACAACAATCAATGCGGGGAGGGTGGAGGTGCATGTTGGGTAAACAGCATTTACGATACCACCAATATATCAACAATGCAAGTAGACAACCAGGAATGACACACAGAAACCACCACACACGATTAGATTGTTTATTGCACATATTACTAAATAACTCCTAGAGTAGGCAGGAACATGGGCACTGGATACAACAGAAAAGGTACATCTTAGGTTGCACATGAGAGGGCACAATGCAGTGTCATTACAGCAACAGGGCAGTGTTCATAACAGAGCAGGTACATCAGAGGCAGCACATGAGAGGGCACAATGCAGCATCATAACAGCAACAGGGCAGTGTCGATAACAGAGCAGGTACATCAGAGGCAGCACATGAGAGGGCTAAGTGCATCAACAGTCCAAGGCACAGAGCAGGTACATCTGAGGCAGCACATGAGAGGGACACAGAGCATCAACAGTCCATGGCACAGAGCAGGTACATCAGAGGCAGCACATGAGAGGGGCTAAGTGCATCAACAGTACATGGCACAGAGCAGGTACATGAGAGGCAGCACATGAGAGGGGCTAAGTGCATCAACAGTCCATGGCACAGAGCAGGTACATCTGAGGCAGCACATGAGGGGCACAGAGCATCAACAGTCCATGGCAAGGCACAGAGCAGGTACATCAGAGGCAGCACATGAGAGGGGCTAAGTGCATCAACAGTCCATGGCACACAGCAGGTACATCTGAGGCAGCACATGAGAGGGGCACAGAGCATCAACAGTCCATGGCACACAGCAGGTACATCAGAGGCAGCACATGAGAGGGCACAATGCAGCATCCTAACAGCAACAGGGCAGTGCCCATAACAGAGCAGGTACATCTGAGGCAGCACATGAGAGGGGCACAGAGCATCAACAGTCCATGGCAAGGCACAGAGCAGGTACATCAGAGGCAGCACATGAGAGGGGCTACGTGCATCAACAGTCCATGGCAAAGAATAGGTACATCTGAGGCAGCACAAGGACGTGTGTCAAGCGGCCCGTCCCATGGACATAAATAATGCAAGGGCGTTTATAATGGACTATCTACACACCAAGTAAAATGGCATGCGAGTGATGTGAACTACATCTTAAAGCACTGAATCTGGTGGAGTGCTCGACCTAGTAGCCTCGGACACAGTGGCAGTGCCCGATACCGGATTAGGAGACACAGTCATAGCTCTAGTGACTGACACATGAGCCATAGACCCAGACACTACCAGCACCAGAAACAGGAGTGTGGGACACAGCCACAGCTCTAGTGACTGACACATGAGCCATAGACCCAGACACACTGCCAGGACATGACCGCGCACAGTGACCAACAAATATCATGCCAGCATCTGAGACATGAGAATGGCGGACACACACATTGGTAGTACCTGAAACAGGAGAGGGCACAACTGACACAGTGCTACTACATGAGGCATGACAGCGAACAACAGACACAGTGCCACTCTCTGACACATGAGAGTGAACTGCAGCTGACCCACTAGGACCACTGAAATGATGAGCCACAGGGCTGTATGGCCCAGGAGGCAGGGTGGCTCTGGGAGCTGTGGACAGCTGTACTTGAGCGACATTGGGGTGGGCAGGTGTTGGATTGGCCCTTCTGGCAGGTTCACCCCTAAACTTTTTGCTTTTAATGGTGACCTGGTGATGGTGATTTTTGGGTTCTGCGCACGTTCACTTTGTCCAGTGGCAAGTGCGTGCGCACTCTGAGTGTATGTGATGAGATAGGCCTGCCCTTCCATAGGAATGCATGGGGAATGTATGTGTCCCTGGTAGTTCCTGATGCGTGGGGTGTACAGGTTCGAATTTGGTATGTGCGAACTCATGAGAGTGAATGCTTCGCAATGATGTATGTGGCATGAGTGTGTCTTGTGTACAAATGCCACTTCTAGGAGTTGGCATATTAGTATAAAATATGCCTGGCATGTGATTGGCTGGAGCTGGCTGGTGAGTCTGGCTCTAGGAAGGCTGGATGGGTCTGCCCGGTGGTGAGTGGGAGATTAGCATGCTGATGGCTGGGGAGGAGTGTACCTGTGTCCTGAATGAGGCTGGGTTTTCCCCAGACAATGCTGGCTCTGTCCCCTGTGGTGCGACTGATGACCCTAGCCCTGCCAGTGAATTAAATGGGTGGTTGAGCCATCAAGAGTGCTCCAAAACCAGCTGCGACTGGTTTCTCCCCCACCCTTAGACAAGGGAATGTGGTGTATAAAAATGGGGCTGTGTCCCCACAGATGTTGTTCTCTTCCAGGATCCTGCCTGAGGGGGCTGCTGCTGTTGCTGGGCCAGAGGACCGCCACTTGGACTGTCTCCCTGTCTGGAGACCCAGTGAACTGGCTCTGGGTCCAGCCTTGCCCCCCTGCCTACCTGAAGGACTTCATTGCTGGAGTTTTTGGTTCTCTGTAGCCCTGGGGAGCGCTCTCCCTTGTCCCCAGCGCTGGGAGCACTTTAAATGTGCCTTTTAGCGCTGTGAGCACTTTTCCCTGCCTGCCTAGCGCTGAGAGCGCTTTTCTTTGCCTATAGCGCTTTGGAGCGATTTGCCTGCCCTAGCGAGTGCCCACCTCGCTTATTTGTAATTAATTTGCCCCCTGGCAGGTGCCCACCCTGCCAGGGACCTTGCCGGCATAATTATTTATTTATGAGGGAGCCCACCCCTCGGTAGAGTCATAGCCTGCCTGCCTGCCTAAAACGGGCCGCCGCGCTGCCCGCGACGACCCGGAAGCATTGGGCCGGCTGACCAACTGCAGCGCGGCCCGAGACGAGCTAACCGGAAGTCCCGCCCTACAGCTGCAGAGCGAGAGAGAGAGCCGGCACCTGGTCTTCCCCCCCACCCGGGGCTCCCAAGAGCGAGGGAGAACCCCGGAGAGAGAGGGAGAAGTGTGGAAAGGGAGCCCCTGAGGAGCGGGAGCTCCCGTGAAGAGCAGCAGCCAGGAGAGGAGAGCCGTGGGAGGAGACGCCGCAGGAAAGGAGACGATGCCTCCCACACAGCCAGTGAGTGCAGGCGTCCCCGCGGGCCGTTCCTCTTGCCCACCCCCCCTTCGGTTCTGAGTCCCTGAGGGGTTCCTGGGGGCACTTGATTGCTTCAGAGCCGCGGAGGCCCCACCAACCGGGGGCATTGTGTTAATGAGCCCTGAGAGGCTAGGGCCATTGCTTAAGTTGGGAGCCCTGAGAGGCTCGAGCTGGCATTTCTTCGAGTCCCCCCTGAGAGGGACTCCAACGACGGCCATTCTTGTGTAGAGCCCTGCCACAGTTGTTCTCAGAGCCACGAGGGCTCCAGGTGGCATTTCTCTGTGTGGCGAGCCACAGAGGCTCAAGGGGTACATCTTTAGTTCAGAGCCCTGAGAGGCTCACGGGCCCTTGGTTTATTCAGAGCTTGCGAGGCTCCCACGTTGGCCCCAGCACCTTCACACAGCTGCCCAGCACTTCGTGGGCAGCTGCAACGTTTAGGCCCCCTGACTTTGGGACACAGGGCGTCCTAGCCCTAGAGAGGCCAGTTGGCCTAGGGACTGCCACAGGTGGAGGCCAATGTGATTTTTGCGCTATTGTGTTGTCCTGCACCTCTGAATGTATTGTTGATGCATCATGTGTTATTTGCACCTCTGAATGTGTTTAGGCGTCATGTGTTTCCTCCCTTACACCTCTGAATGTATGTTATGCATCATGTGTTATGTGTTTACACCCCTACAGGTATTGTGATACTTAGGTGTTTGTTCTCCTAGTACAGGTGGTGCTACTGAGGTCCTGGTTACCAGTAGTTACTGGTTGTGTACTTTATGTTCTACTTTTGTGCTTCAGTGATTTGTATGCTAAGTTCTAAAAGTGCTGATTCCTGACAGTGGTCCATGTGGCCCTGTCTTGTACATATCCCCTGTAAATTCTGCCTGTGCCTGTTGGCAAATTGTAAAGTGTGTGTTTTATCTAATGTGTTTTGGTGTAATACAAAGGCTATTTTTATATATTACCTTGTGTGGAGTTTCCTTTTTGGTGGGCCTTGGGTGTTGTTGCTGGGATGCGTGCGCAAATACTTAACTCACATCGCCTCCAAGTTTAGCCTTGCTGCTCGTGCCACGTTACCTAGAGGGTGAGCAGGGGTTATCTTGGCGTGTAACTCCCTTGCCCTGACTTAGGAGTGGTGGTCTGACTGACTTTGGCGCAAGCCCTGGCCAGCCAGGGATCCCATTTCTAACAGCAGGTGTTACAGGTGTGTGTCTCCATTTCTTTAGGATATGGAAGGGCACCCTGGACATGACTGGACTGGTAAGTGGTGTGACCTTATCATGAACATCAACCATCAAAGGTGGATCATGTGCTGGTGTGGGTCAGCTCTCTGGGGACGTGCTGGACCCTGCTTGACGTTTGCTGTGGCCCTGCCTTCTGCCCTCTGCATCATGTGTAATGGGGGATGCAACAACAGTGTACTCCTTCCTCTGCTTCTGCGGGGTGTGGATGGGAGTAGAGGTATGGGGGGACTCCACAGCTGACACATGTGTTTTACGTTCCTTCTCCAACATCAGCCTCAGGGCATCCAGGGGTGATGTATGCCTGTCCTTGATGGTGCTCGTGTCCATGGGAGAACCCTTGTCCCTGGGAGGTACCTTGCTTGCAGGGTGTGTCCTGTCTCTGGAAAGTGCCTGAACCGTGGGTGGTGCCCTGTCCCTGTGAGTTGACTTGTCCTTAGTAGTATCCCAGTCCATTGTAGTGTCTCTTTCCTTCGCAGTGTCCTTGTCCTTGGGAGTGTCCCTGGCCTTGGAGCTGCCCTTTCCTTTGCATGGTCCTTGTCCTTGGGAGTGTCCCTGGCCTTGGGAGCTGCCCTTTCCTTTGCAGTGTCTTTGTCCTTGGGAGTGTCCCTGGCATTGGGAGGTGCCCTTTCCTTTGCAGTGTCCTTGACCTTGGGAGTGTCCCTGGCCTTGGGAGGTGCCCTTTCCTTTGCAGTGTCCTTGTCCTTGGGAGTGTCCCTGGCCTTGGGGGGTGCCCTTTCCTTTGCATTGTCCTTGTCCTTGGGCGTGTCCCTGGCCTTGGGAGGTGCCCTTTCCTTTGCAGTGTCCTTGTCCTTGGGAGTGTCCTGGAAAGGGGCGACCATTCGGTCCCCCCGAACGTATGGTGGAGTACCACGATCCCCCCGGGAAGCCATCTTGGGCGGGAGGCGAGTCCCGGCTGGTATGCCCGAAGCGGCGTAGCCGGGGCGCGCCTTTTTCCCGCCCTAGAGTGGGTTGTCCTAGACACTGACGCGGCCGGCCACGCCCTCGGAGGCAGGCGGGGGCGGGTTTACGCCCGCCCTGAAGACGGATAAAAGGAGCAAAAGCCAAGAAAGCATCCTCTTGTTCCTGTGCTCTGAAGCTGCACCTCCCCGCTGCACGTGAGCTCGAGACGGAACGAAGAGCCAATTTTGAGCGTTGTAATCTTTCTTTTTGTTTTACAGATATTCCGTCTGAGAATGCCCAAGAAAGTCGGGAAGCGGGTCAGTACCGATCAGATGCTCCGCATGCTCATGAAGGAGGTAACCGATTTGAAGAAGCAGATGGCGGCGAAGGACGGGGAGGGAGGACCGAAACGGCCTTTGCCGGGAGCAGTCCCCGGTGGGAGAGGCAAGAGGTCCAGAAGGGGGGCACTCGGGGGGGAAACCCCGGTTCCCGATACCCCACTTGAGGAGCCAACCCCGATGCCGGAAGGAGGGAATCCGATCCCCGTGGTGGTCACCCCCGTGAACGGGGAGGATATGCCTCCCGAGTTAGCGGCACAATTGGCAGCGTGGTTGGGAAAAGATAGCGAGGGCACCACGGCTGACGACGCCCGCGCAGTAATGAGGCAACTGCGGGAATCTAGGGAGGCTGCGAAGGCACCATCGTCTGTTAACGCATCAGGCCCAGGTTCGGTGGCAGATGCAGCGTCTGGTTCAGGTAAGCGGCCATTGCCGATTGCGGGGGAGGGGTCTGTACCTTCACGAAGGGAAAAGGTGGCTCAGCATGTTCCACTGGAAGTTAAGGAAAAGATTTGGGCGAATAAGTATGTGAACATTTTTTCTTTGCTTACCGATCATTACGAGATGGAGCATGTAAAGAGCCAAAAGGAGCTCATGCATCCCAGTGTTTGGCGCGCAAAAATGGCCGCCTTCAAGGTTGACGAGAACATTGGCACTTGGGGTAGAGCGTGGGGCATTTTTACCTCCATCATGGGCGAGCGCAGGCCCGAGTTGTTGACCGAGTTGCCAATTTATCAATCACGTATCATGGAGTATTCCGTAGCATATGGGGGCAATCAGTGGTTCTGCTATGACAATCTTTTTAGAAAAGCTAAGGAACACGACCCAATTTTGACTTGGGATTGTTACGACTCCGTGTCATGGCAAAAAATGGAGAGTACAGGAATGTTGAAGGTACCATTGTTAGGGAGTAACGGGGGGGAATCTTCCCGCCAAAACTCTGGGACACCCTTTCGGACGGGTGCAGGTAACGAGTACCACTCGAAGCCGAGTGGCAACACGGGTAAAAGGGGGATCTGTTGGAATTTTAACAGAGGGAAATGCACGAGGCCCCAGGGATCATGCAAATTCAGACATGAGTGTGGGGGGTGTGGGCAGCCATCCCATCCTGAGTCCATGTGCAGAGCCAAAACGGGTGATAACGGTGGTAAGGGAGGCGCCAAACAGGTCTGATATAGTCCGAGGGGCGCCTTTACCTACCCCGATTGATACCATGGCAATGATTCCTTGGCTCAACGAATACCCGGATCATGCTTCCGCTGGGGTGTTACGAAACGGGTTTTCATATGGTTTCCGCATCCCAGTGGGGGATTTTCAAGGTATAGCAAATTGTAAGAATCAACTGTCGGTCTTGCAACACACGGCGGTGGTACAGGTAAAGATTGGGAAAGAGGTGACTCGAGGTCGCGTCGCCGGTCCATTCGATTTGCCACCGGTTGCTAACTTTGTTTGTTCCCCTCTAGGGGTGGTCCCCAAGAAGGACCCGGGTGAGTATCGGCTGATACATAACTTGTCAGCCCCACGTGGTCTTTCCGTGAATGACGCGATAGACCCGGAAGTGTGTTCGGTGCGGTACGCATCTTTCGATGAGGCCGTTGCCATGTTGAATCGCCTGGGGCCCGGGACGCTGATGGCAAAATCGGACATCGAGTCAGCGTTCCGGTTGCTCCCGGTACACCCAGACGATCAGCGTCTCCTTGGTTTTCAGTTTCAGGGTCGCTATTACATGGATAGATGTATGCCAATGGGGTGCTCGATTTCCTGTGCCTATTTCGAGAAGTTCAGTTGTTTTCTGCAGTGGGTATTCACAAGGAAGATAGGTTTTCAACATGTTATGCACTATCTCGATGACTTTCTGTTTTTGGGGGCAGCCGGGGATCCTGAGTGTGGACAGGCTTTACATGAATTTTGTGTCTTAATGAATCAATTCGGTGTGCCATTGGCGCCAGGTAAGACTGTGGGTCCCTCGACCTTGATCGAGTTTCTGGGGATCGAGCTCGACTCGGTAGAAGGTTGTTTTCGATTACCCAAGGAAAAAGTGGTAAAATTCAGGTTATCCCTTGAGACATGTATTCGTGCAACAAAAGTAAACCTGCATCAATTGCAACAGGTGGTGGGTCAGTTGAATTTTGCCCTGAGAGTGATGCCAATGGCGCGCCCCTTTTCCCGCTCGATTGCACAAGCCATGGTCGGCCTGAAGGAAGGACATCACCGCACGAGACTCTCGGTAGAGGTTCGCCAGGACATGCGCATTTGGTTGGCATTTCTGGCGGATTTAAATGGTCGAATTGTCTGGAACAAACCAGCGGTGTCCTCCGAGGAGCTGGGGCTCTGGACAGATTCGGCAGGGAGTATAGGTTTTGGTGCCATATTTGGTACACAATGGTCGGCTCAAAAATGGCCGTCATGGTGGCATGAGTGCGGGTTGACAAGTAACATTGCTTTTCTCGAACTTTTTCCTATTTTGGTGTCCCTGAAAACGTGGCCCGAGGGGTTCCGTGATCACTCTGTGGTATTCTGGTCAGATAACATGGCCGTGGTTGAGTGTATCAATAGTCAGGCAGCACGATGCAAATTTATTCTGAGACTGCTCAAGGAAATTGTGTTGTTATGCATGCAACTGAATGTACTGTTTAGGGCAAGACATGTGCCGGGGGTGATGACCCAAGCGGCTGATGCGCTTTCTCGTTTCCGTATGCAGGCCTTCTGGGGTTTTCTGCCCACAGCGGACCCGGTGGCGGCACCCTTTCCCGAAGCTCTCTGGTCTCTCGGTGCCCCGAACTACAAAACCTCGTGGGAGAGAGTTTAGCACCCAGGACGAGGAAGGCATATGAAGGGGCGTTCCGTTCCTATTGGGCCTTTTTGGGTACTGCTAGGGGGGAGCTTTGGGGTCAGGAAGAGTTTGTAGTGAAATTTCTGCTCTCTTTACATCAGGCAGGCAAATCAGTAGCTACGGCCCAGAGGCATCGGGCCGCCATTTCCTTTATGGCAAAGGCTCATGGGATCCAGAACCCGACAGTGTCTTTCGTTGTGCAGAAAGCGCTACGTGGGTGGCAACGCCTTGAGGGTCGCAGAATAGATGAGAGGCACCCGATAGGTCTGGATAGGCTGACCCTGTTATTGTCCGTGCTCCCGGCAACGTGTTCATCCCAGTACGAAGCAGTGTTGTTCCGAGCCGCATTTGCACTAGCATTCCATGGGGCTATGCGGGTAAGCGAATTAGTGGCAAAGAACAAGCGGGATACGATGGGGGGACTGTGCCGGGAGCACATTCAGGTCAAGGGGGAGACGATGACGATCTCATTTGTTAGGTCCAAATCCGATCAGGGAGCAATCGGGGACTGCGTAATCATTCAGAGGATCCCCGGGTCTTCCATGTGCCCTGTGGTATGCGTAGAGGAATATTTAGCGCAGAGGGTTGCAGCATGGGGGGGACCTTGTTGAGACACGCTGACGCCACCCCACTGACGAGGTTTCAGTTCCAGAGGGTGCTTGCGATGTCGATTTCGGCCGCGGGCTTGAACCCCGGCGAGTTCGGGACCCATTCCTTTCGGATAGGGGCTGCTACTGAGGCTACAGCCAGGGGTCTGAGTGTAGAACAAGTAAAACGTGTGGGGCGTTGGTCCTCGAACTGTTATAAAAGGTATGTGCGGTTGCACATGTTGTGAAGCTGTAATGATATACTCACGCTTCTTGTTTTTGTTTGGTTTTCAGTTGCGCAAGCTTACGAAGTGGGGCGGACTGTGCAATCGACCCGACTCCTGGGGACCAGCGGTCAGAAATCACCGTCTGCGAAAAAGGAGGTGTGGGTCGTGGGCCACTCATACGTGAGGCGTGCCGCGGACGTATTCAAAGCAGGTGATATGATTCACGTGGCTGGGGAATACGGGTACAGGGTGTCCTTCTACGGAAAGGGCGGGCTCTGTATTGACCAGTTTCAATCCTTTTTCAAGGGTTTGTTAGGGCGGACAAGGTCACCGCCGTCTATAATCATAGTCCATCTTGGGGGCAACGATTTGGTGGCCACTGGTAGACGACTTCTTCTTGAGGCAATGCTTTCCACAGTAAGTTGGTTGGCAAGAAGAGTTCCAGGGTGCACAATTGCATGGTCCCATATGATCCCACGGAAAGTGTGGCGGGGGGCAATTTCAGTTTCTGCCCTGAATCATTCAGTAAGGAAAATAAATAACAAAGTGAGTAGATTGTTTCGTTCGAGTACACTGCATTCTGTTTCGCATGGTTGTATCAAAGGGGACAGTATGTATTTGGGGGATGGGGTTCATTTGTCCCGGGTGGGGAATGAGTTACTCATAGGAGACCTCATAGCTTGGTTGAAGGGTTTAAAACATGACCTTTAGGCAGGAGTGGGGGGTCCGGATAGCCGGTCAACTATCCGGCCTGTGGCGGTAAGGTCATGATCGGTGAGCAGTAATTGGAAGATCCCTATGGGGGGGCATCACCCATTACGGATGGGAGCGCTCGGGGGAGGTGGCCAATTGGCCCCTCAACGGGGAGGCGGTCCCGTCTAAGGATAGGCCGCCGGAAGGAAAGGAAAGGTGGTCAAGGCCCCTTCCTGGATAGGAGGGGATACGGGCCCTCCTGGGGAATTTCCCGGGGCCAGGACATCTGCGACGGCAGATGGGTAAGTTGTGTGGGGTGCGGGAGAAGGGTTTACGCTACCTTTTAGACACCTCACACGAGTCCTCGGACGACCGTTAAATGGCGTCGAGTTCATTGGGGCCCCCGTCAAGTCCAAGGGAAATTGGTAGATGCACTTGAGGTACGCCTCTGTGCGGTCGCTCCCCTCACAAGTGAGGGTGGTATTTCTGGTTTAGGGATCTGACACCGGTTACGACCTTGCCGTTGGCCCTTAACGTTAGGATGTACAATTTCAAGTCAAATGTTTTGTAGGATGTTAGTTCGGCTAGGAGAACCTTTGTATTAGAGATCTGTTAAGGTTAGCCAAACATCGTAATGTGGAAATGAAATTGTACATAATATGAAACTGTTATTTTAATGTTTTGATTTTGTTTCATATTTTAATAAATACGGCCGGGAAGGGTAACTCCCTTCCCGCCTTCCAAAAGTTCAAGAACTGTTTCCGGTTTCCCAATTCTTGGGGATTGTGTTGAGAGGGGGTGGCGGGTATCTCAGCCATATTGGCCTTGGGAGGTGCCCTTGCTCTGGGAGTACCTTTAGAGGGAGATGCCTGTGTTACATGTGAATCCCTTTCACCCAACACCCCTTGATCATCCTGTGTGTCAACTCCTGGGTAGCTGATGTCGGGGTCTGTGAAAGATTTCCCTGTCCTAGGGGATGGTGTCTGTGCCCTGCCTTGCTGCCTGTGGCTGCTTCTAGTGCAATATCCCAAAAATGAGCCCTGCTCAGAAATGTCACTCTACGCTGACACATCAAGTGGTGTGGATGGGGAAACTGAAGTAGAAGCTTGTGCCAGCGAATTTTGAATGGCTGCAGACACTGTGCTGGTTAACGACTGAACTGTTCTGTGTAGACCAGCAACTTCGCCATGCATCCCCTCCATGAATGCTACCACCTGCCCCAACTTCCTATCGTGGTCTAGGAATGCATTGATCATGTTGGTCTGCCCTACACACAGCTGTCGCAGCAGATCAACCACCTCAGCACAGAGGGCATTTTGGGTCACAGGGGCAGGGGCAGGGAGCCTGCACCGAAGGCCACTCTGCTCCCCTTACTCTGGCGAGCACGAGCAGTACTTGTTGCAGTTGTTGGCAGTGTTGGCCCTGTGTGCTGTGTACCGACTGAAGGTGTAGATTGCCCACTCCCTGTGTCTACCAACAGTGCTGACTCACCAACACCGTCTGAAGATGAGGACGATGGTGTCTCCATATGTGAGTCCTCAGGGACAGTCCTGTTCCCCTTTTTGGGGCTGCTCACTTCAGCCTCAGTCTGCGTGCGTGTTTTTTCAGGATTTTGATGCATTGCCACCACTGATCTTTGTCGTTTGTGGGTCAGTGCCTTGGGCCAAAGCTGAAAGAGAGAAAAGAGGTATACGTAAGTGCCACACTCACGTACTGAAAATTGCAACTACAAAACACCTTGACTGCTGACCAACATGTAGCCCCTATCCTGCACAAGAACCACCCCTACCATACACCTTCATGTCAAAGAACCGGGGGTGCCTGTGAAACATGTACTTCTAACTAGCAGGGAAGTGCATGCCGACCACCACACATGTGTAAAAATGAGAACACAGACCTGCACTACAATGCAACTGGTATGTCCACCTGGCTGACATGGATGCCAATGCACACTCCGATAATGGCACCAACATGCTATTGCAGCACAACATACACACCACGGATGTCACTACTGCGTCTGGCATCAATACATGCATGCACTCACAAGTCACAAACACATTCAGTCTGCTTACCGCTAGTTTGCTGCTGATCCCCTCTCAACTGGGCGGACAGGTCAGGATGCATCACTGCAATGATAAGGAGCATCAGAGGGGTCATGGTGCGTCGTGTAAGCCGGGATGTACGTGGAATCTGCCCGTGTCATCTCCGCCACATTCTTGCTGAGCCTGGAGATGTCGTCCCAGCGCTTGTGGCAGTGTGTGTTTCGCCTATTGCACACCCCCACTGCCCGTATATCACGTGCTATGGTCCTCCACTCGGCCTTGCGAAGGTGCAGCTTGACCTACCATGATGGGAGACAAAATGGGAAAGTCAGTGGACATATGGGCAGCCACACAGATAGGAGCAATACGTATCCTGCAGCAGCCATGCACAGTAGAGCACATGTGAAGGTCCCACAGCACACCACCAAGATTGCAGAAGCCAGGAGTCAGTGAACACCTCATACACACCAACATGTCCCCCACTGCACTTACCACCTGTCCGGGGGCACCGAAAGCCGTTCATAGTGGTGGAGCACACCGTCCACAAGGACATCGAGCTCAGCTGTGGTGAAGGGACGAGACCGGATCTCTCGCAGTCTCGACATTGCAGGGGCCCTGACTGTGGCACAACAGCAGCAGTTGGAGGATTGTCAGCAGCAGCAGGTAGAGGTGATGGGTGCAGGCAGCAGTTGGCGGACTGGTCAGCAGCAGCAGGTAGAGGTGATGGGTGCAGGCAGCAGTTGGCGGACTGGTCAGCAACAGCAGGTAGAGGTGATGGGTGCAGGCAGCAGTTGGCGGACTGGTCAGCAGCAGCAGGTAGAGGTGATGGGTGCAGGCAGCAGTTGGCGGACTGGTCAGCAGCAGCAGGTAGAGGTGATGGGTGCAGGCAGCAGTTGGCGGACTGGTCAGCAGCAACAGCTAGAAGTGATGGGTTCTGGCAGCAGTTGGCGGACTGGTCAGCAGCAGCAGGTAGAGGTGATGGGTGCAGGCAGCAGTGGCTGGAAGCAGTGGATGTGTGCTGCAGAGAATCACACATATATAGGGCCCTGACCTGATATCAGTGGCACACGTCTGCAGCAATTGGTTTTCCCGGGCTGCCTCTTTCAAAAAGAGCCAATGACTGGCCCTGATGTGGTGGTGCATGGCTTCCGCTATTAGTTGAAATCGCTTACGCGCCCCGCGTAAATTGTTTCCATTGGCTACATGTCCAAGGACTGTCACGGTCACACACCAGCAACTGCATGTGCGCGCTACCGAGATGGTGCATAATTTGAAATTCAACACTCCCTGGCGTTGCAATGGCAGAGCACGCATTCCATGGGGGTGGGGCAGGCTAGCACATACATTTGAATGTGCAAGTGGGAATGGCAGTTGATAACCCTTTATTCGCCTGTTTTGTCGACTACTCTGCAGCGTTCGATGGGGGTAGACCGTGCTTTCCTATGGAGAAAGCTGGCCCAATGGAACATCAATCCGACCCTATTAAGAGCAATCCAATCGTTGTATCAAAAAACGTGGGTCCGAATTAAACTCTCAAGCGATTTCGCATCTGAGAAGATTGACACAGATCGAGGTTTAAAACAGGGGTGCGTTCTAGCACCTCTGTTGTTCAATCTATATACAGCAGACATGGAGATAGCCTTGTCCGGGGCAGCCCTAGCCACTCCAAGGATTGGTGGAACTAAAATCCAGTTTATGCAATATGCTGATGACCTGGTACTTCTGGATCATACCAAGATTGGCTTACAAAAGGCGCTGTCCGCCCTGGCAACTTACAACGATAAGAACCGGTTGGTAGCTAACTCCTCCAAGTCAAAGATAGTAATTTTTGGACATTATCCAAACAAAAAACTAGCCAAATGGAGGCTTGGCCATCTGACGTTGGAAAGCACACAGCAATACACTTACTTGGGTGTCTGCTATCATGAGTCGGGGCGTTCTGGTGCCCATCTAAAGAAAATCCAAAGTAAAGGGAAAACTATCACCTATGCGCTCTGCAAATTTCAAGCCACTCTACATAACCCAACGACAATGGCTATCCAAAGAGTACTCAAGGCAAAACTAATGCCGGCCCTCAATTATGCCCAACAAGCGTTCCCGGGTAAACTTAATAAGGAACTGGAAAAAATCAACTGCAGAGCTTATAAGAAATTATTCTTACTACCGAAGTGCACCAGAAACACCCTTGTCCGCCTAGAATTTTCGCTCAACCAACAAAAACTGGAAGAGATGGCTGCCCTGTGTAAATATTACTATCTCATAATAGCGGTACAAGACAAGTCACTGAAGGCAGTTCTGAAATACATTTTTACAGAACCCGGGAACCCTTGGTCAACCACCTTCACCATGGCGAAGGAACTCCTCAATCTCGCCACCGATCATTGGAACCCTGAGCTAGTTAATTATGCAGCAATTACAAATGCCATCATAAAACAAGTTTGTATCCGTTCCCGGGAAATGGATATGGAGTCACTGGCAAAACGAGGTTTCCATGAGTCCCTATGTCTGCCGCACATAGTGCATAATCCCAAACACCATCTCAAGCAGGAGGTGGGCTGCTCTGCCCTTCACATGATCTTAGCCTACAGATTACACCCTCTGCCTATTAAAGAACTATATGCTCTCAAACTGACAGGTTGGGGAGTTCCGGAATGCAGACTCTGCAATTACAAACGAGAGTCGCTGGCCCATCTATTACTTTGCTGTCCGGCCCTGCGCACAGCAGGCAACCCTTACCTTAGGCCAATTCTACGACAAATGGGGACACGCACCGCAAAGGAGGCGGTCCATCAACTATACACATTGACTATAGTAAAGCAAATGGCCTCCTTTGGAAAGTTTATCCAACAGACACGGGCCAAGCTGATGGCTACCCAGGGCATAAATGATTAAAGACCTTGCAGTTGTAGGCGGGGCTGCCCTTGCACAGACACCATTCTTTTGAGCTTGCCAGTGCCCGGGATTCACTATACAGACTTATCAGCTGACTAACTTGTTGTTTTAAATCTTTTATAATTTTGCACTCTGTTTTTAATGTGTTTTTAATGTAATTGTTTTGAGTAACCAAACAATCAATTCATTCATTCAGTTGGTAACCCCCCATTACAGTCATATTGCAGCACCCACCGCAGACCGCCGGGCCTGGCCGCTCACCCACCGCCGGGTGTGGACGGTGGTTGACTGCTGTGTGCAGGCGGTGGTTGACCGCCGTGTGCAGGCGGTGGTTGACCGTTGTGTGCAGGCGGTGTGCAGGCGGAGCAGCATTGTCCCCCAACTGATGGCTAATTTGCATCAAGAATGTGCTTGGCTTGTAGGTGAGTGTGCTGTGATGACTACTGTGTTGCATGTGTGACATTCTATTACCAACAATCCTGGTAATGATGAATGTGTCTGTCATCCCCCCACCTAGGCGACTCTGCGTACCCAAGCCGACCATGGCTGCTGAGCCCCCTATGGAATCCAACTACCCCAGGAGAAATGCGCTACAATGATGCCCATGGGAGGACACGTAGGGTGGTGGAACGTACGTTTGGACTGCTGAAGTCTAGGTTTCGTTGCCTTGATAAAACCGGAGGGGCCCTGCCATATTCACCCGGAAAAGTATGCAAAATTGTGGTTGCCTGCTGCATGCTCCACAACCTGGCTTTACGCAACAGCATTGCACTGATCATGGACCCTGCAGACCAACAGGTTGCTCCGCCTCCCATACCACCCATGTCCAGTGATGAGAATAGTGGGGAGGAAGAAGGTGTGAACCAGAGGCGTCAGCTCATTGCTCTCTACTGTAGTTAAATGTGAGTAACTACCTTGGGCTGGTGTTCAAAGCGTGATGTATGTTAGCTGGTGATGTGTGGATGTGGACTGTGGATTCTGCCTGTTCTGGTATGTTCTGTTTGCAAATGGGTGTGGGAGATGGTGTACATCCAATGCTCCCTGATGTGTGTGCTGTGATCCGCTTAATTTGTGATGAGTGTGGTTTGAGGGAAGTTGCTGTATGTTGTGGTATGATGGTTGTGAATCAGTTTCCTGACCTGTGCTTGTTGTTCTCTCATTATCCCTATGTCACTCCCACAGAGACATGATTGTCAAGTACATTGATACCTGCACCTGGTAATGACAAGTACAAAGACGAACTTTTGAATTAAACATGGAGGTCACACAGCATTGAGTGTTTACGTGGTGTTTATTTACAGGGTGTGGATTACTGTTAGTGCATATTTACGAATAGATGTTGGCGGGGAAGTGAGAGTTGAAGGTCATATCAGATGAAAACACTGTGGGGACACCACATTGTGTGATGTACACCTAGTCCAACAGATGTGTACCAATGCTTGGTATTGTGGTGCAGGATAGTTCGCAGAGTGAATGCCAGGCTCAAGGAAGGGTGAAGTCAGTGGCGGCCCCTCTTTGAGCGGGTGGTTGGTGCATTGCCACTGCTGTGAGCTGGATCCAGCATCAGACGGCCCCTCCGTCTTGGAGCCGGAGCAGTGCCAGCTGTCGGGGCAGGTTGTTCTTTGTCAGTGGCCTCAGGTGATGGTGACGGTGGTGTTGGTGGCCTGTCCCGCTGGCCACTTGGGGGAGGGGGAGGTAGAGTTGGTGCCCTATCCCGCTGGCTACTTGGGGGAGGGGGAGGTGGTGTGGTGCGGGATAACCACTCCCTCCAAAGAGCTGTTTGCTGCCCCATTTTGTCAACTATTTGTCCCAAACGGGTGTCCACTGACCACAACAGCTGGCAGGTGTCTATGGCGTCTTGGTGGGCACGATCGTCCTGTGCCTGCGACCGCTCGTAGGAGGCTTCCACTCTGGCAATGGCATCCAGTGTCTGTGTCCCAGGATGGGCTGGGTGTTTTTCATGGCCTCGCCTTGCAGGTGCATTCCTGTTTGTGACCTGGGCTGTCACCTGTGTCCTCACCATTCCATTTTCCCTGCTAGCCTGTGATGATGATGGTCCATCATCGTCCGATGGGTCAGACAGGATATCAGTGGCAGGAGTGGTGGTGGTGGTGGTGGTGGTAGCTGCAGAGGTCACAGTGGCAGTAGTTGCTGTTGGTCCAGTGTTGATGGCAGTGGAGGCAGGGTTGTCCTGTGAGCCTGATGGCCCTGGGAGTGTAGTTGGGCTGGCATCGTCCTCCGCACCCGAGGTGTCCACCGGATCCTCACCTGAGAGTCCATGCTGGGAGGTAGGTGACTGGTGCTGGCGGGTGCTGGTTTCTCCTGTCAGTTCACGGTCACTTGAGGGACAAGAATATGGAAATCAATGCTGTGGACATGACAGGTTTTTTGTTGTAACATTTCTATTTTGTAGGGCATGAGGACATGGTTGTTGGTGTCATGAAATTGGTGTGTTACACAGTACTGGGCATTATGGTGGTGGGGAGGTGGGGAGACAATACTTGGATATGTGTGGGCCTGTCCTGCTATTGGATGGTGCCCCTGTGAAGAAGGCAACCTACATATGAGTTTGAAGAGGGAGATGCAGTGGTCAGCACATGGTAGGCAGACTCCATCTTGCTGTGGGACGGGACGTGGGGGCCTGTTGGGAGTTGTAGTGCTGGACCTACCCCCCACCCTCCCCGCACTCCACCACCCTCCCTATGTACAAGGGGGCCTGTTGGGAGTTATAGTGCTGGACCTACCCCCTACCCTCCCCCGCACTCCACCACCCTCCGTGTGAACATGGGGGCCTGTTGGGAGTTGTAGTGCTGGACCTACCCTCCACACTCCCCCACACTCCACCACCATCCCTGTGAACATGGGGGCCTGTTGGGAGTTATAGTGCTGGACCTACCCCCCCCACACTCCCCCACCCTCACCAGTGAACATGGGGGCATGTTGGGAGTTGTAGTGCTGGACCAACCCCCCATCCTCCCCCACACTCCACCACCCTCCCTGTGAACATGGGGGTCCGTTGGTAGTTGTAGTGCTGGGCCTACCCCCCACACTCCCCCACACTCCCCCACCCTCCCTGTGAACATGGGGGCCTGTTAGGAGTTATAGTGCCGGACCTACCCCCCACACTCCACCACCCTTCCAGCGAACATGGGGGCCTGTTGGGAGTTGTAGTGCTGGACCTACCCCCCACACTCCCCCACACTCCACCACTGTCCCTGTGAACATTGGGGCCTGTTGGGTTTTATAGTGCTGGACCTACCCCCCCCCCCCACACTCCCCCACCCTCCCTGTGAACATGGGAGCCTGTTGGAAGTTGTAGTGCTGGACCAACCCCCCCACCCTTCCCCACACTCCACCACCCTCCCTGTGAACATGGGGGTCTGTTGGGAGTTGTAGTGCTGGAACAACCCTCCCACCCTCCCCACACTCCAACATCCTCCCTGTGAACATGGGGGCCTGTTGGGAGTTGTAGTGCTGGACAAAACCACACTCCACCACCTGCCCTGTGAACATGGGTGCCTGTTGTGAGTTGTAGTGCTGGACTTATCCCCCACACTCCCCCACCCTCCCTGTGAACATGGGGGTCTGTTGGGAGTTGTAGTGCTGGACCTACCCCCCACACTCCACCACCCTCCCTGTGAACATGGGGGCCTGTTGGGAGTTATAGTGCTGGACCTACCCCCCACACTCCACCACACTCCCAGTGAACATGGGGGCCTGTTGGTAGTTGTAGTGCTGGACCTACCCCCCACACTCCACCACCGTCCCTGTGAACATTGGGGCCTGTTGGGTGTTGTAGTGCTGGACCTACAGCCCCACACTCCCCCACCCTCCCTGTGAACATGGGGGCCTGTTGGAAGTTGTAGTGCTGGACCAACCCCCCCACCCTTCCCCACACTCCACCACCCTCCCTGTGAACATGGGGGTCTGTTGGGAGTTGTAGTGCTGGAACAACCCCCCCCCCCACCCTCGCCACACTCCAACACCCTCCCTGTGAACATGGGGGCCTGTTGGGAGTTGTAGTGCTGGACAACCCCCCACCCTCCCCCACATTCCACCACCTTCTCTGTGAACATGGGTGCCGGTTGGGAGTTGTAGTGCTGGACCGACCCCCCACACTCCCCACACTCCCCCACCCTCCCTGTGAACATGGGTGCCTGTTGGGAGTTGTAGTGCTGAACCTACCCCCCATACTCCCTCACACTCCACCACCCTCCCTGTGAACATGGGGGCCTGTTGGGAGTTGTAGTGCTGGACAACGCCCCCACACTCTACCCCCCTCCCAATGAACATGGGGGCCTGTTGGAAGTTGTAGTGCTGGACCTACCTCCCATACTCCACCACCCTCCCTGTGAACATGGGGGCCTGTTGGGAGTTGTAGTGCTAGACCTACCCACCCCCCACACTCCCCCACACTCCCTGTGAAAATGGGGGCCTGTTGGGAGTTGTAGTGCTGGACCTATCCCCCCACACTCCCCTACCCTCCCTGCGAACATGGGGGCCTGTTGGAAGTTGTGGTGCCGGACCTACCCCCCCACACTCCCCCACCCTCCCTGTGAACATGGGGGCCTGCTGGGAGTTGTAGTGCTGGACCTACCCCCCATACTCCCCCACACTCCATCACCCTCCCTGTGAACATGGGGGCCTGTTGGGAGTTGTAGTGCTGGACAATAACCCCCACCCTCCCCCACACTCCACCACCCTCCCTGTGAACATGGGGGCCTGTTGGGAGTTGTAGTGCTGGATCTACCCCCCACACTCCCCCATACTCCACCACCCTCCCTGTGAACATGGGTGCCTGTTAGGAGTTGTAGTGCTAGACCTACCCACCCCCCCACACTCCCTGTGAACATGGGGGCCTGTTGGGAGTTGTAGTGCTGGACCTACCCCCCACACTCCCCCACACTCCACCACCCTCCCTTTGAACATGGGGGCCTGTTGGGAGTTGTAGTGCTGGACCTACTCCACCATACCCCCCACCCTCCCTGTGAACATGGGGGCCTGTTGGGAGTTGTGGTGCTGGACCTACCCCCCCCATACTCCCCCACCCTCCCTGTGAACATGGGAGCCTGTTGGAAGTTGAAGTGCTGTGTGATAGTGGTCATTGGTTTGTACTTACCAGCCTCAAGTCCCTCTTCTATTCCTTCAAGGCTCTCAGAGTGCAGTATGCCCAGCACCTTCTCCTCCCATTCTGTAAATGGTATGGGCTCCGGGGGAGTGCTGCCGCCAGTGTGGTGTGCCCGCAGGTGGTTCTTTGCCCTGATGCCTTTCACCCTTGCCTTGAGGTCGTGCCACTGCCTCTGGATCTCATGTTTGGTGCGTGGCACGGTCCATGAAGCATTCACTCTGCTCACTATCCTGTTCCACATGTTGGTTTTGGTTGCCAAGGTGGTCTGCTGGACTAGGTTGCCGAATAGATGTGGTTCCACACGGATGATTTTATCCACCATTACATTCAACTCAGTGTCTGTGAACTTGGGGTTTTTCTTGGGTGCCATGGTGTGTGTTGTGCAAGGTGTGGGTGGTGTGGGGTGGGGTGTGCAGGTGTGTGGTATGTAGAGATGGTGTTGTGGAGGTTTGTGTGGTGGGTGTGCTGGTTTGCAGGTTCTATGTGTGTGTGTGTGTCTCTGCTGTTTGTGGTATTCTGCCTCTTTCTTCCAGGTGTGCTATGATGCAAAGGATTGTGGTAATGGGAGGGATTCCTTTTATACTCTGTGTGGTTCTTGTGTCCCAATAGTTGTTGGCAGTCAGGTGTTCTGTGGGTGTGGTGACTTCGGTGCTCTTGTTTGTGTTGGGGGGGCCTTGGGGCGTGTAGTTGTTGGTGGTGGGTGTTTCAGGTGGGTGGGTGTCCTGATTTGTGTGTTTTGTATTTACTTGCGTCCGCCATTTTAGAAACGTTTGACGCAGGGGTGATGTTCGTTTGGTCCTCCCGCAGTCATGCACCGTTTTCCGATCATTCCGCAGCAGTCGTGGGAGCTGATGAGTTCCGTTGGGGTTGCGGGTTTATCCTAATCATGCGGCCGGACCCACCGCAGGTCGTGCGGTGGTTGGCCCTGTTTTCACGGTGTTTGCGTCCGCGGTGGAGGGAATTAATGCAGCACCGTCCGCCCGTGGCGGTCTTTCATGTTGTCCGCCCGCCGCGGACGGTGTTTGATTTGATCCGTCCGCCGCGGTCGATGTTTACCTAATCGCTACCGCGGATTTTCCTCGGAGCGGTCAGGAGTATTTTTACCGCGACCATGGCGGACGGAACACGTTTCCGTCCGCCATCCTAATCGACCCCTTAGTTAGGTTTTTCAAAATTCTATTATAAAACATCTTCCTTATTTCCTTATATTGATTTTTTCTTCTGTTACTATTTACATTTTTTTCAGAAGTCTGTCCATGGTTCTTCTCTTTTCTCTTACTAGTAGAAACAGTGATTGTATTTTTTTCGTTGTGCACACTACTATTGGTTGACAATCTTGCAAAAAAGTCTTAGTTTTCTTACCAGAATTGTTTTTCTTTTTCTTAACACAATAGTTGTTCAGGAAAATGTTGTAGATCACTTTTCTTTAAATAATCTGCTTTCTTGCGTTGTTTCTTCTTTGCTATTTTTGTAGGCATGATGATTTTTTTTTCAGTGGTGAAGAAAACAATCTATAATTAAAAATATATTTCACTTTATAAAAATAAATCAAATACACTAATATATAATTTATAAGAAGAGAGGAGATATAATGACAACAAACATAAGAGTATGAAAACAGAAGGACTTACAACAAGAAAAAGAGGACTATGAGACAATAGGAAAAGTAAATAGAAAAGAGGATATGAGCAAACACTGCAGTATAGGGGGATAAATATAGAATGAAAAGACTGGAAAATATGAAGAGATAATGAGCAGTATAAGGAGAAAGGTGACAGTATGAGGACAGAAGGGACAGTATTAGAAGAAAGACATAGAATATGAGGAGACAGGGGGGAAGTATAAAACGTCGTTAGACAAGGGAGTATAAAAAGAAGTGGGACTATTAGGAAACAGACGAAACAATAAGGACAAAGAGACACTAAGGGACCCATTAGGATGGCGGGCAGCTTTCCCCTACCAGACTGGCGGTATCCACCGCCAGCCTGACAGGGGCAATCCACTCGCCAACTCTACCAGAATGACTCCCTGCCATATTTGCATGGCTAGAGAATCTACAGCGGTCAGAAAGACCGTCCACCGCTTTTCTGCCCTGCTTGCCTTGCAACCAGTGCGGAAAGGGTTTAATATAGTGGCGGTGTCTAATACACACCACCAGACATATCATTATAGACCTCTGGTGATGCTTTTCCGTAGCAGTGATTTTGCCACGGAAAGACATGTAGTCTTTACTGTGGGAGCACCCTGCAGACCCCCAGAGTGCAGGTATCATTGATGATGCACATAAGGGGTACCTGTGGTATCCACCAGCATTTGCATACACAGAGTAGCAGACACATTTCCAATTTCCTGCATTACTATTTTGCCAACATTACATCCAACAATAAGACACAATACAACAAGAAAGAGGCCCAAGAGGCTTGTAAACCTGCCCAACAATATAAGCAGCACTCTTTATATACTGACTGGAAAATTATTAAGAAAGACATATGATGAGAAAGAGAGGAATACGATGTCAGAGGATAGCCTATAAAAAGAAGGGAAACTATTAGGAGACAGAAGGAGACAATAAGGACACAGGGAGACTAAAAGCACAGGAGGGAGTAGGACAAGAAGTGGCACTGTGAAGAAAGACAAATTAAAATAAGGAAATAAAAGAAAATATCAGAACAGAGGGAATACTATAAGCAGAGAGAGGTAGACTGTGAGAGAGACAGCAGACATTATGGAAGAAGGTGCAAGTGTAATTCTTTAATTTACACACACGCTCAGTGTGATTCTAGACAGAAAAATGTAAACCATACATTTCACCAAAACACATTTACCACACTAAAAGATGTTAATAACTAAACACATTCCATGTACATGACCAGTACATTTCAGTAGACAATCCTGACTCATTTTGCAAATACATTTCCAATTTGCACTATTATTTTTTTGGGCCACATTACATCCAAAAATGAAACACAATAGAACAAGAAAGAGACCCAAGAGGCTTGTAAATCTGCCCAATAATATATGCAGCCGTCTATATACACTGACTGGAAAATTATTGAGAGAGACATATGATAAGAAAGACAGGAATAAGATGCCAGAGAATAGACTAAAAAAAGAAGGGGCACTATTAGGAAACAGAAGGAGACAATAAGGACAAAGAGGGACTAAAAGAACAGGAGGGAGTATGAGAAAAAGTGGCAATTGTCAACAAAGACAAATTAAAAGAAGGAAATGAGGGAAATATCAGAAGAGAGGGGACACTATAAGCAGAGAGAGGTAGACTGTGAGAGAGACAGCAGAAATTATGGAAAAAGGTGCAAGTGTAATTCTTTAATTTACACAGACAAAAAAATGTAAACCATACATTTCACCAAAACACATTTACCCCACTAAAACATTTTTATTAACTAAACACATTCCATGTATATGACCACTACCTTTCAGTAGACAATCCTGACTCATTTTGCAAATACATTTCAAATTCACACCATTATTTTTAAGGGCCACATTACATCCAAAAATGAAACACAATAGAACAAGAAAGAGCCCCAAAAGGCTTGTAAATCTGCCCAAGAATATATAGAGCATTCGATATATACTGACTAGAAAATTAAGAAGAGAATCATATGATGAGAAAGAGAGGAATAAGATGTCAGAGGATAGCCTATAAAAAGAAGGGAAACTATTAGGAGACAGAAGGAGACAATAAGGACACAGGGAGACTAAAAGCACAGGAGGGAGTAGGACAAGAAGTGGCACTGTGAAGAAAGACAAATTAAAATAAGGAAATAAAAGAAAATATCAGAACAGAGGGAATACTATAAGCAGAGAGAGGTAGACTGTGAGAGAGACAGCAGACATTATGGAAGAAGGTGCAAGTGTAATTCTTTAATTTACACACACGCTCAGTGTGATTCTAGACAGAAAAATGTAAACCATACATTTCACCAAAACACATTTACCACACTAAAATATGTTAATAACTAAACACATTCCATGTACATGACCAGTACATTTCAGTAGACAATCCTGACTCATTTTGCAAATACATTTCCAATTTGCACTATTATTTTTTTGGGCCACATTACATCCAAAAATGAAACACAATAGAACAAGAAAGAGACCCAAGAGGCTTGTAAATCTGCCCAATAATATATGCAGCCGTCTATATACACTGACTGGAAAATTATTGAGAGAGACATATGATAAGAAAGACAGGAATAAGATGCCAGAGATTAGACTAAAAAAAGAAGGGGCACTATTAGGAAACAGAAGGAGACAATAAGGACAAAGAGGGACTAAAAGAACAGGAGGGAGTAGGAGAAAAAGTGGCATTGTCAACAAAGACAAATCAAAAGAAGGAAAGAAGGGAAATATCAGAATAGAGGGGGCCCTGTATGCAGAGAGAGGTGGACTGTGAGAGAGACAGCAGACGTTATGGAAAAAGGTGCAAGTGTAATTCTTTAATTTACACAGACACTCAGTGTGATTCTAGGCAAAAAATGTAAACCATACATTTCACCAAAACACATTTACCACACTAAAACATTATAGCAAGTAAACACATTCCATGTATATGACCTTTACATTTTAGTAGACAATCCTGACTCATTTTGCAAATACATTTCCAATTTGCACCATTATTTTTAAGGGCCACATTACATCCAAAAATGAAACACAATAGAACAAGAAAGAGACCCAAGAGGCTTGTAAATCTGCCCAAGAATATATGCAGCAGTCCATAAATACTGACTGGAAAATGATTAAGAGAGACATATGATAAGAAAGAGAGGAATAAGATGTCAGAGGTTAGACTAAAAATAGAAAGGGCACTATTAGGAAACAGAAGGAGACAATAAGGACAGAGGGGGACTAAAAGAACAGGAGGGAGTATGAGAAAAAGTGGCAATTGTCAACAAAGACAAATTAAAAGAAGGAAATGAGGGAAATATCAGAAGAGAGGGGACACTATAAGCAGAGAGAGGTAGACTGTGAGAGAGACAGCAGAAATTATGGAAAAAGGTGCAAGTGTAATTCTTTAATTTACACAGACAAAAAAATGTAAACCATACATTTCACCAAAACACATTTACCCCACTAAAACATTTTTATTAACTAAACACATTCCATGTATATGACCACTACCTTTCAGTAGACAATCCTGACTCATTTTGCAAATACATTTCAAATTCACACCATTATTTTTAAGGGCCACATTACATCCAAAAATGAAACACAATAGAACAAGAAAGAGCCCCAAAAGGCTTGTAAATCTGCCCAAGAATATATAGAGCATTCGATATATACTGACTAGAAAATTAAGAAGAGAATCATATGATGAGAAAGAGAGGAATAAGATGTCAGAGGATAGCCTATAAAAAGAAGGGAAACTATTAGGAGACAGAAGGAGACAATAAGGACACAGGGAGACTAAAAGCACAGGAGGGAGTAGGACAAGAAGTGGCACTGTGAAGAAAGACAAATTAAAATAAGGAAATAAAAGAAAATATCAGAACAGAGGGAATACTATAAGCAGAGAGAGGTAGACTGTGAGAGAGACAGCAGACATTATGGAAGAAGGTGCAAGTGTAATTCTTTAATTTACACACACGCTCAGTGTGATTCTAGACAGAAAAATGTAAACCATACATTTCACCAAAACACATTTACCACACTAAAATATGTTAATAACTAAACACATTCCATGTACATGACCAGTACATTTCAGTAGACAATCCTGACTCATTTTGCAAATACATTTCCAATTTGCACTATTATTTTTTTGGGCCACATTACATCCAAAAATGAAACACAATAGAACAAGAAAGAGACCCAAGAGGCTTGTAAATCTGCCCAATAATATATGCAGCCGTCTATATACACTGACTGGAAAATTATTGAGAGAGACATATGATAAGAAAGACAGGAATAAGATGCCAGAGATTAGACTAAAAAAAGAAGGGGCACTATTAGGAAACAGAAGGAGACAATAAGGACAAAGAGGGACTAAAAGAACAGGAGGGAGTAGGAGAAAAAGTGGCATTGTCAACAAAGACAAATCAAAAGAAGGAAAGAAGGGAAATATCAGAATAGAGGGGGCCCTGTATGCAGAGAGAGGTGGACTGTGAGAGAGACAGCAGACGTTATGGAAAAAGGTGCAAGTGTAATTCTTTAATTTACACAGACACTCAGTGTGATTCTAGGCAAAAAATGTAAACCATACATTTCACCAAAACACATTTACCACACTAAAACATTATAGCAAGTAAACACATTCCATGTATATGACCTTTACATTTTAGTAGACAATCCTGACTCATTTTGCAAATACATTTCCAATTTGCACCATTATTTTTAAGGGCCACATTACATCCAAAAATGAAACACAATAGAACAAGAAAGAGACCCAAGAGGCTTGTAAATCTGCCCAAGAATATATGCAGCAGTCCATAAATACTGACTGGAAAATGATTAAGAGAGACATATGATAAGAAAGAGAGGAATAAGATGTAAGAGGTTAGACTAAAAATAGAAAGGGCACTATTAGGAAACAGAAGGAGACAATAAGGACAGAGGGGGACTAAAAGAACAGGAGGGAGTATGAGAAAAAGTGGCAATTGTCAACAAAGACAAATTAAAAGAAGGAAATGAGGGAAATATCAGAAGAGAGGGGACACTATAAGCAGAGAGAGGTAGACTGTGAGAGAGACAGCAGAAATTATGGAAAAAGGTGCAAGTGTAATTCTTTAATTTACACAGACAAAAAAATGTAAACCATACATTTCACCAAAACACATTTACCCCACTAAAACATTTTTATTAACTAAACACATTCCATGTATATGACCACTACCTTTCAGTAGACAATCCTGACTCATTTTGCAAATACATTTCAAATTCACACCATTATTTTTAAGGGCCACATTACATCCAAAAATGAAACACAATAGAACAAGAAAGAGCCCCAAAAGGCTTGTAAATCTGCCCAAGAATATATAGAGCATTCGATATATACTGACTAGAAAATTATTAAGAGAATCATATGATGAGAAAGAGAGGAATAAGATGTCAGAGGAGACACTAAAAAAAGAAGGGGCACTATTAGGAAACAGAAGGAGACAATAAGGACAGAGGGGGACTAAAAGAACAGGAGGGAGTATGAGAAAAAGTGGCACTGTCAACAAAGACAAATTAAAAGAAGGAAAGAAGGGAAATATCAGAAGAGAGGGGACACTATAAGCAGAGAGAGGTAGACTGTGAGAGAGACAGCAGACATTATGGAAAAAGGTGCAAGTGTAATTCTTTAATTTACACAGACGCTCACTGTGATTCTAGACAAAAAGATGTAAACCATACATTTCAACAAAACACATTTAGCACACTAACACATTTTAGCAAGTAAACACATTCCATGTATATGACCAGTACATTTAAGTAGACAATCCTGACTAATTTTGCAAATACATTCCCAATTTGCACCATTATTTTTTGGAGCCACATTACATCCAAAAATGAAACACAATAAGAAAGAGGCCCAAGGTGCTGGTAAATCTGCCCAACAGTGTATGCAGCAGTCTATGTATACTGAGTGAAAATTATTAAGAGAGAGATATGATGAGAGAGGAAGAAATTAGAGGTCAGAGGATACACTATAAAAGACCCAAAGGGCTAGCAAATCTGCTCAACAGTATACGCAACAGTCTATGTATTCTGAGTGAAAAATTTTAAGAGAGAGATATGATGAGAGAGGGAGGATTATGATGTCAAACAAAAGACTATCAAAAGCAGAGACCCTGTTAGGAGACAGAATGTCACAATAAGGACTGAGAGGGACTAAAAGGACAAGAGGGAGTATGAAAAAAAATGACAGTGTGAAGAAAGACAAATTAAAAAAAGGAAATAAAGTAAAATATCAGAATAGAGAGAACACTATAAGCAGAGAGAGATAGAACTGTCAGAGAAATAGCAGAGATTATAGAAAAAGGAGCAAGTGTAAATCTTTAATTTACACAGACACTCAGTGTGATTTTAGACAAAAAATGTAAACAATACATTTCACCAAAACACATTTACCACACTAAGGGCCAGATGTAGGTAGGCGTTTACCGGGTGGTAACGGCCGAATTCGGCCGTTACCGACCGGTAAGAGCAATTTGACATGTAGGTCCCTGTATTTTACAGACTCGGTAAATTTACCGATAGGTAAATTTACCGAGTATGTAAAATACCGAGTCGGAATCATTACGGATTCCGGTAAATTGGTATGTAGGTGGGACTCTTCTGAGTCCCACAAGCAGTACAAAATCGGTATTTTACCATCAAATACTACTTGATGGTAAAATACCGTTTCTGGTGTGCATGCACATGTGTGCATGCACACCTATGCCATATGACAGGCAGACCTGCCCTTAGGGCAGGTATGCCTGCCACATGGCACCCGAGCCTCTTTTGGGGGTGCCAGAGGGTGTCAAAGTGACACCCCCTGCACCCTTGTGACAGTCGGTATTTTCCGATGTGGTAAATACCGACCGGTAAATGCCCAATCAATCCTATGGGCTTCAAAGCCCATAGGAATGAATGGGCATTAACTGGTCGGTATTTCCCGCATCGGAAAATACCGACTGTTTCCGATTCGGTAATTGCACATCTGAATTTACCTACATCTCGGTACTTTTATTTTCCGACCTCTGAAATACCGAGTCGGTATGACTCGGTATTTAAGAGGTCGGAAAATAAAATGTACCTACATCTGGCCCTTAAACATTTTAGCAACTAAACAAATTCCATTCATATCACCACTACATTTCAGTAGAGAATCCTGACTGACTTTGCAAATACATTTCCAATTTGCACCATTATTTTTTTAGGCCGCATTACATTGAAAAACACAATAGAACAAGAAAGAGGCCCACGGGCTCGTAAATCTGCCCAACAGTGTATGCAGCAGTCTATCTATACTGACTACAGAATTGTTGATTTATAACACAAGCCTAATTCTACAGAAGCAACACTATTAAATATTCTACAACTAGAAAAGTGACTGCACACATTCTACATTTTTTAGTACTGCACAAAGGTGACTAACTAATCACATTAACTTACCAAATGATTGTATCACAATACTTATCCAAATGCAGAGAAACTCGGAATATGGTTCTACAAACTTTACAGGAATAAACACATTACTCTTACTAAAAATAAAATACAACACATACACTCCCTTACAAGTAATCAACTCACCTTACAAACTGATTGGAAGATTAACAAGAATGCCACTCACACAGCAGATAGCCTCACAAAGAATCTCTCTGCTTCAGTGCGTGCAGCAGAACCAAACAAATGGCACATTTTCCCACTCAATTTACACATATATACACATTAATAACAAACCAAATTCCTTCACACAATAATTCAAAACCAAACACACATTTTCATTGGTTCAACATTTCAAACCTTTCCAACTGAAATAACTTTCTATCCTACCCCCAGCAGATCATGCAAAACTTAACTGTTAACAAAGGTCAAAAGTTCAGCACTCTGCTGCTCAATAGGTTTATACTATGCATAAGTACTTAAATACCAATAAACACAAAAGGTATAATTAGAACCAACCAACACATAAACACATAAACATGATAGGTATTTGTAAAAGATATATTTTTTATTGATTTCTCTAGCTGAGGTGCGCTCACGGGACGTCTTACAGACTTCGCACCGTAAGTCATACGTGCGAGCATGGTACGCATACCGTAAATCTATTGTATAAAGAAAATAGCGTCTATTACAAATTTTTTACTATCCCCGGGGACCCCATCCCCCAGCCGGCATTACTTTTCGTCAGAGAGAGCAGCTAACATGCTGCTCTCTCTGATAAAAAGCAGTTCGTTATGGTGGGGTGGGAGCCACGAGGCTCCAGCCCTACCATAACAAACAGCAGTGTCCCGGGGGTAGGCACCCTGGGACACTGCAGGAGCCGGCCCTGCGGAGGTGGCGGTCCCCATGGCCACCACAAGGCTCCAGGCCCCCCTCCCAACATAGAAAAGCCATTAACGGATCCCCCAATATTCAATATTAAAGCCCCGGGGAGGTGGCAGACCCCGGGGCGTGTGGGGAGGCTTCAGCCCCCCACACTAGGTTTTTTTTTTTTTTAAATGAAGCCCTAGGGGTTGCGGTCCCCGGGGCAGCAGGGTGGCCATAAGCCTCCCACATACTTATAAAGGCCTCGGGGGCCTTAGAGGCCCCCATTACTAATATCAAAGCCCCATGAGGTGACGGTCCGCTGGGCTGCAGGGGGGCAAAGAGCCCCCGCAAACATATTCCTTAAACCCCGAGGGATGGGGTCCCCGGGGATTATAAAAAATTAGTAATAGAGGCTATTTTTTTTTACAGTAAATTTACCATGCGCATACCATGCACGCACCATACGACGTACGATGCAAAGTCTGTAAGTCGTCCCGTAAGCGCACAAAAACAAAAAAAAGAAAAAAAATGGACAATAGGGATCATTGTTAAACCCGCTAACTAACCCAAGAGAATAAGGACGTCTTATAGCAAACAGCAAACATTTCCTGTCAATCTACACATTCAATCCACACACATACACAAATAAATAACTAATCACATTTATTCCCATTTATTCCCACATTAAATCAAAATGTCTTTTATTTTCAAGGCAACGTTGCTCTAAAATTATTGTTTATTGTTAATTGTTTTTTTCTTTTCTTTTTATTATTTTAGGTGTCCCTTGTACTATGGTTGATGATCCCTTCCTATACCATCCATTTGTCTTTGTTTGTTCGACTTCAACCATTGGTATGTCTTCCTAGATCCTGGTAAGCTCTTGTTTTCCTTGTCTCATTGTTCCATTTGTTTACCATGCCCTGTTCGGATTACTTCATCCCTTCCTCTCTATCCAATGTATATGATTGTGATTTCTCCTGAGGCGGAATGTGGTAAATATTTGATTTACCGTCTTAATTTCTATGCAGGTAAGTACTTAAACAAAAATAACTAAATCGGAAAGAAAGAGACAGAGTCCGTGGTGTTAGAGTTCTTAGGGGTTTTATTCCTTAAAAAGGAATGGTACCAGACCGGATATCGTATTCCTGCCACCACAGGGGTGCAGGAAGGGATAGAGCAATATTTTATTGACAATACATAGCTTATATACTTAAATCATATTATAGAAGCCAATACAGTAGGGGTAACAGCTGAGAGAGACAAGATAAGACACACACGTGGTAGTGATACGTAATTAGAAGGCGTGAACTAGGCGTGAACATAGAGGTGTGTGCTAGAAACGTCATATGTAAGTGTCATAAGTGGGTGGCAACAAAAGCAGAATCTTGCAATGTCAGCAGAAATCTGAGGCCTGGATGCGTGCGCAGCTGCATGACGTGTGCATGACGTAGGACTGGAGGGTGCAGGGGACTTGGCATTTACACCAGCGGAAAGAGACAGAAGTCTGGCATGTCAGATCAACTTGTACCACTATCATATCTGATATCTGATGTTTAGGAAACATATTATCTGGACGGAAAAGGTCTCTGGGGCAGAAGCTATTCTATACTGACTGTGAGTGCGTGTATAAGCGTCTAAGTGTCTGCATGAGATGCGAGGGGGCATGGGCCTTCCATGGTAACAGAGGCTATGAATTACTTGCACGGAGACAGTGAGGCCGGGCCCTTTGCTCTGCAGCTGGGGGGATGTTTACTTAAACTAGTAGGCAGGAATGCATTTTCGAGGAGCGGAACAGATAATGCGAAGGTTGAATTCGGTCTTGGCAGGCAGCAGGCTGAGCTAAGCGTAGTGGGCCGCGCAGGGAGTAAGGCAGAGGTCACGGGTACAGAGGCAGCCCAGGCTGAGGCGTTCGGAGTCAGAAGACAGGAAAAGGCTCGATGGCAGAATTCGGGGCCTGCTTCGCCAGAGCTGAAAAACGTGTAAAGTACACCACAAAAAGACGTTGGCATAGCATACTTAGGAACTGAATATTCAACCCGTTCATGGCGGGTCTGAAAGAGGACATGTTAACGTTGAACGCAAATGTATTTGCGTCTTCATAGCTGGCACAGGAGGGAAGTTACATGCACTTTAAACTCGTACATGGAGACGGTGGGGTACACGTTAGGGAACATTTCTTGACCATAAAATTTATATTTCCTCATTCCCTCCTTGTTCCCTACGGACCCTTCATGATATATCGATCCTCATGAATCGATCAGTCTGTTCTTGTAACATCATTTGCTCTTCTTTCTTCTTTTTGCGTTTTGAGTGAAAACTGGAATGTGCAATGCACGATGTGGCGCACAGTCCACAAATCGCTGGCCCACATTGTAGGCACAGGCAGCAACTGAATACTATGACAAGGGCAACGCCTAGGAAGGATAGGATCTTCCATCCCCAAGCAGTCAATGTTGTCCAGAACCAACCGGACCAAGTCCAGGTGCCTGGATTCTGATGTATCAAACTTGCAATTTTATGAAGACGTGTAATAGCTTGGTATACCGTTGGCGCGTTTTCTGGAATGAAAACACAGCAACTTGACCCGATGACCTTACAAGCTCCGCCTCTGTCTGCCAAGATGACGTCAATAACGAGACGGTTTTGAAGAACAACAACCCGCATGGCGGACTGCTCCTCTGTTAAGTTGCCTAGAGCGGAGGCAGTTTCATTCACTACTGCTTCGAGTGTTCTAGTTAATCTTCGTATTAGTTTACTGTTTTGGACGGGGCCTGTGAAGAAAAAGAATCCTTTATTGAAATCTGTGTATTGCTCCCATGCCGTTTCAGTATAGTCGACAATCGGGAGATCTCTTCTGAGTCTACTCTTTACTAGATTTGTATTTCTGTGATAATCAGGAGGGGCTAGGAAAACAGGTGGCAGAAGGAAGGCAATATAACAGGTACCATCCCAATCTGGAGGTAAGCGTATGTATGCGGTATGGCCACAAACAAAATAGGAATGACGAGTAGCTCTAAAGGAAGACTTGCCATGATCACTGAATTCGACCACGGTAGTACATTTACTATGACCTAAGTGTACTGAACCCTTCTTTCTGACACATAAGTCACCTGTGACTGGTAATACTGACATAGCAGGGAGAACTGGTGCAGCTTCGGATTCAACAGTAAGAATCATGAGGTTAATTGTATAATTACCTAATCCATATACTTCATTTTCTAGATCAGTTCCTGTCCTAATGGGAAGTCCCTTCTTGTCAGGGTAGCAGACGTTGAGCAGAACTAGGTTCAGGTTTCCCCAAATCTAATTCCCCTCGAAAACAGCAATATCAGAATCTAAAGAATTAATTAATCTAAACCATGCACCACAGGAGCCATTGTGAGTGAACGGGTAGGGGAAGAGAGGCAGAACTCCCTTATATTTCTGATAGGGAGGGAGTCGGCCACATATCCAACAGTTTGTAGCATTGTTAGTCTGATGGTAGTGATGTAACATACTAATAAATGTGTTGTTGCGCAGCGCAAGCCTGTAGGATAGTTCATGAGACGGTAATTCGCTAAAAGAGTGTTCAGCAGTTACATTGTAAGCAGATTGTTCACGCTTGAAGATAGGGTAGTATATTGGCAATAGTATACTAGCAACAATAATCAAAAGACTTAGAAAAAACATAATCAATAATGTCACTATACAGTGACTGCGGAGTGATTTACAGTATGTACGTTTCTTGAGTTGTCTCTCTCTCTCTCTATCTCGATCTAGGGGATACATGTCAGAAACTATTTAACCGATTCACCTAGGGGAGGACTTAAACAATTAAACTGTCTGACTTGCTAGATCGAAGTTTTGTTCGATACTCCTCTTGGGGAGTTTTCTCTCGCTTGGAAACTTTACAGTCACTAGATTCAAGGCAGTCCTTTGAGGGGGTGGATGAGTCAGTTTCTGGCAGTAGTTCGTTGCATTTTTTAATATGACTCGTGTGGATCCACCCCTTTCGGCCTTCCACCTTGATCGCGGTCCTCGTGGTAAGAAGGACGATCTTCGGCTCTTTCCAGCGGGGCTCCAGCGGACTTTTCCTGTCGAAGTTGCGAATCAACACAGCATCGCCGGGACGGACATCATGTGGCTTTACATCAGTGTTGTCGGGAAAGGCTGCGGCAACCTGTGAACGACATGATTGGAGTGCAGACATCAAGGAGGCAAGGTAATCTGTCAGCATATTACAATCAACATCGGTAATTTTCTTAGGCATGGGCGTCCCCCACATATTCGGTGGTCTGCCAAAGACCACTTCATACGGGGATAGCCCTGATCTCGAATGGGGGACCATTCTCATGTAAAACAGTGCGACTGGCAGGGCGACTATCCAGTCGACCCCTTTCTCTTTACAGATCTTTGCAAGGCGTGTTTTCAATGTCTGGTTATGCCTTTCGACAAGGCCAGCGGCCTCGGGATGTCGGACACAATGGAATTTCCACTGATATCCTAGCAGAAGGGAAACCTGTTTCATGAGCTCGGATGAGAATGGCTGTCCGTTATCTGAGTACACGATACGAGGCAAGCCGTACCGTGGGAAGAATTCTCGAACCAGCTGCCTGGCAGTGGTCGGGGCAGTGTAATCTGGGACTGGATATGCTTCGGTCCAACGGGAAAGTGCACAAACAACTACGAGGACATACTTAAATCCTCGACAACGGTCCATCTGGATATAATCCATCTGGAGGACTTCAAAAGGGTGATCGGGAGGATGAAATCCACCTTGCTCTACAGGGACACTTTTACCTGGATTGAACTGACAACAGATCATGCAAGTACGCACTTTCTGTTTTGCTGCTGCTCGTAAGTGTTTGTTGTACCAGAGATTCTGTAAACTGTCTAACATAGCCTTTTCCCCTAGATGTGCTGGACTATGTGCTGTATTTATTATGAATTGAACCATAGAGTCAGGGAGAAACCATGTAGATTTTCCCTTCGTCATCCATCCTTGATCTGTCTGAATCCCTCCTAGTTCAGTCCATTTCTTGATTTCATCTGGAGTGGCATGTGTCTGAATATCGATTACATCTAGTGTGGGATCCCTAACTGACATACACTGTGTCGGTACTATTGTCTTTGTCACATCAGTTGTCTGGGTGTGAGTCAATGCTGTATGTTTTGCTGTTTGGTCTGCCAGGTCATTACCCTGGGAAACAGAATCTGTAACTTTAGTATGTGCTTTACACTTCATGATGGATATGCCTGAAGGCAGATGTATCGCGTCTAGCAGGGCTTGAATGAGGGAACCGTGTTGGATCTTGGCACCGTGAGAGGTCAAAAAACCTCGTTCTTGCCATAACACTCCGAAGTCGTGTACGACTCCGAAAGCATAACGGGAATCGGTGTATATGTTAACATTTCTGTTCTTGGCTAGTATGCAGGCTCGGGTCAGAGCGATGAGCTCCGCCGCTTGAGCAGACAGTGTGTCAATACGATGTGTTTCTTTGACTTCAGTTTCAGTGGTCACTGCATACGCGGCCACTAACTCTCCTGTACTTGTTCTCATACATGAACCGTCCACGTAAAGTGTCAGGTCTGGATTAGTCAGTGCAACATCTGTTAAGTCTCGTCGGGGCTTTGTTACTGCATTAATGATCTCTATACAATCATGTGGGGCTGGATCTGTCATAATCGAGGGTAACAATGTTGCGGGGTTTAGAATGCTACAGCGTCTGATTTCTATGTGTGGCTGGAATAGCGTCAATTCATAACCTGTCAGTCGTGCTATAGTTAAGTGTTGAGTCTGGGTTCGATTTAGAAGGACCTCTACAGAATGTGGAACTTGTACTGTTAATGGATGTCCTAATACAATTGAATCGCTCTGTCTGATAGCTAGGGCTGTTGCGGCAACTGACTTTAAGCACGCAGGGAGTGCCTGGGCTACTGAATCCAATATACTTGAAAAATAAGCGCAAGGCTTATGTGAACCTGCTTGATCTTGAGTGAGGACAGACAATGCTGTACCATCACGTTCTGTAACAAAAAGTGTAAAAGGTTTGCTGTAACATGGTGTCGCTAGAACTGGTGCTTGACATAAAGCTTTCTTTAATTCCTCAAAAGCCTGTGTATGTTCCTGAGTCCAAGGGAGGGCAGTCGAAGTCGCTGCCTCCTGTGTTGTCAACTGAATGAGTGGTTTAGCTAGAAATGCATACTGAGGAATCCATTGTCTGCAGTACGAGGTGAGGCCTATGAAGGCCCGCACTTCCTTTTGTGTCTGGGGTTGTGGCATATTTACAATTAACTGGATGCGATCAGGAGTGAGCTGTCTCCCCACTTTGGACAGCAAGTGACCCAAGTACACAACTTGCTGAACACAGAATTGTAGCTTCGAAGGAGACACCTTGTGTCCCTTGTCGGCCAGAAAATGTAAAACCGTCAGTGATGCTTGCTCACATTCGGGCTCACTTCGTGCGGTGATCAGCAGATCATCGACGTATTGCAGTAAGGCAGTGTTAACTGGCATTTGGATACAATCAAGTTGTCTTTTCAGTGCTTGGCTATAGATGCTGGGGCTTTCTGTGAATCCTTGAGGTGCGCGTGAAAATTTGAAACTTCGTCCATTTAAACTGAATCCGAAGAGATATTGGCTCTCTGGATCGATGGGCACACTGAAGAAGGCGTTCTTGAGGTCAATTACAGTAAAGAACGTTGCTTCTGAATCAATGGCAGTCAATAAGGATGAGATATCGGGAACCACAGGGTACTGTGGAACAATGCATTTATTCAGTTCTCGTAAATCAATCACCAGCCGATACACTGGCGGTGCATTGGGATCAGTACGTTTAAGAATCGGAATGATAGGGGAATTACAGATATTGGAGTCGGTCTCTACGACCACTCCTTGGGCAATAAGCTCTTCAATGATTTCCAGTAAAGCCACTACAGCATCGGGTGGTAACTTGTATTGTCTGATTCGGGGTAAAACAACACCTGGCTTGAGTGTAACATGATATGGTGTAATATGCATGCAGCCTACATCGGTTGGGCCTTGTGCCCACAGGTGTTCTGGTACATTTTTCAATCTGACATCAAACTCTCGTAATACATAGTGACCCTTGAAGTCTCGCAGGAAAAGTCTAACTCCTTCCGGAGAGCAGCATATTACGGCTCCTAGAGCCTTCAGTGTTTTGATACCTAACAAGTTTTCTGGACATGATTTCGTGAGTAGCAAGTCTGTAACACGTGATAATGGACCTACTGCTAAGGGGACAGGTTTTGATACTTCATTTACAATAGGCTGTCCTGAAAAACCAAGGGAAACATTCTGTGAGCCTGAGAGGGGTGCCCCTGGAACTTCATCATGGCTGATCGTTGTGCGGCTTGCCCCTGTGTCAATTAAAAACTTTCTGTCTTTTCCCAATACTTGACTGTGTACATAAGGACCCTCTTGATCTACAGGAATCTCAATAAGAGGCAAGCCAACCTCCCTCTCTAGGCTGTTTCATGTGTATCGCTGATAATCGGGGTAATCTGATTGGGCATACTGGCACATCTGCCGTGAAACTTGCTGTGTCGCGGCAATGGGCTGTGGCTGTGATGCCGCTGCGGCCTGTCCTGTATGTGATGAAGCATGCATCGGTTGTGAATTCTGCGAAGTTTGTTGTTGGCCCTGGTCTTGTCTAGGCGGATGCGGTCTTTCTTTAGTTTTACCTGTTGCTATATTGTGTTTCAGGACTGGACATTCATGTACGTAGTGACCTGGCTGCTTGCAATAGTTGCATGTCCCTTTAACGGGAGCTGCTGAATTATTTGTCTGTGTCCCACCCTTTTTCTGACCGTCAGCCGGGGCTGTCTGGGCAACTAGTATTTTCATTTTCGTGTCTTTCATACGTCTTTGTTCATGTTCCTGTTCTTCTCTGATTCTGTTCTGATGATATTGTAACATTTGTAACATCTGGGATGGCGTATTTGCTTGCCATGTGCTTTCGACTTTATATACTCGATTCTTAACTTGCGTTAGGGAATTCTCTACTAATTTACTTACAAAAAGGTGTGGGTATGACTCGCTACTTGGTTTCAGGCCACTATTTATAATGAAACATTTCTCGAATCTTGAATAGAAGTCACTAGTATCTTCATCGTGTTTCTGTTTACAGGCTGAGATTGCATCCCAGTCTTCCTTTTTAGTTGTCAATAATCTTGGCAAGACCTGTACTATCAAACCTGGTAATGCTTTAGCTTTTTCCCCAAGGCCTAGCCCTGGAGTACGAATCCTTTCCTCGTCTTCTATTTCAGTCCATATAATCTTTTTCTCTCCCACCTCCCATTCTCTTTCCTTGAGCTTCTCGTAGATGCCGGTAGACAACAGAACCTTTAACAATTTCATAATATCAGTATAGGTGTAATCTCCCATGAGTAACATATCCTTAAGTTCTCTGTGGAAACCTGCAGGGTCTTTATCATGACAGGGTACTAGTTTCTTCATCTCCAATAATTCTAACTTGGTCAGAGGTGTGTATACATACACACGTTTCAGGGTATTATCGGTACCCATGACTGGGTGTACTTCTCGTAATGGGTTCTGCCTTTCAATGCCATGAAGACGCTCCATATGATACATTTTTCTTTCTGGGGGCGGAGCGGGAACATATTGTGGGCCTAAGAAAGTGTTATATCTGTGCCGTTGTTCTAGAATTATTTGAATTAACTTAGTACTTAGGCCTCTCCATCTATCCATAAGTAGTGCTTCTAATGTATCAGGTAAAGGACCTGGATCAGAATGTTTATTTCTGTATAACGTGAGGAGGTGCTGAATCATGTATATACCTGCTAATTTCTGCTCGTCTGGGGAAAGGTTCAGAAATGTATGTGCTACTGTGTCATCATTGTATATATTAGGATTGTCAGCCCATAGTACTGCTGACCGGGCTAGTTCTTGTTCATCCATAGAATTGAGTACGTGGTACCCCATTCGTTCTCGAAGCATTTTATCAGTGTCTTGAAACAGATATTCAGGAGAATTCGGTTTTGATATGCCAGAGAGAAAGACTCTCTTGCTTTCTGGGTGAATGCCTTTCCTAAGGTAAGTTCCCTTACCTACATACGCTATCGTGTCTGTAGTCTTTTCTGGTTCTTCAGGTCCTTCCTCCTCCTGGGAGGAGTCATTTTCTTTTTCCTTTTCGTGTATTTCTATTACTGTTTTTCTTATTTTCTTGTTCATGCTAGCTATGCAATTCTGTTTATCATGCTTTCCTTCGGCTATATTTTGACCCCACTTGTTTAGGGCTTCCATTTCACCCTGGTCTGTCTCTGGCCTGTCTCGGTCTCTTATTAAACAATTTATGAAAAAACGTAGTATATATGCTTGAGTGTCAACTTTCTGATGTGCCAGGGCCTCCTTAATACTTTCAGGGTTTTCCCCAGTCTGGACAAAATGATATATTTTATCTAGGTGATCAGGCATATCTGGGAATAACACTAGATAATCTGTAGCTTGCCGCAAACGTAGTGATGCTATCAACATTCTGTCGTCTTTACCGGGTACTGGGTCATATCTGCAAACTGGGAGCTGTTCTTTGAGTATGTCGAGACGGGGTGATTGGAGCATAGGGTGCTTCTGCATATCCCTAAGGTGTAATCTGTGTGTTGCTGGCGGGGTCTGATAACCCCCTGTTGCACCTCCTGGGGCGGAGGCTTGGTCATTATCCCTCTGTGGAGTCTGTATATGTACTTGAACTTGTCTCTTAGTAGGATCAAGCAACGATGGATTTGGTATCTTAACCTGAGGTGGGGGAAGTGGTGGGGGTGGAGGGATAGGCTGTCGAACGGGGGAACTCTGTTGCGGTAATGGCGGAATATGGTCTGGAGGCGGGTTGCCACCTCCATCACCGTCAGTAGGCGGTACACGGGCAGGTGGGTTGGTGTAAGCGGGTGCTACATCATCTAGATATGAAGCCAGGAATATGTCTTTAGTAGTCCTGTGGTTTACTTTAGTTGGAACCAATGGTGGCGGCAGATTTTTCGGTATTTCTGAATTGGTTTCAGGCGAACCCTCGGTCACTAAGTACATGCCATTTACAAGATTGTTTCGTGCACGGTCTACTTGTTCGGCTTTTACTCGGATCCCTTCATTAACTAATTCGTTTTCTCGGACTCTATCCGGCGCTTCTCTAAGTCTATCTTCTCTTCGGAGTTCTTTTTCGGCTCGTTTATGTGATTCTTTACGCCATAACTCTATGGCATCTTTCTGTGATTGTCTGGCTTTCTTTCTCCATAGTGCTTCTTCTATTTTCAGGATGCACTCGGCATCCCATGTTCCTGTAGCGGGCCATCTGTGTTTTTCTTCTAGGTGCTTAGTATAATCGGCCCATAAATCTAGATACAGTATGGCGTCTATGCCATGCTTGTGGTACATGTAATTTCCAGGCGTGTCCCTAGGGGGGATAGGAATTTCTTCCTCTAGCATCCCTTTCCTAGTTCCTATCTGCTTTAACTTATTGAAAAACGGCATCTTGTCTACTTAATACTGGATACTCAATCCTTGCTACTGAACTCTGAACACAATTAGTTACACAAAAACACAATAATGCACATTAAACAAACACTCATACCACGACATTAATCACATGAGAGAACATTTAGAACATATATCTCTACCCTCGGAACCAGATGTACTGCTAAACAGCACAGATACACTGTCGAAGACAGTGCAAGAACTTGAATAACGGATATACTGCTAAACAGTACAGATACACTGTCTAAAACAGTGCAGACCGCGTTTGTGTACCCAAACCCGTCTTTACCGGATACATAATAATGCACCCGTCTAGATACGTCCCAGCAATGGTACTCACCGGGAAGCACGGAAACAGAAGGCCTCGGAAAACTCTACTGGACTGGACCGGACTCGACTCGACTCGACACGTGGATACTTCGGAAAACTGGTGGGCCTCTTGACACCTCGGACCTTGCTTCTTTCGGCTAGGCTCTGGTCGGGATCCTCCGCACTCCTCACCGCCTCGTCTGGGTGCTGATCGCAGTCTCCGTCACCTCCGTGGGCCAGAGGGAGATACAGGAAATCCTGCGGGTACGCGTAGTTCCGTCTTGACTGATGGCAGGGGGCAAAGCTTGCAACGCACCAACCGGCGCGTGAGGTGGGGGAGGGGTCCCTATTCGGGCACCAAAATAATGTGGTAAATATTTGATTTACCGTCTTAATTTCTATGCAGGTAAGTACTTAAACAAAAATAACTCAATCGGAAAGAAAGAGACAGAGTCCGTGGTGTTAGAGTTCTTAGGGGTTTTATTCCTTAAAAAGGAATGGTACCAGACCGGATATCGTATTCCTGCCACCACAGGGGTGCAGGAAGGGATAGAGCAATATTTTATTGACAATACATAGCTTATATTCTTAAATCATATTATAGAAACCAATACAGTAGGCGTAACAGCTGAGAGAGACAAGATAAGACACACACGTGGTAGTGATACGTAATTAGAAGGCGTGAACTAGGCGTGAACATAGAGGTGTGTGCTAGAAACGTCATATGTAAGTGTCATACGTGGGTGGCAACAAAAGCAGAATCTTGCAATGTCAGCAGAAATCTGAGGCCTGGATGCGTGCGCAGCTGCATGACGTGTGCATGACGTAGGACTGGAGGGTGCAGGGGACTTGGCATTTACACCAGCGGAAAGAGACAGAAGTCTGGCATGTCAGATCAACTTGTACCACTATCATATCTGATATCTGATGTTTAGGAAACATATTATCTGGACGGAAAAGGTCTCTGGGGCAGAAGCTATTCTATACTGACTGTGAGTGCGTGTATAAGCGTCTGAGTGTCTGCATGAGATGCGAGGGGGCATGGGCCTTCCATGGTAACAGAGGCTATGAATTACTTGCACGGAGACAGTGAGGCCGGGCCCTTTGCTCTGCAGCTGGGGGGATGTTTACTTAAACTAGTAGGCAGGAATGCATTTTCGAGGAGCGGAACAGATAATGCGAAGGTTGAATTCGGTCTTGGCAGGCAGCAGGCTGAGCTAAGCGCCGTGGGCCGCGCAGGGAGTAAGGCAGAGGTCACGGGTACAGAGGCAGCCCAGGCTGAGGCGTTCGGAGTCAGAAGACAGGAAAAGGCTCGATGGCAGAATTCGGGGCCTGCTTCGCCAGAGCTGAAAAACGTGTAAAGTACACCACAAAAAGACGTTGGCATAGCATACTTAGGAACTGAATATTCAACCCGTTCATGGCGGGTCTGAAAGAGGACATGTTAACGTTGAACGCAAATGTATTTGCGTCTTCATAGCTGGCACAGGAGGGAAGTTACATGCACTTTAAACTCGTACATGGAGACGGTGGGGTACACGTTAGGGAACATTTCTTGACCATAACATTTATATTTCCTCAGGAAGCCGGGAGTAGGCCTGCTTGTTCGTTTTTTTAAACATTTGAGTGTCACGTTTAAATTGTGTGTTTTTACCTGCTCACTCCTTCTCTTGCTCAGGGCGTCTCCAGCCTCTGAACATTTCATTGCGCAGCGGAGCCAAACGCTGACACAGAATCTCGCCACTGTCGCCATTCCTGCCGCCCACACAGGCCACACCCCTTTTTTACTGAGGCCACGCCCCCACTGCACTATTTAAGGCGCTGATTACAAGCCCCTGGCGATTGAGATTTCTCCTGAAGCGGAAGCCGGGAGTAGGCCTGCTTGTTCGTTTTTTTAAACATTTGAGTGTCACGTTTAAATTGTGTGTTTTTACCTGCTCACTCCCTCTCTTGCTCAGGGCGTCTCCTGCCTCTGAACATTTCATTGCGCAGCGGAGCCAAACGCTGACACAGGTTCTCGCCACTGTCGCCATTCCCCGCCGCCCACACAGGCCACGCCCCTTTTTTTACCAAGGCCACGCCCCCACAGCCAACTTCCTTTCTCTATAAAACATGTGCACATTCCGGCCGCGCAGCGGACGAGCGCAGCGGGCGCGACGATTGCGCGACAAAGGCGCGCCTGTGGCAAGCCCGTCTGCGCCCGTCCGCACCGGGACCGGGCCTAGGGCCACGACCCCTGGACGATCACAGGTTGGCAATCCCTTCTCTAGGACAGATTTAATAAAATTAAGACCTCCCACACATGGCTGCTGTATGCGACATGACCCGGACACCATCTTCCTGCTGTCTAACAGTAGTTGCCCTGATTGTAAATCTATTCTCCCATTCATTACTAAGTATGCCCAGCTCAATAAAACGAGGGTTAAAAGGAAAACGAACATCCTGATAGGACTTGTCAACGCACGATCCTTAGTAAAACACCGACAGGAAGTAGCAGACCTTATCAATGATAAGAATCTAGATATTCTATTTGTTACTGAGACATGGATGTATAGGACCTCAGATCCTGATTTAGTGGTTGCTATTCCAATGGGATACAAGGTCTACAGACAGGACAGACAGAGAAAGAAAGGTGGGGGTTTGGCTATAATTGTTCGTAATAAATTTACGGTAACAACTACGCCCATACTATCATCTACCTGTGAACCAATTTTTTTCTCAATCTTACTCACACCTTCGCACAATTTTAAAGGAGTGCTTTTGTATAGACCACCAGGGTCACGCACCGGCTTTCTGGCAGACTTGAATACCATACTGGAGTCGATAGCAATTGAGGATTCCTATACAATCTTAGGTGATTTTAATTATCACCTAGATAAGCAAGATTATAGAGATACCTCGGACCTAATCTCAGATATGAAAGTATTAGGACTTTCCCAGTTAGTTGGTTCTCCCACACATGAGGCTGGTCACATTTTAGATGGCCTTTTTTCCAACTATAATGGGATATCTGTACAGGACGTCCTTCCACTCTTGTGGTCCAATCATCATGCCATTTTATGTTCCGTCCCTATTAACGAGGCACCAGTAGGCAGGCCATCAGATACCTGTTGTACATCCTTTAAAGCCTGGAAGGAACTTAATACTGAAGACTTTAGAGCATTGCTTAATATCACCCGCCCAACGATTTCATCTGACCCCAATACAGCTACGAATCAATACGAGTGGTTGGGTGAGGCTGTTAATGCTCTAGTACCCCTGAAAACCATATCTAGGAATAGAACAGTTCCATCCGCACCTTGGTTTTCGGAAGATCTTAGGAGACAAAAACAGATTTGTAGGAATGCTGAAAGAATTTGGCGAAAAAATTATGATCATGAAAATAAACTTCGCTACAAGGAAACGCTTGGCACCTATAAAAAAACGTATTACCACAGCTAAAAAACAGTTTTTTAGCAATCAAATAGAAAAAGCCAAAAATTCCAGTAAACAGCTTTATGAAGTAGTGAAGGGACTAGTGGGGAAAATTTCAGATCTGACACCACCTCCTTCCCAATCTTTTTGTGATGAACTAGCCAATTTTTTTCTATACGAAGGTCAACGACATCAATATGGCCTTCCCCTCTCCTCCTATCTCCTCCTCAAACCAAATTTTCTATTCAACTAGTACGATATCCAGTGAATGTACTCTAACTCATTTCAGAGAGGTGACAGAAACAAATCCTGGATATTATCAATACTATAAAATCCAGATCTGCCTTGGATCCATGTCCCCCAAAAATCCTTCCACCGGTTTTGGATCTGTTAATCCCAGTGGTTGCACAAATCTGCAACGTTATTTTTAAATCAGCAATATTTCCCACCACCTTGAAAAATACACTCTTAAAACCCCTCCTGAAAAAACCTCATTTGGCAAAAGATGACCTAAAAAACGATCGACCTATAGCCAGTCTTCCATTCCTGGCTAAGGTAGTAGAGAAGGCTATGAATCACCAACTATCGGAGTATATTGAAGAACATGCCTTGCTGGATAATACCCAGTTTGGGTTCCGCAAACATCACGGCACCGAAACAGCTTTAATTAAAGCCGCTGATGATATTAGAGCCATCAAAGACCAGGGAGGTACGGCAGTACTCGTACTACTGGACTTATCTGCCGCCTTCGACACGGTCGATCATTCCATCTTGATCGACCGTGTCGGAAAGATGGGAATCCAGCAGCGAGCGAAGAATCTTCTGACTTCTTTCTTGGCGGATAGGACCCAGGTAGTCACCTTGGGCCCTTTCAAATCTAGTGAGCTCTCTCTACCTTGTGGGGTGCCTCAAGGCTCATCCCTGAGTCCGACACTTTTTAATATCTATGTGTTGGACCTAGCTACTGTCATCAAGCAATACGGGATGGGCCTTACCTCTTATGCAGACGACACCCAATTGGTCATTGCCATCAATAATGATGGAGAAAATGTGGCAAAGCGTTTTCAGGAGGGTATGCTGGCTATCGGGGACTGGATGTCCGCCAGTTCCCTTAAGCTAAACTCCCAAAAGACCGAGGTTGTAATTTTTGGAAACCTCTCCCCTTGCTGGTCCCCTGTGTGGTGGCCTTCATCCTTTGGTACCCCGCCATGTCCTGTCCCAAAGGTCAGGAATCTGGGAGTAGTATTCAATGAAAAGCTCAACTTCTCGGCTCACGCAAATCAAGTTGCAGCCACAGCTTTTCATAAGCTGAAACTTATAAAAAAAATTACTCCGTTTTTACCTGATGCTGCAGGGAAAACCCTGGTGAGTGCATTGGTATTATCATCACTCGATTATTGTAACGGATTGTTTACTAGTGCACAGACTAGAGTCATCAATAAAATGCAATCTGTGCAGAATGCAGCAGCGAGACTGTTGACCAACACTCCTAAATTCAAACCCATTTCTCAAACTATTCGCAATCTTCACTGGTTGACTATCAAAAATCGAGTAAAATTTAAAGTAATGTGCCTGGTTTTTAAGACCCTCCAGAACTCGGGTCCACAGTTTCTTAGGATTCAGATAACGCCATACCGACCATCAAGACAATTAAGATCAGCCACCTTGCTTCATCTAAATATTCCCCGTACGAGAACAGTCACCTGGGGTGATAGACGGTTTACAGTTGCAGCATCCAGACTCTGGAATTCTCTTCCTTTGTCAATTCGGATGAGTCATACGTTGCTATCATTCAGGAAGAGCTTAAAGACTTGGCTGTTTAACCAATGGCTGGGCCGACAACATCAGTAGGGAATCATGAATCGATTTTTAGCGCCAAGACGCCCTCGGGCATATGTCCGCGCTCTATAAATTTAAAAAATAAATAAATAAATCGCCGTTTTCTGTTCTGATGTCCCACCGGTGATGTGGTCATCTTGGTTTCTTCTCTCCATCCCCCTTCCCTCAACAATGTAACTTGTTACCTCTTCTTTGTTCACTGTGACTGAAGCCTCTCGGCTTCCTGTCGTGTCCTTTTCCCTATTTTCTTCGGGAGATATTACTCCCTGCTTCTTATTTCTTCCTTGTTTCCTTTTCTTCTTCTTTTTTTTTTTTCCTACTCCTCTGCCCCCTTTCTCTTCTTCGAGTTTCCTCTACATTCTCACTGTATGGTACCTTTAAATTTTCAGTGGCCTTTTTGTACAGGCTCTTCCTCCCTCCATGCTTTTCATGTCTTTTTATTCTTCATTTCATTCCTATCTATTTATTTTTCTTCTTTCCCTCTCTTTATTTTATCTACTTTTTGCTTATCCTTTTTCATGATATATAAATGAAAGGCTTACGTGTGATATCCTGGAATGTCAAAGGTATTTGCAACCCTGTTAAGAAGCAGCAGGTTTTTTCTCATTTAGCGAGGTTAAAATGTCATGTTGCACTATTACAAGAGACACACCTTACGTTAAAGGATTTGTCATCTTTACATAAACAATGGGCAGGAAATGTGTTTTGGTCACCAGCTGTAAATAATAAGAATGGTGTGGTTATTTTATTTCACAAGTCTTTAACTGTTCAAATGCAAAATGAGTTTCATGATGATAACGGTAGATGGTTTTTTTTAAATACCATTGTTAACAACACTCCACTTTCCTTTTGTAACATCTATGGTCCGAATGGTATTGACCCTCAATTTTGGAATGATTTCTCTACCCTTTTGTCTACACATGCTGCTGATGATTTGATCCTGGGAGGCGACTGCAACCAACTTATGGATACCTTCCTAGATCCCAAAGCTCAATATAAATTTGTTCCCAATAAGATGCAGAAATCCTTTCACAAATCAATCTCTACTAGAGGTCTAATAGATTCCTGGAGGGTTTCTCACCCCGATATCCTCAAATTCACTTTTCTTTTCCCCAGTGCACAAGTCCCATTCACGTATTGACTATATTTTTCTCACCCAGCATGCTCTACAGTTTATGACTAATGTAGAGATAGGCTCCATCCTTATTTCAGATCACCCCCCTGTCATTTTAGATATGGACTTTCCATCACCTTCTCCCACTTCTCGTCGTTGGCGTTTCAAAAACTCTCTTCTCTTAGATCCTCCATTTATTGAACAATTTTCTCTCTTTATAGATGAATTCTTTCTTCACAACCTTTCTTCTACTCCCAAATTTCATTTCATCTGGGATTATTTTAAGGCCGCTGATAGAGGCTTTATAATTGACTTTGTAGCTCGGAAAAAGAAAAAAACTCTTTTGGAATCTTCTCTTATTCTTAAGCAAATTAAAACATTAGAACACCAATATTTTACCACTAACTCTTCAGAAACTCTTTCCTCTCTCATCAAAGCCAAAATGCAATTTAATAAATATACTTGGAATTCGGCTTGCAACCAGCTCCTTAAATTCAATGTGAAAATGTATGGTGGACGGAATACGGCGGGTAAATCACTGGCTAATTACCTTACAATTAAGAAACAGAAGTCTAAAATAATTACTATTACTGATAATTCTGGTGTTAAGCATACTGCTGATCAAAAAATACTCGACTGCTTTGTTCAGTATTATACTTCTCTTTACACTCCAGAATCTACTCCTTCCTCTACTCAAATTCACTCCTTTTTCCAATCCATTCGGAATTCTTCCTCCACTTCCATAGATCCTACAGTATTGGATACTCCCCTCACAGAAACTGACATTATTACTGCTATTAATCTTCTTCCCAAAGACAAAACACCAGGTCCATACGGCTTCACGGTGCGATTCTATCTCCATTTAAAAAAATCCTTCATACCCCATTTATTTTCATTGATACATTCTTTTCTTCAGGAAGGAGAGTCAAAAGGATCTTTTACTCAAGCTATGCTCTGTCTTATTCCTAAAAAGGACAAGGACCCCTCTCTCTGTAAAAATTATAGGCCCATATCTTTGATTAATACGAACTGTAACATTTTTGCTAAAATACTTGCCATCTGTATTAATATTGTAATTCCTGATCTTATCAACATTTATCAGTCTGGGTTTGTTAAGGGAAGATCTATAACCAGCAACTCAAGAACTCTCCTTAACATCATTCACCTTGCCTCCAAACTTGATTCTCCTGTTGCTGCCATCACGTTGGATGCAGAAAAAGCATTTAATAGGGTGATTTGGGATTTTATGTTTGGCGCTTTAAGATGGCATGGTTTTAGTCCCCCTTTTATTAAATATGTTCAATTGCTTTATTCCAACCCCTCTACATCCATATGGGTCAATGGTTGTCAGTCTAAATATTTCTCTCTGTATAGAGAGAACTAGACAAGGCTGTCCTCTCTCCCCTCTTCTTTTTATTCTTGCTTTAGAGCCTTTTCTTGAAAAGATCAAGCGCTCACCTTCTTATACTGGTTTTCAAATTAAGGATATTGATATTAAGTTCACTACTTATGCAGATGATATTTTGCTTTACATTTCAAACCTTTCTACTTCTTTCCCGGCTCTTTTTTCTTTATTACAAGAATATTCTTCTGTCTCGGGCTATGAATGGAATATTGATAAGTCTGACGTTTTGAATCTAAACAAATATTGTCTTTCCCACATGTTTCAAGGCTCTGGCTTTGAATGGAATCCCAAAAGTATCAAATTTTTAGGTATCCTGAATACTAACACCATTAGAGAGACTATCAAAATTAATCATGCGGATATACTCAAAAAACTCACCGCTGGTCCACGCTTTTTCTATCCTAGTGGGGTAGACTCTCTACTATTAAGATGATGCTTCTCCCCATGGTCAACTTTTACCTCTGTATGCTCCCAGTTTCTCTTCTGCTTTATTTCTTTCGTACCATCAATAGCTCTTTAACAAACTTTTTTGTGGAACAATCGTAAAGGTAGGATTTCCCTTTCCCATCTACAACAACTCAAAAACCTAGGCGGCATTAAGTTCCCTAACATCAGTAGATATCAGTCTGCCTTTACTCTTAAACAAATGTGGCCATTCTTAACTGATTCCAACTTCCCCTCTTTAACATCTTGGAGTGTGCTCAACCTCGCTCAAATTCTACTCTTTTCATTTCTTACAGCTACTCGCATATCTCAACCCCCGAAAAGTTTCTCTACTCCCATATTTAATCACTCCAAAGCTCTCTTTCTTTCTCTCTTTTGTTTTTATCTCTCTCATGAAGACCTTCTTTCCCACACCACATTATGGTATAACAAATCCTTGAAGATTAACAACAGAGAGCTTTTCTGGAAGGAATGGATTGATAAAGGTCTCATCACTCTTGATCAGCTGCGGAAAGACAATTTACCAAGAGATTGTTCATATCTCATAAACTTCTCTCCTTCAACTCTTTTCTCTGGTTGGTCCCTCAGCAACTTCTACTCACATTCCTTTCTCTCCTCTTGACTTCTCTACTACTCTTAAAGCTTCTTTTATTTATAAGTTACTTTTTTTCCCTACAGTAAACAGGTCCAAATCACCAATAGAGATACTTTGGGAAAAAGATTTATCCCAAGAACTCTCGCCTCAACTTTGGGACTCTAGTTGGTCCAATATACATACCTCTTCCCGTTCTGCCAGCACCACACAGACTTTATTTTTCTTTTATAATAGACTTTTTTTTCACTCCTTCTGATTTGCATGAATTCAAACTATTAGAATCAAAAATTGTTGATCATGTCCATTTATAAATAGTGATTTCCTTCATGTGTTCTTTTATTGTCCAGCAGTTAAGTCTCTATGGTCGCATATTTGGTCCAAGTTGAATGCTATCCTATCCACCAATTTCCCTTTTGAGATAATAAACATCTTTCTGGGAGGTGTGTCACCAATTTGGAATGTTCAATGCCATGTTCGTCAATTTATTGATTTATTTATAGCTATCTCTTTCTAAATAATTACTACCAATTGGAGGGACACTTCCAAAATCTCGCCCCTAGCCTGGTGGAATTTGTTGTGTCAACATCACAGGCTTGATCGTTCCTTTGCTACTTCTCTACCCTTACTGATTAAGAGGGATTTATTGTGGTCTCCTTTCACAACAATTCTCTCTTCTTCCGCCCCATGTTGATATTACCTTATCTTCTTTACAGTACTTTTTTTTATCTATTGTTGTCTGTATATTGATAGCTTACTCTCCAACATGCTTATGTTATTGAACTGTACTTTCTTCTTTCTTCAATATCCCCTCTCTCTCCCACCTTTTTTCCTTTCTTTCCCCCTTTTTCTTCTTTTCTCTTTCCTCTTCTCTTCTTTTTAAAAAATAAAAAATAAAAAAAAATAAACCTTAAAAGCTTTTCTTTTAGGTACAGTTTTATCTCCTTTTTGGGACTGATTTTGCAAATGTTCTGTTATAAGATTGTTATATATGATCGTGTAACTCATTTGCTCCTGTATGATCTTTTACTATGTTTATTATCTTTCAATAAAGTTTTCTAAGCTACAAGGTTTTAAACACAGATAGATATAGAAACATTGTGGGCACCTTATACCTTCTAGGCCCACTTTTTCTAGGCAATTCAGCACTTTAAATAAATGGCTGGAGTTATTCCAACAGCTCCAGATTAACTCTGTCACCTGAGGTTCATCAAACAGCGAATGCTAACGGCTTCTGTTTATGAATTCTCACAATGCTATTTTTGCTCTCAGAAAGACATGCACATTTGTTGAGGAATCATCATAATGATATTTGCACCTAGAAGAACACATGCCTGTGGCACAGTATTCAGCACTTTAGATTAAGACCTACAAGTGCATCACTTATTTTTATACTATTTGCATTTTATTAATTGCATGTCGTTTGTTATTGTCTCGTGAATTTCATTGTTATGGTCCAGTGGCCATTCTGCTGTTCATATCATGATATTTGTATTCTTTGTAAATTGTAATGATTTTAAGCAATCACACAATAAACTTTGACCTTGAAAAACTTGAAATGTATATATATTATTCACCGAAAGCCGTTGGGTCTTCCCTATGTTGTGGTGATTACCATCCACTGGAGATGTTGTGCTGAAAATACATGTGAGCGAGGCTACGTTGGAGTAATGTTAAATAATGTGCTGTGTTGCTGAATGCTTATACGTTCCCAAAGGTGAGACACATTGCATTGTAAAGGCTTGTTTCAACTACAAACCATCTTTCTGCTTGTTTTTAGGCCTTTCAATGCTAGTCTATTGTGTTCAATACAAACAGTGGCATGAGAGACCCTTCAGCCAGTGGCTTGATACTTGGCCATTCACATCAACAGTCCAGTTGAGGACTGAAGTGTGGCTGCCATGCTTTGGGTTTATCCTTCCTTCCCCACTGAAGGTATTCCACTGGAAAGCACAGGAAACTATTTTCTTGCTGAAAAGTCCATTCAATCATCACACCTTTTATCAAATCCATTTCTGTGTCTGGTAGAGCCATTTGTTATTTTATTTAACAGCAAGAGAGATTAAGCAAATAATACGATTCACTGTAACCTGCAGCTCCATTGAAATACAATTTCAGCATGCCCAACAGCTCTGGCAAAGCCAACAGGTCTAACTTAATATTGAAAATAAAAGCCAGACACTGGCGTGATCAATGCTTCTTTCATGCTTTGTTTCTTCATTGCTCTCTCTTCACTTAGCATCCTCTGTTATACCGGTGGCATGCTTAACTCCTACAAGTATCTGAAAATTACCTTGCGACAGTGAGCAGGATATATAGTATTAAAGTGTGATATTAATCTGTCTATTGGCAATTCAGGTTAAAGTAAGTGTGACTGTGTTTGGTGAATGGATGCTCTGATGACATATTTGTTTTCTGTTAACGTTAACAAAGAATGTAAAAAAGAACATAACATTATGTTTATCTCTGTGATTTTGCCTTCAAATGAAAAATATGATTTTTCTCATGTACTCTTTGTTGTTGTAGACAAGCTAAAGAGAACCTGAGCAATGTAACACCTCATATGATTCATGGAAAGCTCAAACTCTGCAAAGCATTTGTTCTAAGTTCATTCGATAGCAAGATCTAAATATAAAAAATAGATAACACATAAGATGTAAAGCTTTGGTTTTGAAAATAAAAAGGGGGTGGGGCAATGTGCTCTGGCTTTGGCTTTTTAATTTAAAAACACCCTTTCAATAGTCGGAAGTGAGCACTAAGCGTTTGCAGTAAGAGTAGTACTGGGCAGTAATTGCGTAAATCACATCAATGAAATGTGCACATCTAGAAAACGTCCCCTCAAGAGACTGAAAACAAAGCTGAACAATCCCTCTACGGTTTCGGCTGTTCCTAGATTTCAAAGTCTCCCAAACGGAGAACTGCTGCTTGCCACCGTAAATGTGAAGTTCAAGGAGGGCCCGGCTGTCGCTTGTATTAACCTGATAGGGATGCTGCACAGAGGGCATGCAAAGTTGGGTCAAGCAGTGGCGTAACAAAACCTAAGGGGGGCCACCCTGCAAGGTCCGATGAAGGGGTCCAGCTCAACTCATCCAATCTATGTTCCTCAACTTTCACCTTTGCAAGGACCTTCAGAACCGCCCAACATATCGACACTTTTAGCAGAATTATTTCCAGATTGCACAAATCTTTAGGCTGAGGATTGAGATTGTGTTGTACCTCAAGGGAAAAAAGGCTTATAGGCTGCACACACTTAATGGGATCAACCAGATAGTTGGTAAACTGTGGAGTAGGTATGTTATTGATACCAGACAGAAAAGGCATTTTCGATAAATCACTATTGTTCTTAGTGTAGGCAATGCTTGTGCTGCCAGAGAGGAAATTAGAAGATCGAAAACAATCTTTTATTTAAGTGAGGAAATGGCAGAGCCGGAATGCAAACAACTTTAGAGAAGAATGCAAATCAATCAGTTGGGTGGCTTATGTAGTGCAAATTCCAAAAGCACTAAGCACTGAGAACTGACAAGCCTAATACTTTGTTTCAGGATTTGGATACATGGTAGGCATAAACCTTGAGGCTTTTCATTAAGCAATAAAAACATGTTTGAAGATGTTGGTGCCTCTGTCTGAGGCAACCAGTCTATTTAATAGGAATAAGGCTAAACCCTGGTTTAGCTGTCCATTTATCACCAAAGGGAGATGTGTAGAGCCTTTTTAAAGGCTAAATGGCTGGACTTTCAACTGGACTGGACTTTCAGCTATAACTAGATGACACACAAATAAGTGTTGTGCTGGGGTAGATTTAAGGTTTAGGGTAGTGCAATGGTGTTAGAGTAATGTAGGCAGTTGTGCTGGAGTAGTGTTTTAGGTTTAGGGTACTGCAGTAGTGAATGGGTAGTGTAGGTGATCGTGCTGGAGGTAGATTAAGGGTTAAGAGTAGTGCACTGCTCTTTGTGTAGTGTAGGGAATCATGCTAGATATTGTGTCACTGCAAGAGTATGTGTATTTATATGTCTGCAAACACATAAACCAACCAAATCATTGTCTCTCAGTTTCCCCAAATGGACACTGACTCACAGTGTGATTCTAGACAAATAACATTATTTCTTATAACTGCAGTAATAGGATAGTATAGTGGTGTTTGGGTAGTGTAAGGGGTCCTGCGGTGATAGATTTAAGCATTAGGGTAGTGAAATAGTTTTTAGGTAGTGTAGGGAGTCATGCAAGGATAGTATTCTAGCATAGTGCAGTGGTCTGTATGTACTGTACAGGGTCATGCTAGGGGTAGTGTTTTAGGGTTTAAAGGTAATGCAGTGGTGTTTGTGTAGTGTAAGGGGTTGTGGTAGGGTAGTGTTCTAGGAAATTAAGTTGTGTTTGGGTATTGTAGGAGGTTCTGCTGGGATAGATTTAAGGTTTAGGGTAGTAAAGTGGTGAATGGGTAGTGTAGGTGGTCGTACTGGAGGTAGATTAACAGTTTACAGTAGTACAGTGGTGTTTGGGTAGTGTAGGAAATCATAATCATACTGGGGGTAGTATCGCTGCAAGACTACATGTACTTATTTGTCTGCAAAAAACATCAAACATGCATTCCATATATTTCAGAACTGCATTTTACTATTAATGCTAATCTCATTTTGGAAACACTAATTCTACCAAAATGTGAGAACACAATGCGTTTTTAATCGATTACATGTCAAGAAACACATGAACTACCAAAATGCTTCTCTCAGAGTGATTCCTAAATGCACAGACTCACTGTGTGATTCTACTCAAGTAACTCTATCCCTTGCATTTTACCAAAACACATTTATCACTCAACAAGACGTTAGGTGACTCTACACATTGCACAACATTTTCTACTACACATTAGTATAGAGTGCTTCTATCAGAATAATTCCTAAATGCACACAAGACTCACTGTGAGGTTCTAAACAAACAACACTATCCGTTTCGTTTTACCAACACACATTACATAGTCTAGAATGAGTATTGCATTTTAATGTAGAATTTTGAGTCATTTTTGCAAATAAATACAAAATAACGGGCGTCTAATTCTACCAAAACATGAGAACATCATAGTTATCTGTCTGCAAACACATAAAATGCACACATGCTTATCTCAGAATGCTTTCTAAATGCACACACACTCACAATAAAATTCTAGAGGAAAAAAAAGTATTCCCTGCACTTTAGCATGACAAACACATTAGTCTGATTAAAATCAAAATGCACCACAAACATTCCCTCAAAAATTAATAACTCACCTTTCCAATTGCTTTGTAGAATAAGAAGTATATCAGTCACACAGCAGATTTTCTTACACAGAATCTCTGTTTTGAACACCTCTCACCAGAACCAAAGAATGGCACAGTTTCCCTCTCATTTTGAACACATATACACCTTCACATCAAATCACATTGTTTCCCACAGTAATTCAAAAGCGAACACACATTTCTATTGGTTACACATTTCAATCCTTTCCAAATTACATAAATTTCAACCCTACCCCGATTCTGCCTTCTGCCTGTTACCATATAAACACTTCATGGAACACTTAACTGAGCACACAGGTCAAAAGTTCATCACACAATGTTACTAATCAAAACAACAAGTGTGCTTGACTATTCAATATACCAGCTTATCCTATGTAATGTTCTTTTCAACCACTTTTTGTTAACCAATAAGTATCATGCTTTTTAAAAAGCAGAAAATTGCACCCTAGTTTCCAGTGTAGAATGTTGTCAAACAACCAATCATTTCTTTTCGTTTTTCAACACTGCAGCTTATCCACCATTTTAGAAACATTTTAGTTGTCAAACTGCCACTTCATTTACAGAGACCATCTGAGTGCATCGAGACTTCCGTTCAAGATGCCTAGAGTGTGGATTATGGGACACAGCTATATTTTCTGGAGCCAAATGTATGCAGATTACAAAGGAATTCACAAATACCTAGGTTTACCAAATGTAGACATTACATTAATTGGACAGAGAGGGTTAAAGTAGCACCAATTGATGCCATTGGTGAAATCCTTTTTACATCTCCAACACCCTGACCTCATAAATGTGCACTGTGGTGACAATGTCTTAAGGCACTTTGACTGGGGTAGGTCTGCAAATGCTTATGAAGGACACCTTTGGATAATTGATGTAACTTTTCCCCCAAACTGCCTTTGTCTATTCTAATATATGCCATAGGCAGAAATGGAACTACTCCAATTGATTTTTTCCACAGATTGAGAAGGCTAGGAAACATGTGAATAAATCTGTGCCTGCTTTTCTCTGAGACTATAGAATGGGATCCATATACCACAACAATCTGTGTTTCAATATGCATGGCATCTATAGGAGAGATGGTGTACATTTTACAGATGAAGGGAACAGAGTTTTCCTCTTCAACTTTAGATTCTGCATCGGTACTTACTTGTAGGTAGTAAAATCTCTCAATAAACACAAGGGCTCTTTTTAGAGCCACCTAACAATGAAACACATAAGCTTGATGTATATCTGAAAAATGTAATTTGTTTTTTGGCTTAGAGTCGCGCACCCAACCTGACAAAGTCGTGCAGGCAACGAGTGCAAGTCGTGCACCACATGCGCTGGAGTCGGGCACCCTACGGGTTAGAAGCCGTGCATCCAACCTGTGCACACCAGGGGGCGCACTGAGCGCCGTGCTTGGTGCGCGACTCCTAATTTTACCGTAAAAAAAATAGCCCCTGTCACTAATTTTTATTATCCCCTGGGGACCCCATCCCCAGGGGCTTATAAAAAACATCGGGGACTGTGGGGGGATCCCCATTGCCCCCACGGTCCCAGCCGGCTGCCCGTGTCCTTCGGGAGACGGCATTGCTTTTCCTCAGGGAGAGCAGCTAACATGCTGCTCCCCCTGAGGAAAAGCAATCTCCTTTCCTATTTGGAAGAGAGAGCAGGTTAACCTGCTCTCTCTTCCAAATAGAAAAGCAGTTTGCAATGACAGGGTGGGAGCTGTGAGGCTCCCGCCCTGCCATTGCAAACAGCAGTGTCCCGGGGATGGGCAACACGGTACACTTCAGGAGCCGGCCCTGGGGGGTGGAAGTCCCCAGGGCCATCTTGGGCTCCAGGAGGGGGGGCCAAGTGGCCCCCCTCCCACACTTTCAAAAAGCCCCAGGGTGTAGCAGTACCCTGGGCTGGGGGGCCTCAGTGACCCCCACAATTAATGTTTTGAAGCCCCGGGGTGACGGTCCCCGAGGCTGGGGGGACCTAAGAGCCCCTCACACAATTTAAACAAGCCCCGGGGTGTGGCAGTCCCCAGGGCTGCGGGGGCCCCATGAGCCCCCGCATATATTAAGTTACAGCCCGAGGGTGGCAGTCCCTGGGGCAGTGTGGGGGGGATTGGGATCCCCCACACTATTTTTTCTAAATGTTCCCGGGATATGGCCCGAGGGCTCATAACCTTTAAAGCGCGAGAGCCCGCGCTTCGTTTTTTTTCAGCAACGAAATGCGCATATCATACGCGCATCCCGCAATTAAAAAAATAATATTAATTTTTGGGGCCTTAGGGGTCCTTCTGGGACCCCCTGAGCAGGCTAGAGGGTCACTGTGTGTCTACCCTGCACCCTTTTCACGTTTTGCACACATATTTCACAGACTCCTTAAGCCTCACTTCTACCGAGGCATAAAATGGCTGCCAACAGTTTCTAGTTTCGAATGTTGACAACCACTACAGCCAATTAGCATTCAGCGCATGATCGGGAGGGTGCGCTTATGGTGCGCTCACAGTGCGTGCCGGGTGCACGGATCCACCGCACCCATAGATATATAAATGGGAAATTGCATGGGGAAAACACGTTTTGGGACCCCCTTTTTTCTCAGCCCCTCCTTGACAAATCATCCCAGGATCGGAGCAGACCGGAGCTGGGCAAAAGTTTGGAAAATTTCACAAAGATTCGTCAACCAGCGCCAAAGTTATTCCAAATAGAATGTTGCGGATTTCCTATGGGTAATAGGTCCTAACTATAACTACCTACCGGTGACCACCAGTAGGTAATATATATATATATATAGTTTACTGGGACATTATGGTTAGGTTCAGATTTTATACAAAAACACCATAGAAGTTCAGCAGTTAGAGTTAGATTTATCTAAGTAACTATAACTCACACCACTGTCATGCATAGTTTGCTCATCAATAATTTTACAGCAAATGTTACAGTGATATTATCAATGATGTCATAGAAGATGTCATGAGTGATGTAATATGTGGGGTAATCAGCAGACTATATTATCCCTATCGCCTTTGTTTTTTTCAGTGAATTTTAATTTTTTTAACATAACGTATTTTTTAATTCCCATATGTTTATCCAACCGCTGCCAAGCACAGGAAGGCCCTGCAACCAACCCCTCACATGTAACCGACCTGATACTGTGCATGGTCAAAGTGGTTGGCTGCCAGGCCTGGCCTGCCACCAGGCCCTGCAGACAACCTACTACATGCAGCCAACCCCACGCCTACAGCCAGGCCCTGAGGTCAACCCGCCCCAAAGACAGCCAACCCAGGAAGGGGTGCAATTATTGCCTCAGGGACTGCATTTCCCAGGGCCCAGTGCTTTTTTTAGGAGAGAGGGTACAAATTGTGTTGCGTGCACTGCATCACACTTGGGGATGCAGTGCACGCAACTAAATTTGGTTTATTTATTTATATGTTTACTTACCTGTAATCCTCCCTAATCCATAGATTACTAACCCTCACCCTGCCCCTCCCCATCCCTGCATCACCGCCCGGCAGCTGCTCCCACCACCAACCGCTACTGTGCAATTATTAAAGAGCACCACCTGGACCAATAAAAGAAATTAATTATACTAACATCAATAAATGTTAATTGTTAAATGTCGTATACTTGTAAAGCACATAGCTGCCCCAGCAAAGGGGAGTCCCGGCACTGTATACCGCTGGGGAACCCATCCTGGCTTTCCCTGTGAGATGGTCCCTCCTGGGCATCTCCAAGGTGAAGACAAGCATCCCCGGCTCTGATGGGGCCGTTAGTAGAGATTAAGCAAGCTATTGCCCAGAGTTGCTGAGTGGGACCCATGGTTGGAGTAGGCACCAAGGCGAGAATTATCGAGTCCGCTGACCATGGCCCAAGACCTCTGCTTCCGGGTCTGCCGCCTCTAACCAGTGAGCCACACCACTCCACAATACTATCCTTTGAAGTTTTAACTTAGGTAAGCATACTAAACTCATGTTCAGTTAGGTGCAATTGGCATTATATTTATTTACATTCCTACATTAAAAACACAAGAATGTCTACACTATTGACTGATAATTCCTGAAACCCTGTCTACAAAAAAGTTGCATGAGTATCTTGATACATTTTTTAATGATGGATTAGCTCAGCCAGCAAGAGGCACAAAACAGCAGCAGTCTGTGACTTATGTGGCAGTTCAAGGGAAATTTGAGGGTTCAAAATGTATAATCTAAAATATACATGGAAAGACATCGGAAGACTGAACTGCACAAATCACAGACTTAAATGTATTCTTCCTAGCCTTGCAAACAACAGAGACATCAATTCCTATGTTAATCGTATCCAACTTGTTATTTTGTGTGCACAGATACGAAGTTGGCTTAAACGTTTTACTTCCAAAAAAGCGACTAAGTACAAAGGTAAAATCTTGAACTCAGGCAAAGTGGTAAATCTCTCCAAGCAGCAAGACATTCTTAATGAGTATGCTATCTAGATTTACCTTGGAGCTTTTGTCACCACCACCAACAGCTTTAGCTAGAGCTTGACAACAACATATCTGAGTTTGATATACCCATTCCAGTGACAGCCTTGAACCTTTCAATGCTTTAAGATTTTTTACTTGCATTTTAAGGGGTGGCCTGCTTAGTGTATTCAACCTTAAATCCATTTCAGCTAGCCTGAAATCGCGCCTAGGTCGCAGTTAACGGCAAACTGCTCTTTTTCAATGGTGCTTTATTGCCAGATAAATGTTTAAATTCATATTTCTGGTTCCCCTTAACATATTTTAATGATTCTGGTGCATTTGTGCTCATTATATATTTCTCGATTTTTCAAACTGGTTTGGGATTTTTTTGTGAAGTGTGCTTTACTTTAAAATTACTTTTGCTGCTTGAACTTAACAGACCCTTCTCTTTTGCATGCCTGCTGCTTGTGCCTTAGATACCAGGGGTTGAACAGAGATTCTCTCAAAACTGTGTTTTGACCGAACTAGATTGTGTTATTATGTTGGTAGGTGCACCCCATCCCAAATTAATAACTCACAGCCTGATTCATGTACATGCCGTTTTGCGTGTCCCTAATAGCGAATAATAGCGACTCGCTATTGAGAAAACGCAAAACGGCATTCATGTATTTTTCGGGGAAAAAATAGCGAGTCGCACGCGGGCGCTAAAGCCGTTAGCGACCTACAAAAAACGCAGAAAAATCGCAATTTCCGGCCACCAGCGATCGGGATTGCGACTCGCAATCCCGATCGCACGGGATAGCGACGCGCAATCCTGATCGCACGGGAATGCGACTCGCAATCCCGTGCGATCGGGATTGCGAGTCGTATCATCGCGGGAACCGGAAATACGGCAAGACGCATTCCGAGCACCGTGATGACATCACAACCAGGAAGCAGCCAAATCCCACCCCCAAACACCACAGTGACGCAATCATCCGACTCGACACGACGGAAAGCTGCCGCAAAAACGCCGATAGCGACTCCCGACCCGGCAGAAATAGCGCCCGCCATGTCTGAAGAACCACTGCCCGGCCCCAGCAACAGCGCTAGCCGAAAGCGCAAATTGAAATTCTCCGAGTCTGAGCTGGAGAACCTCATTGAAGGGGTGGTGGCCCAACACGACCAGCTGTTTGGGGCCAACTCCAGGAGGGTCCCCGAACAGGAGAAGAGGAGGATCTGGGTCGGGATTGCCTCCAGCGTGAACTCAGTTGGCGTTGCGGACAGGTCGGTGGAAGAGCTCAAGAAGCGCTGGTACGACCTCCGAGGGCGTGCCAAGGAGAGGGTGGCGGCGCGTCTCGGTGAGTCGTCAGGCACTGGAGGTGGTGGACCGACTGTCCCACCCAACACCCCCCTGGAGGACCGGGTGGAGGACACCTTGGAGAGGGAGGCGTGTGTTGGCGTGACCACTCTGGACTCCTCCCGCCCAACCCACAACACCCAAGGTAAGTGGCCTGCGACTGCGACCCTGTCCCCTATGACCGTCCCTGCCCGAATAGGCTCACTCATTGGCCCTTAATCATGCCTATGTTGTGCATCAGGAAATGCCCTGAGGCATTGTGGGAGACGTAGTATGTCCACAATGTAGTAGTACCACAATGCGGCCAGTAAGGTTCCTAAGCGCACAAATCCACAGCCATCCAGGGAATGCCACCCAGCATGCATGTAACATCTGCACGTCTGCCAGTCACATGCACCTAATGAGTATCCACTTACCCTCACAGGTGCAGATGATAGCAGTGACAGTGAGAGGCTGGTGATCGTCGAGGAGGCCCAGGAGGAGGAATCCCTACCCGCTACCCAGCCACCATCCCCTGCCGCTGCGCCAACACCAGCAGCCAGGCCCCCCACCTTACCTGCTGCACCATCTGCAGGCCCACCGGTCACCAAGGCCAGGCCCCCCACCTTACCTGCAGCACCATCTGCAGGCCCACCAGCTGCCAAGGCCAGGCCCCCCACCAATGTGCCCCCAGTGCCTGCCGCACCTGCGACACCAGCTGCTACAACACCTGCAGCTCGTCCTCCACGTTCTGGGCCAGCCACATCCACACAGCGGCAGCACAGCAGGAGGGGCAAAGGGCATCTCCATGCCTGCATGAGCGTGGAGCGGCGAATGCTCCGCCTACACCAGAGGCAGTCGCAGCAGCAAGGAGCCATCCAGCTCCAGCTGCAGAAGATCGGCCGCAATGTGGCGGGAGTCGGCCAGCGGGTGGACCGCATGACGGCGGCCATTGAGCGCATGACTGCGGCAATGGAGGCCAATACTGCTGCGCTGGGGAAGCAGCGCAGTGTTGCACGCAGGCGCCACCACCAGCTGCTGAGCCAGATGGCGACCTATAGTCGCTCCAATTATGTGGCAGCAAATGCCACCACCCAGCTGTCGCGGCGCTCCATGACCCAGCAGCACCAGCTGGTCCAGTGCTGCGAGGAGATCACCCGGGTGCTGGAGCACTTGACCACCGCTGTGGTCCCACTGCTCACACCTGTCCTACCGGCCATCGTAGGGGGTGATGATGGCAGTGAGGCAGCCTCCAGCGTGAGCAGCAACTCTGCCACGCAGGCCCCCCCACCTAGGCGCAGCACCAGGGCTACGCCTGGTCCATCTGCCCAGGATGAGGATGAGCCTCAAAGGCGCCTGGGAAATGTGCGCAGGAAGCACCAATGACATTGTGTCAGGGACACAGGCGCAGGCTGAAGATAAGCCTGCCATGGACAATGACATGCAGTATGCTGGAATACTGTATTTTTTTGTAAATAGTTCTTACCATGAGCCTTTTCTGTTGTGAATCAAACAAATACATTCATTTTGCAGCACACATTCGCCTTGTGTTATCATTACATTTTGCATGCAATTGTGATATGTGGGGTGGGGGAAGGGGGTGGGCTAGAAATTGTTAGCTGTGATGTGGTTGCGACGTCTGTGGCCTTCAGCTGGGTTCTCCCCGCGTGCATGGTGCGCATTTGCTGGTGGCCGGTCGTCCCCCTCAGATTCACTGCCTGAGATGTCAACTGGTATCCGGCGCTTGGTTGCAATGTTATGTAGCATTGCACAGACAGCCACAATGCGGCAGCACGCTGCAGGACTGTAATACATGGCCCCACCTGTCTTGTGCAGTATACGGAACCTGCTCTTGAGCAGGCCAAATGTCCTTTCAATACAGTTCCTTGTCCGGATGTGCGCAACATTGTAGCGCCATTGCTGAGGTGTGGCAGGGTTGAGGTAAGGGGTCAGGAGGTATTCCCGTAGGGCGTAGCCACTGTCACCTGAATGAGAGGAGCAGATGTTGATTGCCTGTGCAGCGCAGTTACTTCATAGCAATGTGACATTGTCGACAAAGTGTACTTACCAAGTAGGTGTCCTTCCCCAAACTCTCCCCTGATCAGTCGTGTGTGGAGTCCGCTGTGCCTGAAGATGAAGGAGTCATGGGTACTCCCTGGGTACTGGGCCACAATGTCAGTGATGATGCTCTTGGCATTGCAGACCATCTGTATGTTGAGGGAGTGGTAGGACTTTCTGTTGCGGTACATATACTCCGTGCCCGCTGGTGGGCAGATGGCGACGTGGGTACAGTCTATGCAGCCGAGGACATGGGGAAAATGGGCAACATTATAAAATTGTAGTTTACTGAGGTCCAATTCCTGTTGGCTCGTGGGAAATGTGATGTGCCGGTGGAGCTGGCTGAGCATGGCGTCAACAAAAGTGTGGAGGCAGCGTGACATGGTGGGCTGGGATATCCCCCCAGCAGCGGCTACTATGCCCTGGAAACTGCCGGAGGCCAGGAGGTGCAGGCTGCACAATACCTGCACATGTGTGGGCACAGAATTGTTTCGCCTTGTTGGGTGCTGCATGATGGGGTCGAGTTCTTGTATCAGCCAGGTGATCATTTCCCCATTCAGCCTGTATTTTGCATAAATCTGTTCTCTGGTTTGGCCCAGCAAGGTGACCCGCTGCCGGTAAATCCTTGCCTGCCTCATGCGTCTCCTCCGTGCTGCTCGCTGTAGCCTTCGCCGCCTCACCACCATGTACATCCCAGGCATTGTGGAACGCCTAATGCTGCTGCTGACTGTCCTTATGTGTGATTGGTCAGGCCTGGGACTGTTGGTGATTGGCTAACAGTTTTTCAAATTTGCCTTCATCATGGCTTGTATGGTTACCACCTGCTTTGAGCTGTCCTTAACTTGCGCCGCGCAAACGTGCGATTTTGCGCTTTTTCGCTAATGTATTTCTTGCATGAATGCCGTTTGCGACAATATTGCGTTTCGCTAATCATTTCGCAGAATCCGTGGTTGGTCGCTATTTCCGTATCGCTAATGCTCGACTTCCCGGAGTCTGCGACTATTTCTGCGTAATCGCTATTCCAGTCGCAATTATTTTTTTGCGATTTCGCTATTTCGTACTTGAATGCCTATTCCGTCTTTTGCGCCCGCAATTGCGTTATCGCAGCCATTGCGGGCGCTATTTCGCTTCATGAATCAGGCTGTCAGTTTCTGACAGTACAGTGCGGTGGTTTCCCTCCACCATTATCTTTCATATTTCTTCTTAGAAGGTACAATTATGATTGGTGGAGACAGAAAATTGCTTTAAATGACACAACCCATTTTTCATCTTACAAGCTATAAAAATATTGGAACAAATTATGCCTTACATTGAAAACAATCCTATCAAATTACACACGTCAATGAAACTGCAAATCAAATGTACTTTCCTTAAGCTTATTAGACCTCCCATGTATGAAATGCAATCTTTCACACTGTTAATCTTTATAAAATATGACTCATCTGGTAAGTATGAGCCTTGTAATTTGTATTTCAATGAAGTTATTCATCCGATGCCTTACACACAAATTGTACTGCATTTAAAATGTGAATGTGCCAAATGTCAATGTTCAGAATAATTATAGTAATGCTAATATAAACGACAAATGGATATTTATATAGCACATTCAATCAAAGTTTGCATCAGATTACAATTTCAGGGAAAATATAAAAGTCAACACCTGAAATGGGTTGTATTCATATTGCATTTGGGTATTGTAAATGTATAGATATTTATTAAATCACCGTCAAAACGTTAGTGTGAAATTAATGTGGTGCATCCAGTGACTCAACATATACCTACTGAGCCCAGGACTTGTTGTACAGTCTTATTGAGCGAGCACTGCATGGTATGCCAACCAAACATTTGAAGAAGGATTCTACCATCAAAGTCTGATAGAACCTGGAGTGCAACCAAACAAAATGCTCCCTTTGCTGGCATTACAGGCCCACAAGGCAGCATTATTTTGCTAGCCAGCGCCCAATGTCCATCTGGTGTGCTGCAGGAGCCTTATATGACTTCACTTTCATTTCATTTTGGCTCCGCAAAGGGAGAAATGGCTCCTGGAAAGCACCACAGCAGTGCAGCTCTGGCTCTCTTTCATCAAGCCAGTCCCTTGACTGCGTTGATCCAGCCCTTACTCTTGCTCCAACACAAAGTTGAACTTGAAAAAGACATGCAAACTTACCTGTTAGTTTACATTTTCAACTTAGCTTTAGAGTTTCAATTTTGAAGTGGTTATTTATCCAGCCGCTGACAAAATAATGCATAACCTCTGCTATTTACCCAGCAGCCAGCAAAGCTATACACAATCTCTGCTGTTTACCCCGGGACAATAAAATATAAGAAACTTCTCTGTTTACAATAATAAAGATGATGTACTATGTAACAGGGGCTTCATGCAATGGTAGGGTGGAGGCCGTCTTGAAATGCAGATGCAGCATTATATGAAGAATTTGAAAGTAAGTGCCTAGACAAGTGTACTGTAGTGTGGTGGAAAGATAGCCAGGAACTTTCAGGTAAGGATAAGTTTTATTGTTAAGTAAGTGTCCCCAGCAGCGGAGGGGCAACCACAAAAGAGGACAACCAGTGATCAGCTGACTTGGACAAATACAACGATAACAATTGTCAATTGCATCACAAAGGACATCATACTTCTCAATACCAGTGGGAGCTTGAGTATAGCCTTATAGCCCACCGTAAAGGGCTATACCGGCTATTAAAGGCCCTCTCCATTCGGCTCGGGCCTTTAACAAGGGAGAGGAACATTAATAGCCGATATAGCCCAGCTACGAAGTGCTATAAGGCTATTAGAACATTCCGCCACTAGAGGGCAGAATGTTCTAACAAAAAAGAACAAAGCCTTATGGGAGCATGAGGGGATTGGAATCCCCATAGGCTCTTTGGAGCCTTTGTTCACAGCCAGAGCTGTGAACAAAGAAACATTGGAATGTTGAAGCTCCAGGCTTATACCAGCCATTATTAGACCGGAGCACTCCATTGTTTTCAGTGGAGCTCCCAACATTCCAATGTTCTAATAACTGGTAAATGTTCAAAAATCTCTTATGCCTCCACACCTATAGAATTGAACAATAATTTTTTTTTCTGTCTGCGGAAAATGAATTGCCATCAATGGTAATTATGAAATTGTTAAATAAACCTAACCATTCCTTCCACTTCATGCGTGGATTGTCTGGATTTTGTTGTTGGGAGATGAAGGATTACAATGTTGTTACATCTTGGTTTATTAAAATATTACCAGGCACAAGAATTTGAAAATACAAACAGTATATGCAGGTTTAGGGTAATCGCCTAAATTCAAATGGTTGTGCAGTCTACACGTTAATATACTCCTTAGAATAGATTTGTGATCCTTACAGGAAAAATAATGACGATATAACCAGCTTACCACTTACAAGTGAAGCGTACAGTGCCAAGTGTTCAATATTGAAATAAATAGGGTGAAATTAACAGGGCAACATCAACAGCGTGATCACCTCATAGAAATGCTTTACAATGAAAGCTATAGGCAGCCTTAATACGGAACTCACAAAATGGCGGGACGCTGAGCGCATAAGCATTGGGTTGTTTAAGACACCAACATGCACCAAGAACTGCTTGCAATACATATGTAGGCAAGAGGAGAATGCGTTCCAATGATATAGGTGTCCAAATGTTGTACGGCTGCACTACTAAACACTTCATAAAGAAAACACAGCTATCAATCAACACAGGATTGACATGAAGGATTCCCATAAGGGCATCAATAGTCGGTGCGCTGTGAAATAGAAGATCGAGGCAAGCTAGAGAGGAGCTAGTGAAAATCCTGAGGAACTTTGCGGAGAAACCTGGCTGAGGACACCACGAATAGTTGCAAAAATGGCGTGGAAAGAAAGTCAGGAAGCTGCAGCTAAGAATAAGGTTTATTCTTAAGTAAGTGTCCCCAGCAGTGGGACAGCAACCATACAACAGTACAAATGCAACAATAAAAATATATTGCATCAAAAAAAAAAAGCTGTCCTCTTGAGCGGCAGGTCGTGCACATAACCCTCTTAGGGGCACATGCATCATTGCATGTTAAAAAAATGTTTTCTTCACTGACGACAATACATTGTGCTTTTTAACGTTAATGATCTTCCTTTAAATAATGATTGAGGGTTGCATTAATTTTGGAATTCTTGTGGAAAGTCTTGTGCTAGTTTTAGGCTTCTTTTTAAGGAAGATTGTGTTGACTTGGTAATTCAGACCTGGCAACACAGCAGCAGTAGATAAGCAACAACATACAGGGAATGCAGAGAGATAATTGGTATGTGGGCCACAGAGGGATGAACACTTACAATAGGAAATTGGCGCTTGGGAGCAGAGTGCTTTGAGACACTTGTAGGTGGTAAACTGGATGGGAATCAGAAATGGTGCTACAATGGAATAGGGAAGTGAAAGCCGGAGACAGGTAAGCAATGGATCCGGAAAATTCACAGGAGGAGTGTCTATTCACTGAGTTGTCTGCTGAATAAGCAAACGTCTTCATTCTATTGTCCCAGCAAAGAGGGTATCAGGCATATATACTTATTGGTCCTATGTAATGAGTGCCCCATTCAGTCACATATTTTAGTCGCTCAACAAATACATCTGAGGGATGGTAGTTTTGTTTTTAATATGCTAGGCAATGTTAAAAGTAGGCAAGGCTGTGTCTCTACTGAGTCCTTATTTCTTCTCTTCACAATGGTGTCTCAGCAACAGAAATGTGGAAGGCAAAAGAAACTGAGTGACAGGCTGAAAGGCTGTACCTGACAAAACTTGTTGTGAAGGCGGCCTTAGGAAAGGAGCAGGACCAGTCCAGTAGGAAGAGGATGATGACCAGCAGGAAGATAAAGGCCAGGAGGTGGACCAGTGGGTCGGCTAGGACAACCAGAGTCATGAGGACCAGGCCAAAAAGTACCAGGCCAGGGAGACCTAATCCACAAGGACTAGGGTTACCAATGACAGAAGGCGCCAGGAACAAACAGACAAGGAGGAACAGCACAAGGAAATACAAGAAAAGGGTTACCGGGACCAAGGTAAGAAGGCTCGGGGGCAAGGAGGATGTAGAACAGGGGATCAAGACCCATTAAACAATGGTCCACAGGAATAGAAGGACCAGGGATAGAAGGAACACAGAGCCCTGGACCATAACAACCAGGAGGGTAAAGAGTGCTCAATTGTACTGACAAGGACCAAAGGGACAAAAATGATCACAGCCAAGAGCAGCAGACCCAGGTGGACAGACCAAACAGTACCAATACCAGAAGACCAATTAAAAAAAAGCATGAGATCAGATCAAGGAGGACCAACGGGTCAAAAGCAAATGGACCAGGATGGGGCAAACTATGAAAGGTGCAGAACAGGAGACCCTAAGTCAGCAGGATCAGGAGAAATATAAAGGGCCAGTCCAGGGCCAATGTGACCAGGATTAGAAGGTCCATGAGGTTCAGACTCAGGGAGATCCTAACGCTAAGCTAAGCTAAACTAGGCTGATAAGGACGAAATGAACCAGGGTAATCTGCAATATGGGAACTAGGAGGATCAGGGATGAGGAAGACCAGAACCAGGAGGACCCTAACTAGGAGGACCATGATAGAAAGGACCAGAATCAGATGGAAAAGAGTAAGGTGGAACATGCAAACCAGGAGACCATGAGATCTAACGGGACTCAGATGGGGGCAGATTACCCAGGCCCTAGGTGAGGTAGGGAAACTAAGGCCAGTAGGAGCAGGGCCAGAAGACACGAAACAGAAGGACCTAACAAAGGAGTTCCCAGACTAAATGAAGCTCGGGGCCAGGAGCAGAAGGATTAGGAAAAGGAAAACCAGAGAACTAGATAAACCAGGGAAGCAGAAGCAGGTGGACGGATAAATGCCAATTATGGCGAGTATGAAACGTTCTAGGAGCCTGTGAAACAGAGACCTAAGATCCAGAGAACAGGTTGCATGAGTACATGGGAGCGACAACAAGACAGACCAGGACCAGGAAATACCGGGCCAGGGCATTCCTAAGTCTCTCTAACAACAAAAAGGGACTCATGGGCTTCATAACGTCCCTAAGGCTAACATGAACCAGAGGTTAAGGAACATCAGAACTAGTGAAGGCTAAGATGATCCGTTATGGGCCAGGACAAGTTATTGCAAAACCATTAGGACAAGGAACAGGAATATCAGGGCCAGACTAAGGAGAACTACGAAGATCAGGATCAGAAGGGCAGCGGCCAGCAGGACCAAGTGATCAGGCTAAGCAGAACAGGGACTAGAAAGTCCAGAGGGATCAGTACCAAGGGCACCTAGAATACCAGAGCAGGGAGGACTAGGTGAACTATTGAGAAGGAGGACTGGAAAAAGGGCTAAGAGGACTATGAATATCATGACCGAAGGGACCAAACCTTGGATTACCAAGTAGGGCAGAACAATCATCTTTGGTTGCAGCAATCGGTTGAGGAGGATCAGAAATACATTTCCAAGAGATGCATAGCACTGGCAGTGTTATGCATTGCATTTACCAAATGAAGCTAGGCAGAATATGTGCTGGTATGCCAGGCAGTGCGCTCCCGTCCCTCTTTTTTGAAGATAAGATGTAAGAAGGCCAACCAGTGTCTGGAAGACCAAGGTGTCACAAACTCACAGGATTTGTTTCCACAAAAATGCTTATTATTAGGTTCAAATGTGCTTTAACATGTTGAAAGAGTATTTAAACTCATAACTATTGTTTCTGAATTGCAGATAAATAAATGATCAATAAAGAGGTTTATTTAAATGCTTAGCTGCTGGTCGAATTGTGCATAATATCTGCTGTCTGCACAAGCCACTTTTTAACACCTTGCCTGGTCTCGGCTCCTGATTAGGGAATACTGGTAGAATGTACTCTGCTCTCTGGAGCAGATCTTGGGGCATGCAGTTCCTCAAACACCGTTGATACGTATTTTGGGATATGTGAAAGACCTCCGGTCTGTGACCCGCAGCTTAATGGCTATGCTCCTACTGACGGTGAAGCGTCATGTCGTCATACACTGGGGAGAGAAAAAACGGTACCCAAAACCACATTTTAGCTACAAAATGCAACCTATTGCCAAGAACAACTTGGTAATTACTAGGAGTCGATGCCACCAAAATCCTGGCCCAAATACTTTTTGGAACCATTAATACTGCATTTACGTACACAGGAACCTACCCTTGTACAACCAAACACAATACATTCTCGTGCAAATACACAGACTTCGAGCCTGGTCTGACAGCTCCTCTATAAGCATGCTCACGCTCATTCATGCTATGTCCTCTTATTCATATACAAGTGAGTGCCTATAGACCTGTCTACCTTACTGTGGCTGGATCCATCCAAAGGTAAACAATGACTGCTGCATCTTTTTCTCTGGTCTGGTTGTAAAACCTTGATTATTACCTTCATAATCTGTGCATTAAGGGAAGCCCAATTGTACTATACTTCTTGATCTGCATTATCCCCTTTCCTCCCTTCTTTCTCTTCACTTTTTCCATTTTCTTGAATTGTTTGTGAGGATCTTGCTTTTGCTTAGAACTGTACTGCATGGATGATATTACTGTCGGTTGCGATTCCCATCTGTGTTCCTTGTTGTCTCTTGTTATAAATGCCAATGAAGCCAGGTAATGAGTAAAGTTTCTTTGTTGTTTGCTCCACCACTGGTTTTGTGCTATTTGCAGGGCTGCCGGTCAAATATAACACATAACCTGTGCTATATAGACAGCTGGCTGGTAGATAGTGACATGTTTCTGCTATTTCTATGGTCACTAGCCAACAGTGCAGAATCTCTACTATTTAGCTAGTGGCTGGGTCAATAGTGCAGTTTCTCTGCTACTTTCAAACATGCCTGTCAAATAGTAAATCATTTCTACTATTAGGCAGGGGTGACCAATATCTTCCAGCCAAATTCCACCATCCACAGCATGACTGAATTTGTTCTCATGTGTGGCTCAAAAGCAATACATTGGCAAGAGCGAGTGAGACTGAACATCCCCTAGCGTGATTTTCGGTTGCTAGGAAGGCCCCATGCGAGATTTATCCAGCGTGGGTGGTCGTGACCGCTCGCGATAAGAAAGATGCCCCTCAAGCAGAAAATCTACTCAAGAGGCAGCAATATCAACTTGAGAAGCTGCCCCTTCTGCCACACTGCATGGTGCCGTTCATGCAGAATGAGCTCATAGTGCTAAATCACAGTGCAAGCAGCACATCGTCCCTATCATTGCCCATTTCTGGAATTCTATGGAATCTTTTTTTGCAACTTTGCAGAATTCCGAGGTTTGAAATTCCACAAGTTCTACCCAGGTCTACAATTTAGCAGAGACAATTCACCTTTTAACCAGTGGCTGGCTAAATAGCTGCCGCCATTACATGTCCCTTAGTGAAAGGAGGGCCTGGCACAACACAACTGAAACAATGGCTTGCAGAATGAGAGCCAGAACACTGCTGCTGCAGCCCTGTAAGAAGATTCCATTCTCCCCTGAAACACCAGGGAGAAAAAGTGACCTTTGGGGGAGGTGGTAATAACGTATTGTCCTTACCTGAAGGACAATAACACATTTAAATGATCCTTCCTTCGTTATGCACCCTTGCCTGCAGTTTGAGCCCATAATTGAGGGGAGGATAATTAATAAATGATATTGCCGGCATATGTGGTCAGTGATGCTTAATTGGGAGATGGGGATTTTAGGAGGTCCATTTTTGACAATGGAGTGGAAGAGGGGCAATAACGGTATGCATAATCATTCTGCTACAAACATGTTTATTTTAAAGTTTTCAATTCACCAAGTGTGGAATGTTCTAATACTATTTAATGGTCCTTTTGAATTAGACTATTACAATTTTTAAAGGCCATGTATTTCATGTGTATGTGTTTGTCTGTCTTTATTTGTTCATTTTATGTATGACACGTTAACGCTGTGGACTTTAGTGTTTTGACCCCTTGGGGCTTGTTTAATACACCTGGATGGGTAAGTCATATATAATTACTGAACATATGTGCATGTCCTTTTTGTTTTTCTGATGCCAATCGCCCTATCACGGCACACACCTTTTATTACTGACGCATGGTTTGCAGTGACCACCTTTTTTTAGAGCTTTACAATAGCGTTTTTCACTTTGATCTTTTGTAGGTCTCACAGTTCACAAAAGAACCAGACACTCACCAGTTTCTTACAAACGGACAATATATGAAATGTATGTAAGCAGTCCTGCCTTCATAATGCTTCATATGTGTCTATTGTGTTGTGACTACTTACCATTATGCTTGTCTTTGTCCACAGGTTTGGTGCTGCTGGTGCTTTCGTACCAGTTACTGGACAGGCAAGTAGCCTTCCCTGTTGCAGGCAAATACATGTCCATGCCATTTTTGTTCATGAAGTCATACAATTGTAACAGGGCAGTGACATTTCTTTTTGTCCTGATAAACGTCGGGGGACCAATTTTGCATTAAGAATCGGGCAGAAACATGTTGTCAAGCTGAGGGTCATAGGACCGTTGTACTCTTTGATTGCCCCTCCCCATAACTATCATTAGTATAAATATTTTTATAGTGCTCATCCACCCCAATAATAAAGGGATACCTTGGCGTGGATGAGTGATTTTTAAAATTAACTCCCAGTCACTATATAAAAAATGTATACATACAAGGAGCTCCCTGGAATACGGTCAAGCCCATCCTGGCTTTGAGCAGCCAGGATGAACCTGATGATGAACCATGCCACTACTATAGTGAGTGAGGCTTGTATATAAAAAGAAAAGCTTTTTCCATCCCCTTAATCTCAAGACACCCAAGAATGTTATTTCAGCTCTGTGGGTTTCCTTTGCATTGGTAGACGGATAACTTATTGGTGTGAAGTTGACGTTCAGGGAGAACGCTTCCAAATCTTCGTTAACTTTTCAGAAGGTTTACCCTCCCTTCTGGGAGGTTTCTCTCCCCTGAAAGAAAACTCACCTTTTTGTGTTACTCAAATTAGTTTGTACCCAATTGGCAAATTTAATGTACTTGTAAGTCCCTTATAGGGTGACATATAAAGTGATAAATCGGATTGGTGTCAGTACAACGCGGATGTTTACATCGCATTCCGTTACAACGGAATTTTTACAACGCAGGATCCATTACATCGGATGCCATTACAACGCATGGCATTACATAGCAGATGCTATTACAACGCATAGCATTACATCGTAAGTATAGGTAAGTATACCTTTTTTTAAAAAATGTAATTAAGTTAATTTAATTAATTTAATTTAATTAATTTAATTAAAATACATTTTAAAATAGCCATTAATTTTATTTAATAAAATAATATCTATTTAATAAATGTAATTGTAATAAAAAATGGAAATAATTTAATTTAATTAAAATAATGAAAATAATTTAATGTACATATTTTTATAAATGAAATTAAATTAAATTAATTGAAATAATTTAATTAATTTATTTAATTTAATTTAAAAATGTAATTAATGTAATAAAATTAATTTAATTTATTAAATATATTTTAATTAATATAAAAATGGTAAATATAATTTAATTATCCCTAAACACAAACCTACCCCTGAACCCTACAATACCCCTGTACCCCAAAACCCAAACCCTGCCCTAAAACCTAAAAACACCCCTGTACCCCAAAACCCAAACCCTGCCCTAAAACCTAAAAACACCCCTGTACCCCCAAACCCAAACCCTGCCCTAAAACCTAAAAACACCCCTGTACCCCAAAACCCAAACCCTGCCCTAAAACCTAAAAACACCCCTGTACCCCAAAACCCAAACCCTGCCCTAAAACCTAAAAACACCCCTGTACCCCAAAACCCAAACCCTGCCCTAAAACCTAAAAATACCCAAACACCCCAAAACATATACCTCAGTACCCCAAAACATATACTCCTATACTCATACTTATTTAAAAAATTACTTAAATTAATATATTTAATTTATATTATTTAAAAACATAAATAAATATTTTTATTTATAATTAATAATAATTGAATCAATTATATAATATTAAATAAAATTAAAAAAAATTATATACTTACCAATACTTACGATGTAATGGTACGCGTTGTAATAGCATCTGCTATGTAATGCCATGCGTTGTAATGGCATCCGATGTAATGGATCCTGCGTTGTAATAGCTGCGTTGTAACAGCATTACGACGTAAAAGTTGCGTTGTAAGTGTTACATACCGATAAATCATGTCCCCAGGGCCTATACAATAAATGCTACAATTGGAGTGGCCTGCAGCACTTATTCTGTCACTCACTTAAGTAGCCCTCCAAACATATCCCAGGCCTGCCATTGCAGACTTAATGGTAAAGTCGGATTTTTCATTACAATTTTGAAAATCCACTAATATAGGTTGCAATTTGCCTGCCCTTAGCCGTTTTGTGCCTGTAGCCTGTCCTGGATCACATGATTGGGTGTAACTGACAATTAGACTTTGTGAATTTCTCCTCCAACAGTCACACAATAGAGGGATTAGGTGTGCCTCAGTAGGCCATATGCTGGCAGAACGGGGGTGGAGCTGAGCACAGCCCTATTACACCTGAATAGCCTGAGCTCTGCCTTCACACAAAGGGCCTAATAACCCTGTATTGTCCCTGCAGTTAGCTTGTAACCAGGGCAAGGGAGTCAGGCAATTTCATGCACTTTTAAGAACATTTCCAGAAGCTTCTCCCACCTTCCAGAAGAAGGACCTCACGGTATAAAAATAGGACTTTCACACCCACTCTTTAGTTCACTACCGGAACTGCGGAAGGACTCTCAAAGGACTGCCTGCTGCTATGACCTGCTGTGCACTCTGCAAGACTGCTGCTGTACTTGAAAGGACTGTTTTGCTCTTGTAGCCAGCTTTGAACCCCCAGAGCCAGCCCTGCTGTTGAGCCCTGCGTCTTCACCTGCATCCAGGACAACCAGAAGTGACTCCAAGGGCTAGTTTGCTGGCCTCCTGTTCAGAGCCACAGGGACATAAGTTACTTCCACCATGTTGAACCCAGACTTGGACCCAGTCTGAGTGAGTCTTGAGCCCCTAAGAGGTGTCCCATCAGTCTTATTGTGGTGCTAATGTGCCCAGGTAGCTAATTTCCAAAGCTGAGGACTTAGGGCCTAATTACGATTTTGGCAGACAGGTAACTTCACCACTATGGTGACATATATCCTTTCTGCTGAAATATAAACCCCATTATAACCTGTTGGATTTATATTTTGGCGGATGGGATATCAGTCACTGTTGTGACGGAGTAACCCATCCGCCAAGATCTAATTAGGCCCTGAGACAAAATTTGGACAAAAAGTGGTCTGAGAACCAGGAGGAGAACAAGACCAACCTGCTTACCTATTAAACCTAGGTGCATTGCTGGTTGGATTGGCCGTGGCTTCTCCCACTACCTTCTTCTCTGCAGCAGAAAATCCATTTCAGAGGTCCAATGCCAAAGCTGTATCTGATCTTGTGAAACTGTCTTTGGCTGCAGCCATCTGCCTTGTTCGAATGGAATTTTTCAACTTCTAATTCGGTTTCTAAGTCGGAAAGAGGAAATCTTCACTACTGCTTTGAACAAAGGCTATCCGGCAGCAAAGCTCCCTCCTCTGACACTTCCTGCAACACTGCCCCTCTGAATTTTACCTTTTCCAACATTTTTCTTCAAGAATTTTCCAAAGTCCGAAGGTAAACTCTGTCTGAACACAATCCACTTCTTGGATCCGAACCGCGCTCCACTACTGTCAGACTTAACTTTCCACTTTGAACCAGTCTCGTTGGACTAGATGTCCGGGGGTGGCACTTTGATCTCTTAGGTACTAGATTTCATTTAAAACTTCAAAAATTCATAACTCCGGTTCTGCTGATTGGATTTCTGTAATTTTGGCGTCAAATAAGTCATTAAAATTTGCTATGTTTTTCAAAATTGGTTTGGAGTTTTTCTTCTGTTGTGTTTTCACTTTAGTAATGCATAAATACTTTACAAATTGCCTCAAATTTAAGCCTGGTTGCTTCTTGTGCCAAAGCTACCCAGGATTAAGCATAGGTTAATTTAGTGACCATTTGTGGTTAATCATGCAAGGGATTGTGGCTGTTGCTTGACCAGGTCTACTAGCGGGTTTTTAAAGGCAATGGAATATTAGCTGCTGTACCCTTTTGGCATGTGTTAGGCACAATGGTTCATGATGGCTCTCTTACTTTCATGCATCACTACTCTTCCACAGATATTCAGCTCTCCTCCAGTACTGCATGCCAAAGAGATGGAGGATTTGACAGATTTTACATGTTTTGTGAGCTGCTGACATATACGTACAGTGCAATCTAATGAAGGATTTCAGGGAAAACATGCAATATCAGATATGGTTCCTGTCCACTTGGGTGTTTAACATGTGTGCTTTTCACATCGCGAGGAGAGGTGTTTCTTTTCCTAGAGAGCTATTCATTATGTCATCTCCAAATCACATGCGATCATTCATATTACTTGCAAACTCTCTATGGGATGTGGTTGCCATGCCACCAGTCCTTCAACAGGTCACTAAGCAATGAGTTACTAAGTGCTCTCATCTAGAAATGGGTTACCAGCCACCTGTGCCAAGCAACAGCTTAATATGCCAGCTTTTCCAAGCAACTACTGTATCTAGGCATAAAGGCTGTACAACCCTGTCTCTCCAAGAAAGAGAGGGAAGGACAATCTACAAGCTGGTCATGCCACAATATTGAATACAGAAATAAATACAATGCTTTAAAGCCGCACAAAGATCATAGGAAATTAGGAATAATATCCCCAACCAAAATGTTGAGGATTTAACTATATTTGGTAAGTTTATACAGGCATGCTCTAATATCAAGATTCAGCAAAACCCATACCAAAAGGTTAGGAGATTGCTATCCATAAAAGGCTGTTATTAATTCAATACATTTTCGCCTTCTAAAAGGCAAATGCAACTATTTTTAGTCTAGCAGTGTTAGAAGGTGCAGGGATAGAAAGAAGAAAGAAAGAAAGTGATTTTTATAGAGCGCACAAAGTTGCCCTGAGGCGTCCAAGCACTAAGACTGAGAGTGTTAACTAGGGGGACGCAGAATGGGGAAAGCTCTATTTATTAAATAGAAATGTTTTTAGTTGTTTCCAAAAAGATGTCAGTTCCGGATTGGACCTTAGATGAAGAGGGAGGGCGTTCCACAATTTAGCAACATTGAAGGAGAAGGAACGACCTCCAGCTCTGGTTCTTCTGACTTTAGGCACTACAGCCAAGAAGGCATTGGCTGAACGTAATTGTCTTCTGGGATGATACAGGGTGATTAAAGGGATGTTAATTGCTGGGCCGATCTCCCATAAAGCCTGATGGGCAATGCATAGGGACTTAAAACTAATTCTGTCCTTAACAGGAAGCCGGTGCAGTTTCCTCAGGCCAGGTTTAGCAGAGATCCTGCGTGGGATTTGCAGTAGCGTGCGAAGAGCACAATTTTGAATTATCTGCAATTTCCGCAGAGTAAAGTCCGGAGCTTCTAAGTAGAGGGCATTCCCAAAATATAAACATGATTGGATCAAACCTTGTATCACCATTAGTCTGGCTGAAAAAGGTAGAAGGGGAAGAATTTTCTTGAGAGTTCTGAGTAAGCCTAAGCAGGTCACGGTTAGCCTCGTGGCCTGGTAGTCAAATGTCAGGGGCTTAACAAGCCAGATACCCAGAATCTTGATGGCGGTTTTGGGTACAGGTGGTGGGACTGAATTGGAGGGCCAAATGGAACTGATTGATGCTGGGGCTGTACTACCCAGTAGCATGAGCTCTGTCCTGTCCCCATTGAGTTTGAGACAAGACAGAGTCATCCAGCTTTTTACCTTCTCCAGGCAGCCTACCAGGTCCACCTTGGTGGAATAGTCATTTTCCTGTGCCAGAGAGACCACCAGCTGAGTATCGTCCGCATAGGTAATGATCTTAATACCATACGGTCGGACGATCTCAGCCAGCGGTCTCATATAGACGTTAAATAAAGTCGGGCTCAGGGTCGAGCCCTGTGGGACACCACAGCCAAGGTGTGGAGGAAATACTATTACCTTCATATACATGGAAGGTTCTACCGCTGAGAAAAGACTTGAGCCTTCCAGCGCCCTACCTGATATTCCAGTATCATATAAACGCTGCAGTAAGATTTTGAGATTTACAGTGTCAAAAGCAGCGCTTAGATCGAGGAGGATGACTGCCACCGATCCTCCTGGATCCAAGATTTTCCTGGTTTCCTCCATGACTGCCAGCAAGGCAGTCTCTGATCCATGTTTGGGACGAAAGCCCGTCTGTGACGGGGCAAGCAGGCGATTACTCTCAAGGAAGTTTGTTATGAGGCCGTTTATATACTTCTCGACTTTTGCTAGCCCACGGGAGCAGGGAAATGGGGCGGTAATTGCCTAAGTTGTTAATATCCATATTGGCTTTCTTTGCAAGTGCCCCCACCATAGCCTGTTTCCATGCAGGAGGTACCGTGCTAGTGGCAATTGAGGCGTTCAGTACTTCTAGCAGAGGGGGAAGGATGGTCCGGGTAACGGTGACCAATATGTGTGGGGGGGGGGCAGGGTCACTAGGGGATCCTGATTTTACTTGCGTCATTAGAGTAGCAAGTGATTCTGAAAACTCATCTAACAAAGGTGATTGGCTACACATAGTGCTCTGTACAAAAGTCATTGGGGTGTTCATTGGGCCATTTAAATCACTGTCCGACGAGAGGGATGAATAAATGAGATAAATTTTATGAAAAAAGAAATCTGCTAGATCGTCACAGCGAGCTTGTGAGTTGTTGCTAATAGAAACGGATTGAGGGAGTTTGGTGAGAGTTTTCACAATCTGATAGATCTCTCTTGAATTAGAATTGGATTCCATGATTTTTTGTGTATAATACACAGCTTGTGCTCTCTTTATCTCTTTTTTATAATTTCGGATAGCTTCGCTGTAAATGGTTTTTTCTGACTCGGCGTACCCCAGGCGCCATTTTCTTTCTAATCTCTTGCATTGGCATTTTTCTCCAGGAGCTCTGCCGAGTACCAGGGAGCAGTGGGTCTGGATCTTTTTAATGTGGTTTTTTTGATGGGCAATATGATATTAAGTGACTGTGTTATCCAGTTGTTAAATTTGGCATATGCTATTAGGGGGTCTTGAGTAGTTAAGGGTTTTGTGGCCTCTAACTTATGCACCCACTGGTCTAATGAGAGTCTGGACCAGTTCTGTGCTTCCCGTAGTCCTGGTGTAAGTACAGGAGTATCAAGAGTTTCCCACATAAAAGGGACTAACCAGTGGTCCGTCCATGGGAGGGCCATCAGAGTTTCAACCACCAGATTAGGGCAGTTGCTAAACACCGGGTCTAACAGGTGTCCTTTAGCATGTGTGGATGATAGGACACGCTGGTCAATCTGCAACGCGGAGAGATCTGCAATTAGCTCTTGCGCCACAGAGTTGGTTGTATCATGAAAGTGAGTGTTTAGGTCGCCCAGCAACGTAAAGTTGGAAGGGGCAGAGGCCAGATCCGCAACACCCGATGGCAAAGATGTATAAAACTGTTTTGCCGGCCCAGGTGGGCGGTAAATTAGTGCCTCTGAGAAACTTATGTTTGGAGAAAACTCTAAGCAAAAGGACATGCTTTCGCAGTCTGGAAAAGGGTTCGGGGAACATCGACAGGCATAGTGAGCTCTAAATATAATAGCCAGGCCACCGCCTATCCCATGAGGGCGATTCAATCTCGCTATTTGGTAGTCTTGTGGCAAGGCTTGCACTATATCAGGGTCTGAGTACGGGGTAAGCCACGTTTCAGTTAAAAAAACTGCATCTGGTTGAAGATCGTTGAGCAATATAGATATTTCTGTCTGATGCTTAGGAAGAGATCTGCAGTTAAGGAGAAACATTTTATAGGTCTGTTGTCTCTTGACCGGGGGTGGAGGTTTGAGTTGAGCGTTACATTGTTGGCACAGAGTAGGCAGGTTTAAGGGATGACAGAAGTGATGACATGACTTCCTAGCCTGTGTTCTCAGCCTATGCAGATCCACAGAGCTATATCTATAGTGATGCCCTGTCAGGGGAGCAGGGGTTGTGGCACCTGGCCCCGTCCAGTCACGGACGGGCGCAGACGGGCTTGCCCTTGGCACGCCTTCGGTGCGCCGGCCGAAAGAAGTAGCCATGTTATACAAAGTAAGGGAAGGGGGGGCGGGAGTAAGGCAGCAGCTAGAGCGCTACCCCTCCTCATTCCCAAGATGACATCCGCCCCTCTCTCTCACCAGCCCCGAATCGGCTGTGCAGGGAGTGGAGGTCGGGAATGGCGCAAATGAGGTAGTGAGACGTCGGAAGCGCCGGAGGGACTCGGCATCGGTTACTCACATATAGGAGTTTCCGCGACGGATCCGTGATCTTTGACACGCCGTCTGTTGATGCTCGACGGTACGACTACTACAATCGAGCATAAGGTTCTCATATGAAAAAATGGAGGACTGAGAATAGAGACCCAACTATTTTCCCTGACGAAGTTGCCAATGACAAGGCAATGAAACATGTCGGTCCAGTCACTAAATTTATGGTAGTAATTTAACCATTTTTAACGGTGGAGTTTGGCAGCACCAGAATAAAATCGACTTTGCCAGCCAAACCCCACATTTTTATACTTGTTGGTTGTTGGGTGTAGGCACTTTTCTTAACACTTCTTTCTGTCCTACTTGGCAGTGTATTTGTACACTCCTTGTCTGTTTCTTTCTCTATTCTCTCTTGTGCATATCTTCTCTGCACTTGTTTCATCCTCCCAGCAAGGAAAGTAACCGATGATGAGAAGTGGGTATACCGGTGATTAACAAACCGGGAACCCCCTCGGGTGTTACGTCCGTGAGGTACTTTCCTTGCCTTCTCACATATTTTCTCTATGTGGGTGAGTCTGTACACATCTACTTTCATATTTCATGGCATGTCCGACCTGTAACACAGCAGCGGTCAGAATTTAATTAATTTTTTTCTGGTGAGCCAATATGAGGTGTGGCCCCATTAGTTACAGAGTTTGAGAATTTAACCATGCAGGCTGAATAGGGCTCTTTGTTTCATGTTTGCAAATGAGGTAGGGCCAAAGAATCAAAGTGCACAGTGCAATTTTAAGTAGTCTAAAATCGCAGAACACAATTATTACACACAATTTAAAAAAATAGAATTCTGTTTAAAAAGCGCGAAGCGCCGTGTTCTTAAAATAGTACAATTACCACAGATTGAAAATTAAGCTTTGCGACCCCCGGCTTCCGCCTCAGGGTTAGATTAACACACTGGTCTGGGCGCTCGTGTTCAGCGCGTCTTAAGTAGTTTGCAGGGCGGGAGCCAGGCAGCAGCTTGAGCGCTACCCCTCCTTACCCCCAAGATGGCATCCACCCCTCTCTCTCACCAGCCCCGAATCAGCTGTGCAGGGAGTGGAGGTTGGGAATGGCGCGAATGAGGTAGGGCCAAAGAATCAAAGTGCACAGTGCAATTTTAAGTAGTCTGAAATCGCAGAACACAATTATTACACACAATGTTTTTAAAAAAGAATTCTGTTTAAGAAGCGCAAAGCGCTGTATTCTTAAAATAGTACAATTACCACAGATTGAAAATTAAGTTTTGCGACCCACGGCTTCCACCTCAGGGGTAGATTAACACACATACAACAAAAAAACGTAAAATTGTGGAATATTCAATGGATATACATACTCTAGGGGTAGATAGCTGCTCTCCTTTGTCATTGTCTATTAGTGCACACCAAAGAGAGTAAATTCATGTGTAGGGCATGTACAGCAAACCTCACTACTAAGATACCTATTCAGACTTGTCGAATACAAGGCATTTCTAGGTCATAAACCAAAATAGACCCAGGAATCATACTTGTGGGCACTTATGGTTTGCATTGAAAATTTGAAAATCTTTGGGTTGGCCTTTGAGAATTTTTATTCTTATATGAGCGAAATCCATGGGGAAAAAGTCCAGAGTGTTTCTTTTAATCGAGGTCCATCTTTTGTCTGCTTAGGTTAACAGAATCTTCAGTCTCACATTCTCTTCGTTTGTTCCAAGTGTCTGCCTGGCAGATAGGGTCTTGTCTCTACCACCCTGGAGAGAAAAGAGAAAGTTCAGATAAGTCACAGATTATTTTAATTATCTTTTTTTTCCAGTTTCTTTTCTCTTTTCCTTACACTAACTATTTTCTGTCTCTGTAGTGCTATCATCCCTGGGTTTCCAGAATCAGATATTGGTTCTCTTAGCTTTCAGGGGACCGTTAGTTTTACCCTCAGTGAGTTGGGTGTTCCTAAAAAGGAATTTTTATAAATCACAAAAATAAAACTAAAGAAAAACTAATGACTAAATTGGTTACTACTTCTTTAGTGAAGGTCACCTGTTTTATATTTTTTTCTTTTCAAGCTCTCATGAGCTGTGTAGGGCTCAAAGTAGCTGCCTCCTGCCTTCTCCTGAAGCAGCTTTTGCCCCAGGGAGGTAGAAATCAACCTCTTTGAGTGGTGGGCAGTTTCCAAAGTTTTAGATTCTTTACGCCCTGTAAGTAAAACTTTATACAGGGCTTGAAGTGAGATGGAAACAGTGGGGGGAACTCTATAAGGGGTATGTGCTTCACTTCTGAACTTCCCCAATCATACAGTGCCACTTTTGAGAAGTGCCTTTTGTGGCATGGTCATCCCCACTTGTTGCCTGGTAGTTGAAGTGATTTTGGCTGGAAGTGCCCTGGGTTCATGCTAACCAGGACCCCAGTGCCTGATCTCTTTTGCAAAACCATACAATTGTTTCCCCCAATTGGCAATACCTTTGGTACCCTCTTAAAGTTCCAAGTAAATGGTACCCCTGCTACCTAGTGCCTGAGGTACTAACAATGGCCCCTAAGGACCACAGCACGAATTGTGCCACACTAAGGGTCCCTACACTGAGCTCATGCAAACTGCCACTGCAGGCTGCATGTTTTGGTGCAGACGAAAGTGCCATGCACACCAACACTGCATGAAGTATAGGTCAGTCACCCCTATAGCAGTCCTTACAATCCTAAACAGGGAGCACTATATAACATGTGAGGGCATCATCGCATAAGCTGGTATGTCCCAGTGCAGGTCAGTTCCATTACTGCCAGTACAAGTGAACGGAGAAGCCATTTTACAAGCATGTGCTGGAAACGAGAAATGAGTACCCCAACTACATGATGGCTTCACTGAAAAAGGGGATGATTAGTATTAAAGATCTTGTATTATTAAATCTGTGCTGATGGCAGCATCAGATTGAGTAATATATGTACACTGAGGGCATTTTTGAGGTGTCCCTGAAAATTTACAAGCCACTAGTGTTCTGGCTGACTGGTTGTAACTAACCTGCCACCACAGATGAATTTCTGACCCACGATGAGAGGTCTTTGATCTCCGGGGGTCATAAGCCAAACCTCCTCAAACAGGGGTGCCTTGCACTCCCACCCACAGGATTACCTACGAATTAGCATACCAGGACAAGGGAGTTACAAAGAGGCCCATGGGCTTTGAACTGCAAATTTGACTTCTCTCACAGAAAAATAAGCTGACCCCCTTTGTCCAGTGCCCTTGGCACCTTGAGAGGTGGGAAAATTAGCAAGGCAAGACAGGCGTGTCCCCCCTCAGTTGAGTACCACCCCTGAAATGGTCTACCTGAAGTGAACGCAGCTTTTCAGAAGTGACCATCTTGGCGATGGCAAATTTAGGAGCTCTAGGACAGGGTTATGCCCACTACCCCAACCTACTAAGAAGGATGCTGAAGAGCTGCGAAAACGGAAGACCAAGTAAAAACAACTGACTTTGACCCAGCACTGCCAGCCTGTGTGATGTTCCCCATCGACTGCTTACCTGCAATAAAGATTCAAGAACTCCCGTGGAGAATAGGAGCTGCTTTCCTGCATCTAGCAAGCACCCCAAAGAAGACTTAGTGCTCCATCCCGCAAAAACTCGACACCACAAAGCACCATTGCATCTTTGCTTCTGAGCCAGAACTGAAGTGGGACAATGGTTCCAGCATGGTCCTTCGGCCCTCCAGAGACAAAGCCCACCTTGGACTTGTCCACTGTGGACTTTACAACACTGCCTGTTTTCAGCCACTCTCTACTGTGTCTGCTCTTGGCGATGAAAATCAGAAGCCTAAAGACACCTCTGCACCTGTCGTCCCTGGCCCCTGAAGAAGAGGGCCAAAGGCATCTCTATGTCTTTGAGCATTGCCCTTGTTGGGTCAGCCCTACTGGTCCCCAGTCTGAGCATTCAGCCTCTTTTCCGATGAACCGATCTCCATAGACTTGAATGGGGCATCTGATGCTGTACACAAGGCCGCTGGTGGCGCCCTGTGCGACAATGTTTGTTGGTGCCCCCCAATGACCACCTCTACCACAGATTCTCTCACTAACACCCTTTAAAAGTGACCAAGTCTTCATAACCACTCGCTCTCAGGTGTATTGAATTAGTTATCTAGCGACATTCATACCAGTGTTGGGTGTCAGACCACTTTGCATCACACACAAATTACACTTAGACAATCAATTATACATGTGTAAACCGTGTATATGAAATGTTACATAAGCCACAGGACTAAAAGTGTAGGAGTCACATGTCATCCATGCTGGTAGGCAGGTTAATTTAAAAATGCTTGGTATGGAGAAGCACAAACTCAGAGTCGAAAAAGAAACAACATAGTTGGGAGTTTTCTTTAATAATATGAATCGATTTCTAGCCAAATTAACCATTTCTGCAACATTCATAAATGTTCTAATGTATATTTTGCAGTGTGTATGCAGTTCTATGACGAAAGTTAATAGCTCACTGTTGAACATTAGGACTTTGAGTTATAAATTGCAAGCAGCAAAAGGATGTCTCTTTTAAAGACAGTAACCTGCTGATCTGTTTACATTATATGCACTCTGTACACGTTCTTTGCAGCAGGCATATTAATGCTCTGCACTAACTTCACATAAGTTAAAACCTCAACTATACAAAATGCTGATCTCTCTTCAGGAAGATAATTAATCACATGAGTTATTGTGACATTTTTGTGAGGCTGGTAATTGCTGGAGGAAAGGAATGCTGCAGCAGGTGCTTTAAAAACATAATAGTCTTGCAAACACGGGACCCCCAGGAAGCCATCACCCAGTGCGGTGGCACCAGTCACACCGCCCTAGAGCCAGCCCTGGCTGTAAAGCACCTCTGCAACCAGCCACCCCAGTGCTGCCCAATGTGAACTGTTGGTGCTTCTTTGGACCTTCCCCATACTCACATTACGTCTAGAATATTGGTCCTGTAGGTCACTGTTGAGTGAAAGAATGAAATACATGTTTTTCATCCAGAAGTTAACATTACCACAAAGTGCTTCAAGTCTGATGTACAACATCAAAATCACCCAACGCGACAAACACACCTCTGCACCCAGATGCCCCACGGCCCACCAAGGTGAACTGTTGATGTTGCTTGGGATCATGCCCCATACTCACCTTGAAACCTGGGAAAGGGTGGCGTAATTAATTAAGTGGCTGTATGAAGCATCTGTTTTCTTCCTAAGTCAGCATTGCCAGGAATTGCTTCAATTACGAATAAAAGTATCAAAACATGTTCTATTCAAACCTGCTAGTTTAAAAAGTACTTACCTGATTTTTATGATCCTGCTACCTAAAGTTATATAAAAATAGGTGTTATTTTTATAAATTGGTGTGGATCTTATTTAATTGTGTGCATCATTTATTGAATATTGTGTGTATTTGCAGATCTAACACTCCTTTCTAATAAGCATAAGGCTGCTCAACATTATACTCCCTAGAAGAGCACCCTGTGAATGCTATAGCAAGCCCCAGTCCCCTAGTAAGGGAATACCTGCACACTGCACAGTATACCTCTTTTTGGCATACCATATAAAGAGCAGGCTTCCTTGAGCCCCCACAGTGTAAGCACTGCATTTTTTTGTACCTCCTTTAAACGCACATCAGCACAAAATTACTATAGCAACTGGAGTACGACATCACAAGACCATTACTTTGGGTGCTCTGCAAGAGGCCAAGGATTGGAACAACCATACATTTTGCCCACAATATCAATCCAATGACAGGAACTGTGAGAAGGCTGCACTGCACTGCCTTCATTCAACCAATCAATCTAGATTTGTATAGCGCAGCTAATCACTGGAGAGGGTATCCAGGCGCTGATGGTACAGCGGCAGGGGCTCAGTTGAACATCCCGGTCTTGAGTCCGTTTCTGTATTCCAGCAGGGATAATGAGGTCCGTCGGTGAAGTGGGAGGTTATTCCACATCTTTGCAGCAAGGCAGGAGAAGGAACGTCCTCCACTGTTGCTGCAGTGGATGTGCGTGGTGTGAGTGAAATGGAGGAAGGCAGAGCGCATGTGTCTGGAGGGAAGGTGAAACTTCAGTTGGTGGTTGATATATGCTAGTCCCTCATTGTAGAGGGCTTTGAAGGTGTGGATCAACATCTAGAACTGGCATCTCTTCTGTACTGGTAGCCAGTGGAGCTTCTTGAGGTGGGGAGTGATGTGGGTTCTTATAGGTAGGTCTAGGATGAATCTGGTCACTGTGTTCTGAATCGTTTGCAGTCTCTTGAGGAGGTGTGAAGTGATTCCTATGAAAAGTGCTTTGCCAAAGCCAGTCGACTGGTGAACAGGGCTTGAATGACATTATGTCTTTTTTCAATGGGGAGCAATTTCAAATTGCTGCAGAACATGTGAAGGGTAAGGAAGCAGGTTGAAGAGACTGCGTTCATTTGTCTTCTCATGGCAAGCTTACTGTCCAGAATGATGTTGATGTTGTGGGCATGATTGGTCAGATTGGGTGAGCAACCCTAGTTCTGGGGGCCACAAAGTATTATTTATTGGGGAGGTGTTCTTCCCGAAGATCAACACTTCCGTCTTGTCCGTGTTGAGTTGTAGGCTTTAATCAATCATCCAGTCAGCAATGTTCATCATGCAAATGCAAAAGTTGTTCAGCATGGCGCAGGGGACTTCTGATAGTGAGAGGATGATCAGGATATCATCGTATAGGACATAATGTTCAGTCCATGCATCTGAGGATGTTAAGCCTCCAATCGGAGCTCTCAATCATTGGTGTTATATACCGCTGCAGGCGACTCAGTTCAAAATAAGCACTGTACAAGAGCAATATGCGGTACCAGAAGAATACTGAAACAGAACACAAAACTCTAACATAAACAGGAACTAAATCACTGACATGGATTGCCATTAATGTGTTTAAAATTAATTGTTCAGAAATCGATCAGTGTTTTTGCCAGCAGAAGAAGTACAACAGACTGTAAAACCTAATGTATGGGATTTGACTGGAAACGATGTAACATTAATGGCAAATGTCGATCCAATAAAAGTCACAGTAAAAGAAGGAACAGTTTATCCAAATACTCGACAGTACAAAATGAGCCCAGAAATAAAAGCAGGTGTTGCAGCAGAAATAAAATGTTTTGTTGAAGCAGGCAATTTACAAAAAATAATAGGCAGTCCATGTAATTCACCCATAATTGGTATGAAGAAATCGAATGGCAAGTACAGGGTCATACAAGACCTCCGCAAAATTAATAAGATTGTTGTCCCATGCTGTCCAGTCACGCCAAATCCTGCAGTGATTCTGTATCAGATACTATGGGAGGCTGGATGGTTTACTGTTATTGACCTGTGTCATGCATTTTTCTCCATTCATTGCACCCAGATAGCAAATTTGCTTTCTCATTTGAATTCGACAGTCATGTTTATGTCTGGAATCGTGTCCCTCAGGGGTATACAGAAAGCACCTCGATATTTAATCAGATTTTGAAAAAGTACCTTGAGTCTCTGGTACTGCCTGGACAGTCAGTCCTGGTCCAGTATATAGATGATCTATTAGTGGCATCTAAGATTCAAAATGACTTTGTTGTAGATACTATTGCTTTACTGAATCATTTAGGTGAAGGAGGACATAAAGTGTCACCTGAAAAATTGCAATTTTGCACCACTTCAGTGAAATATCTGGGGCACCAGATAGAAAGAGGCGTCAGAAGGGTTACCTCAGAAAGAATCAGAATAATTAGAAACATGAATTTGCCTCAAACACAGAAAGAGATCAGGATGTTTCTTTGAGTCGTTGGATACTGAAGACAATGGACTGTGGGATTTGCAGATCTAGCAAAGCCATTGATACAAATGACCAAGAAAAGAGCAAAAGACCCAGTAGAGTAGGATGACGAAAGCATGACTGCTTTTGTAAAATTACGAGAATGTCTGTGTACAGCACCAGCATTAGGGATGCCTGACTACTCAAAGGATTTTTCACTCTTCTGTGACACACGAGATAATTGTGCACTTTCGGTTTTAACTCAAATTCACGGTTTAATGAGATGTCCTGTGGCATATTTTTCCTCCACATTAGACCCAGTGGCATCTGCCTTGCCCGGATGTCTGAAAGCAGTGGCTGCAACTTGCATGAGCCTGGAACAGAGTGAGTCCATTATTATGGGACATCCTGTGACCGTATATGTTCCACATGCAGTTGTAATCTTGTTAACCCGGACTAAGACCCAGTATCTCACACCTAGTCGGCTGACTAAGTACGAGAGAATCCTTTTAGGTGCAGGAAATGTAACCATTGCTAGGTGTAATATTCTGAACCCAGCAACACTGCTCCTAACTCACATTTTGCAGAAGTAAAGGGAGAAATTGAGCATGACTGTATCGACTTGACTAAATGTAGTACAAATCCAAGTCCAGACATAAGAGTAGAGCCATTAATTGATTCCCAATATGAGCTATTTGTAGATAGCTCATGTATGAGACATGAGGAAGGAGGTCTAAGTGCTGCTTATGCCGTGTGCACGCTGGGAGGTCCAATTGAAGCATCCTAGTTACCTGGAGTCAAGTCTGCACAAATAGCCAAATTGGTTGCATTAGCAAAAGCCTGTAAATTTGGGAAAAATTGGAAGGTAACCATATATACTGACAGCCAGTATGGTTACGGGGTTGTGCACGACTATAGCCAACTATGGATGCAAAGAGAGTTGCTGACTTCTTCAGGTACTCCAATTAAAAATGGTCATTATGTAAAAGATTTACTTGAAGCAATCCAGTTACCAAAAGAAGTGGCTGTGGTTAAGTGTGCTGCTCACAAATCTGTTAATGACAAAGTGACAGGTGGTAATGGATATGCTGACCAGTTAGCCCAACATTGTGCAAAATATAAAATGGCTGTTAATAAGAAAGTTGAGGTGGGCGGAAACAGCTGCCAACTTATGTTGCTAGAAGGTGTGAATACGTGGGAGGAAGTGAGAGATTTGCAGAATGGAGCAGAACCAAAGGAAAAGGAAGAATTGAGGAAGATAGTTTGTCAGAGAAGGGCTGAAGATGGTGTTATTGTACATCTTGATGGGAGGCCAGTGTTACCAGACTGTATACTTGCTCCTATGGCTAGGATGGTTCATGGAGATTCTCATTTGGGAAGAGATGCTATAATACGTCTGCTCAGACAGTCATGGTTCAATTCGAAATTCAGAAACATAGCAGAGCCGCTTTGCCAGAGATGCCTGGTTTGTCAGCAAATGAATCCAGGAAAGGAAAGAATAGTGCTATCAGGAAAGATTGGAAAGGCAGAAGGTCCCTTTATACGATTACATATTGATTTAATTCAGTTACCTCCTTGTCGAGGACTAAAATACATCCTTGTCATTGTCTGCCTGTTTTCAAAATGGGTGGAAGTTTACCCCACATGCAGAAATGATAGCATCACTGTAGCTAAACTTCTACTTAGAGAGCTTATTCCACGTTTCGGTTTTCCAGTAACGATTGAATCAGACCGAGGCTGCCATTTTAATAATGAAATAATTGGTCTAATTTGGGAAGCATTCAAAATTAAGCAAAAACTGCACTGTGCATATCGCTCAGAGGCTTCTGGAGTGGTAGAGCAATTAAATGGCACATTCAGGTCAAGACTGGGAAAGATGTATGAGTCTACCCAATTAGAGTGGCCAGATGCTTTGCCACTTGTTCTGATGGGACTCAGAAGTATTCCAGACAGGAACACAGGCTTGAGTCCCCATGAAATACTGATGGGAAGAGCAATGAGGCAAGCATGGGTGCCAGGACACAAACTGATAAGTATATCTAATGATTTAGTACTGAAGTACTGCAAAGAACTGGCTGACCAAGTGCGTTTTATCTCTCACCAGGTTGGGGAAGACGCTGTCACCAGACAAGCAACTCCAGCACATGACCTGAACCCAGGTGATTGGGTAGTGCTAAAGAAACATACTCAAAAGTCTTGCCTTGCACCAAGGTGGGAAAAACCACATCAAGTCATTTTAGTAACTACTACAGCTGTAAAGTGTGCAGGAGTTCCACACTGGATTCATGCCAGTCTTACAAAAAGAGTGACTGAATCTGATGAAACTGAAGCTTAAGGTTGTGCAGCTGAAGGGTCTCAAAATATCGATCCTGAAGTAGCTGAAGAGGAACAACCGAGCAACAGTCAAGATGATTGGATTCCAATAATCGATATATCTGCAGAAAATGTAAGAAACAGAAGTCAAACCTACCAAGATAGACAGAGTGACAGTGAGGATGAGACAGGTTTAGAAGAAGGTACTCAGATTCTGAGGAGGAGCAGATAGGGAAAGATCAGATAATCGACACTCCACCAAGAACTCCAGAGTTTGAAAAGGGACAAATTATAATTAGAACGGAGGCTCAAGCAGAAAGAAATCAAGAGTTCGAAGAGCTTGAGCAGGATCAGATAGAGGTAAAAAATTATGTTCAGGAAGAAGAAGGTGAAACAAACAAAAGTCAAACTCAGCCCATACCTGAACAAGGCCAGATTAGTAACCAGGCAGAAGAAACAGAAATAAGACCTGGACCTAGTCAGATAGAGAGGGATACAGAAGACAGCATTGAAATAGATGTGCCACAACTGAATGAAAATAAAAGAGCGTTGGAAGAAGGCCAAAGCACAGTGCCAGCTAAAAGACTCAGAAAAGGAGACAAGTGGTCTAGGTTTGTCAAAAGACTGTGACTACGTTTAAAAACAATTGATGAAGCACCTGAACAAGTAAATGAAATAACAAGTCAAGCTGATCAACCTGTGATACAAACAAGAAGGAGAAGTCCACGACTAAAGAGACTGAATAATAAATACAAAGGCCCTGAATGGACCTATATAGTGTTGGGGGATTTTGAAAACTTGGAAATAAGTGACAAAAGAGATGAAGAATTTATTGCTGATCAAACTGACGAAGAAGTGAGACCAACCTGAAAACTTCACAGGGTAAAAGGCTGTGTAAAATTTACAAAGAGTTGTTGAATCTCCTAAGCTAGAAATGGCTGATCATACTGTTAATTGAAGACCGAAAAGAAATTGTTTAAAAACATGCTGTAGAGTATGTGTATGTAGTATAGCAATAATATTCATAGTTTGGGTAGGACTAACAATAGCTATCACTTACATAATGAGTAGAAATAAGAAGAATGATACTAATAAGCAACGACTAGTAGATACAGATGAGCTACAAACGACAGATACACCTGCAAAAATAGATACACAGGAGAAAGCACTTAGAATTAGACAAAAGAAGGTAGATTTAGAAGCATCAGATAAGGAAGAACTACATTATACTAGAATTAGAAACCAAACTCATTTAAATGTATTTGCAAACCTATTAGTACATTATTTAGAAGCGATGGAAATAGAAGATTGTTATGTATGTATGAAGTTACCTACTTCAGTAGCTGAGGGTGTGACCTACAACCATATACCACTAACATATGGAATTTCATGAAGTATTTTAGCTAGTTTATTCTATAAGAAAGGACCTTTACAGTATTACTATTCTAATTCAGATGTGATATTATCAGAACTCTCTATACGTAGTAACCTGAATCCTGTACATGCTAAAAGTGATGTAACACGTTAAATGGGTGAATATTTTCTAACAATAGGTACAATAGATATAGCTGAAGCACACAAGAATAACTTAACATATTTTTGAATATGGTTGAGAAAAGGAGAGAGAATTTCCAAAGAAAGGCTAATGATAAGAATCACAAAATTCCTAAATGGGCTGAAAGTGTAGGGTTCACCCCAAATGGTAAAACCCATGCTGCTATGTTGCTGGATTTCGAAAAAAAGGGGAAACTCTGTCTCCACAGAGAAAGAATTAGTTACCATAAAAATATATTCATAGGTTCCAGTGAATGTGAACACAATTGTAAGGTAATTTGGAGTTGGGGTTTCAAAGATGGAACTGACCCTGTGTTTCCTGGAATTTATTTTATATGTGGAAAAAAGGCTTATTACAAAATACCAGATCACTGGTATGGGAGTTGTTATTTTGGAATAGTCTTCCCAAAAATATATCATGTGGACAAAATCACTGGAAACAATGAAGAAACTAATGGATTAATACGTAGTAAAAGAGCTAGTTTTGGTGAAATAGTAGGTGATCTATTTAGTACATTGATACCTACAGTGGGAGTGGCTCTGAACACACATAGAATCTGCAAATTATCAACAGTAGTGGATCGGTTATCAACTGACACTGCTGGAGGGTTCTTAATGGTCAAAGCCGAATTGGTTGCGATCAGATCAATGGTTTTACAAAATCGACTTGCTCTTGATACATTATTGGCAAAAGAGGGCGGAGTCTGTAGAATGTTGAAAGCGCAACATTGTTGCACTTACATACCTGACAAAAGTGTTGAAATTAAGAAGTATGTGAGAAATATTACTAATTTTGAAAAAGAGTTAAACCACTGGAGGTTGATAGTGGATGGAAGAGACTTACTGATGGTCTCTCCTCTATAGGTAGTTGGCTTTCTAATGTAGAAAAAGTTTTGTAGGAAGAATACTGATGCCAATGGTGGGAATAGGCTTATTAGTTTTAGGAATAATGATCTGTTGCAAATGTCGAAAGCATAAAAAGATATACTCTGTAAATAGGCGAGGAGTAAAGAGAAATATTGATGAGCTTGAATTAGAAGAAATAAATGGGAAAATATATAAGAAAGTGAAAAATTTTCACAACAAGAATGAGAAGAAACAAAATAGAAAGTTTGAAGAGATTGAGTTGCGTGAATTGTGAAAAGTTGGCATCTGTTTCATTAATTTAGTGATGATATAAAATATCATCAAAGAGGGGATTGATGGAGCAAGGATTCACACGAGAAGCGACTTGATGTATTCATCAACCTCAAATAGCGTTAATGAATTAATCAACATGTTTGTTTCACTAATATTACATTTTACATAAACATTTGGGTGTCTGAGTGAAGCTTGCTTATGTGTTTTACTAACTATAATACGCTTGCATCTAATATGGCTGCTGCTACGCGAGGGTTTCTACTGCGCATGCATCTGTCATACTCACGTGACATGACGTATTCTTTGCTTTGGAGGGAGTTTGTCGCTTTTGCGCACTAGTATTAAAATGGCTTCTTTTGTAACGGCATGCATGAAGCTTGCATTGCTGCTTTTGCTAAGCTGTTCGTTCTGCCTAATCCTAATGCTATAGATACAAATAAAATAATGGATATAGAGTAGAGATGCATGGTATACAGTGTATTCTTTTTATTCTGTGTTCTAAAACTGTTTCTTTTCCATTTCATGTTACACTCTGAAAACTGGCCTGACTTGTAACGCTGTACTCCATTTTTGTTGAAACTGCGACTGCGCGAAAATCTCAAGTCTCTGAAACAGTGACCTTTGGACTGTAGCCAAGGAGCTGACTGACTAGAAGAAGCTCCTGGGAAAATAAACTTGTGAACCTAAAATTTTAACAATGTATTTGTCAATAGAACATCCATTGTTGGGTGGAATAAAAACGTCATGAGAACCTAAATTTGATGGGCGGGAACGCAAATTTGAATATGAGACGGTAAAAGTCTCATTTTTGGTGTGGTGTGACGACCTCTCCTCCTCCTTGACCAATCGAAATGGGGGATCCTTACACTTGCAACATTTGGGGGGTGGTACACTGACCTGAAAATAGTATAACTAGGGTAGGCTTAGCTAGTTAATTTGTCCGACTTGTAAAAATAGCTGACCTGTCACTGACCCAACACACTTAATAGGTGACTAAGAGCAGAGGGCTGCGGAGCACTCTGTCAGAAGATTTGCTGACCCAATCGGGGTCCGGGAAGCTGAGGTGCTGGCGAAGCACTTTGTCAGTGAATTTGATAACCCAATCGGGGTTCCGACTGTTAGCTGCAGAGAGGGAGTAGCGCAGGCATTGCAACTGAACTGCAGGTGCTGGTCTTAACCTTAGGTGGTCTTGTCCTGATCCAAATCTGGTTTACCTGTCCAGATTCTGATCTGCACCTGCTGGCCTACTGCACTATAACTTTTGGGGTTTTCCTGTCTTTCAACTGACCCTTGGCCAAGGTTGGTCTTCACACCATTTTAGGTAAATATAAATATGTGTGGGTTTGTCATCGAAATTTTGTTCCTTCTCTTTACCCTCCCTAATGTAAAGCTTTGATTGCATATATTTATATATGTTCCTTCTTCTTACCCACCCTATGGTTAGAATCTTTTGCAAAACTATTTTAGCATGTTCCTCTTTTTACCCTCCCTTTGAATAAATGCTTGAAATCGTTTTCATAAATAGCATGTTCCTTTTCTCACCTTCCCTTTACATTGTTGAATTACTTAGCATGTTCTATTTTCTTACCCTTTCCAAAGTATAAATGCTCAAACATTTGGTTATATAGCATGTTCCTTTTCTTACCTTCCCTTATTTGCTAAATGATCGGAATCAGTTTAATACATATTTTGCATAGTTATATTCTGGTTATGATTTTCATTATTGAAAGTCTTGTAGTGTTTAATCTTTGGATCATGACATTTAAGAAACTTAGATTAAGAGTTTTAAAACTTCCTGAGTCTGTGGTTATTATATGAGTGCAAATGTTATTGATTATCGAACTATCTTTATAACTAACTCCCAGATCCAATAGGTTGCAGGTACCAGTGGCAAGGATTGGTAAATCAATGGTATTAGGACCTAGTAGGTAAAACTATCTGGTAGTAGAGCAAAGGTTACCTGATTAAATAAATGAGTTATTGATTATGGGCCCAAGTGAGTATTGGTAAAATTACGGTTGGGTGACCTGCGCGCTCTATCAAACTGTCCATGACACAGTGCCGATAATGTCATGCTAACCTCAAAAGTTTGAATGCCAAGGTGAAGGGTGAACAATTTATATAACTAAAATGAGAAGAGAGGCAAATATATACAGAGCCAAAAACTAAAGAACTCGCCCAGTTGAATGTATATGACTAGAACTGGACTGCAGCAGCAATGAATCCAGAAGCATTCTATTAAATGTATGGATATGAATATTAAGCCAGAAACAAGAAGAAATATATGTATCTGCCCCTGTTTTTGTATTTTATGATTCCTTGAACTGTTGCTGCGCACAGCATTTAGGCATTGGTCCTGGGTCGCCATACCTCCTCCAGCCTTCTAGCTCAGTGCAACCATCTTGTGCTCGTCTGCACAGATGTCTATTGATTTACATGATTAACAATGAGATTGCACTGTGCTGACTATCCAAATCTCCCTGCAATGGACCTTTTTGATGGCTGAAAAATAAAAAGGAGTTTACACCATCCAAAAGTTCAATTTATAGTGTAGCAAATGTGGCTACACAGTGAGGATCCAAAAGTCAATGCATGAGTTGAAATGTAGGTTTATTACATATTCAGAGCGAAACTGATGTATTCAAGTCTCAAGATATGTTGATATATTGTAAAAATGCAGAATCACTGCTGGTATTCCAAATAGGTTGACAAAGTTTAACCTCAATAGCATAAAGCATACAAGTAATTCAGCAATAGCAATGCAGAAAATAAGGATTAACATTTGATGATCAGTATATGATTTCCGGTCCTCTTGCCTATACATGAGTAAACCTAACTTTTCTAAACTATGCCTAAACTAAGTAGCACTAATTGGGGAATCCCTAATTAGATCCAGGAAGGTGCCAGCATTGAAGAGACTTATGTAGAAATTCTCCCAGAACTGTGGTATTTTCTAGCACAAAGGCACCCAACAGAAATATAGCAAAGAGGTTTGTACCCCACTAAGTCACAAGGGAATCTGACTAAAGCTAAAGTGTGACCACTAATTAAAAGTTCACAGAAAATTTGAGAATCCCACAGCACGTGTGTCTCAGAACTTTTCCACCTTATCACACTACAACTTGGCAGTTCCGTTCAATACTACCATCTCTTGATCTGAACATCAGATGTCCTTGGATGCCTCCCTTCTACTGATATCACCATGAATCGGGGCTCTCCCTTTGTTTGTTCGTCTTTGCTCCAAGTTATCCTTCCTAGTCTCACTCTCTTTCATACACAATGTGCCTTTCATTAACTATGAGATCATATGAACACACCTGCAAGGAAGAACAAAACATTGCAACCGATCAAAAGTTTGAAGGTTAAATCCTAAAGTCCTAAAGCTTAAGGCCTTTGGTGAAGTTAACATAGCAACACACTTCAATACACATTTTAAGTGTATGATTATGGATACATATACAGTTATAAAATAAATGCAGGATACTATTTAAAAAACATGTGAGTATATGTACAGAGTCAACAAAATGACTCAAACTACACAAGTGCAGATGTATATATATGAAAACTGCAATTTGGAATCGCTATGAGACAAAATTAGTATGCACACTGACGTAAATGTCTGATTATTCAGCGAATGCACTTCCAGTATTTTGGTCAAGTGCACCACTTTATGATAATGATACTAAAGTAAGCAAATATATGGCGCGACATAGTTGTGACTTGAAAGGGTGAAGCCAAAATTATGCTGCTTCTAGGACATGCTCCAAAATAATGTCACTTTCGTAGCTCTACACAGTCTCCCCTTAATTATGGTACTGTCATATTCGTCAGTCATCACTGCGTGTGTAGCCAGGCGCATTCGTGCAATTCTAGTAAAATCAAAAAGAAACTGCGAAAAATAGAAAATTCTTGCTCAGTGAATAGTGGCCACGTAAGGCGGAATTTAAACTGTTGCATTACCTTCAAACAACCGTTAACATTACTCTCTCACAAAAAATCGTGCAATTAGCCTCATCTTAATAAATCAGAACCTGGGGGCATATTACCAAGTAATAGCGATAATTATCGCTATTGCTTGGTTAGAGACAAAAATGTACCGCTGAGCTGCGGCGATTTTTACGGCAAATAAACCTTGGTATTACCAAGGTTTATCGCAAATGCGATAAAAATTGCCGCAATGCATGAATATCGCTGAAAATCAGCGATATTCATGCATTACCGAGCTAATGCTCTTAGCCATGTTATCCACCTCCCATTGGATAACATGGCTAAGAACTGCTCAGGGCAGGTGTAAGCTTTTCGAGATATTCGCCCTTAGCGCGAATATCTCCAAAAGTTGGTAATAGGAGATAGCGATGTTAGCGACTGTTTTCAGTCGCTAACATCTTGGCACGACCACTTTGCATGTCATTAGTGATAAATATCACTGACATGCAAAGTGGGGCCCAAGATGGTCGCTATCTCCTACTAGCTGTCGCTAACTGGTGTTAGTGACAGCTAGGTAATAGGGAGATAATTTTATCTCCGCTTTCTTGGCTTTTAAAGCCAAAAAAGCGGAGATAAACCCCCTTGATAATATGCCCCCTGATTCTTTATTTGGTCAGTAGTCAGTTTAGCACGTCCCTGTATGCACAGTGCAGGACAACCTCATGCACTAAAAAAATCCCCGAAGTTCTTCTGAGCGTTTCGTCAATATAGCACCTTACGTGGACTTTGTAAAAATGAACATCGACACAAATTTCTGATACTGTAAAGGAAATAATGTGCCCTGCAGACATTAATGTGATTTTGTAAAAAAAAAAAAAAAACGTATAAATACAGGTGCCAGTTGTACCTCAGCGTAAAGGAGTAGATAGATGTCAAGTGCGAGAGCAGACGTGTCTGGAAAAAGACTGTATGCACTTTATGCAAACAGCCTTGCAAATATCATTCCACAAAATCATAGCAACATCCGTGCATAACATTCAAGAAGTGCGCTGTCAAACAGTGGAAAATTGTGTGGGTAGTGTTATTTAAAGTAGCATACTGAGGCTGGTGCTGTAAGCAGCTCATGTAATGCAGAAAAGGCCGTGCAATTGATGAAACTTGGATTCAATGGAGAGATTATAGAGATGATGGTTTATGTTTGAATCGAATCATGGGCAACATATTGTGGGCCTCATCCATGTAGCTATTTACGACTGCAAGTCACATTTACTCTTACAAGCAGTTTTATTCTTGAGTGAAAAACAGTGCATTTAATTCAGAAAAGTTGATTTTGCATTCACATGTGGATGTATTTATACATGACATTATAATATAATATAATATAATATAATATAATATAATATAATATAATATGATATAATATAATATAATAATACAAATTTGATGACAGCGAAGAATGCTGGTCACTCGTTATTTCCAAGGCAAATTATCTGTTCCAAACAATCCAGGAATACATTTGACCCTAGCTGGTGGGCATCCACTTCCGGCAACATGTACATTATCTCATTTCTGGTGAATGCAATATAGGTAACCAGTAATACTACCGACTTTGTGCACGTTCCTTTTAGTCCCTGTACATTTACGGAATGCATTTCTTAAAGGCTGGTGCCTACTTCCAATACCCACAACGTTTATGACCATAGGTAAGCTTCAACTATTGGTGCCTCCCGCATTCATCCCACCAGGTGGGTAAATGTCACTTACAACGCGGATGGAACCATGCAAGTGTTACCTGGTAGTCAGCGCTCTAGATTCAAAGTGGATGGGTGGGGTGAATGGAAGGAACAATACGGATGGGGCAGTGGCTTGGTGAGTAGGACTGAAGCAGGGTAATTTTTTGGCTGCGGGTCAGGTTGTAGGGTTCAGGGAGTGGGGGTCAGGGTAGTTTTTAGGACTGGGGGCAGGTTTTAGGGCTCAGGGCGGAGGCATGAGATGTTTTTAGGGTTGGGCTCAGAGCATTTCATTAGAGCTGGTCGCTGGGTTTTAGGGCTCAGGGCGGGGTTTGGGGTAGTTTTTAAGGATGGGGACCTGTTTTAGGATGCAGGGAGGGAGGCTGGGGTGTTATTAGGACTGGGATTGGGGTCGTTTTTAGGGCTGGAGGTCAGTTTCAAGGCAGAGAAGAGGGGGCTTGGTGTTTTTCGGGCTGGGTCCGTATCATTTTAAGTGCTGGGGGCTTGGATTTAGGATTCATCGCGGCGGGCTGGGATTTAATCTTTACTATGCATATGCCTTTACCAATCATGACTTTACAACTAAATAAGTTGCATAGGCATGCGTGATAAAGGCATATGTGCTAAAGGCGCGTTCATGGTAAAAACCGCATTGTTAAAGCATGTGACATATTTGCATGTGTGATTCGTCATAGAACCCAGGAAGTGGGCGCTCATTTCCAGTTCCCCAAACGTTCATTCCAATGAGTGGGCATTCACTTTCAATCACCTTTGACTTGCACTCCTCCAAGTGAGTGCCCACGTCAGCAAATTTCCCATATGTTCACAGGAGGGCCTTCACTGATGGCTTCTGATTTTACCCCTTTCAGGATACATTTACTTTGGGTGATGAACGCCAGCAGGTGTACAAGTTATGTTGATAACACCCTAGTCCTTCAGGGGCAAATCTCTCCCCCTTTCCATAGCTTCTTGTTCCAGGTCAGTGAACATCCTGCCTCCTGAATGTACACAGTATGATGGTACCATGTTGGGCTGGTATAGCAAAGGTACTATTGTGTTGCCACTGAGCCAATTCATTATGATGTCTGCTGGACCAATGACTCTGCAAGGGTGTACCGCCCTGATTGTCTGGGTGTTGCTGCCATACTGCTTTAGATCACTTTAGAAGCTTATCCAAACATCTCCTGTGATGAAGACAAACACAAAATTGTGGTGGATATGTGAGAGAATTGTTTCATGTATTGTAAATAGAGATACTGGCAAAGCAGGTAATTTAAATAGGGATCCCACTTCTCACTAATAGGACTATCCCAGACAACCTTCTTCGCCCAAAGCCAAGACATTCATCACTAGTACTTTTAAAAGGAGAGAAAAAAATTCCTGTAAACATGAATCATGGGGCATTGAAGGTACACATCACTAAAGCTTCAGTCTATTGAAAGGGGGGGGTCCTGACACAAAATATTTCTGTGAAATTCAATTGCATTGATCCACCGAAAAGCAGGTAAGAGGTATAGATTTTTACTAACAGGGGAGTGTGGATGTATGATGCCTGCTTTATTCACCAATTAGATAGAAAATGGTTGCAGGCATTTCTTCATTATATGGCCTGTGATATGCACCAACGAGTGTGGTTGCAGGAAGCTATATGTGTTGCCCACTGGATAACAGTGTGAAATATCAAAAAAAAGAGGAGAAAGATGCTGCATGCACAATATGATCATGGCTGTGTGAAAGGTTATTGAGCTTGACAGTGGATTCTCAAAAGGGAGGAACCAGGAGCTTTTAACCATGTCCTGCACAAATGTTCTGAATTAAAGATATGGGAAAATGTTAGTGTGCAGTTCCTAAGGTGGAGGAGTTTTCAGGTCTCTTATGAATTGCCTTACACACCCCGAAGGATGTCATGCTTCATCATAGGGCTTGTGCTCCTCGTCAGGCCGGTGCTGAAGTGCCCGATGGGCGCCCGTGAAGGGGCTTTTTGCCGGAGATCTTTTATAGGAAGCCATTTGGTGTGTGAGGGTATTTGGTCAGGGTAGTGAGGTGAGTGTGTGCACTGGGTCTGATTGGTGTAAATGGTCGACATGTTCCTTGCCTACAGCCTCTAATGGGGCTAGCGGCAATTCTCAGGACCAGTGTATAAAAGGAAGAGAAGGTGATCCTAACCGTGACCCAGAGTAGGGGAAGGATGATAGCTAGTTGCACGCCACCCTAACGACAAAGTGCTCTGTTAACAATCCCGTCCTATTTTGAATCACAATGCACACTCACCTCACTGCCCTGACCACATACCCTCACCACCAAATGGCTTCTTCTAAAAGATCTCTGGTAAAGAGCCCCTTCGCGGATGCCCATCGGGCATTGCAGCGCCTGAAAGGAAACACTCTTGCCAGGCCTAAACCATCCTTTTTTACGCATTTAAGTCACCCCTAAGGTAGGAACTATCTATCCATAGGGCAGAATGTCATGTATTTAAGAGGCAGGACATGTACTTTTGAGGTTCACATGTCCTGGTAGTGAAAAACTCCCAATTTTGTTTGTCACTACTGAAAGGCCTATCTCTCCCATATGGTAATATTGGTATTACCTGTCACATCCTTTAAGGTGTAACTGCCAATTCGGAAATGATGGAACCTTTGAGTTTAGTGTCACCGAACGCACAATTTATGATGAAGTATGAGTATAAATTCTAGAATAACTAATGCCACTTTTAGAAAGTTGGCATTCACTTACTGGCCCTGCCGCCTGTCCCTGCAGTAAACATCTGGGGTGTGTGACAGCCGGCTTCTTGAATTCCCTCTAGACAGGTAAACACAAAGCAAGGGTAGGTGTGACTGAGTAGCCATCTGCATGCTGATGGGTCATCCTGAGGCAGGATGCAAAGGAGGAGCCGACACAAGAACCTTAAAGGGCTGGGTCCTGTCACCACACAAAGGATTGATTACTCATCTGTAATTTGCCTGGAGCCAGATAAGGAAGGGAAAACCTCAAAGCTTTTGTTGAAGTCTCACCCACTTCAAAGGCACCTCTCGGTATAGGTACTGGACCTCTGGCACTAACAAATCAGTACACTTCTGGACCTGTGACTACTCTGCCAGGAAGAAGACCTGCTTTGCTGCTGAAAGGATTGTCACTGGACAGCTGCTTTGCTGACTTTGCCTTGCTGTGCTTTTGTCTTGCTGAGCTGTCCAGCTGCCTGCTGTTCTCCTGCCTGGGTAAGAAGGACTGGACCTGCATCGGTTGAACCTCGAGTGACTCCAAGGGCATGCTGGCTTGCCTCCTGTTCCCAAGTCTCAGGGATATCAAAGATTTGAACCACCTGCATCCCCACCCGGTCTCTGCAAACTGTGAGTCTGCCCTGCCAAGTGGGGTCATCCCAGTTCTGGACCTTTGTAAGTGGGCCTAAGTGCTCTACCTTCTGTGGTCCTCATCGGAACCGACGCTAAGTAGCCATAAAGTCTTGCAAAGCTTTGTAGCACAGCTGGCTGGCTCACCAGAATCAATGCCAGGCTGCATGAAGCCCTGCAAAGACTTGCAGCTGCCAGTCCATCAGAACCAACACACAGCAACATCAAGCCTAGTAAAGCCCGGCTGCGCTGCTGCCAGCCTCACTGGAATGGAAGCCTGGCAGTGGGAAGCTACTCAAGGCCTTGCCAAGCAGCTGTCATTCCATCGGAACCAACATACAGTTGCGCCAAGCCCTGCAAAGCCTATCTGCAGAGCTCTCCGGGATCGACGCACAGCAATGGCACGTAGGTGTGGGTGTAATTTGCGTAATTGCGTTACGCAAATCTCTGCGAAACGGTAAAAAATCTCCACGAACACGCAGAAATTCCGCAAACAGGCGGAATTGCTTGTTCGCAATCCTTTTTTCCTGTTTGCAATTGCTGTTTGCATGCTCGGGGAGGGGGGAATATCTTGCGAACATGCATTGTGAGAAAGCGAACAAGCAAAAAAATGTGCGAAGTCACGGAACGCACAATTTTGGGCAATTTCACTTTCTAAGTGGAACGAAAAATTAATCAAATTCCGCAAATTCGGCGAGCTACACGGAATTTACTGCCCAGGCCTAACGCCAAGCCCCAAAAAGTGTCACCACACAGCTCCCCTGCACAGATGCAAAGCAACACTGAGCCCTGCCGCACAGATTCTCAGAACCAACGCCAGGCAACCCAAACCTTGCTAAGCCAAGCAGACCACACACTAGGATTTAAAGTACTGTGTTCAGTGGGCCCAAGTGGTTCTCTGTAGCCGGCCATTGCTCCTTCATAGTCGGCCTGATCTTGTGACTTTGTCCGGGTCCGGTGCGACCAGAAAACCACAGTTGGCGCTTTCCAGTTTTTATGCGCTATTTTCACCTAAATCTTTACAATTGCATATCTCAGGATCTACTTATTGGATTTTTGTGGTGTCTGGCCCTGTTTCATTTATAAAATCAAAATCTATTTTTCTAACCAGGTGTGGAGTCTTTTTGTGATGTTTTCACTGTGTTACTGTATGAGTTATTGCACAAATACTTGGCACATTGCCTTCTAAGTTAAGCCTGAATTCTCTGTGGCAAGCTACCAGAGGGGGAGCACAGGATAATTTAGGTTGTGTTGTGATTTGCCCAGATTTGCACATCCGCATCACGACCAACACCGACGACACCCTCGCAACCGCCGAGCACCTGCACTTTCAGGTCCACATCAACCCCAAGACCACCCTCAGAGGCACCCTCATCTACAGACCCCCGGGACAACGCACACAATTCAGCGAAGACATCGCCGACTTCATCAGCCCGCACGCCCTCTGCTCCGCTGACTACATCCTCCTCGGGGACCTCAACTTCCACATGGAGAACAACAACGACCGCAACACCACCACCCTGCTGGACAACCTCGCCAACCTGGGGCTCAAGCAACTGGTGACCACCCCCACCCACTACGCCGGACACACACTCGACCCCGTCTTCTCATCCAGCAAGGACATCGCCTTCAGCCACGCCACCGGACTCCACTGGACGGACCACAGCTGCGTCCACTTCAGCTTCGCAAGGACCACGATCCACCACCACCAGCAACAGGCTGCACGCAGGAGCTGGAACAAGATCACAGCCGACCAGCTCGCGTCCTCCCTGAGCATGAACCCTCCCACCAGCACAACGAACCCTAGCCAGGCGGCCACCAACCTCACGAAGTGGATCAGCGACTGCGCAGACGAGCTCGCCCACCTGAGGACCCCGCCCAGCAGACCCGGTAGCAAGAAAGCCCCATGGTTCACCGACGAACTCAAGAGCTCCAAGAAGAACTGCCGAGCCCTCGAGAGAACCTGGCGCAGGGACCCAACACCGGACAACATGACTGCCCTCAAGCTCGCCACCCGAAAACACCACCAACTCATCCGCGCCACCAAGAAAACTGCATTCAAGGAACGACTGGACAACAACACACACAACAGCAAAGAACTCTTCAACATCGTCAAAGAGCTCTCCAACCCCAACGCCGGAAACAACGACATCACCCCTTCGCAAGACCTCTGCAACTCCCTCGCCTCCTACTTCCACAACAAGATCGCGGACATACACAACAGCTTCAGCACTCAACCGACGAACACCACGACCGAACCACCGCCCCCCACCACCACCCTCCGCGCCTGGACTCCGATCAGCACCGAAGACACCGTCCGCACGATGAACTCCATCCACTCCGGATCTCCGACCGACCCCTGCCCTCACCACGTCTTCAACAAGGCCGACGCTGTCATCGCACCCCACCTGCAGGACATCATCAACAACTCCTTCGACACCGCTTCCTTCCCGGAGAGCTGGAAGCACGCCGAACTCAGCGCTCTACTCAAGAAGCCATCGGCTGACCCCACCGACCTCAAAAACTACCGCCCCATCTCGCTGCTCCCGTTTCCTGCAAAAGTCATCGAGAAGACCGTCAACAAGCAGCTGGCCGCCTTCCTCGAGACGAACGGATCCCTCGACCCCTCGCAGTCTGGCTTCCGGGCCAACCACAGCACCGAGACCGCCCTGATCGCAGTCACCGATGACATCCGAGCGCTGCTCGACAACGGAGAAACAGCGTCCCTCATCCTCCTAGACCTCTCCGCGGCCTTCGACACTGTCTGCCATCGTACCCTAGTACAACGCCTCAGCAACGTCGGAGTCCAGGAGAAGGCACTGGAGTGGATCATCTCCTTCCTCGCCGGAAGGACACAGAGAGTCCGCCTCCCTCCGTTCAGATCTGAAGCCACCGAAGTCATCTGTGGCGTCCCGAAAGGCTCCTCGCTCAGTCCGACCCTCTTCAACATCTACATGAGCCCCCTCGCAGACATCGCACGCCAGCACAACCTCAACATCATCTCCTACGCCGACGACACCCAGCTGATCCTCTCCCTTACCAACGACCCCGCCACCGCCAGAGCCAACCTTCACGAAGGGATGAAAGAGGTAGCCGAATGGATGAAGACCAGCCGCCTGAAACTGAACTCAGATAAGACGGAAGTCCTCATCCTAGGATCCTCACCCGCCGCTTGGGACGACTCCTGGTGGCCCCCGCCCTAGGCAGCGCACCCAAACCAACAGACCACGCACGCAACCTGGGCTTCATCCTGGACTCCTCCCTCTCCATGACCAGACTAGTCAACGCCGTCTCCTCGTCGTGCTTCAACTTCCTGCGCATGCTACGTAAGATCTTTCGGTGGATCCCCACCGAGACCAGGAAGACGGTCACCCAGGCCCTCGTCACCAGCCGTCTGGACTACGGCAACACCCTCTACGCCGGAACCACCGCCAAACTCCAGAAGAGACTCCAGCGGATCCAGAATGCCTCAGCACGACTCATCCTGGACATCCCCCGTCGCAGCCACATCTCTGGACACCTGAGAGACCTGCACTGGCTCCTGGTCAACAAGAGAATCACCTTCCGTCTCCTCACCCACGCACACAAAGCCCTACACAGCCATGGCCCAGGATACCTCAACAGCCGCCTCAACTTCTACGCTCCCAAACGCCAGCTTCGATCGACCAGCCACGCCCTCGCCGCCGTCCCCCGCATCCGTAGAGCCACCGCAGGGGGACGGTCCTTCTCCTACCTCGCCGCCAAGACTTGGAACTCCCTCTCCACCCACCTCCGCCTGACCCAGGACCACCTCGCCTTCAGGAAGCAACTCAAGACCTGGCTGTTCGAGCAGTAGCAGATCCCCCTCCCCCAGCGCCTTGAGACCCACTGGGTATGTAGTGCGCTATATAAATGCGATGATTGATTGATTGTTTTAGACTAGGACTGAGGTCCCTACTTGGGCAGGGTGCATACCCCTGTAAACTAGAAACCCAATTTCTAACATCTGTGGTTCGCCTTTCAACCTTTTCCACCGGCACATACACTGTGTAGGAAGGTAGGATCCTTCTGCATGGTTACCCACACTTTTTACCTGGTGCTAAGCTGTTTTTGACTGCTCTGACTGGGATAATGCTAATCAGTACCCCGGTCTCTCTGCTTTCTCCCTTACATTTTCATGTTCAGCACATAGATAGCTCCCAGATTGGATACTTAGGTACCCTTATAAGTCCCTAGTATATAGTACTAAGGTACTCAGGGCATAGGTACCCCAGAGATCCACCATGAGCTGAGGCATGTATTATGTCACCCATGGGAGACCATTCAAAATAAACTATAAGCCTGCCATTGCAGCTTGTGTAAGATGGTGCTGGCACCACTTACTAAAGATATAGGTTTACTATATCTAAGGTCACTGCACTTAAAACCTATAAGTCATATAGCAGGCCTTTGCAAACCTGAAGGTAGGGTGATTGGTTCTTAGTATGAGGGTTCCCATGCATGAGCAGGACACCCCTACAGCCTACGGAGTCCATTCTCCCGGGTTCTAAGTGAAGCAGCCATATACCATAAAGAGGGGCACCAAGTAATTACACGATGAACATCTCGAAACTGGCTGCAACAAATCCAATCATGTTTGGTATTAAACATGTTGAAATCATACCCCCACACTGTAAATGGTGTGGGAGGTATGATTTCAAGCACTGGAAGAGCCCTCCTTTAGGCTCTCTATGTCCCCAGTACCAGTCTTCCAGACCTGGACAGCACAAAATGGTTGCAGCCCACCAGAGACAAAATTCTGCCCTCCAGCTGCTGAGCCAAACTCAAGCAGGGGAAGGCAGAACAATAGGCATCCTGTCACAGGGAGGCGTGACCACCGCCCAGTCAGGATTTAGTATATTGGAGCAGGGTGGGTGCACTTACCAGTGCCACTCAGTCTGCATGAGGGGCACATTTGCTGTTCCCATGCATAGTCCAGTTCACACCAGTCCTGGAAGCTGTTGGCTCCCGCTCAGGCACAAAACTGGACAAAGGACATGGGAGTAACCTACCCAATGTCCAGATCCTCCCCTGGGATGGTCACCTGAATTGTCCCAACTCTTTCCAAAGGGTGCTTAAGGGCTTACCTGTTGGTGGGTCCCTAGATTTGTCTTGGGACAAGATTCAGATCAGACACCACTTCTTCTTCTACTGTCTGGGCACTCTGGACTTCGCTGGACTTCGTTTGAGCTCGACTACATCTCCCTTCCAGTCGGATGCATTGTCTGTGTCTGTGCACCATACAGGAGCCTTCCAAGACCTGTGTTCATCAAAGGCACCTGGAGGAATCTCCCTTGGAGTGAAGGAGTCCCTTCCCTGCATTCCTCGGCCCTGCACCTAGGTTAACAGGTTGGCTGATGCAGAGCTCCTCCAGACTCATGAAGTTTCTACAACACAGGTGGTGGTTCCCACGGCTCGTGAGGCCTGTCCTGCCCTCTTACCAAGTTAGAGGCCAATATCCCTCATGGGGGATTCAATAGCTGAACTCCTGTTCACCATGCTGACTTGCAATAGCAAAGTTTTGTTGGCTTCCTTCCAAGAAGATCTTCAGGCTCGAAGTAGCCCCAATGTCAAGCATCTCCAGAGACTAGAATCTTCAGCCACACAGCACTGCGTGCATCGCGGCCTACATCTTTTGGTGAGCTGCTTGAGGTCCTCTTGCATTCTCCAGTGTCTCCGGCCTGAGGGTCCATTGAGGGTCACCTTTTCTTCTGTTGGGCTCCCCAGATTGCTCGGGCCTGCACTGACACCGCTGCTTGTGGTAAGTCCCCTGGACATTGCTGGACCCTACATTGCACCTTCTTCGACTTCTGTGTGGGTTGCATATGCCAAGGCTTGCTATTACTCCCGCCGGACACCGACCCATCTGCAATCGACATCCGACATGGGACAGCTTGTGTACAACTCCTGGACTTCCACAGCATCACGTGGTCCTCGCAGCTTCAGAGTCAATGTCCTTGTCATCTATCCTGCAACTCCAGACATTGGTGGGCATTAGTCTTCCAGATCTCCTGGTCAATCCTGAGTGACATAGACTCTGTCCCCTCTGCTTGCAGGTACCTCTCATCAAGAATCCACCTTTGGACGGACACTTTCTCCTCTACCAGCAGCAGCCATTTCCTAAAGTCCTCCATTGGAAATGACTTCACTTCATACCTATGCACACGGCTATCCTCGTGCAGGTAACATGGGTACTAGGGTATCCACAGATAGGGTGGCTCTCCAACCTTCTGACTTCAATGGCGTTTCTTCAGGGTCCACTGGAAAGGGTCCTTAATCTTTACAAATGCAACCGTGACTTACACTTCGACTTGTACGGACCATGCTGTTGTGTTCTCACACTGCACACGCTCTCCTTGGGGTTCCGAGTTACTCACCTTGGGTGTTGACTTGGGTAACCAGCACTGCTACGTCCTCTCGACATTTTCTTGACTCGATTTGTGGTTTTTATACCACTTTCTTAGTATATGGTTTTGTCCCCCCCTGGGATCCACTGGGTTTTCGTGTAATTTACTGTGATTTCTATGCAAAGTATTGTGTGCATTGTGCTTATCTCCGGGTAGGAGATATCTGAACAAATTAGAAAGTATTATATAATAAATATATATTTTTATATATATCTTGTGTGTTTTTTTTTATTTAATCAATACATATAAGATTGTTTTTGTTAGAAGCAAACAGTGCGGCTGACCATGGTTAGGCACCTCATTTTCAAGGTCAATATGTGAGTCCTTCATTTGTGCAAACACGTCCGGAGCATGCCACACTTCCACTCCACTGCGAAACAGATACCAAAAATTGTAAAATAAGGGCCGGTGCACCAAATGATAGAGTCCAAAGAGCTTCCCATTTATCCAAAAAAGTCCTTTTAATCTTTCCAATCTTTTAAAACCTCAGCCAACGTGTTTCGTTCCATTTGAAGTTCGTCAGGGCTGAAAGGAGCACGAATATAAAAAACACACTAAATGTACAAGACAAAACTAGACATGATACATACTACATAAATGTGTCTACACAATTCTTAAACATATAAAATATATATATAAAAAGACTTCAGGCAGGTAAGGATACAATACATACTACATAGATAAACAGACCGGGAATGATAAACAGAGCCAAAGTACAGGAGATGGGAAAAAATAGACCGAAATGGGAGGACCGCTTTGTTGAACTGATGCAAGCACAATTGTAAATCACTTTCTGCTTCCAGTGATCCTTTTTCATTGTGGGGGAAATTGGAAGATGGGATCAGATGAAGCAGGAGAAGCAGCGTAGCCCTCTAGGATAAGTGTAGACTCTTGCAGTGGTGGCAGCAGTTTCTAATCCTTTGTACCTTTGCAGGTTATGTTGGTGTCAGCACCTGGTGTCATCAATGTTCTGCCCAGCGCCATCTTCACTGATATAGTGACATTTGGTTGTAAGACTTCCAGGGTCTCAATGAAATCGTACTCTGCTTGAATCTTCCTCTATTGCCATTCACACAACATGGGAACTTCTAGAACTACTGGTGATAGCATGCTCATGTTCAATTGGCAAATATGTGTAACTGTCACTCTTATGCTGGGGTGGTCTCCAGTAGGATTTAAAATAAAACAGTATTATTAGACAAGGACACAGCATCCCTACCAAAACTGGTCCAAGAACGCATCCACATCTTGAATCTCCAATCAACCATCAATTACCTAATCCATGCATATTCTTTCAAACAGCAGAAACATTCATTAAATCATTAGGAGTAAGGCGTCTCACACTCTGGTATGCTTCATACCCTTATTTGAGATCATATTTTCGAATGAAGAAGCTGAACTCTTTGGTGACCTCCTGAACACCAGTTGTATGGGAGTTAGGCTTGCAGATGCTACTGTGCACCAGATCATTTATTACAAATGAACACGTGCTAATCACAGGTATAAATCTGTCCTCATGAAAACATATCATTAGCTCACATTGATTCCAGAGTAACAGACTTCTTATTGCTTAAAACATTTATAGTTTAGCTTGACAATGTAAATTATTTCTTCATTAAATCCCTCCTTCAGGACAAATGAAGGTCTTTCTTTCTGCATGGCCTTGTGTACTCTGCATACCACCCAGCCTTTTCTGGAACATCACCTTTCCTAAGCCCTCTCTGGTACTAAATGATATTGGTATTTTAGGAAGCTAGCAGTCACAATACTCGGAAGCAATGGTCCAGCTGCTGCATCCTTTGTCAGCATCAGGAGATAACATTTGAATAATGCTGCACAATTCAGGGTCCAGGAGGTCCACCTGTGATCACAGGGTAGACATCTGACCTCACAGCACACCACTTACATAAAAGCTAGGTTTTACTGAGTAATGTCAGTCATTCAGGCACCCTGGTCGCCTCTCAAGACTGAAATAGGAAGTTTTACAGGTATTTTCTTGTAACTCAAAACCTACATTTGGACCACTTCAATTGCCTCTCATGACTTAAATGGGAAGTTTTACAGGTATTTTTTTAAACTCAGAACCTACATTGGGATCACTTTAATTGAAGAATCTTCATGAGACCTAGACTTAACTGAATACTTTCTAAGTAATCATCTAAGTCCTGCAGCCTCGCACAGCTGTTTGTTAGGACCAACATTCCTATTTTGTCATAAATAGTTCCAGCTAGCAACATCATGTTTACTAAGTGAAAGAATTCACAATGACAGGCCCCAGTCAAGATGCAGATACCAAAATGTAATCATTGGTAATAAGATTTAAAAACATCCCAAGCCTAAAGGACATTTGAAGCTTTGTTCCTCTGTAACCATACAACAGTCAATGAAAACGAGCTTTCTACTAAGATTCAGAGCATCAAAATACTCTTCTATTAAGGATGTATGAAAACCCTTTAGGGTTTTAAAAGAACTCCCAACCTCTATCACTAGTCAATGACATGCTTCATCATAGGGTTCTAACCCTAGACGCCAAGTGCATCTGGGCATGCTGCAATCAATGCCTGAATTACAGCGGAGTGGGCTTTTTTCAAGAGTTTGTGAGAATCAGTGAATTAAAATGACCTCACGGTAATCTGCCCCTCAAGGTTATTTTAATTGTGGACACCTTTGATAAGATTAAAGAACAGTTATTGTGGATGTGATGTGATATTATCATGATCTCCCATATCTTAGGTCTACTTGTTTCAGCCATTTTTCAGTGCCCACAGGGTCAATATGGCTCTTTTCAGGACCGGATTACTAGAATTACATTCTTAACTAGTGATCGCATGCACACTAAGGCAGGCGGTGGTGGTGTTGTTGTGGTGATTCTGCACCTACACAGACCTATGTGCAGGAAAACAGGACCTCGGTGTATAGGGTTGGACCAACCTATAACCTTCGTACCCAAAACCGACTAGCTATCGTGTCTCATTCGTTCTCCTCCAAAAATCACGAAGCTATAAATGATTAGACAACCCAGAACACAACACTCCCGGCTCTCTCAGGAATCGCGGTACCAAGACATACCCCTTTGTTCGCTGACTTGTAATTGTCAACAATGAAAATTGGAAGAGTCACTGTAATAGTTCAACATTTTTATTTTAACTATTGTGCTCTACGATACAGTATACGAGCCACTACCAGCAGCAAAATGCATCAACTCAAAATAATTAGCATTGTTACAATTCCATAGAGTACAAAGGGGGTAGTCATTATATAAAGACAGTGAAAAAGGGACTATAAGGCCTAACCACCCTCCCATTTGATTGGAACAAGTTTATTTGTATAAAAGAAGATCTCTGGGCTTTGACAGCAGGCCCCATACCTTAAGGCCTGGATGTAAGGTTTACAGCATAGGAACAGCATAGCTCTTCTCCATGGAAAGGTTCTCTCCAAAGTCAACATGCATCCCCGTAATATCAAAGCACAAGTCTCCAGCATTGCAGCTGTGTTTAGCATGTTATGTCTAGGTGCTAAGGACTGACCAGAACAGAATAACAAGGGGCATTGTTAATCGACCTTGCACAAAGTGTTCAGACAAAACTCTAGGAACTCAGCAGAGAATGTGAAAAGCAGAGAGTTCTCATGTGAAAGGCATAAACAGAGTCTTGCAAAGTCATGTTGTAACGTGAGCAAAAGCAGCATCATGGCAGCAAAGCCCATGCTAACTTAGCAATGTCGACAATGACCCTAATCGCCATATAACAGTGTGTTGGTTCATAACTTTCGATTTTCACCATTCTTTGTAATAGTTCATATTACATTATTCTCTAGTGACATGGATTCTCTGAAGGGGGAAGACTTTGTACTCACACATTCATCAAGGTCTCTCAACTTCACCACACCTCTACCGTCCTCTGGAGATCCAGACAAAAAAATATCACGAAGAATGATGAAAACAGTAAGTTACAGGGATACAATAAGCAACACAAGGGCTTTACTGCAACTGCCCAACTGATCAATGGTAACTGAACCTGAACTGGACTCTGCCTGCCACCATGTGAGTCTCTAAGTGCTTCCACTGAGGACCTTGGGTGCATTACAAGTGTACTTGTGTAGAGGATTGGAACCCAAACGACTAAAGTTCAAATGCAAAATATTTTTCCTGGACGAACCTGGTTGTGGTGCCCAAACCGCGCTCCATCTCAGTCAGCTTTATATTGTGCCTAGGCTCCAGACTACCACAACCATTAACTATCATCGCCCCTTTTTTTGCTTCATAGCACTAGTGCTACTTGAAACTTTATAAATTCATACATCCGGTTCCCCGCATTGGAGTTTTGTAAATTTGTTTACTAAATTTTACAGTATTTCTGTAATTCATTTTGGGATTTTTATTGTTTGGCATTTTAACTCTATTACTATTTTAGCATTGCATAAATACTTTACACATTGTCCTCAGTTAAGCCTGTCTTCTGTGTGCCATGGCTACAAGGTGGTTGAGCATAGGTTAATGTCGTGATTTTGAGGGTTCATACTGTCTAGGATTGTGATTACTACTTCAGGGGGGTACTTTCCATCACCCCAACTAATGCAGCTCAAAAACGACAGACCGCAAAACACATCACACACAGATGCAAAAATATTGTTTGTACACATTACTTCTTTCACAAATCTGTTTTTATAGCATGGTGGCATATGGCGTGTGCACCAATTACTGCCCTACCACCGCTGACTTGTAATAACGCCAATCAAAATGTCTTGTTATCCGGCACCCAACGTTTCAGAAGCACGGCATCCTGTCAGCAAAACAGCGCCTATCCCTCTAGTGGTATGAATCTTTCATAGATGAAGCACTCTTGTTTATTTGGCTATTTAGACATTCCAACTATGTTTGGCCATTCAAACATTCAATTATTTCGGTATTCAGGCATTCAAACAGAGCTTGACACTGACATTTAGTATTGCATTTATGAATTGCTAAATGCTTAAAATCAGAGGTTCTCTTTTTACGGGATCCCAAGTCGAACAATCAGATATGATGCACACAGGGGATTAGATTAATTCAATTCATTTAGTACACCAATTAACTCGAATCCTTATAATCAGGATAAAAATACTCTAATCGTGTGAATCAATGAAAATCCAAATTAGAATTAAGAAGTGGATTTAATCAGGCCACCCAGTTCTGTTGCAGGATCCCAGCGATACAATTCGTGGTATACATTTCCTGTCGTCTGTCTTCCGTAAAGCCTGCGACCTCTGCTGCCTTCTCGGTATTCAGAACTCTATTTATAACCCTGTCCTCTGGTTTCCATTCCAGGTGCCTGCATTTTCCTTGAGTGTTGCTTTGCTAAAGGTACTCATCTTTATTTGCCTTTCACCAATGTTTAAGTTCTGCTAAGCACAAGAAAAGACAGGCTGAACTCTGAGATATGGTTCCATTTAGATTAAGTTTCTATTTTTAGGTTGTGTTCTGAAATAAAACACTCTCTCTTCCAGAGTGAAAGAAAACTCCAGCAGGGAAGAGGTGTGAAAAGCAAATGAGAAAACGGATCAGGTCAATTGATGGGTGAAGATGTAAACTACTGTGAACGTTTGTAATATGCTGGAAAGTTATTAAAATAGATATGTTAAAGCTTGATACTCTCGAAAACATGCTTCCATATTTTCCAGTAAATGCTATTTATATTTTATTAGTGAATACGCTTATGTTGGATTTTTTTTGCATTTATGGGACCTGATTTATTAGTACTGTGGAACTGTTCAAACAGCAGGTTTACATTATTTTCCTATCTCGGTGCGGAGCCTGTTCTATGCGGTCGACTTCTCGATCCTCGCGTCTTCATATGCCAAGAAGGTTCAAAAGATGCCTGCTCGCTGTGTTTCTTTAGACTAAACTATTGAAGCGGTCACTTTTATGCTACACCGTATTTCGAACTTTCAAGAGACTATAGGAAAAGTTTTTCGAAATATGCATGCACGCTGTTTTGCTAGATAAAGGAACCGAAGCAGTTGATTTCATGTTACACTCTAAATCGAACAACCGAGAAACTATAGGATATCGCTACATACGTGCATACTTCTTCACAATTTGATTCTTCGAGACCGGGACCACTGGTTTCTGTAGTCTTCCTACATTTTCTATCCATCTACCTACCCAGAGATCTACCTATGTTCGCAAATTACATCCTCCACTGTGACCATCGGTCTCTAGTCGGACTCTGCCTAGTCCTTTGTTATTGATATGCTGTACTAGGATACTGTTTGCCCAGAAAGTTTTGAAATTGGAATTCTTCTATTCATTTTGAAAGTCTTGAAGGACCTGGATTGCCATAATAAACTAAATGACTGGCGCCCTGATGAAGGAGTTCCCCACTGTGGCATTTCCGAAACGCGCGTCGGCGCTTTTTTCTGTCTGACTGATGAGAGTCTGGGTGTCTTTTTTGCTTAGTTGTTGGTACTTAGATGAATGTGTTGTTGTATGAGTATGACTGTGATTTTTTGCTTGGATGAATGAGTCTGCAGAAATGTTTTTAATGTTCCTTTGAGTTCTGGGCTTACGCTATATTAACTATATATGTTGTGTGATTCACTGAAATAATGAATTTTTTACAAGTGAAAATGAAAATAAAATAATTTAAAAGATTATCAGCTTTTCTGTGGGCAACTGTTAATTTCGGAACCTATTGGTCCGCTTGATTTTTGGGAACCTCCCTTTCATGTTGTTGCTTAACTTACATTATTTTCACATCTGCAAAAGACCGGTCTACAGTGCAAAATGTTTAAATTAAGAAAAAAAACGCTAATGAGTATTTCTTAAGTGGACTAGTACTCTGAGGAATACCCCTGGGCTAGGAAACTGGCATGTAATAAAATAAAAAACTTTTAGGAAAAAAATGCACACTTTAGAAATTGAGCCCAGACTTGTGTACCTTCTCATGGTGGGCACAAACGAGTTGCTGGTTAGAGAAGAGGCCAAAATCACAAATCAAGATGAGTGTCTTGAGAGCAAGACTAGCGATATGGGGTCAATGGAAGCCCTTCATAACGATATGATAAAGATAGGCAAAAAGTTAATTTATTCTAGAGTGAAACTTTCCTATGCACAGATGATTAACAAACTATGTTGATAAAAGTTTTAATACCCCAGGAAGAAAATGCAATTCCTAAATGTGCATTGGTGCATAAAATTACTGTGTACACTGAGATTTCAAACAGCATTACAACTGGTCCTTATTACTACCTTCTAATTGTGACTATCGATATGTAACTGCGGTATGTATATTTGAGTATCTAGCTTACTATAAATCGCAGGATCCGTTTAAAAAGAAATGTAAACCATCTTGTACCAAATTAATAGAAATCTAATATTCATGACATTGTACTTAGAAATGTATGGTATTTATGTGAAGCAAACTTAGGGGCATATTATCAAGGATGGCGTTAAAATTATCGCTGGTTTAGCAGCAGAAAACTGCTGCTAAAGCGGCGATAATGGGCTTGATAATGGAGTGGAGTGGTGTGGCTCACTGGTTAGAGGCGGCAGACCCGGGAGTAGAAGACAGCCCGGGACCAGGGTTCAATTCCCGACGCGGCAGGGTCGTGGACCAGGGTCAGCAGACTCAATAATTCTCACCTCGGTGCCTACTCTAACCAGGGATCACACTCGGCAACTCTGGGCATTAGCTTGCCTCATCTCCACAACGGCCCCCTACATACGCCGGGGATGCCTGGTTTCACCTTGGAGATACCCAGTAGGGACCATCTCACAGGGAAAGCCAGGACGGGTTCCCCAGCGGTCTATTCGCGCCAGGATACTCCGGTAGTAATTGAGTGCGGTATAAAACAGCATATAACAGCATATAACATAATATGCCCTTGAGAATTCCAATAGAAGCCCATGTTCACACCAGAACATAGACTTCTATTGGAATTCTCAAGGGCATATTATCAAGCCCATTATCGCCGATTTAGCAGCAGCTTTCTGCCGCTAAAGCGGCGATAATTTTTAACGCTGTTCTTGATAATATGCCCCTTAGCTTCAAAGCATAACGCTATAACTGGGAGGTTTTACAATGAGGGAACAAAAGGGTATGAAGCCGGGCATACTCTGGGATGATGATTTCTGAGGAATCAACGTGACTTTAGAATGGGCACAGGGTTAAGGGTCGCAATAAACACGGGTGGCGATTATTAAGAAACAATAGAATAATGGTGAAACTTTATTTATTTTATGGATGACTCATAGGTGTCTACACCCCTTATACACGTCAAGAACAATCCGTCATGTATGTAGCCTTCAATACCTGCAGAAAGAATATAAACGGTGAAGGATGGCGCTAGCATAATATTCGTCAGGGAAAAAGAAAAAGGTCCACCCTAATATGATTAAGGTCTTGTCGACCACGCTCAAAGAGAGCCAATGCTATATGTGAGCCAGGCTCAAAACTCAGCCATATGCAAGGCTGTGTATGCATTTTGTTAGAAGGATTGCAGAAAGGGCTATAGAAAGGAGTATGTGTGATATTTATTTTAAAAAAAGACAACAAGCTGGCTGTAGTCTTTAGACCCATGAAAACAGTTTTTAAAAAAATGATAAGCCCCACTGTATCACGTCATTAATGTATCATTTAACGTTACATACTTACTCACTTGTAGAACAAGCATCAGAATGTCTGTGCGTAAGGTGATTCTGAGTTACGTCCGGGATACATATGTATTACCAGATTGATATGTGTTGCTTAAAGAACGAATAGCTGAAATACAACCAGCAACTCTGTGCTATCTGAAGCTTGGTGCACCGACTACGGTGATGCAGTGCTACAGTCCTATGCATATAACCAACTGGTGTGTCAACATCTGGTTACCGTTAAGAATAGAGGGGTCCTAGTAAGGGAGGAAAGCGTATTGTTGCAACCAATTAATTGAATCAAATAAACATAAAATGCATCTATAATGTTTAATTCACATTATAGGAAAAAAGCAACAAAAATGAATTCACACATTTGCAGTTGTATTGGGGCCCCTGGGGGTAAGGGGGACGTGCAGTCGTGAGGGTAGTGTAGGAGGGGATCGTGACAATAAAAACACGTATCTATCAAACATTAGTACAAATTCAATATAGGATAAACCGTAAAACGGTCACAATTCAAACCAATAATTTAAGTTACACATGCCCCATTGTTCATAGTATACAGGAATAGTGGGTAGGAGGAGGCTGTGTTATAGGTCAGGGAGTGTGTCGACGTTTCGACCCAGATGAAGCAGGAATCAATGGAATCCTTGCACGGGGGTCTTCATCAGGACAGAAGAGGGGTAGTGGGGCAGACAACCTGAGTAAATCAGTATTGCTGGTTAATGATCAGGACAGGAATCAATGAGAAGCATTCAATCTTGATAAGTAAAGTCCGATATCCCGATGGGATAGGGCAATTGGATCCGGGCACTGAGCACAGGGGACCACTCTACGTATCGAGTAGCGTGAAGAATTTCATAGTGTCCCCGATTTTCAAAGGATTACGTCCGTGTTACTCTGGAGTCGTATCCGGTCGGAAAAAGATTCAGCGTCTCTCTGCGGCAGCGCTTTCCTCCCTTTCCTCCCTTACTGGGACCCCTCTATTCTTAATGCTATACTACCCAGGTCCCAGTGACTCTATTGGGTTAACCCTCTCCTTTGATACTATAACATCTGGTTACCTGCAACGGATATATACTGGAACGGGAACAAACACCATATGAGGGAGTTAATGCTATCATCAATGACAAGTTTAAATATCCCCTTGGAGCTTTTGACTGAAGGTTGGTAACCAGTGGAGGTCTCTCAGGTGGCTTGTGATGTGACTCAGGTGGGTGATGTTGAGGATGAGTCTGAGAGAGTCTTTCTGAATGTTATGCAGTTTCTTGAGGAGTTTCTGGGTGATGCCAGCAAAGAGTGAGGAGCTGCAGTTAATTCTGCTGCTGAAGAGATCGTTGGTGACCATCTTTTAGTACTCAATCAGAATCTGCTTGAAGATCTTTCAGAGCAGGCGTATCATCTGGAAGCAGGATGATGAGACAGCATTAATCTGGCGATTCATGGTGAGTGAGGGGTCCAGGATGAAACAGAGGTTTAATGCATGGACTGTGGGCGTGGAGGTGCTGTGAGACACCAGGAGTCATCCCAGGTGGAGGGCTGTGGATCCCATGATGAGGACTTAGGTCTTCACTGAGTTGACCTTTAGGCTGCTATTCTTTATCCTGGTGGTGGCAGCCTTCATTCCATTGTGGAAGTTGCTTTTGGTGACTTGGAGTTTGTTAGTGATAGAGAGAATTAATTGGGTGTCGTCCGCATAGGAGACATTGTTCAGTCCATGGTTCCTGACGATGGCGGCGAGCAGGGCTATGTAGTTGTTAAAGAGAGTTGGGCTCAGTGAGGAGCCCTGAGGCACTCTGCAGCTGAGCTCAGTGGGTTCCGAGAGGATCGGTGTTAGGCTGACTCTCTGTATTTGGCGGGTGAGGTAGGAGCGGATCCATTCCAGGGCTTTGTCACAGATGCTGGTGTCGTGGAGTTGTGTGCATAGGGTGCGGTGAGAGACAGTATCGAAGGCGGACGAGAGGTCCAGTAGGATGAGGGCTGCAGTTGTGCCTCGGTCAAGGAGGGTGCAGATGTAATCTGTGGTGGTGAGGAGGGCTGTCTCGGTGCTGTGGTGACTGAAAAGTCAGCAAGCTCTCCAACAACAACGACAAGATGTGTACTATGAAACTGTAAAGTATGCCCTGTTTATGTGTTGATAACATTCTTTCCCATTGTATTTCATTTCATCAGATGCCGTGGCTGATAACATGCCGGGGACGGGTTAAGGAAGCTTTATTAAGATACAAGCAGGATCAGAAGCTTTGGAAGTGCCGAAGCTCTTTTTAGAACGGCTCTAGTTGAAAACGAGCCAGTAAATAGAGTGCAGGTGAAGACATGTTTTTTTTTTTTAGAAGAGGTGTTTTCACTCCGCAAGCCAGCTAGAAAGCATTTTAAGAGGAGACCAACCACTGTTAATGCATAGCTAAATTATCAATGGCAGGCAGACATAATCAGTCTTCAAGATGCAGCCAAGCATAATAACGGATAAATATATATAAATGGTAATAGATCTATTGTCCAAGAAAGCCTTTGCAGAAGAAGTAAGCGATAAAATCGGTACTAGCGTCACAACGGCTTTAATTCCATCTTCACGAGAGGGAGAACCTCTCAAAAACTGCAAGTAGAGGCCGGAAAATTATTTTCAAACAAGTTGTTTGAAATGTATTAAAGCAGTATGCTGGTTATCATTTTGTAACACACATGGAGGGAAAATCTGCGGTAATGGAGCATTTTAGCAGAACTTTAAAATCTAAGATGTGGAGCTATTTATGGCCCACAACACCTACCGCTATCTGGAAATTCTACAAGTGTTTATATATGCATATAACACCAGCTATCACAGATCCATAAATACATCTGCTGTAGAGGTAACATCTGATAATTCCTTAGCGGTGTGAAGAACGGGGTACAGGAGATGTTTCACTGACAAGGGAAAGAAGCCTGTTTTAAAAGAAGACAATCATATTAGGGTGTCAAAGTTGAAAGTGGTCTTTATGAAGGGCTACCAGCACACTTTTAGCAATGAAATATTTATGATGGAGAGTGTGGAGCTAAAAGAAGGTATATATATTTACAGGTTAAGACTACAACAGGAACTCGGTGTTGGGTGCCATTTACAAAGAAGAGTTACAAAAGGTACCAGACGATCCACACCAGGTGTACCTGCTTGAATAGTTTATGAAACAAAAAGGTAGTGGGGCTAACAGACAGGCCTTTATCAAGCGGAAGGGGTGGCCTGAGAAATCTAACAGGTGGATGCAGGCCAGCTCCCAGCAGGACGTTTGCGCATGGGGCATGCAATCTGAAGGCAACGATATGGAGACACTGTCATTTTGTATCACCTTGTCATCCAGCGTTTCAAAGGGCATGTTACCAACAATCAAATTTCTAATTATTCTGTGAATCTTGCTGAGCCTGTTGTATAGCATTTTAGGATCCTAGTGTAATTTTCCCGATTCATGCCCTTATATAGGTATAAATGACCATATACGTATATAGGCATAGAAATCATAACTATATTTAGACATAGCTCATGCAGTCCACATACGGCATGGCTACTTCCACTAGCTCTGAAAATCCACAACGATTTCCTGGAAAACTCGGCTTCAGCAGCTAGGGACTTCCCCTTGCTTGAATACTGACTTGTCCAAGGACTCACAGAGTTTTCAAAAAACCTGAGACTCTTTGATGACGTTATTATGTCCAACCTTACGTCAAACTCGGCACCTTCAAGGTATAAATATGCCCACACTTGCCTTAGCAAAAACACAGTGGTTTGGAGCAGTTCGACTATCTACTTGCCCGACCCATCCTGCAACAGCAAGTGCCGAATTAAGCCGACCCTCCAGGAGACGCACTGAGAGAGACGCTGTCTTTTCTCTTGCCGAGAAATCCAGCTCCAGTGTTTCCAAGCTACCCTTCCGGGATGTTGGGAAATCGAGTCCTGAGACAGAGAGATACCAGACCTCCTTCATTCTAAACCAAGGTACGGAGCTGATTAGACCCTAAGAGGTATCTTGGATAGATTCTTGGCAAAAAGAATACTAAACTTATGCTACACCACACTTACTTCTTCCCTGGTACTAGACTTAAGTTAGGTACATTGGGGTAGGCGTATTTTAGAAGCACCAGTTGAGTACTTCTAGTCTTTATTTATTAATGTATGTATTTTATGGCTTAGAAACCATACCATGCTTTTATAGTATTATTTTATAATACTCTTCCTGCTGTACACATTATACTTTGCAGCCAGCATTACGATTGTAGCAGTTCATTTCTTCTGCATGAGAAAGAAGACTGTTCAATAAATACTCTTTTATTGAAAACGCATGTCTATCTATTTCTCTGCACCTCTGGTGAAATGAAGCAGGCACGAATTACTGAGTAAAATATCTATCTATTGTTTCCACGACTCTGAAGGTCAGTATTATCTTGGGGAAACAAAGTTGTCATGTGTATGCGAATGTCAGAAACTAAATCCCTTCTTATGAATTCGAGAACGTTTCTAGTGACCTCTGAGCTAGCTGGCACTCACAATTAAGTCTAATATATTCAATAGCGACCTAGTAGACATAAGTAGTATGTCACATCTATAGGATATATTATTCCAATTACGCAGAGCTGTAGCAGGGATTCTGTACTCACACAGAAATGTGCATAGAGACCTAGCACCTAAGTGAATTAGGATTAAGCATGGGCGAATTTTGCGGATCTCGCGTTCGCGAATTTTGCGGATTTGCGGATTCGCAATCCGCAAAATCCGCGAATTCCCGCGAATTTGCGGATTTTTTTTTTTTTGTGTTCGCCCGTGTTTCTGCCAGTTCGCGAGGGTTTTTACAATTTCGCAATTTGCGAACTTACCTGTCGGGTCGCAAGTTTTGCGAACTTGTTGTTTCTACGTGTCCAGCCTGTTTGGGACACTCTTCTTCATCACTGCCACTCTCTGTCACCACTGCCACTCTCTGACTACTCATGCCACCCTCTGGCCTACCCATGCCACCCTCTGTTTCATCACCACACTCTCTGGTTGTCCAGTGTACATTATTTTCGGCAAAGCAAAGCACACCTTCCCTGCCTCAAGTGACCTGAATTAATTTGGGGCTGATTAATGTGTCACAGAATATTTTTTTAGCTGGCACCTGCTTCCTTAGTGCGCCCTGATTAGTGATCTTTTGCACTTGCTAAGTGCTTTCATTGTTGCAAAATTAGTTACAACACCTGCCCTGCCCCAACTGACAATAATGAATTAGGGGCTGATTAATGGATTTTAACTTCCAGCCTGGCTCCTGCTTGTCTCCCTTAGCTGTGATTCAGGACCTTTGTGGCATATGTGTAACTATTCTGAGGTTCAGAGCAGGGTCACATAATAGTTTCAACTGGCAACTGAACTCTGGAGGGGCCCCTCAGGAAGCACTACAGGAAATGGCTACTAATGATGAGCCTGAACTTTTGAACCTGGTAAGTAGTTACTTTCAGTTTTGCTAAGAGCGTATTTCTGCAATTTTGCACTTATTCGCGGGGCGCGAACTCACGCGAACAGTGCGAGCAGTGCGAGCAAAATCCGCTACTCGTGGATTTGCGGATTTTGCGGGAGATTCGCGAATCTCGCGGATTGCGAATTTCCCGAAAATCCGCAAAATCCGCGAGCGGAACGGATTTTCCGCCCATGCTTAATTAGGATGCACCAAAACTCACCTTAGTATCCAAAATCCCCTACTAGACTAGCAATCAGTGTCTCATTGGTTCTTACCGACCCCCAATGATTAGACAACCCAGAACATGGACTTAGAACACCTCAGGTAACGTGGAACACATGAACACTCTTTTGTTATACTAACATATCAATCCAGAATGAGGAGTCTATGAGGACACGTGCGAGTTTGAAATGTTTATTTATAATGCAGTGTTCTCCAACGCAGTATCGTAGCTAATACAAGCAAACATATTATAAGGAACAAGGTTAACAGCATGGTTACTATTCCATAAAATACAAAGGGTGAAAGCATGTTAAAATGCTAAAGGAAAAAGGTTTAAATGGAACCTCAGTTTACCCTCGCTAGTTATTATATTATATTATATCTATAGAAGGTCTCTTTGGGTTTAGAAGGGCTGGCCCATACCTTTGGGTTCAGCAGAAATTGATCACATGATCTCCTGTATTAACTCTCTGCATACGGATATTCATCAAGTGTTCCCCTTCTGCTCTACGCAGTGCATTATTAATCGTGCCTAAACTCAAAGTTGGCCACAGCTGCATCCATATTATGTCTAGTCTGTGCGCTGATCAATCCAAACAATGAGCGCTGTGTTGAAATAACCTTGAAGGCCTCGGCACTCACTGCACAGACATAGCTTACCAAGCAAGGCTGATATTATAAGCAAACATGTTATTCTCGTGTAAAGCAAAATACCCAACTAGGCAAAAAGCTTTAATAATAAAATGTGTTGAGTGCAGAGGCAGCAGAAAAGGAAAAATGGTGTTTAAATTTCTAACAAGCTCATGCTAACTTAACACAGTGCAAAGGTGAAACCAAAACACAAGACAACCTCCCTTTGATCGGAGCACTGGTAGGACAAGTATAAAGGGGCAAATTTAGGAATGCAGAGTTCAAGATCGATAGTTCAAACACAAGTCTTTAATTTGGCACTTTAAAATCAAAGAAAAAAGAAACATAAGTATTAAGAAAAAAATTCTCAGTTTCGGATATTGATAAAGTCAATAGGCAAGGATTTCAAAAATTCTTAGGGGCCCAAAAAAAAATCCAATAATCCAATGCAAGGTATAGGTGAAGAAAGCGAGACTGCAAACACAGTTCATCCTAATAATGAATATGCAAAATATGCAGCAACAGCCTCCAACAGGAAGTCACTGTCATCATTCGAAAATAAATCGGCCATCCAATTTAACAAAGGGAAAGAACATACCTGCTCTTCAATTACCGAAGCATCTTGCACCATCAGAGGACAACTCGGTGGGTTCTCGATGAAGCTGCGAGCCAAGAACTCTTGCGCCGCTGCGAACACATTCCAACGACCCAGTACACCATGCATCGCTGCAAAGGCCATAATCCCTCCATCAGAACAAAATCATTCATGAGTAACTAAGGGACTCATGAATTGGATATAATCCGCATCGGGAGACACTGTATTGCAGAAACACAAATCCAGGGACCATTCGAAGTTGCAACTCAGGCAATGGAAAACTGGCTGGATGCATGTAAAGTAGGAAAATCGAAAAGATAATCCATAAGCTGCACTCAGTGTAGCAAGAGGCAGCGCACCATAGTACTCAAGCATCCGGTCGTGAAGGAGCCCTAGCCAAGACAGCTTGTCTTGTAACACAGGATGTGCATCCATTTTGAAATAAACAAAACAGCAATAGCACACCAGCAGCAATAGCCAGTAGCAAGGGAAATCCACCAAACAGGCTGGAGAAAATAGAATGAAAGAAAGCTGGAATGACTCCAAAAATCTTTTGGAAGGAAGTCACTAAGCCACTGCTTACAACTTTAAAAAAGTGAGCCAGCCCCGAAGTTGAGGATGCATTGAAGATTGTGTGAATTAACTCACCGAAATGCAAGGGTATTTAACAAGGAATGCACCTCTGTGCGGGTGCTAGCCACTTGAAGGACAAATGTTTCACGAGCAGATCGGAGGGCAACTTCTTTCTGGGACAATAGAGCTCTTATGCGACTCATCTTATTGAACACTGCTTTCAAGGTCGGAGTCTTCAAGTTTCCCATGCGGGGGTGGATACATTACATTTTTGCAACAAACTACACGTTCACTGACTTTAACGACATAAGCAATCCCTTTATTTAACCCACAGCAATCCTCATTGTTTAAAAGTAAATAACTCCCATTTGCAAGGAACGTGAATGTGGGAACGATTGCAGGCACGGGTGTACCTTTCAAAATACAAGCTAAATTAGGCTCATTTTGATTGCAAGAGCCATGTAATTGGATATGTCGACACATTAAGGAATGATCAGGTGTTTCAGCGCATTCGTCACCGGTCAAATAAACTAATTTTCCCTCCCTAAGGCATCTGTATGTAAAAGAAAGCGACCAGGCTTCATGAATATAAGAACTTCCAAGAGGCTCGTATCTACCAATGGCAAAGTACTTCACACAGTTTTTAAACTCGAACAAAGGAAACGGCAGAGTTACTAAACCATGAATAAGCCACGTTGCAGCATTGGCTTCTGCCACAGAAAATGGTAAAGGCTTTAACCTCTCAATGTGTGACATGGAAAAAGAAGCATCCGTCATCGACAGTAAGCATTGCTTGTCAGTCAAATGAAAGGGGCAAACAAGGATGACGTATTCATGTAATGCCACGGCACTTTACCTGCCTTAAGGGTCTGCAATGTCCATGCAAACTGCATAATAGAACGCAACTGATTTTGACCATGGTACAAAGCAGACACTTCATCTTGCACAATATCTACAACAGATGACACAATATTATCTAACGTGTAAATGCGAGAAGAGAGTGTGTTAACGGTGTTATCTACAACTGCTATCACTTTTTCCAGAACTCGTTATAAACAGCATATATCCATCTTTTAGATTTACCTTTAGCCGGGCCTTTAATAAAATAATTCAGATCAACATCATCAGTCAGTTTAGATAAATGCAGTTTAACTGACGCCAAGGTAGAATGTCTGAGCCAGTTCTGACACAATTTGCCTACAGAATAGGTAGTCACAGAATGGCCACTTTCAAAACGGGGATCTACCCTGACATGTGTAAAGCCATGGGCTAAAACCAGAAAATGATGCTGGCATGAATCAGCACTTCTGTGCCGGAGTAACCAGCCTTCGGGATCCAAACTGGAAATGTTAAAGGAGGAATACAATAATTGTAACTCTCTCACGGAAAATTTAGTAGTGTTACCCCAACCAGAATATTCCTCTAAATCAGGAAAAGAAGGAGCATTCAATTTTTTAGGAGTAGCCAATCCAAAGATGTTGTCGGTGAAATCGTGGAATTTAAAAACAACATATGGTTCGGGATGAGGCATGCATGGTGCAAAGCCTCAGTGCCTTGCACCTGCCAGCTTTTAGAACCCCAAACTGATTTAAGGTCAATGGTATCCTTCCATAACTCGTAGCCCCCAACAGCCAACTGGTCTAGAAAGGACTTCGAATATAATAATTTCGTATCGGTAAGTCTAACTTTAGATATGGACACTTCACCTATTTTAAAATAAAAGGCTTTTGGGTTAGATTGATTAACCTCTGTAAAGTAAGTGAACCTTTTCAAAAAGGTAGCAGAACTGCCTTGTACAGTAGCTGGACAGTGTTCCCACTGGGTGTAATTTACAGTGAGCCTCCTGGTATTAGCTTTATGCAGGTAGTGATTGCCAAAATGTTGATAACAATACAAATCACCATAATTAGCGGACTCCAAGTACAAATCTTAAGCATCAAAGGCAGCATAATATTTCAAATCAGAAAACAATGATTCAACGGCCTGAACATCCCAATCATCAGAACGTATATTTTGTTTAACTACATCCCCCATAGACACTCTAAGCACATTAGGGACATTAATAACCTCAGTGGGCCCATGAATTTGAAATCAAACAGCATCCCATACAATCCCATCTAAGACAGGCCAAGCAGTGATGTTAAAAAAGGCCAGGTCTCTCTTCAATCTGTGTGATGAGAAATGGGGAGCCAAAGTTCCATTGCGAATGTCGAATGCAAGTTCTCTCCTCGACATAGTGTCCATTGACGAGACGGAAAAAATAAAACACAAAGCCAATTGACATAAAAAGGTAAATCAAAAAAAGCACCAGTCCAAGGGGGAATCAAAAAATGTTTTTTAAACAGTCTTGCCAAAACAGAAATCTTCGAGGGCTTATAGATGTGTGGGAAACAGTGTCAAATGAAAATCTGGATTCTGTAGCCAAGCAAGTTTGCAAATCAGGCATCGATAAGTCAGTAGGAAATGCATAGTCAGTTTCATCATGATGAGTAACAGGCAGTATACTCAATAAAGGACTGGAAATTGCAGGCAACTCGAGAGCCACATCAGGCACAGGATTGGAAACCGGGGCCAAAACAGAATTTCTCAAAATCGAAGGACATGAGACTGCCGGTGTCATACTAAGAAGAATCGGCTATTCTGATTACCTTGACATTGTCAATGGAGATATGCCAGTTCTCCTTACGACCTGGAAGTGGTGGTAAAATGACTGTTCTTGTGCCCTTCACTCCAAGCACTGGAACCGGAGCTCGATAAGAGGGGCCAAATTCTTTCTTATTATCGATCTTCTCATGAACCAGTTCTCCAACTTGGGGTAGCCAGCCAACTACTGGGATCTGCAACGCATCATCCGAGGTGAAGGGCAAATGTTCCTTTGCAAAACATTGCAATGTTCATCTACGTCAAACGAGGCAGCTTGAGCCGCCGAGTCTAGACCGTCAAGGTCCGGTACATACATCTTGATACCAATTAGCATTTCGTATGGGGTCCGCCCACCCAGAGACATTCTAGGGAGATTATTAAGAGCACACTGCACACCATTGAGATGAGCCAGCAAGTTCCTGCCAGGGCCTATAATTCGAGCTGTCAAAGACTGCTTTAAATCTCAGTTCATCCATTCCACAACACTATTTCCCTCAGGTCTGTATGGAGAAGAAAACTTGACTTGGACCCCCAATGAAGTCATGGCATCCTTATACGCCTTAGAGGCGAAAGCCAGACCTTGATCCGAATGGAAGGTACCACAGGCAAAAATACCTACAAAGATACGCAAGTCTCTTATAACAGTCCGTGAATCAGCGCTGCGGTGAGGCCAGACCAACACAAAGTGTGTGCATGAATCAACTGCTACTAAGATGTACCTATACACAGTGTCAGAAGAAAAGGGACCGTAGTGATCTAAATAAACACACCCAATTGGTTTATTAGAAATGAACAACTGTGTCTGAGCTGGACGCGCAGCAGTTGAAGGCTTAATCTGCTGGCAAAAGTCACATTGAAGGACATAATCACGCGTCTGTTTGTACAGCCCCTGCCACCAGAAACATTGTTGCAACTGAGCTACAGTAGCCGAAGCGCCCACATGAGCAGACGCAACACCTTCATGGGCTGCTGTAATCAGTGTAGGCCTGCAGTCCACGTTGGGAAGTAACCTCTCACCAACGTCAGGTATTTTCACATAAGGAACTTTATCAGGACTTAAGTGGTATGAATACCTCGAAGGGAATCCTTTTGGATATTTACCTCCCTTCTCAGTTGCAGCAACAGCTGCCAAGATATCACCATCAATCTTAGTTTTGGAATGTGTAACTGCTGCAACCAAATATGTTGATACTGCTGATTTTGCTGCCACGTCGGCAAGTGAATTGCCAACAGCGTGGACTCCCACACGCTGATGACCGAGAGTATGAATCAAAAACACGAGGGGCAATTGCTCCTTAAGCTCAGCCACTCGGACCCAGATCATTTTATGTTTTATTGTGCTACCCTTCGAATCATGAAAATCATTCTGAAACCAAAAGAACAGATTTTCATTGTAAGACTGGACACAGTAGTAAGAATCACTCACATAAGAGTTGTCACACCAGGATCAGCATACTCCAATGCAAGCATCAGAGCACGAAGCTCAGCCAATTGTGAGCTGCAGTCCCCTAGGGTCTGCGTGTGCACGACTCTGGACTTGAATTAATCATTCACCATGGCACCTACCACAATAGCGCAAGTGGAAACGTATGCCTGTTTAGACCCATGCGCAACCTGCGCTGAACTGTCAGGGTATATGATGCAATGGAAGTCCTCCAAAGGTCGCATAGCCAAAGGGGCAGGATGGACAAACTCATACTGCAAAAACTCCTGCGACTGTAAGGAGGCATGAAAATTAAACGTGACATCGGGAGACGTCAATGACGCTGCCCATTGTATCCACCGAGGGTGCAAAGCTTTAGAATTTGGTACACTGGCTTTTGTCACTGCCTCTAATGCAGGAAACGGGGTCACAACTAACATGCGTTTTCCCTACGACAGTGCTCGTTCCTTGAGAATCGCCATTTGCAATGCTGTCAAAACTTTTTCCACAGAGGAAAACCGCATTTCAGCCGAAGTGTACAAGTGTGACCTGTAAATAATAGGTACTATGTCTCCTTCGTTAAAAGTAAGGTACGTGAAACCAACTGCCCCAGGGATGATTCTTATCACCAGGTTGATGTGGTTATCACGGGTCAGTAAGAATTTAGATTCTAGAAGATCAGCCTGCAAAGATGGCAAAATAGCTGAATGTTCTGGCAGCCAGCAAGATTTGGTAAAAGTTGGTTGTATCAAAGCATACAAAGGCTTGATACGCTGGGCATATTCGGGAATATAAGTACGTCCGAAATTCAAAAATCCCAGCAAGGACTGTCATTTTTTCAGAGTTGTAGGAGTGCGCAGTTGTGCGCATTTCTCCAAGAAGTGAGGAGCCAATCCTCGCCCTTCATTGTTGAGCTCGTAGCCCAGGAACAACACTGTGTACTCTGCAATGTGAGACTTTGCAAAGTTGAATTTGTAACCCTATAGAAACCCCATAGCACACATCAAGTCAAATTGCTGCACATTGTGTCAAGAATTATGATAACAAAGATGAACACTATTTCAGTTATCATGGGATAGAACATGTAACATCAGACCCAAGGGGTGGCAACAGATTACTGAAACTCAGAAGAAAGGAGGTAATTTGGATTATGAAATTGAGAGCAGTGGAGCGGGGACTTAATATTGATAATGAATATCAATTCTTTTTAGGCAATGATTGAAATAATTGGAGATGTTCTAGAGAAAAATTACTGTTTAGCTGTAGAGGTCTCAATACCTTCATACATATTTGTACGGAAAATTGGAATGATGTTACTTAGAAAATAATATCATAACTGTTCTCTATTGGAATTTTTATGCACAAGACCAGAAATTTGTCTATCATATCAATACTCTGTAAATTATTTTTGTTCTGAATTGATATTGTATCTTTTGATATTTGTACTGTTTCCTTACTACTGACTCTGGGTTAACTGGCTATCATTGGCACTCTCTATTCTCTTGCTGCCTTTCTATAAACCTCACTGAACTAACTACTGTAATCTAGAAAAAATTTGTACTGCCGCATGCAAACCCCACTTTTTCAATAGACTCGAACGTTGGTAAGCATACCAGTCACTCACTGTCAATGATGTCTATATTTAGACTTATAATGATATTAGCTCGTAATTAAAATACGATTGTACTTCTCGATTATAAATCATATTCTTAGTTAGGGATATCTCTAAGCGCTTTATACTTGCTTGGTGGAGTATTATACTTTAACAGTAGGACTTGACAATATTATAGTTTTGTGACGCGAGAAACTTGGTAGATGGAATACGAACATGTTACAAGATGGCGCCCGGGGACATATAATATAAATAGACATTAAAAAATGGCGCCGGTGCTAGACGCTGAGGGGATTGAGAGAGGATTATCCGCCCGTACAGAGGTAGAGAACTTATTTTATGTCCTAGAGATACCCTAATTTTGCGTGATTTGGATTACTAAGGTGGATTTACATATACCGTTTTATTTATTTTATTTAGGAGGAGGATTACGTAATACAGAGGTGGAGAACAATCAAGATAAAGAAATTTGGTGAGGAGTATCGTAACATAAACTTGTTACTTTGATGACCTTATAGAAAGTGCTACTGATCATTTTGATATTTTTGTTTTTCACCATAGAACTGTAAATCGATATTTAAAGATAATTACGATCTCCGGATATCACTGTTATATTCTTGATGAGGGTGAGTGTCTGAAACATTACTTAAAATGGAATGTAGATCTACTAGTCATAAATTCTGACGATTTTCTTAACGTATGTTATAGAAAGATAATGAAGTTCAACTATCTTAGAACGAAGGAACTCATAAAGGGGGAAAGAAGGAAAATCACAGTTAAGGTGAGCCTTCTGAAATACGATTTAGTATATAGTTTGATACAATACATATGTAATACTATCATATGCGTAAATTTTGCCTTTTATAGAAAACCTATTTTAAATTTGGAGAGCACATGAGAGATTTTCCTTCATCTAAACATAGTTTATGAGAAAGGTGAGTTGTGTTCTATGCACTCACGCTATTTATATTGTACTATAATAGTGGGTTGAACAGTGATTGAAATGTATTGCTTATCGTTACAGTTGAGATAAGAAGAGAATAAGCATTAACATTGGCAGTATTATGACCCCACCTTCTTAGGTTTGGGTAATTGTGATAGTAATGAGAAAATATAATTACTCTCACAAATAACATGGAATATAGATCACAGGACAAAAACACGTATTTTTATTTGCAGCTTGCGGGTAAAAATATGAATATTGGAAGAATCGGAAGAGGATTTTTGTTATAGACTATTGAGAACGAGAGCTAATAGAGGTAATTTCTCTCGTTTCAATAGGTTAACTTATTATGGTGAGGTAACAATGAATATTGGCTAAGTGGTCCACGTAAATGTTTGGAATCAATAGAGACTGATATTAGGTCTCTCTTTACAGAAATATTATTTACTGGATTCAAGAACCACTTCTGATGTTAAGAGACATTGGACATTGAGGTGAATACAAAATTAGGCTATACATTCATGGATATATTATTCTTAGAGCTTATTTCTTGGCATTGGGTCTATAACTTTACTCACGAAATACAGGTGTATAGTCTACAGGAGTGGCTTTACTATTTTCTTTTCTTACTTTTCCCCGAATACCACACACTCAGCGGGCTATTTTACTACTAAGTTGGTGCTTTGTACTTACTTTACTACATTAGCCAAACGTAGTGCGTGTAGTAATTGTGGGTAATGTTTATTTGGTTTCAGCCCTGAAGAAGTCATTGTTTTATTATATACACGACGAAACACGTGTTGGCTGTTGTACCATCTTTGTGAATACTGAAGCAGGGAAATAAACAACAAGGAACACCAACCTTTTGGAATTTGGACAATTAATTTACGAATTTTGAACTTTGGATTTGAATGACTCTTGCCTAAATATTGGTTACAAGTGACGTAGAACATTTTTGACTTTATGTGTGCTCAGGGGTTTCTATAGAATTTGTCGCTTTCTTTGAAAGTTGTAGATGTAGGATACGCATCTTACCTCTTGAAGCACCAATCGTAATAAAGATCAACACAGTAGCCCAGACAGTAATAGGGTTGAGCGCCCATAGTCTGCAGGTATCCACATTAATATTTAAATTGCAACCAAAGTCCGCAGAGTTACAAATTATGTGGTCAACGTGACACAGATGCGCCCAAAGCTCGTCGTCTGCGAGATAAATGTCTTCCACATACTACGAACATGCATCAGTGTCTATTCTCTCTAAAAGAGAGAAAATACGGGCAGCAAACACGCCTGGACTATTCTTATAGCCCATAGGTAAACGTTTATACTGGCGCTGTTTGCCGCCACAGGTAAAACTGGTCCACTGGGAACTCAGTCCATCCAAATTGTAGGAGGGATTCTACTCCCACACAAAACTGTGCATAGAGACCTAGAACCTCAGTGAATTAAGATGCACCAAAACTCACCTTAGTATCCAAATTGTGGGCAAAAAAAACGTTGGATATGTCAAGTGTGGTTTTAAACTGTTTACTCACAAGACCATCCACAAGAGCAGAGCCGTGAGTATTCAGGAACGGCAACTCAAGTTCAAATGCCGGTAATCCAATACCAAACGGTACAAGCCGTCAGTCTTGGTCACAGAGGGTTATTCAATGGTGACACGAAAGTTTCAATCACACCTTGATACTCCAATTGATCAAGGATTTCCGCGACGGAAGCATTAGCTTCACGTCGGATGGGATATTGAGGTTGAGGCTGTGGCATAGACCGTAAAGGTATCTCGTGGTGTGGGGAAAATGTATCCCAACCACACTGTGTACGGTACAGTGCCGGCGCAAGAGCCTTAGACCACTCTTCTGCAAAATTCAGTGGATGCTCTTTCGAAACTGTGTGCGCGAAACTAGGGAGGATCACCTCCTCCCCTCTCGGAGCTGCGAGCAAAAAAGGTGAGGGCCAGTCAGCCTCCACTAACATAATGTCATATGTAGTCGTGAGATTTTCCCAAAATACCCCTTTGATGGTACGCTGTATGTCACCTTCAATTAAAAGGACTATGTTAAAATAGTCTATCAGGGGGAGCTACTCAAGTATCAGCTGTCTCCACAACAACATATCGATCAATCGCTGTCACCTTCAGTAGCGGATGCAGGGCCTCTCGCACTATGGTAATCTCCGCCGCGCTGTCCAGCAAGGTCAGAGCCCATGTCTGATTCCGAAGCGGCATTCTCAATATCTGTGGCATAACTCGCTGTTAAAGCGGGAACTTTCTTTTTCTGAAACTGGGGTCTCTTCGGTGTTGAATCGTCCTGCTTGCCTTTACTGTCTTTCGAGCGGGGCTGGTCGCATCCCTGCTGGCCACCCCGACCTCTGCCGCCTCCTCCACCTCCGGACGATGAGGTCGGTGAGTCCTGAAAAGAACAAGGAGAGCGTTGTTCAGAAACCTGAAAACAATCAGGTGATTTTATCGTGGCGCGATCGTGCAAGTCATAAACACGTTCTGTAGGCGCATGCACAGGTGATGTAGGACGAGACTCCTGTTTCTGCTGTTGTTGTTTACCCTGTTTTGGGTTTTTCGTCCAGTTTGGTTTTTTGGTCTGGGGCTGTTTGTCAGTCTCTGACTTCGGCCCTTGGGGTTGCTTTTTCTCCTTAGTGGAAAATGGCTTGAGTCCCATTCTATTGTGGCCCACGGTTTTATAAGCTGCCACAATAATCCTTGGTAAATGTCGGGGTTTGTCGGCATCGGTAACCGTAAGCAAAGCATTTGAAAACACCTGAAAGTTCACCGCATCTCCCTTGACATTCGCAAGTATGAGATTGGAAACTACGTCAAAGGAGCCGCATAGCCCAATTCAACCGCTGCCTCAGGTCTGTGCTCATCTTGAACACGTTTAATGACCGTTGGAAGGACAGTCATGGACGGAGTGCCGAAACACCTCGCATATACTGCCGCAAAGATCTTTCCCCACGACTCACAATCACCAATTTCTGGGGTCAAGTCCTTCGGCATGCTAAATGTCAGAATCCTGTGTTTTTTACCAGGATTCGTGTTAGGAAATACAGCTTCCAGCTGGTCAAACTTCTTGGCAAGCCAGAAAGGAAAACCATCCTTATCCTGGGGTCGCTTGCCCATCACAGCGTTGACCATCATAGGACTAAGTTTCATTCCGTCCTGACCAGCCCCGCCCGGGAGATTGCGGGTAATGTATCGCACTAACGACCTAATCACGCTAATCGCGACTACATGTAGTCGTCTTAATTCAGCAACGGAACACGCCCCGTGCTGAGGATGAGGTGTAAATCCAGCCAAAATAGGCCAATTCGCGCCTGGAATGGACAAGGCACCTAACCTCGGAGCTGTCAAAGAGTGGGGTAGGACACCATTAAACCAAACTCGGTGCTGCCAAGCGTTAATCGGAACCTCCTGTGTCCTATATGGAGCATATTCTTGTGGCACAGCTGTGGCAGTGTACGTGTCAAACACAGTAATATTTGCTTTCACAGCCGGGAAGGTCACCCATGAATAAATATTTCATAAGGGTAAGCCACTTCCACACTCACAACCATGATCACAGCCATGCCATCTATGGGGACATTATAAGTCTGCAAATTATTGCGCACCGCAATGCGACTATGTTGCAGAATATCCACCGCGGCCATAGTGACACAAAAAGAAAAAGGTACAACAAAAGTACATAGCACAACTGGGTAGTAATTCAAGGAAACCATTTTGAAAGAATCAAGCTTGAAAAGACCTCTATAAATATTGTCCAACACCACTGTTTTCCGGAAACAATAGCGGAGGGTGTTAAGGACCAATATAAGTACTACTCAAGTGTCATGTAATAAGACCACCAACGATCGGGCACCATGTAGCAGGGATTCTGCTCTCACACAGAACTGTGCATAGAGACCTAGAACCTCAGTGAATTAGGATGCACCAAAACTCACCTTAGTATCGAAAATCCCCTACCAGACTAGCAATCAGTGTCTCATTGGTTCTTACCAACCCCCAATGATTAGACAACCCAGAACATGGACTTAGAACACCTCGGGTAACGTGGAACACATGAACACTTTTTCGTTATACTAACATATCAATCTAGAACGAGGAGTCAATGAGGACACGTGCGAGTTTGAAATGTTTATTTGTAATGCAGTGTTCTCAAACGCAGTATCTTAGCTAATACAAGCAAACATATTATAAGGAACAAGGTTAACAGCATGGTTACTATTCCATAAAATACAAAGGGTGAAAGCATGTTAAAATGCTAAAGGAAAAAGGTTTAAATAGAACCTCAGTTTACCCTCCCTAGCTAGTATATTATATTATATATACAGAAGGTCTCTTTGGGTTTAGAAGGGCTGGCCCATACCTTTGTGTTCAGCAGAAATTGATCACATCATCTCTTGCACCAACTCTCTGCATACTGATATTCTTCAAGTGTTCCCCTTCTGCTCTACGCAGTGCATTATTAATCGCGCCTAAACTCAAAGTTGCGCTGATCAATCCAAACAATAAGCGCTGAGTTGAAATAACCTTGAAGGCCTTGGCACTCACTGTACAGACATAGCTTACCAAACAAGGCTGATATTATAAGCAAACATGTTATTCTCATGTAAAGCAAAATACCCAACTAGGCAAAAGGCTTTAATATTAAAAATGTGTTGTGTGCAGAGGCAGCAGAAAAGGAAAAATGGCGTTTCAATTTCTAACAAGCTCATACTAACTTAACACAGTGCAAAGGTGAAACCAAAACACAAGACAGAGCCTATTGGGAGTATAGGAACTACACTACAAGCCTCTAAACCTAAAAGAGGACTGGGAGCATGCACCAACTGAAATCCAATATCCAAGAACATGGAATACATTTACAACAAAGAGTGATCAGGACCCCTTGATCCTCCATGTGTGCTTTCCTCACAGTTATTAACCCAGCATTGCAGCGGTGGTCGATGCCATCATCTAAACCACAGCCAGCATCTAAACCTTTTTAAACATTCAGCTAGTATTAGATAATGTTAGAAGGAAGGTGTTTCTTAAAACTCTGCATCTTGATACAGAGTTTAGCTGTATATGTGAATTAAACTGGGTGTTAGGCACTGAACAAAATATAAAATGGCAGGTAGAGCTGCACCCTACTTGTCCCGATATTAATGGGGTGTTCTGTACACTTTACGTGTATAGCAACATTGTAGAGTCGCAAACGATCGGGGATAGTTCTGCACCATTGTTAAGATGGGTACAAGGGAAGGGGCAAAATAATAACCATTAAAATTCAATATATCGAACTTGACTGCATAGCAATTTCTAAAAAAACATTTTGACACTATGTCGGTCATGATCTTCAGCGAATACTGGAAAGTTATTGTTAAGCTTTATCAGTCATCATGGTGATCATGAATACAAATGGGGAATCCACTCTGTACAGGGACTATTACAGACACCAGGATGGATATTGAGGGCTGCCATTCTTTTAAGGGGCCCCTGTTATGTATAGTGCGTGACTGGGAGATTTTTTCCATAGTTTGTTTAGACGAGCTATGCCTTTTTAGAGAAGAGGATAAGAAATTGCAAACTCTATGTTAAAGTGGCTGTCTCAAGCATTGTCCAGGATGTAGTAGGATCTGTGACTTCTGCTGTTACCAAACACATGAACAAGCAACCACAAGGAAGAGTGGCACTTGTATACAGGCCAAACACATGTATTAAAAGGAAGCAAGGGTTTTCAAAGGGCAGAGGTCCCCCAGTGCCCAATAAAAAAGTATTAAATACAATGAGGTAACCGTATGTCCCTCTGAACCTGGCTGAACAATGTTATATAGCTATAGCTGTTTCTGTTGGCTAATACAACTATCATTTTTTTAAACAATATCTGCCTAATCCTGTGAATCAAAACCCAAAAGCTATTTTGTCCTTTGATAAGGACACATCAATAAATGATCAAACACACACAGGAATCAATATTAACTTAGCATTTTGAAAATCATATGGCAAAGTATACACATGCTTTAAAATAGTATACCCATTACAATATGGCTGCCAATTTAGTAACCTGTAGGTGAACTGTGAAGAAGTGAAAGACACATACATTGAACAAAATCAAAACAAACTCATAGACTAATAAAATATACAGAGTGTGTATAGTAGCTGCTTGTGTGAAGTCTGTGCCTATAATATTAGTCATATACGTTATTAGACAGGTTCAGAGTGGTTGAGGAGCACAAATTGGAAAATATCGTTGATGTTTCGACTCATGAAAGACTTGTTTCTTTATCTCGTCAAGGTGGGTCTCCTTCAGGACATAAATCTCTAGTGCAGACTGATGGGGGCCAGAAAGGATGAAGCTCGAATGGTTTGCACAAGGTGCGAAAGAAGGGAAAATATGGCTCCTCCCAACAGGGATGAAGTGAATTTTCTCTCAGTCAAAATCACAATGGCGATGCGTGCTTTTAGATCCCAGCCGGGATCCAACATCATATGAAGTAGAGGGGTATCTCTTAACTGAAAACCTTCAATTTAAAACTAGCAAAATAAAGGAGGCCTGTGCCTTTTAGTGGAATCACGTTGAGTGGGATGTCCCAAATAGATCCAAGATGGATTCTATTCAATAATCTATAGGACAATTAATCTGCGCCTTCATCTCTGAGCCACTCTACAGAGAATGAAAAAAAGGAGGTGGTCTTCCAGAGGCGCTCACAATAGAAGATCCATAATCAACATAAATCCATGGCCAGAGAATGTGCCATATCAGAGTTAGACTTATCTTCTCTAAAGCCCACTCAAACCAGGATTGAAAGCAGTTTTTTCATGGATGTATCACCTCTAACCGCTTTGACTACATTGGCATCAATAGAGTTTTTTGTGTCAGGGTCCATGGATATATATCTGGATCTCAACAATACTCTGCCACATCTTCTCTGTAAAATCAGAAAAGCAGATGGTAGCAACATACTGGCCACTACTAAAGTGGCAATGATCTCTTACTCCATCGTAACCATGTTTAATCAGATGGACATTATCCTCAGCGACTGATTTATTATGCAAAGTGATATAAGGTATGCCCTACAGAGCATACATCGAGAGTACTGTAAATTACAGCAGTGATGCCCTGGACACACAGCTTTCAGCAGGGCTCTTCTACAAGGATACTTTTGTGCATTTTAAAGTCAAGGAGCTGGACAGCGACAATAAAGGTCTTATAAAAAGAGCAAGCTTCACCACTGGCAGTAGACCTCCTCAGGTGGATTCAGAATCTTTCTTCCAAGTTAAACTGCTCATCAACAGTATTGATCTTAAGATCAAACTTAACCACAACAAGAACTTGTTCTGTCTCATCAGGAGAGATGCAGTGGAGTATAAACTGGTCATACTATCAGCTATTTTGTTTGTAAAGAGAGGGAAAGTGTCACCAAATGTCAGACTGGCTCACACTGAAGCTTTACAGCGATCGAACGCCAAGTACGCCATTGAAAGAGTAGCTCTGATGATATTCAGCATTCCAGCCAGCACCAGATTAACCCAGAAGCAAAATGTATTATTGGGGCAACTACCGAAACTGAATTTCAAACACTACACCATCAATTACGCTGCAATGTTCCATGAGGGAGCTGTTATTCCTGCCAAACCGTACACACCCCAGTTCAGAGGCGCTACTTTTATTAGGGAATATTTGGACTTGGTTTCGATAAGCAGGAAGCACCTGCGTGACTTAGGAGTCACTGTCTCAAGAGAAGGATGTGCTACTGGCTACATGATGTCCGCTTTTGATCTGACTCCTGACATGGAAGACAGCGACCACTATAACTTGATCAAATACAGAAATCGAAAAGCTGAAATACGTTTTAGGCAACCCTGGCTATGAATGTGAACATTGGTGCATTCTCTGTATCCAACAATGTCATTTAGATCAACCACGCCCATCTGATTTTGTTTGACTATGTTTAAAATATTGTAAAATTGAAACTTTTCAGATTTGGGAATTTCGTTATTAGCCATAAATAAGCTGAGAAATACTTTTTAGGTGTTTTTCCTAGCAACACTCTACCTGGTCAAATAGGGTCCAAAAGACCTTGCACTCTCATCTTTAACACAGATCTGTACTATATGGAAGGAACTCTCTTGGCTGCTCTGTTCTTAGATAAAGCCAAGGCTACAGTGTTTGGCAGCAAAACAGTGTTTGCTGAGCATAGCATCTATACAAAATCTATATTCAAGTATGTGTGAGGGTATGATGTTTAGAATTTTTTTAATCTATATTTGAACAACCCAGTTAACAATGATCGTGTTGTTATGAAATATAGGAAAGAAAATTCTAGGTCTACATCGAGAGTTGTAAAACAGATCACGCAGTTTGTCAAAAGTGTAAGGTTGGGGGAGTGGTCTTGCTACGCATGCAGTGAGACACACCCAGGGGGAGCTCCAGTTAACCGCTGCATGCTATAGCCTGAACCTTCTCAAAGGGACACATTTGCAGCTGTGCCCGGTCTGCCTGGACTCCAGAGGCATTCAGGAATCTCCTGGCTGCGTGGCGCGGTGCAATTGCAGCCAGTGGCTGCGATCCTGGTGGTGGGGCCTGGGGCAGGTATCTGTGGGCGCCATCTTAGTCACTCTGAGCCCTGGGAGGCAGGCCGTGGGTGCGGACCTCCTCCTCCGATGGGCAGTGGTGCCCCGAGGCATCCTAGCACGCCACCTCGGGCAACGATATCTACTTGCACAGAGGAGCGGTGACTCGTGACTGACATCCCGAGAAATGAGGGGTGTGTCACGCTACGGTGCAGGAGTTCTGTCTCTGCCATTTTGTGGGTTCCCACGGCGGGAGCACGTCCGTGCTGCAGCGCTTCCTGCTGGGACTTTCTCCTGCTATCGGGCCCTGGAGGGCCCACCTCTCTAAGTCAACAGGTACCGGGGAAAGTGTGAAGTGTTTGCCAGCTCTACGCAGTCTGCCCCTTCCTTCAGGACCACCGCTCCCTACTCCTGGAGGATCCTGCTGGGTGTGGGCCCTGGTTCTGCCCCATCAACAAATTGACTTTCCCCCCCATGTGGAGAGCTGAGGGGGTGCCTTCCAGAAGGAACCAACGCCTGCTACTCTGGGACTTCACTTGGCCATGCTCCTCACACACAGTGCTATACTGCCACCAGAACATGACTAATACTGGCACTCTTGGGACTGCTTCAAAAGTGATGCCTGGTGGCGGCGCGCTGAGATCCCTCGCTCCTTGAGGTGCAGGGTTGGAGTGGTAATACCTCCTTGAAGGATCTTATGTGCTGCGGCACACGTCTGCTGCTTCAGGGGGAGCCCTTCTTCCCTGTTCTACACTCTGTCCCTGCCCCCTTGGGGACTTCATCTACAGAGGCTGGAGGCAGCTCTGCAAGATCTGTGATTTGTGGCAGCTGGGAGGGACCTGGTGCCGGTTGAGTCTTTACGAAAGGGTGGATTCCTCTTTTGCCTGTCTTCATCTATCCTCCACATGCCTTTCGGGAAGGAGCCTGAGGGGGCTTTCGACGTGGCGGGTGTAGTCGTTGCTTCCTTTGTTCTTTGCTCTTTGCTTGAGGGAACCCCGCGCATGCCTCAGTGGCTTTATTCACCTGCACTATGAACACTCTTGGCCACCTGCTCAGGGATGGATTGGAGCCCCATCTCACACTTTAGGCCTAGATCTCCACTAGGCACATCAGTGTCTGAAGGGTCATGCCACATACTAGAGCCGGGATTGAAGTTACTGCAACTCTGAAAGAGGACCCTGTCACAGCTTTGTGGAATAAACCTGGCCAAGCACCTTCCCTGACTGTGGCATCTTCAGCTGAGGGATCTTAGGACACTCTCACCCAATACTTCATGGCCAATTTCCTGCAGGAGATCAAGTTCAAAATCAGATCCCTCAAAACTGAGGTCCAAACATGCATCAAATAACTCAGGAAGGACGTTACAGCATTCGGGGAGAGGGTGGATGACCTCGAGAAGACAGTGACTGCTACCACGGATGATCAAGTCAACTGGCCCTCCTTGAAGAACAAGACATTGAGCTCCAAATAATTGTAATTGTAATTGTAAATAGATTTGTTAAGCGCGGTTGCTGCCCACAGGCGTCCAAGCGCTGAGTAGTAACAGAGATGGGGCGGAGCAGAGGAGTTAGAACTCAGAGGATTTGGCAAACAGTAAAGTTTTCAACTTTTTGCGGAACGAGAGCAGATTTGGGTTGGACCGAAGTGGAAGGGGAAGAGCATTCCAAAGCTTAGCAGTGTTCAAGGAAAACATCCTACCACCGGTCCTGGCTCTCTTTACTCTAGGAATAACTGCCAGGAAAGCCTCCGTGGAGCGAAGGTTCCTATTTGGGTGGTAGGGGATGACTAGATTGTCATTGATTGCTGGGCCTGTCTTCCAAAAGGCCCGATGCGCAATGCATAGAGCCTTAAATGCCACTCTCTGCCTCACTGGCAGCCAATGCAGGCTTTTTAGTCCAGGTCTGGCTGACTGGGTTCGCGGAATCTGTAGAAGGGTACAAGCTGCGCAGTTCTGAACCACCTGCAACTTCCGAAGAGTCATCTCAGGGGCCCCTACATATAGGGCATTGTTTGAGTCTAGGCGGGACTGGATGAGGCCTTGTACTGCCACCTGTTTGGCTTCCAGAGGTAAAAGCGGAAGGACCTTCCTCAATATTCTGAGTAGGCCAAAGCATGTGGCGGACAGCTTGGTGGCCTGGGTGGAGAAGGAGAGCTTTTTGTCCAGCCACACTCCCAGGCTCTTTACATTTTCCTTAGGGGTGGGGGGAGAGCCCAAACCGGGGGGCCATAAGGAGGTGAAAGGCACTGGCGAGGCTGGTCCTAGGAGCATGAGCTCTGTTTTTTCCCCGTTTAATTTGAGGGAGGAATTAGTCATCCACTCCTTGATGTCCTCTAAGCATTTCAGCAGACCTACCGGGGATTGCCTGTTGTTCTCTTGTGCCAATGAAACCATTAGCTGAGTATCGTCGGCGTACAACACGATTTTGATGCCGCACGGTTCGACGACCCCAGCCAGCGGTCTCATATATACATTGAATAGCGCAGGGCTCAGGGAGGAGCCCTGCGGTACTCCGCAGCTTAATGGTTTGCTGGATGACACTGTGTCACCGTCGAAGATCTGAAAAGATCTATTGGACAGGAAGGAGTCGAACCACCTCAATGCCTCGCCTGATACCCTGATGTCATAGAGCACAAGGAATTGGAAAATCAGAGCTGACGCATCAATGTGCACCTCCTGGGGTGTCCCTAGGGGGGCAGAGGGCTCAGACATTATGACTTTTGTTACGAAGCTCCTTTATGAGAGCAGAGGGGATGACGGTGCCCCTCTGCCAGCACTTGACAGGGCCCATCGTGTAGCTGTACCCCCTGGATGCTCTGGTCTGGTACCTGACATACTAACCAGGGTCCACTTTTCACTGAGAAGGAGGCTGCTGTAAAGGCAGCGCGCAACAAATCAGAGCCCACTTACAAGGGATCCCCTATTCAACTCTTTCAAGATCTTGCAACCGCAGGGACTTAAAACCTGTCACTGATAAGCTCAGTGAGCTGAGCATCCAATACCAATGGGGACATCCTTTTGCTCTCATCTTCACCTGGGAGACTAAACGCCGGGTGTTGTGATCTCTCCAGAAGGCCACACAGCTGCTTTGTCTCCCGGCCTCCTTTACACCTACTAGTCCCTTATGCTTGCCACCTCTAGACCGGGAGCCTGCAAAGCCACAGTGGGCCAGGGCTCATCAACAACGTTGAATGCCCAAACATGGGGAGTGGTTCTCCTCTCAAGCCAAGCAGGACATTTTTCACCATCTCCGCTCTGTGAGTGGGGAAAAGTCTCCTTCCACTTCCAAAGTGAAGGACAACTGAAGGGTCTCTTGCGATGAAAGGTTTAATTGATCTTTATCATCAGCATTCTCAGCTGAGACGGGGATGAACTTCCTTATGCAGCAACTGTTCTCTTTTTGCTCTGGATGCAGCGTGGCCGCGGGGGCAGTGACTCCCGTCTGGCAGTTGTGCTTTGTTCCACGAGACTCTTAACTTGACACAGATCCAAGCGGTTTTGGATGAGTGCAGGTGGACTCCAATAGACAGGCAGCATGCACAGTTCCTTGTAGAGCCACTCACAATAGATGAACTTACAAGTGCATTAAAAGGTCTACCCCTTAGCAAATCCCCAGCCTCGGATGGTCTTCCCGTCTCCTTTTATCGTGCTTTCTTCTGCAGTTACAAGATCACCTACTATGCATTTTTAATTCCTTTACTGATTCAGGTGCCCACTCCACTTCCATGGCATTAGCTGAAATTGCACTGCTCCCAAGCCGGGTAAGGACCTCACATTTTGTTCCTCATTCGGTCCCATAGCACTCTTGAACACAGATCTAAAGCTTTATACTAAAATTCTGGCCAAACGTATTGATTCCCATTTTCAGGGTGGGGATAATGTACAGCGAATATCGCACCAGGTAGGGAAGGGTCACCATTGGGATATACCTGCTTGCCTGTGGCCACGCAACACTGAAAAAGCATTCAACCAATTGGGTTGGGACTTCCTGTGGGCAGTTTTACAGCAGATAGGGTTGGGGCCCCTCATGGTTTCTCGGATTATGGTGCCATACTCCTCCCTTTAAGCCCAGGTCCGGGTTAAAGGTCAACTTACGGGTCCTATACACATCTACAGGGGTACCAGACAGGGATGCCCATTATCTCTTAGTGCTTGTCATAAAACCTCTCGCCACACTGATCCACCAAGCATCTAAAATCAGTGGCATAATTCATGGAGGAGTGGATAACAAAATAGCCCTCTTTGGAGACTATCTTCTTCTTACACTATCAAAACTGCATACCTCCCTGCCGGCACTTCATACTCTACTACAATCTTTCTAAGTCGCTTCAGGCTTTAAAATCAATCATGCAAAATGTTGGACCTTAAATCTCACAATTCACATCTCATAGATTCACGAGCTTCAGTCCCTCATTCCATACCAAGGGGGCCCTCACTCCATTAGATATCTTGGTCTTAATCTTACCTCCACTCTTGGTACGTGGTCACAAGCAAACTGGCAGGAATGTAAAACGGCAGTCATGGAAGACCTACGATCTTGGGAGATCTCTCCCTATATCATGGCTCGGAAGTCTGAATGCGGTCAAAATGTCGGTGCTCCCGAAAATATTATATCTCTTCCAAACATTGGCCACTCCTCTCCCTCAGAGCCAAATCATACACCTTCAACGTGACCTAACTACCTTTATATGGGGAGGGAGCCGGCCGCACTTCTCCAACAAAATAGTCATGTTACCACGAGACGGGGGAGCTGAAATGTCCAATGTGGCAATCTGATGGAATATTACTGGGCCTCACTCGCTACATCTCTGAGTGCGTTGTGCAGGAGAGTGAGAATGTCTTGTTCCATATGGATAGAGCTGTGGCATGCCGACCCCTGTGGGACATTTCTTGGCTTCCACTGGAGGCTCGACCATGTAGTGCTTACTTGGCCATACCCACAGATACTGTGTTAGATATATAGGACAAGCTTGCATTGTCCTGGGGCCTTAAATCCTTTTCATCACCCAACACTTCCATTGCTCATAATCCACACGTTCCTCCTGCCCTGCAATGCCATTCTTTCTTGGCCTGGACGGAAGGGGTATGTCAAATACTCCGAGACCTTTTCATGGGAAGCACTTTCAAATCTTTCAAACAATGTAAAGAGGAATTTCATCACTCTGAGGGCGCGCAGTTGCAATATCACCAGCTTCAACATTGGGTACAGGCATTGTCCGATGTCCAAGGAGCCACCCACCCTTTCACTCCCTTTGAACTGCTGGTTCATTATTATGGCGGATCCAGGGGTCTATTATCTCACAAGTACCAGGTGCTGCAGCACGCCCCTGGATCACTCGGCATATTTATCAGTCGCAATGGCAATCCAGTCGTCCCGATGAAATCACACATAAACAATGGGAACAGTTATGGGGTGACATACCAATGGTCTTTCATAGCATGCCCCAGAAAGGAGTTGCCTACAAAGTTATGACACAATGGTACCTTATCCCCCCACAGGTTACTTAAAATGTTCCCTAATTACCCCCTTTCTGCTGGCAATGCGCGGGCGCTATGAGGGATTTTCTCCACATTTGGTGGCATTGCCCACTACCGGCCACTTACTGGAAGGAGATTCTTAGTCTCATTAAACAGGTGATTGGCTACCCTATACCTGAAGTCCTGACAGTACTTGTTTTGGGATTCAAACCTAACAATCTTCTAGCCATGATGCATGCAGACCAGCGCTTAATCTTGCACATGCTTGGCACAGCTAAACAGACAATAGAGGTGTACTGGTAGAAGGCTGAGAAGCCTCCAGTGACTGTCTGGTTCACTCGCCTGTGGTATATCATGGCGATGGAACTCCTTACAGCGCGGCTTCATCTATACAAGACCAAATTTGCAAACACTTGGCAACCATTGATCGATTACTTCTGCACAATCGAACACGCCCACCTTCAGCCTCCAAAGCTCTGTGCCCTACACCTCTTCAACGATAACATACTCCCATTCTGCTTGGACAGACTTTGGGGGCTGAACAAAGATAGCACTTAAAATGTCTCTCAAATGGCGCTGGACATCTGCACAGATATGACCTCTCATGGGTCTCCCTTCACCATTTGGCCCTTCCCTTCACAGGGGTGCTCCCTTTTACTGTGGGACATTTTGTTTTTATCCTACATTGGTGTTTCTCACTTTTCTTTGCTTTATTTAACCTTCTCTCATATGTTTAATGCTCTTGATCTTGTATGATATCTTGCCACATGTTAGCATATTGATATCCTTGGGATCCCACTGCTGCGCTCTTTACCACGGCAGATTTATTTCTCCACTTGCTCTTATCAGTTCTCTCCTCTTTTCCTTTTTTTTGGTAGTTTTTCTTTCTTTCTTTTTTTTACATTTGTTGTATTGTATTGTTTTCACTTACATTTTCAATAAAATAGATTTGAAAGAAAAAGTGCAAACTTGTGTAACGCCTATTATGTGTAATGATGGATGTCTAAAATAAACAAGCATTTACAATGCAAAGGTTTCGCCTTTGGAAAAGTTAGAGCTATTGGCATTGTAAATGACAAAATTTGTATTTATGTGTTGGTTTTGAAAACAGATAAATAAAAGGCATAGCACTCTGCACTCCCTAGCCCTCCCTAGTGACTCTGCACTCCTAGCACTCTGCACTCCCTAGCACTCTGCACTCCCTAGCACTCTGCACTCCCTAGCACTCCCTAGTCACTCTGCACTCCCTTGCACTCTGCACTCCCTAGCACTCCCTTGCACTCTGCACTCCCTAGCAATCCCTAGTCACTCTGCACTAACTAGTCACTCTGCACTCCCTAGCACTCCCTTGCAGTCCCTCGCACTCCCTTGCACCCCCTCGCACTCCCTTGCACTCCCTCGTACTCCCTAGTCACTCTGCACTCCCTAGAACTCCCTAGTCACTCTGCACTCCCTAGCATTCTGCAGTCACTCTGCACTCCCTAGCAGTCACTCTGCAGTCCCTCGTACTCTACAGTCACTCTCCACTCCCTAGTCACTCTGCACTCCTTAGACACTATGCACTCCCTAGTCACTATGCACTCCCTAGCACTCCCTTGCACTCCCTAGCACTCTGCAGTCACTCTGCACTCCCTAGCACTCTGCAGTCACTCTGCAGTATTTCTCACGACAGAGTATTCCCGAGACCGCTTTGGTAAATTCAACCAAGAACATAACCTAACACTAGTTGACTTAGGTTTTCAATTCTGTATGCGTTTCTACACAAACAATAAATTACTGAATCCAATAGTATTTTCTTCGCATGAAAAGTGCAATTCAATAGTAGTAATTTGTCCCCAAATCTCACAATTTTTGGGAGCAGCTTGATAACATAAGGAAATCTAAAATAATTCCCAAAACATTGTCCAATACTGTGCACCTCACGCTACAAGTGACACTTGGTAAGAACTTACACAAGAGCAGTGCAACATGATTTATGCTGTGCAAACCAAGTTTACAATAAGTAAGAAAGGTTTGCTAGTCATGTATGGATTAATTACAATACAAATTGATATTACCAACCACTGCTTACGAGTATTTTTGTGGGACTTCTATTTTTTTTTACTTGCCTCTACATACCCTACGTCATTCTGCATATATGTGATAACACGGTTTTAAACCCTTTTCCTCCACTGTCCACGCTATCAACCTCAGAAGGATGAAAGGCGGAATGGACCCGCTGGGAGCTCTAACACGTAACCATAAGTGCAAACACAGGGTCTTACAGTGGGAGCATTAGCACACAAAGCCACCAGAACCGGTATTACGTCGCCGCTCACCGAAACACCAACATACACACCAAAAATAGACAAAGCAATCAGCAGGAAAGAACTGCAACAAAAGCAGTATGCAGAAGCCCAACAAACAGAAAGCACAAACACGCAATCTGCCAGGACCGAAAACAATAGGGCAAAATGGAGGAAATGAACCAATGAAAGCTGCCAGGCAAATACCAGCGCAACAGGTGCCTGAAACCCCACCAGGAATGGAAATATGCACAGAAACATAACACTCACCCAGAGGATGTAGGTCCCGTGGGACAGCACGACAAGATGGCAGAGTCAAAAAAGTGACAGGCAGCGGAAGAGCAGAGATCACCAAACACACACACAGCTGTAAAGCACTTTGTGTTGTAGCGTGAGATAGAACGGAGCGCGCATGCGTGCAAGACACCGCCAACAAACAAACACGGCCAGAAAGCGATGTGTGGAAAAGTGACTACAACCCACGCGGTTGACCAGAAATTAAGTAAGTTTGGTACCAACTATGGTACTGGAGGCCAGAGAGGTCATCTTAAGAGACAGCACGCTGTCCAATGGTTTGAGCACCTAAAGGAGATCAAGGAAGCCCGAATTGCAAGTCAAGAAAACGTTGATGTTTCATCTGATGATGACGAGGAGGAAGAAGTGTCAAACACTTCACTTACACCCAGTACCCCTGTCAGCAGCACACCCCCTGTGAGCCACACTAAGAGTGTGGGAGAGAGTGAGACACCAATGCGAAAAAGTTCATCAGCGAGCGTAACTGGGTCGAAGAAGTCATCATCATCATCATCCTGTAAAAGCATGGTCCAGGCCAACATTAGAACCATGTTGTTTTCAGAAGCGCCATATGATCGCAACCACCCACTGACGCGTCTGTATAACACTAAGCTGGCTAAAATGCTAGCTCTGGACCTTCTCCCTTTTTCTTTTGTAGAAGGGGTTGGTTTTCTAGAATTAGTGGCAGCGCTCTGCCCTAAATAGAAGGTTCCTAGCCGGTTCTATTTTGCCAGAGTTGCGGTTCCAGCACTACATGAAGATGTGCTGGAGGTGATTGGGGCAGCTTTGCAGAAGAGTGCTGTTCACACTATACATCTGACAACAGACATGTGGACCAGTGGCGCAGGCGCTGATTACATGTGCATCACTGCACACTGGGTCTCTTTTTCAGGGGTTAAAGCAAAGCTAAATGCAGGTGTTGACCCGGACCAAGTTTTTAAAGCTGCTCGGAAACATGCTACACTAGCCATGTTTGGCTTGGAGAAACGTCATACAGCAGAAAACATTTTGAAGGAGTTTAACACAAAGGTCTTTCACTGGCTGTCCCCAAAAAACTGCCAGATTGGTTATGTTTCCACGGATAATGGCGCCAATGTAGTTAAGGCCATGGATCTGGGTCACTATTTCAGAGTGCCGTGTTTGGCGCACTGTATAAACCTGGTTGTTAAAAAATTCTTGAGTGATGAAGACAGTCCAGCGTGCAAGTTAGTGGCCACCTGCCGAAGAATGTGCAACCATTTCAGCCATTCTTTTAAGGCCCAGAAGCATTAGAGGAGCCTGCTACATGAACATCGAATGCCAGTGAAAGCACTCATCCAGGAGATGCCAACATTTTGGAACTCAACCTTCTACATGCTTGAGCGTCTGTATGAGCAGTATACGGTACTCGGTCACTATTTCTTAACACTGGGTACAGCTCAGAAGGACCTGAGGCTAGATGCGGCGCTATGGAACCTAGTTAAAAGCCTGACAGACATGCTTCGTCCTTTTGAGGTCTTCAAGCCTGCAGTCAGCAAGGAGGACTGTAATTTGGGAAAAGCTATCCCATTGTTGCGCATGCTGGAGCACCAACTGAAGGCGGTGTCTTCTATGTTTCAAAAAGATAATAAAAAGGAAGACGATTTTGTTTTGGCGGAGAAATTGTTAGAGCGCCTACTTGGCGATGAACGTCTTAAAATGATCCACTCAGAACAGCATTACATTTGTGCTACTATTCTGGATCCACGCTACAAAAAGGCGCTGGCAGGCCGAGCATTCTTTTCTTTTGATGATGAAGATGTTACAAAGTACAAACATTGGCTAGCCTTGTCAGCCATGAGGTTTGAAAGAGAACAGCAGCAAATTGAAGGAAAAGGCAGTACATCAGCATCAGCAGGCCATCCCCAGTCAAAAGAATCCACTTCTGGACCTGTGGCAGTGGCACAAGTGACCTCTCAGCCGTTAAAGACACCGGCAACCGGATCATCTGCAACAGACACAACAGTAACATTGGGTGAAGAAGAGGATTGGCTAACTTGGCTTGGGTTTGGTTCTCAAAAGGTCCCAGCAAAAAGTAAGCAAAGTGGAGGAACCTTGGACTTGGAGAACCTTCAGTCAATGGTGCAGGACTATCTGAATGACTCAACAGAGGTCTATGTTAATGCTGACCCATTGGCGTATTGGCATGGGAAAAAAGAATTGTGGGCACAGAGCGTGTCTTCTGAACGTGTTTTCAGTGCTGCTGGTGGCATTGTAACTTCCAACGGACCGCCTCTCGCCCAAAAATGTGGAGAGGTTAACAATGATCAAGATGAATCAGCACCTCATACCACCAGATTACAAAGTACGAGAACACACGCCGGATGAAGACGAGGAGGACAGCAACTTAGATGAGGGAATTTCTTCTCTGTTAGGTGACACTGACCTACTCCGGCCTGAATTCGCAGAGTATGAGGACGAACTCTTATTCTTATTCCCTGACACCGAGCCCTGAAAAGGAGCCAATGAATCAATAACTTTCTTTTTCGTCCTTACTCACTTTTATTCCTGTGTGTCTGTCTTTCTTTGTTTTGCACAGTTAATATAATTAAAACTTTAATCCCCTAATCACAAAAAACAAGCCCATCAGCAGAACTGTCTTCACTTGTTTGCTTATTGATTTGAAGGTGCCGCACTCTGCATTCCTCAGGTTCACAAGAACATGCTCCTCTATCCTCCTCCTCCAGACTCCTATTTCCAGCATAGCAGAGGGCTGGATTACGCCCAATGAAGAAAGACTCTGCACTTGTGGGGGTGTTCTACTTCTTTGCAGGTGAGTTGGCGGGTCTCGGGGCATTGCTGGGAAGCTCTAATACCGGATAAAAGTGGTTTGGACCAAATCGGAGGCGAAATATTTTTGCGTTTTTGCTGACTTGCTTACCTTTGAGGTGCTCTTTGGGGGGGGTTCCGGGTGTTTGTGGGTGGGTTTTGGGGTCTGGGAGCACTGCTGCGACAGTCTAATTTTGATTGCATTTGCTTTTCAGGAAATCCGTGGTGGAAAACGGGAGTTATGACCTAGCTGCACAGCGCGTTTGGACCGAAAGCCGATAAAATATTGTAAGTATGAGATTTTCCTTTTTGGCTCTTTGGGGGTGTTGTGCTTTTTTTCGGGTGGGTTGGCGGGTCTTGGGGCATTGGAGGGAAGGTCTAATACCGGATAGAAGTGGTTTGGACAAAATCCATGAGGAAAAAGTTGTTGCTATTTCTGACATTTCGCTCAATGTAGCGTTTTCGGGGGCCTGTTTGGGGGGCTTCCTGGTGTTTGTGGGTGGGTTTCGGGGTCTGGGAGCACTGATGGCTATTGATACTTTTGATTGCAAGAGGTTTGAAGCAAATCCATGGTGGCAATGGGGAGTTAGGGCCTAGCTGCAGAGCGCGCGCGGAGTGATTTTGGAAATTGCCATGAAAATGACTAAGTCCCCATTTTTATACTTTTGCTTTTTGGCTTTTTGAGGGTCTGCTACTAGTTTTCGCCTGGGTTGACGGCTCTGGGGCCATTGCTGGGAAGCTCTAATACGGATAAAAGTGGTTTGGACCAAAGCGGAGGCAAAAATATTTTTACGTTTTTGCTGACTTGCTTGCCTTTGAGGTGCTCTTTGGGGGGGGTTCCGGGTGTTTGTGGGTGGGTTTTGGGGTCTAGGAGCACTGCTGGGACAGTCTAATTTTGATTGCATTTGCTTTTCAGGAAATCCGTGGTGGAAAATGGGAGTTATGACCTAGCTGCACAGCGCGTTTGGACCGAAGGCCGATAAATATTGTAAGTATGAGATTTTCCTTTTTGGCTGTTTGGGGGTGTTGTGCTTTTTTCGGGTGGGTTGGCGGGTCTTGTGGCATTGCTGGGAAGGTCTAATACCGGATAGAAGTGGTTTGGACAAAATCCATGAGGAAAAAGTTGTTGCTATTTCTGACATTTCGCTCAATGTAGCGTTTTTGGGGGCCTGTTTGGGGGGCGTCCTGGTGTTTGTGGGTGGGTTTCGGGGTCTGGGAGCACTGCTGGCTATTGATACTTTTGATTGCAAAAGGTTTGAAGCAAATCCATGGTGGCAGAGGGGAGTTAGGGCCTAGCTGCAGAGCGCGCGCGAAGTGATTTTGGAAATTGCCATGAAAATGACTAAGTCCCCATTTTTGTACTTTTGCTTTTTTGCTGTTTGGGGGTCTTCTACTAGTTTTCGCCTGGGTTGACAGCTCTGGGGACATTGCTGGGAAGCTCTAATACCGGATAAAAGTGGTTTGGACAAATCGGAGGCGAAAATATTTTTGCGTTTTTGCTGACTTGCTTGCCTTTGAGGTGCTCTTTGGGGGGGTTCCGGGTGTTTGTGGGTGGGTTTTGGGGTCTGGGTCCACTGCTGGGACAGTCTAATTTTGATTGCATTTGCTTTTCAGGAAATCCGTAGTGGAAAACGGGAGTTATGACCTAGCAGCACAGCGCGTTTGGACCGAAGGCCGATAAATATTGTAAGTATGGGATTTTCCTTTTTGGCTGTTTGGGGGTGTTGTGCTTTTTTGCGGGTGGGTTGGCGGGTCTTGGGGCATTGCTGGGAAGGTCTAATACCGGATAAAACTGGTTTGGACAAAATCCATGAGGAAAAGCCTTTTGGCACTTTTTGTAACTTAGGGTTCGTTAGGGTTAGTCCTAGCATCAGGATTGCATGTGTTTCGGGGTGTTCTAGATTTTTGCAACTGAGTTCTGGGGTCTTAGAGCACTCGTGGGAATGTGTAAATTTGGTTGCAAGTGATTTGAAGAAAATCCATAGTGGGAAAGGGGGGATTCAGCATAGTTAAAGAAAGCGTTTGCCACTATTCTTAACTTAGGGCTCGTTAGGGTTAGCAGTATTTGTATTGCATGTGTTTGGGTGGGGGGCTGTTTGTGAGGGGGGTTTGCGAGTCTTGGAGTGATGCTGGGTATGGATACTTTTGCTTGCTTGCAAGTGGTTTGAATACAATCCACGGTGGGTAAGGGGGTATTTGGGCCTACTTTTACTTTCAAAGTACGTTTTGTCACCAGTTTTCTACTAGGCCTCGTTCTTTGAGATCTGATTGGGGTCTTCTACATTTTTGCGACTGGCTTTAGTAAGGGTCTGGGTGGGAGCACTGCTGGGAAGGTCTAATTTTGTTCTAAAACACAGTTTACAGTACACCTAGCTTGAGGGGAAAGATCTGCTAAATTAATTTGCCCATACTTATTTATCCTTCAAAAGGAGACTCAGACAGAGTACGCACTTTCAAAAATATTGTACTGTATTAGGAAACTCAAAGTGTGACTTTTTGCACTACACAGCGTACATACCTTATATTTATTTATCAGTGGTATTCTAATATCACTTCCTGTTTTTCCATCAATATTTACAGGCTGGGTTTCAGTCTGTGCAATGGGAAAAAAAGGATGAAGTCAGGCTTCACATTAGCGAGCCGCAATTCAGCATCCGCCAGGCAAACAGTGGACAGGGTGTCTTCTGGTCACCAACATTGATGGACGAAGCGTCAGCTCGAATGGAAAGGGGCGACCACTCGGTCCCCCCGAACGTATGGTAGGGGGCCCGGATCCACCCGGGAAGCCATTTTGGGCGGGGGAGTGTCTCGGCTGGTATGCCCGAAGCGGCGTAGCCGAGGCGCGCCTTTTCCCGCCCGAGAAGGGTTGTCCTAGACACCTACACCGTTGGCCACGCCCTGTAGGCATACCGGAGGAGGGTACACGCCCACCCGAAGAGGAATAAAAGGAGCAGCAATCCGAAGAAGCATCCTCTTGTTCCTGTGCTTGGAAGCTGCACCCTCTCGTTGCACGTGAGCCCTCGAAGGAACAAGGAGCAATTTTGAGAACTTGTGATTTTTGTGTTTCTCTTTCAGCGACTCCGAACCTTCGGATCCAGGACCGCATTGAGCAGCAAGGGTCGAACATCCGACAACGATGCCTGGCAAGAAGGCCGGAAAGAAGTCGGGGACTGACCAGATGCTTCGCATGCTGATAAAAGATATGGCGAGCATGAAAAAGCAGATGGCGGCAATGAACAATACGGGCAGACCGAAGAAAGTCATAGGACCAGCATTGCCGGGAGTCGTCCCCGCGGGCAGAGGTAAAAGGGCCAGGAATAGGGCGGCAGGGGGGGAGGTCCCAGTTCCCGAGTCACCCCCGGCAAGTCCGGTTAGTCCAGTTGAGGCCCCGGTACCGATCCCGGACGCGGGCCAACCGATTCCGGTTGTAGTTACGCCCACCAACGAGGAGGATATGCCTCCGGAGCTGGCCGCCCAGTTGGCCGCTTGGCTCGGCAAAAATACAGGGGGTGCTACGCCACCAGTAGACACGGCCGAAGAGGCCAAGTTGCTAATAAAGCAGTTGCGGCAATCGCGAGATGCCGCGAAGGCGAATCTCCCTCTTGTCCCCCCACAGGTTCCCTCGGAAGGACCATGTGTGAAAAAGGAAAACACAATTGATGATATAGCTAGGGAAAAGAACAGTATGCAAAGCACAACAACCAATTTAAAATTACAAGTCCGATTTATTCATAAAAATACGTCATCATCTTAAGAAACAATCAATGCAATGTTTATACAAAAAATACACAAAATTATGTATAAGAGAAATATTTGTAACACAGTTATACACAAAAACATATAAAAAAACATTGGTGGCGAACAATAAAAAGCATCGACGCGCGTTTCGGCGTTAACAAAATGCCTTCATCAGGAGCCACATTCAATCTGTAAAACATATGTAAAATAAATTAGAGACATCTAGGGGTCATGAATAACTCCTATCAAACAATCAACAGTCCATAACATGTTGCTGTGCTTACATAACAAAGAAATCCCTACAAGGAGCAGCTACAAATTATAGCTACAACTGGTACAGACTAGTTAATATATATTTGAGGAAGGACCAGCAGCTGGCGTTGAAAAAACAGCGGGATCAGCTATGGAGTCGGGTAAGCAGCCATTGCCAATGGCAAGGGAGGGGTCTTTACCCTCAAGAAGGGAAAAGGTGGTCCAACATATTCCGCTGGCCACGAAAGATTGATTTGGGCTGATAAGTACGTGAATATGTTTTCTCTCCTGACTGACCATCACAAGATGGAGTATGTTAAAACTCAGAAGGATTTGTGGCACCCGAGTGTGTGGCGAGCAAAAATGGCGGGATTCAGGGTTGAGGAGACGATCTCTAATTGGGCCAAGGCCTTTGCGATGTTTACTGCAATTGTTGGGGAACGTAAGCCCGAGGTTTTGACCGAATTGGCCTGCTATCAGGCACGTATAATGGATTTCTATGAAACGTATGAGGGCGATGAATGGATGGGTTATGATAGTAAGTTTCGTAAGGCCAAGGAGCACGATTCATCTCTGACGTGGGATTGTCTCGACTCCATCTCTTGGCAGAAGCAGCTCCTGCCGGGCGCGACGAAGTCGTCTTCGCTGGGCGGGAGTGGGCCGGCGCCCTCCCGCCATCAATCGGCGGCGCCCTTTCGAGCAGGCCCCACTGGTGACCACCAACCGAGGGGTGGTGGGAATGGGGATAGAAAAGGGGTCTGCTGGAACTTTAACAGAGGCAAGTGCACGAGGCCACAAGGGACGTGTAAGTTCAGGCATGAGTGTGCAGGGTGCGGACATTCTTCACACCCTGAGAGTTCGTGCAGAGCCAAGAATGGTGATGCAGGGGGTAGAGGAGGGGCCAAGCAGGTCTAAGGTCGACCATGTGGTACCGCTACCTACCCCCGTAGATATCATGGCAATGATCCCCTGGCTAAACGAATGCCCTGATCATGTCTCCGCTGGGGTGTTGCGGGACGGCTTCTCGTATGGTTTCCACATCCCGGCGGGGGATTTTCGGGGGGAATCACTGTGTAAAAACCAACTGTCGGTTCAGCAGAATCCGGCGGTGGTGGAAAGAAAGATTGCAAAGGAGGTTGCCCGTGGCCGGGTCGCTGGCCCATATAGGCACCCGCCAGTCACTAATTTCATTTGTTCCCCGTTGGGAGTAGTCCCCAAGAAGGACCCAGGTGAGTTTCAGTTGATTCATAACTTGTCGGCTCCTAGGGGTCTTTCGGTGAACGATGCGATTGACCCAGGAGTTTGTTTGGTGCGGTACGCATCCTTCGATGAGGCCTTCGCCATGTTGAATCGCCTGGGGCCCGGAGCGCTGATGGCGAAGTCAGATATCGAGTCAGCGTTCCGGTTGCTCCCGGTACACCCACGGGATCAGCGTCTGTTAGGTTTTGCGTTTCAAGGATGCTACTACATGGATAGATGTATGCCAATGGGTTGCTCCATCTCTTGTGCTTATTTTGAGAAATTCAGTTGTTTTCTGCAATGGGCGTTCACCAAAGCTACGGGCTATACCCAGGTTATGCACTACCTAGATGATTTTTTGTTCTAGGGGGCAGCCGGTGACACTGAATGTGAGCAGGCGTTACTGGGATTTTGCACTCTCATGAAGCGGTTCGGCGTGCCATTGGCACCGGGGAAGATGGTGGGGCCATCTACATCGCTCGAGTTTCTTGGAATTGAGCTCGATTCGGTGGAGGGATGCTTCCGTTTGCCAAGGGACAAAGTAGCGAAATTCAGGGCCTCTCTGGAACTGTGCATTAGCAAAGAGAAAGTTACTCTCCATCAGTTACAGCAAGCAGTGGGCCAGCTTAACTTTGCCCTTAGAGTGATACCAATGGCCCGCCCCTTCTCCCGCTCTATTGCACAAGCCATGGTTGGTCTCAAGGAAGGGCACCACCGCACAATACTGTCTGCAGAGGTTCGCCAGGATATGCACATATGGTTGGCATTTCTGGCGGATTTCAACGGTCGAGTGGTGTGGGGAAAGCCACCAGCGTCCTCGGACGAGCTGGGTTTGTGGACCGACTCGGCAGGGAGCGTAGGATTTGGCGCCATCTTCGGTAATCGATGGTCAGTGCAAACATGGCTGGCATGGTGGCACACCAGTGGGCTCACAGGTAACATTGGGTTTCTTGAGTTGTTCCCCATCTTTGTGGCTCTGAAGGCATGGCCGGAAGAGTTTCGTGATCGCTCAGTGGTGTTTTGGTCCGACAACATGACCGTAGTCGAATGCATAAATAATCAGGCGGCACGCTGCAAGTGGATATTGAGATTAGTGAAGGAAATTGTACTACTTTGCATGAGACTGAACGTTCAGTTTAGGGCGAGGCATGTGCCGGGTGTGCTGAACCAGGCGGCTGATGCACTCTCTCATTCCCACATGCAGGCCTTCAGGGGTTATCTACCTTCCGCGGACCTAGTGGCGGCACCATTCCCCGAAGCACTCTGGTTACTCGGTGCCCCGGATTACAGGACCTCGTGGGAGCAAGCCTAGCCCCCAGGACATGGAAGGCATACGAAGGAGCGTTTCGTTCCTATTGTGCATTTTTGGGTCCAGCAGGGGGGGACAAATGGGGGCAGGAGGAGTATGTCCTAAAGTTTTTAGTAGCACTACACAGGGCAGGCCGATCAGCGGCAACGGCCAATAGGCACCGGGCCGCCATTGCATTCATGGCGCAGGCGCATGGCATCAAGGACCCCACATCGTCATTTTTGGTGAGGAAGGCCCTGCGTGGTTGGCAACGCCTTGAGGGTCGTAGAGTAGACGAAAGGCGCCCGATTGGGTTAGAAAGGTTGTCCCTGCTGATGTCGGTACTCCCCGCGACATGTTCCTCCCAGTCCGAGGCAGTGCTGTTCCGGGCCGCTTTCGCATTAGCGTTCCATGGGGCTATGCGGGTGAGCGAGCTGGTTGCAAAAAATAAGAAGGATGTGGAGGGAGGTCTGTGTCGAGAACACATTTTGATCAAGGGTGATTCAATGGTGGTCACAATAGCCAGGTCCAAGACCGATCAGGGTGCTATGGGAGACAGTATTGTTGTCCAGCGCATGCGAGGGTCCCCCGGGTGCCCAGTGAAGTGCGTTGAGGAATATTTAGCGCAAAGGGCAGAAGCATGGGGGGGAAGCTTGCTGAGACACATCGACGCCACCCCACTAACAAGGTTTCAGTTTCAGCGGGTGCTAACAATGGCAATCGCAGCGGCGGGCTTGGACCCGTGAGATTTCGGGACCCATTCCTTTAGGATAGGGGCTGCTACAGAGGCTACAGCCAGGGGTCAGAGTGTTGAGGAGGTGAAACAATTGGGATGATGGTCCTCGAACTGTTATAAAAGGTATGTGCGGTTGCACATGTTGTGAAGCCAATGTCATGCACTCACGCTTCTTGTCTTCTGTTTGGTTTACAGTTTCGCGAGCATGCTATGCGGGGCGGACTGAGCAGTCGACCCGACACCTGGGGACCAGCGGTCAGAGATCACCGGCTGAGGAAAGAGTGGTGTGGGTCGTGGGCCACTCATACGTGAGGCGGGCCGGGGACGTATTCAAAGCAGGTGACATGATTCACCCAGCTGGGGAATACGGGTACAGGGTGACCTTCCACGGAATTGACCAGTTTCAATGTTTGTCGAGGGACTGCTAGGGCGGACAAGGTCACCGCCGTCTGTAATCATAGTACACCTGGGAGGCAATGATTTGGTGACACTCGGTCGGCGAGTACTACTCGAGCGAGTTCTATCTACCGTTAGCTGGTTAGCGAGGTGGATCCCGGGGTGCACGATAGCATGGTCCCACATGATTCCCAGGAAGGTGTGGCGGGGGGGTCTCTCTGTATCAGCACTGAACCATTCAGTAAAGAAAGTCAGTAACAAGCTTGGTAGGTTGTTTCGCTCGGCGCAGTTGCACTGTATTCCACATGGATGTATTCGGGGGGAGCACATGTATCTCGAAGATGGGGTCCATTTGTCCCGGGAGGGGAATGTCTTACTCATAGGAGACTTCATAGCATGGTTAAAGGGTTTGTAAAAGCATGACCTTTAGTAGGAGTTGTGGGGGGTCCGGATAGCCGGTCAACTATCCGGCCTGTGGCGGTAAGGTCATGATCGGTAAGCAGTAATTTCAAGGTCCCTAGAGGGGGGGCGCCACCCATTATGGATGGGAGCGCCCGGGGGGAGGCGGCCATTGGGCCCTCACACGGGGAGGCGGCACCCACTAAGTATGGGGTCGCCTAAGGGAAGGCGGTCATAGGCCCCGTCCAGGGGAGGAGGCGGCTAGATGCCCCTCCTACAAGAATTTCCCGGGGCCAGGATATCCACGACGGCGGATGTGATAAACAGTGTGGGGTGGGAGGGGGGTCCACGCTACCTTCTAGACACCTCACACTAGTCCTCGGACGACCATTAAGATGGCGTCGAGTTAAATAAGGGGCCCCCGCAAAGACAAGGGAAATTGGAGTTGGCACAGAGGTACAGTCCTTTGTGCGCCCGCCCCTCACACCGTGAGGGGGGAGTTCTGGTAGTAGGGATCTGACACCGGTTGCGACCTTACCGTTGGCCCATAATGCTAGGATGTACAATTTTTAGAAAGTATGCATTTGCAGGATGTTTAGACTCGGCTAGGAAAACCTTTGTATTAGAGATTTGTTAAGGTTAGCCAATGAACGTGTCTGCATCGTAATGTAATAAATGAAAATTGTACATGATATGAAACTGTTATTTTAATGTTTTAATTTTGTTTCATATTTTAATAAATACGGCCGGGAGGGTAACTCCCTCCCGCCTTCCAAAAGTTCAGAACTGCGTCCGTCTTCCCATCCTTGGGGATTGTGTTGGGAGGGGGTGACAGGCATCCCGGCCATATGGAAAGGGGCGACCACTCGGTCCCCCCGAACATATGGTAGGGGGCCCGGATCCTCCCGGGAAGCCATTTTGGGCGGGGGCGTGTCTCGGCTGATATGCCCGAAGCGGCGGCCACGCCCTGTAGGCGTACCGGAGGAGGGTACACGCCCACCCGAAGAGGAATAAAAGGAGCAGCAATCCGAAGAAGCATTCTCTTGTTCCTGTGCTTGGAAGCTGCACCCTCTCGTTGCACGTGAGCCCTCGAAGGAACAAGGAGCAATTTTGACCCACCCACCAGCCCCTTATGGCAACGTTAGTACTGCAATGAAATTGATTTGCTTTGATAATGTCTTTTCTCTCCTGGTTTAGTGATGAATAAAAATGTCAATGTTGGTATTGCAATAAAATGATTTGCTTCATAACATTTTCTTCCTTAGTGGAGCGGAGTATAACAGTCTAGTTGAAGGATGTGTAGAATGTTTAAATAATAGGATAAATATCGCAATGTAAAGTTGATTTTCTTTCTTAAATAGGTAAATAAAACGTTGTATTTATTTTTTGGCGGGCGGTAAGGTCATGATCGGTGAGCAGTAATTTCAAGGTCCCTAGAGGGGGGCGCCACCCATTATGTGCAATGGGAAAAAAAGGATGAAGTCAGGCTTCACATTAGCGAGCCGCAATTCAGCATCCGCCAGGCAAACAGTGGACAGGGTGTCTTCTGGTCACCAACATTGATGGACGAAGCGTCAGCTCGAATGGAGGAGTGCCGCTAATAAGAGGAATGGTTTGATGCGTGCAACTTACTTACCAAATTCAACAGGACAACTACAACAACATACAGATACAGTATCCATTATTTTCAAATAATTTTTTAAGTAATGTTATTGCTGTGAACTTCTATGAGTGTGACTCTGCATTTCTTGGATTTCTCTCTGCTTCTAAATTGATTCCTACAGCCATTCTATAGGTTTTACTTCAGCTATTTTTTGAACCTAATTTAATGTAAGAAGTGTTTCTCTGAGTGCAGAGATAGGCAAGTGAAAACGCTGCAGCCCTTTACTGTCGCATTCTGTCATTCACGGTTGTAGAAAGTACTACTTACTTTTCAGTGACAATGCATGCAGTAGTGCATGCACTTCCTTTATGTCACTTAAAAGATTTATGGTTAGATTTGTACCCAAAGATTTCTTTATCTTTAATTATTGTTTGTCCATTCTGTGTTTTTTTTCATCTCTCAACAAAACTTACCCAAAAAGAAACCCTCATTCCCATCCATTTTCCAAACCCTAACCCTCTTCCCCCGGGCTGTGTGGTTTTGATTGATGTGTGACTAAATGACAGCAATAATTCCACACACTTGCTGGGGAGGATAAGGTCATAGCAACAGGCTGGTGAAGGAATCCGAGGATATATTCTAGACTTACTCAGCTTCAGTACTATTTCTTGTAGTAGTAGCCGATGTCAAAGAAATTCAACGCAAGTACTATTTATACTTTCAATACTTTACCATTTGTTAGGCTACATTGTGGCACTGTTCTAGTGTACTGTCACCTGCTATATTCTGTATCGTACCATTCTAATGCTACGGTAAGGACAAACAAGGTTTCATTTTCTTTTTTTTCAGATGCTGCAACTGCCACTGTGTAACACCACTAGTACCAACGCAATGATGACATTTCATCCGCCCAGGATTGCCATATCGCCATTTGACGTGCAGCCAGCCCTGTGCCTAGCCCTATTTCCAAACACAAATTACAGGTAAGATAAGCGTTTGGGGGGAGGAAGTATAATGGAGTATTAGGAGAGACGAGAGACTGACGCTAGTACTAGTAAAGTCCTAGGACTATTGAATTCACTTACTCTGTGAGAGGCACTTAGTTTTGAAAACATTTGGGCAATTAATTACACAACTTGAATCAAGATGCCACTTAAGTGTCACCAAAACAAAGTTACTGTTAAACCCCCACCCACCAGCCTCATAAGCAGTAAAAAAAACACGTATGCTAAGATAAAGTTTAAAGTATATTTATATCCCTGACAAAAATAATCTCCTACAAGACCCCCACTCTCTAACCCCAACGAATGTCTGTGAAAAGTCCAAAAAAGTGAAAAACCCCAACTCCCAATTCCCACCCCCCAGAAGTCTTTAAAAAAGGGGCAGGGGACAGTTTCCTCCTACTGTTGGCTGCTGCTGTTGAATTTCCGGGCCAGGTCGGAATGCTCCTTGCGGAGGGTCTCGAGCAGGGTTTTGGTGTTGAGCAGCTCCTGCTCGGGGTAGGAAACCCTCAGGGAAAGGTGGTGCATACGTTTCTTGCAACTGCTGTGGGGGCAGCTGATTTTCTGGCTGCTTGGCGGTGGCGGGTGGCTGCGGTACCACGGCGCCGTACCGCTGGAGACCTGCGCCGTCTGGGTGACCCAGGGAGCGCAGAGGAGGATGCAGCTGTCCCGGTAGATGTTGTGGTAGACTGCGTGTCCCCCTCCTCCTGGGCCACCAGCTGCCGATATTCAGCAACAGTGGCCTCCAGCCTCCGTTGCTGGGCCTGTCTAGTCAGCTCCTTCCGGTTTGGTTTGGAAGGAGCATCTATATGAAGAAAGAAAGACATAGTCTGTAACCAATGCTCTTTAATATTAACAAAAAATTATTCAGCAAAAAGTTGTGTCACAGTAGACCTAGCAACTTGCAAGTGCAGTACATAACTATTGTGGCCAGTATCTATCTAACCTCCCACTTCTTCACCCTTGCTCTAACATTAGTGGGAGTTTAAGGAATCAATTCTACGAGCACTATGGAATCACTCCATTAGAGTCGACTATGACAGTACACCAGTGTTATTCTTCTTCTTCTCTCTTGTTTAGCAAAATTGGTACGTTAACTTCTGCAAGCCGGCATAATGCCAGCGCAGTCAACTTGCACCCGAGGAAAACAGACGACAGCCATGATGAGTGAGACAGACTTGTATTACTGTACCAGTCCAGTACATACAGGTGGTGATACTCTTACTTTTCTATTAAGGGTGGCACTGAGAATACACTGTTACAAGGGCTGCTGCTTAATTAATTTAAGTTTCACCCTACAGTGCCAATGAATACTAGAAAAGGAAAATGAAGAAGATAAATAATCTGATTATCTATCACTGCACATGGTATGTATTTACTTACATATGGGATGACTTTAGGTGCTTTGCTTTTTATTGAGTGAACAGTGATACATCCACACATGAATGACCGAGTTCTACTAAACTTATTAACCGAGGTAGTGAGTGGCCATCGTAATAGCCGGATATCTGCTGTGCTTGCAATACAAACTACTGCTACTGCATGGTAGTATTCGGACAAAATTACAACTTCTTTTCCTTGCCTTTCCTACACTGGGACGGACGTGTGGGTGCGGTGTTACATGCTCTTCAAAGTAACACTTAGTTCATCCAGTGACCGTCTACTCTCTCTAGATACACATATGCTATCTAAGAGTCAGATAGTACCATGATCCAGGCATCCAACCATTCAAACTATGGGGCAGATTAGGATTGCAGATTTCCCGCATCCTCCCGGCCGGCGGAATCCACCGCCGGCCCGGAGGATGCGGGAAATCCGCAGCAGACTGAAAAAGACCCCCCGCCAGATTAGGATGGCTGGGGTATCGTTTTTCAGTCCGCAGCTTTTCCGCCGCGGTCTCCTCCCGTCCGCGGCGGAAAAGCACTAACATGGCTGGCGGTCTCTATCAGACACCGCCAGCCATATTAGGATGTTTGGAGGAACACATGCCTTTACACGGCGGCATTTCCGACGTGCAAAGGCATACAGATTTTTGTTTGGGGGCCTGTTGCGGGCCCCCAGAGGTGAATGGGGGTGGGGGGTGCATATGGGGGGGTACCTATGGTACCCACCTGCATTTGCCTGCACAAAGCGGTAGGCACCACGCAGTGCCTGCCGCTTTGTGCATGCAAATGCTCAACTTACATTTTTATCATTGCGGCTGGTGCTGCTTCAAGCAGCACCCGCCGCAATGATAAAAATACAGGCTGTGACCGCCAGGGTGGCGGTCACATCCTAATTACAACGGAGGGACCGCCACTGCCCCTGCGGACGGTCCCTCCTACTCTATGGTGGCGGACGGACTCAGGTCCGTCCGCCATCATAATAGGCCCCTAAATGTCAATCATTCTTCTTCATGTCTCCCATCTGGACAAACCTTATGTTTCCTCACGGGGAGCAGCACACTATGCAGTCTGCAATCTCAATAAGTAAGGAATATAAGAGCTTACCACTGCCCGCCACTACCGTGGCAACCTGCACAGCAGTTTGGTCCGGCACTTCCACCGCCTCCTCCCCAGAGCATTCCTCCTCCACCTCCGCGCTGGGCCCAGCACCAGATGTTCCACCTACAAAGTACATTTAAGAATGTTAGATTTCATAGACATGCACCACTCACTAGAATTTTGTCTAGGAATGAAGAAATTTGAAAACAGAAACCAATCTAATAATTTGTGACTGTCTACTCTAAAGTAAAATTTTCCAGTGAAGGGTCTTGTCTTGCTGCACTTTTTGGCACAACTGATGAATGCTTGCTTTTTAACACGCACCATTTTTCTCAAAACAGACAGAAGCTTCACTTCTAAGAAAAAATCTGCATCATCACCACTAGGACAGAGGGACCAACGATTCATCACCAAAAAGAAAAATTAAAGTTCAAACCAGGTGAGGGCTCGGCTCGCCCACAATAAATGTGTGAAATAAATCACTATTAGCACTTTTCCATTTTTAATCAACCGTTTCTGTTTTATGACAAGCTTGATTTTAATAAATATTTTTACTTTTAATAAAGCTTTAAAACTTAAGTAGACTCTGTGGTTTTTGGTCATGAGTGAATGAGCAAAAGGTTTTGCAATTTGCAACCATGAGCCCGTGCCTCTGACACTTCTGGACTCTGACTCCGTACTCTTGTCCTGCGTTGGATAATCATCATTGGGGATCAATCATCAATGAATTCGGGAGCTAAATGACTCTGCCACACTATCTAGTCAGTAAAGAGATCGGGGGTTCTTCAAAGTCTGATATCACTGAGGTATGTGGAAAGTCTACCTGCGCCTATTATAATTGATAAACAATGCACTATTTAGTGTCCATAGTTCTGTTTGTGCAGATTTGTCCCTGCAACAGTAGTAGAATGGATTGTCCTCCTACCCAAACCAAAAGTAAAGTAGTATCTTATTCTTTCATGGTGGTCATTTACCTTTTTATTGTTGGCAATTGTCAAAGCATAAACATTTAGAAGACTTGAAAAGACATTATGGACAATCCCAGAGGACTGCACTCAGTGCATAGAGCTGACTAGAATGGGAGTCCAATTGAATTGCCAAATGTGCAATCATCTTACTTAGCTACACAGACAGACTAATAAGAATAATCTAGTAATACCACAGGGAGTCATAGTCGAGGCAGGATAAGAATTTAGATACAGTCTACAAGAAGATCAAAGACGATTTAGAAACAATTTAATGAGGAACGCTAGGAAAAAATAGGTACTCTATATTAAAATTAAAACTTACCGGGCCCAGCAAAGGAGACCTCGCCTGACCGATCCTGTTCAGCAGCAGCAGCAGCAGCCTCCTCCAATGCCCTCTTGCCCCTGGAGGGAGCTGATGTACAACATGAAAGAAAAGAAAGACCAGAAAACATGGATGATATTTGTCAACCAAATCAAACATTTCAAAAGAACAATAACAAAATATTTTGACGAAATAGCAAATAGACAACTATTCCACGGGATATAATGACCGATCTCATGTGGTCTACTACGTTATTAGTATTGCTTGATTTACGGACCGTCGACTTGGAAAATTCTTATGTAACTCACTAAACAAACCACTAAAAAGGTTCGCCTAGGACTGGCAGGCAGCAGTCCGCAGCACGCGAAGTGACAGACAAAGTCCATCGTGATTGCAGATCAGTGACAACACTAAAAAGTTTCCTACTACATTAACCAGTCATTAAAATACTCAAACTATCAATCCACCACCATTATTTCTTCTTATCGCCATGTGTACAAAGGAAGGACTGGACTTGAGTCTGTAGGGGCTGATTTAGAAGCCCCTTGCAGCTCTTTTGCTCCATTGTTGCGTGACTTTTGTGACGCAGCGGTAGAACAAAAGAGGTGCCCTTGTGCAGCGTATATTAACAACATGACACATATGGGAGATGCATCACGTTGTAAAGCCCTGCGCCATCAGGGGGCGGTCCGACGCAAGGGAGGGCGTTCCTGCGCAGGAACGCATCCTAAAAGTGGCTGAGGGAAATCTACAAGATTTCAATCAGTCACATTGAGGACAATGATGCGTGACTCAAACCCTGCGCCTGCTTGAAGCAGACGTACGGCTTGACGCAGCATTGGGGAGATAGGGCACCCCAGAGCATTGCTGGAGCTGCGCCATCGTTGCGATGCAACTCCAGCAATGCGCCGCCTTTACGGCACAGATGCGTAACGCTTTGGCGACGTTCTGGGCCCATGGTGCGCCGCATTGTATTTGGCGCACCATGGGTGGTGGTGGCGTGGCGCACAATTACTGGCGCATCCCTGCTACTTTGCAGGGATGCGCGGGTAATTAAAAATCTGACCCTTAGTGTCAGATAGATATTTTGTTAAGATCGTCATTTAATGACTTTTAAGAGATCTGGAATAGTATTTTTATCTCGTCAGTATTTTTTCTGTGTAACCGCTGTAAATATCATGACTTTTGTATATGTTTCTTCTATGTCTATTAACCACATGTTCGAAGTTATTCGTAATGAACACAGTTTTTAAACACTCCCATTGGCAATTTGAGGCCATGTGATCAAGGCTGTTGTGATACAGCCGAAACGCGTCATGCTGATGATGAGGAGAGAATGAAGACACTTTATTTCACAGATATTGGTGTTCGAGAGATCTGTACCTGGGGGAAGGAGCACGGCATCGGTAGCCGAACTCACAGGACTTTTGCTTATATATATATATATATATATATATATATTTTTTTTTTTTGTGAGAAATGGAAAAAAAATATATATTGAGAGGACATAAAAGCCCATTCAGGGCACAATTGTGGGGGCACATTACTGCCTAGGCAGACTAACAACGTAGTTTCAAAAAGGAAAAGAACTTAACTACACACTAGGCAGAATTCGATAATCTTTGCCATTGATTATTTACCTGCAAGCACTTTTGAAAAGAATATATTTCACTGAACACCTTATGGTTTTATACAATTTGCACTGAGCACTTTATCTATTACTTACGCCATGAAATGTCATATTGTTGCGCATTTGCACATTATAAGATGGCCGCCACACATTGTATGAAATAACAACATACCGTCATTTGTGTCTAGGAAATGTGGTCTTTAAATGGCGTTTGAAAATGTAACACTGGTGAACACTGACGAAGCCTCCGGGCGAAACGCGTCTGTTGTGGGGGTAGGGGCGTGAATAAACTTTTTTGCTGATACCGAAGGCATGGTGTGCTGGTCGTCTGTCTAGCCGCGACTGGAGTGGACCGTTCGGAATCTATAAGCGGCTCACCACCGCTGACCGAGCACCCGGGACGTAGAGGAGCAACGGCGGTGAGGACTCTGTGCTGCAAATTTCTATGGCCGTTTGCCCCGGAGCGGAGAACATCCAGTTGGAGCCCTGAGCGGAACGAAGAGCTCAAGGACACAAGCGTGAAAGAAGGGATACTTGAACATCGCGGAACCCTGGATTACTGACGGAGGACTAGGACGTATCTGCTGGGACTACGGCAGACGGACCGAGACACCCCGCCGAGATCCGGGTGAGTGAAACGACAACAAGTATCACGCTGCAAAAGTGTACCCGCTCCTGTCCCGACAACAAATGCCTGAATGAACTCTGTGTAAACAGAAACAGCCCCGCTAGTGTGCCGAACAACGTGACACCGCCCCCAAGGTCTAAACGGTGTGCTTTGCAGGTTAAAAACGGCAAAATAAATAACAACATAATGTCGAACAATGGAGAATGGATGCGCGAAAGAGAATCTGCAGCTGAAATGTTGTTTAAAGATAATAGAGGGAAACAAGCGAAAACTGGAAAGGAAACTAACATTCCAGCACCTACAACTAATTTAAACATACTGTTTCAGCAGTTGGAAAAACTTATGGAAAGAGAAGTACGAAAGTGGTGGGAAGCCACATCTCTACAACGCTATGTGGACTGTGACAGAGTCCCAAGAGGTCTGCGAATCTACACGGTACCATCCTATGAAAAGCCTAACCCAGCCCTATTAAAAGAATGGGCTGAATATACAGCTGAAAGTGCCAAAGGAATGGTAAAAATGCTAATAAAATACGCGTGGATAGACCGAGAACAATGTCTAAAGGAAATAGCAGACCTGGAACAAACCATCACAAATGAAAAAGACACTAAAACCAGTGAAGAACTGAGAAATGTAATGATGAAGAGGGTCAAAGAATATGAACTTGGCATCAGAAAAAGGAAACAAAATAAATTCCTAAGAGATGAACAAGACTACAGATCGGGGAGAATCTTAACGTTTGCACGTAAGTTTGATGCGACCAGGAAACGGCTCGCACAAGGAGCCCCCCTAACTAACACTGCGGAAACATCAGAATCTGAACTTTCTGATGAGGAACGAGCAGGAGCACCTGGGGAAAGAAATGTCGGGAGCGAAGAACATGAAGAGGAAGCTTTTTTCGACGAGTTTACCGTAATCCAAGAAACCAGACAGAGGCCGCAACAACGCAGTCATCCCCCAAATCTAAGAGGAAAACGAGGAGGGGCAAGAGGGGGAAATGCGGCTACCGCCTCTCCAAGGGTAACCAGGAGTACAGCCAAGGGCATGAAACGATAGAAGATAAAACCATCATAAACCTCTCACCAAGAGCCCTAACAACAGATGAAGAACAGATACTTAAAAAGGGCCTAAGTTTCTGCCCTACTAACGATTTTGACCTGGTAGACACAAAAATCGACCTCTTCAAATACATTCGAAAATTAAAATTTCAAAAAATCTTCGCTCTACACCCAACGAATGGAAACAACAGAAATGAGACATCACACAACGACGGTGATGAGACAGCCACATTAACACAACTGGTGGAGACATTGAACGACGTTGCCCCCGTGACAACAGATGACCTAAACACTGATGTCCAAACTTCACAGAGTGTATGCAAACAAATAAGAGACCCCAGTAACATGAAGAAAAAATCGAGGAAACTCCCCAAAACACAATGTGATGCAATTGATGTTTTCAATGATGCCGTAATTTTGGACTTGGAAAAACTAGCCAAAGAAAAACTAGACATGAGAAAATCGAACATAACTAGAAAAGAATGGGAAGCGATCAAATCCCTAAGCAATGATGAAACAATCGAAATCAAACCCTCCGATAAAGGTGGAAATATCGTAATCTTCCCAAAGGAGAAGTACCAGGAGGAGGCTTTAAGACAACTGAGGGACAAAGACTGTTATGAAACCATCAACAGACAGGAATATAACAGGAGCATTGTGGAATACAACAAATTGCTGACATTTTGGAGGGCTAAGGGAATGCTAAATACTGAGGAACTCCAATACTTACAATGCGAATCACCGATCCTTCCGACATTCTACCACTTGCCGAAAGTCCACAAAGACCCCATTAGACCACCTGGGAGGCCGATAGTTTCGGCTATTGGCAGCTTACTGGAGAATGCCTCCAGATTCATAGATGGCTTTATCGCACCCATTGTTAAAGAACTCCCCTCGTATGTGAGGGACACACAGGACTTTCTTCGGTTGATTAACAACGTTCCCTGGGAATCGGGTTTCCTTTTGATTACTCTGGACGTTGTCAACCTCTATACCTGTATAGCACATGATCACGGTATATCTGCAGCTAAATGGTTCCTCGACCAAAAACACATTCAGTATCGTGACAATAATGAAATGCTGGTACAACTTATAACCTTTTGTCTTAACAATAACATCTTTTTGTTTGCAGGACAACTGTACAGACAGGTTAGAGGGACTTCTATGGGCTCGTGCTTCTCTCCCAGCTATGCGAATCTTTTCGTAGGCTGGTGGGAGAAGCACGAGGCATGGGGGGTGGCAAACGACCGCTGGACAGAAAACATTCTTCTATGGTCAAGGTACATAGACGACCTGTTTGTGGTGTGGCGCGGCAGTAGATCCTCGGCGGAGGAATACATTGCCGAATTGAACAAAAATAACTGGAACCTCAAGTTCACCTACGAAATAAGTGACACCATGGTACACTACCTCGATCTGGAGGTCTATGTAGCAAATGATGCAATACAGACCAGGCTATATAGAAAACCGACGGCCGGTAATGCTGTCCTACATGCAGCAAGCCAACACCCTAAATGCTTAGTAGGCAGCATACCATATGGTGAATTTCTTCGCCTAAAAAGAAACTGCTCGGCTGAGGAGGAGTATTTTCGGGCGAAGAAAGAAGCCAAAATAAGGTTCCAGACGAGAGGATACTCTCGAAACGCATTAACAAATGCCGAAGAGAAATCTAATAAAATCCAAAGGAATGACCTACTGATACCAAAGCAAAGGGTGAACAAAGATGAAAATCCCAGAATGATCACCACCTACAATTCTAAATCAGATAGGATTATGCACATTTTTCAGAAAAATTGGCATATACTGAAAACAGATCATGTTATGGCCAAAATTCTCCCAGAAAGACCAATTCTAACGTATAAGAGGAGCCAATCCCTGGGGGATCACCTTGTCCAAAGTCATTTCATCCCACAGAAGAAAAAACCTGTCCACATTACAAAATCCACTGGTTTCTTTCCATGCAGATCGTGCAAGGCATGCAAGAACAGTAGGACCACCAAGACTTACCCAGGGAAAACTGACGAGAATGTACCCGACAAATGTATCAAAAAATTACTCAACTGTAATTCTGAGTATACCGTTTACTGTCTTACCTGTCCCTGTAAAAAACGTTATATAGGGAGTACGATCAAGCCTGTAAAAATGCGAATTCTAGAACACCTTCGCGCAATTACCAACAGGGACAAGGCCTACCCCGTAGCGAGACATTTCGCTGAGCTCCACAAAAGCGACAGGGACCTGTTGAGCTTTTACTGTATAGACCAAGTGGAAAGAAATGAAAGGGGTGGGGACAGAGAAAAAAGACCCCGTACTCTAGAGTCAAGATACATAATTGGGCTAAAGACAACAGTTCCCTGGGGTCTTAATAACAACGAGGAGATGTGGATACACCTGGAATAAGAACTGTATACTGTTCCATTATCTCCACACTGAGTCCCCGTAATGCAGCACACTTTCAAACACTCCAGACATTAATTTGACATCCATACTATGTAATATTTTGTTGCCCCCTTTCCTCCTGGTTCCATCTCTTTAGCCCATCCAGGGCAGCATGTGAGAAATGGGAAAAAAAATATATATTGAGAGGACATAAAAGCCCATTCAGGGCACAATTGTGGGGGCACATTACTGCCTAGGTAGACTAACAACGTAGTTTCAAAAAGGAAAAGAACTTAACTACACACTAGGCAGAATTCGATAATCTTTGCCATTGATTATTTACCTGCAAGCACTTTTGAAAAAAATATATTTCACTGAACACCTTATGGTTTTATACAATTTGCACTGAGCACTTTATCTATTACTTACGCCATGAAATGTCATATTGTTGCGCATTTGCACATTATAAGATGGCCGCCACACATTGTATGAAATAACAACATACCGTCATTTGTGTCTAGGAAATGTGGTCTTTAAATGGCGTTTGAAAATGTAACACTGGTGAACACTGACGAAGCCTCCGGGCGAAACGCGTCTGTTGTGGGGGTAGGGGCGTGAATAAACTTTTTTGCTGATACCGAAGGCATGGTGTGCTGGTCGTCTGTCTAGCCGCGACTGGAGTGGACCGTTCGGAATATATATATATATATATATATATATATATATATATATATATATATATATATTCACTGAAAAAACCACCTTATTTTACTCGCATAAAACCATTGAAATTCGCATATATAGTTAGTTGCGCTAACTATATATCGCGCGCCCGCAATCCACTGCTGATGATGTCACATATTACATCATTCATGACATGGTCAGTGACATCACTGATGACATCACTGATGACATCATCCAGTGGCTGTCTGTTTCTGTAAAGTTAAAATATATCTTACATATTGAAGAATGAGTGGATGTATAAGTGTCTGGATAAAGGATTTAGTAGGTGCATGACTGACTGTATGAGAGAGTGATTAAATGTGTCTCACTGAGTGCATGGGTTAGTGACTAAACTGTCTTAATGTGTGCATCATTATGTCTGTTGTTCTGTAAACTGCTGCATGTGTTGATCAGTAGCTATATGAGTAACTATATGGGTTATTGATTGGTTGTCCAAGTATTTGTATGGGAGAGTGAGTGCGTGTGTGTGTGGGGGTGGCTGGGAGGTGTGTGACTCTGTGCATACACGTGTAAGCAGTTGATTCACTAGATCTATGGGTTCAAAAGTGCATGTGGAAACAGCTGTATGGGCGGTTGACTGTGTGCATGAGTGTATTGGTGAGTGAATGGATATCTCAGTGCTACATGTCAAAGTAAGTACATATGTAAAACACACTCCATGTGAGAGTTGACATATATAAATTACTGTGCATAAGAGCCAGTGAATGTGTGAGTGGCTGCATGGATCATTGAAAACTTGTATCAGTGATTGTATAAGAGAGTAAATATGTGTTAGAATATGTTTGAATAAGTAAGGTGTGTATAACTGTATAGTTGAGCAAATGGAGGTGTGATTGATTCTTTGCATGACTGACTAGGTGTGTGAGTAATTCCATGGATGAGTGACAGTCTGTGAGTGTCTGTTTACTCTGAGAGTATCTAAGGTTATATTAGAGTCTGAAGAGGTTAATCGTATTATCACATGAATGATGTCATCATTGATGTGATCAGTAATGTCAAATGAGATGTCATCAGTGATGTTATCAGTGATATCATTTGAGATGTCATCAGTGATGTCATCAGTGATGTCATTTGAGATGTCATCAGTGATATCATCAGTGATGTCATTAGAGATGTCATCAGTGATGTCATCAGTGATGTCACTGACCATGTCATGAATGATGTAATATGTGACATCATCACCAGTGGATTGCGGGTGCGCGATATATAGTTAGCGCAACTAACTATATATGCGAATTTCAATGGTTTTATGCGAGTAAAATAAGGTTTTGAAATGCTAATCCCTGACTATATATGATCTATAACCTATGGTTTTTTCAGTGAATTTTCAAGGTTTTGTAAATGCTAATTCCTAACTATATATGGTCTATAACCTATGGTTTTTTCAGTGAATTTCAATGGTTTTTTAATAGCAAATATCAAATGCTGTCAAATGTCAAGTACATGATAGGTAAAAACATTTTCGTGTTTATGCACGCTGATGTGCTTTGAACGCTGCCCTCCCTTCCCCCCTCTTTTCTCTTAGCAGTACTCTCTCTTTGCAGATAGTGAAGGGTAGTTAACGCAGGCCTTTGCCCCCGTTGTAATCCGTCGTGCCTGCTTCTCTCTCTATTTGATTGATTGCTATCCAAGCATTTACTGTTTTAGAATTTGTTCTCTTTGGTTCATTCTGTATTTACAAACAAGCACAGTCACAATACTCTGTTTAGTCTTTGCACATAGTGAAAAATAGTTTAAAAAAACAAAAGGAATCGAGCAAAATCAGTAGGCCACTAATGGGATCTGTTTTTGACCTCGCTAAAATAGAAACATTAAGAACAACCCCTCATGAGAAATACGAAACTAGTAAGATGAACTTAGCTCCACACCATGATGGCTGCAAGACAGCTCGACTCTGCCGCCCACCCCACCCCACCCAAAATAACGACAAACCATATGCAAATATTATAATTATATACAACACACCAGCAAAGTAACAGGGTAAAACATTTTATTAAATAACTATTTACATAACTATTTTATACTTTTTGTTGCCCGATCCGGCTAGCTCAATCGATCGAGCATGAAACTCATGCACTCTGATAGCAAGCGTTGCTGCTGATGCTATGCAGACCAAAACTGGTTTTCAGTTTGTACATTCTTCTAGATTTTTCCATCCAAGACTGGTTGAGTTTGTAGAACGATGGCTTCAGATTTTCAACATACGGTGTGGTGGCGCGGACTGGGAGGGGGCGCTTGGCTCCTGCCCCCTCCCCAAGTAAGATTTTCATACGTGAGTGTACGTTCATGGTTTTGGTCCCTGAGTTGCTTCGATGTCACTGCCATGCTCAAATGGCATAAGTCCTGGATGTTAGGTGCCATAGTTCAGAGTTCTGAGCAGCGCTTGTAACACTGTCTGAAGCTTATTTGCACCTACTGCAGCTTCACTATTCTCAAAGTAAGTGAGGGCCGTTTGTGGACCTGACTGCATTGTTAAACAATGTGATGCGGTGCCTCCCTGAACCGCTTGACGGAGGCGCCCGAGGGGCGGTGAGATGGCACTTAGCTCCTGCCCCCTCCCCAAGTCGTGTTGCCCTGGTGTGGCCTGAGATCGCCCCCGACATAGGCGACCGGCTCCCGGGGTCCGGCGGAACTTTTTGCCTTTTGATGACTCTTCCATTCTGAACCTTGTCCCACAATCCGTTTGACCTGAAGACACGCTGTAGTGGGGCGCCCCTTTACCGTTTCAGTTGCCATTCCACCCGCTTTTGCTACACTGTGCCTCTTCCGCCATTCAGCTGTTTACCGCCCGCTCTTGCAACTACAGCGTCTCGCTCACCATGTAGTTGAGTTGCTCCCGCTCTTGCGATGCAACGATAGGCGGCTGCCACAGGACTCTCAAAATGGCGGCCGGCTCTTCAGATTTGGGCGTGGTCCACTAAAATGGCCCTGTGACACCTTGGAACTCGGACGCTTGCCTGATAGGGCTAGGGTCCCATTCTCAAAAGCGTCCCCTCAGCCTTGAAGATTCTACAAAAGTCTTGGGGGCCCCCGACTCCCGCAGGCTTCTGGTGGGGAGCGGCTGCCATGATTGCTCGTGGAATGGCCACGACTGAGCTACGAGATGGTGGTGCTCTCATGCTGACACCAGCTTCAGTCTGAAACATCCAGAAACACTGTAGACTACCAATTCAATCAGTTCCGGTAGCGCCCCAACATGACCCGGTAGAGAAGAACTTGCCCTCCCCTCTTTGACTGATGGTTCTTGTTGCCTGTCCCTTCTGTTGTCATTTAACAGAACTTTTTAGACTGCTGAAAGGGGTTGTGTTCCGAACGCTGGTTGGTGGAGACATTTTGACTATATTCTGGACCTACGTTGTCGCGTAATGAGTTATATGACACGCCGCGTTAGCGCACCCGGAAGTGCTCCGGTGCGCGAAGCGCAGCTTCCCGGAAGCGATCCGGGGCGCGGCGCAACAGAGCGTAACAGGTCATGTGACTTGTTAATAAAACTTTTCATTGGTTCATTTTATTTTTGTTATTTTAATGATGAAAAGCTTGGTCATATGACCTAAAAATTACGCTTTTTATTAGTTTCGAACATTATTTTTTCTTAAACATATATGTTATAATGTTCCAGGCTAATGTACTTTCCCGGAAAATTTACAACTGTCCTGCAAGTAAAATATATTCCTTTTTCGAGAAAAAGGGCGTTTCTTCGTCCCATGACGGAGCCGTTGAGTAAAAGAGGCTCGGCCTGCTGTCTTACTCGCCGATACGCCTGATTATCAGATTCTTATCGATCACTTTATGCTGCAGGAGTGGAAAACACAACTGCCCCTGACCATTTATCTTTACTGCGTTCCTGCGTATTATACTTTTTATCCGTCATGTAATTGGACTGCTTTATTTCACTTGCCTTTTACTGAATCGAAAACAGTGACTAAAATTAAAAACTTTACCAATGTAAATACTACTACCATGTTTTGTTTTAAAAACCTTTATTGTGAAAATGTCAGTATACAAATACGGGCCTATAACCACGTGGGCCGGCCACGGAGAAAACTGAAATCGTATATGATGAGGAGACATTTACATTGTAGAGGAACGTAACGAGCGGGCCATTAGGTTGCAAGAACTAAGGTGTCTAACAGTTGCGGAATCGGTGGACGTACATTTTGTAATTAAAATACGACAGGGCCACTTTCAATAAAATTATCTAGATATACATTTGCGGGCAAGTACCATGGGTGACGTTAATTCGAACTTTCAATAGTACAGTAATCAATAACACATCAGAACTTAATATCAATAGGGATGTCGAAATATTCAATCAATTCTCTTCCCCGCCCGCCGTGAGCATCAAAACTGCATTCATATCTCGTGATATCAAGGTTGTTCAACCAGTACACAACAAGGAGTTACGAGTCCCATTTATACCGGCGCCATTTTAGGCGAGGCCGGGCAGGTCCAGGATATAGTCAAAATGTCTCCACCAACCATCGGCCAGACCAGAACCCCTTTCGGCCCTTTATGCTACAAGATGGTGTCTTCCATTCAGAAAATATTGTTGGCAGCATTTTGAAAGGAAAGATAAACAGCCGTTCTCCTAGTGAGTCTCACATTGTTACATTTAGGAAGAATGTTGAAGAGTAGTATGTTGAAAATCTGAAGCCATTGTTCTACAAACTCTCAACCAGCCTTGGATGGAAAAAAAAATCCTGAAGAATGTACAAACTGAAAACCAATTTTTGTCTGTATAGCATCAACAACAACGCTTGACTCAGCTTTGTGTGAAGCCGCCATTTTGATTCAATCAATAACGTCCCCCTGCACACATTCAGGGACCTGGTCGTGTCTTCAGGTCAAACGGATTGTGGGACAAGATGCAGAAAGGAAAAGGAAAAAAGTTACGCCGGACCCCGGGAGCCGGCCGCCTATGTCATGGGCGATCTTTGGCCACACCAGGGCGATAGTGAAGCTGCAGCAGGTGCAAATAAGCTTCAGACAGTGTTACAAGCACTGCTCAGAACTCTCAACTATGACACCACCTCGGTGCCATCCGGATCTTGGGCGCCTTGTGCTGGTTCCGGCCTATTCACACATCGGTCCGCTACTGACACCACCTCACAGACCAAAGGGGCACCCCACGCCGACTTTCGGCGCAGCATTGTAGGATGGCCACACCAGAGCAGCAACTTGCTAAACACCACCTCGGTGCCATCCAGATCTCGGCGCGTTGTGCTGCCTTCGGCCTACTGTAGCCGCAAGTGCGGACGCAACTCAACTGGATAGCGAGTGAAACACCAAGGGGCGCCCCACTGCAGCCGAGGAGCCTCCATCTTGGGGGCGACGCACAGCATCACCAATGCAGTCAGATCCTCAAACAGCCCCCACTGACTGACGCGACCTCACAGGCCAACGGGGCGCCCCACGCCGACTTTCGGCGCAGCATTGTAGGATGGCCACACCAGTGCGGCAACTTGCTGGACACCACCTCGGTGCCATCCGGATCTCGGCGCGTTCGAGTCACTGTACCGCAAGAGTGACCGCAACTCAGCTGGACACGCCGTCTTTCGGCACAGCATTGTAGGATGGCCACACCAGTGCGGCAACTTGCTGGACACCACCTCGGTGCCATCCAGATCTCGGCGCGCTGTGCTGCCTTCGGCCTACTGTAGCCGCAAGTGCGGACGCAACTCAGTTGGACGGCGAGTGAAACGCTAAGGGGCGCCCCACTGCAGCCGAGGAGCCTCCATCTTGGGGGAGACGCACAGCCCCCACTGACTGACGCGACCTCACAGGCCAACGGGGCGCCCCACGCCGACTTTCGGCGCAGCATTGTAGGATAGCCATACCAGTGCAGCAACTTGCTGGACACCACCTCGGTGCCATCCGGATCTCGGCGCGTTGTGCTGCCTTCGGCCTATTCGCACATCGGTCCGCTACTGAAGCCGCCTCACGTGCCAACGGATTTTCTACGCTTTTTATAGCCCTATGCCGCATAACAGGTCATGTGACTTGTTTATAAAACTTTTCATTGGTTCATTTTACTTTTGGTTTCCTAATGATGGAAGGCTTGGTCATATGACCTAAAAATAACACTTTTCATTGGTTTAGAACATTTTTTTTTCCCAAACGATGAAAGCCCCACCTTGTTTCTGGATGTTTCAGACTGAAGCTGGCGTCAGCATGAAAGCACCACCATCTCGTGGCTCCGTCGTGGTAATTCCGCGAGCAATCATGGCAGCCGCTCCCCACCGGAAGCCTGCAGGAGTCGAGGGCCCCCAAGACTTTTGTTGAATCTTCACGGCTGAGGGGACGCTTTCGAGAATGGGGTCCAAGACCTAGCAGACAAGCGTCCGAGTTCCAAGGTGTCCCAGGGCCATATTAGTGGACCAGGCCCAAAAAGGAAAGAGCCTGCCACCATTTTGAGAGTCCTGTGGCAGCCCCTTATCACTGAACCGCAAGAGTAGGCGCAACTCAGCTGAATGGCGGATTTTGGCACAGTGTACCAAAAGCGGGCGGAATGGCAACTGAAACGGTAAAGGGGCGCCCCACTACAGCACACGAGCCGCCACCTGGGGAGGCCCGTTCACGCCGCCTCTCCCCCCCCCCCCTGGGCGCCCCACGCCGTTTTTCGGAGCAGCGTTGTAGGATGCAAAAACCAGTGCGACAACTTACTGGACATCACCTGGGTGCCATCCACATCTCAGGGCGTTCTGCTGCCTTAAGACTATTCGCACAACAGACCGCTACTGACGAGGCCTCCCCACGCACCCCCCGGGACGCCCCACGCCGTTTTTCGGAGCTGCATTGTAGGATACCAAAAACCAGTGCGGCACCCAGGTAACATCACCTGGGTGCCGTCCAGAACTCAGCACGTTGTGCTGCCTTGGGACTATTCGCACAAAACACAGCTACTGACCATTGTTGCTTCTTTTTTCAAAAAAATGTTTAAATGTATTTACTGTTTTTGTTGCGTTCTATATATTTATAAGTTATTAAAGTGTTATAATCCTACTACTTTGTTGGAGTATATTTTTAATGTGACACATAATTGTAAAAACTTTGATGTACAAAGAGGCATCCTTGGAATCTTCCGCTTCAGGCTCGGTCCCACACACCCTCACAGTGAGAACCCCCTCCCCAAGCACAATACAGGATGGTTATCAGATAGTAGGAACCCGTATGGTGTGACGGATCTCATGGGGTGGGGGCCTTCATCTACTGTAACTCCTTTGAAGAGGGATGGTTCTCATACATGCCAACATTTCAGAAGAGGAAAGTGGGAGATTTTTTTTTTAAAAATCGGGAGAATGGGGCCTTGAATCGGGTTATTGTCATGTGTGGGCCTTGGAAGTGTGCTGCTGCAGGATCGGACATTTCAAACTCAAATGCACGTTCTTTTTCTTACCTTTCCGAAGCATGGAGCGCAATAGCAGGCAGAGAAAGGGTGATGCAAGTGTTGAACACTGCCTGGCCTGGAAAGTTGCTGGCAGTGCCCCCCCGCCCGCTCCTGAAACAGGGCACACACACCGCCGCCCGAGTACTTCACACATCTTTAAAAGACCATGCGCTTGTTAATGAGGCTTAAATGGTTTATCACCCCTTCTAGAGCCCCTGCATCGGCCCTCTGACGTTTCCTGGAAGAATTAGCACGTAACACAATATCAAGCCCTGTCAGCTGAAACCCCCGAGGAATCAGGTTTTTGCTTGCAGGAATCGGGAGGCGGGAGACTAGCACTGAAATCGGTAGTCTCACGCCTGAATCGGGAGGGTTGGCATGTCTGGATTCTCTACTGCTGGGGCCATAAACTACATCCGCAGGGCTAGGTGATAGCCTGGGACCGGCCTGGACAATCGGACACAGAGGAAGAGGAGTGTCAGAGGGTGCGGTAGTGAATAGGGTGAAAGGGAGGTGTCGGGCGGGCACGGGGTGTGATTCTCAGGGAAGAGCAGCGCAGATGGGGGGAGGTTTATGGCCCATGCATGAGAGAGATAGCGGGGGTGACCAGTGTGTGGGGGAGATGCTTGCGAGGGTGGGGAGCCGTGCTGAGAATCGATGGCGTGCAGAGAGTGGGTCTGGTCAAGGCATCTAAAATGGCTGCCGTGCACGACAAAATTGTGGCATTGGAAAAAAGGCAAGATGGCGCAGACAATGTTTATCAATAAGGATTAATTTATAACAAAATATTTTATCGCAGTGACAAAATGGCGGTCCATCGAATCGAACGTTAACAGACGTCACGCAGCAAAAAAAATAAAACGCTCACGCACAGCCGCTGGAAGACATGTATTAACATATATGAGCCTCCTCAGCCACCCTCAGAAAACATAAGGGATCAGGATACGTCTCCCGTACCCCCTTATACCTAATAATTTAATTAAATCGAAACATAAAATGGCGAATTCCCGTTTCGCTACCAGTTTGCAGCCCGGTTCGCGATCCGGGAAGCGCTTCTACCGTGAAAAATCAATTTTATTTTATTTTCCCCACGGGACCCTTTAATAACCCCAACATCATTCCTAGGGGGTCAAGAGGGGTCTACCTTGCCCCCTTTCATTAAATTCCCCCTTCGTTTTTCACCTCTTCTTGTCTCTCGATCCTACCGAGAGACAAGATGGCGGCCGCACCAGACTGTTTAGAATGTTGACAGACACCGGAGAGCCAATCAGCATCGCTTCGCAAAGCTCCGTGACGCGAAAAGTACGCGATCTGGAGCGCTATCTGGGACGCTGTCACAGATATATAAATTTTTTAAAACGTTAATTTCTCAAAATCCACTGGAGCACATATATTGAGACCCAGCAAAGGCACATCGGGCTAACAGTCCCTACAATTTTGCCAAGTTTCGTGCAAATCCATTCAGCCGTTCGAGCTAAAAGTGAGGCCAAACGCCCTATGGAAATTAACATGAGAAAAACGTGTTTTGGGACCCCCCTTTTTTCTCGGCCCCCCCTTAACAAACCCCCCCCCAAATGTTCAGGGGCTGCTCAGAAACAAAATGTGCCATTTTCCTGAAAATTTCAGCCGATTCCGTCCACAAACGCCAAAGTTATTAGACATAGAATTTTCAAAAGTCCCATAGGAAAAAAATCCTAACTATATATACCTACTGGCGACCGCCAGTAGGTAATATATATATATATATATATATATATATATATATATATATGTATACACCGCCATTATCGGACGGGACTAGGACTGCTTCCTTATATATAAACGTAAACAATGACAAAACAGAATTGGAGTTACAATCAATTGGTCAAAAAAATAAATACTGATGACAACATGGTGGTGCGTCAGGCGGACAAGGGGGGTAATGTTGTTCTCTGGCCCCGGAAATTATACCTGAGGAGGCTGAAAAACAATTGAATGACATTACATGCTACAGGAAAAGCAACTGGCCCACCTTGAGGGCGACTTAGGGTGATCAAAAAGCGAAACTCCAGGCATGGAGGAGTGCGGGCATCATAACGGAGGATGAATTTAGATTCATGAAAAATGAACATCCGGTGGTGCCTACATTCTATCTGATCCCCAAAGTACATAAGAATTACGAAACACCACCGGGTCGCCCCATTATCTCTGCAATTGATAGTTCCCTGGAAAATGTGTCCAGGTATATAGACTTTTTCTTACAGGACTGGGTAAAAGGACTAGGTTCTTATGTCAAGGATTCAACTGACTTTATTCAGAAAACGGAGAGACTAGAAGGGAACCCAGAATTTCTACTAATGACCCTGGATGTATCGTCATTATACACCTCTATAGGGCATCGAGATGGACTAAAAGCGATTGAATACTTTCTGAACAAACGTCCAATATACTATGGGGTACACAATAGGATGTTGCTATCTATGACTCAGATGTGTTTGGAGCAGAACTTCTTTCTATTCAATAACCAAATTTACCAACAAATAAGGGGTGTCGCCATGGGGGCCTGTTTCTCCCCAAGCTATGCATGTTTGCACATGGGGCTTTGGGAGGAACAGGTCCTGGCGGGAGAACTGCGTACCACCATGGAGCAACATTTAGTGACCTACCTCAGGTATATAGATGATTTATTCTTTATTTGGAGGGGGACAGAGGAGATGGCGCAACAGTTTATCAACAATTTGAATGCTAACAGTCTAAATTTACATTTTACATCATGCATTAGTGCAACTTCTGTTAGTTTTTTAGACATGGAGGTTTACATTGAGAACAAGCGCATGCTAAATAGTGTCCTCTAAAAAAGGTAATGATCGAAAAAAACGCAAACCAGCCAATAAAATGTAATACAAAACAAACTAACCAATACAAATCTAAACATAAATAAATTAACATCATTAGAATAACTAACTTCTGAAAGAATGGCAGATATAGCCACATATAATACGTCACAGAAAGACAAACAATTGCTTTCAAACATGGGCTACAAATACAGCCATGAAAGCAGAAGAATTGGGACTGTGGTTCAGAAATGTACTAAATAATATGCAAATGCTTGTTACCAGAGGAGGCTAGATTGTATAATGATCCCCCCAAATGTAACAGAGATGGAAGTAACACATGTACTTCAAAATTTAATAAAGGCAAGTTCTAGTTCCCAAGAGCCCCACTATTAACATTTAAAAAAAATGTAAAAAGCATTGTATCTATGGATTACATACAATGTAGGTATTTTAAAATGTTGCCTTACGGTTTAGAGACCAGCAATTCCTATTAAATATCAAGTATTAAAAAAGCTACAAGTCAAACCCTTGCTGCCGTTAGATGATACCAGACATACAGAATCCAGAACACCCTAACTACTGCACATAACGATGAACCTTTCCTCCTACATGACAATCAAACCAACAATGGATGAATAACCATATTTCCAACTGTAAATAGACTATTAAAACTAAGCCAATGTAAACTGTGGATGGTGGATGGAACTCCTAAAATGTACCCACGTCCATTCTCACAAAAATACCCCATACTTGGTGAATATCATAAGACTAACATATCCCTTATTTATTCGCTGCTGCCTAACAAATCAAGTGCAATTTACTATGAACTTTTAAATCACATAAAGGAAAAACCAACAACTACTCACCTTAAAAAATTACAGGCATAGATACAAACAATACTATAATCACACTGAGCCATCAAAAGCTGCCATACAAGGCTGTGATTACCACTTGAACCAAAGCATTTGAAAACATCTGCAAAAATCTGCACTACTATAGAATTTGCAACAGACAGTTCGTTTTTTAAATTAAAAAATGTTAATAGCTCTGGCATATATAACCCGTAACCGATGTAGCTGTCCACTATGACATGCTAATAGAATCCCCAATTTACCAAAGGAATTAACAAAAACTAAGTCCAATAATGGACAGCTGTGAAGACACTTGAGTTGGAAGACTGCACAGCTCTCGACACAAAAGCCAACCAAAATTCTAAAGACCATGGTGCAATGACTACAACAGCACCATGGCTCAAAACCAAAACTTACAATGCAGTGGAAGGATGGCACAATGCCTTCCAAGCCATGCTTGGAAGAACTCAACCAACAACCTAAACAATTCAAAGATTCTCTCCATTAAACAAAGCTACCAACAACTAAGGATAGAAAGTCGGTGAAGCAAATCAAACTTTAATAGCACAACAAACAAGGGAAATGTATGAAATGCTATAATTGAAAAGGCAGACTCTTAAAATAATAAAGGAGTAGACTACCTAGAAATTATAGCTAAATCAATTTTTACAAGCCTCCTACCTGCCAATAGGCTCACAACCAAAAATGAACAAAACCCAACAGCACTATAACACAAAAATTTCAAATAAATATTAAAATAATTATTATCTATATATATAAAAACGAATGTATGTCTGTCTGTTTGTCCTTTATGCATTACTACACCATTCATCCGATCGCCATGAAACTTTGGGAAGTTGTTGAGTACATTACCGCACAAGTTTCTGGGATAACATTTTTTAAAATATCGCCCCCCCAGGGCCCAAAAATAGGCCCCCAGGCCCCTCATAATCTTTCAAATAGACAGAGAGTTTGCGAGCATCGTCGACAGTTATGACCCCCAAAACAGAAATCGATTGGTCAATCTACATCAGAAGCACGAAAGAAAAAGGCATTACGAGCTTCAGAAACAGACGAGCAATGGGAAGCAAGATTAGAAGCTGTTCGAATACAAACTGCTCAAGCCCGTTCTTCTCAAACGAACAAGCAACGAGAATCAAGATTGGAAACAGATGGATTACGCACTGCACAAGCCAGCTCGAATGAAACAGGAGAGCAACCAGAATCAAGATAGGAAGCCGATCGAGTACGCACTGCTCAAGCCACACTTTGAAATGGTTTCCATATTAAAATGAATACGTTTCAATAACAATGACACAATGTAAATTGAATGTTATCATAACAAGTTTCCTTGAATTTCCTTTCTGATGAGATCGCAGCAACGTGCGACGGGTAAGCTAGTTTTTTATAAATCAGTCTTTAACAAAAATGTATTATTAACATAAAAGCTTATAATTAAAAATATTTTATTGTATTATTTAATTAGAAATACTCTTCGGGAAAACAAGTAGTTCATGAATTAAAACACACATATTTTTCAATTGCAGTAAAACCAAACTACATTAACATATTCAAATATAACATTTGCCACCCAAATATAAATATGAAACATTGTAATTAAAGAAACTCCAAAGAAATGTGAAAATGAAAAGTAATTTCCAAACTATGAAAAAAAAATCAAAGGAAATGAAAACATAATGGTGGTTTCAATTAGACCAAATTAATTTCATTTTTTTTAAATGCATTAAAAATAGTTGCAAATATTGCACTCTGACTTCTTAACCCTTCAAAAAAATGGCATAGCCATCCTCATACATGCCATATGCAAAATACATAACATTACAACTTTACCAACATAGTAAGACACATGATGGAAAGGGGCGACCACTCGGTCCCCCCGAACGTATGGCAGAGTACCTCGATCCCCCCGGGAAGCCATTTTGGGCGGGAGGCGCGTCTCGGCTGGTATGCCCGAAGCGGCGTAGCCGGGGCGCGCCCTTTCCCGCCCTAGAGTGGGCTGGCCTAGACACTGACGCGGCTGGCCACGCCCTCGGGGCAGGCAGGGGCGGGTTTACGCCCGCCCTGAAGACGGATAAAAAGGGACGCAAGACCAGAAGACATCCTCTTGTTCCTGTGCTCTGAAGCTGCACCTCCTCGCTGCACGTGAGCTCGAGACGGAACGAAGAGCCAATTTTGAGCGTTGTAATCTTTCTTTTGTCTTACAGATACTCTGTCGGAGAAATGCCCAAGAAAGGCGGGAAGAGATTGACGACCGAACAGATGGTTCGGGTCCTCATGAAGGAGATGACCGAGCTGAAGAAGCGGGTGGCTGAGAGAGACGGGGAAGTGGGGCCGGAGCGTCCGTCGGCTGGAGCAGCTCCGGGAGGAAGAGCCAAGAGGCCAAGGAGGGGACCAGCTGGGGGAGACGCCCCGGTTCCCGGTACCCCGCTCGAAGCGCCAACCCCAGTACCAGTAGAGGGGAATCCGATTCCTGTGGTGGTCACCCCGGTGTCCAAAGAGGATATGCCGCCCGAGCTGGCAGCACAACTTGCAGCGTGGTTGGGCGACAGTAGCGAGGGCGCCACGGCTGCCGAGGCCCAGGCGCTGATGAAGCAATTGCGAGAGAAACGGGATGCAGCCAAAACGTCCTCGCCGGCTGCAGTAGTTGACAAGCAACAAGGGACGATTGCGACCGCAGATGCAGCGTCCGGTGCAGGTAAGCGGCCATTGCCGATTGCGAGGGATGAGTCAGCACCCTCTCGTAGAGAAAGGTTGGGTCAACATGTGCCTTTGGCAATTAAGGAGAAGATTTGGGCAGGGGAATACGTGAACATCTTCTCGTTGCTTGTTGATCATTATGAGGTGGAGCATGTTAAGGGTCAGAAAGATCTTATGCATCCGAGTGTTTGGCGCGCAAAAATGGCCGCCTTTAAAGTAAATGAGACTATCGGCAATTGGGGCAATGCATGGGGAATTTTTACGTCAATCTTGGGGGAACGTAGGCCCGAGTTGCTTTCCGAGTTGCCGACCTATCAGTCAAGAATCATGGGGTACTCGACATCATACCAGGGTAACCATTGGTTCTGCTACGATAATCTTTTTAGAAAGGCAAAAGAGCATAATAAAAGCTTAACCTGGGATTGTTATGATTCTTTGACATGGGATAAAATGAAGGAGACAGGTATGTTGAAAATGCCATTGGTAGGAGGTAATGTTGGCGAGTCCTCCCGCCATTATGGGGGGACGCCCTTTCGGTCAGGTACGAGTACCGACGATTACTCGAGACCTGCCGGCAATACAGGAAAAAGGGGGTTCTGCTTCAATTTCAACAAAGGTAAATGTACCAGGCCCCAGGGGTCGTGTAAATTTAAACATGAATGTAGTGGGTGCGGGTCGTCCCATCCTGAGTCCACGTGCAGAGCCAAAACGGGTGATAACGGGGGGAAAGGAGGCGCCAAACAGGTCTAACGTAGTCCGAGGGGCGCCTTTACCTACCCCGATTGATACCTTGGCGATGATTCCCTGGCTCAGTGAATACCCGGATCGTACTTCTGCTGGGGTGCTGCGGAACGGATTTTCGTATGGTTTCCGCATCCCGGTAGGGGACTTTCAGGGTGTGGAGAAGTGTAAAAATCAACTTTCCGTCCTGCAGCATACGACCGTGGTTCAGGAAAAGATCCGGAAAGAGGTTACTCGAGGTCGGGTCGCCGGCCCATTTAGTGTACCCCCGGTACAGAATTTTGTGTGTTCTCCTTTAGGGGTGGTCCCCAAGAAGGACCCGGGTGAGTTTCGACTGATTCATAATTTGTCAGCTCCACGTGGTCTTTCTGTAAACGATGCAATAGACCCAGAAGTGTGTTCGGTGCGGTACGCATCCTTCGATGAGGCCGTAGCCATTTTGAATCGCCTGGGGCCCGGGGCGCTGATGGCGAAATCAGATATCGAGTCAGCGTTCCGGTTGCTCCCGGTATACCCGGACGATCAGCGTCTCCTAGGTTTTATGTTTCAGGGTTGTTATTACATGGATAAGTGTATGCCGATGGGGTGCTCTATATCTTGTGCCTATTTCGAGAAATTCAGTAGTTTTCTACAATGGGTCTTCACAAAGAAGACGGGTTTCCGACATGTAATGCATTACCTTGATGATTTTCTGTTCCTTGGGGCAGCCGGGGACCTCGAATGTGGCCGGGCCTTGGCCGAATTTTGTGTATTGATGAAGCAGTTCGGTGTGCCATTGGCACCAGGTAAGACGGTGGGTCCTGCGACTTGCCTCGAGTTTCTGGGGATCGAGTTAGACTCCAGAGAAGGTTGTTTTCGTTTGCCAACTGACAAAGTGTGGAAGTTCAGGGCAGCCCTGCAAGTGTGTCTAAATGGATCTAAAGTTACGCTGCATCAATTACAGCAGTTGGTGGGACAGTTGAATTTTGCCCTGAGAGTTATACCGATGGCCCGCCCCTTTTCTCGTTCAATTGCCCAAGCTATGGTCGGCCTAAAGGAGGGCCATCATCGCACGAGACTATCGGCTGAGGTCCGCCAGGACGTGCGTATTTGGTTAGCATTTCTGGCGGACTTTAATGGTCGAGTCATCTGGAACAAACCAGCCGTATCCTCTGAAGAGCTGGGGCTATGGACAGATTCAGCAGGTAGCATAGGTTTTGGTGCCATCTTCGGCACAAAATGGTCGGCACAAAGGTGGCCGACATGGTGGCATGTCAATGGTCTGACAAGTAATATTGCTTTCCTGGAGCTTTTTCCCATTTTGGTGGCCCTGAGAACCTGGCCGGAAGGGTTCAAAGACCACTCTGTGATATTTTGGTCCGACAATATGACCGTGGTCGAGTGCATCAATAGTCAGGCAGCACGATGTAAACTGATTTTAAGACTGCTCAAAGAAATTGTTTTACTGTGTATGCAACTGAATGTGCTGTTCAGAGCAAAACATGTCCCAGGGGTAATGAATCAGGCGGCTGATGCACTGTCTCGTTTTCATATGCAGGCTTTCTCGGGTTTCCTTCCCTCAGCGGACCCAGAGCCGGCACCCTTCCCCGAAGCTCTCTGGTCTCTCGGTGCCCCGAACTTCGTCACCTCGTGGGAGAGAGTCTAGCACCACGGACGAGGAAAGCATATGAAGGGGCGTTTAGGTCCTATGTAGCCTTTTTGGGTACTGATAAAGAGAGGCTTTGGGGCCACGAGGAATGGGTAGTTAATTTTCTGATGTCCTTACGTAGGGCTGGGAAATCTGTGGCTACGGCACAGAGGCATCGTGCTGCTATTTCCTTTGTTGCCAGGGCTCATAGTATCCAGGACCCGACAGCGTCTTTCGTTGTACAGAAAGCGCTGCGTGGGTGGCAACGCCTTGAGGGTCGCAGAGTAGATGAGAGGCGCCCGATAGGTTTGGATAGGTTGGCCCAGTTGTTGGCTACACTCCCTGCCACATGTTCATCTCAGTTTGAGGCGGTGTTGTTCCGAGCCGCTTTTACGCTAGCATTTCACGGGGCGATGCGAGTAAGCGAACTGGTGGCAAGGAACAAACAGGATGTGGCGGGGGGTTTGTGCCAAGAACACGTTCAGATCAGAGGAGAGGCAATGACGGTCTCCTTTGTCAGGTCCAAGACCGATCAAGACGGGATGGGTGACTGCATAATCATACGCAGGATTCCCGGGTCCTCCATGTGTCCGGTGAAGTGTTTAGAAGATTACCTAGCACGAAGGGTGGCATTATGGGGGGGGACCTTGTTGAGACACGCGGACGCCACCCCACTAACGAAATTTCAGTTTCAGCGGGTGCTTGCGATGTCAATTGCCGCTGCGGGCTTGAACCCGGGCGAGTTTGGGACCCATTCCTTTCGGATAGGGGCTGCTACGGAAGCTACAGCCAGGGGTCTTAATGTTGAACAAGTGAAACGAGTGGGGCGTTGGTCCTCCAATTGTTATAAGAGGTATGTGCGGTTGCACATGTTGTAAAGCTGTAATGACGTACTCACGCCTCTTGTTTTTTGTTTGGTTTTCAGTTGCGCAGGCCTACGAGGCGGGCGGACTATGCGGTCGACCCAACACCGGGCCTGCGGTCAGACATCACCGGCTGTGAAAAAGGAGGTGTGGGTCGTGGGCCACTCATACGTGAGGCGTGCCGCGGACGTATTCAAAGCAGGTGACATGATTCACGTAGCTGGGGAATACGGGTACAGGGTGTCCTTCTACGGAAGAGGCGGTCTCTGTATTGACCAGTTTCAAGCATATTTTGAGGATTTGTTAGGGCGGACGAGGTCACCGCCGTCTATAGTCATAGTGCATTTAGGGGGCAATGATTTGGTCACCACCGGTAGACGACTTCTCCTGGAGGCTATGCTTTCCACTGTAAGTTGGTTGGCGAGGAGAGTTCCGGGGTGCACAATTGCGTGGTCCCATATGATCCCACGAAAGGTGTGGCGGGGGGCTATTTCTATTCCTGCTTTGAATCAGTCTGTTAGAAAGCTTAATAACAAAGTGAGTAGGTTGTTCCGTTCCGGGACATTGCATTCTATTTCGCATGGCTGTATTAATGATGACAGTATGTATTCGGGGGATGGTGTGCATTTGTCTCGGGTGGGGAATGAGTTACTCATAGGAGACTTCTTAGCATGGTTAAAAACGTTAAAGCATGACCTTTAGGTAGGAGCTTTGTGGGGGGTCCGGATAGCCGGTCAACTATCCGGACCTGTGGCGGTAAGGTCATGATCGGTGAGCAGTAATTGGAAGATCCCTATGAGTGGGCGTCACCCAACACGGATGGGAGCGCTCGGGAGAGGTGGCCTTTGGCCCCTCAACGGGGAGGCGGTCCTGTCTAAGGAGAGGCCGCCGGAAGGAAAGGAAAGGCGGTCAAGGCCCCTTCCTGTGTAGGAGGGGTTACAGCCCCCTCCTGGGGAATTTCCCGGGGCCAGTGACGTCTGCGACGGCAGATGTGGTAAGTTGTGTGGGGTTTGGGGGGAGGTCTACGCTACCTTCTAGATACTCACACGAGTCCTCGAACGACCTTTAAGTGGCGTCGAGTTTATTGGGGCCCCCGTCAAGTCAAGGGAAATTGGTAGTTGCACTTGAGGTACGCCTCAGTGCTGTCGCCCCTCCCAAGTGGGGGGGGGGTATTTCTGGTTAGGGATCTTGACACCGGTTACGACCTTGCCGTTGGCCCTTAAACGTTAGGATGTACAATTTCAATATTTCAAGAAAATGTCTTGTAGGTTGTTAGTTCGGCTAGGAGAACCTCTGTATTAGAGAATCTGTTAAGGTTAGCCAAACATCGCAATGTGGTAATGAAATTGTACATTAATATGAAACTGTTTTTGTTTTAATAAATACGGCCGGGGAGGGTCACTCCCTCCCTCTTCCAAAAAACTTCAAGAACTGTTTCCGGTTTCCCTCCTTTGGGGATTGTGTTGAGAGGGGGTGGCGGGTATCTCAGCCATATGGAAAGGGGCGATCACTCGGTCCCCCCGAACGTATGGCAGAGTACCTCGATCCCCCCGGGAAGCCATTTTGGGCGGGAGGCGCGTCTCGGCTGGTATGCCCGAAGCGGCGTAGCCGGGGCGCGCCCTTTCCCGCCCTAGAGTGGGCTGGCCTAGACACTGACGCGGCTGGCCACGCCCTCGGGGCAGGTAGGGGCGGGTTTACGCCCGCCCTGAAGACGGATAAAAAGGGACGCAAGACCAGAAGACATCCTCTTGTTCCTGTGCTCTGAAGCTGCACCTCCTCGCTGCACGTGAGCTCGAGACGGAACGAAGAGCCAATTTTGACCCACCCACCAGCCCCTGAAGACAGCCAGTTGTTTGTAATAAAATGGATCGATAATTCTATTTCGTTTACAGGTTGTGGTATTATCGTGTTGATATTGAGTGTGTAATAAAGTTGGTCAATTTATGTATGTTTTGTGATTAAAGATATTCAGTTTTTAGTGTCCATTTATAAGCATGCTTATGTTGGTCATAGTGGCCAATGTATTGTTGGTTTAGTTAGCATTGTCGTATTTATTTTGGTCGGGCGGTAAGGTCATGATCGGTGAGCAGTAATTGGAAGATCCCTATGAGTGGGCGTCACCCAACACGGATGGGAGCGCTCGGGAGAGGTGGCCTTTGGCCCCTCAACGGGGAGGCGGTCCTGTCTAAGGAGAGGCCGCCGGAAGGAAAGGAAAGGCGGTCAAGGCCCCTTCCTGTGTAGGAGGGGTTACAGCCCCCTCCTGGGGAATTTCCCGGGGCCAGTGACGTCTGCGACGGCAGATGTGGTAAGTTGTGTGGGGTTTGGGGGGAGGTCTACGCTACCTTCTAGATACTCACACGAGTCCTCGAACGACCTTTAAGTGGCGTCGAGTTTATTGGGGCCCCCGTCAAGTCAAGGGAAATTGGTAGTTGCACTTGAGGTACGCCTCAGTGCTGTCGCCCCTCCCAAGTGGGGGGGGGGTATTTCTGGTTAGGGATCTTGACACCGGTTACGACCTTGCCGTTGGCCCTTAAACGTTAGGATGTACAATTTCAATATTTCAAGAAAATGTCTTGTAGGTTGTTAGTTCGGCTAGGAGAACCTCTGTATTAGAGAATCTGTTAAGGTTAGCCAAACATCGCAATGTGGTAATGAAATTGTACATTAATATGAAACTGTTTTTGTTTTAATAAATACGGCCGGGGAGGGTCACTCCCTCCCTCTTCCAAAAACTTCAAGAACTGTTTCCGGTTTCCCTCCTTTGGGGATTGTGTTGAGAGGGGGTGGCGGGTATCTCAGCCATATAATATTTGCAATAAAATGTCATTACTACCAATGTATAGTTAGGCCTACTGCATTACACTATATAACAAGGTAAATCAATCTACCAATAAAACAACCACACCAAATAATATTAACACCATAACCCACACAAACTAGACCTACTCACACCCCCTATATATCTAAAGCCCTAAATAGGAATTAAAAAAATTCTTAACTTGCCCATTCGAACAGCAACAGCGAACCACAACCTTCATTAACAAATTGTGCCTCAAAATAACACTAATAGAGTAAAATATATAGGTACCTGTAAAGAAAGTCTCTGCTAAAGATATTTTTTTTAAATATGTTTTTTCTAGTATAAAAACAATGGGAATGTAACAAAAAGTTCTTGAAAAGTATTTAAATATGTATGTAAGAAATAGTTAAAATGTTCAAAAAAAGGTAAACAATGTACTGAACAAACACAAATGTATTTACAAAGTATAATTCAAACAGTATTATAAAAAATATACCTCTATATTAAATTAGGGACTATGTTTTCTGATTTTACTGAATTGTACTGATAAATACAGACAGAAAAACGTTTATTTTCTTGTCAGTATTTATTTTTAAATATGGATAGAAAACAGAATTTGAGTTACTTTTGAGTGAAATGTAAATACTGTCTGCCATGACTGCTAGGCCACTAGCCTTTTGGATTGATAGGCAAGGTGTTAAAAAAGAAAGGAATTTTAGTAAAGTGGCTTAAACAGCAGTTAATACTGAAATTTGCATATTTAGATATAAGTGCATTGATTTATCTTCTATGGGTGTTCATGTCACTGAAACCTGGCAAGCATTCAAGTGTGAGTGCATATTTGTTTGTTAAATAAATCCAGAAATATGCTATCTTCAGCTTCATTTTTTCATAAAAATGAAAATAAATATAGACAAATACAGATAAAATTTGCAAAAAATAAATATGGTTATATACAAACCGAAATGTCAAAAACAAAAATATTATAAAACTGGGAGACCTAATATTAAATAGTACTAATTAATAAATACTAAAAAAAGTATATTATAAAAATGTAAACATGCAATGTACAATGTATAAAAAGTACATCTATGAAAAAAATAAATGTGCGCTGTGCATGTGTGCGTGTTCTAAAAGTGTGGTAAAGATACAGTTTATGTGATACTATACCAAAAAGTATGCAAAAATGTTGCATCACTGTAACGTGAAAATTATGTATTTGTTTTGCACTCAAATCTAAACCATTTTGCAGAAAATGTTATACACTAAGGGGTATATTCACAAGAACGTCTGATAACTATCGCCAGAGTAGCGTAATGCAACTTTCAACATTGCAGCCTATTGCGGGAATATAACCCCTTGGAAACGTGAAATTCACAACAAGGTGGAAGCATGCAATAGTCATCAGATAACGCGTCAAAAATCGGTGAGAAAATCAACACCACGCCGGAAAAATGCGAAACACAAACGCAAAAAAAACATGCGATGGGGCCAATCGCGGTACAAAAATCAAAGAAAACCAGCCACAGGCATGGAAATCCCACGCGTCTGGCGGGAAAATCAACTATAAAAGAAAAAATAAGAAAAAACATTTCAAACTACGTAGCACTATGGATGCACCTGGACTGAGTGCAGAGGACAAGCTGAGCCCTACAACCCCATGGAGGACCAGCATGGAACCCTATTTTTGGGGAAGGACAAGGACTAGAGGAAGAGGAAGACGGGTTTCAGTCCACAGGCAGACCGGATTATCGTCACGGAGGTCATAGGACACTACCAACAACTGCCCGCCACCTCCACTGTGGCACTGGAAACCCAAATGGAAATATGACAGGCCATCTTTCACAAGTCAATGCAGTCGGAGTGGCGAGGAGGTCACTGGAGGAGGTCAAGAGGCGCTGGCATGAAGTGCACAGCCAAACCAAGAAGAAGCTCTCGCCAACAGGAAGGCAGCAAGGGCTACTGGAGGGGGGAGTCCTGTGACACAGGAGGTGACTGATTACCACAAAACTCGACGGCTTGTATCTACCCCATATCTCAACTTCAAGCTACAATGAGGTATGTTTTAGCCAGCCGTTATCATTTACTCCTGTAGCGGGTTGAAATTACTCATGTACCTACACTAATGCCCATTCCTTTTGGCACGTGTTTATTCCTCCTCAGCGCCCGCGTACACAATTGGATGAATCGATTCCATTAAGATTGATATGAAGTAGCAATTGGCTCCGCATCAGGCACATGCGTAGGGTAAGCCTGTTTTCCCCTTTCTTTTAATTGTGCCCCATTTTGACATACAGCAACATACCTGATGAAAACTTTCCCTACCTATTAGGTGACTTAGCCATCTAATTCCAGCTTGCCTATCACCACCCCAGTCCTGAAGAAGATCCACACAGCCGAGGCCCCGAGTTTCCCTTGTGCCCTAAGACAGATCGAAACGTCGACCCCCATGAATAGGCCTAGACTTTTTATGTGACCCCTATCGTGATAATTTGGAATTTAATCCTGTATTTGTGCAAACAACCTTATTAGTGTTGCATCAGATGTGGAGCTAGGCTGTATATGACGGTGATTGACAACCGTACATATTGTTTAAAAAGAATATAAAGTTCCTTTTTCTTCTATGCCATTGAATTTCCTTCTGTTTCATTGACCCACACAGAGCGCCTCCCCTTTACGTACGTTCCCCCCTGGAGCAACCTTTTTCTTTTTGAAAAACCTGAATAATACTTGACAATTCACCGGAAACTGAATACATTAAGGGACTCGTAGCAAATCTTGTCTACCTTGCAGCACTTCCTCCCTGTTGTGGGGATTAATTTTGCCACCAGACTCCAGCCCGAGCAGCCCACCGATGCATCCGGGCTCTCCCCGCTGCCGCAGCTGTCTCAATCCTAGCGCGGCCGCAGTGGGGGGGGACCGAGGGGCACGAGAACTACATCGCCCAAGTGCCCTTGCGCTCTGAAGCCGCTTCCGGGGGATGACACGCCAGGAGGCGCTTTAAATTCTACTCTGCCCTCCGCGTTGCGGGAGCGCGCGGGGGCCGCACCGGGCTAAGCCCGGGCAAAGGGCGGGCCCTCTTAGGCCGTCAGAGGCCGAAGTAGGCCGGGCGGGGTCACCCCCTTTGATTTGACCGACTTGACTTGAACATTAATCGGTCCTACAGAAGTAAGCTGTAACAGGGTGGCATTCCTTTTTCCGTTTGTTTGTTTGGGATCAAGTGTACTGGGGGTGTGATATTTTTCATTTTAATTTTGTTTGCTCCTGTGATTGATCCCATTGTGCGACATACTCTATATTATTACCATTATGCCTATGAAAGGCGTCCCTAAAAACGTCATCTCTCAAGGCTCTCTCAAAGGGACAATTGACCACTATTTGACGAGGGCAACATCAGCAATCGAACGGGAAATAGTGAGGGCTGAACAAAGGTTATCCCAAGAAACTCGTCCTAACAAACGACCCCCCTTAGTGCATGTCGAACCTACGGAAATACCTTTGTTATTAGTGGGTGAAAATGAGCCTACCAACAACACAAATGCCTCGGTGACCCCAGTGGAGCTAGACTTAGCATTAACCATGTTAGACAGTTCTAACTTGTCGAAGGGGGATACAGGCGCAGCATTAGATGCCCAAATCCTGCTGGTGGAAACTTTTCATGACCCTGTCCCCTCTACACTGAATAAAAATAACTCTATACATATTACATCTGAGCGGGTCCCTCCCACAAAAAGGAAACGTAAGGGTGCTAAGCATAGAGGGAGGTTGTCAAAGCAAGCAAAACTGTACTCAAGCCCTCCTAAGGTCATTAACTTCATACCAAAACCCACGAAGCCTTGTTTGTCCCCATATACGCCTTTACCAACTCCACCATCAGAACTCCTTTCACAAATTGAACACCTAGTAAGATCACTAATCTTTCCACTGCTTGAATGGCTTAGGAGACTAGGAGAATCAGTGAAAAAAATTGAGGAAGGGACTATTGCTAACAACGTAGAAATTAACAAGTTATCCGGAAAAAATTATAATGTGATTCCAGCAGTAACTGCTGCAGCTAAGTCAAATGGGGCCATAAAAGGGAACAAAAGTCAGCCAGTAGCCCACCTAAATCAACCCACCACCACGCAGGACGCAAAACAAAATAAAGATCCTACCCCGACAAAGAGTACTTCCCCTAAACCCGGTCCTATAGTTGATGGGGTAATTATAAAACCCGCCAACAGCAATGGCAGTAATATCTGTATTGACCTCCCACCAGAGGCTGCACCATTTGAATGTGTTCTCTCTGGGGTCCCAGCGCTCTCAAATGGGAAAATAGAGGGACACCAAGATCTAAAGAATAAGGTTAGCTTTTGGTTAACTAAAAATAGACCGCTCCCCCGCAACTTGGATGGTAGAATTCTAATCGTCAGAAGGGTAGGGTGGATTGGAAACATGACCTAGGATATTCCAGGAGATCTGGTCATTGTAAATTTTAGGGATAAACGTGTGATCCGGTTCCTACGAAGCGGCAACCACAAATAGGAGATGGTTGCATAGTAACCTGGGAACTAGGTGATTTCTACCACAGAACTCCCTACTTGCCTCTCATAAGACCTGGTCTATTTAATGCCCCCTTCTCAGGGAATGTTGGAAGTGTTTCAACACAACCCTTGTTATCTTATAATAGATATGCCCCACTATCGAACCTAGAAGAAAATTACTGACAGAGGGTTTGTAATGCTCTTCCTCCGTTAGAGGCAGAGCAACCTAGTACGCCAGCTGATAAATGTTTCATTGATCCAATACATCCATCATGCCTAGGCCCAAATGCTGAACATTTCATTTCATGAAGCTTTATTCGGTTCAAATAGATGACCATAAAAGCACACTCAAATGACAAAATGATAAAAATAAAATAATAAATATAGTTAATACATAATTCATAACATCACATCAAATAAGATGTAGTTATTTACGCTAAAAAGGCATATCTGATCAATTAACCAAAAACAGTTTTTTATTTAAATCATGCTTTTCCTAGCATTGATGCACTGATTTAAAAACGTTGCAGTATAAAAACAGATGTCAGCTGATTCCAAATTAAAAATTAAGTTCATAGCATGTGCAACTGTTCGTACTCCGTACTTAATAAACATAGGTTTCAGAAAAGCAATACGAAAGTGAGTATACAGTTTGCAGAAAAACAGAAAGTGTACAGTGATTTGGGTGGATACATTATCACACATACAAGGCCCAGTCGGATGGTTCTTAATATGAGGATGGGCCACCAAACAGTGAGCCATTCCGAATCGGAGCCTGGTTAATACCAATTTGTGAGAATTCCTAGTCACCATGGTTAAATACAAAGGAAAACCTACAACAGTGGTATATTTGTTATAGAAAATAACGGTAGACAAAGATCCGGCTGCAATTGCCAGCTTTCTCCCCATAAATGTCAGGAAGGTAGTTTTCATTTCGGATTTAGAGATCATAGATGCAGCACCAGGATCATCTAAAAGATTGAGGTTAAAAATGGCCGAAAAACAACCAACAACATATTTTAGCCAGGGAATGTTTTGGTAATTGTCCAGGCGTAAACAATCCTCAACGATAGATCTGTTAAATTGCTTGTCATCCTCTATCCAAATGGACCGCCAAGTCATCAGAGGCCTAAGGCATAATAGATCAGTTAGGTGATTGACTGCAAGCTCTCGACGGATTAACTCAGTCGAGGCTGACTTGGGCAAACAGAGGAGCCTTTTTAAAAATAAATTTTCCTCCAGTTGTAAATCAGAGACGCTACTGTGACCCCAAACTCCTGCCCCATACAGAGCTATAGTGGCACATCTAGCCTGGTAAATTTTTAACATATCCCTTGAACGACGATCCCCTATCTTAGCGGCAAATCTGTAAATACTGTGGGCATTTTTTGCCATTTTGTTTCGGTATTAGTAAATTCATTTTTCCATATCCTGTCGTTAGAAAAAGTAATACCTAGGTAACAAAATTTTTCCACCTGTTGCACCTTCTCTCTATCTATAAAAAATGTCTTTAAAACTCTGGCTTTAGCTCCACAGGTCATTGTGTACGTCTTCCCTTTATTAATTACCAGTTTTCTATCTTTAATAAAGGAAGAAAAACAGTCCATTAATTGCTGTAGTCCCACCGGGGTCCTTGATAATAAAAGAGCGTCATCGGCGTATAAAAGCACCGGCACTGGTACACCATTGATCTGAGGGGCATCATCATTAACTTTTTTTAAAATGACATCAATTTCATTAATGAATAAAATAAATATAAGGGGAGCCAGAATACAGCCCTGTCTAATTCCCCTTCTGACAACATTTTTGGGTGCATTCTCCTCTAGTACCGAAGCGCACACTTGTTTTCAACTTCTCGTATAACCTGGCCAGGAAAAAGATTATACCTTCGGTGCGCCTAGTTTCAGCAGCGTAGGCCACAGTAGTGCATGGTCCACCTTATCGAAAGCACTACTCAGGTCTGCAAAGCAGAGGTACTTTGAGCCTGGTTTGGCTTCGGTGTACTTACCGATCAATAGATCAAGATTGACATATTGATCGAGCGTACCACGACCTTTTCTGAAACCAAACTGACTATCAGCTAATATTCCATTCTGCTCAACCCAGTCCTCCAATCTTTCAAGCATGACTCTACTCATCACCTTGACAGATAAGTCAAGGAGAGAGATTGGGCGGTAATTCTTTGCGTCAGACCTCATACCCTTTTTATAAATTTGTACTATAATTGATTCACCCCAGGTTACAGGGGGCTCAGTACACACAGCTGCATTAAAAACAGTAGTAAGAAGAGGTCCCCATACTTCTGGTGCTGCCTTATAAACATCTATAGGGACTCCGTCAGGGCCCTGGGCTTTCCCTCCTTTACTGTTACGTATTCCGCATTCGACCTCCTGGACTGAAATGTCAAGCGGCAAGACTGCCCACTGATTCTGATCGTTCACTAAGGTATCGAAAATATAAGAGAAATGGGCAATCCACCCTTCACTCGATACATTAGATGTTAACGCTGGAGTTTTTTCTTCTTTTAAGAAGGGGCAATTAACAGTGGCCCAAAATGGGGTACAGTTTGAAAGTTCTGCCGCTTGGTTCAGAGAGTCCCAAGCCAATTGCTGTAATTCACATTTCCTCAATTTGAGCTCACGCTTATACTCCATTCTCAGATTAATTATTACATTTTTGTCCCTGGGCTTGTCTGCTAATGCCTGCTTGAGTTTAGTTAATGCGGCAGCGCATTGATGGTTGAACCAACCCAGTCCACTCCTACATCGTCTGTTATTACGTCCAGTAAATTTGGCATCAATCGCTTTGTTTATTACGTTAAAAAGTAGTAGTACTCTTTCAAGGTCAAATCTATTTTCTAAAATAAAAGTAATACTTGGCAGGCTCTCCTTGATTATAGAACTAGATAGTTCGTTAGCCTTTCCCCGTGCCCATTTTAGCCTAACCCCATTGTTCCTATGTGATTCCACATCTGTAATTGTATTACCTACAGCAATCGAACTGCCTTCCCAAAAGCTGGTATTCAAAATAATTCGATTATGATCGCTTAATGTAGTGGCTTCTATTCACGGGGGCACATTAAGGGATTATATTCAATGACACAATCACATGGTCAATGACAGAAGTGGCATGCCAGTTTTTGAAAGTAGGAATTGCCAGTCCATTATCGTCTTTACATCACTCCACTATTTCCAAACCATAGCAGCCCATAAGCTTATGCAATTCTTCACCATACCCACTCTGTCCAAAATGCAGAATATCAAACCCCGCATTATTGGTAACCCCACAAACCTTCTGTGCTGACATTTTGCACAGTCCAATATTAAAATCCCCCACCCAGATAAAATCAAATGCAACATTGGCTTCCTGTCACAGATTATCAATAGTTGTGGCCAAATCTATCACTAATTTAGCCCTAGTGCCATCAAAAACATTGTTGTAATAATTGATCAACAGGATATTACGCTCTTTACCCTCTATTAGCCATAGGATATGTACAAGATCATTTACAGATATATACTTTTTAACCAAGATAGGGCGTGAAATAGTTACAAGTGTAAGGAGACCCCCTTTGGGACTACCTGGTCCCCCGCCCATTACTAACAAGTTGTAGGAGACAAATCCATCATAATTAACTTCACTTGTACTTCACGTCTCCTGGAAACATAAGATATCATGGGCATTGATGCAATCTGTCCAACCCGGGTCTTTCTCCTTAGATTTCAGCCCGCCACATTCCAACAAGTAATTTGTGTGCCTTTTGTCCTAGTTCTATCACTGTCATACCCCAGGCTAGTGTTTCTCACCCCACACTTGGTCCGAATTACTTTATTTAAGTCTCCACGTATGGATACAACACTTTCGCCCAACTCCAGATCAATATCTGAACTGGTTATAGACTCTGGAGGCATACAGAGTATAGATTCCTGGACCACTCTATTGCCCTCACAGACCGCCATAAGAGAACTAATAGGCTCCTGGAGTCAAGATTTCCCTGCAAATGCAGTTGGGAAGCCACAGTATCTGTGCAACCAAGAAACCGTTTTGGTTTTAAAAGTTTCATGTGTTTCTTGGTATTTACCATGCTCAGCTGGGGGGACATTAGTTAAAACTATCACGTATGGGGCACATTCAGGAGGAAGATTAGTAGTGTGCCTATATCTTACCTCAGTCCAGTGTTCATTACCGTCGGCTTTAATTACAGCCTGACTGTCATTACTGACTGGAGGCGCGGGAGTTAAAGGGTTAGTACTACCGTTATCGCTGGGGCCTACGTCTCTCTGAGGGGCAACATTATCACGACTGCTTGGTGGCAATGTTGTTTGGCTACCCACTAATTCTACCGAATTCTTAAGTAGTCCCCCTAGTCTATTGACTTCAGCAGTTAGCTGCTCAATTTTAATCATGAAGGGTTTAACAATGCCCTTAATCTTAGAGTCAATAATACTCGTTAGGCTGTTAACCTGCATCTCCCCTTTTACATTGGAGAGGGACTAACAAAACCTCCTGCAGAGCAGACCAGACATATCTTCAGTGACGATGAAGAGGACCCCCTGGTCATCTGCACGGACATCCTCCAATGGATTGTAGATAGCCTCTGGCCCGCCCATCCCCAGAAGCAGGGCAGGCCAGCTGCCCCAAGGTGAGCCCACCACCTGCACAAACCACACAGCAGGAAACACATATTACCACAGCTGTCTCCCAGCACCCCAAACAATTCATGGAGTTCTAACAACGTATGTGGTGTTGCCAGGTGGAGTTGGCTGACCAGCTGTGGGTGGGCTTCAAACTCGTGGCAGCAAAACTCAATGCCATACGTGGGTGTCTGAGTCCCATCAGGGACGTCGTACAGTCCCTATCAGACACCCCCTGTATGCACCATGCTTCACCATAGACCTTGGCTGACCTTGCTGGGACAATGAATCTAATACAAGAACTGTGTGGTCAGACAGGCACCAGCGATCAGAGCACAGAGTTGGCACAGATGCAGAGGTAAATGGAGACCATGGATCAGATGAAGGCTGGAAGTCGGTCTGCAATTGCTGGACACCAGCAAGTAGTAACTGGGAACCTCAATGCACTACAGTACTTCATCGTACCATTGCTGCCACTGAGCCAGTCCCAGGTGACGGTAGTGGGAACATTGACACACACAGCTCCGAGTCCTGATATGTCTGTGGCACACAGTGATGCTGCACCATCACCTTTACAGTCTGTTGTGTCAGTGGCACACAGTGATGCAGCCATAACCTCACCACACACACCGGACACACCGGATACAGAACCTGTATCAGGGGAGTAAGAACGGGATGGGAATTGCTTTGTGAGGAAGGAGGCAGTAGCATCCATCACCGCCATATGCCCGGTCGCTGCCTGGTTATGACCTATGCATCATGCCCTGGGAAACACCTCATACTGACCCCCGGAACACCCTGCGACATGCACCCGGACTCCGACATGGACTGCCATTTCATCACTGCTGGCCAATTACACAACAATCCTGCTGCGGACTGCACTCTCCCACTTCCTAATCACTTCTCTATTCCCAAAGGACTGTGCTTGGCCCACAACTGGGCTTCCACGTGATGTGGGCTTGGATAGCCTTGTACAGCACCAGCTCCGTCACTCACCTGAATGTGAATAAAACATTCTAAATCACACAGATGTGTCATTACTATGCTCACTCACGTATGGGAGTATGGTTGGATGTAGGGACAATGATTGCACATGAAGGTACACCATGGTAACTAACATCTATGCGCATGTGTATCCCTGAGACACATGGCAAATGGGTTGACTGTGAAGGTGAGTACTAGCAGTGTCCCCATTGCACATCAACAATAATCTCAAGACCCCTCAAACTAGGCACACATCCATGTGTTGAATAGGGCTGTAGGTAGGACTGACCAAATCAGTAGCAGGCCAGGAGTGGTGGCCTACATCACATGTGACAACAGACCAGCACGTCGCATACCGACTTACACAAATCTGTGTGGACACATTCTGTTATGATATATGACATTGCTCCACATGGTCAGAGGTTGCACACCATACTCACATTGCTGAAGTACGTAAGAGCACATGTCAGCCAGCACCTATCTCAAAACAATGTCTGGCTCACAGAGGTTGAACTTGCAAAAGGGACACAACACCATTGCACATACGTCAGTCAGTCCCTCCCTGTGCAGGGACAATGCTCATTATGGCACCCGAGTGGACAATATAATCAACGCACCTCACAGTTAGACACCAGTGGGGTGACATAGACTTTATTGGTGTGTGTGTGTCAGTATGGACGTGGCAACAGCCACGACAGACAGGGACATGTTTAAGGCACTTGCACGCAGCATGGGTTCATGTTGAGGTACATACATGTTTGTTGCAACAATGTCCGAAAATGATCACGGATGGCAACGCTCCCATCCCACCTTGCCTTGCTGGATGAGTCATGTGTTGTCTGGCATATGCCCATTGCCACGTGTGAAGGGGCCCGACTCACTGCCCATGGGATCTGCATAGTGCTCTGCCACCAGAGTGCGACAATTGTCTGCTCTGCTGACAGTGATCAGGTGAAAGGGTGCAACAGGTTCACATGTCGTACATGTCGTACTAGATTGCCATGTGTGTGCTCTCCCCAGAAGTGTATCCGAATTGGCAATGTTGCAAAATGACGCTGTGTTGCTCTGAGCATTGGCCTGCATCTCCTTGCACAGGTGTGTGTACACACCCGTTGTTCCACGCACATACATCCAGAACCAAACGATGGAAGACGTGTCCACTGTTGTGGTGGGATATGTGAGCAATCCACACGATGCTACAAGTTGTTCGGACCTGTGCTGTGGGTAAAAATCAGATGTGGCTGCAGGTACGGAGTTACTCTTCCATGAATGCCTGCGCAGCTTCATGTGCAATGTGTTCCAATAGTTGTCGTTGTCGTATTCAAGGAACACCAGGGTGAGCCAATCCATTAACTGATCCGGGCAGGTGTGCTCAGCCCACGCCGTTTCACCAATCAACAACACAGCCCAATAGGGAAGCGCCTCTATGTGGTCACTGCACACGAGGATTTGTGCAATCTCCCATGCACAACTGCCAATACATACGCAGTATGTCAAGGCATCCCATGCACGGCTGTCTTGGTTACACTCCTGTTCGTGTTCCAACAGGGGGTGCAGACACAAGTCATAGTCCAATTCATCTATGGTTGTGTTGGACAGGCAGACTCCCATGGGACACTCGAATGTGCATGTTCGGCAGTGGAACCAGGGCTGGACGCAGGTGACGTAGGCAATGCGGAAGCTGAGCCGGTAACTGATTTGCCAGTGGCACTGAGCCCAGTAAATGCAGCAGACTTGCACGGTAGTGTTCCACGTGACAGTGATTGTGCATGTGCCTGCCATTGCCTTGGTGCATCTTGTGGACCTAACACTCTTCAGAACTGCGGGAGTTGCCACAACTCTGGGCAATTGTTTGAATGTGTGTGCAACGTTGAGTTGAATGGGATGCTGTTTCGATGAGTGTAAAGGGAATCCCTCAGGCAGGGGCTTCTGTGTGTGGGGTGTGGATGAGTCGGATAGTTCATTTGCGCAATGTGTGGTGTGGGAGTCATCCACATCTGTCATGGCATCTCTCTCAGGGTGTTCAAGGCGTGTTCTGGACCAAGGACAGGGGTGCAGGTGTCCTCCTGCCTTCTACATTGGAACAAAGGAGCTTTCATCCCTGTTGTTTGTCTGATGCTACTTGCGTTTTAGGAATGTGATGTTGCTTTGGCGCTGAGATTGGGACACAGCCTCTGCCTCATGATGTATGGATGGCGATACACACACACACATATTGGCATGTGGAGCCAGGTGCCCTGCAAGGCCTTGCGCTGCTTGTGCAATCTCACTCCATCTCTCTCCCTTACTCTCTCCCTCTCTTTCCTTTGTTGGGCGCATGGTGCACCTTCTTCTCTTGGATTTTGTCTTCCAGGTTGTGTCCTACGGATTGTCCAGTGAGGACCAGCTAGGACTCATCCAAATGGTTGTTTAGTTTTTTGTTTGTATGGTGTTTTGTGTTGGTGATTGCATTGCTGCATGACTGATTCTCCAATTTCTGGTCACAACTTTATGTTGATTTTCTTGCTTGTGCGATCTCAGGCAAAATATTTGCTTTGTGATTTGTGGTGTTGGTGTGCAGTTTCTTGGGCCAGGTTTAAATGGGGGCCCGGGGGGGGGATGTTGTAGGCCTGGGTGTGGTGTTGGTGGGTGTTGTGGCCCTCTTGGGTGTCCGTGCTGCATGTTCAGTTGCTCCATGGCATGTGTTGCCCTTCCGATGACGCCCCGGCTGGGCTCCCTATTGTGGTGCAGGCTGCCGTCCGACTTTACACCAGGTCAGAGCAGGTGTAAAATTCCTGCTGCTAACGCGCCCTATCGCTGTTTTGTATTTTTACTGCTGATCTGGCATGTCGTTGTGAATGTTGAGGTGTGGTGTTGTCACGGGAACGCCTACTCTCCATCTCATTAGCGATAGTGGCGGGGGTCATCTGTGGCGATGTTTTCTGCAGCTGCTATCGTGGCAAAACTGGTGCTGTGGTTTGTTAGCACCTGCTTTTGAATGATGGGGTAAATTTATCACGACTTTGCCTGCGCAAAAGTGCTGTTAATTAGGCGATAACTCCTTGTGACTGTGACCCTAAAGGTGCTATATATACTGTTCCCACTCCAATATAAACCACTTTGGGGAAGATATTGGCAACTAAAGGGATAAGATGAACTATTCCCACTCCAATCTAATCAATTTTGGAGATGATGTTGGACATTAAAGGGGTAAGATTTACTATTCACACGCCAATCTGAACCATTATGGGGAAGGTGTTGGATACTAAACTGCTAACGTCTTCTATTTTCACTCTAAGCAAAACCATTTTGGGGAAGGTGTTGGACACCAAAGGGGTTAGAATTACTATTCCCACTCCAATCAAAATCATTTTGGGGAAAGTGTTGAACAGTAAAGGGGTAACAGTACAATTCCAAGTCCAATCAAAATCATTTTGGGAAGGTTTTGGACACTAAAGGGATAGTATTTACTATTCCCACTCCTACCAAATCCATTTTAGGGAAGGTGTTGGATACTAAAAGGTAAGATTTATTATTCCCACTCCAATGAAAACCACTTTGGGGAAGGTGTTGGATACTAAAGAGATACAATTTACTACTGCGGGTCCAATCAAAGCATATTTAGGGGAAGCTGTTAGACACTCAAGGGGTAAAATGTACTGTTACTACAAGACGATACAATATTTTACAAAATCATATATTGCATTACATATAAAATAAATGTTAAACGTTATTTTAAAAAGATATTAAAAATGTACATAAATACTTTACAAAATATATATAAATCGGTATAAAAACATAACAAACTCTAAAAAACATTTACAAACAAATAAAATTCAAAATCTCATTATTAAATATAATTCAAATAAATAATGTAAGTGAAATATTTATAAACTACAACAATGAAAGTTTCTTCAACAACTTTACTATATATATATACTTATACATTTTGTAAAAATTAAAACTCCTAAATTAGAAAATGAATTTTAATTTTATTATACATTGAAAATGTATATTTATTTTAAAATGCATAAACAAATTATTGAGAATTACAAAATGTGATGAAAATGTAACTCAATATATAATATATATGCATGTATATCTATATGTCCATATCTAGCTCTAACTCTCTGCATCTCTCACTCTCTCTCTCTCTGTCTATCTTTCTATCGCTCTCTCTCTTTCTCTCTCTCTCTCTCTCTCTCTATATATATATATATATATATATATATATATATTCACTGAAAAAACCATAGGTTAGAGACCATATATAGTTAGCTGGACATTTTATTGACATAAAACCAATGAAATTCCATATATAGTTAGTTGCACTAACTATATATCGCGCACCCGCAATCCACTGCTGATGATGTCACATATTACATCATTCATGACATGGTCAGTGACATCACTGATGACATCACTGATGACATCTCAAATGACATCACTGATGACATCACTGATGACATCTCAAATGACATCACTGATGACATCATCTAGTGTCTGTGTGTTTTTGTAAAGTTTAAATATGTTTTACATATTGAAGAATGAGTGGATGTATGGAAGACTGAGTGTGTGTGTGGCTGGCTGGGAGGTGTGTGACTCTGTGCATATCAATGTGTACTTGTATCAGTGATTGTATAAGAGAGTAAGTATGTGTTAGTATATGTGTGAAAAGTATGGTGTTCTGTGTTTAACTGTATAGATGAGGAAATCGAAGTGTGATTGATTCTTCACAGGACTGACTAGGTGTATGAGTGCATATGATAGTGTTGTAATAATGAGTGACTGTATGTATGAGTGATTGTATGGGTGAATGAGTGAATGTGTGTGTAGACGTAGGAATCAGTGAGTGCGTATGTAGTAACTGGTATTGGTGTGTCATGATGTCATCAGTGATGTCATTTGAGATGTCATCAGTGATGTCATTTGAGATGTCATCAGTGATGTCATCAGTGATGTCACTGAAGTATGGTGTTCTGTGTTTAACTGTATAGATGAGGAAATGGAAGTGTGATTGATTCTTTACAGGACTGACTAGGTGTGTGAGTAACTCCATGGATGAGTGGCAGTGTGTGAGTGTCTGCATAGGTGTATGAGTGCATATGATAGTGTTGTAATAATGAGTGACTGTATGTATGAGTGATTGTATGGGTGAATGAGTGAATGTGTGTGTAGACGTAGGAATCAGTGAGTGCGTATGTAGTAACTGGTATTGGTGTGTCATGATGTCATCACTGATGTCATTTGAGATGTCATCAGTGATGTCATCAGTGATGTCATTTGAGATGTCATCAGTGATGTCATCAGTGATGTCACTGACCATGTCATGAATGATGTAATATGTGACATCATCAGCAGTGGATTGCGGGTGCGCGATATATAGTTAGTGCAACTAACTATATATGGAATTTCATTGGTTTTATGTCAATAAAATGTCCAGCTAACTATATATGGTCTCTAACCTATGGTTTTTTCAGTGAATTTTCAAGGTTTTGTAAATGCAAATTCCTAACTATATATGGTCTATAACCTATGGTTTTTTCAGTGAATTTCATTGGTTTTTTAAAAGCTAATATCTATAGCTGTAAAATATATTCTTTATTACGTGACGTATCACGTAGCCACGTGAGACGCCTCATGAAGCGTCGCATAACCGTGACGTATCGGTTCTGCAGCGCAAACAAAACCCGTAACGTAAGCGTGCCGGAGCACGCTTACAGATATATATATTTTTTTTAACCTTAATTAGACAAAATCCACACGTGCACATATCTTGAGGCCTTGCAAAGGCACATCAAACAAACAGTCCCTACAATTTTGCCAAGTTTTCTGGAAATCTATTCCCTTTTTTTTTTACTGTTTCTCTTGGTTTTCCCCTTGTTACGCTTACCGGGACGCTACCCGGTACGCGAACCGGACGCTCCAAAAACACAAGATGGCGGACTCCCGTTACGCTGCCGGTTAGCTGCCCGGTTCGCGTACCGGGAAGCGCCTCTACCGCGAAAAAATCGCGGGGGACTTTAATATCCCCCTCATCAATCCTAGCGGGTCAGGAGGGGTTTACCTTGCCCCCTTTCCTTCATTTCCCCCTTCTTTTTTCACCACATCTTGTCTCTCGAACCTACCGAGAGACAAGATGGCGGCCGCTCCGGACTGTTTACAATGTTGATAGCTACGCTGCCGGTTAGCTGCCCGGTTAGCTGCCCGGTGAGCTGCCCGGTTCGCGTACCGGGACGCGCCTCTACGGCGTAAAATCGCAAAAATTTTTGCCCCGTGGGGCACTTTAATATCCCCCTCATCAATCCTAGGGGGTCAGGAGTGGTCTACCTTGCCCCCTTTCCTTCATTTCCCCCTTCGTTTTTCACCACATCTTGTCTCTCGATCGTACCGAGAGACAAGATGGCGGCCGCTCCGGTTTGTTTAGAATGTTGACAGACACCGGAGAGCCAATCAGATTCGCTTCGCGAAGTTCCGTTACGCGTCAGGTACGCGAACCGGGGCGCTAACCGGAGCGCTGTCACAGATATATATATTTTTTTAAACGTTAATTTCTCAAAATCCACTGGAGCACATATATTAAGACATAGCAAAGGCACGTCGGGCAAACCATATCTACAATTTTGCCAAGTTTCATGTAAATCTATTCAGCCGTTCGAGCTAAAAGTGAGTCCAACCGCCCTATGGAAAAATGAATGGGAAAAACGCGTTTTGGGACCCCCCTTTGTTCTCGGCCCCCCCTTGACGAAACCCCACCAAATTTTCAGGGGCTGCTTAGAAAAAAAATGTGCCATTTTCCTGAAACTTTCAGCCAATTCCGTCCACAAACGCCAAAGTTATTAGACATAGAATTTTCAGAAATCCCATAGAGAAAAAATCCTAACTATATATACCCACTGGCTATCGCCAGTAGGTAATATACATATATAAACATATGTAATCTGCATATCTATATAAATATAAATGCATGCATACATATACATATATGCATACATATGCATGTTATTTACATGAAAGTTTTAAAAACACTAATAAAAGCAAAGCTAAAAAGCCACCTCATTACAAACAGAATGGCTTTAACTTAAACGAGGGTGAGATCTATTGCATTTTCAATGCTTGTTTACTTTGGTTCTATCAAGAAGGCATTCAGATGTGTCACACATTTGCCATAAATTCTGAATGTTAGCACTCTAGTTGCTCATTAGATCACTGTAGTAAAGCTAGTGCTCACCAGGGAAGTCTGCTGCTAATCATGGTTTGCAGCCATTTTCCCGCATTTTTTATCCCGCAGACTTTCAGTCCGCATACCATTATCCCGCAAGGTCATTGAGCTCGCATACCATTATCCCGCATTTTTTCAAAACGCATGTGCATTTATCGTGCATGCCTTTACAAAGAATTACGTTTTAAAGGTATGTATGGTAAATGCATTTGCGTTGTGAAAACCACGATGACGAGAGAGGTAAGTGGGTTTGTGTTAATTTTTTCGTGGGTTAGTGATTGTGTAGTGTAGTGTTGTGTAGTGTAGTGTTGTGTTAGTGTAGTGTAGAGTTGTGGTGGTTGTTTAGTGTAGGGTCATGCTGGGGGTAGTGTTTTAGGGTTTAGGGTTGTGTTGTAGTGTTTGCGTAGTGTAGGGTCATGCTGGGGGTAGTGTTTTAGGGTTTAGGGTTGTGTTGTAGTGTTTGCGTAGTGTAGGGTCATGCTGGGGCTAGTGTTTTAGGGTTTAGGGTAGTGTTGTAGTGTTTGCGTAGTGTAGGGTCATGCTGGGCGTAGTGTTTTAGGGTTTAGGATAGTGTTGTAGTGTTTGCGTAGTGTAGGGTCATGCTGGGGGTAGTGTTTTAGGGTTTTGGGTAGTGTTGTAGTGTTTGCGTAGTGTAGGGTCATGCTGGGGTGTAGTATTTTAGGGTTTAGGGTAGTGTTGAGGTGTTTGCGTAGTGTAGGGTCATGCTGGGGGTAGTGTTTTAGGGTTTTGGGTAGTGTTGTAGTGTTTGCGTAGTGTAGGGTCATGCTGGGGTGTAGTGTTTTAGGGTTTTGGGTAGTGTTGTAGTGTTTGCGTAGTGTAGGGTCATGCTGGGGTGTAGTGTTTTAGGGTTTTGGGTAGTGTTGTAGTGTTTGCGTAGTGTAGGGTCATGCTGGGGGTAGTGTTTTAGGGTTTTGGGTAGTGTTGTAGTGTTTTTCGTAGTGTAGGGTCATGCTGGGGGTAGTGTTTTAGGGTTTTGGGTAGTGTTGTAGTGTTTGCGTAGTGTAGGGTCATGCTGGGGGTAGTGTTTTAGGGTTTTGGGTAGTGTTGTAGTGTTTTTCGTAGTGTAGGGTCATGCTGGGGGTAGTGTTTTAGGGTTTTGGGTAGTGTTGTAGTGTTTGCGTAGTGTAGGGTCATGCTGGGGGTAGTGTTTTAGGGTTTTGGGTAGTGTTGTAGTGTTTGCGTAGTGTAGGGTCATGCTGAGGGTAGTGTTTTAGGGTTTAGGGTAGTGTTGTAGTGTTTGCGTAGTGTAGGGTCATGCTGGGGGTAGTGTTTTAGGGTTTAGGGTAGTGTTGTAGTGTTTGCGTAGTGTAGGGTCATGCTGGGGTGTAGTGTTTTAGGGTTTTGGGTAGTGTTGTAGTGTTTGCGTAGTGTAGGGTCATGCTGGGGGTAGTGTTTTAGGGTTTTGGGTAGTGTTGTAGTGTTTGCGTAGTGTAGGGTCATGCTGGGGGTAGTGTTTTAGGGTTTAGGGTAGTGTTGTAGTGTTTGCGTAGTGTAGGGTCATGCTGGGGGTAGTGTTTTAGGGTTTAGGGTAGTGTTGTAGTGTTTGCGTAGTGTAGGGTCATGCTGGGGGTAGTGTTTTAGGGTTTAGGGTAGTGTTGTAGTGTTTGCGTAGTGTAGGGTCATGCTGGGGTGTAGTGTTTTAGGGTTTTGGGTAGTGTTGTAGTGTTTGCGTAGTGTAGGGTCATGCTGGGGGTAGTGTTTTAGGGTTAAGGGTAGTGTTGTAGTGTTTGCGTAGTGTAGGGTCATGCTGGGGTGTAGTGTTTTAGGGTTTTGGGTAGTGTTGTAGTGTTTGCGTAGTGTAGGGTCATGCTGGGGGTAGTGTTTTAGGATTTAGGTTAGTGTTGTAGTGTTTGCGTAGTGTAGGGTCATGCTGGGGGTAGTGTTTTAGGGTTTAGGGTTGTGTTGTAGTGTTTGCGTAGTGTAGGGTCATGCTGGGGGTAGTGTTTTAGGGTTTAGGGTTGTGTTATAGTGTTTGCGTAGTGTAGGGTCATGCTGGGGGTAGTGTTTTAGGGTTTAGGGTAGTGTTGTAGTGTTTGCGTAGTGTAGGGTCATGCTGGGGGTAGTGTTTTGGGGTTTAGGGTAGTGTTGTAGTGTTTGCGTAGTGTAGGGTCATGCTGGGGTGTAGTGTTTTAGGGTTTTGGGTAGTGTTGTAGTGTTTGCGTAGTGTAGGGTCATGCTGGGGGTAGTGTTTTAGGATTTAGGGTAGTGTTGTAGTGTTTGCGTAGTGTAGGGTCATGCTGGGGGTAGTGTTTTAGGGTTTTGGGTAGTGTTGTAGTGTTTGCGTAGTGTAGGGTCATGCTGGGGGGTAGTGTTTTAGGGTTTTGGGTAGTGTTGTAGTGTTTGCGTAGTGTAGGGTCATGCTGGGGGTAGTGTTTTAGGGTTTTGGGTAGTGTTGTAGTGTTTGCGTAGTGTAGGGTCATGCTGGGGGGTAGTGTTTTAGGGTTTTGGGTAGTGTTGTAGTGTTTGCGTAGTGTAGGGTCATGCTGGGGGTAGTGTTTTAGGGTTTAGGGTAGTGTTGTAGTGTTTGCGTAGTGTAGGGTCATGCTGGGGTGTAGTGTTTTAGGGTTTTGGGTAGTGTTGTAGTGTTTGCGTAGTGTAGGGTCATGCTGGGGGTAGTGTTTTAGGGTTTAGGGTAGTGTTGTAGTGTTTGCGTAGTGTAGGGTCATGCTGGGGTGTAGTGTTTTAGGGTTTTGGGTAGTGTTGTAGTGTTTGCGTAGTGTAGGGTCATGCTGGGGGTAGTGCTTTAGGATTTAGGTTAGTGTTGTAGTGTTTGCGTAGTGTAGGGTCATGCTGGGGGTAGTGTTTTAGGGTTTAGGGTTGTGTTGTAGTGTTTGCGTAGTGTAGGGTCATGCTGGGGGTAGTGTTTTAGGGTTTAGGGTTGTGTTGTAGTGTTTGTGTAGTGTAGGGTCATGCTGGGGGTAGTGTTTTAGGGTTTAGGGTAGTGTTGTAGTGTTTGCGTAGTGTAGGGTCATGCTGGGGTGTAGTGTTTTAGGGTTTTGGGTAGTGTTGTAGTGTTTGCGTAGTGTAGGGTCATGCTGGGGGTAGTGTTTTAGGGTTTAGGGTAGTGTTGTAGTGTTTGTGTAGTGTAGGGTCATGCTGGGGGTAGTGTTTTAGGGTTTAGGGTAGTGTTGTACTGTTTGTGTAGTGTAGGGTCATGCTGGGGGTAGTGTTTTAGGGTTTAGGGTAGTTTAGTTGTTTAGTGTATGCTAAAGGCATATTCGTTCTAAAAGTTTTCGTTATTTTAATTTGCGGCCTAATAGTACATGCGGGATTTTTTTTGCGGACTGATGGTATGCGGGATTTCGTCATATATTCGCTAATCATACTTTCTATGGCAAAATGAACCCCCTCATTTTGTTCCTTTTTAAATTAAATGTTTTAAGAGTTACCACTTTATTCCAATCAAGATGGCTTCAGGTGTGCCATACCTTTGTAATAAGTAGGACTGTTAGCACTCTAGTTGTTCTTTAGAACACTCTGGGACAATCTGTCATTGGGCTATAGTTGGGCTACATCTGGCTGATATTTGGGCTACATTTGGTTTTTTTTGTCTCTGGTGGCCATCTTTGGGCTACATTGGGCTACATTGGGCTACATTTGGGCTCCAACATATATATAGCCCAATGTAGCCCAATATATATTTTTCAAAGTTAATTTTCGTAAAAACCACTGTAGCCTATATCTTGAGACATAGCAAAGGCACATCGGGCTACCAGTCCCTACAATTTTGCCAAGTTTGGTGTAAATCCATTCAGCCGTTCAGGCTAAAAGTGAGGCCAACCGCCCTATGGAAAATTGCATGGGAAAAACACGTTTTGGGACCCCCCTTTTTTCTCGGCCCCCCCTTGACGAAACCCCCCCAAATTTTCAGGGGCTGCTCAGAAACAAAATGTTCCATTTTCCTGAAAATTTCAGCCAATTCTGTCCTCATAAGCCAAAGTTATTCGACATAGAATTTTCAAAAATCCCATAGGAAAAAAATCCTAACTATATATACCTACTGGCTATCGCCAGTAGGTAATATATATATATATATATATATATATGCATACTCCATCCTACTCCAACAAAGAAGAAGGCACATACTCGAAGATGTCAGGTATGGCTTTCTTTATTGATTCAGGTCTCACACGACCCCATGGCTATAGAGAAGCGTTTCGGCTTCACAGAAGCCTTTATCAATCTCATATATATATATAAAACAGTTGCCTGTCAAATGAAGGGAGCCTCCCACGAAGATAAACTTAAGCCACATTTATTCAGTTCAGATAACCGCGTAACCGCGTGTAGAAACTTGGACTTGCAGAAAATTAATGTCCTGCCTGACGCGTTTCCTGCATAGAGCACGTCCTCAGAGGCATTGGACAATGCTCAGGATAGCACGCCAATTTTTCAGTGCCACATTTAGCTTCTTGAAGTCACGCCTCAGAGGGGCGTGGCCACCCCTGTGGCCTGATGGTACCTGTGGTCCATATCTTTCGCAAATGCGCTGTCGTGACTATACTGAGTTGTATTAAAATAATCCCAAGTGGGTGGTGCAGCCAAGTTGAACCTCACGTTGTTGCATTCATACCGCACCGAACCGGCATCTTCGTTCCTTTACAAAGACATCATGTGGCATCTCTGCAGGAGGGCTGCAAACAGCCCCAAGGCCCCTCTTCGCGGCTCAGGCATGCTCTATGCATGAAACGTGTCAGGCAGGACATTAATTTGCTGCGAGTCCAGGTTTCTACACGCGGTTGTCTGAACTGAATAAATGTGGCTTAAGTTTATCTTCGTGGGAGGCTCCCTTCATTTGGCAGGCAACTGTTTTGGATTGAATTGCAACATGCCTGAGCCGCGAATGTGTGGCCCTGGGGCTATTTACAGCCCTCCTGCAGAGACGCCACAAAAGCATTGGCAATGGCAATAGATCAGCACCTCCGTGTCACAGGGGATCCTTGTTGGCTTCCAATACTTCTTTAGGATTTGTGCCGTGGGCTACTGTAAAATTTTTGATGGGGTTGCATAAAACATTATTCGTACAATTAGTGGAGAAGTGTGATGCAGCGGCCAGGGCAACTGACTTCAGAGCACAGGGTTTGCGGTTGGATCCCCAGCAGCAGCTCAGCCCAGCACCATGTGACTCTGGGTGTTGGACTTGGCCCTTTTTGCAGGGTCATCCCTGAACTTTTTGCGTTCCTCCTGTATTTTGTCTGACCTGTTTTTGTTGGTTTTATGACTATGGTTACTTTACCACTGCTGATCAGTGCTAAAGTGCATATGCTCTCCCTATTGTAAATTGAGGTATGGATTAGTCACTCCATGATTGGCTGGTTTGGGTTACTTGTCAGACCCTAGTACAGTGCACTGCGTGTGCCCAGGGCTTGGAAATCAAATGCTGCTGGTGGGCTTGCAGAACTGGTTGTGCCACCCACAGAAGGAGCCTGTAAAACGTGTCTCAGGTCTGCCATTGCAGAGCATGTGTGCAGGCTGGTGCTGCCATGTTGACTGGGCAAATGCATCCACCTGCCAGTCCCTAAAACTTCCCTTTTCTGCATATTAGTCACCCCTATGGTAGGCCCAAGGCCAGGGTGCATTGTTGGTAAAAGTAAGGTCATGCCCTGGTGTGTGTGTGGCATGTCCTAATAGTGAATTACAGCCATTTTCTTTTTTCACTATTTCAAGGCTACCTGTTCCCCATAGGCCAGAATGGACAATTTGATTATAACATCTTAGAATCCTAACTGACTTTGGTTTTAATATTCTGTGTTTGAGAATACCACATTTAGAATGTAGGTATTTTCTTGCCTATCTGTCCAAGCCTGCCTCTGCTAGGTTGTGTATTCCTTGTCTGGAGTTTGAGTGACAGGGGCTGGGGGATTCTAGGAGACGGTGAGTCAGCAAAGGGCTGAATAGAGCTATATGCATGTAGATGGGAGGGAGGCATTGCACCTGGTACCTGAATAGGACTGTGCCTGCCATCATCAATGCTGGCTCCACCTCCTGTGGTGTGTCTGATGTCCCTGGCCCACACTAAGGAAAGAAGGAGTCTTGTCAACAAAGTGCTCCAGGACTGCACAGAACTGGTTTGGACTAGGCACAGACACTCTCTGCCTCCAGAGACAAAGGATTTTCTAGTATAAATATGGGGACCCAGACCCCAGAACTTTAGATCACTTTTGGGAAACAAGAAGAACCTTTGCTGAGGAGAGGAACCAGAGAAACTGAGGAGGAGACTATCCCTAAGCTTAGTGCTGTTTGGGGGATTGGCCAGCAGTGGTTGCCTGACTGCCAAAGAAAGGAGAAGGAACGTTGTGCTACTTTCAAATCAACTTGTAAAGGATCTCCAAGGGCTTGAGATAGAGCTTGCGTCCTGCTGAAGTCTCAGGGACAACATACTTCACCAACTAGCTCCCTGACTCCGTGTGAGGCGGCCGCTCCACCCTCCCTCCTGGATCCATAGCGCTGCTTTTGGTATCGTAGCGCTGCTCACCTCTGGCATAATTGTTATTCCACTAATTGGATCTGCACCCGCTCTGTCTGCGTAGCGCTCAGCATAACTCTGCTTGCAGTGTGTTTTGTTCGTGAACTGTGATTTACTCGCATTGTTTTGCCAAATTTGCATATCGCTCTTAGGAAAGCTGGGCATTGCTTTCTCTTAACTGAATCTGTTATTGTGCCCGTTGTTCAGCGCCAGCTCGCATTTCCCGGTCCTGTTGCTTATCTCCCCGTCCATATTGTTGTGCCTGCAGCCCGTCCCTCCCCCTATGCTCCCGCCTCCCTGCTCCCCCTCCCACCCACGAGATACCAGGGACGTCTCAGCTGTGTTACCTCCGTGACTTGCCTGACTCCGTGTGAGGCGGCCGCTCCACCCTCCCTCCTGGATCCATAGCGCTGCTTTTGGTATCGTAGCGCTGCTCACCTATGGCATAATTGTTATTCCACTAATTGGATCTGCACCCGCTCTGTCTGCGTAGCGCTCAGCATAACTCTGCTTGCAGTGTGTTTTGTTCGTGAACTGTGATTTACTCGCATTGTTTTGCCAAATTTGCATATCGCTCTTAGGAAAGCTGGGCATTGCTTTCTCTTAACTGAATCTGTTATTGTGCCTGTTTTTCAGCTCCAGCTCGCATTTCCCGGTCCTGTTGCTTATCTCCCCGTCCATATTGTTGTGCCTGCAGCCCGTCCCTCCCCCTACGCTCCTGCCTCCCTGCTCCCCCTCCCACGCTCCGCCCCCTCCACCATCCATTTAAGGCTGATGAGCCAACGTGCAGCGTCCACGCGCTACGGCCGTGCCGAAGGTGCGCCAAAGGTAAGGCCGTCTACGCCGCGCCTGGACCGCACCCAGCGCCAGACCCCCTGGTTCCCGCAATGCCCAGCCCACTCGCATCACTTATGATGCCACCACCCTCCTAGCCCTTAACCCCGGCCGTTTCCCCAACTGCGTCCAAGCCGCTCCTGGACACACCCATGGTCCCTTCTCTTGCAACTCCTGCAAGTTCGTCGGCACCAAAACCAACTCCTCATCCACCAACACCAATCAGAGACCTGACACCAACCACCTAACATGCATCCTGCTCAACACCCGCTCGGTCCACAGACACGCCATCGACCTCTGGAATCTACTAGACACCATCTCACCGGACGTCGCCTTCCTAACAGAAACATGGATGAATGCCTCTTCAGCCCCAGACATCACCATTGCCATCCCGGAAGGATACAAGATCATCCGCAAGGACCGCATCAAGCAAACAGGAGGAGGCATCGCTATCGTCCATAAGAACTCCATCCGCATCTCAACCAGATCAGACGTCAACCTTGCCAGCTCCGAACACCTCCACTTCCAGATCCACACCGACCCCAAGACCACACTCAGAGGCACCCTCCTCTACCGGCCTCCAGGAACCCGTGCACAATTCAGTGACGACATCACTGACTTTATCACTCCACACGCCCTCCCTTCCGAGGACTACATTCTATTGGGAGACCTAAATTTTCACCTGGAAAAGAGTAATGACAGCAGCGCCACCACCCTTCTGGACAATCTCGCCAACCTCGGACTCAAACAACTGGTCACTACCCCCACCCACACTGCAGGTCACACACTCGACCTCATCTTCACCTCCAGCAAACATGTCTCATTCAGTCACACCACAGTTCTTCACTGGACGGACCACAGATGCGTTCACCTTACCTACAATAAGACCACAATCCACAACCATCCTCAACCCACCCTGCGAAGAAACTGGAACAAAATCACCAGCGACCAGATCTCCTCATCGCTTCTTCTAAACCCCCCTGCCCACTCCTCAAACCCCGACCAAGCAGCCGTTAACCTCACCCAATGGCTTTCCAACAGCGCCAACATCCTAGCACCGTTGAAAAAACGTCAAAACAAACTAGGCAGCAAAAACGCCTCCTGGTTCATCGATGATCTTAAGAAATCGAAGAAACTCTGTCGCTCCCTCGAGAAGGCCTGGAAAAAAGAGCCAAACACCAGCACCAGGGACGCCTTCAAAAACGCCACCCGCATACACCACCAACTAATCCGGTCTGCCAAGAAAGCCGCATTCAAAGACCGACTAGATAACAACGCCCACAACAGCAAGGAATTATTCAACATCGTCAAAGAATTTACCAACCCATCAGCCAACTCCAACGACATCACCCCCTCCCAAGCCCTCTGCGACTCCCTAGCTTCCTTCTTCCACAACAAAATTGCAGACATCCACAACAGCTTCGACAACCGACCCGTAGACCAACCCACCCAACCTTCTGCAGGACCTTCACCCCCCTTGAACACCCTTAACGACTGGAACCCAATCTCCACTGAGGACACCATCCGCCTGATGAACTCCATCCACTCAGGATCCCCAACTGACCCATGCCCTCACCACATCTTCAACAAAGCAGACTCCATCATAGCACCACATCTCGGAGAGGTCATCAACTGCTCCCTCAACTCCGCCACCTTCCCGGAAAGCTGGAAACACGCAGAACTCAGCGCCCTTCTGAAAAAACCCACAGCTGACCCCACCGAACTCAAAAACTACCGCCCCATCTCGCTTCTTCCATTCCCGGCCAAAGTCATTGAGAAAGCTGTCAACAATCAGCTAGCCACCTTCCTCGAATCCAACAAATCCCTCGACCCCTCACAGTCCGGCTTCCGAGCCAAACACAGCACTGAGACCGCACTTATCGCAGCAACAGACGACATTCGAACTCTACTGGACAATGGAGACACAGTCGCCCTCATCCTCCTCGACCTCTCCGCTGCCTTCGACACAGTCTGTCATAGCACCCTTCTACAGCGCCTCAGAAACGTCGGAATCCATGGAAAAGCACTGGAATGGATCACCTCGTTCCTCACCGGAAGAACACAGAGAGTCCGCCTCCCACCATTCAAGTCAGAGGCCTCTGAAGTCATCTGCGGCGTGCCACAAGGATCGTCACTCAGCCCCACCCTCTTCAACGTATACATGAGCCCCCTTGCGGCCATCGCTCGCCAACACAACCTCAACATCATCTCCTACGCTGACGACACTCAACTGATCCTCTCACTCACCAAAGACCCTAACACCGCCAAAACCAACTTACACGAAGGAATGAAAGAAGTAGCCGAGTGGATGAAGCATAGCCGGCTGAAACTGAACTCAGATAAAACAGAAGTCCTCATCTTAGGCACCTCCCCCTCCGCCTGGGATGACTCTTGGTGGCCAGAGGCCCTTGGAAAAGCACCCATCCCGACGGACCACGCACGGAACCTGGGCGTCATCCTGGACTCCTCACTCTCTATGAACAGACAAGTCAACGCCGTCTCATCATCTTGCTTCAACATTCTTCGCATGCTCAGAAAAACATTTCGCTGGATCCCCACCGAAACCAGAAAAACGGTCACCCACGCACTGGTCACGAGCCGCCTGGACTACGGAAACACCCTATACGCCGGTACCACCGCAAAACTCCAGAAAAAACTCCAACGCATCCAGAACGCTTCAGCCAGGCTCATACTAGACATCCCGCGTAAAGAACACATCTCGGGTCACCTGAAAAACCTCCACTGGCTCCCCATAAATAAGAGGATTACTTTCCGCCTCCTAACCCACGCACACAAAGCACTTTACGAACTTGGACCCGAATGCCTCAACACACGAATGTCCTTCTACACCCCCTCCCGTCAGCTACGATCCTCCAACCAAGCCCTTGCCAATGTACCTTGCATCAACAAAACCACCATGGGAGGCAGATCCTTCTCCTACCTGGCAGCTAAAACCTGGAACTCACTTCCCACTCACCTTCGCCTTACTCAGAACCACCTAGCATTCAGAAAACAACTTAAAACTTGGATATTCGACAAGTAATTCCCCACCCTTCCTCAAGCGCCTTGAGACCCTATGGGTATGTAGCGCGCTATATAAATATCGACTTGACTTGACTTGACTTGACTGGCCCTGTCTTCCCTTGCTGGGAATTGAAGTGTCTGCTGTTGAGGTGGGCTTTCTGAGAGATCACCTGTCGTGGGGAGCGTGACTCAAGACAAAGAAGCGTGTCGCCGCCGCAGCCATTGTCGTCGCATCAACGGAGAAGAGTATCGCCACCGCAGCAGACGCCGTCGCATCACCGGAGAAGTGTGCAGCCATCGTATTACCCAAAGCACCACCGGAGTAGAGTGTCGCCATCACAGCAGACGCCATTACATCACCGGAGAAACATGTCGCAGGGCCTGTCGCGGTTCAGAAGAATCGTTGAGTCGTCGCACAGCCTTCAAGACTGCACGCATCGTGTTGCATCAAGAAGAAGACGCCAATTTGTTTCATTGCATCGGATCTTCATCGCATCACGGCACTGCTGGTCGCATCGCCATGGAAGCGCAGTAAGAAACCGACGCATCACCTCCCCACGCAGAGAAGAACCAACGCATCCCCTACGCAGCAGAAGGGACCAGACACATCACCGTTCTTGCATGTAAGGAACCAACGCATCACCTTCCCTGCAACACTTTCGTTGTATAGCGTTACGCATCCAAAGGTGTGGCATTTCACATATAAAGAGAACTAAGCTATTTCTACCATTTTTACAGTATTGTGGATTTTTGTCGTTTGTGGTCTTGTGTTAAGTCTATATAAAAATACTTATTTTTATACCACAACTTGTGTGTTGTCCATCTGTAGTGTTGTCACTGGGCTACTGTATGTGTTCACAAATGCTTTACACACTGCCTCTGAGATAAGCCTACCTGCTCGTGACAAGCTACCAAGGGGGTGAGCAGGGGTTATTTTAGGACTATACCGCCTTACCCTGACTAGATGCAAGGGTCCGCAGTGGATAACAAATACAGGTGATGTTGCGGACTTCGATATGTTTAGCGTGGTTAAACAAAAGTATTGCTGTCTTCAAATATGTCTTGTCACAAGGTGGACCTTTCGCCTCGATTCCTGACAAACGAATTTGTTATCAGATGCTTTTCTGTGCTCAAATTAACTGTGTAATTTCACTGAAACACAAATCATGTAATGTGTTAGGAATGCAGGTCTGCAACAAAATAGTACATCAAAACGATCTATATGTGACGCTTTCATGCATTTGTTTCAATGCTCTAATCACTGGGCGTCTATTTAAAAGGTTAACTCTACAATGTACGTGCATGATTATTTTGCAGAAGATTCCATACTTGAGTAACCTTAAGACACCCTATTCGATAGTCAATGAAGTTACAAAGTGCATCTGCCTGGTAGGAACAGGACATGGGAATCTATATCAGAATAATTAACAACGCGTGTCACAGTCTATTAAGATCAACACAGAGAACGCTGGCTCTTGGCAACGCGGTGACAGGCAGGATCCAGCTCATGGCAAAGACATGTCAAATTGTGTAATCAGCGGGCATACAAAATGCACTCCCCTGCTGGGAGAGCTTTCCCAGGTTACATTCAGCATTTGTGCTGCTAAAGCAGGTTTCCCCTTCAATCAACCTGTTTCAGAATTAATGTCTTTGCCTCGTCACGTGGTTAGCAAGCAGCGCCCATTGTCATTCACTGGAAAATGGTCTCAGCGCCGATTTGAGCTAACAGTGCTGCACGTGCAGTACACACTTAAGTATATGTTGCTGCTTCTCGTGTATAGTACAATTTTAATACATTTTATACATAAAAAGGCATATGCCCAGAACAAGTCAGTGTATCCCCTTAACATCTGTTGGAACTGAAGCCGCGGAAGGCCAGTTCTTTCGAGCCTAGGGACAGTCAGCTGGTAATGGGCAGTATCTGTGTTGTTCGCCACGGGAGTCCTATCTCCAAAACTACTACTGAGCAAACTGACACTCGAGTTGCCCTCTATAGACGCCTATTGTCAACGAATGAATTAATAAATGAACGAATAATGCCTGAATGAATGAATGGCTAGGCACAATTATAGTGCTGCTCTGCAACCACATTGTCTTTAGGTATTGGTGCACTATATAAATGCAGATTCCAGTCAGACTAGGTACTAAAAGTAGTTTATAAATAGGTTGGAAAGGGCAGTGAAACGAAAGATAAGCACAAACCAGAAGGTCCTAGCGTCTTCCGCGCCTGAGACACAGAACAGTTGTATAACGTTGCACACAAGGCTTGCTTTGCTTTTAACATCAGAACTAAAAGCTAATGGTATACTCGCGAGAGAAACGTTGGACGTCCTCCGCGGCCCTCCTGAATTTTCGCCTTCATGCTTCGAGTACTACCAGTGGGGCAGAGGTTCCAGAGAGACCGCAACATTGCATTAAAACGTGTTATGAAATATTTTCAGCTGCGGTATGTACAAACCCTATTTTGCTAGTCACCAAGGGCCAGATGTATCAAGATTCCGTTTTGCGAATCCTAAATAGCGAATTTTCGTGAATTGCTATTTAGAATTCGCAAAACGGAATGTATGTACAAAATCGCAATTTTTTAGCGATTCCTTATTATTCTTTATTTGCGAATTTGCATTTTGCGAATTCGCAAATAAATAATAATTTCCAATGCATTCCTATGGGCCAGGAGGCCCATAAGAATGATAGTGCAATAATTCTCAAATTACGAATTCGCAATTTCCTAATCGCAATTTGAGAATTATTTCAAGGGGGCAGGGGTGTCTCAAAGACACCCTGCTGCACCCCTGAAATTTACATGTGTGTGCATGTGGCACACATATATGCCCTATGTGCATGTTTGTGTGTCACATTCCACCCTCACAAATGCCAAATAGGGCATTTTTAAAAGAAATTGCAAATTACCACCAACTACAGGTTGGTGGTAATTTGCGATTCCTTAACACAAAATCGCAATTTCTAAATGTTTCATACATATCATTTAAGGAATCGCAAAATTTGCGATTCCTTAAATGCTACGGCAAAATAAGGAATCGCAAATTATTGCGATTCCTTAAATTGCGATTTTTTCATACATATGAAAAAATGCAAAAAGGCCGTTTGCGAGTCGCAAAGGCCAAAATTCTGTGAATTTCGGCCTTTGCGAGTCGCAGAAGCCTTGATACATCTGGCCCTAACTTTTTACCGACTCGCAAAACAGGGTTTATGAGTCGCTATTAGGAAGGGGCCTGCCAAGGGCAGCCCTTCCAAATAGCAAAATGCATTGGTATGTACGATTGTTTTGCAACCACAAATGCCGTAAGAAAACAATCGCAGTTACCACCTGCTTTAAGTAGGTGGTAAGTAAGTCGCAAATGGAAGGGACCCTTCTTCTTTGTGAATGTATGCAGAAATATTTTTTAAGAGCAGCAGTGGTGCCAAAGACCACTGCCTACCCTTAAAAAATTATAAGAAAACATTTCATTTTTTTCTTTTAAACACATCCCGTTTTCCTTTAAGGAAAACAGGCTGCAATTGAAAAAAAAAGTTTCTTTATTTAAAAAAGCAAACACAGATATGGTGATTTGCTGTTTCCAGCAGGCCATCATCCCTGTGATATGTGAGGTTCCTAAGGGGTCGCAAATTGCAACCTACCACATTAAAATTAATGAAGTAGGTCTTTAGTGACCTCATTAGGAATCACAAACAGTGTCTGAGACACTGTTGTACATTCCATTTTGTGAGTTGCAAAACGTCGCAATTTGCTTCTCGCTAAATTGAATGGTTGCACATCTGGCCCTCACAGTGTCTAAAAAATAGCATGAACAGCAATTTGGGTTGTTTTACAGAGCCTTCTCCTGCCTAGCTATACCTCATGTGCTCAGCTCAACGGGCCAAATCTACCTACATCCACTCTATTCTGGTCATCCAACCCATTTTTAATAATTTTATTTAAAAGTTTTTTTACTGTCTGACTACCCCTCTATGTTTAACTTCCCTTTTCAGTGTTAGCAAGAACTTTTCATTTTACTAAAAGGGCTTTCAGCAAGTTCTCTTAATATATTGGTCTGTTATGTCCATTCAAATTTTGCTTCCTCCCAATACATCAGGTAGCATGGGGAAATAATTCAGTCTATTTTATCTACAGTCTAACTTCACTTTGAGTGACTGCATTCAGCTCTTTCAAAAAGAGCACATCTGCATATGATAGTTCCTTTCAGTGGCAGTGTTTTAGTTTTTACATTCTTATTACTTTAGTGTTGCATTTGTGATAGCAGGACACTTTCAACTAGCTCTTCGTGGGAGCACATGCACATTCCAGCCTTATCATTCCTAGCTGCTGCTGATCCTATTGTAAATTCCCTTTGGAGTAGCCTTTATCTGGATGTTGCTATTTTAAAGTATATCATGTTGTGTCAGTTTGAAACTGTTATTTAGTAAGTTATCCTTTTTTTAGTATGCACTACTCTTGTATGCAATGTTTGTATGTTTTTAATTGTGAACTCTATCTATCTATCTATCTATCTATCTATCTATCTATCTATTTATCTATATATCTAACAAAGAGAGCTTGGTTCACTGACTGCACTTTTGAGTAAGTTTACTACTTTTCAGTATTCACAAACTGCACATGTGTAACTTACACATTTGTAGTATGTCCAGTACTACACATGGACAACCACTGGTACTGGAACACCCTTGAATAGAAAATAATGGACGTATGAACCTAAAACTGAATCCCATAGGAAACAATGTTAAATGAAATTAAACGCTTTAAAATTCACTTCTTGTAAATCACCAGTTGCAGAGACATCTGCTCCCATCCCAGAGTCGGGATGAAGAAGTGGGTGGCACAGCAATAAAGTCTCAGCAAAATCCTTTATATTCTATCTTTTCAAAAAATGCAATAGTGCAGTCATCGCTGATGCATTATGGCCAGGGCCTTCCACTGGACCATCAAATATGTAAATATATTGACTGAAAAAAAATGTTAAAGTAGTGCTATAGTTTCGTGTGATAAAAAAGATCTGTTTTTGTAAAAAAAAAACTTCAAAATTCACTGTAAATAACAAAGATTAAAGTAATGTTATGGCTAGGTGAATATGTCAGTGACAACATTAATGTTTTGAACTAAAAAACACAGAGATTCACCAGTTATGGTTAGCAGAGCTAACAATAACTTGCTCCCCCGCCATGCACTGCTTGTGACCCCACATATTGCATCACTCATTTTTATTATTATTATTAAAGAGCTTTTAGAGTGCGCAGGTACCCCAAACGATGTCCTGGAGCTGTTGGGGGACAGTAGCAGGGTGTAAAGTTCTAACAGAGGAAGGATTTATTCAGGGCTGCTAAAAAGTACAGTTTTAGTACAGAGTGAGTAGTAGAGTGAGTAGTAGAGAGTGAGTAGTAGAGAGTAGTAGAGAGAGAGTAGTAGAGAGTGAGTAGTAGAGTGTAGTAGAGAGTGAGAAGTAGAGAGTGAGTAGTAGAGAGTAGTAGAGAGTGAGTAGTATAGAGTGAGTAGTAGTGAGAGAGTAGTAGAGAGTGAATAGTAGAGAGTAGAGACTAGTAGAGAGTGACTAGTAGAGATTAGTATATAGTGAGTAGTAGGGAGTGAGCAGTAGAGAGAGAGTAGTAGAGAGTAGTAGAGTAGTAGAGAATGAGTAGTAGAGAGTGAGTATTAGAGAGTAGTGGAGTAGTAGAGAGTAAGTAGTAGAGAGTAGTGGAGAATTTTTCAAACTTTGGCACAGCACCACTTGCACAATAAGTCCAATCAAATCATATTACTTAGAGTCCTTATTGAAGCGCTGAACCTTGGTGTATATTCAAATGCTTTTATTTTCCACCACAGCTAGCCGACGTGTTTCATTCTGTACAACAGAACTTCTTCAGGGCGTTCTTATTTCCTTCAAGTTATGTCGGTATCCTGTTGTCATATAACTAGATATTTCTTCCAAATGTTAGAGGAGACGTAAGTACATTCTTATTCAAAGTGACTAGGTATCAATTTAACCCACACAATTCGGGCAGACTTGAGTAATTTATAGCATTCTCAAAGTCAGTCTTTCAAAAATTCCAAAGTATAGGACATGATAATCCAAATTCAAATGTTTCTCAAGAAAAGTCATTTTCAATTGTTCGGGATATCGGCGTTTGGGCAGATATGACCCAGTAACCCCCAGTATACAAGGGGAATTAGTCCCCCCTCGGCAAACGCGCCAGTGGCCTGCGTTGCAGAGAGGTGTAAAAATGGGCATGGCCTCATTACAACTCTGTGCAATGCAGCCCCCTGGCGCATACTGGAGATTTCAGGTGGGCTAGTTGGCCCCCAGGGACCCCCAGTATGACAGGGGAATTAGTTCCCCCTCTTCAAACATGCACGGGGGCTGCGTTGCAGAGAGGTGTAAAAAAGGGTATGGCCTCATTGCACCTCTATGCAAAGCAGCCCCCTGGCGCATACTGGAGGCTCCTGGTGGGCTAGTTTGCCCCCAGGGACCTCCAGTATGCAAGGGGAATTAGTTTCCCCTCTGCAAACGCGCCAGGAGGCTGCGTTGCAGAGAGGTGTAACAAGGGGCATAGCCTCATTATACCTCTGCAATGCAGTCCCCTGGCGCATACTGGAGATTCCTGGTGGGCTTTCAGGTCTTATATAGTTAGGAATTAGCATTAAAAAAACGTTGAAATTCACTGAAAAAAACATAGGTTTCAGGCCTTATATAGTTAGGAATTAGCATTTAAAAACCTTGCAAATTCACCGAAAAAAACCATAGGTTTCAGGCCTTATATAGTTAGGAATTAGCATTTAAATAACCTTTAAAATTCACTCAAAAAACTATAAGTTTTAGGGGTGTTATACATTATAGCTGGACATTTCACTCATACAAAACAATTGAAATTGCTGCTATATAGTTAGTTGTACTAACTATATTTCGCGCACCCGCAATCCACTGCTGATGAAGTCACATATTACATCATTCATGACATGGTCAGTGACATCACTGATGACATCTCAAATGACATCACTGATGACATCATCCACGTGACAATCACATACACCTTTTCATACACTAGTAACATATTTCATCACTCTTTGTAAAATACAGAGTATCATGTTTGAAACCATTGTTACAGCAATACAAGTATCTAAAAACCCACTCAGTGATTCATAGATGTATACACACATCTAATCACGTACCTGTAAATTCACTCATACATGCTGTCAATGAACAATAGAACACTATCAAAAATACTTATACACCTAAATCGACATTACACACCAGCACACATCCTATTCACATAAGAAGTCATCCTACTCACTTATGCAAACAATTAATCATTCTTACATATATACTTAGCTACACACTTATAAAAACACAACTTCATCTATTCATTTAGATAGTAAGTCATACTTAGTGAATTATAAAATCATTATTACAAGTATAAAGTTATCCATACAGTCACTCACACAATCATTGAGTCTTATGTATATTTATTTATATACAACAACTGACACATACACTGCCTTTTATTTTTCTAGTTTGTTGGACATGTACCATTGAGAAATATATTTGCTCATCACCACACCCATAAAGATATTCACTCACCCAAACAACTGTTAGAACATGTAGTTTTAACTTCATATATCTAGTGAATCAACTATTCACACATCATTGGGCAGTCACACCCCCCCCCCACCGAACCACACACACATTCACTCTCCCATACAAATACTCAGTTAACTAATCAATACCTAATATAGAGTTTCACATAGCTAGTAACCAACTGGAGAACCAGTTTACACAACAACTGACCAAGTGATACAGATATTCACACAGTTTAGTCCCTATCCACTATATTTAGTGAGACACTATAAATTGGTGAAGTAAACAGTCAATTACACTGCTACTAAATCCTCCATCCAAATATTTATTTTTATATCTCCACTCATTTTTCGATGCAAATTGCTATATATATAATGCATATTTAAATAACAAAGCAAACCACATTCACTGGATGATGTCATCAGTGATGTCACTGACCATGTCATAAATGATGTATATATATATATATATATATATATATAAATATATATATATATATATATATATATATATATAGATATATATATTCACTGAAAAAAACAGGTTTCACACCAGTTATAGTTAGCTGGAAATTTTACTGACATAAAACCATTGAAATTCCCACGTTATAGTTAGTTGGACTCACTATAACTTGCGCGCCTGCAATGCACTGCTGATGACATTACATATTACATCACTCATGACATGGTCAGTGACATTAATAATTTAATAGGTTTTTTAAATGCTAATTCCTAACTATAACTGGTGTGAAACCTATGGTTTTTTTCAGTGAATTTCAAAGGTTTTTTAAAAGCTAATTCCTTTGTATATCGAGTTTCTAACCTACGATTTTTTTTATAAATTTGCTGTTTTTTTGTAAGTATTAATTATTATTTTTTATTTTTTATAATATATATTTTTTTTAATCATTTTTTCCTGGGGGGCTCTGGGTGCACGCACCAGTAAGCTCTCCGGAAAGCGGAAAGTTTGTGAAAAAAAATATAAATGAAAAGTAAATAATAACGCAAGACATTTAGTACCATACATATAAAAGCAGTTTTTTTGAATAAGGAAATTAAAATGATTTTGCATTTCCATGAAACTATCAATACGTCACTTAGGCGCCCCGCGTAAGCGCCCCCGGAAGCGCCTTCGTTTGCGCCGCGCGAGCGCCCCCGGGTGCGTGCAGCATAAGCGCGTCAAGTCATGTGACCTTAAAATAACACTTTTCATTGGTTGCTAACAGTTTTTTTTACAAAACGATGAAATCCCTACCCATTTCCTTCACTTCTTCTTTCACTTTTGTGACTGAAAGACCTGCCTTTTGGCTCTCGGTTCTTTGTTGGATATCTTGGATTATCATGGCTGCCAGACCATCCAGCAGTGAAGATGACTCCAATGAATTCCTTGATGAAGAGCCTCCTCAGCCGAAGGCGAAAGAACATTTCATCTGGAATTTTTTTTTACATACCAGAAGACCAAAAGAAGGTAAATGCTCCAAAAGTGGAGTGCAGGATCTGTCACACAGTCCTGTCACGGGGTGACCCCACTAAAAAATATTCTTTTGGGAACTCCACAATGATTCGCCATGTGGAGAGGAGGCACCCCCAGAATTTTGCCAGGGAAAGTGTCAGGGCTCTGGCACAAGAGGTTCCCAGTGATGGGGCCTCTACATCCACCGGAGGACCAACAACATCAGTGAGGGGGAGATCGCAAGAGCTGGTTCCGAACATTCAGCCTGCATTTAACAAAGGCGTCCTTAATTGCAGATACTGTGATCATCTACTTTACTATGGGGAGCAAAGTGTTCTGCTCATGGTTCGATCATTGGAGAACCATCGCTGCCGTTCCCAGCCCTAATTATTATTATTTTTTTTTGCTCCTGTTGAGCAGTTTCCATTCCCTGTTTTTGTTTTTGTTCTAAAAAAAGAAAAAAGAAGAAAAAAAAGTTATTTTCAGAACTACCTCCAATTCTCATCAAAGAGCTATATTCTTAAAAAAATGAAAAAGAGTAAGTGAAGTGGAGTGCATTGATAAAGGAAAGGAAAATGAGTAAGAAAGAACAGAAAGGTATGAGAGGGGAAAGGAAGTAAAGTAGGGGGACTGAAAGAAGGTGAGTGTTGGGAAGGAAAGTAAGGAGAAGGAGAGTGAACATGGGGAATGTGGATATTCAAAGAAATGTAGAAAAGGAACAGGGGTGTGGAAGGGTAAGAAAAGATGCATTGCTGGAGTTGCATCATTTTTGTGACGCACTCCAGCAATGCATCACTTTTGCGCTTACAGATACATCTGAAATACTGACGTATTTGTAAGTACTTGCGACATAATGCGTAATATATTTAATATGACGCATGAGTAGAAGACTGAAGGCCTCATTTATGAGGCCATGCGTCACTTTTACGCCACCGGTACATCACTTTTTGTGACGCACCAGTGCTGTAAAAAATGCACCTTATTGAGGCGCAGCGTGTGCACAGTGAAGTGCACGGACATACCTGGAGGCTGCAGGAGGACTGCAGTAGGACTCGGGTGGCGGCAGCCACACCCCCTTGCTACCGGGGGATTCAAATCAGACCTCGCGTCACCCGCTTCGCGGGAGGCGCAGCATATGCACAGTGAAGTGCACGAACATACCTGGTGGCTGCGGGAGGACTCGGGAGGCGGCGGCCACACCCCCTTGCTACCGGGGGATTCAAATCAGACCTCGCGTTTCCCGCTTCGCGGGAGGCGCAGCGTGTGCACAGTGAAGGTCACGGACATACCTGGAGGCTGCGGGAGGACTCGGGAGGCGGCGGCCACACCCCCTTGCTACCGGGGGATTCAAATAAGACCTCGCGACTCCCGCTTCGCGGGAGGCGCAGCGTGTACACAGTGAAGTGCACCAACATACCGGGAGGCTGCGGGAGGACTCGGGAGGTGGCGGCCACACCCACTTACTACCGGAGCCTATTTCAGCCAGCCCTCACTTCCGGCCCCGGGGGACGCGCGCGAGGGCGGGCGCCGGGCTAAGCCCGGGCAAAGGGCGGGCCTTTCTACGGCCCTCAGAGGCCGCAAGAGGCAGGGCAGGGCCACCCCATTTGCATCTCGCCTGATTTCCACTGAATAAAGGAGGTAAAACCTATAGACTCATAACAGTGACTGCCTTAACTCACACTTGGGCTAATAGAAAAGGACTATTGACATTATACACTGGCCTCTGTTGTTGCTTCCATATTTCCCTCATATATAAAAGCAATCTACATTATGGTCGGTAAAGGGGCCTTAAATAATACTAACTCCCACGGGGGGCCTAGGAAGGGGACTTTGGACAATTTAAAATCCAGTCGTGAATCCCCTTTGGTGGCAGCTAATGACTGCCAATCACTATCCTTATTGGAAGAATTTAACGCGCTCTGTAAAACTAATTACATCTGGAATGAAGAGGAAAATAAACAAATAGGTGCCCCAATAACCATAAGTCCTAAGCATAACACACCACTCAATCCTAAAGTAATCTACCTAGGAACCCCCTCTCTAACTTCAGCTAAAGATAGCACTCTTTTAATAACTAACCCTCAGACTCCCCCTACTAAAAGAAAGCGGTATGCAAGTTCCCCCTCAGCCACTAGCAATACCCCGCAATCTGTCAGGGCACGCTCAACTTTAGATTCTCCCCTATCTATCATACCAACTGACCCATTGGCCCTGATTGAACTTATTGTCAAATCTTTAATATCCCCATTGGTTAAAAGAATCATGGTAATAGGGGAAAAAGTAATATCTATAGAAAAGACAATGAAGGCAAACGCAATCCTTTTAGAAAGTCTGGTAGGAGCTAACAAGGTAGAACCCCCAGCCACTGCAGATCTCCCAATAACTTTGACACAAAGCATCACCCCCCCAACCCAGGCATCTGCCCCTAAAAAACCTAAAAAGCCACTAATATCTAATACTCGGCAGACAACACCAAAAATGGTAATACCACAGAGCACTGACAACAGAGTAGGGTCGACCAATGATCCAACGCCCTTAGAGGGGACTCTCTCCAACAATGGTTACAGGCAAAGAATGATCAACTAAATTGATCTACCGCCGGAGGCCGCTCCATTTGTATGCATCCTTTCAGGTGTGCCCAAATTAAGTAACGGTAAGATCGAGGGACAACCGGAATTGGCAAATAAGGTATCTTTCTGGCTAACGAAGAACAGGCCCCTCCCACCAAACATCGTTGGGAAAATTTTGAACGTCAGAAGGGTGAAATGGTTGGATCCTCTAACTAAAGATATAGCGGGTGATCTGATCCTCGTAAATTTTAGGGATCCCTGTGTCGTCCCTTATCTGCAAGGCTGGCAGTCTCAAAGGGGTGATGGCCCAATAGTTATAAGGGAGTTGAGAGACTTTTACCCCAGAACTGCATACATGCCCCCAGCAAGATTAAAGACAGAAAAGAATCACTGTAGGGGCAATAAAGGCCATACACTCAGCAATTATAATTTACCCACTTGCAATCGTTTTTCTGTACTTTCCGATACAGATTGGGTGTATTGACCTGATAAACCGATCCCTGAATGGTTTGATAATTAAAACCTGAAGCCTGGGGTTGTCTTTTACCATAGTTACTGTTACACCAGGAGAACTGCAGGGGAGGCGGTATTAAGTGTGGGAAAGCTGCCATGATTAGAATGTTTACATCCAGATTGAGCGAGGGTTGTATCCCCCTTTTTAAATGAATGAAATTCCTTGCACTTTCACATACTTTACAACCCTTTTGTAATACTGTAGTGAATCAATTCTATGTATTAACTCATCTATTTTTTGGCATGGTATCTCTGTTTATTATGTATTGATATGAATGTATTTTAAAAATTGTGTTGTGCTTTTATGGTTTCTTTGTTTCAACCGAATAAAGCTTATTGATGATGATGAGTCATATTTACAAAGTGACGCATCTAGGTAGATGCGTCACTTTGTAAACCCCTGTGCCACATTATACCTACGTCAGGTGTAATGTATGCAAAAGGGACATATTGACGCAAGAGGTGACGCAGTGAAATCTATGAGATATCACTGCGTCACTTTTATGACGCTGTTGCGTCAAAATCTTGCGCCTGTTTCACAGCAGGCGTAAGACTGATGCAGGCCCTTTCACATGGGCCTGGCCCCATGTGAAAGGATGCATTGCTGGAGTTGCATCATTTTTGTGACACACACCAGCAATGCATCACTTTTGCGCTTACAGATACGTCTGAAATACTGACGTATCTGTAAGTACTTGCAATATATGCGGAGAAGTGTGGCTCACTGGTTAGAGGAGGCAGACCTGGAAGCAGAGCTCAGCCCGGGACCAGGGTTCAATTCCCGGCTCGGCGGGGTCTTGAGTCCTAAAATGTCCATGGACTCAACAATTCTCGCTCCGGTGCCTACTCGATTCATGGGTTCACACTCTGCAACTCTGGGCAATAGCTTGCTTAATCTCCACAACGGCCCCTCGCGGCGGGATGCCTGGCTTTCACCTTGCGGATACCCTGCCGGGGTTATCTCACAGGGGAATACCAGGACGGGTTCCCTAAGCAAGCGCTTAGAAACAGCTCAGTGATTTGCGCTATATAAATTCCTGTACGTTACGTTTAACATAATACGTTATATATTTAATATGACGCGTGAGTGGAAGACTGAAGACTCATTTATAAGGCCATGCGTCACTTTTACGCCAACGGTACGTCACTTTTTGTGACGCACCAGTGCTGTAAAAAACTGCACCTTATTGAGTCATATTTACAAAGTGACGCATCTAGGTAGATGTGTCACTTTGTAAACCCCTGTGCCACATTATACCTACGTCAGGTGTAATGTATGCAAAAGGGACATATTGACGCAAGAGGTGACGCAGTGAAATCTATGAGATATCACTGCGTCACTTTTATGACGCTGTTGCGTCAAAATCTTGCGCCTGTTTCACAGCAGGCGTAAGACTGATGCAGGCCCTTTCACATGGGCCTGGCCCCATGTGAAAGGATGCATTGCTGGAGTTGCATCATTTTTGTGACACACACCAGCAATGCATCACTTTTGCGCTTACAGATACGTCTGAAATACTGACGTATCTGTAAGTACTTGCAATATATGCGGAGAAGTGTGGCTCACTGGTTAGAGGAGGCAGACCTGGAAGCAGAGCTCAGCCCGGGACCAGGGTTCAATTCCCGGCTCGGCGGGGTCTTGAGTCCTAAAATGTCCATGGACTCAACAATTCTCGCTCCGGTGCCTACTCGATTCATGGGTTCACACTCTGCAACTCTGGGCAATAGCTTGCTTAATCTCCACAACGGCCCCTCGCGGCGGGATGCCTGGCTTTCACCTTGCGGATACCCTGCCGGGGTTATCTCACAGGGGAATCCCAGGACGGGTTCCCTAAGCAAGCGCTTAGAAACCGCTCAGTGATTTGCGCTATATAAATTCCTGTACGTTACGTTTAACATAATACGTTATATATTTAATATGACGCGTGAGTGGAAGACTGAAGACTCATTTATAAGGCCATGCGTCACTTTTACGCCAACGGTACGTCACTTTTTGTGACGCACCAGTGCTGTAAAAAACTGCACCTTATTGAGTCATATTTACAAAGTGACGCATCTAGGTAGATGTGTCACTTTGTAAACCCCTGCGCCACATTATACCTATGTCAGGTGTAATGTATGCAAAAGGGGCGTATTGATGCAAGAAAGGGTCATAGAGATGACGCAGTGAATAAACTGGGTTTTCCTCATGCTACGCTCCCCGGTCCGCTCCACGGTGGGCGTACCGGGCGCTCCCCCCGCGCAAATCGAAAAAATAAAAACAAATGTTTTTCCCGCAGGGCCCTTTTATAGCCCCCACATCAAACCTAGGGGGTCAGGGGAGGTCTACTCTGCCCCCTTATGGTCATTTCCCCCTTTGTTTTTGCCACCTCTTGTGTCTCGATCTTACCGAGACACAAGATGGCGGCCGCTCCGGACTGTTTCAAATGTTTACAGACACCCGAGAGCCAATCAGCTTTCCGCACGCAAGTCGCGTAGCGCGACCGGTGCGCTCCCTGGTGCACGTACCGAGGCGCGCCTATAGATATATATATTTTTTTGCACCTAAATTACTCAAAATCCTCTGGTGCACATTTCTTGAGACCTAGCAAAGGCACATCGGGCTACCAGTCCCTACAATTTTGCCAAGTTTGGTGGAAATCCATTCAGCCGTTCGGGCTAAAAGTGAGTTCGACCGTCCTATGGAAATTAACATGGGGAAAACACGTTTTGGAACCCCACTTTTATCTCGGCCCCCGCTTGACAAATCACCCCCAAACTTTCAGGGAAGGACCGGAGACCCGCGAGGCAAATTCCTCAACCGGCGCCAAAGTTATTCACAATAGAATGTTGAGATTTTGCTAAACTACAAGCACCAGCAGGCTCTGGGGGCGCCAACGCCCACTGGAGCAGGTGCCAGTAATTGAAATACTCCAGGCTCCTTACAGAGTTTTCAGAAGCCTCTGAGGAAATGCTCGGGAGAGCATGGAAACGCGTCAGGCTGGTGATTTGAATGGACTTTGTTCTCCTCTTGCCACGCTGTTTTCCTGCAATAAAAACGAAATTCACAATACCTACCTGAGGTTGGCTCTTCTAAATGGGGAAAACTCATGTGTTGGATTTGTTTACCGGCCGTCCCCGGTCGGAGAAGTGCCCTTACCACATGGAAGTGGTCCAAGCTGCAGTCACCTGGCTAAAAGCATGAATTGGCAGGCAAGGTTGTGTTGCATGATGTTATTCACAGCGTAGAGTAAAGTGAACAATTTCCAAACCCACTGGGGTGTTAATATTTTTTACGAACAATTTTACTCTGGGAGCAGCTTATTTTAAGCATGATTCACTAAACTACAAGCGCCAGCAGGCTCTGGGGGCGCCAACGCCCACTGGAGCAGGTGCCAGTAATTGAAATACTCCAGGCTCCTTACAGAGTTTTCAGAAGCCTCTGAGGAAATGCTCGGGAGAGCATGGAAACGCGTCAGGCTGGTGATTTGAATGGACTTTGTTCTCCTCTTGCCACGCTGTTTTCCTGCAATAAAAACGAAATTCACAATACCTACCTGAGGTTGGCTCTTCTAAATGGGGAAAACTCATGTGTTGGATATATATATATGCCACACTTTTGTCGTGCACGGCAGCCATTTTAGATGCCTTGACCAGACCCACTCTCTGCACGCCGCCGATCCTCAGCATGGCTCCCCACCCTCGCAAGCATCTCCCCCACGCACTGGTCACCCCTGCTCTCTCTCTCATGCATGGGCCATAAACCTCCCCCCATCTGCGCTGCTCTTCCCTGAGTATCACACCCTGTGCCCGCCCGACACCTCCCTTTCACCCTATTCACTACCGCACCCTCTGACACTCCTCTTCCTCTGTGTCTGATTGTCCAGGCCGGTCCCAGGCTATCACCTAGCCCTGCGGATGTAGTTTATGGCCCCAACTGTAAAGAATCACCTCTGTTCAAAGGAGTTACAGTAGATCAAGGACCCCACCCCATGAGATCCGTCACACCACAGGCGTTCCTACTATCTGATAACGATCCTGTATTGTGATTGTGGAGGGGATTCTCACTGTAAGGGTGTGTGGGACCGAGCCTGAAGCGGAAGATTCCAGGGATGCCTTTTTGTACATCAAAGTCTTCACAATTATGTGTCACATTAAAAATATATAGCACTCCAACAAAGTAGTAGGATTATAACACTTTAATAACCTATAAATATATACAACGCTCCAACAAAGTAAACACGTTAAAAAAAAACTTTTTAAACAAGTATTTACATGACAGTGCTTTAACCAGGATAGACAAAGAAACGACACAGTGATGTAAAAGTTTCGGAAAGAAATGCCAAGAACGTCCCATGTGAAAGTGAATTTTATCTGGAAATTTTTTTCTTTTCCTTCTCATGAAAAGAAAGTTAATGCCAGGTTCGTTACCTGCCTCATCGGCAAAAAAAAAACTCTTGAGAGGGCCCGAAAAAAAATATAGCTATGGTAATCATACCATGCATCGGCACATGGAGAGGTGGCACCCTCTTAATTATTCTAAAGCACAACTTCGAGATTTGGTGGATAACCCCCGACCGGCAAAAACATCCACCAATGACTTAGCAATAAGTGAGTCAGAGGCAAGGGAAACGGTCCCAAATCTGCAAAAGAACTTTGGGCAGATGAGATTGACTTGTGTAGCATGTGGAAAATTAATTTCATGCGGAGAGATGAGTATTACTTTAATAAAAAGATCATATGAAAATCATCAATGTCCAAAACATCCTAGAAAGTAATTTTTGTCATTTTTGAGGAAGAGAGATAACCTACAGTGGTACGAAGTCGTTTTCGTTCGTACTAGGGGGGCCAGGTGACATTCGTTCGGGGTGGCTTAGGGGCATTTAAAACAACTTCCTTGATACAGGTAGCATATAAAGTAGAGGCTAAATACCAGGATCTTTATCGATTGCTTTATGCTGTACAAAAATGAAAAACACATACAACAAACCTGGACCATTCATATTTTCAATGTTTCTGCGTACTATACTTTTTAACCCTTAACTAATTGAGCTGCTTCATTTCACCTGCTTTTTAAAAAAAAAAAAAAAAAAATCGGAAACAGTGGCTATTTCTTCGAAACTTACCAATCTACGCATTACAACTACGTTTGCTTTTTCAAAAACCTTTAATAAAAATGTTGGTGCCCAAATACGGGCCTACAACCCCGTGGGCCGGCCACGGAGCAGGCTGGAACTGTAAATGGGGGGTGGGGGGTATTTATTTGTGGAAAACATAACAGAGTCAGTGGTCGTTGATTTCATAGTAAAAAGTGCGACAAGTGCAACACAATCATATCGATAATTCATTGTGAGCAAGTACCATTAGTGTCGACAATTCCAACCTTTAATAATAAATACAGTAATCAATGATGCATTAGAACTTAAGATCAATTCATTGTTCGAACGTGTAATCAGTACCCGTCCCATGTCAATTCATTGTTCGAACGTATAATCAATACCCATCCCGGATCAATTCATTGTCCGAACATATAATCAGTCTTATCCCTTATCAATTTATGTGCTAAAAACTGCATACATATCTCATGATATCAAGGCTGAGCAATCGGGGCACAACAAGGAGTTGAGTGTTTCATTTGTACCGGCGCCATTTTGGGTGAGGTCAGGAAGGTCCAAGTATAGTCAAAATGTCTCCACCAACTCGTGGTTGGACCGGGACCTCTTTCGGCAGTCCAAAAGTTTTCGTTGAATTGTAGCAGAGGGGACTGGCGACATGAACCATCAGTCAAAGTGGGGTGGGAGGCAACAATCTCTCCTACCGGGTCATACTGGTGTCCCACCGGAACTGATCAAGTTGGTAGTCTTGCAGGATTTTGATCATTTCAAGACTGAGGCTGGCGCCGGCATGAGCGCGCCGACGTCCCTCGGCTACGTCGTGGTCGTTCCGTGGGTGATCATGGCAGTCATTCCCCATCGGGGGTCGGGGGCCCCCGTGGCTCTTATAGAATCTTCAAAGTTGAGGAGAACGTTTCTGGATGCAGGACTCATTTTCTAACTGAACTGAAAAGCGTTGTTGTACCGCAAAAGTAAACGAGACCCCCGCTGGGTGAGCGGAGCATCATTGCCTCGCAATAGTGGACAAGATCTTTTGTCGGGTGAGTGCAGTGCCGCTGCATCGCAAGAGTGGAGGAACCCTTTTGTTGGGTGAGTGGAGTGTTGGGGGTACAGCTGAGGGGCCCCCACCTGGGGGGGTGGGAGAGGCTTGTTTGCGCCGCCTCTCCCTCCCAGCGCACCCCACGCTGACACCTGGCGTTGATATCCGTGATGTCCGGACCAGGCGATAAGAGGGGGGGGGTCGGAGGCAGAGGCAAGACATCCCCCCCGTGGCCTGCAGGGCGCCAGAAGAGAAAGGGAGGACCAGCACATTTCGGGCCGACCATCCCACGACTTCTCCGGCTGATGGCGGCTAGTCGGGCCCCGCCCTGCACGTGTCGAGGCCTCGTCTTCCGGCTGGGCGTAACTGTGGACCTGTTGCACTTTGGGAGTTTCCGGAAAGGGGGTAGGTATCTGCTGATTTGTATCTATTTCATGTTACCGTTATTGGGCGTGGCGGGCGGTGGGACAGACATGCTTGTTGCAGTGGGGGGGTGTCGGAGGTTAGCTACCTCGTGGCTGCCGTAACGTCAAGCTTGGCTTCTCTCACCACTTCCATGTTTCTTATTTCTAGCGAAGTCAAAATCTCATCAGTGGCCTACTGATTTTGTTCGATTTCTTTCCCTTCTTTTTCAAGTGTGTTTCATTGTAAAGTTTCTGTTTAACAGGATACAGTGATTACTTCGTATTTTACATATGTCTTCTTTATTAGGGGTACTCTCCGGTTAAGCCAGATGATGTACCTCTAATAAACTGTCCGGGTGGAACTAGTTTCTCAATCAGTGGGGAGTAGATGGGCATGACAGATTACAACGGGGGACAAAGGTCCGCATTACCCACCCTTCACTACTTGCAAAGACTAGACAGAATATTTCTATTCCACGTTATTTGCAAACAGAGAATACCTCGAAAGAACTATTCCTTGAACAATAAATGTCCAGCCAATCAATCAATCAGTGGGGAGAAAAACAGGCATGACGGATTACAACGGGGGACAAAAGTCCGCATTACCTATCCTTCACTATCTGCAAAGGGAGACAGAATATTCCTATTCTTCTCTGTTTGTAGACAGGGAATATCTCAAAGAGCAATAATCAATAAAAAATTAACAACTTTAAGGTAAATACTCACAATATGACTACTCAACGAAGTTAAAAAGTAACGGATATAGGTACTTGAGAGGTTTTCGGTGGCAGATAATCTACAATATACACTTGTACATATGAGTCTGATACAGGGCGGATCTCTGTATAACTATGGATAATTAGATATTAGGATGGCATACAAAGCTCCCAACCTTCTTACTTTTTCTCTTAAAGGGTTTTTAAATTGGGGACAAATATTAGGCTGTGCTCTAGAGGTTGACGGTGTTGCTCCACTGGTACTCGGGCCTTCTCATGAAGCAGAAGAAGCCGCTCTCAATCTCCTTAACTCTTCCCTTGCAAAGTTGACCGGATTCTTAGTCTGCAACTGCTTCAGCATACTTGCAGTTCCACACAAGTCCTTTTTATTGGGGTCTCCTCTTGAAAGCAGTCTTGCATATGCGGCAAGTAACTTTTCTTGCATTCACCTTTTTTAAGACTTGTGAAAATTAATTTCAAAACATTCAATAAATACGGTGTTACTATGCATTGTGTCAAATGCTTTATTAAAAATATGCAGAAAATGTTCCCTTTATTTGTTGTTAAGGTCTTTACAAAAGAATTTGAAAGGAGAAAGTAGGAGATGAATAACACATGTAGGAAGTTATATCTCAAACTGCAAAAATTGATAAAAAGGGTGGACCAAAGTCTGCATGTACAATGCCAGTGGAAGCGTTTCAGGCACACTGCGAAGATTTGAAAAAATATAAATATTGTCAAGTTTTACTTTGACTTGTGATGTTTGATCTCATTTAGTCACTTCAATCTAATTTTAAACACTAATTTTCTTTTTGTTTTGCAGATTAACTACAATACTTATTTTGGACTCCATATTATATGTTGTTTATTATATTGTTTTTTTACTTATAGTTCTAAATATTTATTGTAGTGTTATCTTTTAGTTATAGTTCCAGTCATTGTTTTAATAAAAGTTAATTAAAAAAGTACATACGTCTGTTTTTTTGTGGGGGTAGCAGTCATCAATAGAAATTATATTTATAATTTGAAGTATAATGCTGAAGCTCACTCATTAGCAACATATTGTGGTGAACTTTTAACCTATGTGCTGACGTAAGTGTTCCATAAACTACTACTATGGTAACATGCAAAATACTGTTTGGGGGTAGGGTATAATACGCAGGAATGCTGTAAAAATAAATGGGCAAGGGCTGTTTTGTTTTCCACTGTTGCAACATAAAGTGATCGATAAAAATCCGATAAACAGGCCTATCAGTGACTAAGACAGCAGGCCGAGTCTCTTTTGCTCAACGGCTTCCTCATGGGACGAAGAAACGCCCTATTTTACGAAATAGGAATATTTTACTTGCAGGACAGTTGTTAATTTCCTGTGAAAATACATTAGCCTGGAACATTGTTAGTGATAAACTGTAAATGCATCTGGGTCCTTTGCTTAAAAAATAAAATATAAAATATATTTGTGAATTAGAATAAGAATATATGTTACAGCTATAGATATTTGCTATTAAAAAAACATTGAAATTCACTGAAAAACCATAGGTTTTAGGCCATATATAGTTAGGGATTAGCATTTACAAAACCTTAATTTACTCGCACAAAACCATTGAAATTCGCATATATAGTTAGATGCAATAACTATATATCGCGCACCCGCAATCCACTGCTGATGATGTCACATATTACATCATTCATGACATGGTCAGTGACATCACTGATGACATCACTGATGACAACTCAAATGACATCACTGATGACAACTCAAATGACTTCACTGACAACATCACTGATGACATCAATCATGTGATAATACGATCAACCTCTTCAGACTCTAATATAACCTTAGATACACTCAGAGTAAACAGACACTCACAGACTGTCACTCATCCATGGAGTTACTCACACACCTAGTCAGTCATGCACTAAATCAATCACACCTCCATTTCCTCAACTATACAGTTATACACACCTTACTTATTGAAACATATACTAACACATATTTACTCTCTTATACAATTCCTGATACAAGTTTTCAATGATCCATTCAGCCACTCACACATTCACTGGCTCTTATACACAGTAATTTATATATGTGAACTCTCACATGCACTGTGTTTTACATATGTACTTACTTTGACATGTAGCACTGAGATATCCATTCACTCACCAATACACTCCTACACAGTCAACCACCCATACAGCTGTTTCCACATGCAGTTTTGAACCCATAGATCTAGTGAATCAACTGTTCACACATGTATGCACAGAGTCACACACCTCCCAGCCACCCCCACACACACACTCACTCTCCCATACAAATACTTGGGCAACCAATCAATAACCCATATAGTTACTCATATAGCTACTGATCAACACATGCAGCAGTTCATAGAACAACAGATATAATGATGCACAAATTAAGACAGTTTAGTCACTAACCCATGCACTCAGTGAGACACATATAATCACTCTCTCATACAGTCAGTCATGCACCTACTAAATCCTTCATCCAGACACTTATACATCCACTCATTCTTCAATATGTAAGACATATTTTAACTTTACAGAAACATACAGTCACTGGATGATGTCATCAGTGATGTCATCAGTGATGTCACTGACCATGTCATGAATGATGTAATATGTGACATCATCAGCAGTGGATTGCGGGTGCGCGATATATAGTTATTGCATCTAACTATATATGCGAATTTCAATTATTTTGTGCGAATAAATTAAGGTTTTGTAAATGCTAATCCCTAACTATATATGGCCTAAAACCTATGGGTTTTTCAGTGAATTTATATATATATATATATATATCAAAGTCATCACAGGTAGCCCATTTGAAGCAGATCCACACGGAGTTAAATAGGCACATTTCTTTATTTTGCATCCATTTCACAGCTCGCATCCCAAGCTGCTCCGAGAACCACCTTCTTACATGTGAGCCTGACGCGTTTTAGGAATTGTCCTTTCATCAGAGGCAAGGTTCGAAGGTTCTGAGAAACAGTCTCTGGTCGTACACCTCTTCAAATACAAATCACCTGCCAAGTGGGCATGGCCAATCTTGCACTGCATTCTGTGCCTTGTAGTGTACAAACCCTCTTCCCACAGTGGGGCTGCTTCTTAGACCTCACAATAACCACAATTGTTCCCCCAGTGGGGTGAAGGGCAGCGCTTGGAACCTTCCGGAAGCGCTTTGTAGCTGCAAATTCGTGCCACAGACAGCACCACCTGCAATGGCGCTGATCTTTACTCCGTTCATACTTACTCTCTTAAACAATCACTTATAGAAACACATACTTATTAAAACAAGAACTCTTTCAATCTCTCACTCTCACATATACTCACTTATATACACCAATACTCACATATACTAGATTAAAACATATGTAGTTACTGATAAAGACAGTAGTGAGACAGTCATTCACTTACTAACACATACATATACACACTCACTCACCCATACAGTCTGGCACATATGCTGTCTTCAAAACACATACAAACAGTGAGTCAGTCATTTATGCATCAGTGTGCTAAGTAACACCCCCACCAAACCATACAGACACTCATACTGATAATAAAAAAACATCTAATAACCCATATACACACACATGTAGCTACTCACCAACCCATGTAGCCAATTATACACAAAGTGAAACACTGATACATATATTTAAATATTTAAACATTACTTGCTAATATATGTATTCACTAAGATACATTTAATAAGCCAGTTAACCAATCATTTTTTTTAAAAAAAACATTCATTAAAACATGTATTTAAATATTTATTCTTCCATCGACCTTTACATATACATATATAAAACATATTTATTCTTCAGAAAGACACACATTCACTCAATCAATCAATCATATCATTTATATAGTGCACTACTCACCCAGAGGGTCTCAAGGCGCTAGGGGAGGGGGGTCCGCTACTGCTCGAACAGCCAGGTCTTGAGTTGCTTCCTGAAGGCGAGGTGGTCCTGGGTCAGGCGGAGGTGGGTCGGTAGGGAGTTCCATGTCTTGGCGGCGGGGTAGGAGAAGGACCGTCCCCCTGTGGTGGCTCTTCGGATGCGGGGGACGGCGGCAAGGGCGTGGCCGGTCGATCGGAGCTGGCGTTTGGGAGCGTAGAAGTTGAGGCGGCTGTTGAGGTATCCTGGGCCTTGGTTGTGTAGGGCTTTGTGTGCGTGGGTGAGGAGTTGGAATGTGATTCTCTTGTTGACCGGGAGCCAGTGCAGGTCTCTCAGGTTTCCGGAGATGTGGCTGCGACGGGGGATGTCCAGGATGAGTCGTGCTGAGGTGTTCTGGATCCACTGGAGTCTCTTCTGGAGTTTGGCGGGTGTTCCGGCGTAGAAGGAGTTGCCGTAGTCCAGACAGCTGGTGACGAGGGCCTGGGTGACCGTCTTCCTGGTCTCGGTGGGGATCCACCGGAAGATCTTACGTAGCATTCGCAGGATGTTGAAGCAGGATAAGGAGACGGCGTTGACTTGTCTGGTCATGGAGAGGGAGGAGTCCAGGATGAAGCCCAGGTTGCGTGCGTGGTCTGTTGGTTTGGGTGCGCTGCCTAGGGCAGAGGGCCACCAGGAGTCGTCCCAGGTGGAGGGTGAGGATCCCAGGATGAGGACTTCCATCTTGCCCGAGTTCAGTTTCAGGCGGCTGTTCTTCATCCATTCGGCTACCTCTTTCATCCCTTCGTGAAGGTTGGCTCTGGCGGTGGCGGGGTCGTTGATGAGGGAGAGGATCAGCTGGGTGTCGTCGGCGTAGGAGATGATGTTGAGGTTGTGATGGTGTGCAATGTCTGCGAGGGGGCTCATGTAGACGTTGAAGAGGGTTGGGCTAAGCGAGGAGCCTTGAGGAACGCCGCAGATGACTTCGGTGGCTTCAGATCTGAACGGAGGGAGGCGGACTCTCTGTGTCCTTCCGGCGAGGAAGGAGGTGATCCACTCCAGTGCCTTCTCCTGGTCTCCGACGTTGCTGAGGCGCTGTACTAGGGTACGGTGGCAGACAGTGTCGAAGGCCGCAGAGAGGTCTAGGAGGATGAGGGCCGCTGTTTCTCCGTTGTCGAGCAGAGTTCGGATGACATCGGTGGCTGCGATCAGGGCGGTCTTGGTGCTGTGGTTGGCCCGGAAGCCAGACTGCGAGGGGTCGAGGGATCCGTTCGTCTCGAGGAAGGCGGACAGCTGCTTGTTGACTGTCTTCTCAATGACTTTTGCAGGATGATGTCCCGTAGGTGGGGTGCAATGACAGCGTCGGCCTAGTTGAAGACGTGGTAAGGGCATGGGTCAGTCGGAGATCCGGAGTGGATGGAGTTCATCGTGCGGACGGTGTCTTCAGTGGTGATGGGAGTCCAGGCGCGGAGGGTGGTGGTGGGGGGCGATGGTTCGGTCGAGGCGTGCGTCGGTTGAGTGTGGAAGCTGTTGTGTATGTCCGTGATCTTGTTGTGGAAGTAGGAGGCGAGGGAGTTGCAGAGGTCTTGCGAAGGGGTGATGTCGTTGTTTCCGGCGTTGGGGTTGGAGAGCTCTTTGATGATGTTGAAAAGTTCCTTGCTGTTGTGTGCGTTGTTGTCCAGTCGTTCCTTGAAGCGGTTTTCTTGGTGGCGTGGATGAGTTGGTGGTGCTTTCGGGTGGCGAGCTTGAGGGCAGCCATGTTGTCTGGAGTTGGGTCTCTGCGCCAGGTTCTCTTGAGTGCTCGGCAGTTCTTCTTGGAGTTCTTGAGTTCGTCGGTGAACCATGGAGCTTTCTTGCTACCGGGTCTGCTAGGTGGGGTCCTCAGGGGGGTGAGGTTGTCTGCGCAGTTGCTGATCCACTTCTTGAGGTTAGAGGCCACCTGGGTTGGGTTCGTTGAGCTGGTGGGAGGGTTCATGCTCAGGGAGGTCGCGAGCTGGTCGGCTGTGATCTTGTTCCAGCTTGGATGGTGTCATCAGTGATGTCATGAGTGATGTCACTGACCAGGTCATGAATAATGTAATATGTGATGTCATCAGCAGTGTATTACACGCGCAAGTTATAGTGAGTCCAACTAACTATAACGTGGGAATTTCAATGGTTTTATGTCAGTAAAATTTCCAGGTAACTATAACTGGTGTGAAACCTATGGTTTTTTCAGTGAATTTGATAGGTTTTTTAAATGCTAATTCCTAACTATAACTGGTGTGAAACCTATGTTTTTTTCAGTGAATTTCATAGGTTTTTTAAATGCTAATTCCTTTCTATATCGAATTTCTAACCTATGTTTTTTTTTTACAATTTGCTGTTTTGTGTAAGTATTAAACATTTTTTTTTTTTTTTTAGCATTTTTTCCCGGGGCGCTTTGGGTGCACGCTCCGGTAAGCTCTCCGGTAAGCTCTCCGGTAAGCTCTCCGGAAAGCGCACCGAGACCGCTACTTTCGTTCGTGAAAAAAATATGAATGAAAAGTTAATAATAACGCAAAACATTTCGTACCATACAAATAAAAGCAGTTTTTTTTAATAAGGAAATGAAAATGATTTTGCATTTCCGTAAAACTATGAAGACGTCACTTCGGCGCGCAAAGTAAGCGCCCCTGGAAGCGCCTACGTTCGCGCCGCGTATGCGCCCCCGGAAGCGCCTACGTTCACGCCGCGTATGTGCCCCCAGGAAGCGCCTACGTTCGTGCCGCGTTTGCACCCCGGAAGCACTCCAGTGCGCGCAGCGTCAGCGCGTCAAGTCATGTGACCTTAAAATAACACTTTTCATTGGTTGCTAACAGTTTTTTTTACAAAGAATGAAATCCCCACCCATTTCCTTCACTTCTTCTTTCACTTTTGTGACTGAAAGACCTGTTTTTTGCTCCTGGATCTTTCTTGGTTTACCATGGCTGCCAGAGAATCCAGCAGTGATGAAGAACCTGATTTCATCAATGAAGAGCCTCCTACCCCAAAGGTGAAGGAACATTTTATTTGGAAATTTTTTAAAATACCACCTAACCAAAAAAAGGTGAATGCTCCAAAAGTGGAGTGCAGGATCTGCAAACAAGTCCTGTCACGGGGTGACCCCCCAAAAAAATACTCATTTGGGAACTTTACGATGATCCGGCATGTGGAGAGGAGGCACCCCCAGAATTTTGCCCGGGAAAGTGTCAGGGCTCTAGCACAAGAGGTTCCCAGTGATGGGGCCTCTACAGCCACCGGAGGTGCAACTACTTCTGGGAGAGGGCAATCGCAGGAGCTCGTGCCAAATATTCAACCTGCTTTTAACCATGGTGTCCTGAGATGCAGATACTGCAATCAACTCCTTACCTTTGGGGAGCAAAGTGTCCAGCTCATGGTTCGAGCATTGGAAAACCATCACTGCCCTTTCCACCCCTAATTTTTTGGGTTTTTTTTTTGCTCCTGTTGAGCAGTTTCCATTCCCTGTTTTTGTTCCTGTTTTGAAAAGAGAAGAAAACAAAAAGTTATTTTCAGAACTTCCTCCAATTCTCATCAAAGAGCTATATTCTTTAAAAAATGAAAAAGAGTGGGTGAAATGGAGTGCATTGATAATGGAAAGGAAAATGAGGAAGATAAAACAGAAAGGTATGAGATGGGAAAGGAAGTGAAGTAGGGGGACTGAAAGAAGGTTCCAGCTTCATGTCTGCTTACCTGAAACACATGTGAAAGGAGTGTGGGTGCAGTACAAGCTTACTACCCCATACCACCCACAAACCAATGGTCTTGTTGAACGGTTCAAGAAGACATTGAAAGGTATGATCATGGAACTCCCTGAAAAATTCAAAAGGAGATGGGATGTCCTGATGCCATGCCTGCTTTTCGCTTATAGGGAAGTGCCTCAGACGGGAGTGGGGTTTTCACCCTTTGAGCTTCTGTTTGGCCACCCTGTGAGGGGACTACTTTGCCTTGTGAAGGAGGGTTGGGAGAGGCCTCTTCAAGAACCCAAACATGACATTGTGGACTATGTGCTTGGCCTAAGGTACAGAATGGCTGAGTATATGGACAAGGCATTCAAGAATCTTGAGGCCAGCCAGGAGCTGCAGAAGCACTGGTATGACCAAAAAGCTGCCATGGTTGAATTTCAACCTGGACAACAGGTGTGGGTTTTGGAGCCAATGGCACCAAGGGCTCTCCAAGACAGGAGGGTGGCCCTTACCCTATCCTGGAGAAAAAGAGCGAAGTCACTTACTTAGTGGACCTGGGCACCAGCAGGACCCCCAAAAGGGTTATCCATGTGAACCGCCTTAAACTCTACAATGACAGGGCTGATCTCATCATGCTGATGGTGACTGATGAGGAACAGGAAGCAGAGAGTGAACCTCTCCCTGATCTCCTCTCTTCCAGCCCAAAAGATGGGTCAGTGGATGGAGTGGTCTTTTCGGACACCCTCACTCCCCAACAGCAGGCTGACTGCAAGTAAGTCTTGCAACAGTTTGCTAGCCTCTTTTCCTTGACACCTGGTCTGACCAGCTGGCGTACCCATGATGTGGACATTGGTGACAGTAACCCTGTCAAAAACAAAATCTATCGACAATCAGACCAAGTCAAGGAAAGCATCAAAGCTTAAGTCAGCAAGATGCTGGAGCTAGGGGTGATTGAGCCTTCTGAGAGCCCCTGGGCTAGCAAAGTAGTTCTGGTCCCCAGACCTCATCAACAGGGTGGAAAGAGAGAGACAAGGTTCTGTATGGACTATAGAGGGCTCAACTCTGTCACCAAGACAGATGCTCACCCCATTCCAAGAGCAGATGAGGTGATAGACAAACTAGGGGCAGCCAAATTCCTAAGTACCTTTGACTTAACTACAGGGTACTGGCAAATTGGCATGGCCCCAGGACCCAAAGAGAAAACAGCATTCTCCACCTCTGGTGGGCATTATCAGTTTACTGTGATGCCTTTTGGGTTAAAGAATGCCCCTGCAAACTTCCAGAGGTTGGTGTACCAAGCCCTGACTGGGTTGGAATCCTTTAGTGTAGCCTATCTTGATGATATTGCTGTCTTTAGCTCCACCTGGCAGAATCACCTGATCCACAATTGGAAGGTTCTACACGCCCTGCAATCTGCGGGACTGACTGTTGATGGAGGCCAGGTCCAACCCTTATAGCCCGAGATCCAGAGCATCCTGGACTGGGCAGCTCTAAACACCCGGACCCAAGTCCGAGCATTCCTTGGTTCGACTGGGTACTACAGAAAGTTGTGAAGGGATATGGGTCCATTGTGACTCTCCTCACAAAACGCACATCAAATAAAATGCCCAAGAAAGTGAACTGGACTGGTAGCTGCCAAAAGGCTTTTGACACCCTGAAAGAATCAATGTGCTCAGCACCCATTCTAAAAGCACTAGACTACTCCAAGCAGTTCATAGTGCAGACTGATTTCTCAGAGCTGGGGATAGGAGCGGTCCTCTCCCAGATCAATGAGGAAGGCCAAGACCAACCTGTTGCTTTTATAAGCAGGAGGCTACTCCCAAGAGAGTAGCGTTGGAGTGCTATTGAGAGGGAGGCCTTTGCTGTGGTTTGGTCCCTGAAGAAGTTGAGGCCCTACATGTTTGAAAATTACTTCCTGGTTCAAACTGACCACAGACCTCTCAGATGGCTAATGCAGATGAAAGGGGAAAATCCAAAACTACTGAGCTGGTCCAACTCCCTACAGGGTATGGACATTGAAGTGGAACGCCAACCAGGGACTGCCCATGCCAATGCAGATGGACTTTCCAGGTTCTTCCACTTAGACAATGAAGACCCCCTAGGGCAAGGCTAGTCTCATCACCTGTCGTTTGGGAGGGGGGTTGTGTGAGAAAGTGCCATCTTTGTTGCATTGGTATACCCCCACTTGTTTCTGAACTGCTGATGTGCTTTGACTGAGTGTGCCCTGGGTTCCTGCCAACCAGGTACCCAGGGCCTGTGTTCGGTTCCTAAAACTGTGCTGAAACTAAAAACCCAATTGGCATCTCTGGCCACCTGTCTGCCCCTAGTAAATGGTTCCCTAGGTACCCAGGGCACTGTGATCAGAGAAGACCCCTAAGGGCTGCACCACTGCCTTTGCAGGCTGAGTGTCCTGGTGCAGAACTAAACAAAGTGTGGACATGGCACACATCCCTGTGTTCCATGCCCACAGAACCCACTGCCCTGGTGTATTCCAGTCCCCCTCTAGCTGGGTGCCCTATGCCAGAGGTTTGGGCACAGGTGCATGAGCCCTGTGCCCCTAGAGTACCCAGGGCCATTCCTAAGCACTGTAAGTGCAGTGATGCCATTAAGAGTATATGGTGCTGGGAGGTTGTAATTATCAACTCCACAGCACCATAATGGCTACACCGAAGACTGACAAGTTTGGTACCAAATTTCTCAGCACATTAAACCTGCACTGATGCCCGTGTGGGATTCAATGTAAAATGCACCAGAGGGCATCTTAGAGATGCCCTCTGAAACCCTAACCTACAATCCTCGTCTGGGCTGAGTGGCTGCAGAGGCTGCCACACAGCAGACATGTTGCTGGACCCCTGGGTTGAGAGCCCCCCGCTCTCCTGGGCCTGCAACAATACACGTCCTAGGCGAGGTGCTAGGTCTCCTCCCCCAGGATGGGCAGTGGGAAGCTTCAAAGGCATGCCGCCTCTGTGAGCTTCTCCGGAGCATTTGCTGTACCCAGCAACTGGCCCCCACCAGTTCTAACCCCCACTCTGGCGGGACAACTGGCGGTAAAAACTATACCAGGAAGGGGGGTGTGCCAGACTGTGCCAACCCCACCCATCAGGTGGGGGAGACGAGTTGAAGCACGACCCCGGGCTCCGGCCATCTTATAGATGGGGAGCCCTGCCCAATCCTAGCTAGGCTCCTGCCCTCCTCCCACAGGAGAGGAACAGGCTAGGGGTGTACTCACCCCAGGACAGGGACCCATTGGTCGCTGTCCTTGCCCTACCTGTAATGCCCCTAAATTCAGTATTTAGGGGCTACCTGAACCTTCCTTCCTCAGATCCCGAAAGAAAAAAAGAAGAAAGAAGATCAAGAGGGAGAAGACCCACTGTGCAGCGGCTAACAATAGGACGTCAACAACTGACTTGGCCCTAGCCCTACCGGCCTGTTGAACCTGGAACCTGTTCCTGCCTAACTTCCCGGCGACTCCTGTGAACAGCAACCTTGGGACACCCAGAGGACCTGCCTGCCTTGGCTCTCCTAAATACTGGGACTCCCATCAGCCGAGGCTCTGCTGCAACAACCCCCCTGGTGCCAGCCAGGGAGCTCCAGACCAGCCTACTCTGCACCCACCGAGCCCGGGCCGTGCCCCACCGAAACAAGACTACGAGGACGTCCCCCGGTGACTGGGACCCGAAGTCCAGTGCCCAAAGACCCTCCTCGACGAACCAGATTATGCCTGCAGACTCAGAACCAGGGGCTACCCTAACCGCGACCAGCTGAGGGTAAGCTTTTCTGACACCCAAAGACACCCCTGCACCCGGCACCCTACAGCCCCCTGTGCCTCCCTTTGGGGTATCTACCTGTGCTCCAAGATCCCAACTTACCTCTCGAAGTGCTGGTTGCCCCTGGAGAGTGATCAGCAAGACAGAAAGGTCCATAGATTCCCAAGTTTGAACAATGCTTTGATAAGCTCGTTTTATAGGTGGTTGGAGACACACTCGAAGCTCTGGACCTCTTGAGCTTCATAAAGGAAGACAGGTTTGAGAAAAAGAGAGTGTGTACTCCAAGAGAAATCAGCAAGTACTTGTTTGGATTAATATCCGTTCTTTGAAGTCGTCATACAAGACCAGAACTACTTTAGATTGCAGTGAGACATCTTTATTGTTTGATAATAAAACATGTACAGCCGACACATGTTTCTCCCCCTATTGGCGAGTTGCGCTGCGGCTTCCTCAAGGCTATTTCCACATATACAGTGTATATTATTTCATTTCTGGTTCCAAATTGACAAATTCCAAAAACCAGAGTTTAAATACTCAGGGAGCAGCGTTCTTTTTTGAGCTGACAGGTGTAGTATAATCCCTGCTCGTAGCTCTAAGGCTGAAGGTTGATATGTGGGTTGAATCCCGGAATTTAACCCACATATCAACCTTCAGCCTATGACGACTTCAAAGAACGGATATTAATCCAAACAAGTACTTGTTGATTTCTCTTGGAGTACACACTCTCTTTTTCTCAAACCTGTCGCCCCTGGAGAGTCTCCGGCCCTAAGCCCGCAGCCTTTGTTCCTTTTTGACCTTTCCCATTGTATAACATTGAGCGCCCAAAGCTCAAGAGCACCCTGCACCCAGCGGCCCGAGTGCTGCTGGCTGTGCCACCCTGGTCCTATCCTACTTCCCCCCTTGCCCTGAGCAAGTGACCAGGAGCCCAGCTCCCACAGCCGCGTGGCCTGCTAGCCAGCAGCCACCAACCGAAGACCCTAGGACTGAATCTAGGATCTAGTCCTGGAACTACTAAAGTAATCTGTACTGTAATCAACTGTACCTTTATGATGACAAATCATTGAACTCAATGCTAAAGTGTATCTAGACTTGAAGTTGGCTTCAGCAACCCCTGTACCTTTTGTGTTTGTAAACTTTATTGCTTCCTTGCAAAGTAATTACATGAGAGTTCTCATATCTAGCAAAGTATATTTTTAGGCCTGTTGATTCTAAAAATAAAACAACTTCACTATTTGGTATAAAAACAATTGGCCTGGAGTCCAGTCTGTGAGTGTGTGAACTCCTTTGGTGACTGAGTGTGTACAACAAATGCTTTGCACTGCCCTATGGTACTGCCTTACTGCTCAACTAATCTACCACTTTTGAGAGTAAGGTTAGTCATGACTTTAACCTCTGTTATACATTTGGGGTTTGTGGACTCTATACATGCTGTACTTCATTATAGTCCAGTATATATCGAGCCACTTTCTCACAGAGTACAAAAAGCAATGTCTGCTACCGCCCCAATTGAACAATACCTTAATACAGGTTATTTTAAAGGAACTTTTTTGTCAGGATAGCACTCCCCAGGATATGTAGCAAATATGTTCCACCTCCGGACCTCACCAACACCCTTACATAATAAATACACAGGGTGTTCGAGTGGTCGGGCGAGGGAAGGAAGGGAAGGGAACAGCGGGGAAAGGAAGCTGCAAGAGAAACAACACCTCAGGTTATAACAGACACAATACTTTCTACTCTCATTTCATTCTCGCTAATGTTTGGTAATTCACCTGCAATTCATATGTCCCCTGCTTCAGCAGAGATGAGCCAACTTCACCATATGTCTTCCCTTCCTAATCAACACAAGAAACACTTTAGTACATTATAACCAGGGTAACCCAACGTATATGTACGTTGTTTGTGTGTGTCCTATTACTCACCCTCTAGATGTTAACAGTCACGTCAATAACTGGAAACGCTCAATATCAGTGCTGTCAATTGATTCTTGACATAATTTGTTTCCATGTAGCCCACAAGCAAAGTAACCACACATCAGGGTAACCCTTCCATGAATCGCTATATAGCCAAACGTTTTCCCTGGATTACTTCATCCAGTAGAGAAAGGCAGAATCCCTCTAGTGCAATGCATAAAGTACGGTAAGATGTAGCAAACTGACACCACTATCTTCCGCTTCCAATAGTTTTTTATCACATCCAACTGTTCTCCTCCAAACACGGTAAGGCGTAGTTAACTAACTACTGCCTTCCGCTTTGGCACTTGAAATCCGAGTGTAACCCAATATTAGATCACCGTTTTCATGACGGTAATGCGTAGTAGCCCCCACTGCATTCAGCTCACTCATGTCTTCAGGAACCAAAACACAGAAGGACAGCCATAGACTTGCCTCACCTCAGAAACCAATCAACAGAGCAGTTCATACAGAGGACTCCTCCGATAAATTGAACTGTACCAAAATCCACACTGGGCTCAGGAAACATAGCCCTGTGATCGGAGCGCCGTAAACAAAACAGTACTTCATTGAGCAGAACGCCACTTCCGCGTGGCTTGATGGAAACACCTTGGAACGCCGGCCATCGACTCGTGAGCAACAGTTCTCTCAGCACAAAATCACGTACAACGTGATCATACCCAGCCCACAGCGTCGTGAAGGATCATGGGATTTGTAGTTTCTCTATCAATTAGGTAGGCGCACCAGTCTAAACCCTGACATTTTTATTGCTGGTGGTGAGTGGCATGCTGCTACCAGAGAAGACATCACAGGAAAAAGAAGGTTCTTCTTATTCTGAATCATGCTGGTGAACCAGACAGATTGTTCTCATTCTGCATCACAGACAGTTAGACTAAAAGAAAACACAGAGTAAATAGTAAATACAAGACTGGCACTATCATGATAAAGCAACAACTAGCAATATAATGTAGATTGATTTATTAAAGTATGCATAATACAGCAATCCCCATACTCCCAAGGTAGCTATTCACTACCTAGACTGAAAAATGCAAAGCAGGGAGGACCATCACAGTTCAAAAAATATTTATAAGAAAAGAAAAAGGATACTGTGTACAAATGGATGGTGTTTCTGCAATCTTCTGGCATTGACCATCTTAGGTGCATGTCAGACTAAACCCTTAGCAGGAGCACAATGGAGGCCCTTGAATAAGAGAAGGCATTTGGAAGGCAAAACTAAGAAGACAGTATTGAAGAATCAGATAAGTATGGTTCATGATGAGTCACTATCAGAGTGTGAAGCATAAGCTGGTGTAGTATTGTATCATGATCTAAAAGGCAATCTCATATCGATGCCAGAGCTAGACAACCAGACATTCTACTTAGCAGCATGGACCCAGCTGATCATTAAAACAATGGAAAATGCAGCTGTGTCCATCATGTGATATATCTAGACCACAATCACTTAGAGTTTGCCTCTCAACCCACTAGTCCGCATTTTCCTAATCAACCCACGTCTCTCCAGCCCACAGGGGTATGCCTCTTTGAGCCTTCCCATAGATGTGGATAGCCATTGGTGTTTCTTCTGGCTGTTGCCAACAATACTTCATTAAAAACTAGATCAACCTGTTGAACAAAAAAATGAAAATTAAATAGAATATTACTTCAGCCTAGGTAAACTGAGTGGTCTCCGAAGAACCTGGTGATGACTGTCTAAAGTTAATGAAAAGAAAATCATGTAAAATAAAGCAATCATATCAGCTTCTTTGTTATATATTTAATCAGGAAAGTAGAGTTCATCTTCAAACTCAGATGGATCACATGGAAGATGATCACTCGCCACACCTCTGATGGGGATGTCATCCCAATTGCCATTCACTGTGGTTGTGTCTTCTGGAACATTTTAACTTTTTTGTATGAAGTGTTTTGCATTTGAATAATTTTTTTTTTCCACATTTCAAATAATAAGACTCATAACTCTGACTGTGACAACTGCCGCTGGTGCACTGAACACACACTCTGAAGACACACTGGCTACTGGACTTCCTAGATACTTTATTGCCAGCTTGCTGAGTTCTAGTCAGTCTTTTGTCTTCCTATGCCAATAGGCCAATGAGTATTGATAGGCTTTCCTCTGTTAGGTCATCCAGACAGTCTTGGACCATCTTCTTAATTATCATTGTGTTAGTATAAAGCCTGCCACATGAAACCACCCTATTGCAGAGGTTGGCAGTGGGCTTGAAGCTTTTGTTGCTGTGGATTTAGTTTGCCATTGATGGTGGTAATTGATGCTGCAGGGAATGAGAGCCAACAGCATTGCCCTCTCTGGAAGCTAAAGGCTACACTTCAGTTCTGCCCTGGCTGGCGTCGAATTTGAAGTTACTCTTCTTCTAGGTCACCAATGTTCCTAAAGACACAAGTCTTGTAAACTGAGACATCCGATGTTGAGAAAGGAATGATGAAAGTGGGCACAGCTTTTTCAACTGAGGATCCAGTATTGTGGTACAGATATACCCTTGAAAGAAAACAATCTCTATTTGCAGCCTTGGATTAGTGTTCAAGTGAAGGATTAAGCTGTTGACAAAAGTAGCTGCTTCTTCATTGACATTGCTAAATAATTGTTATAACTTTTGAAAATGTTCATGCAACAGGTTAAACAATGGGATCACTTGGCTTATTGTGCTCTCCTTCCCATGTCACAATCTAAAAATTTACAAGCCTGAAAGGACTGTTTTTGAACAGGGAGGCACCCTTTCCTGCTCAAAAACAACCCTGCCTGAAAAGTAAGCACCCATGCACCATGGTGTATGGGTGTCTGTGTTGGCGCTAGACAGCACATATTGCACCAGCACAAGGAGAGTATTGGAATGTGCCATATAATTTTAAATATAGCGCATTCCTGCTCTCTCCCTGTCATGTAACGAAGCTCATCAAGGTGTCTTTGTGCGCGGTGTTGCCTGACAATTTGATAAATCTGCCCCCCAGTGTGCAGTGATACACATGTAGGAATGATTTATCAAGGTGTCGTGTTGGCCTGCAGTCACGCATGATAACACAATGGCAACGCAACACTGTAGTCAGATTTACAAACCCATGCAAGGCCCATTGCGTGGCCCTGTGGTGCTTGGTAAATCTGGAGCAAAGCAAGCAAGCGCAAGTCACTGCCTTGCATTACTCTTCCTCAGGAACATCATCTGTTGGTGGAATGTTGGCATTCCCACATATACACGTATGGAGTTTGGAGCACTCTTATAATTATCATGAGTGGTAGACTTGGGAATGCCTCAAAATGCCACACGTTCCCAGTGGCGATGTAACAAGGAGAAATATCTTTATTTCTCCATGTTTTTTCCTCTTTCTACATGTGCTGCATCCTGCAGCACACATAGAAAGAGGAAAAAGCCTTAGTTTTTGTACAGGAACATGCTACTTCATGAACAAAAACAATCCTGCCTGTAATGTAGGCACCCTTGCACCATGATGCAAGGGTGCCTGCATTGGCACTAGCGCAAGGAGAGGAACTAAATATGCTATATGATGTTAAATATGGTGAATTCCATCCCCCTCCCTTTCATGCAGCGTAGCAAAGTGTTTTGCTGTGTTGCTTGAAATATTGATAAATCTACCCCGCATTTGTTGCTTGACAACTGGTCCACATGCCCCTGGTGAGGTGGAAGAACTGAACAGTGCTCTACTTCATCATGTCGGCAATGAATTTCAGCACTTGTCGGTGCAGTGCTTGGGAAGAAACAATGGAAAAATAGGTATGGGTTGGAACCTTCCATTTTGGGACAAGAGGGTCCACAAATTCAGGAAACACCTCTCCTTCCACAAAAGAAAAAGGGAGAAGGCTCAAGCATTAACATGTTTACCAGCTTACCTTTGTATAACTGACTTCCTCATGGGTTTGTGGTACAGTGACTCCTTGGTGAACATAGCCGTGACAGTTGGATGTTGTGTCTGTGTTTTGTTTGTGATACCTCCACAAGTGTTCTACGGGGTGTAAGTAAACTGCTTAGGTGCGGTGGGGTGACTGTGTCACTCTGTTCCCTGTGTGAGAAATTGGGTTATTGGTTGAAGGGGGGTGAAACCCTACTCAAGCAACAGTCACAATCCTTGTCAGGGTGAACCACAAAAAGTCAGTAAATTAACGTGTGCTTGACACTCTGGCAGCAGTATAACCTGACATATGCAACTACAAAGATTTACTATAAGTATGATACATAAAAGCACAATATGCCACTTGCGGTTATCTGGTCATGTGATACCAGGTGAAGGTTACAAGTTCAGGCTGACCACGATGGAGTGCAGGCCGGGTACAGGGCACAGATTAGTCCCACTGAAAAGATAGATTCAAAATTCCAGCGTGAAGAGCTCCATTGATGGTGAAGTTGGCTGTGAGGAGCAGGGAGAGCACAGTGGATAGTCATTGCTGTATCATGAAGATTCATTGGAGCTTCACATTGGCAGTCAGTGTGGATGATAATGTCTTGGCACAAACTAGGTACAAAAGGGGGTGGTGATGGACGGACGGAGCATCTGAATCAATCAAACACTCACACCCAGTCAAAAGATCTGGGTTTAATCCATCACCGTTCTTTAGCCCACTCTGCCACCCCAGTTCAGACAGTTTGGGCTGGACTGTTCCCATGAGGCACAGGGTCAGACTGATTTGCATATAGCCATGTCTGAACTGGGTTGGCAGAGTGGGCTAAAGAACGGTGATGGATTAAACCCAGATCTTTTGACTGGGTGTGAGTGTTTGATTGATTCAGATGCTCCGTCCATCACCACTCCCTTTTGTACCGCTTTTGGCCACCATAAGTGTGGAAGGGTATGCTCAGACGTGAGTCCCTTGCTCACTTTGCCACTGGATTCAAGCAAGCCGGGCTGAAGACGGCTGAAATGCCAGAAACCGGTCCTCGGAAGCTTGTTTCCGGTCCAGGGAAGACATGGTTTGGCAGTTCAGGCTGGACTGTTCCCATAAGGCACAGGGTCAGACTGATGTGCATATAGCCATGTCTGAACTGGTGTGGCAGAGTGGGCTAAAGAACGGTGATGGATTAAACTCAGATCTTTTGACTGGGTGTGAGTGTTTGATTGATTCCGATGCTCCATCCATCACCACCCCCTTTTGTACCGCTTTTGGCACAAACTAGCCTGTTTGCGGTTGAAAAGCGCCCACAACTTCAGGATTGCTCCTTTATTTCCAGATGGAACTTCGGAACTAATGAGCACCTCTCGGAGATCAGGAACTCACTCCAGCAGAGGCCAGCAGGGCTCAGGCAGGTCCAGTATAGCAGTTTAGCTGGACAGTTAGAGGGAGCTTGTTATGTCCTTGCAGTTCAGAACAGGAGATCAGTCAGCTGCACCTTAATGTGATTTCAGGTTGGGGTAAAGGGTGCAGGTTCAGTCTTGCTTTTCAGACAGCAGGGTAGGCTTCAAGCAGCAGTGAAATCTTCTAACAGCAGGGAAGTCCTTCTTTTCTATCCAGAATTCCAGGAGTGCGCTGAAAAGTGGGTCAGGGGGTCCCCTTTTTTATACCTGGTGCCCATTTTGAAGTAGAAGAAAATTTAGGAGACTTCCACCCGCAGAGGTGCATGGAATTTCCTGTCCCCCTGTCATGCTCTCAGTCTGTCTGCAGGCACAATAGGGTAGTGTGAAGTACTTTGTGTATGAGCAAAGGCAGTGCCTTTGACGTGCAAGTGTGACAGGTGACAGTTCTGGACTATCATCAATTAAGAATCGCTCATCCTGCCAACACCCAGAGCCTCTATTTTGTGGCTGTCTGAGAGGAATACATAGAGGCCAACTGCCAACTACACCTAGTCATGTGACCCAGGAAAAGACTGCAGGCACCAAATGGTTAGGGCAAGAAAATGGCAACTTTCTAAAAGTATTCAACAAGGGGCATTCCTCTCGTGCTCCACACAGTCGCACTGCGAAAAGTGGGAACAACTCCCTCCAATTATATCCATTTATTCCTAGTATACAGTTGTTTACCCATATGGCCAATATATATATTCCAATCCTTGTTCCTTCAATATACTTGTTTGTCCTTTCATCACACCCGAGACAGTCTGATAGAATCTGCGGTCTTTATTTAAACACTTCCAATACCAGCTGCATGTCACTCCAAACTTTTTGCAACGGTATGTGCAGATATGTCACAAAATTAAGTAGGCACCATGTTTAAGTGCCCAATGCATTTCGAGCCTCGTTAGGCTCTTCATCAGGGCTTTCTACAACAAATAAAATAAACAGCTTAGCTGACGCAATCATTGTGAAACAGTGCCTGGAAACCAAAACTATAAGTTAACCATAACCCACAACCCCATTACATACAATGGTCTTACCCTCGCCCAATAGAATTCCTTATACTGCTAATAGATTAAACCACCCTACTCCAACCCTTCTTCTACTGAAAACATATTCCCAATACCTTAATTCGTAATGCCACCCATTTCGGTAAAGACTTGTACCTTTTCATCAATCAATCAATCAATCAAGAAATTTATATAGCGCGCTACTCACCCGGGGGGTCTCAAGGCGCTTGGGGAGGGGGGTCTGCTACTGCTCGAACAGCCAGGTCTTGAGTTGCTTCCTGAAGGAGAGGCGGTCTTGGGTCTGACGGAGGTGGATGGGGAGGGAGTTCCATGTCTTGGCTGCCAGGTAGGAGAAGGATCTTCCTCCCATGGTGGCTCTTCGGATGCATGGAATGGCGGCGAAGGCGTGGCTGGTAGAGCGAAGCTGGCGGGTGGGAGTGTAGAAGGTCAGGCGGTTGTTGAGGTACCTGGGGCCCAGGTCGTGGAGAGCCTTGTGTGCGTGGGTGAGAAGTCGGAATGTGATTCTCTTGTTGACGGGGAGCCAGGGCAGGTCTCTCAGGTGTCCGAATATGTGGCTGTGCCGGGGGATGTCCAGGATGAGTCGTGCGGATGTGTTCTGGATGTGTTGGAGTCTCTTCTGAAGTTTGGCTGTGGTTCTCTTGTAGAGGGTGTTTCCGTTGTCCAGTTGGCTGGTGACAAGTGCCTGTGTGACCGTCTTCCTGGTTTCGGTGGGGATCCAACGGAAGATCTTACAGAGCATGCATAGGATGTTGAAGTATGAAGATGATACAGCGTTGACTTGTCTGGTCATCGAGAGGGAGGAGTCCAGGATGAAGCCCAGGTTGCGTGCGTGGTCCATTCATTTGGGTACACTGCCCAGGGCAGGGGGCCACCAGGAGTCATCCCAGGCTGAGGAGATGGTCCCAGGAGGAGGACTTCCGTCTTGTCTGAGTTGAGTTTCAGGCGGCTGTTCTTCATCCACTCGGCTACGTCTTTCATCCCTTCATGTAGGTTGGTTCTGGCGGTGGCTGAATCGTTGGTGAGGGAGAGGATCAGCTGAGAGTCGTCAGCATAGGAGATGATGTTGAGGTTGTGTTGGCGTGCGATGGCCACGAGGGGGCTCATGTATATATTGAAGAGGGTGGGGCTGAGTGAAGAACCTTGTGGTACGCCGCAGATGACTTCGGTGGCCCCGGATCTGAACTGTGGGAGGGGGACTCTCTGAGTTCTTCCGGCGAGGAACGAGATGATCCACTCCAGAGCCTTCTCTTGGATTCTGACGGTGCTGAGGCGCTGCACTAGGGTGCAGTGGCAGACAGTGTTGAATGCTGCGGAGAGGTCCAGGAGGATGAGGGCTGCTATTTCCCCGTTGTCGAGCAGGGCTCGGATGTCGTCAGTGGCAGCGATGAGGGCAGTCTCAGTGCTATGGTTGGCTCGGAAGCCGGACTGCAAGGGGTCGAGAGATCCGTTCATCTTGAGGAAGGCGGCAAGCTGTCTGTTGACGGTCTTCTCGATGACTTTGGCAGGATAAGGGAGGAGCGAGATGGGGCGGTAGTTCTTGCGGTCGGTGGGGTCTTCTGGTTTCTTCAGGAGGGCGCTGAGTTCAGCATGCTTCCAGCTATCCGGGAAGGTGGCGGTGTTGAAGGAGCAGTTAATGACGTCTCGGAGTTGGGGTGCGATGACGGAGGCGGCCTTGTTGAAGACGTGGTGTGGGCATGGGTCGGTTGGTGATCCGGAGTGGATGGTGTTCATCGTGAGGATGGTGTCTTCGGTGCTGACCAGGGTCCAGGCACGGAGGGTGGTGGTGGGGTGCGTCGGTTTGGTGGTTGGGCGCGTAGGCTGTGTGCCGAAGCTGTTGTGTATGTCGGCGATCTTGCTGTGGAAGAACGAGGCGAGTGAGTCGCAGAGTTCCTGCGAGGGGGTGATGGCGTTGGTTCCGGCGCTGGGGTTGGAGAGCACTTTGACGATGCTGAAGAGTTCCTTGCTGTTGTGTGAGTTGTTGTCGAGTCGTTCCTTGAATGCTGTCTTCTTGGTGGTTTGGATCAGCTGGTGGTGTTTGCGGGTGGCGTGCTTGAGGGCAGTCATGTTGTCTGTAGTCGGTTCTTTGCGCCAGGCTTTCTCGAGGGTGCGGCAGTTCTTCTTGGAGTTCTTGAGATCCTCGTTGAACCAGGAAGCCTTCTTGCTGCCGGGCCTGTTGGGATGGTTTTTCAGGGGTGCTAGGTCGTCAGCGCAGGTGGTGATCTGGTGATCTGGCGGGTGGATTCTGGTTCAGGGATGTGGAGAGCTGGTCGGAGGTGATCTTGTTCCAGCTCCTGCGGGGAACCGGCTGCGGGTGATGGTGAGTCGTGGTCCTTCTGAAGCTGAAGTGGACGCAGCTGAGGTCAGTCCAGTGGAGTCCAGTGGAGTGGCTGAAGTTGATGTCCTTGCTGGAGGAGAAGATTGGGTCAAGCGTGTGTCCGGCGTAGTGGGGGGGGTGTTCACCAGCTGCTTGAGTCCGAGGTTGGCGAGGTTGTCCAGCAGGGTGGTGGTGTTGTTGTCATTGTTGTTCTCATCATAATACTCCCTTGTTCCCTCTTCCCCTAAGTGCACCATTTCCCTCACTGTGGATCTTAAAAAACCTCATCCAAACTAACCTCCTCATGCCACTCTCAGCTTTGGCTGCTTCCTTGCTGTTCTTAGCTGTTAGTTAGTGAGAACAGCTGCTCTCACTCTTGCGCTTTTAAACTAATCGTCCTACATGTTCTTAACTATCAGCATGTGCCTGCCTTCCCCTATAACCGTGCTTGATTCCGAGTCGATTTCCAACTGAAAACTCTATCTCCCATGATGCACCCCTCTGCACTACCAACAGTCCTCTCCCCTACAAGTCTGTACTCCCATATTCACTAAACTAATCATACTGAAAAAGTTATTAAACAAAACATAGTTGTCTCCTTTATACATTGCCGGAACCTAAAAAGGTGCTTTCATTCTCAACTTAATAAATGCAAAAGTTATAATAATTGAAAACTAACTTCATTACATTGCCTGAATTCATAAATGTGTTAAATACACATTGTGTGTAAACTAATATTTTGCGTGTAAAATAATAATAGCCAGCTCATGGTGCATGTGCCCCATAGATCAACTTTAACTGTTCATAATAGACGTCTGGTCTTGCTGCTATGAATTTCACTTTGTATTTCCACTGTCTCCGCTGTGATAAATACTTGCCTACACATTTTTTCTCCAATTTCAACAGTCTTTTTTTTGTCTATTGGGGTGCAAAACTTTCTAAAAGTGGCATTTTAAAATTTTAACTTAATATAAGATTTTACCATCAAATATGGTTTTAAATTACGATACCTCGGATACCAAACATGAATCTCCTGCCTGCGCCCTAAAAAAATATATCCCTTATTAAATGTAATAAGGTAATTCAATGTTATCCTATGGGAGAGGTAGGTCTTGCAATTGTGAAAAAATGAATTTGGGAGTTTTTCAACACCAGGACATGTAAAACTTAAAAGTACATGTCCAACTTTTTAAAAACAATGAAGCCTGCCCTGTGGCCTGTATATGGTCTACTCTAGGGGTGACTTATATTTATTAAAAGAGGATGGTATGGGCCTGGCAAGCAGGTTTTGTCATGTCGAAATGGCAATTCAAAACTGCATACACAGGCTGTAATGGCATGGCTGAGACAGGCTTAAAAGACTTATTAGGTGGGCGGCACAATAGGTGCTGCAGGCTTATGACTAACATTTAATTGACAGGTCCTGGGTACATGTAGTCCCACTTTAGTAGGAAGTTACAAACAAGATATTTTTTTGAATTCACAAAAATTGCCAGTAAAAGACTTTAAAAGCTGCACCAATCTCAGGTTTCCAGGCAAACTACTGTCCATCAAACTTCCAAAATGTGATGGGACGAATAGTGGCAAATAGTTTAACTACGTGCAATCTCTCAAGGTATCATTCCAAACCCTTGTTTTTTCACACACTATACCACTCTAGACAAAGGGCCTAATTTAGAACTTAGCAGATGAAGAAAAGGCAGACCGGGTGACAAAGGAATTTACAGATTTTATTCCACCTACCAAATTCAGAGATGTCCCCCAACCTGGGTCATGACTGGTACAAGGTTCAAGATAAAAATTTAAATATTTCTCGGTTAAGAACATTTGGTCAAAAGAAAGAGACTTTGGATATTTAATATGAGTTTACTTTGAGAGAGGATATAATCAAATTTACAAGAATATTGACTCTGTTCCTCAAACTGTAGATATTATTAGAATAGTACAAGGGCAGGAAACCTATACGGTACAGCATCTGAGACTGCTATAAGGTTCATGAGAATTCTTAAAATATATCTCAAGGAAATCTGGTCCTACATAATAGAGTTCATTGACAATCAAAAAGCCATTAGAATAGGATGACATTCGAATTATAAGAATTGCCTTTGTTAGGCAAATCTTTACTGTCCGCTAATCACAAGGATCAATCAATCATGGGTTTGTTTTGTGTGACTACTCTCCCGTAAGGATCTCTGGACACTGGGGGGAGGGGGGGGTCCTTTCCATCAAGGAGGAGGTCTATTGTAGTGTAGTTCCTATGTTCCCAATAGGCTATGCGCATTGGAATAACATAAACGATAGTGTAGACAGAGGACTGAGGTCGACTAGGTCTCTATTGAATATGCTAGACTTAATTATGAAATGCCAGCTAGCTCAGAGGTCACTAGAAACCTTCTCGAGGGAACAGGAAGGTATTAACTTTCCTGAATAGACAAGAAGGGATTGGTTTCTGACAACTGCATAAACATGACAACTTTGCTCCCCCAGAATAAGGAGTATATCTACAGAGTCGCGGAAACAATAGATAGCTTTTTCACTCAGTCAATCGTGCATGCTTAGTTTCACCAGAAGTGCAGAGAAATAGAGAGACGGGCGTTTTCAATAAAAGTGGTTATTTATTGAGCAGTCTACTTTCTCATGCAAGAGAAGTGAATTGCTACAATTGCAATACTTGTCATAAAGTAAAGTGCGTACAGTAAAATGAGTATTATGAAATAATACTGTAAAAGCATTTATATGGTTTCTAAGCCATAAGATACTTAAAACGGATAAAATACATACAATGATAAAATAATGACTAAGCGTACTCAACTGGTGTTTCTAAGATATGCCTACCCCAGAGTACCTAACTTAAGCCTAGTACAGGGAAGGAGTAGATGAGTTATACTTTTTGCCAAGAATCTGAATCAAGAATTCTCTGTGGGTCTAATCAGCTACGTACCCTGGTTATAGAATGAAGAAGGTCTTGTGTCTCTCTCTCAGGACATGATTTCCCAGCAACCCGCAAGGGTGACCAGAAAACACTGGAGTTGGATTTCTCGGCAGGAGAAAAGACAGCGTCTCTCTCAGTGTGTCAATGGGATGGTCGGCTTCCTTCGGCACTCGCATCAGCAGGGCGTCGGGCAAGTAGATAGTCGATCTGCTCCAAACCACCGTGTCTTGCTTAAGGCAGATGCTGGTATATTTATACCTGGAAGGTGCTGAGTTTTACGTAAGGTTGGACGTAAGACGTCACTAAGTACTCGCAGTTCTTTCAGGACTCCAGGAGTTCTAGGACAAATCAATACAGAAGCAGGGGGAATTCCCGGGCTGCTGGAGGCTTGGTTTGTTTAAGAACACGTTGTGCTTTCTATGAGTCTATGGGAGTAGCCTTGCCGTATTTGGACTGCATTGGCTATGTCTTAACATGGGTATGATTCTTATGCCTGTATAAGGGTATGATTTGATATAACCACATAAGGGCATAAAATCGGGAATATTTACTAGAGTCCTAGAATCATCTCTAACACCCACTCCACGTATAATGTCCATCATTACTAAATACTAAGCAATGTATAAGCATATCTAAGCATGTGTTTACCACCCCACCCTAAAATACAGAAAATGCATTTGAAATGGTATATACACGAAAAGTGAGTATTATACTGTACGTTTTCAAGCAGTGGTATCATTCAGATAATGCATATATTGTACATTTTAGAATGTTGACTGAATGAAACATTTATGAAATAGCTCTAAATACAGAAGAGAAGGTCGAGACCATTTCATCACATAGTTATACAAGACTGTACATGTGCTACAGACTAAGGCCTAGATGTAGGTAATAGCAATTTACCGAATGGTAAATACCGAATTTTACAGATTCGGTATTCACTATTCGGTAATTGCTATGTAGGTAGAATATTCGGTAAAAATACTGAATCTGTAAGATTCGGTAATTACCGATTCTGTAATTACAGAAACGGTATTTGCCATTGATTCCTATGGGCCTTGAAGCCCATAGGAATCAATGGCAAATACCGATTCAGTAATTACAGAATCGGTAAAATTTCCGATTTTGCAAGGGTGACAGGGTGTCACTTTGACACCCTGTTGCACCCCTGTTTCTGGCTTGTGTGCCATGTGACACACAGACATGCCCTTAGGGCATGTCTGTATGCCACATGGCACAGGTGCACATGCACAGATGTGCATGTACACTGGAATTCGTTATTTACCATGGAATAGTATTCCATGGTAAATAACGATTCGGTAAGGGCCTGTGGCACTGATTACAGTGCCACCTACATCTTGATTTACAGAATCGGTATATTTACCGATTCGGTATTTTACCGATTCTGTATATTTACCGAATCGGTAAATATACCGATTCTGTAAATAAAATGCCCCCTACATCTCAAAAGAAAAATACCGGACGGAAACGGCCGAAATCGTCCGTTTCCGACCGGTATTAAGGCTCCTACATCTGGCCCCTAGTATAAATATTGTCTCTGGAGTTTCTAAAATAGAAATCTTGTTCTCTAAGAATAGTTCTACTTTAAGCAGAGTATCATGTGCCAAAAAAGGTAAATATTTTGGGAACTGGAAGAAAATCAATTTAGCTCTCCGGGGAAAAAATAGTTCCAAAGTTTTTTAGGTTCTGTTTACCAAAACTGAAGGCTGAACTCAGATTTCAGGGAACGCTCTGTGCTCGTATTTTTAAAAGTTATTCTCGTTGTTAGGAGAGAACACTAATTCAGATAGGCTCGCAAAAAATTTGTCTACAACAGTAGGTGAAAGTTGGACGAAATCCGAAAAAGTCGAAATAGTGCTTATGTGAGATGCATTACCGTCAGCGTTATCTGGATCAGCAATGTTCACAGAAGGTTGTACCTGTGTGCCACTTTCATCTCGTACCTCACCGCCACCTAATCGTAATGGTGAGGTCTCAACGAATGCCGTCATCAGAATAGGTAGCAGCTGGGGACAACATGTTGCATGAGCCGTTACCGAACCAAGCAAAGTATCGACATCCATAGGTACTGCTGATGGAAGTGTGAGACAGACGTCTAACACGCATTCTTCTCCGCATAGCAGGCATCGTAGAACAGGTAAGATGCAATCTTGCCAGATTGGTCTGAATGAAAGAAACCAAGTAGTATTCAGATCTCTTAGCCGAGCCAAGCCGAGGACTTTACTAATCCGCTCTCTGTATTGTATTGCTAGGATCGTGTCTTCCATTGTAGCCTGAGTTTTGTCTGTGACTTGACTTGCCATATCGGAGCAGAAGGAACAAAAATAAGAAACCTTCTACGTGTCCCAAGATGAGAGGCAGGCCACGGAACACAGAGTGCATGAAATTCGGGAAGATGCTCAGGACTGCCTCAAAGGGTGCTAACGGTCCCCAAAAAATTGTTCTTAAATACATGTGCGATGCCACTGGTATCAGACATGTTTAAGATTTGGCTTAACATTTCTACAAAATATACGGGGCAATTTGTCGATAATAATGTATGTATCTCTGCTGCTGTCCTTGCAACTTGCAGGTCATAAGGTTCTCTAGACGAGGTTAAAGGCACAGTTGTTTGTAAAAGAATAGACTTCATTCTGCTTAAAGTATCAATTCGAATAGAAGAGATATTCAAAGAAGGCCATATTGCTGCCTCCATGTCTAGCTTGTTGTTTGGATACAATACTTGCATACAGCAAGTGACCCTGGAAGTAAGGCTCACGAGATAGGTCGTTCCTGGCACCATGCCACAACAGCTGCGGTCACTTATTAGAATGTAGCTACAGTTGGAAAGCTGTCTGAAAAAAGGCTCTATCTGTGTGGAAGGGGTGCCGTGTAGGTAGCATGAAAGGTTATTTGATGAACCTTTGCAGGCTCTGTGTAAGTTAATTCCTTGACACAGAAGTGTACCGCTTTTGAATTTTTACAGTTGTTACCACTAAGGAATACCTCTTTCTTGCCCCCACTCCAACATCTATGTGTGTAAGGTAAATTCCAGGTTGACTTGATGTACCCTTTACCCAACCTTTCATACAGGCCTGCTGGTATATACTTTTGGCAATATTGAAACTGAAAAGTTGTTATCTGAATTGTAATGGTGCCATGTATTATCCATTCAATGACAGGTCTTTTGGAGACTGTCAATGGTAATCTTTCTAGTTTTTCAATGCTCAGCACCGTATAGTCTGCCCCTCTTTGTGCCAAAGAGATTTGTTTATCAGTAAGGTTATAGATAGAAAATAATGACGTTGTGTTTATCAGATGCCATGGCACGTAGCCTGAACGCAGATTTTGTAACGTCCAGCCTAACTGTACAATAGAACGTAATTGGGACTAGCCATGTTGTAACATTAGCATATCCTGTTCTATTATATCAATAGCAGATGATACAATGCTGTCCAGTGAATAAAATCTGGAGGACAGAGTCGTTAATCCATTGTCCACTACAGACAGTGATTTTTCCAAATAATACGATCAATTTCTCGTATATTTTTTGCAGTTTCAAATTGCATTACTTTCCAAGCCTAATTGTAAGCTGCGTATATATACCGGCGTATATGAAACGTTTTTGACGCTGTTTGCGAGGTCCCAGTATGAAATCTCGCAAGTCAGCACCTTCTTTAAGTAAAGTCAAGTATTGCTTAATTTCAGGTAGTGTGGATTTCTGTAGCTATTCGAGGCATAGTTTTCCTACACTATATGTTGTAATTATCCCTGGATGTGTTCTCTGAGAATATCTTGGGTCTGGCCTATTCTGTTTGAACCCCTGTACTTTGTTCAGGAATCCATCTTGACAGTTCTTAGTGTCTGTGGGCCAGATCAACCATTTGTTCCAATTAGGAAGTATTCTGTTATGTTTTAAAATATGGGATATGTCTATCTCCACTTCTGTAGTACTATTACTATCAGGTATGGGTTTTGGTATAGACAGTTTGTTTAAGTCTTTTATCCTGGCTAGGCCCAGACATGTCGTTTGTTGAATGGTGTCATTCAGGAACATTATTTGTTCTGGGATCATGCAGGCTCTGAATAATGATTCTAAACCTTGTACCTGCCATTCTTTTGTACCCTAAACTGTTTTTGTCTCAATGTTGTTTTTCCAAAATTCAAAACCAAACGTAGACATTTTTTCATAACATTTTTCAGAATAAATCAGTTTAGTATTTGTCAACATGTTTTTCATTCCTGTCTTATTCATAATTTTAAAATAAAACGTTTCTGGATCAGTGATGTTAAATCCTGAAAAGTATGTGAATTTTTCATAAAATGTTTTTGAGCTGCCTTTCGGCGGAGTTGGACAATGTTTCCGTTGATTATACATTAAAACATTTCTAGGATTCGCTGATTTATGCAAATAATGATGCCCATAATGATTATAGCAATACATTTCGTCATAATTTGATGAACCTTGTAAATAATCATGTTCTGTATATTTAGCTGACATTTCTAAATCTGACATCATATTGCTAATATTTTCTAAGTCCCAATCATCAGAGAAAGTACTAGGTGATACAAAGTCACCTAAAGAAATCTTGATTTGATGTGGATATTTCAAGAGTTCAACCGGGCCATAGATTTCTTAATCAGTAGTGTCCCACGCTACACCACCAGGTATAGGAATGGCTGTGATGTTCACTGATGATAGTTCTCTTTTTTCAATGTGAGATGGTCTGTGAGGTTTTAGAACCAAGTTGATGTTCTGACTTGCTGTGTCCATTGTACTATATTTTCCATCAATCATTCGTCCCAAGCTTAGAACCAAAATGAGCTAGAGCAAGAGGAAAAGTCCACCTAACACAATCCACAATTCAATCCATGGTGAAATCAGATATGTTTACCCAAGTTGATGAAAGAGTTCTGTAATTTTGTCTTTGAAAGTTTTGTTTGCTTGCTTGTCTTCATGTTCACTTGGATCATCAGAAAAGTCTTCGAAATTGATGAAGTAGCCAGATGCAGTTCTGTCAATTGTTTGGATGGCATCAGGATTGGTATTAATCTTTGTAGTTGCTTCTTCCTTTTTCATATTAGCATAGTCCGAGGCTACCTCATTGTAGACAGGCGTTTCTTGATGAACTGTTGCAATTTGGGTTTCAAGAGGCACAAGTTCCATGGCTTTATTGCATAGTCCTTTTATTCTCTGCAGGTTTATCAAATGTGATTAGTCTCTCAGTTTAAACCTCTTGGATTGTAGCAAGGTTTGGTCTTCTGCTACTTCTTGGGAGTCCAGTCCACTGTGCCTACTACTCATTATTGGCCACATGGTTGTGGTTTTACCAGGTCGATTGATACAACTCTGTTTTCCCTTTTACCATCAAGGGGCGGTAGTACGACTCATCTTGTTCCGCTGATAGCTAAGACAAGTACTGCTTTTCTGTAAGAAGGCCCAAATTCCTTCTTTACCGAGATCTTTTCTCTGACCAGATCCCCAATCTTTGGAATCCAGACAGGTCTTGCTGGGACAGGTGGTTTTTCTTCAGGGGCCGTTGGCTTTAGCTTTGAGTTACTTAGACTGCTTCTCGTTTCATTCAAGTCCTGTAAAACAGCCAAATGATCTTTGATATCAAACGCTTTTTGTTCCACCACTGAAGTTTGACAATCGAGATCTTCGATAATCATTCTTGTGCCAAATAAAAGTTCATACAGAGTGATTCCACCCAGAGAATTTCTTGGCAGATTATTAAGACTACGTTGGACACTTATTAGATGTTTGACCCACCCATCACCCGAACCAAATACCCTCGCTGTTATAGATTGCTTTATGTCACGGTTTTTTCTCTCCACTAGCGTATTTCCCTCAGGATAGAATGGACTAGAGTACCGCAATGCAATGCCCAAAGTGGTCATGGCCTCCTTGTAAGCTCGAGAGATAAACGCAGGACCCTGGTCAGAATGTAGCATGCCAATTGCGTATGTGCCGATAAAGACTCGCAAATCTTTTATAACAGTTCTGGCATCAGCCGAGCGCTGGGGCCACATCCAAATGAATCTCGTCTTAATATTTATGGGATCGCATTTGTCTGTTGGACGCTTGCATGTAGATATTATAATGCTGTCTAATAGAGGTGTCTGGGCTGGTCTTACTGTGCTAGAGTCAGATATTTGGTCCGGTTCATAACTGTGATTTCTATTGCAGTCCTGACAATCCATTGCAAAGTTATAAACTTGCACGCGCATTTCCCGGCCACTAGTATCTCGATTGCAATTCTATTAGAGATTTCAGGATCTCTTGGTGCCTCCGACCCATTCCCATGTGTGCTTTTTGTATCAAGAAAACTCTCCGGTTTGTGTTTGGAACTACTCTATCCCCCACTCCAGGGATTTGAGCAAAAGGAACGGAGTTCGCATCAATTATGTATGCATTTCCGAGTGGATAATTTAGAGATAACGCTGCATAATTGCCTTCCATAGAGGCTTTTACTGCTAGTAGCGTTTCACCATCTATTTGTTTTTTAGAACGCTTTTTTGTAGCTACGGAAACTGGTTGACCAGTTGCCGCTGTGGCTTTATTAGCCAATGAATTCCCTGCAACGTGAACGCCATCACGTTGAAGACTCTGCGTATGTATCACGTGAGCCTTTTGTAGTTCTTTCTGTAAAAGAACTACTTGTTCGTAAAGCTTTTTATGCTTTATTGTGCAACCTCTTTCATCTTTGTAACCATTTTCAATCAAGGTCTGCATGTAATTATTACAAGATTCGACGCAGTAATGTGAATCGCACACTATTAGTGTGAGGAATTCGCGATCTGCATTTTCAAGCGCCATCTTAAAAGCATGTAGTTCAGCTTGCTGAGCTGTACAGTTTGAGCGATTCAATTTTAGTGATTAACGGTCTAAATTTACCTATGCGCCAGCGACCTTTTACCATCGCGCATGCAGCACTATATGCTTTTTTATCCACAACGGAGTGTTGGGCAAACCTGTCTGTGTAGATTACACAGGTGTACTGTTCCAGAGGTAGAATTTCAGTTGGCACAGGACATTCGTATTTGTATTGGACGAATTCTTGTGTTTTCTGAGTCAAATTAATTTATTTGAAATCAGGTTTTATTAGTTCGTAGAGCGGTTTAACCCTCTCTGCATAATTTAGAATGTAAGTTGTTCCGAAATTCAGGAAACCTAGAATTGATTGTACGTTTTTCAACGTTTTTGGGGTTTGGAGTACTGCACACTTCTCTAAGAAGTTGTCTGGTAGACTTTTGCCTTCACTTGATAACTGATATCCTAAAAATAGGACAGTGAGGTGGGCAATTCATGACTTTTTAATGTTAAATGTGTACCCTTCAGATGTGAACCCAAGTATTATGGTGTTCACTCTTTTCAAGTGTGTCTCCAGGTCATCGTCTGTTAGATAAATATCGTCGACATTGGATAATGCCTCATCATCATACATTTGTAGTAACTCTGTTACTCTGGCTGAAAATAATCCTGGGCTGTTCTTGAATCCCTGTGGGTGACGACAACACTGCTTTTTGGGCCCCCATACTGGAGAAATTGGTCAAATACCTGCTTTCTGGTGCTATGTTTTGACAGAAGAAACCATTTGAAATATCTAATGTAGTTTTTATATTTTTTGCGCACAATGTTATTCATCAGTGCTGCACTGTGTGAATTTTGTACTGCAAATGTTTTGCAACAGGAGTTTAAGTGTCTGTAGTCCAATACTAGACAATATGAATTGTCTGGTTTGGATACAGGGAACAAAGGATGGTTCATTTTTGAGGTGCATGTTTCAATCACCCCCTGGTACTCAAGTTGATCTAAGATCTCCCTGACTTGTTTTTTAGCTTCTTGCTTAAGAGGATCCTGCCTTTGTGCAGTAGGTTGATTTTTTAACTGGATTTTATGGTGAGGAGAATCCTCATCCCATCCTACATGATTTTTATATAATGCAGGGGCTTGGGCTACTGCCCATTTTTGAGCATATGTGTATTGTTTATGAATTGGAATGTGATTTGAGAAGGCAGGCATAATCATTTCTTCACCATGTGGGCACTCCCTGACAAACTCTGGTGGCCAGTTCTTTTCTGCTAGAAGGATATCACAACCTTTAGATAGGTTCTCCCAGAAGAGAACTCTTATTTTCCTAGTTTTGTCCGCCTCTATACGTAATGTTATTTCATATAATTTATGAGGCGCACTGACTCTGGTGTCTGCAGTTTCCACTTGAATGTATTCATTCGTGTCCACTGTCTCCAGAAGATTCATCAGGATCTTGCGAGCTATGGTCACTTCTGCTGCGCTGTCTAGCAATGTCTGGGCCCATCCTCCGTTCTTGAGTTGTGTCCTCATAATCCTCGGCATGTTTTACTTTAATACTGGCTACCTTCTTTTTAGGAAACTGTAATTTTTTTACTTTGATGAGCAGGTTCTTTGTCTTTGGAATTGACGCGCTCTTCTTTATGTTCTGACCGTCCTCTTCTTTCCGATTTCTGTGAGGAAGTTTGAAAAGATCAAGAGGGACGTGTATCAATAGCTTGATATCTGTCAGGTTTTCTCAAATTTTCCCTATTCCTAAGGTTATATCTTTTTTCAGAGGGCTCCCGTTGTGGAGACTAGCCCCCCCGGTCTGGAGATCTATCTCTCCGTTGGGGAGACCTTCCTCTGGTCTGAAACTGTTTTTCTCTGGGATAGGTCAGTTTCTTACCTTCCCACTTCTTCTTTTGAGTTATTACATTATTTTTATTGAAAGTCTTTTCAGGATTTTCTGTTAGTTGTGGTTTTAGGGGTTTCCCACCCAAACTATCTCTACCTAATTCTTCATAGGATTTTTCAATTATTCTGGCAAGTTCAAAAGGTTGTTCTTTTATATCTGTTTCTTTTAATTTTTGGCGGATTGCCACAGATGCTGCTTCTCCTTTTATGTTGGCTAGTAGTATAGACGAGACTTGCTTAAAGTCTTGCAGTAATTTCATACCTAGATTTAAAGCAGGTTCTGGACCGTATTCATTTTGAATCTGTCCTAGCACGTCTGGTATAACCGCCATAGACGGAACACCATGAGTTTTTGTGTAGATTGAAGCAAAGACTGTTCCCCAAGTGTTACAGTCCTACACATGTGGTGCAATCCCCATTGGTAGGCCGATAGTCAGAATTCTGTGTTTTTCATGAGGGGTAGTATCAGGAAATACTGCCTCTATTTGAGAAATTTTTTGAGCTAACCAGAACGGAATTTGTTCCCTTTTTGCGGTTAATTTACCAATGACTGATTGTATGGTCTGTGGTGTGATTTTATTTGTGTTCCCCTAGTGAGGGGTGTGCTGTGGAATTTTTATTGCTGGTTGGACTGTTAAAGTCCGCATGACATACTGTACCAATTGTCTATGTATTTTAATTCGTTGTTTTAGTTGAACTAACAGTTCTCTGTCTGACATTTCTTCAATGTCCAGATGTGGGGTATAGCTGTCTAGAACCGGCCATGTGGCTCCTGGTCTACCTGGTGGACCGAGCCTGGTAATGTGATTTTGATGTTTTAGGGCGCCATTAAACCAGAGCTGATGCGCCTGGTAAGTTAGTGGAATTTCAACGTCCTCGAAAGGGACGTATTCCGCTGGTAGTTCCCCTGCTTTGTAGTAGTGGAACTCGTGTGTTACTGCATTTGCTGCTGGAAAATGTATCCATGAATAGAATACCTCTGTCTGCCGACATTCATGTGCCTCTACCACAAATATTACTGTACCACCTCTCGATGATACACCATTTTCTATACGTTTTAAAGTTACACTCTTCCTTACATTTACCGGGATGTTTTTCGCATCCAGGTCATTTTCATTAAACCCTGTAACGTCAAAAGCCGGTTGATTTGCATCTACTGCAGCTCCACCGGTTTCGTTGTTGTCGCCGTTAGTTGACATTGTTTAATGAAAGTTTGCAGAGCAAGTTTCAAGGAAACAAAGATTAGGTGCACAATATTTTGGAACACTGTATCCTTCAACTTTGATTAAACCAAAAACTATTATATAGGAATCTTTTCCTACTAAGTTCTGGTGGATATTAACCTTTTTACCCACTCCAGACGGCTATCAGAGTTTTTGCAGGAAAAAGGGGTCTGTGTGAAAAGCACGACTGAGTTACTCTAGTATCTAGCTATAAATTATCGCCTTACCAAACGTTGGGCGCCATGTAGTGTAGTTCCTATGTTCCCAATAGGATCTGCGCATTGGAATAACATAAACGATAGTGTAGACGTAGGACTGAGGTTGACTGGGTCTCTATTGAATATGTTAGACTTAATTATGAAATGCCAGCTAGCTCAGAGGTCACTAGAAACTTTCCAGAGTGAACAGGAAGGTATTAACTTTCCTGAATAGACAAGAAGGGATTAATTTCTGACAACCGCATAAACATGGCAACTTTGCTCCCCCAGAATAAGGAGTATATCTTCAGAGTAGCGGAAACAATAGATAGCTATTTCACTCAGTCTATCGTGCATTCTTAGTTTCACCAGAAGTACAGAGAAATAGACGGGCGTTTTCAATAAAAGTGGTTATTTATTGAGCAGTCTACTTTCTCATGCAAGAGAAGTGAATTGCTACAATTGCAATACTTGTCATAAAGTAAAGTGCGTACAGTAAAATGAGTATTATGAAATAATACTGTAAAACATTTATATGGTTTCTAAGCCATAAGAAACTTAAAATGGATGAAATACATACAACAATAAAATAATGACTAAACGTACTCAACTGGTGTTTCTAAGATGCGCCTACCCCAGTGTACCTAACCTAAGCCTAGTACAGGGAAGGAGTAGATGAGTTATCGTTTTTGCCAAGAATCTGAATCAAGAATTCTCTGTGGGTCTAATCAGCTCCGTACCTTGGTTATAGAATGAAGGAGGTCTTGTATCTCTCTCTCAGGTCTCAATTTCCCAGTAACCCGCAAGGGTGACCGGAAAACACTGGAGCTGGATTTCTCGGCAGGAGAAAAGACAGCGTCTCTCTCTCAGTGCGTCAATGGGAGGGTAGGCTTCCTTCGGCACTCGCATCAGCAGGGCGTCGGGCAAGTAGATAGCCGATCTGCTCCAAACCACTGTGTCTTGCTTAAGGCAGATGCTGGTATATTTATACCTGGAAGGTGCTGAGTTTGGCGTAAGGTTGGACATAAGACGTCACTAAGAACTCGCAGTTCTTTCAGGACTCCAGGAGTTCTAGGACAAATCAATACAGAAGCAGTGGGGATTCCCAGGCTGCTGGAGGCTTGGTTTGTTTAAGAACACGTTGTGCTTTCTAGGAGTCTATGGGAGTAGCCTTGCCATATTTGGACTGCATTGGCTATGTCTTAATATGGGTATGATTCTTATGCCTGTATAAAGGTATGATTTGATATAACAACATAGGGGCATAAAATCGGGAATATTTACTAGAGTCCTAGAATCATCTACAACACTATTGAAGAGCCATGTCTTGAGGTCCCTTAAAGTTGGGGAGTGATGCCGTCTGTCTGAGGTGGAGCAGGAGGGCGTTCCAGGCTCTGGCAACGAGGAAAGAAAAGGAGCGGCCTCCCGATCTGGAATTTTGTAATGTGAGGGACCACGGCGTGGGAAAGCTGGGCTGATCGTAGGGTCCTTTGAGGTGCGTGGAATGTGAGTCGGCTAATTAGTTATGCTGTTGTGGAGGGCTTTGTGTGCGTGGGTGAGAATCTTGAAGGTGATTCTTGCCTTGACGGGGAGCCAGTGTAGTGTGTGCATGTGCTGGGTAATGTGGCAGTGTCATGGCTAATTGAGGATTAGTCTGGCAGCTGGGATTTGGATGTTTTGAAGTTTGCTGGTGAGGTTTTTGTTTATTCTGGCATAGATTCCATTGCTGTAGTCAAGTCTGCTGGTGACAAGGGCGCGTGTGACTGTCTTTCTGTGTTCGAAGGGGATCCATTTGAAGGTGCTGCATAGGAGGCGGAGGGTGTGGAAGCAGGAGGATGTGACGGTGTTGATCTGATGGTCCATTTTGAGTTCGGAGTCCAGGGTTATTTCAATGTTCCGTGTGTGGTCTGTGGGGGTGGGTGGGCTTCCAGGGCCAGGGGCCACCTTGTATCATTTCAGGCGTCAGGATGTGGGGTATGATGAGTACTTCTGTTTTGTCCGTGTTGAGTTGTAGACAGCTGCTCTTCATCCATTTGGCGACTGCTTCCATGCCTTCTTGGAAGTTGTGTTTGGCTGCGTTGTGTTCATTGGATAGGGAGAGGATGTGTTTGGTGTAATCTGTGTATGAAACAATGTTGAGTTTGTGGGTTCTGATGATGGGGGCAAGCGGAGCCATGTAGATGTTGAACAATGTGGGGCTGAGGGAGGATCCTTGGGGGCTCCGCAGGTGGTTGGTGTGGGTCCAAGAGAAAGGGAGGGAGTCTAACCCGCTGAGTTCTGCTGGAGAGGAATGAGCAGATCCAATCAAGGGCCTTGTTCCGGATCCCTGCATCGTGAAGTCTGCGTGTTAGGGTGCGGTGAGAGACTGTGTTGAAGGCCGCTGAAAGGTCGAGGAGGATGAGGGCTACTGTCTCACCTCTGTCCAGGAGGGAGCGGATGGCGTCTGTTGCGGCGAGGAGAGTAGTTTCCATGCTGTGGCTCTTTCTGAAGAGGGATTGGGAGGAGTTAAGGATGTTGTGATCTTTCATGAAGGTGGCCAGTTGGTTTCTCAATGATTTTCGCTGGGAACGGGAGCAGGGAGATGGGTCTGTAGTTCTCGAGGTCGGTTGGGTCCGCCAGAGGGTTTCTTCAGGATGGGGCTGATCTCAGCATGCTTCCAGTAGTAGGGGAAGAAGGCATTTGCGAGGGAGTGGTTAATGGTGTGGCGAAGCATGGGGCGATGGTGTTGGCGGCTCTGTTGAAGATGTGGTGGGGCAGGGGTCCGTGGGGGCCCAGAGTGGATTGACTTGATCGTCTTCAGTGATGAGATCTGTCCAGCTCTCAATAGTTGGCTTCAAGGTGTCGGGGTGGTTTGTGACGGTTCTGTGTGTTGGCTGTCTTCGTTGAAATTGTCCTAAATTTTCTTGATTTTGTGGTGGAAGAAGGTGCTGAGTTTGTCGCAAAGGTCTTGTGAGGGAGAGATGTCTGTAGACTCGCTGATGGGTTGGGCGAACTCCTTGATGATGCTGAAGAGCTCGTTGCTGTTGTGCGCATGTGTGGAGATTCTGTCTTGAATTACTTTCTTTCTTGTATTTCTGAAGTTGTTGTGGGCTTCTGTAGATTTGGAGTTCCTCCAGCCCTTTTCGAGGCTGTGGCATGTGCTTCTGGACTCTCGGAGTTCGGTGGTGAACCAGCTGGTTTTCCTGGCATGTGTATTGGTGTTCTTCTAGATGGGCACTATGGTATTGGCGCAGTTGGAGATCCATCTGTGTAAGGTTCGGGCTGCAGTGTTGGGGTCGTCGTTGTCCGGAATGGTTGGGGTGGAGTTGCCGAGTGAGGTGGGGTGCTGGTCATTGGGGATTTTAGCCCCATTTATGTGTGGGAGAAGCTGAGTTCTGTGGATGGTGGGTGTTCTGAAGGTGAAATGGATGCAGCAATGGTCTGTCCATGGGAGTTTTGTGGTGTGGCTAAAAGTGATAGAGTTTTCTGTGGTGAAGATGGGGTCAAGGGAGTGTCCTGCTGAGTGCGTGGGCTGAGTCACGATCTTGTGGAGTCCTATGTTGTGGAGGTTGTCCAGGAGGGATGTTGTGTTGGGGTCTTGTTGGTTATTGAGGTGGAAGTTGTGGTCTCCCAGCAAGGTGTAGTTGGTGGACACGATGGCCTGTGGGGTGATGCTGTCCATGATGGAGTTGGTGAATAGTATGTGGGGTCCGGGAATCGGTAGATGAGGGTTCCCCAGAGGGTGGTGGTAGGGCTGGCCTATATTTTGAAGCGTAGGTGTTCCATCAGGTCTATGGGTTCGTCGGAAAGTGTGAGCAGTCAGAGAGTGGATCTGAGGACGATGGTGATCCAATTCCCCCCTCCTCTCCCCCCCCAGGGTGGATGGGGCGGTACGTCCGGGACATCATGTATCCTTGGGGAATGGTAATTGCAATGTCAGGTCCCAAGTTGGTGTTAGTTCAGGTTTTAGTGAGGAATGCAATATCTGGGGTGGTACTATCAAAGGATATGAATATTTGTTATATACCATTGTAATAAGATGACTCTTCCTTTCGGTAATCAGCTACGAATAAGGTCAAAATCAAGGATTGGAAAGGAGGCACTGATAACATGTAACTAATATGATCTTAGGAGAGGTGGATATAAAAGTGAGAACATTTTCTAATTATTTCATGGTGATTGTTTGAAACAAATGAAACAACAATGCCTGTTTTACTCAAGGTAGGTGGATTGAAGAGACAGAGCTGCATTGTATTATTAGTTTTTCAGCTCTAACCATTAGGAGTGGCAATTATAGGAAATTCTTTGGAATAAAAGATTTTGTACACTGGTTATTTCTCCATGCAGAGACAATAAAGGATACTTATTGGCTATATTGCAATACTTTGACATTCACCCTGGTTAACATTTTGAATGTTATGATTAAACTGATTTTTATCATGGAATAAATGGGGGTATTTTATATTTATATTGATAAAAGAATGTTGGGGCTAGTCACAAAGGTAACTTACAGATGAGAGTGGCACTCTTACATTCTTGTGTAACTTAGCTGCTTTTGGCTATTCAAAAAATCTAAATGTAAAGTTACTCAAAAGTGTAGACATACATATCTCCACCCCCTAAAAAAAGGGTGTAAAGCCAAATTAACGAATGTAAGTTACTACTCCCAAAAAAAGAAACAGTAGTAAGTCCAGCACCAAACGTGGCCAACCACTGGTCCACTCAGCAAATGCCTCCTCCACAAGACATGATCTTACATGTGGGGTTCCTCAAGGCCCACCCTTCAATCTGGCCTTAATTAATACCTATGTCCAAACTCCGGCTGACCTGGTTGAACGCTTTGTCCTCCTGACCATATTTTGGTATGTGGATGACACACAAAGTATCTTCTCTCTGTCTTCCGTGCATGATCATGCTTCAGAGGCCATGAATTCCTGCCAAGCCAGGGTTGCTTGATGGATGAACTTGAATTCTCTGAAATGAAATGGGGAATGACTGACGTACTGAACTTGGGTAAGCACCCAGCCATATGCTGCTCACAGCACTGGCCTTAAAACTTGGGAGCACTTCCCACACTGGTCCAAAAGGTGAAAAATCTTGTTTTTATGCTGGACGATAACTTGCGCCTGAAACTTGGGAGCACTTCCCACACTGGCCCAAAAGGTGACAAATCTTATTTTGTCGCTGGCCTATAACTTGTGCATGAAACCTTGGGAGCACTTCCCACACCGGTACAAAAGGTGAAGAATCTTGTTTTTTTGCTGGATGATAACTTGTACATGAAACCTCAGGTTGCGGAGGTTGCTTACACCTGTTTTGGTGTTCTGAAAGGGCTGTGGAGTATCCTTTAGATACTTCCTATCTCAGCCCAAAGGGCAGTCATTCAGACCCTTATTCTAACTAGATTGGACTATGACAATGTTCTCTATTTGGAAGCAGAGAACGCCTCTATAAGAAGGCTGCAAGTAGCCCAAAACTCAGCAGCCAGGCTACTCTACAGACTCCCAAAAAGTGTGTCTGGTACCTCTCTCTTGAGGGAGTTGCAATGGTTTAAGGTGGAAAAGTGAATTCAATTTAAAGACCTGTGCTTTTTGCACCACGATAGATAAGGAACTGGCCACCGATATCTCCATGGACTAGTGAGACCCTATCTACAGACTCATGCATTATGCTCCAGTGATCTCTCCTTATGGAGTCAAACAGGCTTGTATGGGAGGAAGGTCCTTCACTTACCAGGGCTCTTTGCTTTGGAACAACTGCCCGCAAACATTCAGATGCTGCACCTCACTGACCTCTTCTCGGAAACTGCTGAAGACCTGGTTGTTCTAGGTTATTGGGCTCTAACTGTTCACTATTGATCTCTAAGGGCCTGGAAACCCTACTGTGGGTAGCTATTTGCACTATATAAGCCCTCTTAAAAATAATAATAGTAATTATAATTATAAATATAATTATACTAATGGTATTGCAATACCCACCAATAGAAAATATTGGATGTAGGGACTTAAAATAAAACCCCATAGGATGAATTTTAAAATAAATAAATGATTTAAAATGGTTAACATGTAAACAGATATTACAAAATGTCCAACAATGAAAACATATGTAGTATTGTAATTATAATATAAAATATTGTATTAACCTTTTTTGAATTTATAAATGAATGTAACATGATTTTTTATTAAAAATATAACTAAATTAGTTAAAATTAATTCTATATATAATATTTAATAATACATAATGAAAATGTCAATTTTAGCTTTGGGTGGGCATTGTTTTTTTAATTTAAATTCCGAAAATTGTTTTTAATTTAATATATGTAAATTATTGAAAGATGTAATTCAAAATTAAATTAATAGTACTGTAGTTCTTTTTTAATTTTGTTCTGTATTAAAAAAAATATGCAGTTAATTTACACAAAATGTTTCACACAAATATTTTAATATTTTTTTATAAAATTATCTCTATACTTTACTATATGGAGTTCTCCACCGCAACTGTGGCGGTGCCAACAGGTAAGTAATGTTTAAAAATGTTTATCTTAATTACTATTAGGGCTCCCGGTTTTCCGTTTAAACTGATTTTTACATATAAATACAGACGGAAAACATGTTTTCCTTTGTCTGTATTTATGTGTAAAAACTGGAAAATACAACCACATTTTGCGTGCTGCTGTGCTCCTGCAGAGTTGCCTCATCACACCCTCTTGCTGCTTCTAGGGTTGTGGCTGCATTCAGTAAAGCGAAACACCAGCTTTAGTTTTGCTGGCCTTTTGTTAGCTGCCCCAGCCATGTTTGGGGCTCCGCTAAGCCCCTCGAGTGAGCCTGGCTAGGAGTTTCAAAAGAAAGGCAAGTACGGGGGCTTGTGCTGGAGTCAGTGGCGTATGCTGTTGGGGGTTGGCAAAAGCAGGAAACGGAAGGTAGCGCATAGAGCTGAGCCCAAGGTACACAGATCCGAGCGTAATCACATGGGCCACTTCTAAATAATTCACTCTGGTGCTGCTGTTTGTCCTGTTCAGCTCTTCAGGTCGTCGGACTGTGTTGTCTGCAGCCCCTCACAATGCCTGCTACTCCAGTTAATTGTTTTAGCGCTCAGTAAGTGCTTGCACAATGGGGGGTCGTGGCAGGAGGCACAGTGCCATGAGCTCCCGGATGATCCGCAGCTGCCAGCGCCAGGAGGCCTGCATTGTTCTCAGCGCCCCACCTCTGAGAGGTGAATCACTCTCACACACACTGCATTCAGGCCCCCTCCCTTCCCTTGACTCGGGCTCCGATCTCACTCTCAGACATGCCTGGGGAGGACAGGGGGAGTGGGCACCGGAGAGAAGAAACACAATTCCTGTATTTTCAGCCCGGGCTGCGCTGGAAGGCAGGGCCCAGTCAGACACACACAGGGAAGAGGGTGTAACTAAGTGAGACTCAGAAGCAGAGTATTTGCAGAGTTTGTGGCCAGACTGCATAGCCCATAACTATTGCTGTCTCTTCCTTCTTGCCCGGACATCACAAGGACAGTGTTCAATAATGCTGCCCACCCTCTTTCTTCCTCTTACTACCTCTCTTTGTTGGGCTCCTCACTTGCAGAACACCGTGACTGTTCTTTCCTTTCCCTTCTGTCATTCATTCCCCAGTGAAATGGATCCAAAAAAAAGGACACTTGTCTTACAAAAGTCTTTTCCTGACATTTTTCTATTCCAAAATGCGGCCTCAGGAGGAGAGAAAAAGGGTTTAAAAAAACGAATAATAAATACATAACTAAATAAAACTAGACAGAGTAGTGGCAAAGTGGCCCGATTGGTTTTATTCACACCCAAACACATTAGCCCCACCTTACAGAGTTTGCCAGTCAAGCGCTACTTTTCTTTTCATGCCCTTAGCTTTCTGAATAATGAGTGTAAAAACTTTAAGTTGTATTCCCTATGAGTGTTTAATTTTGCCTGAATGTTGTTACTCTTTTCAGGCAGCAAATTACTCTTGCCTAGTGAATAGTTTGAATTGAGTTGCTTCTAGGTGTTTATAGCGGGACACGATTGGGTTGTAGCTGAAGGGAGTGTGAGTTTCCCTCAGTGGAGCAGAATGGTGTTCAGTGGGGGAGAGGATGTAGCACTCCTTGCCTATGACAGAAACTGCAATGCTCTGAGACAAAGGGCTTGTGATAGCACTTTTAAGCGTATTTGGGACAGTCTGCGAATGGCAAAGTTTTCCGTTTAATGTATTGTGTTGACCAATAACAAACGAATGCATGTGTGCATTTTCAATTTATGTAAATGTGGAAAAATACTGCCTGCAGCGTTTGCCTTCTGCTTGTCATAAAAATAAATGTGGATAAATACAGACGGAAATGGCAAAAAAATAAATACCAAAAAACCGGGAGTCCTAATTACTATACATGAGGCCTTCGTTTTGCTTTAGTGTCAATTCTATATATAATTTTTAATAATACATAATGAAAATGCCAATTTGTGTGGGCATTATTTTTTTAATTTAAATTCTGAAAACTGTTTTTAATTTAATATCCTTAAATTAATGAAAGATGTAATTCAAAATTAAATTAATAGTACTGTAGTTGTTTTTAAATTTTGCTCTGTAATAAAAAAAAATGCAGTTAATTTACACAAAAATGTTTCCCACAAATATTCTAATATTTTTTTATAAAATGTAATACACTTTTAAAATGATCTCTATACTTTACTATATGGAGTTCTCCACCGCAACTGTGGCGGTGCCAACAGGTAAGTAATGTTTGAACATTTTTAATGTTATCTTAATTACTATGCATGAAGCATTCTTTTTGCTTTAGTGTCAATTAACCCTGCACACCTCTGTTTCTTTTTATATTCCATTATGTTCATGCAGCCTACTCCCTCCTGTCTTCTTTGTTTCCCTTTTAATTTCTTACTATGTCAGCAACCTGTTGCCTACCACCCTTTTACATTTCTCCTCTCCATTATCTTCTCCTTCCTTATATCATTGTTTTCCCGATCCTTCCCTTGTCATTTCCCTAAATTCTTGAAAATGTTATAGTATTGATTTTTTTGACTATTTGAATTTGAAAATGAAGAAGGTATCCTTTGTTAAAAGTGATACTTTGGATAGCAATAAGTCCAGATTTTTTAGGTATTGTTTTATTACAGTGTAAATACTGTGGTTGATGGTGATACTACTAAATAGATCCTTTTTTTGTTTTTCTATAACCTGCCCAAGTCCCCAGAGAGGATAGCAAGGAGTGACAAGACTTGGCTACTATAAAGAGTGGTAAATCAAGTTCCTTTCTCAATGACAAGTGCTGCATTTGTTAAGTTATCCATTCCTTGATTCTAAGCACAATCCCCAATCCTTTTGAATTATCTACCTTCCCCAATACATTCTGTTTCTGTCTCTCGCCCGTTTAAGTTAATGTGTAGAAGAAGAGGTAGGTTACCCAGTACCCACTGCCCACCTATACCTTCCACTCCCATCCTGTCTTATCCCAGCACATAGGACACTTCCCACCTCAACTTATTCCTAAGTTTCTTCTTATATAAACTCTTAAACTGGTCTGTCTTCTATATTTCATTAACCACCACCCAACCTTTACATAGGCGCTAAACCTAGCTCAAGTCAACCTTTCAGAAAACTCCCTAACCCAGAAATAATTTTTGTTGTACTGGGTAATGTATTGAGTGAGTGGTTGTGTTATGGGGCAGTGGACCTTCTCAGGGTTGGAATCGGTAGGAAAAGAGCAGAGCCACTGGAATTAGTATAATTATGTAATAATGTTCAAATTGTGTCCCAAAAGCATGCCACCCCACCAGGTTACCTCAACCAATGTTGGGTGATATATAGTCACCAAAATATTCAGCATAAATGTAATGCTACAAAATTCTATAGGGCTATATTACTTTGCAGATTCATAATTTTTTTTAACACGCATTGTCTGGTGAAATGTGTGACCCCCATTAATTCAAATATGTCAACGTTTTCCTCCATTGGAGAAAAAATAATTTTGTAGGAGGTCATGTATAAATTAATGCTAAGTACTGCAAATAGTATTAAGTGAATAATATGTCAAAGAAAGGCCCGAATATAGACTACGTGTCCTTGGCCTACTATTGTTAAAAAAAAAATTCTTCACTAAGATGTCCCTTTCTTACCAGGTTAAGGGTGTTGTTTTGTCAAATTTGACATTTTTTTAACCCTCACCCCGTAACGGATTAACGCTGCCCAACAAGTGTAAAATCTGTTGATGGTGAAAACAGAAACACCACAATGGACTGTACAACTTGGGTGATGAGGGTAAGAGTTGTCATGAATAGATAGACAGGTGGGATTAAGGAAAGCTGAGAGAGAGCAACAAGTACAAAATTCAGCAATTCCATGAGCACGTCACATCTTTCATGGAAGGAAGATGACAGTTAAGTTAACCTATTTAAACAGTCTTTAGCAGTTCACAGACTCCAAGGTAAGTTCCAAGATGGACAGGGGGACAGTTCAAAAATATTTATAATGAAAGTAAAGAAAGATTTTATTTATTTATTTAAAAAAAAAATTTGATTGAGAAAAAAGAAATACATAGATCTTTCATTTTTTAAATTGCCCTCCCCCTCTCCCCCCACCCCTCAAAGAAAGAAAAGCAACAAGTAAATTTTTTAAGGAAAAAAGGCACAGCACAACTGAATACAAGTGTATAAAGAAATAAAAAATTTTAAAAAAAGAATAGAGAAAAAGAAGAAAAAAATAGGACAGAGAGAATTACAAAAGGCAGAAAGGAGCAAAAAAAAAAAAAGAGCCAATCGATAAAACACTCTGGGTCTAGGAGTCAGTAGGAACAAGATAGGATCCGGATACTCCAACTCTGCGGGTAGTAGAAAGAAGTTAATCAGAAGAAGAGACAGAGAGAAAGAAGTAAGAAGAGTACAGAGAAATAACAAAAGAGAAAACAAGGCGGAATGGTGATTATCCTGACTGGGACAGCCATGAGGTCAAGTTATCCCACACCTCAAGTCCCTTTTTCCGGCCTTTATGACTCTTCCTGGCATAAACAGCAATTTCTAAGTGATAAGTAGCGGTAAGTCTAGCTAACCACTGTGAGAATGCCGGGGGCTCATGGCCGAGCCAGGCAGAGGCCACACAGATTCTCCAAACTGCCATTGCAATACAAATTAAGCCATCTCTTTTTAGCCGTGAAGTCTCAGTCTGTGTTCCCAGCATGATGATAGTAGGGTTTAGTGTTATTGACTGACTTGTAACTTCACTTAAAAATTCCTGTATGCGGTTTAGAGTGAGAGAGAGCTTTGGACATGTGGAGAAAATATGAATGGAATCAGCCCCATATTCCGAGCATCTAGGGCAAAGAGTACCTTGGCCAGAACCCCATTTCGCGAATTTTGTTGGGGGTAAAATACAAAAAGAAAATGGTTTTGAAGTGTTGTGCCTGCAGCTTTGCTGAGATTAATATGTTCTGTGATAAAGAGAGTGAGTTAAAAAAAATGCTGCTGGGAGCAGAGAGTTTGTTATGCCATTTATCGGCTATATTCTGTAGGTCATCAGGCATCTGCTTGTTTATAATGTTATATAGCAGGCCAATTCGAGGGGTTGATGGTTTGTGTAAGGTGTAAAGAAGATCAATTTCCCTAAATCCTGAGGACCCCCCAGCTTTCCTAGACAGAAAATCAAAGACAGAAAAATATTTAAAAGAATCTTCATTCTTGAGTTTATATTTGGCAGATAAGTCAGAAAAGGGAGTTACCCCTTTGCAGGTGATAAGATCTCCTAGCTTCAATATGCCTGCCTTATGCCAGTCTGAGAAACAGGCCCTGCCGAAAATGGCAGGCAGGTTGTCATTATTCATAGTGGGAGTATAGTAATTGAATCTGCCCAGCCCAAAGATCCGGCGAATGCTACGGAAGGTTTTAAAAGAGTTCATTAGCGTCTTGAATCTCACCCGTTTGTAGTATCCATAGGTGATTTCCCGAAGTAAACAGCCCCAGAGTTGGTCACCCAGTAGTAACTGAAAGGGCGAGGAAAGCCCAGAAGTATGAGGGCATGGAGCTTCCTTTAGCAGATCTGAGCTGTACTGTAGCACCGAGGCCCAGTAGTAGAGAGTTACATGAGGGAGAGGCCACCCCCCTCGCTCTGTTGGTAAGCATAATTGCCTTAGGGCTCTCCTGGGTTGAGAATAGGACCAGATAAACTGTGTAAATAGTTGTTGGAATTTTTGCAGATTTGATTTAGTAAATTCCAGAGGTATTGTTCGGAAGAAGTATAAAAGTTTAGGGAAATATGTCATCTTTATGACATTTTATCTGCCAACCAAAGTTAAAGGTAGATTGTCAATTTGTTTCAGGGCTTTCCTAGTATGTGTGGCCAGTGGCCCTAAATTGTCTGTGACGATCTCGTCTAGATTAGCGGAGATAGAGACACCAAGATAGTTGGCCTTAGCAACAAGCCTGTAGTCATTCCAGGATATTTGGCTATTTGTTATAATTTGAGTTTTGACCTGGTTCAGGGCATAGCCAGAGATCTTCCCGAATTTTTGCGCTTCGAGTTCAAGAGCCACTATGGCATTGGAGGGATCGGGTGAGGTGATGGCCAGATCATCGGCATAAGCCATGATCTTGGTGCAAATCCCTTGAAAGATGACTGGAGGAATCTCGGTGTTTCTCTCTATTTGCTTGATAAAGGGATCCAAGTAAAGAGCGAACAGCCCGGGAGATCTCAAATTGCCCGGTCAGTTGCCCATTAATGGAGACGCAAGCTGTTGGTTTTACATATAGAGCTTGTACCACCTGAATAATCTTTGGCCCAAAGCCCATTCTACTCATAACGGCCCACAAAAATTGCCAGGAGACCCAGTCAAAGGCTTTCTCAGTGTCCTAAAGTGTGAGTGACATCGGGTCTCCAGCAGCCTGAGCTGCATCAAACAAGGTAATTGCTCTTCTAACGTGCTCGGTTGTTCCTTTCTTTGGGATGAACTCGTGCTGCCACTCTGATACCAATGATTCGGCCACAGAGGATATTCTATTAGCTAAGATTTTAGAGAAGATTTTTGAATCACAACTGATGAGTGTAATAGGTCGATAGGAGCTCATCTCTAGTGGGGATTTATCTTTTTTAGGAAAAATTGCTTTTCTGGCCATGGACCACGATGCCGGAGGTAAAGCACCGTTGAATATTGATGTCATTACTTCTGTAAGGATTGTTTGAATTTGTGGGGCAAAGCCTTTATAAAACTCTACTGGGATGCCGTCTCGCCCAGTGGCTTTCCCATCGGGGAGGCTGTTGAGTGAATCCAGTATCTCCTCCCACGTGGGGGTTAATTCTAATATTTCCCTGTTGTCTGGGGAAAGAGATCTAAGATCGATCTCACCGAGATAGCTGGTAGTTGCGCCTGAGATTAAATCATTTGGAGCAGGATTCTCCTCGGTGTAGAGCTTGGAATAGAAATCCTGGAATCCCTTTCTTATAAGATCAGTGTCATTGGTCTCGCGCCCAGATGGGAGTCTAATAGTGTGAATCTGGCTGCAGGAAGCCTGTTGCCTGGTCCTAACAGCCAAATGGTGACCAATATTGTCGCTGCATTCGTAGTTTTTCTCCCGGGAGCTAGCCCATTTTGCAGCGGTTTTCTCAGAAAAAATTACCTCAATTTCGGATCTGGCAAGCACAACCTCTTTCTGGACTGCCTCAGTGTCTTATCCTACTTGAATGCAGTGAGTTAGCTTAGTCTCAGCTATATTTAATTTCCCCTGTAGATTAGTTATCACCATCTTCTCTTTTTTTGTTTTTGCGTGCTGAGAATCCAAGAGTCTCTCCCCTAATCCCTGCTTTTAGCGTATCCCAGACTGGCATAAGGGAGACAGAGCCAATGTTAAAGCCTAAAAACTCCTGTAGCAAGAATTGCATATGAGTCTTGTATAATGGATCCTGTAGAAGAGCCTTTTCAAAGCTCCAGGTAGAGGCCTCTCTGGGCTTTCCCCATCCTCTGATATTAATGATGAGAGGATTATGATCTGACATGAAGCGGGGGGCTATTTCAATGGTACAGTTATTAATGATTGAGGATGAGAGGAAGAAGTAGTCCAACCTGACACACATGTGATGTGGGGTGGAAAAAAAGGTGTACCCAGGCTGAGAAGGGTTCAGTCTAGCGCAGCAATCTCTTAGGCCATGCATCTGTGCTAGGTCAATCAAAGCCTGATAGACCAAGGGCTTCCTACCCTTGTATTTCCAAAGGCTGTCAGTGTCCCAGTTGGAAGGCAAATGTAGATTGAGATCCCCGCATAGGACAATGGGGGTGGGCCAATGTGCTAATTCACCTGAAAAGAAGTTGATGACTCCTGGGTCATCCGCATTGCTCCCATATATTGAACATAGGGTAAAAGGGGGGTTGTTAGAGATACGGCATTCAGTAATTACCCATCTACCTAGGGAGTCAACCTTAACCCGGGGTGATGCGATGTGGAGTCTTCTCTTAGCAAGAATTCCAACCCCCCTGGTTTTGGAGCCCTGTGTGGTAGCCCCCAAGACTTGAAACCCCAAGGAGTCTAAAAGGTAATTCTGGGAGCCCTCAATATGGGTTTCCTGTATGCAGTTGATGTCCCCTCCCAGAAAGCGAAGCCCCTGGGCCACATTTTGCCTCTTCGAGCGATCATTTAACCCACATATATTAACAGAAATGATTCTTAAAGTATCTGATTTAGCCATTCAAAGAAAAAAAGCAACAAATAAAAAGAGAAGAGAAGTGATAACAAAACGACTCCGGGTCCTTTGTCCTATGAAGTAACAAGTGTATTTCCAATATACATGTGTGTGTCCAGAAAAGACTAAAAAAGAACAAGAGCTTAGATTTTCTGTGCTAAACTTTCCTATTGAGGTGCCCTTCCCGTCCCGCCCCCTTCTTAGAGCAAACAGGCAAAGCCTGACTGATGGCAATCATCATGAGCCCCGACTGCCAGCCACGCCAGAATGATAGGAGACTTTCGCTCTAGTTTAAATTTCGGCCAAATGCCCCCCCCTTTTTCTGTTTATTTTTTTTGCCGTGCTCTATGTGATCTGAAGTAGTGTATATATATATATTTTTTCCCTCCCCCTTTTTTCTTTTTTTTTTTATTGCTGTGCTCTATGTGATGTGAAGTAGTGTATATATATATCATAAGAGAAGCAAAGAAAACAAATACGGCAAGAGAGAAATAAAAGTAAGTATCAGGTCAAGTCAAATATAGTCAGGTAGCATCAGGGGGTGCGTGACCCAGGCCTGGGGTTTTTTTTTTTCCCCTTTTCAGCATATAGATTGGATGTGTGTTATTTCCTTCTGGATTTCAAATCCTCCAAGATCTCCCCAGCTTTGATCTCGGAGAGGAAAACCTTGGTACTTCCCTTGACAATAATTTTGAGCCTCGAAGGAACCATAAGGTAAACTTCCGCAATCTGCTGTTGGAAAGGGGAGATTAGCTGCCTCATTCGCCATCTTTGTTCAACAGTCTGGTGGCAAACATCTGGTTTAGCGAAGAAGGTTATCCCGTAAGCTCTTTTTTTTGCATTGAAGCGAGCCTGGTCATAGATCATCTGTCTGAGGAGGAAGTTACCAAAGTACACCAGGAATACCCTCGGTTGCCCCCCAGACGAGTTTCCGCTTTTGTGTTGACGCTTCTGATGAAAAGGAAACCGGTGGGCCCTCTGCACCTCATGGTCCCAGTCCCAGCCCGGATGATCAGCCCGGATGATCATAGTCCTGTAGTAGTTTGACTATGAAGCGTCTTGTGTCGTCCCCCTCCTTCCCCTCCAGAATGCCAAGAAGGTGAAGGTTGTGCCGGCAATGGCGGTTCTCTTGTTCCTCCAACTTAGTCATCATGTCTATCATGCAAGCTGTGTTGGACTCCCCCTGTTGTTTGGTGACCAGAGCTTCTGTTTCAGGGTGTTCGGTTCGTGCCTCCACCATAGTGACCCGGTCACTGATGTCAACGCAAGTTTTGTTCAGTCGCCTCAGCCCGCCCTGCAGCTTCTTCGCAGCATTTTTAGAGATACGACTTTCTTCCCAAGCTTCTTCATGAAATTCCTTTATAAAGGCCAAGATGGAGGCTAGGGAAGGTTCTGGGGTGTCTGTTTGCAGGCTCTTAGTACTTCCCCACTGAGTAGAATTTAGATCGCCTTCTTCAAAGGGGTATGACATTTGAGAATCAGAATAGTCCCACTTAAGTTGGCTGCGGCGTTTACTTTTGCTAATGGGCTTTTTTGAACGCTGAACCGTGCCTGTGTCTTTGTGAGAGACCTCGCTGTCCCCTTCACTGGCCTCCTCAGATACGTCCTCATTCGAGGAGGTTGGAGTGCTGTCTGAGACAGAATAGAAATCTTCCAGTCCTGCTTCAGGGGTCCAAGGGATTTGGGAGCCGGGGGGCACAACCAGATTTTGAATAACTTTGCTGGTGTCTGCCTCGCCAGGATCAGAGGTAATTAACAGAGTTCCAGGGTTATTGTCCCCGAGTACATTGTCTGAAACCTGTGCCTGGGGGGCGAGCGGCGTTCTAGAAATCGTGAGATCAGCGCATGGATGTGCTGAAGCAGGGGCTTGGGGGTCCCTCTAGAATTTTGGTGGGTTCTGTGGGTATGTCCGTGTTGGTTTTTAGGCTGGTGGGTAAGGTATTGGTTTCTGCCGCACTCCCCGCTTGCTGAGCACCTAGGTTTTCAGTTCCTACTAGTGGGTTATTGATGGGGGCGAGTGGGTTTTGTTACCGTGATTTGGCAATGCTTTTTTAACCCCCAAGAAGATTTTGGCAGGGGGGGGATGAGTGGTTTCAACGTTCTTGGAATCTCTAGGCAGGAGGCTGTGTGGGATGCGGGGTAAAGAATTACCGCAAACGCGGCTAAACTCCAATCGGCCTGTGCTTGGAGCTCCGATGTCCCACAAACAGTGCAGACGGTACGGAGAGGTTTGGCACGACCAGATGGATCCTGAAAGGAGCCCCCTCCAAGAGAAAACAGCCTCGAAATCCTTGTTGCACCGCAAAACTGGCGTGAGCGATGATTCAGCATCCTGATGGCAGGTGCAGGGCAGCTAGCCGAGCGTTACGCGTTCGGCGTGAGCAGCCGAGCAGCGTGAGCTCAGGCTGATTCCATCTTGCTCTCGAAAGTAAAGAAAATTATACTGCATACAAATGGTGCAGCAGCTTTCTTTCTCCATTTCCCCCCTTGGAAACATGGCTGAACTGGAGAGTAGCAGGAGTGGCATGTAAGAGAGGAAGAAGAGAGGAACTGTATTTGAATCATAATAAGCAAGGTTTAGCTGTGCAGGCCATGTCCACTGATAACCACGTAGAAATAGCCACTCAAGCCACTAGTGTGCTTTATTTTAAATAAATAATCTATAGTCCACAGTTCACTGAGGTAGGCCTCTTTAAATCATTCTTTCCATAGTTGTAGATAGTCATTGGTCCTTCTCCCAGATGTTGTTGATAGGACTTACAAATTGTATTTCTTCCAAAAAGAAACTGATCTGTTGAATAAGAAAATAAAATTAAATTCAGCCTAAGTCTAGTCTAGGTAAACTGAGAGGGCTCAAAAGAACAAAGAGATGCTGGAGTTTAGTTAACAAAAGAATAATCCATAATGAGCACCAAAACCTCAAATACTAATGTTACATAATCCTCTCCCATCCATCACATGAATCATCATTTGGCATTCATAGATGTAAGTCACCTTTTCCAAGTGTGATATTCATCTAGCTACCTCTGTGTTTTTTTCCCAATAAAGTGACATACATCAGCAGTAAAGTTCTTTGAATCTTCACTGACCGTTGAGCAAGGGAATGAAAGAAATATTAGGCATGGGAAGTAAGCAATTGATCATGTCGACCATGGCTGGAGCTAGCCTGATAATGATGTAGTGGACCCCCCTTGCTTCCAATCCCCCATCAAAAGATTCAACGGCTGTAGTTGCCCCTTGGAGGGGGCCTCATTCAGTGGCAGGTGACAGCATTCCGCTACATGGTCATTAGAGTATACAACCTGACAAAGAGGGCAATCAAACTAAGTCAGAGATATCCATCTCCTCCCAAATATATTTTGAATGTCTCTTCTACTGTCTCTGATTGGATGTGTTGATCTTCCCAAGATGTTGCTCCTCCCTCTCCACTGATACTACTTCTCAAACCTGCTGTTAGTCCTTCCCCAGGATTTTCTCATTATTTAGACATGCTGCTAGGCAAACTCATCTGGCATACAGGTAGGAGGAGAGTGATTTTTGCTTACCTCTGCCTCCCAACAGAGCTGGGCCCCATATTTGGGCTTTGTTATCTTGCTGCTCAGTTTCATTGGCTGAAGAGATGACTGTCTGGCCTCTCTCTTGTAGAGACTGCCTCTCGGACTCCACCTCTACATCTGAAAGACCTCAATTCCCTCTTAATCAGGGCCACAACCCCCACGTCTCCAAGTGGCTCTGAAGGGTTGTACGCATACTAATCCCTCCATTAGGTCTCCGGACCTCTAGTAATTCCCTAAATTCTAGGTAACTTTTAGGTTGGAGTGAGTTGAGTTGAATATAGTAACCATATGTGACTTCCAGGATGAGGAACATTGGCTCTCCTTTGAAGAACTTATTGACAAAGTCTGTTGTACGGTTCCTACTAATTCAGTAAGACTATGTGTTTGGGTAACATAACCGTCAAACTATGGGGTCCGCCCACTTTCACAAGTCTCTACCCTCCTGAGGCGGAAGCCGGGAGATACTTTAGCTGCACGTAATTTTAAAACTTGCGCTGGTCTTTACCCTCCTGAGGCGGAAGCCGGGAGATATTTTAGCTGCTACATTTGCACATGCCCTACCTTGTTATTTTTATTAAAGTTCCACCATTATCTTTTTACCTGCGCCGCATTCTCACCGCTTTACCCCCCCTCAGCCGAGTAGGTGCTGGGTTGTTTGGGTCCACGGAGGCTGACTAGAAGCCTCAGCGGCCATCTTGGGAGGAACGCTGTTTGGCTGGCTAGTCTATCTGGCGCGCGCTCAGACAGCATAAATCCCCTGTCTAGCAGCGCTCGCGCCAGATCCTTTCACAAGTCTCTACCCTTCTGAGGCGGAAGCCGGGAGATACTTTAGCTACACGTAATTTTAAAACCTGTGCTGTTCTTTACCCTCCTGAGGCGGAAGCCGGGAGATATTTTAGCTGCTACATTTGCACATGCCCTACCTTGTTATTTTTATTAAAGTTCCACGATTATCTTTTTAACTGTGCCGCATTCTCACCTCTTTACCCCCCCTCTCAGCCGAGTAGGTGCTGGGTTGTTTGGGTCCACGGAGGCTGACTAGAAGCCTCAGCGGCCATCTTGGGAGGAACGCTGGTTGGCTGGCTGGTCTATCTGGCGCGTGCTCAGACAGCATAAAGCCAGACGGTTATGTCTCCGCGCAGTGGATGCGTGTGGCAGACGCACCTCCCATGCGCCAAAGGAGCGCCAAAGGAAAGCCCGTCTGCGCCCGCGATCTGGCCGGGCGCTGGGCCGGAAATGCTACCTGTCCACGGGAAATCAAATCTATTATTGCTAATTACAGTAAGGATTCACTGTTATCACTAAATACAGCCCCTCTGGCCTGTCGGCACCTTCTAGACCTCTCCTCATGGACGGGTCCGGTTAGCTGCTGGCACTGTAGAACAATGCTTCCTTACATACAAACTCTGCCAATGGTAGAAGGCACCAAAGATCTGCGAGAGGGGCTTATCGATGCCAGGTCCATGTCAAAGCACGCCCTGCACATCTATGATATGCTAATTGAAAATTACCTGGATTGCCTTTTTATTACAGAAACGTGGCTAAAATCACGGAGTAACCCGGACATTGTACATGCTCTACCGCCAGGGTACCTTATACAAAGGCTGGATAGGGAGGGTCATCAACGGGGTGGAGGCTAAGCAATTAATTATAAAACACCCTGAGCTGCTCAATAAATGAGCTTCAAGATTTTAAAGGAGCGGAAAGTTTTGTTTTCTGTATAAAGATCAAGGACACTTTTACGCTCTCAGGAGCCCTAGTCTACTGTCCACCAGGCCAGAATAAAGATTTTCTTGAGAGTATAGGGGAGGTACTCAGCAATTTAGCACTGAGATTCTCTAATTTCACGTTGCTCGGGGACATAAACCTCCACCTGGACTCCCCCAGAGATCCCGCAGTAACCTCGTTTAGAGACACAATGGAGGTATTAGGCCTACCCATCCTTACTCTCAAAACTACACATAGAGCAGGGCATATATTAGACTGCATCTGCTCTAATCTTGGCACACTGACTGTCAACCCCCCCATGGCCCAGACATGGTCAGATCACGCTCTGGTCCCATTTCTTCTTCCGTTAGGAGGAGGCGGAAAGAACAAGAAGTTAGGGAAACACGCGCTGGCCAGAAATCAGGGATGGCAAGCCATTATAGACAATCCAGACCTGACGGTGCTAGCGAACAACTGTAAACCACATGCAACAGGAAACCCGGAAACGGATAATAAACATTTCGAGGAGTGGATGGCTGCCCTTAAGGACACATTTGGGCATGCTAAGGGGAATAGTAGGCCGCATAATAAAAGAATGCCCACCCCATGGTTCGATCAGTCGTTAAAAGAGAAACAAGGAGAGGTACGCGTGGCTGAGCATAGATGGTGGAAAGAATATCAGGAGGAGGAACGTGATAACTACACAGTAGTAAGAAATCAATATCATGCACTCATCAAAAAGGCGAAAGCCAACTTCTATACCAAAGCAATAGAAGCAGCTTAGAATAAGCAAAAATCTATTTTTAAGATAGTCAAAGATTTCAACAACCCTAAAATACTACAGCAGGAAATCCCCCCTTCTGAAAATCTCTGCAATACTATAGCAGACTTCTTTGAGCAAAAATTACAAGGCCTTACCAAGGACTTTGTCACTCCTGATAAAGCCCTTGGAGTTGAAAGAAGCACAGTGAGCTTGCCTTCGGATAGGATGGCGACCTTCCGACCAATGAATCTGGAGGAAACTCGCCTAGCCATTTTGATGACCAAATCAGGGTCCCCATTCGACCCAATGCTCCTACATAAAATTGTGGATACGGTGAATCCTACTATTAATGCTATTGTAAATACGTCACTGTCCACGGCAAATATCCCTCCAGAATGGAAATTGCAAAAAAAACAACTAGCAGATCCCACCACGCTGTCCAAACTTCGACCGATCTCGCTACTCCCTGTGCTCTGTAAAATAACTGAATCCTTTGTAAACAAACAAATTACCAAATTTCTGGAAGACACCCAAGCCTGGCAGCCAAACCAATCAGGTTTCAGAGCCCAACACTCTACTGAGTCTGCCCTCCTATTCACCACAGATACCATCCGAATGGCCCTAGACCAGGGTAAGAAGGCTGTCCTGATACTTTTAGATCTGTCGGCAGCCTTCAACACGGTCTCACATACCATCTTGATTGACCGGCTAGCAACATCTGGCATTACAGGAATGGTATCGGACTGGATCAGGAACTTCTTAAGTGACAGGAGGCAAGTAGTCACTCTGGGAGATTTTTGCTCAAAGGAAAAACCACTCAGGACTGGAGTCTCGCAGGGATCCAGTCTAAGCCCGACACACTTCAACTTCATACCACCCCTTTGATTAAGCTAATATTGTCGTATGGTATAGACGTTGTAGCGTATGCAGACGATACGCAGCTTATCCTAGTCCTCGACAAAGATACCAGGGAACGGGAAGAAAATCTCAAATGCTGCCTGACGGCTACATTTGAATGGATGGAAAAAAAATCACTTGAAATGTAACATGGGCAAAACTGAAATAATGTTAATGGGCCCCCAAAATGACTTTGTACCCAAACTATGGTGGCCAGAAAATGCAGAGGTACCACACACACAACCGATATGGCACGTAAATTTGACACCACTCTGTTGTTTAAACAGCAGGCTCTATCAGTAGCAGGGACCTGCTTTAATGTCATCAAGGGGCTAAGGAAATTCTTTGACCTACTGCCTCTGGCAGCCAGGAAAATGGTAGCAGTCGCACTTGTAACGTCCCGACTCGATTTCTGCAACAGCCTGAATGCAGGAACCACTAAGGTGGTCACCCACAAGCTGCAGATGGTGCAACATGCGGCTGCTAGGCTGGTGCTGAAATGGCCTAGGAAATCCTCGGCATCAGCCGCATTAAATACCCTGCACTGGCTACCAGTGACCAAACGAGTCCTCTTCAAGGTCCTGTTAATTACCTTTAGAGCATTCCACTCGCAAGGACCAAAGTACTTACAAGAAGGTTCCCTCGATACCATCCCTCGTGGACTTTGAGGTCCTCAAATGCAAACTTGCTGACTGTTCTAGCTTTCAGACTCAGTACGAGGGGTGGTAAATCTTTGCCTGTCCTAGGGTCTAAGACCTGGAATAAACTTCTCCCTTGCCTTCGTGCTATTGAATGGGAATCTGAGTTCCGCAAAGACCTGGATTTTTAATCTTCCTGACACCTGTGCAGGAGCTTTAGTATAATCATCCTAACTGGACCAGGGAAAGTAGCCTGACCTAATATCTAGACCTTTTGGTCAGTGTAGGCGCCAAGATGCTCCATGGAGCGAATGCCGCGCGGTACAAATGCAAACTTACATTACATTACATCATCAGAATATTTTGGCCTAGTTAGCCAGCGGGACCTCTAAACCTTACAAAGTAAATGATGGGGTCAGCAACCTCAGAATATACCAACCCTAATTCCCGCAAGGAAATCGTGGAAACAGATCTACTTTTTTGTTGTCAACTCAGGCAGGGCCAAAGGGAAACAGAAGTACGCAAATTGGCATTCCAAATATTTATTGAAGCAATTGGGTTCCTATGTAAAATATGTGTGCTGCAATGATTAATAGAAGGAAACACAGCATTGTAACCAGTATTACAAGAAAAGTGAAAAAGATAAACAATTCAACCATTGTGCATTGTATTGATTATATGGTTACTATATAATTGTACTCCTACCTAATTATGTCTGTCCTAGAAAGCATAGGGTGTGCAGGTCTGCTAGAATATCTTGTGATGATCTAACAGCCCATTCACCTGCACGCATCAAACGAAGTCAAAGGAGGAGGTGCGGAGGAAAAGAAAGAGGAAGATTACTCATACTGAGTTGGAGATTTTTGTTGAGGAGTTTGTTGGTGAGCATGACAGACTCTTTAGGAAGGTTTCAGTGGCTGTTCCTGAAGCAATATGGACAAGGATAGAACATAAAATCAATTCTGTTCGAATCGCCAAAATATCTGTGGAGTAAATTCAGAAAAGGTTGTATAACCTGCGTTCCCACACCAAAGAGAAGATAGGCAATCAAATGAAGTAGGCCACAGCTACGGCTGGAGGACAGAGCAAAGAACCACCAAGTTCTTCTATGGAATGGTTGATTGAGTCTACGATTAATTCAGAAGCCATCTCAGGAGTGTCTTATGTTGACACTTCTGTCCCTGCATCAGATGCTTAAGATTAGTTGATTACTATTTTCATTCAAAAATATTTAGCTCTTGTATAATTTTTGCAATAAACATTTTAAATTAAATATAACAATGATTAACTTTTAAGTGTATTTTATTAAATGGATTAAAGATTTACTATGTTTTCAAAAAACCTCCATCAACATTGAGCAAAATATACATTTCATGTTTTCATAGTGTTCCACACACTGCATTGTGTATAATGTAGTCAAAATGCTGACATGAATTTGTTTGCTTCCACAATCAGACATTTACATATGTAAGCTCATGGCCTGGCACGTAAATACTGTTAATACATCATGTAGCTGTAATAGAAACCAGAAATACGAAAGGGAAATTGTATGTTAGTAGCAATGTACGTTTTTTTTAAATTTAGAAAAATTATGAGTAGTTTTATTTTGTTTTACATTACAATGGATCAGTCTTCTATTGCTACAAAAACAGAAACAGAAGTGAGCGAGACATCATCTTAGAATGAAGATGAAAATACTGAAAACCCTAATTAATATTCTCACTGAAAGTGAAACAAGCAGCCACTGCAACACATCCACACTTGTTAATCAGGCTACAACTGTTATAGGTTTGTTATGGAAACTGACAAGGGCTCAAAGTGAGCAGTTTGTTGTAGTCCCAGCTACACCACTACACCAATGAGCATTAGAAGCCAGAGTGAGGAAGGCAAGGAATTACCAACCTTTGTTCGAAACAAAGTCCAAGAACTGGATATCAAAGGCATAAACAGTGAGTAAAATTAAACAGGGCGTATTAGACCAAGTTGATACATTTGATTTACTATGGCTAATTGAAAAGAACATTTGCTTTGTAAAAAAAGGAGTTGTTGTCCATTTGAAACATAATCTGTGAATAAACAAAAATTGTGATTGCTACTTTGAACATCTGCTGCACTGTTTTTCTTTATATATTAAATATGTGTCAAGCCCTTTAAAGTAGTTCTGTGTCAGATCATCTCTTGGTGTGAACATCTTCACCAGCTCTTGCAACGTGTAACATGCAACATTGAAGAAGGTGAGTGAGTAGAAAGGATCCTCCTCAGAATTCTCACTTGCTGACAAGGGTGGACCTCTATGCACAGCTAGGTTGTGGAGCGCAGAACATGTAGCTGTAATTTTGCAATACATTGTTGGGTTCTACTCAAGGACACCTCCAATTCTATGTAGACATTTGAATATGCACTTACGTAGGCCAGAAGATTTCTCTATAATGCTACTGCTTTATCTGTGAGCAGCATTGCACATCCTATATCTATGCTCTAGGTTGAAAGTAGGAAGTCATAATCCATGACCGTAAGGAATATGCACTATCACCGGAAAATTCACAAAGCAGGTTTGGTTTTTCACAAAAACTGCAAAAAAGACAATTAAGTTTACAGATGACTTAAAGTTACCAAACGGCCTTCTAAAAAACTCTCCTCCGAATTGCTGCTTATATGCTCCATATGATATGATCTTTTAGAAATTCATAGAGTGCAACTATCACTCCGGGGAGCATCATGGAGCTAAGACTGAAACGAGACAAAAGAGCAGGCAGCAGGATATTCTACTAAATCAGATGAGTGAGAACACTAAAGTGTTTGAGGCTCCGAAAATCCAAGTTTTCAGGGATTTCTTGAGATAGATTCTGTCTGAGAGAACTGGAGATGGATGGGTAGGGAGTTCCTGGCTTTGGTCCCTAAGACTGCCACTGATTTGCTCCTTTTAGAAATTAGATTGAAGTCGGGTGGTGTGAGGAGATTTGCTGATGAGGATCTTAAGAGGCCCTGTGTCACATACGGTTTAACTCTGGCCCTAAGATACTTGGGTCCTGATGACCTAAAGGATTTGTAAGTGATAAACAGGATCTTGAAGATAACTCTTTTATGTATGAGCATCCAGTGTAAAGATTTTAAGGCTGCTGAGGCTGAGGAGCCTCGAGGTAGTTTTAGACCAAGGTGAGCTGCCACATTTTGAACTAACTGTAGTTATAAACTGTTATAATAGTCGGGTCTAGATGTGATCAAAGCCACTTGAACTGCCTTTCTAGCCACACCAGGTAATAAATCAAAAAACCTTTAAAGAGATTTTATCCGATGGAAACATGTTCCGGCCACAGAGAGATTTTTTTGATGGAAGGATAATGAGGTGTTACATTTTACTCCCAAATTCCTCACTACATTCACTGTATTTGGCAGAGGGGGAATATCATCCAGCCACCACCAGCGGCGCGAGAAGTTGTTGGATTTCTCAAGCAACATGATCCTAGTTTTTTGTATGTTGCATTTCAGGTGCATCCAATGAAAGACGACAGTAAGGCAGCATTGGAAATTCTCTACTGCATTGGTGGAATCTTTGTCTAGTACTAGAATTGACTGAGTATCATCTGTGTAGGAGATGGTTTCAATGTTAAACAATGATATCAGGTCTAGCAGGGGGGCCATATAGATATTAAACAAAGTTGGGCTTAAGGCAGAGTCCTGCGGGACCCGATAGAGAGCAAGGGTTTCTCCGCTGATTGATAGTGCCCGAGGGTGACTATTTGTTTTCTGTTATATAGAAATGATTTCAGCCAAGTAAGGGCCATATGAGAAATGCCATATGATTTGAGTCGGTCTCCCAAGATGTCATGGGAGACCGTGTCTAATGTGGCGGATAGATTCAATTCTGCAATTTTACTTTGATCTAAAGTTAATTTAAGTGTTTCAGTGGTGTATGATTTTGCTGATTCTGTGGGATTCATGGGAAAAAAGCCTGATTGACTTGAGAGCAGAATATTAGCCTCTTCTAAGAAGGAGTTCAATTGGGTTTTAACTAGTTTTTCGGCAATTTTACTGAGGCAAGGTAAAAGGGAGATTGGACGCAGGTTTGAAAAAATCGTAGGGTCAGATAATTGTTTTTTGGGGGGGTTTAACTGCTGCGATTTTCCAACTTGATGATACTTCTGCTCACATTAGTGATGAGTTTAGTATTTTATTAATGCTTGGATTAATGATGTCAATAATGGCATGTAGTTTCTGTTAGAAAAAATCCGCAATTTGATAATAAAGAGTCTGTGTTTGTGGAAACTCGTGTTCAAGTATTTTAGGGCGGATAAAGGATTTCACAACTTTAAAAATAGTTTTTTAATATGAATCTGCCAGCCTAATTAGACTAGTGAAATAGGTCTTCTTTTCTATTTTGATTTGCTGATGGTAAGATTTGAGAGCAATATAAAAAAGGGTAACCTCTTTTAGTTTTTAGCTTTTTCTCCCTCTGCATTCTAGCTGTCTACAGTGCCCTTGTAGTTCTCTCAACTTTGGGGTGAACTAGGGGGCAAAGACTTTGTTGGTGGCCTTCCTGCATGGCGGGGCAGGCGGCGTCAAAGATGTCACTAAGTGAGACCATCCTGAAGTTAGATAGTGAGTGTCGAATGAGGGATCTACTGTCAGGGTGGGCCTGCCTCATGCTAATTTAGTATGAAGATTCGGATTAGCTAGCATTTTGTTACACTTTCGCACAGTTTTATGGGCGTTTAATGCTGGACCATTCGGAGTATCTAAACTATGGTGTCCTATTGTGAAGGGAATACATTTGTGGTTGGACCAGGTTAACAGGACTGGGGAATCAACTTTTAGTTTAGTGAAACTTAAACAAATTCCATCAAGAGTGTGCCCAGCGCAGTGTGTTGGGCAGCTATCCTTGATCAAGGCCCAAAGTATTTAACATTTCTAAGACGTTTTTGGTTCCAGGGAGGGCCTGTGATTCTCGGTGGAGATTAAGAAACAGAGCTTTCTACTTGAAAGCAGAAACGAAGACTTTCAGCCCCTTTAAGACCTATAAATTCAAATGTGGTACATTTGAGCGTGTTGCGATATATTATGCCAGGCCTCCACCTCTTTGGCCAGGTCTGTCTTGTCTAACTATATGATATCCTGTGAGGAGGGTTTGGGTGATATCTGGGTTACACCAATCTTTAAGCCAGGTTTCGGTAACAAAAAGACAGTCCAGATTGAGATTACAGATCAAGTCAAAAATGTGTTGTGCATTCTTACAAAGGACACTGGCATTAATAAGACCTCCTATTAGGTAAGTTAGGGTATGGTCAGGTCTATAGGAATTATCAGGGGAAGGGGGAGTCTCACTGTCTTCACAGTATCTAAATATGTAAGGAGTCATGAGTGCTTCCAGGGTATCATGCTACTGGGTCTGCCAAGCCAGGTCCTCCCTGGACAGGAAACAAGCATCCTAGGACCAGTTTCAGGCTTTCAGCCCTCATCAGCCAGGATAGCCTAATTTCAGTGGCATGGAGAGCACGGGACTCATGTCTCTGAGTATACCCTTCCCTCTCAGGGTGAAACATGCAAAAACAACAGTTGATGGACAGAATGCAGAACAATTTCATATATTCAACCCAGTACAGAGATCTGGGCCTACATCCATCGTTTTTTTGCTCACCATGCCTTTCCAGTTTGAACCCATCCATATGCAAATCAGTCTTGACTGTGTGCATCATGGGAACAGTCCAGCCCGAACTGCCAAGCCAGGTCCTACCTGGAATTGAAACAAGCATCCTAGGACCCTTTTTGGGCTTTCAGCCCTCATCAACCAGGAAAGTCTGATTCCAGTGGCATGGAGAGCACTGGACTTAAGTCTCTGAGCATACCCGTCCCACTCGGAGTGACAAATGCAAAAACAACAGTTGATGGACAGAATGCAGAACAATGTCATACATTCACCCCAGTACAGAGATCTGGGCCTAAATCCATCTTTTTTTGCTCACCATGTCATTCCAGTTTGAACCCAGCCATATGCAAATCAGTCTTGACCCTGTGCCCCATGGAAACAGTCCAGCCCGAACTGCCAAGCCAGGTCCTCCCTGGACTGGAAACAAGCATCCTAGGACCAGTTTCAGGCGTTCAGCCCTCATCAGCCAGTTTAGCCTGATTCCAGTGGCATGGAGAGCACAGGACTCGTGTCTGAGCATACCCGTCCCACTCAGGGTGACAAATGCAAAAACAACAGTTGATGGACAGAATGCAGAACAATGTCATACATTCACCCCAGTACAGAGATCTGGGCCAAAATCCTTTTTTTTTTGGTCACCATGCAATTCCAGTTTGAACCCAGCCAAATGCAAATCAATCTTGACCCTGTGCCCCATGGGAACAGTCCAACCCGAAGTGCCAAGCCAGGTCCTCCCTGGACTGGAAACAAGCATCCTAGGACCGGTTTCGGGCTTTCAGCCCCCATCAGCCAGTATAGCCTGATTCCAGTGGCATTGAGAGCAGGGGACTCACGTCTAGGCCATACCGTCCGACTCGAGGTGACAAATCCAAAAACAACAGCCAATGACCAGAATGCAGAACAATGTCATACATTCACCCCAGTACAGAGATTTGGGCCTAAATCCATCGTTTTTTGCTCACCATGCCATTCCAGTTTGAACCCAGCCATTTGGAAATCAGTCTTGACCATGTGCCCCATGGGAACAGTCCAGCCCGAACTGCCAAGCCAGGTCCTCCCTGGACTGGAAACAAGAATCCAATGACCGGTTTCGGGCTTTCAGCTCTGATCAGCCAGGATAGCCTGATTCCAGTGGCAGGGAGAGCACGGGACTCATGTCTGAGCATACCCGTCCCACTCGGGCTGATAAATGCAAAAACATGGCCAGACATGGGTCCTTTGCTCACTGTGCCACTGGATTCAAGCTAGCCTGGTTAAAAAAGGGTGAAATACCCTGAAACCGGTCCCTGGATGCTTGTTTCCGGTCTAGGGAGGACCTGGCCTGGCCTAGCAGTTCGGTCTGGACTGTTCCCATGGGGCCCAGGATCAAGACTGATTTGCATATGGCTGGGTCCAAACTGGGGTGGCATAGTGGGCAAAAGAACGATGGATTTAATCTAGATCTTTTTTGGGGGGAGAATGTTTGCATTGTCAACATTCCATCCTTCATTTGTTTGCTGTAATACTTTTCGCCCTATGTGGGATGGGTATGCCCAGACATGGGTCCCTTGCTCACTGTGCCACTGGATTCAAGCTAGCCTGGCTGAAGAAGGCTGACATACCCTCAAACCGGTCCTAGGATGCTTGTTTCTGGTCCAGGGAGGACCTGACCTAGACTGTTCCCATGGGGCACAGGGTCAAGACTGATTTGCATATTGCTGGGTTCATACTGGAATGACATGGTGAGCAAACAAAACAATGGATTTAGGCCCGAATCTCTGTACTGGGGTGAATGTATGACATTGTTCTGCATTATGGGGTGGCATAGTGGGCAAAAGAATGATGTATTTAACCCAGATCTTTTGACTGGGGGAGAATATTTGTATTGTCAACATTCCATCCATCATTTGTTTGCTGTAATATACTTCATTGTGTAGGCTTGCTTAATAGTGAGCCCATATCATGAAGAAAATTAAGGATGACTTGTTTTGGGAAGTTGTATTGGACAAAAATATTTTCATCAAGTTGCTCAAACAAAGTCGCCCTTTGCCTGAATATCCTTTCTCTTCTCTTCCTTCTCCTTTTTTTTTGTTTAAGAGATTTTTATTAAGTTTTTACAAAAAACAGTACAGTGGAAAACAAAGACTTATTGAAAGCAAAAAATACAAATCATATTCCGAGATTAGGTAAGTACTAAATAGGACAAAATGAGTACCATAGTGAAAAGGTGGGAAAATAAAGAGAAAAAGAATATTGAAAGAAAGAGAGAGGGTGAAAGAATATAGAGAAGAGGGATTAGAAAAGAAGATAGGAAAAAAAAGAAAGGTAAAAAGAAGGGGAAACTTGAAAATAACAAAAAGAAAGGCAGCTAGAAAACAGGGGTAGAAGTAGAAAGATATGTAGTAAAAGGGAGCCAAAGAAGAGCAGATTTAATTTTGCTAGAGAGGGACAGAGAAGAGGCAGTAGAACTCCTATGTTCATCGCAAACAAAATTCCACCAAGTAACTATAGAAATTTTTGAATTATATTTCCAAGAAGATAAAATAACTTTAAAATCAAGTGCAATAAAAAGGTCAAATAACAAGGAAATAGGAGATGAGGCATTAATATCAGATGATAGGGAGCCTAAATAAACATTTTGAAATGAAAATGGAAAAGCACAATGAAAAACTTTCATACAGATATTCCAAATTGATTTCCAGAACGAGAAACATTGGGACATTCATATAATTGACGCATTAGTGTACCTTTAACCATAGAACATGACCAACATATCTGAGAAGAAGATGGAGAAAATTTAGAAATACAAACAGGAGTGATAACGTTCTATTATACATAAAATACAAGGATTGCGTAATACGCGCAGCAGGAGAAACTTTGAACAATTTAGACCACAACTTATCCCAAGTGATAATAGAAAAGGAAACAGATAAATCAGTTTCCCAGGCAAGTTCAATAAGGGATTTAGGTCTTTCGTCAACATTAGACAACAGTAACTTATAAACAAGAGCAGCTTTAGGTCTATGAGTAGGGAAAAGCGAGAATAAAGGAGAAGAAGGAGTACGAGAGGGTGTATCTTCAGGTAAAACAAAGGTGGCTAGATGAGAGTGTATAGCAGTGGAAATAATGGTGTATTGAGCAAAGAAAGAGTCTGGCATGTGATTGTTGGCCTGAAGGGTATGAAAAGGGATAACAGAACCAAGATACACCAGTTGATGTACGTAGAGGATTCCCTTTTCTTTCCAGTATTTGAAATAGAAAGATTTACCCTTATACTTGAGGAATTTATTAAACCATAAAGATGAGTAGAGAAAACATTGAAGTGGTGTAAAACTAACAGAAAAAGCATTATATAACAGGAATTTGAAGTTTTTTTTTTGTTTTTTTTAGCGATTTGTAAAGCGCCTGGTGACCCGAGGGCATCTCCGCGCTATAATATTTATGGAGATCCGAGGACAAAAAAGGAAGGACTTTATTTAGGGAACAACAGCGTTTTTAGTTTTTTCCTAAACATCAAGTGATTGGGTTCAAGCCGAAGGGTGCGGGGGAGTGCATTCCATCTAGTGGATGCTTTAATCGAGAAGCGACGGCCGCCAGTACGTGTCTTCCTGTGTCTAGATAGGATTTGGAGACAGAAAGGTACTGTTGGACCTGAAGACTACATCCTTACAGGAAAAATCTTTAAGGAGGGAGTGCTCAAAAACAATCCAGGTTGGAAGAGGAATATCACCAAAATCATATGCTAATGCAAAGGATTGTTTGAGTAAAAAAGCAGAATGATGCAATTAGGAAAACGTACCCCCCTTCTCCCTTGGGATGAATACGCTTGGCAATGGCAATACGTGGGTGTTTGTTGTTCCACAGGAAGTTTGAACATATAGAATTGAGTTGAGAAAAATAAGACAGGGAGCATAGAAAGTGTGTATAAAACATGTGGAGCAATCATCATTTTTATGGTGTCCAACCTACCCCACCATGATAAAAATAAGGGAGACCAAGTAAGTAAAAGCAACTTGAGTTTGGAGATGAGAGCATTGAATGTGAGCTTAAGAGTGTCAATTAAGGAGGGGGCAAACCAGATTCCAAGGTATTTAATTTTGGAGGGACACCATGCAAATTCTGTATTATCAAACATGAACTGGTAACAGGAGGAATTCAAGGGAAGTACTTCTGTTTTGGAAAGATTTAATTTATAGCCAGAAATGCTGGAATATAGCCGTACTTCATTCAAAAAAGGAGGAAGGGAGGTAATGGGATTGGACATATAAATTAATATATCATCAGCATAGGCAGAAATTTTTGTTTCAATGGAGTTATGCTGAAAGCCTTTAATTTGTGTATTAACACGAAGACGTTCCAAAAAAGGTTCAAGGCAAAGGATAAAAAGTAAAGGGGATAGAGGACAACCTTGCCTGGTACCTCTCGACAAGGGGAAGAATTTAGAAAAATGATTGATAACAAAAATACTAGCTCTGGGAGATGATTATAATAGTTTAACAAAAGAGATAAAGGAGGGACCGAAACCAAACCACTGTAGAGTTGCAAACATAAATTTCCAATTGATACGGTCAAAGGCCTTCTCAGCATCTAAAGAGAGGGCGGCAAGGGGAGATTTACATTTTTTGGCATAAGAAATAACGTTGGCGAACATTCTTGCATTATCAGATGCCAGTCTACCCTTGACAAAGCCTACTTGATCAGTTTTAATTAACAGATGAATTATACTCTCAAGACGGATGGCGAGAATTTTTGCAAACATTTTACAATTATAATTTATTAAAGAAATTGGACGATAATTGTTACAATAGGAGTGGTCTTTGTCCGGTTTAGAAATGATAATAATCAATGCATCCATAAAGGAACCAGAGGCCTTAGCATCTGAAATAAAAGAATTAAAAAGCGCAAGGATTTGTGGGACAAAAATGGAGGAAAAAGTAGTATAAAAATCTGCGGTAAGGCCATCAGGACCCGGAGACTTGGACTTTTTTGGGGATTTTATTGCATTAGTTATTTCTTGAGAGGCGATATCTACTTCTAAAGCATTAAATTCATTGGGTAGAGAAGGTGGAGGAGGAAGGTCAGAAAAAAAAGTATATCACTTCAGATTGGAAGGGAAGGTATGATCAGAATAAAGAGATTGGTAATACATATGAAAAACATCAGCAATGTCTTCATCCGATGAAACCATTTTATTAGAGGATTCATTCAGGATAGGGCCAATCGTTTTACGTTCTGACTTGATCTTTAGATAATTAGCTAACATACGACTGGCTTTATTCTGACCACCATGGTATTTGGATTTTATTTTGAGAAGAAAGTTACAAGCTTCAGTCGTAGCCAATTGATTGAGATCCGACTTAGCTTTTATTAACTGATGAAGGGCAGATGACGTTTTAGAGGCGAAATAAGTATGTGCCAGCACTTTAATATGAGTGCGTTGAGCCTCATATTTTTTCCATGACTCCTTCTTTTTATTTGAGACATAGGAAATAGTAAAAGCACTGAAAGAAGCCTTGAAGGCATGCCAATTATTAGGGACATTGGTATCAATTGGATTGTTAAAAGTAAAAAATTAATTAATATAAGCAATAGCTTCTTTAACAAAAAAGGGTCAGATAATAGAAAATTGTTTACTTTCCACCGACTAAAAGGAGAAGAGGTTAGGGAAAAATCAAATACTGCATGAACAGGGGCATGGTCAGAAATAAAAATAGAACCTATTTCAGAGGCATAAATAGACGGCAACAAGGATTTACTAACAAGGATACAATCAATTCTAGATCTTGTGTGATGAACATTAGAATAAAAGGTGTACTCAAGCAAATCAGGGTTACAGGTTTTCCAAACATCATACATAGGTCGAGAAGAGATGGTAGATTGAAAGGCTTTGAGTGTTTTGTCAGGGTTAAATTTTGATTTTGACAATCTATCAGCAAAGGGATCTAGCCATTGATTAAAATCACCAGCAACAATCACATTAGGACAGTCAAATGAGGAAAGTAACATTTTAATACTATTCCAAAATTGAGGATCAGGTTTAACCGGGCCATAAATATTCAATAAAATGAAGGTTCTATTGAAAACAACAATCTTTGCCATCATCCAACAACCATTTTCATCAGTTTGAGTTGATAAAATATGCACAGACAGAGATTTATGAAATAATATGGCAACACCACCTTTTTTGTTGGAGGTAGGGGATTGAACAACCTGACCAACACATTGTCTCTTTAACTTAAGCGATTCAGCTTCAGTACAATGCGTTTCTTGAAGGAAGACAGTACGGGAATCAAGTTTGGATAGACAAGACAGTACCTTTTGATGCTTAATAGGGTTTCCGATACCACGAACATTCCACAAAACAAGTTTTACACATAATGGAGGGTAAGAAAGGTAGTACACGAATGGATGCGAAACACCGCAGGAAAACATCTGAAAGAAAAACAAACCACATAAAGATAAGATAGGCAAGTAATGTGAAAAAGATCACCAAAACTTCCAAAAATTCCAAGTAATAATTAAACAAGATTAACATTACAGAACAAGAAAAGATACACTGAAAAAATAACCAGGCAATAAAGAGATACACCAATTGAGGTAAGGAACACATAAAGAAAAGACAAATAATAGGAGAGATAGAGAGGAAGGGGAAAGAGAGAAGAAAAAAGAGCAAGAAAGGATAAAAGGATAGTAAGAAAAATGTGAACAGATCAAGGCAAGAGAGCCAGGTCTGAGGAGAAGAGATAGCCAAAGCAACAGGAGCGTAGAAACGCCGAAGAGTAAGCGGACCCCCAGCGAGCAACACAGAAGAGAAGAGGGAAATCAAAACCTCAAGAATACAGAAAGTACATAGGAAAAAGAGGTGTAGAGGAAAAATATAGAACACAAAACTTGAAACATTCCAGACCGTAAAAAAGAAAACAAGGAAGAAGAAATATCAATCATTAGTGTCCATGCCAGAAGGAGATATATTCTCCAAAAATGACTGAAGTTTCTGCGGATCATCAACTGAGCGAGTACGGCCATTATGTGTGATTTTACAAAAACACGGATGAAGGATGCCATATTGAATATTCAACTGTCTCATCTGAGGACGAAGATTCAAAAAGTCTTTGCGGCGAGCATTCGTTGCATTAGACAGATCTTAAGAGATAACAATTTTATGACCAGACCAAATAAGACGCCTTTTGAGTTTAGCAGCCTTCAACACAGTCATTAACTCAGTAAATTCGAGAAAGAGCATAATGATATCATGGGGTTTAAGAAGCAGTAGGTTGAAGACGACCTAAACGATGGGCTCTCTGGATATTCAGAGGGTGCGCCGTAGGTTGGAGTTCTAGAAGGTCCTATAGAAATTTCTGTAGAAAAGACCCCTCGACATTTTCAGGAAGACCATAAAGGCGTAGGTTATTCCTCCAATTACGATGTTCAAGGTCCTCCGTGTGAAGTTTCAATTTGTGAATCTCTTGTTCTAAGAAAGGGATCTTGGAGGAAACATCTTGGATATCGCTGACACGTTGTTCCAACTCTAGAACTTTACCATCCATAACAGCCAATTTTGCTTCAATTTGAGTAAGTTTGACATTAGTAGCAGACATAAATGGTTGAAGGCCACGAACTTCTTCTAAAATAGAATCTAGATCGGGATTTGGAGATGAAGTGGGGGATGGTGGGTCATTTTTAGGTCTCTTTTCCTTAGTGCCAGTGACAGAATGCTTCGAATTGCTAGACTCATGAGACATATTTAGTAATTGCAATTGAGAGGATAGGCACAAAACAGTCTCGCTCAAAAACAAAAAAAATATGTGAGTAGGCACACGTATGAGGCAATTACAATAAGGCCAGAAGGAAAACAGATAAGGAAAGTTAATATACCATGTATTACAAGCCTGAGTAAAGAAACAGAGACCAGTCACGAAGAAAAGCATATCTTCCAGTGTAAAATGGAGCAATAAGCCGAAAGAAGCACCACTCATAATATAAACCATAGTAAATGCATGGTTAATAGGAGTAACATGAACTTCAAAAACGTAGAGTCAAACATTCAAGCCGTTACACAAGCAAGCAGCTGGTGATACCACAGTTAGGGCGCAGAAGTGGTCGAGGATAAAATTGCCATTGAGGAGAACTGGTACACTACGCGGTTCACATCATGCTGCAGCAACTGGATGAAGAGTGAACAAACGGTATGTAGAATGCATTATCAACTTGTAGTGCCATCAACCTGGCAATAGTCTCATGAGGAACAGTATTATAGGCGCCTCAAAATAATAAAGAGCGAGCATTCATGCCAGTACACAAAATGGCGGCCGGTATCACCTCAGTGTGTAAGGGAGAGGCATTTGAGGAGAGAGTTGCCTGCAAGTAAAGTACAGTAACAGTGCATTCTACATCACCGTGCAGAAGAAGAAATGACAGTGGAGACGCGGTGGATGGAATGTAGCAATATCCTCTAAAACCGGCAAAACAGGCTTGATGACTGAAGAAAGGACGCAGGCTCAGCGGCACAAAATGGCGGCTGCATCCGAAAATGAAAAAAATTACCGGCACAAAGAAGTAAAGAATTAGAGGCAGCAGACCCCCGTCATGGACAGCATTCACCTCCCGTCATGTTCCGATGTCCATAGCAGCAAGCAGGAGCCTCTACGCAGCAGTTTGAGGTCAGTAAAAGCCCCTGAAGGCTCACAGCACCGCAGAGCTCACCAGGGAGACGCCATCACTCGACGGCGCGTAATCCACGCCCCCCTTACTTCTCCTTTCAGCTTTAAGAATCCACATTTTCCTCACTACAACATAAAGTGCAGCCAATGCAAAAAAGTGGAAGGCATTTTGGAATCCTATTAATACTTGCTCCTGGTGGCCTCCTGTTTCAAATCAGTGGTATTTTGTAGGTGTAAAACACTCTGCCTTACCGGATTTCCTATTAGCTAATGTTTTGTACATCGAAATAGTGACTCGCTTTTAGGAAATCACATTTAGGTATTTGTTTATTTTCTATCAATACAATAGGAAAACACAATATATCATGTGCGATACACTATTTAAGGAAACTAATTTAGAAAGATTCTGGCAATGGCGATCTCCTATTTAGTGTCTGCTAATCAGTTTGTAACAATTCTTTTATAAGTCAGGCCACAGGTCACAATGATTAGAGAAAACTAGAGGCCAGGACTAGAGTTTTGAGCTCCTCGTGAGTTTGGCTAGATCATTAACCAACTGCTCTAAAAGATAATATTTGCATTAATTGTTCAATGCAAATGCTCTTTTTTGCTTTTTTCATCACTACAAAATTGTTAGCCACTATGTGAAATTTGCGAAAGCAAAATTCAATGTCACTCGTGCTGTTTGTGATATGGTCAGAATGATTCATCTGATAACCTACATCCTAAGGGCTGAAATATTTGATTTTGTAACGTGAGGTTGCTCACTCATGCATGCCTGTATATGGAAGAGAGTGGGAGAGAGAGAGTGGCAGAGTGATAAGGTGTTGGAGGTTAAGAGAATGGATTTAGGCTGGGCTACATTTTCTCGAGAGACAGGACTAAGGAGATTAATGTTTTGTTCAGCACTGTAAAGGTCACTGCAAAGGCAAGTTAAAGAGAATAAGAATTGTCTGTTAGAAATAGCTTCTTGAAATCGAAGGCAACATGAATGCAGCTGTGAAACGAAAAGCTGATGGCTGAGAAGGTGTCTCGGCATCTCTATGCTTGGCTGTTGAAAATAGTAATCATGAGCAGCAGTTAGCAGATAAGGTTGCCAACATAGCTTAAATTAGCAACGTCCCGTGTTATGATTAAACTATTTCTCGGCAAGATGAGTAAATTAATAGGAATGTTTGGGAAGGAAGACCAAAACAAAGAGCTTCACGTGAAGCGCGTGCTGTATTTATCGGGGGCTGTTCATGATCATTCTTAAATACATTAGACAGTGATTGGATTCCGGAAAAAAAATGACAATTATGCTGTAAAGCGCACTACTGCCGAATACAGGGTTTGCGTGTGGCAAACAGAGAAATATTCCCCAGGGCCTGTTTCTAAACTTCAGATTAAGCTTCTGTCATAATTAGATTTCACTGCTGAGGCCATCCTATTCTTCATGCTTTCCGTTTACTTTAGGTGAACGAAAATACCCTTTGCAGCAGTCTTCGTTGCGTTTGTGCATTATCCTCTGTACAGTCCCCTAATCCCTCCAATAATAGCTTCCAAGCAATTTCACACAGCAGCCATGAAGATAAATACCTAATGGCTGAGAGATCTCCAGCAGGCTTCTCTAATCACTGGCCAGGAAGCGCATCTTTGAACTTGTGCAGTGCAAGGCTCATTGTGAAGCAAAGGCTAATTTAAAATCCAGGATTGTATGCGCACTTTTAAAAAAGGATAATATCGGCTTTTGAGAAAATTCACGATCGGGCTGCTGTATGAGCATCGGCAAACTTAATTTAGAAGCTGGAGGAAGCTGCGATTGCATGCAATGCTTTGGAGCCATTATGCTGATATATCAAATACCCAAATAGGTAGGTAGAAAAAAACCCATAAATAAATAAATTCATAAGCTCCATAATTGGAAAAGCTTCAATGTACTTTATGTGTAATAGGAACATCCCACGTTTTGAAAGCGAATATGCTACAGCATTGGATCTTACCCTGTGGTCTATGGAATCCTGGGAGGTCTGCAAAGCCTATTGAGGGGATACTTGAACGCTTAGAAAATTAAATATTACTAACTGTATTAACCGATTAATAAAGTTGATGTTAATAAAGAAGTAAAATGTAAACTTGAAGGCTAAAAATTAAGGCCTGGATTACGAATTCAGCGGTCTGACCGCCGTACAGCTGCAGCGGTCACCCGCCCACCAGGGCAGGCAGCGGACTTTCTTATGGCTGTGAAAGTTTTCTCATATTTGTCTATGCATGTGAGTATATTTTGACTACACATGTTGAATGTACAAATTTGCATGAAACATGTGAGAAAAAAAAGTACTCCCCATTGCTGGAGTGTGGTCCATATGTGCCCATTCTAATCAATGGGTAAATGGTGCAAAACCGACTTACCTGAATTTCGGCGCCAAAAGGGTAGTTTTCTTCAGGGTGAAGATGCTGCTGTGAAGGGGTGACCTGGAGGAAGGGATCTATGTTGGAGAATGAAAGAAAGAAAAGGAAATGAGTGAGTATGCACCCCAAATCCTTTGCTTGTGATGACTCGATGAAGGCGGTCCCACCGCCATGATCCGCTCGTTGGAAAGTCAACTCATAATTCAGATGGCGGAGAAACATCGCTGTTATGCCCTATGACCGCTGCTTTCCTCTGACCGATGCTGCGGCAGTCGGCGAATGGCTGACAGTGTCGGCGTTGCTCTGGCAGTCTTTTGAACAGCAATCCAACAACATTGTAACAAAGAGGTCACACCGCTTAGTCGTTGGCAGTGATTTTCATGCCGACGCAACGGCGGGCGATGGGACTGCTGAACTCGTAATCAAGCCCTAAGTTAGAATCCTCAGATTGAGTAAGGGAGCAGTGAATTTTGAAAAGCTCCAACACCCCCAATAAATGTTAAGTTTAGATTTTTTACAATATTTATTTGTGAATTAATTACATTATTTCATTATTTGTGTATTTGGTTGATGACTGCTGTTTGTTTGTGTGTATGGTTTTGAGGTTTAAATCATCAAAAATGCTAGAGGGGGACCACCAAAGTCAAAAGGTTAAGAGCTACAGAAAAGGTAACTAACCAACATACACTGAAACATTGCTATTGTAATGCATTTTAAAGAGGATAATGCACAAACGCAGCGAAGACTGGAAAGGGTACTTACCAAAGCGCTGAACAGTAGCGCTGCAGACTTTTCCAGCCGGGAGTTCTTTTGCACTTTGGGACGCGCTGACCTGCGCCACAGCACCCGGTACCCGGTCTCCTCCTGCCGCCGCAGCTCGTGCTTCCTAGAGCCCGGCCGAAGTTAGCGAGGGGACCAGAGGACTACAGCTACCGGCAGCCTTAGCGGCCAGAACCAGGAAGCCGCCTACAGCCAATCCGCGCCAGGAGGCGCATAAAATCTGCGCACACCCCCGGTGGAGCGGGGATACTTACCAAAGCGCTGAACAGTAGCGCTGCAGACTTTTCCAGCCGGGAGTTCTTTTGCACTTTGGGACGCGCTGACCTGCGCCACAGCACCGGTACCCGGTCTCCTCCTGCCGCCGCAGCTCGTGCTTCCTAAAGCCCAGCCGAAGTTAGGGAGGGGACCAGAGGACTACAGCTACCGGCAGCCTTAGCGGCCGGAACCCAGAAGCCGCCTACAGCCAATCCGCGCCAGGAGGCGCATAAAATCTGCACACACCCCCCGCGTCGCGGGACCGGTCCGGGCCAGTCACTCTTCCCAAATATTCTGTTGGGTTAACTCTTTTTTGTTCAGGACCATCTACGTGACAAAAATTTTGCGTGTACCGTGGTAAGACGCTTAATATATTTCTCTGTACAGTTACTGCACTTATAGACTGGTGTTCCCTGTTACACGAACATATACATACGTGTTTCTAATTACAGCATGGAGATGCGTGAAACCAGAAGTAGGGCAGCAGCAGGGGGGAAGAAACTAACAGGCACCCTGGATGATTTTATTGTCAGAACCCACTTACTGATTGATGAGGGGATTTCTCTGATGGAAAGAAGGGTATCGCAGGACTTGGAACATGCCAAAAGGTCTTCTATGGGCCATTTTGCTAATGTACGGAGCCCAAATAGAGGAGAGAATGATATATCGCCTTTGGAGGGGACTAGTATAGCGGTTTTGCAATCACCCCTCGTAACACCTAATTGTAACTCTATTCAGGCTCCCCTAGTCCCAAGCTTACCACCTACCCAGGCATCCACTAGTGTATTGATACATACAGCAGCAACCCCTAAACATAACAATGCGGTGTCACAGGAGTTAAAGGAAGGGGCAATACCCAAAAAGAGGACTATTCAAAATACGCACACCACTGCAGGCGGTAAAGATTCACTAATAGACACAGGTAATGCACTTTTTGTTAATGGTAACGATACACAAGGAGAAGATCCTCTGCCCCCTAACACTGTGCGTCTACCCATTCCGGATGATACCATCCTGGATGACTCGATGGCCGATTTAATCTCTAATACCTCTGGGAATAGCGCTGCTGAGGATAGCCTTAATGCTAGCAGGTTAAGAAAGAGTACAATGTTATATCTATTGGAAACCTCAATGAAAACCCTATTAACCCCAGTGTTAGAACTTTTAAAGGAGTTGGAGAAACAAACACAGGTCCTGAAAAAAGACACAAAAAACCAGTTGGAGAATTTGGCTAAACAAGTACTCACTGTTAGTGTACCCAAGTCTAAAGCTACTGCAACAACACTAAATAAACTTGGCCTTACACTGACAAAGAGTCTCCCAAATAATACTTCTTTAAGTACAATTAATGCCGAAAAAGGAAAACTCCCTAATAACCAACCGTCAAAAACTGTATCAATACCTAAAACTCCGGCTCCAACTGTTAAAGAAGCACCAGTTCTACAAACTCCTAACTTATTACAGGATAAAGACCAACCAGCTAAAAGGGAAGTGCGTAGAAGTATAAACTTACCCCCAAAAGCCTCACCGTACGTTGTGGTTCTTACTGGAGTGCCTGAACTGAATGCACAATCAACTGAAAATAATGGGGCACTTGTGAATAAGATTATCCATTGGTTGAATAATAACTACCCTCTCCCACCAGCAATCAGAAGTAATATCCTAATGGTTGAAAGGGTACCATGGATTGGGTACAATAAAAAAAGGGTCCAGGGCGACTGTGTGGTAATAACCTTTGAGAACCCACGCACTGCCGAATATATCACAATGAGGCCCCCAAGAAACTATGGCCTGTCCATTGTGGCCAGGGCATTATCTTATTTCTACCCTGATGGGGAACACCCGGACAATAGATGGAGTTGGACTAGGGACAACCGACATCAAAGAGGCAGAAATGGTGTGGATTTTGATAGGAATCAACATAATACACAATGGGGAGGGGGAAATGAAGACGGGTGGAATGTAGTGAAATATAGGGGGAGGACTCCTCACTTTCTCCCGCAAATGTATGACCCAGGTTGGTTTGGTAATCAGCAATTTCCTCCGATCACTCCGTCTTATAACCGGTTTGACTGCCTGGAAATGGTGGATTGACTCCCCGAGACAAAAGAGGTCTTTAAGGCAACTATGCCTGTACATTTGGGTCAGATTAATCTACCACGGTATGAGGTGACACATGAAATACGAGCGGTGGCCGAGATAACACAAGGGAGTCAGGGTGGTTAAGTTGGGGTCATTGAAGAAGCGCTCCCTATAGAAGAACTTTGTAAGGTGGTTTTTTGGAACGTGGCAAGTTTAAAACAAAAAATCCTCAATCCATCTTGGGACGATGTAATTTCTGGTGTAGATATACTGGTCTTACAAGAAACTTGGGCCACCGCAGCGATACACCTAAATGGCTACAAAACCTATTTCACTCCTGCGGTGGGGGGTTCTTATGGAAGACCCAAGGGTGGATTGACTATGTATATATCTAACCTGATAGCTTACGATAAGATTTCCTTTTCTCCTGGATCCAGTTACTATCAGAAAATTGTGATAGATACAAGACAGGGTCCAAGGATTGTCCTGTTAAATTTTTATAATAATTTTTCAAGTAGCATGATCAAGGAAGTACTCGCCGCAATAACTGTGGATATGCAGTCTGAAATTGATAAAAAAAGGGGCGAAGTAATGATATTATGGGGGGGGGGTGATTTTAACTGTACACTGTGTAAAAAGGGTCATAAGGGTATATGCGGCCTGATGTTGGAACAGGACATTAATTTGACGCACTTTGAACATACCCTACTTGGTGATTCACTAAATGAGATCCTTTTTAATTTTGATTTTGGATTTAAAAATGAGTTAGCCGACCACACAATGCCATTTGTCCCAACTTTTGTGGGTTGTGGGTCGGGGGGCTTCGACTACTATTGATTTTAGCTTGTGTACAAATAGCTCTGCGGGAAGATTGATTAGCTCTAGTATAATGGACTTACCTCTGAGTGACCACCTTCCACAGGTATTAATAATGTAGTAAGTTTTAAGCACATGGTCCAGGATGTGAAGTTAGGCTCCCAAAATGGTTATACTCTTAAATGGAGTAAAGTGGTCCCGGATGACTTTTTGTCCAAATTGATGAGTAAGTGTATGAATAGCTTTTTGATCTGTTTGAATGAATATGCTGAGAGTAATGAAATCTTACTTCATTTTAATATTATCGCTACCACAATTAAGGAGGTTCTGTGGGTTACAAGAAAAAATTCCCTAAAGTCTAATCGGAAATGGTTTGACAAGAAGTGCACTAAAGCCTTAACAAAGCTTAGACACGCGATTCACAAAAGACCGCGGGATATAATTTTAATTAGAGAATTGAGGAGGGACTACAACACTGTATTGAAGGATAGGAAGGACCTGATCAAAAGGGATGCATGGGATTAATTATGTTCGGCGTCACAATCAAAGGATCCAGCCGCTTTTTGGAGGGTTATAAACACTCCATTTTTGTATGATAAAAAAGCACGCATGGAAATCGCCGTTACAGAAGATGAGTGGGTGGCTCATTTTTCCTCCCTTTATAGGGCTGTTGAACTAGTGCCTGATACAGGTTATGACTCCACAATGGTAAATCTAGATCTACCTAAAGCATTGGTTGTAACTCTACCTGAAGTTCTTGCGAGCCTGAAGGGAACTAAGGGGGGTAAGGCGGCTGGTCCGGATGGTATACCAGTCGACCTTTATAAGGCCAATACTGATTTATGGGGGCCATTGCTAGTCCAGCTTTTCAATGTTGCTTTGGCAAAAGATCTAATTCCTACCTGGTTCACATCAATTATAGTCCCGATTTTTAAGAAAGGCGACAGGCAGAACTGCACATGTTATAGGCCAATTTCTTTATTGGACTCCTCCATAAAAATTCTTGGGAGAGTTGTTTTAGTTAAACTACAAAGCTGGGAAAAAGAAAATGGGGTGTTAAGTGATTTTCAATATGGATTCCAAAGGGGTTTAGGGACTATAGAGCAAGGACTAAATTTGTTTATCCTGCAACAGAAGTATATAAGGGTCAAAAAACAACGTCTACACCTCACTTTTGTTGATTTATCGTCAGCTTTTGATTGCGTGTCACACAATAAACTGTGGGCAATTATGGCCGAATTGGGGGTAGACAATGCTATTATATGCTTCCTGAGAGATTTATATTCTGGGGCTACTGCAACTGTCCGGTATGAGAAAGAGGGAGAATGTAGCAGACATTTTGGGATTGGTCGCGGTGTACGCCAAGGGTGCGTTTTAGCGCTTTTTCTATTTTTGCTATATACAAATGGTTTGGAGCGTCGCCTCGTGCAGGAGGGCAGGGACATGCCTATGGTGGGTGGGAGGCCTGTCCCTGCCCTGCTGTACGCTGATGACGCAGTCCTGATGGCACGCACCCCAATGGCACTTCAAACTTTGGTCACATCTTTTAATAGCTTCATGCTTAGCTTGGTTCTGAAAATTAACTGCTCCAAAACACTGTCTATGTATTGTGGGACAAGAACAAGCAGGCATTTGAAGCCAAATTTTTATAAATTCCAATCCCTTAGAGAAGACCGCTACTTTCCCATACCTGGGCATTTTGTTTCATGAAAGTGGCTCATGGACTTCTGCAATTAATGCTAGAACCTTGTTATTTTCCAAAACTATTATGGCTTTACAGTGCTTCATGAAAAAGCTAGGAAAAAAACCCATAAAGGAAATTTTAACTATTTATAATGCCACTTGCATAGCCGTAGCCACTTATGGTGCAGGATTGTGGGGTTACTCGAATGTTAGTACAATTCAAACCATGGAGAATAAGTTTCTACGCCACATCTTGTCCGTCCCTGAGAGCACTGCGAACCTTATATGCCATGCTGAATTAGGTGTGGTGTTTGTCACTGATACAATCAAGATCCAGCCAATCCTACTTTGGCACAGGGTTTGGACAAATGATGAATGTGTGGTTAACCGGGCCATTTTAAATGACATTCTTGTACTGGACAATATTAACAATTTCAAATGGATATGCTATGTCAGAAACTTTCTTGAAGATTTAAGTTGTGCACAATACTTTGAGGACCCGTTATCCATGGCACATATATCAAGAAGAGATCTGAAAAATCTATGTATTGCTCACCTCAGGGACAAAAGACAAATGGAGGAGGTGAAAAAAAAGACGGTTTCTGCACATCAGGCAATTATAAATGGAGAAAAATTACAGCCATATCTATCAGTATATATGTCCAACCATGAACGTTTCCTTTTAACCCGGTTTAGATTTAACATTGTTTTTAGATTATTATCTTTTCCTGTGATGAATTGTTGGGCGAAAGACTTATGCCCCTGTCCATGTGATGATGTGTCCCCACAATCCGATATTAATATTTTATTCTTTTGTAAATTTTATAGTTTTTATCTAAGAAAACTTATTATTCCCATTCTTAAAGATTTAAATGTATATAGATGTCGCCTAGCGTTTTTAGAGTGTCAGAAAATGGAAACTGTTTTTATGGTAGCATCATTTGCTGAATTTTTTAAATCAGTTTTTAAGTGTCGTAAATCCATCCAAATCAATTAATTTTCTATGCTGCATATATGTATCTATTTTGGTTGTTTTTATGTGTTTCTCTTTTTGTGGGGATTTTTAAATAATGATCACCTGACCCATTGTAAATTGTACCTTTTCATGCTACTTTTATGGTTATTCTCTGTTTTTAACCGAATAAAGTATTTTGAACTGAACTGACTGGAAAGGGTATTTTCGTTCACCTAATGTAAAATGAAGGCATGAAGAATAGGATGGCCTCAGCGGCAAAATCTAATTGTGATTGGAGCTTCCTCTGAAGTTTAGAAACAGGCTTGGGGAATATTTCTCAGCTCGCCACATGCAAACCCTGCACTAGTGCGCTTTATAGCGGAATTGTAATTATATTTTTAAAATCCAATTACTGTTTAATGTATTTTAAGAATGATCATGAAAAGCCCCCGATAAATAGAGCACACGCTTCACGTGACACTCTTGTTTTGGTCTTCCTTCCCAAACATTCCTATTAATATACTCATCTTGCTGAGACATATTTTAATCATAACACCGGCAGTTGCTAATTTGAGCTATGTTGGCAACCTTATCTGCAAACTGCTGCTCAAGATGACTATTTTCGACAGCCATAAATAGACATGCAGAGACCCCTTCTCACCATCAGTTATTCCTTTCACAGCTGCATCAGGTTGCCCTCAATTTCAAGAACCTATTTCTAGCAGACAATGCTCTCTAGCTTGCCTTTGTAGTTACCAATAGAGTGCTGAACAAAACATTGATCTTAGACTTTTCTCTTGAGAAAATGTAGCATAGCCTAAATATATTCTCTTAAGCCCCACCACCTTATCACTCTGTCACATTCTCTCTCTGTCCCATTCTCTTCCATATACAGGCATGCACGAGTGCTCAACCTCACGTAAAAAAATCAAATATTTTAGCCCATATGGGGTATGTTACCAGATTAATCCTTCTAACCATCCCACGTAAATAGCACCAGTGACAATGAATGTTGCTCTGTCAAATTTCACACAAGTGGCAAACTATTTTGTAGCAATGAAAAAAAGCAAGTAAGGACATTTGCATTGAACAATTAGTGAAAAAGGATCCTTTGTAGCCGTTTGTTAATGCAAATGTTAGTTCTAGACAGCAAATGTGTTGTTTCCAGGTGCAACTGATCTAGCCCAATTCACGAGGGGCTCAATACTCTAGTCCTGGCCTCTCGTTTTTTCAAAGCATTGTAACCTGTGACCTGATTTATGAATGAACTGCAAGTTTTTAACCAGTTGCAAACTGATTAGCAGGCACTAAATAGTTTGATAGCAAAGTGCAAAATCTCGCAAAATGAGTTTCCTAAAATAGTGTATCGCACATAAATATTTTTGTTTTCTTATTATAATGATAGAAAAATTAGACAATCACTAAATGCGATTTCCAAATAGCAAGTCACTATTTCGATGAACAGTTCATTAGCTAATAGGAAATCCAGTAAGGCACAGTGTTTTGCACGTGCAAAATACTACTGATTTGAACCAGGTGGTAAGCAGCTGCATGTACAAAAAAGGCCCCAAAGTACACTGCAATCTTTTGCATTGACTGCACTCTAAACTGTAGTGAGGAGAATGTGGATTCTTAGATCTAAAGAAGGGGGCGAAGAGAAAGGATATTCAGGCAAAGGGCGACTTTGTTTGAGCAAAGTGATGAGGATGTTTATGCCCGATACAGCTTTCCAAAACGGGTCATCCTTAATTTAATTCATGATATGGACCCAATATTAAGCAGGCCTTCACAATGCAGTGCAGCAATACCTACACATATTCAGGTATTTTGTAGCCCACACCTGTTAGCTTCTGGTAGCTATCAATGCACTCTGGATTTTTTAAGCTGGATATCCTAAAGCACATAACACAAGGTTTTCAGGAAATTCTTGGAGGCAACGTGGGCACGAATGCATTTCTACATTTCCTTTCCAACTACTCCTGCATAAATGGAAAAATACAAATTCACTTCAATACCATTGCACAATTTCCCCAAGTGCTTGGATGTGTAGATGATTCCCTTATTTGTCTACCGTCTGATGGGAAGTATGTGTTTTGGGGAACATCCTTTTACAACGCGGATGTTACACCGCAGTTCTCTTACGACGCAACTTTTACAACGCAAGTTGTAACAACGAATTGCGCTGGGGGGCGCTCCAGGATAGTAAATAGTTTAATTTACTATCCAACTCCTACCCTACTATCCACGGGGACTGGAGTTAGAATAGTAAATTAAACTATTCACTATCCAGCCCCCAACAACGCAAGTTGTGGTAACGACTTGCGTTGTAAAACATGCGTCGTAAAGTACTGCGATGTAAAACATTGCGTTGTAGTGACATACATCCATGTGTTTCAGTAGAGAGAGAGAGACAAAGTTCCTTGAGCATACAAGTTGAATGTAAGATAGACACTATGGAGCATGTGAGCGACTATCCAGAGGAGAGTTTTTTAGAATGGTGTTTGTTAGGTAATTTTAAGTTATCTTTAAATGTATTTGTCTTTTTTGCAGTTGATGGGAAAAACAAAAACTGCTTATTTAATTAGCAGGTGATCGTGCATATTCCTTAAGGTCACGGATTAGGACTCCCTACTTTCAACCTAGAACATAGACGTAGGAGGTGCAATGCTGATCCCAGATAAACCAGGAGCTTAATAGAGAAAACATCTGGACTACTTAGAGAGTAAATTCAGAAGTTTGCATAGAAGTGGAGGTGTACTTGAGTATGACCCTACAATGTGTTGCAAAAATACATGTGCTGTGCTCTACACCCTAGCTGTGCATGGAAGTCCACCCATTGAGCCAGCAAGTGCGGATTTTGAGGAAGATAATTTCCACTCACTTACCTCATCCAGGACATGATGCTGTAAGAGCTCCTGAGGGCAAGCCTGCCAAGAGATGATGTAACCCAGAACTATTTTAAAGTATTTGCCAGATATTTTGTATACAGAAAGATAAACAGTACACCAAATGTTCAAAGTGGTAATCACAATTGTTTTTATTTACAGATTATGTTTCCAATGGACAACTCATTTGTGTACACAGCAAATGTTCTTTTTATTCAAACATAGTAATTAAAATGTATCAACTTGACGGTCTAATACGCATTAGTATAGTTTTATTCACTGTTTTCACCTTTGATATACAGCACTTGATCTTTGATTAGAAAACAGGTTGCTCCTTCCTTGCCTTCCTCACTGTGGCTTCTAGTGCTCCTTGATGTAGCTGGCTCACCAACAATCTACTCACACTTGAGCCCTCCTCAGTTTCCCTAACAGACCTTGGTGACCTGTTTACTGCATTAGCAGTTTGCAGTTCCTCAAGTTTATTTGTAATCTGTGCAAGGCTCTTCGCCACATCACCACTGTGGTGTTCTAACTCAGAATGCGTGTTATTTATTCTCCTACACATAGGTGATGTCACTGTAGCCAACCTGTTTACAGAATGTCAACATTTTGGCAACCAAGTGTTTTTGTGTCTTTCTTATTTCCTGTGTGATGATGAATCATGAGCCATTTGTGTGGCAACATCTTTAATAGCTATAGCTAAGTCCTCAAAGTCTACTCTTGTTGCTTAATTGTCATCATAAATGGACTCTTTCTAATCCGGCAATCATTTAATACAATATTGATATTGCCTGGTGGTACTTTTGCTATATTTTTAGCATTGATTGCGCTAATATATGGAATTGTGCAGGAGTAGGAGATGCTTCACAGGTGTCATGTGTCCCAGGCCTTACATTAGGCCTTACAAGCCTCCTTCCTCTACGAAATATACATTTTTTCATTTTTTAGACTTTTATAGAGCAAGAACAAGACCCTTGCGGGTATCAGAGCGCTTTACAGTAGATGAGGATATTCATACATCAATTAAAAGCAAGTTAAACACGTATACATGACATCCTGTAAAAGTAAAGCAGAAAGGTACAACAAAGAACAATCCAGTTGAATCAGGTAAGGGGTAGATATAGCGTCTAGGTTGTATAGAAGGTCCCTTGTCAGAGTAGGATAAGTAGCAGGGGTACGTTTGTTCTCGCAATTTCTTTAGACTATGCTCAGGTGAATTTTGCTATGAGAAGCGATTTTACTTCCTTTTTGAAAGATGCAGTAGAAGAGTTCAGTTTGGTTTCTGGGGGTAAGGCATTCCATATCCTTGGCGTCATTCCTGAGAAGGTTCGTTTATATGTTTTTTCTTGTCGAATCTTTGCGATTTTAGTAGTAGGTTTTCCGCACTTCTAGAAGATCTAATTCCACCAGAGATCGTCATTTTCTGTGTCAGATAGCTGGGTGCATTGTGATGGAAGGCTTTATGCGTCATACATGTTACTTTCAGGTGAATTCTAGCTTCCAGTGGTAGTCAATTTAAGGATTTTGAGTCTGGGGAGATGTGGAAACTTCTTTTAGAACCAGTGATGAATTTCGCTGCAGCATTTATTGAGGCTCTTAGAGGTGCCGTTGTGGCTTTAGGAAGTCGACATAGAGAGTCACTGCCCTAATCCACTCTAGGGCTAACTAAAGCTTGTACTGCCTGTTGGAAGTCATTGACTGGCAAGAAAGGTTTCAGCTTCCTCAGTGTATTTATCTGGAAGTTTTCTCCTTTGTTGCATTGCTAATGTGCTTTTTGCATATTGAGGTTACTGTCAAGAGTTATTCCCAATGATTTCACAGAATCCACAATTGTTGGTTGAACGTTGAGAACCGTAAGATGTTTGATCCAGTCTTGCATAATGGGGACTTTGGCGGGTGGAGCTATTAGGAGGAATTCCGTTTTTAGGGCATTCAATTTGAGATGGTTTTCTGCCAGCCATGTCTGGGTGTTCCCAAGCATTGTGTTTAGCAGTTTGATGTCTTCTAGGGTATGGATCTTGAGGTATAGTTGTGTATCATCAGTGTATAAGTATTATTGCACATTAGACGCGTGTAGCATTTTGATGAGTGGTTCCATGAAAATATTAAACAATGTGGGGGATAGCGAAGACCCATGCAGGACTCCCAACGTTGCTGGGAGGGGTTTGGACAGAGTTGTTGACCTTGAATCCTTGTGTCTGGCTCTGTAAAAATGAAGTAAACCAATTTAGTACTGACCCTGATAGACCTATTCTATGTTTCAGAAGATCTATTAAGTTCTCATGGTTGACCGTATCAAAGGCTGATGAGAAGTCTAGCAGGATGATCTGTTCTGATCAACGATTTGTAGCGCATCATCAATTATGTGTGTCATGGCTGATTCGGTGCTGTGACCTGCTCAGAAGCCTGATTGGTGTTTGTTAAGAAGGTCAAAGTGATCAATATGTCTTGTCAGTTGGTAGTGTACACATTTTTCCAATAGTTTGGCCAAGGTGGAAATATTGGAAATAAGGCGATAGTTGTTTAGGTCCGTAGGGTCAGCCGTGGCTTTCATTAGAATGGGTGATGCCTGTCCAACTTTGAGGGAGTCCAGAGTGCAACCTTTTTGAAGTGAGCTATTATTGATCTTGGTCTAGAGCTGATTCAGAAAAGGGGGTGGTGATGAACAGAGTGTCTGAATTAAGCAGACCACTCTTACCCAGTCCAAATATCAGGGCTTGATCCATCACCGTTTTTTAGCTCACTGCACCATCCCAGCTCAGAACTTGGCTATATGCAAATTAGTCTGACCCTGGCCCAGTGCATCATGGGAACAGGGCAGACCAAACTACCAAGCCAATTATTATACTGGGAAGGAAACAAGCTACCGGGGACCGGTTTCTGGCATTTCAACCATCTTCGGCCCGGCTTGCTTGAATCCTGATGGTGCAATGAGCTAGGGACTCACATCTGAGTATACCCTTCCACGCTTATGGTGGACAAAAATGATTCAGAAAAGGGGGTGGTGATGAACAGAGTGTCTGAATTAAGCAGACCACTCTTACCCAGTCCAAAGATCAGGGCTTGATCCATCACCGTTTTTTAGCTCACTGCACCATCCCAGCTCAGAACTTGGCTATATGCAAATTAGTCTGACCCTGGACCAGTGCATCATGGGAACAGGGCAGACCAAACTACCAAGCCAATTCTTATACTGGGAAGGAAACATACTACCGGGGACCGGTTTCTGGCATTTCAGCCGTCTTCGGCCCGGCTTGCTTGAATCCTGATGGTGCAATGAGCTAGGGACTCACATCTGAGTATACCCTTCCACGCTTATGGTGGACAAAAATGATTCAGAAAAGGGGGTGGTGATGAACAGAGTGTCTGAATTAAGCAGACCACTCTTACCCAGTCCAAAGATCAGGGCTTGATCCATCACCGTTTTTAGCTCACTGCACCATCCAAGCTCAGAACTTGGCTATATGCAAATTAGTCTGACCCTGGCCCAGTGCATCATGGGAACAGGGCAGACCAAACTACCAAGCCAATTCTTATACTGGGAAGGAAACAAGCTACCGGGGACCGGTTTCTGGCATTTCAGCCATCTTCGGCCCGGCTTGCTTGAATCCGGATGGTGCAATGAGCTAGGGACTCACATCTGAGTATACCCTTCCACTCTTATGGTGGACAAAAATGATTCAGAAAAGGGGGTGGTGATGAACAGAGTGTCTGAATTAAGCAGACCACTCTTACCCAGTCCAAAGATCAGGGCTTGATCCATCACCGTTTTTTGCTCACTGCACCATCCCAGCTCAGAACTTGGCTATATGCAAATTAGTCTGACCCTGGCCCAGTGCATCATGGGAACAGGGCAGACCAAACTACCAAGCCAATTCTTATACTGGGAAGGAAACAAGCTACCGGGGACCTGTTTCTGGCATTTCAGACGTCTTCGGCCCGGCTTGCTTCAATCCTGATGGTGCAATTAGCTAGGGACTCACATCTGAGTATACCCTTCCACGCTTATGGTGGACAAAAATGATTCAGAAAAGGGGGTGGTGATGAACAGAGTGTCTGAATTAAGCAGACCACTCTTACCCAGTCCAAAGATCAGGGATTGATCCATCACCGTTTTTTAGCTCACTGCACCATCCCAGCTCAGAACTTGGCTATATGCAAATTAGTCTGACCCTGGCCCAGTGCATCATGGGAACAGGGCAGACCAAACTACCAAGCCAATTCTTATACTGGGAAGGAAACAAGCTACCGGGGACCGGTTTCTGGCATTTCAGCCGTCTTCGGCCCGGCTTGCTTGAATCCTGATGGTGCAATGAGCTAGGGACTCACATCTGAGTATACCCTTCCACGCTTATGGTGGACAAAAATGATTCAGAAAAGGGGGTGGTGATGAACAGAGTGTCTGAATTAAGCAGACCACTCTTACCCAGTCCAAAGATCAGGGCTTGATCCATCACCGTTTTTTAGCTCACTGCACCATCCCAGCTCAGAACTTGGCTATATGCAAATTAGTCTGACCCTGGCCCAGTGCATCATGGGAACAGGGCAGACCAAACTACCAAGCCAATTCTTATACTGGGAAGGAAACAAGCTACCAGGGACCAGTTTCTGGCATTTCAGCTGTCTTCGGCCCGGCTTGCTTGAATCCTGATGGAGCAATGAGCTAGGGACTCACATCTGAGTATACCCTTCCACGCTTATGGTGGACAAAAATGATTCAGAAAAGGGGGTGGTGATGAACAGAGTGTCTGAATTAAGCAGACCACTCTTACCCAGTCCAAAGATCAGGGCTTGATCCATCACCGTTTTTTAGCTCACTGCACCATCCCAGCTCAGAACTTGGCTATATGCAAATTAGTCTGACCCTGGCCCAGTGCATCATGGGAACAGGGCAGACCAAACTACCAAGCCAATTCTTATACTGGGAAGGAAACAAGCTACCAGGGACCAGTTTCTGGCATTTCAGCTGTCTTCGGCCCGGCTTGCTTGAATCCTGATGGAGCAATGAGCTAGGGACTCACATCTGAGTATACCCTTCCACTCTTATGGTGGACAAAAATGATTCAGAAAAGGGGGTGGTGATGAACAGAGTGTCTGAATTAAGCAGACCACTCTTACCCAGTCCAAAGATCAGGGCTTGATCCGTCACCGTTTTTTAGCTCACTGCACCATCCCAGCTCAGAACTTGGCTATATGCAAATTAGTCTGACCCTGGCCCAGTGCATCATGGGAACAGGGCAGACCAAACTACCAAGCCAATTCTTATACTGGTAAGGAAACAAGCTACCGGGGACCGGTTTCTGGCATTTCAGCCTTCTTCGGCCAGGCTTGCTTGAATCCTGATGGTGCAATGAGCTAGGGACTCACATCTGAGTATACCCTTCCACGCTTATGGTGGACAAAAATGATTCAGAAAAGGGGGTGGTGATGAACAGAGTGTCTGAATTAAGCAGACCAATCTTACCCAGTCCAAAGATCAGGGCTTGATCCATCACCGTTTTTTAGCTCACTGCACCATCCCAGCTCAGAACTTGGCTATATGCAAATTAGTCTGACCCTGGCCCAGTGCATCATGGGAACAGGGCAGACCAAACTACCAAGCCAATTCTTATTCTGGGAAGGAAACAAGCTACCGGGGACCGGTTTCTGGCATTTCAGCCGTCTTCGGCCCGGCTTGCTTGAATCCTGATGGTGCAATGAGCTAGGGACTCACATCTGAGTATACCCTTCCACGCTTATGGTGGACAAAAATGATTCAGAAAAGGGGGTGGTGATGAACAGAGTGTCTGAATTAAGCAGACCACTCTTACCCAGTCCAAAGATCAGGGCTTGATCCATCACCGTTTTTTAGCTCACTGCACCATCCCAGCTCAGAACTTGGCTATATGCAAATTAAAAAGACCCTGGCCCAGTGCATCATGGGAACAGGGCAGACCAAACTACCAAGCCAATTCTTATACTGGGAAGGAAACAAGCTACCGGGGACTGGTTTCTGGCCTTTCAGCCGTCTTCGGCCCGGCTTGCTTGAATCCTGATGGTGCAATGAGCTAGGGACTCACATCTGAGTATACCCTTTCACGCTTATGGTGGACAAAAATGATTCAGAAAAGGGGTTGGTGATGAACAGAGTGTCTGAATTAAGCAGACCACTCTTACCCAGTCCAAAGATCAGGGCTTGATCCATCACCGTTTTTTAGCTCACTGCACCATCCAAGCTCAGAACTTGGCTATATGCAAATTAGTCTGACCCTGGCCCAGTGCATCATGGGAACAGGGCAGACCAAACTACCAAGCCAATTCTTATACTGGGAAGGAAACAAGCTACCGGGGACCGGTTTCTGGCATTTCAGCCATCTTCGGCCCGGCTTGCTTGAATCCTGATGGTGCAATGAGCTAGGGACTCACATCTGAGTATACCCTTCCACTCTTATGGTGGACAAAAATGATTCAGAAAAGGGGGTGGTGATGAACAGAGTGTCTGAATTAAGCAGACCACTCTTACCCAGTCCAAAGATCAGGGCTTGATCCATCACCGTTTTTTGCTCACTGCACCATCCCAGCTCAGAACTTGGCTATATGCAAATTAGTCTGACCCTGGCCCAGTGCATCATGGGAACAGGGCAGACCAAACTACCAAGCCAATTCTTATACTGGGAAGGAAACAAGCTACCGGGGACCTGTTTCTGGCATTTCAGCCGTCTTCGGCCCGGCTTGCTTCAATCCTGATGGTGCAATTAGCTAGGGACTCACATCTGAGTATACCCTTCCACGCTTATGGTGGACAAAAATGATTCAGAAAAGGGGGTGGTGATGAACAGAGTGTCTGAATTAAGCAGACCACTCTTACCCAGTCCAAAGATCAGGGATTGATCCATCACCGTTTTTTAGCTCACTGCACCATCCCAGCTCAGAACTTGGCTATATGCAAATTAGTCTGACCCTGGCCCAGTGCATCATGGGAACAGGGCAGACCAAACTACCAAGCCAATTCTTATACTGGTAAGGAAACAAGCTACCGGGGACCGGTTTCTGGCATTTCAGCCTTCTTCGGCCAGGCTTGCTTGAATCCTGATGGTGCAATGAGCTAGGGACTCACATCTGAGTATACCCTTCCACGCTTATGGTGGACAAAAATGATTCAGAAAAGGGGGTGGTGATGAACAGAGTGTCTGAATTAAGCAGACCAATCTTACCCAGTCCAAAGATCAGGGCTTGATCCATCACCGTTTTTTAGCTCACTGCACCATCCCAGCTCAGAACTTGGCTATATGCAAATTAGTCTGACCCTGGCCCAGTGCATCATGGGAACAGGGCAGACCAAACTACCAAGCCAATTCTTATACTGGGAAGGAAACAAGCTACCAGGGACCAGTTTCTGGCATTTCAGCTGTCTTCGGCCCGGCTTGCTTGAATCCTGATGGAGCAATGAGCTAGGGACTCACATCTGAGTATACCCTTCCACGCTTATGGTGGACAAAAATGATTCAGAAAAGGGTGTGGTGATGAAAAGAGTGTCTGAATTAAGCAGACCACTCTTACCCAGTCCAAAGATCAGGGCTTGATCCATCACCGTTTTTTAGCTCACTGCACCATCCCAGCTCAGAACTTGGCTATATGCAAATTAGTCTGACCCTGGCCCAGTGCATCATGGGAACAGGGCAGACCAAACTACCAAGCCAATTCTTATACTGGGAAGGAAACAAGCTACCAGGGACCAGTTTCTGGCATTTCAGCTGTCTTCGGCCCGGCTTGCTTGAATCCTGATGGAGCAATGAGCTAGGGACTCACATCTGAGTATACCCTTCCACGCTTATGGTGGACAAAAATGATTCAGAAAAGGGGGTGGTGATGAACAGAGTGTCTGAATTAAGCAGACCACTCTTACCCAGTCCAAAGATCAGGGCTTGATCCGTCACCGTTTTTTAGCTCACTGCACCATCCCAGCTCAGAACTTGGCTATATGCAAATTAGTCTGACCCTGGCCCAGTGCATCATGGGAACAGGGCAGACCAAACTACCAAGCCAATTCTTATACTGGTAAGGAAACAAGCTACCGGGGACCGGTTTCTGGCATTTCAGCCTTCTTCGGCCAGGCTTGCTTGAATCCTGATGGTGCAATGAGCTAGGGACTCACATCTGAGTATACCCTTCCACGCTTATGGTGGACAAAAATGATTCAGAAAAGGGGGTGGTGATGAACAGAGTGTCTGAATTAAGCAGACCAATCTTACCCAGTCCAAAGATCAGGGCTTGATCCATCACCGTTTTTTAGCTCACTGCACCATCCCAGCTCAGAACTTGGCTATATGCAAATTAGTCTGACCCTGGCCCAGTGCATCATGGGAACAGGGCAGACCAAACTACCAAGCCAATTCTTATTCTGGGAAGGAAACAAGCTACCGGGGACCGGTTTCTGGCATTTCAGCCGTCTTCGGCCCGGCTTGCTTGAATCCTGATGGTGCAATGAGCTAGGGACTCACATCTGAGTATACCCTTCCACGCTTATGGTGGACAAAAATGATTCAGAAAAGGGGGTGGTGATGAACAGAGTGTCTGAATTAAGCAGACCACTCTTACCCAGTCCAAAGATCAGGGCTTGATCCATCACCGTTTTTTAGCTCACTGCACCATCCCAGCTCAGAACTTGGCTATATGCAAATTAAAAAGACCCTGGCCCAGTGCATCATGGGAACAGGGCAGACCAAACTACCAAGCCAATTCTTATACTGGGAAGGAAACAAGCTACCGGGGACTGGTTTCTGGCATTTCAGCCGTCTTCGGCCCGGCTTGCTTGAATCCTGATGGTGCAGTGAGCTAGGGACTCACATCTGAGTATACCCTTTCACGCTTATGGTGGACAAAAATGATTCAGAAAAGGGGTTGGTGATGAACAGAGTGTCTGAATTAAGCAGACCACTCTTACCCAGTCCAAAGATCAGGGCTTGATCCATCACCGTTTTTTAGCTCACTGCACCATGCCAGCTCAGAACCTGGCTATATGCAAATTAGTCTGACCCTGGCCCAGTGCATCATGGGAACAGGGCAGACCAAACTACCAAGCCAATTCTTATACTGGGAAGGAAACAAGCTACCGGGGACCGGTTTCTGGCATTTCAGCCGTCTTCGGCCCGGCTTGCTTGAATCCTGATGGTGCAATGAGCTAGGGACTCACATCTGAGTATACCCTTCCACGTTTATGGTGGACAAAAATGATTCAGAAAAGGGGGTGGTGATGAACAGAGTGTCTGAATTAAGCAGACCACTCTTACCCAGTCCAAAGATCAGGGCTTGATCCATCACCGTTTTTTAGCTCACTGCACCATGCCAGCTCAGAACCTGGCTATATGCAAATTAGTCTGACCCTGGCCCAGTGCATCATGGGAACAGGGCAGACCAAACTACCAAGCCAATTCTTATACTGGGAAGGAAACAAGCTACCGGGGACCGGTTTCTGGCATTCAGCCGTCTTCGGCCCGGCTTGCTTGAATCCTGATGGTGCAATGAGCTAGGGACTCACATCTGAGTATACCCTTCCACGCTTATGGTGGACAAAAATGATTCAGAAAAGGGGGTGGTGATGAACAGAGTGTCTGAGTTAAGCAGACCACTCTTACCCAGTCCAAAGATCAGGGCTTGATCCATCACCCTTTTTTAGCTCACTGCACCATCCCAGCTCAGAACTTGGCTATATGCAAATTAGTCTGACCCTGGCCCAGTGCATCATGGGAACAGGGCAGACCAAACTACCAAGCCAAGTCTTATATTGGGAAGGAAACAAGCTACCGGGGACCGGTTTCTGGCATTTCAGCCGTCTTCGGCCCGGCTTGCTTGAATCCTGACGGTGCAATGAGCTAGGGACTCACATCTGAGTATACCCTTCCACGCTTATGGTGGACAAAAATGATTCAGAAAAGGGGGTGGTGATGAACAGAGTGTCTGAGTTAAGCAGACCACTCTTACCCAGTCCAAAGATCAGGGCTTGATCCATCACCCTTTTTTAGCTCACTGCACCATCCCAGCTCAGAACTTGGCTATATGCAAATTAGTCTGACCCTGGCCCAGTGCATCATGGGAACAGGGCAGACCAAACTACCAAGCCAATTCTTATACTGGGAAGGAAACAAGCTACCGGGGACCGGTTTCTGGCATATCAGCCATCTTCGGCCCGGCTTGCTTGAATCCTGATGGTGCAATGAGCTAGGGACTCACATCTGAGTATACCCTTCCACGCTTATGGTGGACAAAAATGATTCAGAAAAGGGGGTGGTGATTTAGTCGTAGTTGGTAGTTTAGTCTGCCCTGTTCCCATGATGCACTGGGCCAGGGACAGACTGATTTGCATATAGCCAGGTTCTGAGCTGGGATGGTGCAGTGAGATAAATAACGGTGATGGATCAAGCCCTGATCTTTGGACTGGGTAAGAGTGGCCTGCTTGATTCAGACACTCTGTTCATCACCACCCCCTTTTCTGAATCGATTTTGGCCACTATAGGTGTGGCAGGGTATACTCAGACATGAGTCCCTTTCTCACTGCACCATCAGGATTCAAGCAAGCCGGGCCGAAGATGGCTGAAATGCCAGAAACCGGTCCCCGGTAGCTTGTCTCCTTTCTGGTGAAGAATTGGCTTGGTAGTTTAGTCTGCCCTGTTCCCATGATGCACTGGGCCAGGGACAGACTGATTTGCATATAGCCAGGTTCTGAGCTGGGATGGTGCAGTGAGATAAATAACGGTGATGGATCAAGCCCTGATCTTTGGACTGGGTAAGAGTGGTCTGCTTAATTCAGACACTCTGTTCATCACCACCCCCTTTTCTGAATCGATTTTGGCCACTATAGGTGTGGCAGGGTATACTCAGACATGAGTCCCTTTCTCACTGCACCATCAGGATTCAAGCAAGCCGGGCCGAAGACGGCTGAAATGCCAGAAACCGGTCCCCGGTAGCTTGTCTCCTTTCTGGTGAAGAATTGGCTTGGTAGTTTAGTCTGCCCTGTTCCCATGATGCACTGGGCCGGGGACAGACTGATTTGCATATAGCCAGGTTCTGAGCTGGGATGGTGCAGTGAGATAAATAACGGTGATGGATCAAGCCCTGATCTTTGGCTGGGTAACAGTGGTCTGCTGAATTCAGACACTCTGTTCATCACCACACCCTTTTCTGAATCGATTTTGGCCACTATAGGTGTGGCAGGGTATACTCAGACATGAGTCCCTTTCTCACTGCAGCATCAGGATTCAAGCAAGCCGGGCCGAAGACGGCTGAAATGCCAGAAACCGGTCCCCGGTGGTTTGTCTCCTTTCTGGTGAAGAATTGGCTTGGTAGTTTAGTCTGCCCTGTTCCCATGATGCACTGGGCCAGGGACAGACTGATTTGCATATAGCCAGGTTCTGAGCTGGGATGGTGCAGTGAGATAAATAGCGGTGATGGATCAAGCCCTGATCTTTGGACTGGGTAAGAGTGGTCTGCTTAATTCAGACACTCTGTTCATCACCACCCCCTTTTCTGAATCGATTTTGGCCACTATAGGTGTGGCAGGGTATACTCAGACATGAGTCCCTTTCTCACTGCACCATCAGGATTCAAGCAAGCCGGGCCAAAGACGACTGAAATGCCAGAAACCGGTCCCCGGTAGCTTGTCTCCTTTCTGGTGAAGAATTGGCTTGGTAGTTTAGTCTGCCCTGTTCCCATGATGCACTGGGCCAGGGACAGACTGATTTGCATATAGCCAGGTTCTGAGCTGGGATGGTGCAGTGAGATAAATAACGGTGATGGATCAAGCCCTGATCTTTGGACTGGGTAAGAGTGGTCTGCTTAATTCAGACACTCTGTTCATCACCACCCCCTTTTCTTGGTCCAGAGCGGCAGAAGCAGTGGAGTCAAGTTTGTAACAGCGTTTGTGGGGAGAGGATCGTTGAAGAGATTGGCAGGCTTTAGGGCATAAAGAATCTTGCAAATAGCTTCTTCAGTGTAAGTAGCAAAGTAAGACCAAGCTGTGTCATTTTTTAGGTCAAACTTTGATGGGATTTGGTGTGGCTCAAATGGAAGTGCTGGGGTGGTTTTTGTATGCGGACCCGAGTGTAAGATTAGGTACTGTTCGTGTGGTTTGGAGTTCACCTTCTACTGAAGTTCCAATAGTTGTAGACTGCTCAACAAGTGTAGATGTGTTTCAGTGGCTGCTTGATTCACTTTCAATGGCAATGAGAATATTAATTAAGATTTTCAGCTTTTTCATTTTCATTCAAATATCATGTTTCACTCATATTTGTTTTTGTTTGTGTAGCAATAGAATACTGATCTGTTATCATTAAAAAAATAAAAGTACTTCGATAATATTAATGGTCATCATTTGTCTAAATTATAAAATTGCACATTACTACTAACATAAAATATTCATTTTGTATTTCTGGATTCTATTACACCTACATGATGCATTAACAGTATTTATTTGCTAGGCCATGAGCATACATATGTAAATGTCTGATTGTTGAACCAAACAAATGTATTTCAGCATTTTTACTACATTATCTACAACACATTGTGGGGAACACTACGTAAACATGAAATGTGTATTTTGCTGAAAGTTGTTGAAAGTTTTTTGAAAATATTGTAAATTGTTAATCCATTAAATAAAATACATTTAAAAAGGTATCATTGTTATGTTTCATTCAAAATGTTTATTGTAAAATGTATACAAGAGCTAAATGTTTTTGAATTAAAATAGTAATCAACTAATCTTGAGCATCTGATGCAGGAATAGAAGTATCTAGAAATCTCAGAAGGAGAAACCCTTTATTGAAAAGGGAAGGGTTTTTTTTTTAAACAGACAAAAAAGCAAGTTCCCTTTTCGTATGGTCTAGAGGAAGAGACCTTCGTCTCTGGGGGTTCTTTTAGAAGGGGTTCGTGGTGAGCCAAAACACGTATTAAAGCTGTTCAGGGATCAATCAATTGCAAACTTCATTTAATACACAACATTTTGCCTCTCTTTAACCATAACGTGAGGTAATGAGGATGTAAACACTAATTTTATTAAAAGAAATACTTTATTGTTTTCTGTTCATACCATTTAATCAAGCAGGTTCATTAAAAACATTTTTTTTAAAACAGTTACTGTGGTATTATGCTCCACAAACATGACAAAATCACAGTTTAAAATAATGGTTCTTTCAAAGCAACAAATTTATCATATAAAATGAAAACTTTGTCAAATTTATTACGAAAACACAAATTGTCGACGCGGCGTTTCGGTGATTCTATGTCTTCACCTTCTTCAGGACAGTGTGTAAGTTAAAAATTCTATAGAGTTAAAACACAAAGGAAAACATTTAGTCTAATTGATCTGTGGTAGAACAGAGTTTTCTTCTTAACTATACAGTATCAAATAATTGCATCCAGTTGATTTAAAATGAAGAAAAATAGTGTATACAAACTTACATTATTAAGGATAAAATAAAACAAACGTGAGCCCAATGAATAGTTTACAGTGCCAAGATGGCCGCCACATTTAACCTAGAAGCCGAGCTTCCTTTCAAATAAAACCTCAGGTGTAAGAACTTGAGTCTAATTAACTAATTAACAGACTTATAAAAGCCGGAGAACCACCAGTTCCCAGTAACCACTACCTGCAAGTCGGCTAAGGTGCACGCCCGGAAAACGCGAGGAGGAAGACTTCAAGTAAGTACAATCCAACCCAAACCCTAGAGTAGAGCGAACCTCGACTTCCATTGACTAAACTAATCTTGATTAATATCGTAGACCTAAATAGTCATTCACCTTTGTTGTGTTCTAGACAAAGCAAGAATTACCCCCGCTTCTTTGAAAAGCCTCGCCACAAAAGCAAGTGCGAGCTGCTAAAAAAGATAAACAAAGGTAACGTATATAAATCGGCTAATAAAGTACTAAAATTAAATAACCCTGCACCACTCTAAACTAAGTTCCCATGTGCTTTTTCCCGGTTTCCCAAAAGGTTAGAAACTACCACTCTGATCAATACCGGGCGAGGATAAGGAAAACCGGCCTCTGCATAAGATCCTTCTATGAAGTATCTCAGGTACTCTTAGCACAAATGTTATAGGATTTTGGAAAAAAAAGCAGAAATAGGCTTACGAATAATGTGAGAACCCCCGCAATAGCCCCATGGTAAAATTTATTTTTTGGTGCTCCCCAGCTTTTTAAAGACACAACATCTCACCGGGTGAAGAAAATTGATACCATCCGAGGACAAAGACTAGCCTGTGGAGAATCCCAGGTACTGATAATTCCATTCTACTGTATAAGTTAAAAGTAAATACAGGAGAATGTTAGTTATACTAAAACTCAACAATGGGCAATATAAGTTAGAAGCAAGTACTAAAATATAGAATTTTTTGATAGGCACACCTTTGATAAAAAATATTGAAGAGGTGGTTCAACACCATTTTACGCAAGAGGAAATTCTTCCAAAGCAAGGTAATAAGAAATTAGAAGTGATATATCTAAAAAATGTAAAACAGTTAGAGGTGATCTAACGACCCGCCAAATCTAACTATTCTTACAGAAGTCAAGATATCTGACAGGGTCACAACTCGCCAATTTCTTCTTAAAAAAGCGACTGACCAAACAACAGTTTTACCGGAGGTATGTACGAATTCAACAACCCCATACCTTATAAATAGCTAAAGATGATGTCATCTGCATAAAAAATGATGACTAACAATTTAACGTTCAACCCATCGCCCTGGAATAAGAGGCCTGAAGGGATGTAAACCATGAGGGGTGACCAAACTAAAGTTGTGGGATCTACAAATATCGATTAGGCTTGTTTTTTGGAAATGTTTGTAATAGAAAGAGTGGTAAAGACATTGCCTGCAATGCTTAAACACTATGTATTGGTGTAAATATAGGATGTACACTGTAGATACTGTATAGTTAAGAAGAAAACTCTGTTCTACCACACATCAATTAGACTAAATGTTTTCCTTTGTGTTTTAACTCTATAGAATTTTTAACTTACACACTGTCCTGAAGAAGGTGAAGACATAGAATCACCGAAACGCCGCGTCGACAATTTGTGTTTTCGTAATAAATTTGACAAAGTTTTCGTTTTATATGATAAATTTGTTGTTTTGAAAGAACCATTATTTTAAACTGTGATTTTGTCATGTTTGTGGAGCATAATACCACAGTAACTGTTTAAAAAAAAATGTTTTTAATGAACCTGCTTGATTAAATGGTATGAACAGAAAACAATAAAGTATTTCTTTTAATAAAATTAGTGTTTACATCCTCATTACCTCACGTTATGGTTAAAGAGAGGCAAAATGTTGTGTATTAAATGAAGTTTGCAATTGATTGTGAATTTGTTGATCCCTGAACAGCTTTAATACGTGTTTTGGCTCACCACGAACCCCTTCTAAAAGAACCCCCAGAGACGAATGTCTCTTCCTCTAGACCATACGAAAAGGGAACTTGTTTTTTTGTCGGAATAGAAGTATCAACATTAGACACTCCCGAGATGGCTTGTGAATGCAACATAGACTCAATCAGCTCTTCCATAGAGGAGATGGTGGTTCTTTGCTCTGTCCTCTATCCATAGCCGTTGCCTCATGCATTTAATTGGCTACCTTCTTCTTGGTGCAGGAGTGCAAGTTATACAACCTCTTCCGAATTTCCTCCACAGACCTTTGGGTGCCTCCAACAGCATTGACATATAGTTGTATCCTGGTCCATATCTGCAACTTTATTGCCATTGAAGCTTTCCTAAAGAATCTGTCATGCTCACCAGCACACTCCTCAAGCAAAATCTCCAACTCAGTATAACTCATCTTCCTCTTTCCTTTCCTCCCCACCTCTTCCTCTGGCTCTCGGCCTAACATCTTGAGTGCAAATACTGATAGGCTGGGAGTCAAACTATGTCTGTGCTGTACTGCACATCCTGAACTGGGTGCGAGACACAATAATTGCAGGTAAGTTAGATTTGCAATTTGCAATTCATACTGATTTGCATTTAATGATTCTATGTTTAAAAGTAATAAAGGGTTACATTTATCTCTTTGCATAAAGTAAAGGTTTGTAAACCATCTTTAGAGATAGCTATTTTGCGATTTGATGTGAGTCACAAATTAGGATTTTGTCGATAATACATTGTTCTGATTGGCTTCATTGATGGGAATTCAGACAACTAGAATCTATTAGATTGTTAAATAAAACCCCATGCCTTGCATATTGCTGCACCAGTGACATGGAGTCATCTAATATTTTGTAGATCAGACTTATCAACACCATGATATTTAATATTTTAATAGCTGTTGATTGATAACTACAGTTTATGAAGTCCTATGTATTTGTGCTGGATTTAATTGTGTCCTGCAATAAAAAAGCAAGCAGTCAAATGAAAGGTCCAGTTAATCAACTGAATAAGGTTTCTGTGGCGTCAGTTGTGGCTTGTCTGTTATTGCATCTTGGAAAATATGAACACCAAAAAGTAAAAGCAATAACAAGTATTTTCATCTGATTTTTTCCCATACACATTTATGAGGCGCAATACACAGCAAAGGCTAAATCGCTAGTTGTTTTGGGAAAGCATTGGCATTTTAAACATGATTGCATCATTTCTGTTATTGCTATGGGAAAGCAATGCTCTCATCTAGCAAACAGTCCAGTAAGCAGCTAATCAGCAGCTACAATGTAAATGGTATCAGCGTGGGTTCTCTCTATGTTGTCAGGGGGTCAAGCTGAAAGTACACTTCTACTAAGGGAGGAGATATGGGGCCTCTGCAGATATTCCGTCTGGGACATTTAGGACACATTGTTGGTAAAATTCCCTGATGGACCGCTGAGCGACCTGTAGGCGCCGAACCATATGCACATAGTATTTTCCCCCTATCTTTTCTTTTATACCCCTTGGTCCTTGAATTTGAATTTGAATTTAAAACATTTGTAAAGCGCAGCGTTCACCCTGCGGTTTCTTGGCGCTGTGGAGACGGGTTTAGCAAAGCGGGGCAGTGGATGACTGGCGCAGAGAAATAAAAGGGACAATTTACAAAGAAAAGGCCTGTTTAAACAAAAAAGTTTTAGTTCCTTATATTATTATATAGGCAATGTGTTGGCATTTGCAGACCTTCCAAAATCTGAGGCATTTATACCTTATTAACCTTTATTACGACTGAGTGCACTCATTATTCCCTGTTTTTATTTTACTCCCATTCTCTCCTTTCTCTTTGCCTTCAACCCTAGGTTCATATTTTTAGGATAAAATGCCATGATAGCGATGTTCATCCTCTCCATGATTTGAAGACCTTCTTGTTATAATGGGGAAGCAACCTTTACATCACGCATTTTAAACCGCAATGCAATCACCACTGCGTTCTTACCATGCAGTGCCATTACTACGCAAGTCATTACATCGACTTGTAGAAGATGGTGCTCAAACATAAGGAATAGTATAGTTTACTAGTCCAACACCTTCCCTACTGTTACATAGTCTGGAGTTGGAATAGTAAATTATACATTTCTAATGTTACAGTGCCATCTACTGCAAGTAGATATAATGACTTGCGTAGTAATGGCATTGCATGGTTACAATGCGGTTGTGGTAACAACTGCGCTGTGAAATACCGTGTAGAAAAAGCATGTGCTGTAAAGTGCTGTCTTTGTTATAATGTTGTGGTATCGCCCAACACGTCACATCCAAGGAAAAACTGTTGTTTTCTTGTCTTTTCCTTGTTTTCAGTCATTGGAGTTGTTCTGCATATTTTATTACTATTTATATATGACGAGAGACATACCTTGCCTGTCACTATCACCCTATTGTAATGGTCATTTACCTTTATTTCTCTGGCAGCTACTGTCTCGTTCACTGTCATAGCACTGATATATCACATGCATGCAATAATTCTTGTCCCCATGTTATAAAACATCAATAAAAATCATTTACAAAAAATTTAAATCAAGCAAACAGTCCAGTAACTGGTGAGTAAGCCATCTTCACCAAAGTCAAAGGGAGTCTAAGTTAGCATTTTCCATTGCATTTGTACTTCCACAACCACCCCAGAAAAGGAACACTGCAATCAAACAATTAGATCTAATAAAAAATGTCAATCCAATTATAGCTGCACTGGAATATCATAAACACACATACACCTACACACCTCCAAAATATAAGACATACAAAAAGCACATTTTACACAATCGTCAACAAAGAGAATTATCTACTTGACAGTTTAAAAAGAAACTGTCACAATTCATAAAGGTGCATGTTGCAACAAGCTTCGTCAAAGTCCATAAGTCTGGCTTAAGCAAGTTGTGCAATAGTCACTGCTTATTGCAAGAATATGCAACAAAAAGAAAAAAACTGAAAACCTAAACATGGATGCAACATGGCTGCACTACATTTTTAATCTTTAAAACATTCTCTGATGTGGCCATTTTACTATTAATGATATTTAAATCAAAAGCATTTCAGTTGTGTCAGTTATTACTATTATTATTTGTGAATGAATCAAGAATACATCTCCTTATAACCAAGCAATCAAACCAAAGGCAGTTCCACCGTTATTTAGACACTTTAGAACTTTAAGAAGGAGTTGAAAACAAAAATCACCCAAAGTGCAGGGAAAATATATAGGTGATAATTAAAGTTTGTTTGCAAAATAAATAAAAAAAACATCACACTTTAAACCATTAACCATTAACTTTATGGGACTTAAAGGAAGTGTGGCAAGGGCCTACAAATTACAGAGTGTTCAAAACCACAGCCGAACAAACAGCTGTAAAAGCAACCTATTAAAAAAAAATCATTAGAGATTTCAGCAAGCTGTCTCGGGGCGACTTACTACTCCCATCCTAATCCTCACTAAGGCCCAATTCACAAAGGTAAATTTAGACTTTCAGTATTCATACTCGTATATGCCCTTTGTGAACACCGAAAGTCATAGTTAGACTTTTGTCTAACTTTACTTTTGTGAATCGGGGGCCAAGTATTTAGTACTACATGGGGATGAGACTAAAACAAGTAATGAGAGTCAAGTAAATGAGACAGAGTTTTTTTATTGATTCCACTTGTATCCCTGAATCATGGACAATCTAAGATAAAGAACTGGAATTGCAATTGCTGTAGCGGTTGTTGTGAAGTGAATAAGTCACTTGAGCAAAATATGTTTATGCCTGTATTTGCTGAGGCTATGTAGAGCCCTATATGTCCCTGCTTTCTTAGACTAGGAATTTGTACAATTAAAGGTGCTGTTTTTGAGTGTCTGAAGGGAATGGACTGACAACTTATCTGAAGGCTAACTGTATTTCTAGATCTGGAAGTTAGAAAGTTGGACAGAAATGAAAGTCGGTTGCACTCTGAATTGCTGGACCACTAGTCAGGTTAAATTACATATAATGGCTTACAAAAATAATTTAGGCCTACCCTCGCTCAGTCAAGCCGAAGAACATTGGTGATTAAAGTCAGAAGAGAAAATCGAATCACTGATCATTTTAACAATCTCATCAATGATCAATAGTTGATGTCAATGAAGAGAGTTTTAGGAAGTTTAAAAGATTTATTAATTCATATTTTTAGTAGCTCAATTTTTATTAATCAGATGTATTCACCAGTGAAAAATTTAAATCAGGTTAGTATCAATACATTGCATAAATCATTAACAAGTGTGTTCCATAAAGGAATGAATACCTACTTTAAGAAAAATGAGGAAGGAGTCAATGAAACCCACTAAGAGTTCTATTACGAGAAGGTGTGAACAAGCATAAAGCTTTTAGTAGGTTCAATTCAATATTATGAGAAATAATCAAAGCGGAATGTCCCATAGAGAGAGGTTCAAAAACTCAGTAGAGTCTCGGCGCAATTAAGCACAGAAAGCTCTGAAGATAAAAGTCAGCAAATATGAGCGAGCATGCAAGATTTGACTGGGAGGTAAGGAAATGTAAAAACCTCTAGTGGGGTCTGGTCTGCACTTAGTATGATTGACAGTCATTGTTCTTTAATCTAGGAACACACACTTATATAAACAGAAAATGGTGTTAGTATCAGCAACTGTTGCATCTTCTGTCTTTTCCATCCAAGGTTTTCCTGGGAACCAGATTACTCCTCCCCATATCTTCAAGAAACAATGTACTAACGATTTTATTACCTAAAAATGTTGCAACTAATATCGAACAAGATTCAGCTCCACTTTGGGATGAGTTTTCGTACCAATACTTATACTAGACTTTACTTCAAACTAAAGTAAGGCATGTACATATTGAAATATCTTCTAGGAAAACTATAACGATTTTATAATGACACAACCTGAAAAGTAAAAACGAGTATAGTTCAAGTGGCCACCATTTAACATTTTCTGCTGATTCTTCATATAAGGGTGCATAGTTTCCATTTTAAAACTATATACTAATAAAGTCTAACAATGAGCTTTAAACAAACAGCAACATTTCTACAAATTATGTGAATCTTGATTTAAAATGTTAATCTTTTAAAGAAAGAGCCTCTTTTATCAAGGGTCAAAAGTACACATTTGTGTTATATCCTCATTGTGCATGAGCTAATTTTTCACAATATAATATTCATTTCTTTAACATTTCTAAATGAATGACCTCTAACAATGCAATAAACTAGCATGTGTTAGTGTGACAGCTGCACACATTTCCTATTTAAGCATTTTCTTCTGTTTACTTAAATCTATATTATTGCATTTTCAATCAAACACCCTATTAGAATTGTCTGGAGAGATAATCGTTCAGGCCTGGGTAAGGTTCCATCCATAGGCTAATGGGCAGCCACTTATTTTGAAAATGCACACACATTTTGTGACCAAAGTTTTTTTTAGGAATGCCCACAGGGAATAGATCGCCAACCCATTTGAGGCGGTATAAAGATTTAGACCTGGGCGTTGGTTAGTCAAACATTAACGATTGTCGACAATACTCTGAGAATTGACTAGAGAAGATAAACTCTCAGTGGTGGGTAAAGTTTCAACAATATGACAATGGTCATTTTTCTATAAGTAAAACAATTTTATAAGATCTTTGACAGTTAATTATATCCTTGGATTCGATAGGTAATTTATATTTCACTTTATTTCCAGCTGGTCTGGAATTATATAACAAGATAATTGTTGGGTATCAAGACAAGTGGATAGGAATAACGATACTTAGGATAAAAGAGTACTTAAATACCACTCATAGAATACCCAGGAAGGGGGTGTCATCGAGATGTTAGGAAGCCTGAACAATTTGACCCACTCACCTAATAGATTCTGCATGTCCACTTTATCCTTTATTAATTGATCGTATTTGAGTCTTAAACTTGAGGGGCATGTTAATCGAGAAACAAGTTTCCATTTAGAGCTTTATGATGCTTTCTTATTAATTCTTATTTTATAAATTTAGGTTTTCATCTTTTTGTTTTGTTTCGTACAAACACAGGATGACTTACTCTAGTAGGCACTTTAAACCAGATTTGTCACTGAAGTGAAAGGCAGAAGCAAACAATGTGCACAGGCTTTGTGCAGTACTTAAAGTGAAGGGAACCAATAGGTAAAGTGTGTTGGTGTATTGTCCTATGCTGTATGCTATGTGGGCACAAGTAAAATGTGACTGACAATGTAGCAAATCATTATATAGAGCCCTTGGATTAAATGCCCCTCTAAGTAGTTATAGTATGTATGATGTTTTGGATAAACAATAGACTACACCAGCTACAGCTGTCTTACAGGCCTGGCCTAAAACTGTTCTTCATTGCAGATAAAGCTAGAACAGGAGGATAAACATAGTACTAACATATTTGGTAAACTTGGCAGAGCACAAATCACAGGAGGACTAGTGGACACACTAGATGCATCACTGTAAATGCAAAACAGATCACAGGACGCTGAGCTCCTGGAATGTTCGACCTGCAAAACCTACAACATCAAAGCCAATATCATCAGCCAGCATCTCCATGCAAGGATGAAGCCACACTCAATGGGCTATGCTGTTGCAGAAAGCTACAAGAAGATGACAAGTTTATAAAAATACAGTTCTGTCAGAAGAGAATGGGTATATGAATATCTGAATGAGGCATGAATAACTGCGAAATCACATCAAACTCATAGAAACAGAGTTCTGGACCGATTTATACTATACCTAGTCACAAAGACCAATAAACATCTGTCTCTTTCATGAACGTCTAGTGTATTTGATCTCTGGTGGATATGATATGTTGTGGCGTATAAATGATTGTGTATGTGAGTGTTAGAGGCTAGCAAATGTTGGTGGTTCAAAACTTAGGGGTTGTCAAAAAGTAATTTTCATGTGAATGAATTTTTCATAGTGACTGTTGTCTTTTTGTAAAAATATCAAATATATAGCATTCTTGTAAATGAAAAAAAGAAAAGAATATTTTGAATACAATGTATGTTTTTAAAATCTTTTTGATAAACAAAATGAAATGATTATATGCAAAAAGAAAAAAGAAAATAATGGTTTAATAAAAAATATAAAATTGCTGTGAATCATATCTCTGATGTAAATGGCCCAATTAGAGCGGAGTGCGACTCAGTAAAAAGAAATATAGGTCAAGTGGGAGGTGTTGAGCTTGCTTTTGATTACTTTCCCCCTTTTCCACCAGATCTAAAGTACAATTCAAGGGTGTTCCCATATTTATGTGTTGCAAGCAGGCGAACACACATGAAAATCACTTTTCCATGAAATATTACACTCCAGGATTAGAGTTACTGATAATGCAAAGAGATATTCTTACACAATCAGGCCAAGATCAGTGACAACCTATATTTCATTAGCCCCACTTAACAACCAAAGTAAATAAAACACAGCATGTCAAGGTTACAGAAACCATATTGCTCCGTTCATTTCTATACAAAAAACAAAGAACAACCATCACTTTAGTTCTATGTGAGAGCCTGTTATGTGGTGCCAGTATACCTAAATATTGAGATAGAGCTCTGAGGCATAGAATTTCTATTTGAGCATCAACATGAGTCGCAAAAAGGCAGACAACCATTTTGGGAGGTGCTTGTGTTCATGTGCAGGGGGAATGTGGTCTTGCTGTTTTGGTTTCACTTTTGAACTAATGAGCTGAAAATTGATGACAGGGGCTACAAAGAGAGAAATTACTAATGGCTCAGATTGATTTGAACATTTCAATTCATCACTTTTGCACTTTTTTAAGAGAGTCATCCCAAGTGTCATAAGCATGCCTAGGTGGGGTCATGAGATTTTATGTGCCATATGGATTTAACCGTGTGTTTGTAAACGACAAGGGACCCTAAGTGAATCGGCAAAGAACCTTAGGGAACAATCTTTTGAAAACAACAACGGTCCTGTGCATGAAAGAATCATGTAAATGAATACAGACACAGTGGATTCTGTATTGAAGTGACTTGTCCTGCCGGACAGAGGTCAAGGAGTATATTTACAGTATAAAGCAGAGTACATAGAGAATATACTTCAACACTCTCACAATGTGGGGCACAAGCCTGTACCTCAATTATGCAAAAACACTTTAGTACATTCAAAGTGACACAGAAAGGGCTTTTTAGGCAAAAAAAGCTTAATTTGTTCATTAGATCTCAATGCGAACAAATATTCAAGAATGCACCATTACATCAACACGGTACAAGGTTTAAACATTGTATATGGCACATAAATTGGTCGACGGTGTTTCGATCCCACATTTAGATGGCTGGGATCATCATCAGGACATTTCATTCATTTACATGATTCTTTCATGCACAGGACCGTTGTTGTTTTCAAAAAATATGGATTTAACCTGCACTTCACTGAAGTGCCTTAGCAAGGCCAAAAAAATGTTTTGTTCGTCCTTGTCAGAAATTGAAAAGAGAAGCTGAAAATTTATGGAGTGAGTTGCACCAAGGGGAAAGGAATCGGGTGGCAGCATTACTCTTCTTGAAAATATTAACATCATTCTATATAGTGCATTATCCTCCTAGACAGAGTAAAAGATACTGGTAGATCAAGTATCTCCTCCAAGCACTTCCTCCCCTTTCTGTATTGAGGCAGCTGTACCTCAAGGATCGATCATTGCTCCACTCACATTCAAAGTGCACATAATCCTACACCATGAACTCACTAATTTCTTTAACCTTACATTCTATAACTATACAGATGACACACATGTGTTATTGTGACTGGGAAAGTTGAGCAATCTTAATACATCAAGACTAGATGACTGCGTTCTAGGCAGTATGCAACGGATACTCACAAATCACCTGAAAAGCAATTCATCCAAAACAGAGAATTCTTACATGTGGAAATGAAAGAATGAGGTAAGAAATTGAGTTACAGGTTGAGGGGGTGAAACTCTTCTCAAACAGAAACCACAAGTCACAAGCAAACTCTAAATTAACCTGAGCTCAATCCTGGGATAAATTGGCACAAAGCAGTCAGGCTTAACTCAGAAGCAATCTGTAAAGTATTTGTGCAACACTTTAAACAGCAACACAGTGAAAACACTCCACAAAAGGCTCCCACACCAGTTTAGAAACTTAGAATAATGTTTATTAAATACAGCTCGTCTAAAACAACAAACATACAATCAGAGGAACCAGAAATATGTAAATGTAAAGATTTCAGTAAAAATAGTGCAAAAAAAGCACCAACCACTAACCATGGATATCGGGTCAACGTCACAAGTTTTGGCCAACCATGAGAGAGTGCATGTGGGGAAAAAGGACCCGCTTAAGCCTGCTGAAAAAGAGTACCTTAAATCCTGGTTTGCTGAGGTTTATGAGGTTGCCAAGTATGCATTGTGCAGCCAAGGCGATGCATTGCCCACAAGGTGCAGTGAATGTTATGTTATGTTGTTATGTTATGTTATGTTATGTTATAAGTCATTTATAAAAGGGCAACATACACTGGATAGGTTTCTTGGTGCTAGGGAGCGGGGCACTATGAAAAGGATGAAATTAGGTGAGGTAGGCGGACGTGAATAGCCATGTTTTAAGCTGTTTCCTAAATTGGAGATGACTAGCTATAAGTCGAATAGGGAGGGGGAGCGAGTTCCACAGTTTGGGAGCCAAAGTTGTGAAGCACAGCCCTCCGTGTTTGATTAATTTGAATCTTGGAGTGCTCAAGAGACGTTGGCAAGATGACCGGAGATTGCGAGAAGGAATGTATTTCTTGATCTTGTTAGAAATGAACTCCGGTCCGGAGTCCATCAAAGCCTTATGTACAATACAACCCAATTTAAATGCACTGCGTTGCCTCACAGGGAGCCAGTGAAGCTGCTTCAACAGGGGTATGACATGATGATGGGAAGAAAGTGAGAAAATAAGCCTGGCCGCATGATTCTGTATCAATTGCAGTCGTTGCACTTGGTAGGCTGGGATGCCAGCCTAAAGTGAATTTGCAAAATTAAGTCTGGAAATAATTAGTGCCTGAACAACCAGAATGGATGCTTCTTTAGAAAGAGATCTTATGATCTTCTTTATTTTTCGTAACATAAAGAAGCAGGCCGAGACCACGGAGTTGATTTGTAGGTTCATGGATAAGTCCTTGCTTACCGTAATACCCAAGCTCTTCGCCGTTGTGACAGGAGCAGGAGGGGGTCCCAAGGAATTCGGCCAAAAGTTAGAGTTCCAAGGGTTGGCGTTCCCACCTGTCAGGATCAGCTCTGTTTTGTTTGGGTTTAATTTAAGCTGGTTCAGGTTCATCCAATTGCTGATAAAGGTCATTATATCACGCAGGTGACTTTCAGATGAACAGGTAGGATGTAAATTAAAAATTAGTTGCAGATCGTCTGCATAATTGAACACCAAGACATTCATCTCCCTCAAAGCTGTGATCAGGGGTTGCATGTAAAGATTGAACAGGAGGGGGGATAAGGAGGACCCCTGTGGAACTCCGCAGGGGAGTCTGCCTTTCGGAAAGCAATATTGACCCAGACGTACGGATTGAAACCTGTCGGACAGGAACGACCGGAGCCATTTCAGTGCTTGTCCCCCCACACCAGCACTGCGGACACGGTCGACCAAGATGTGGTCGACCGTGTCAAATGCCACCGATAGATCAAGGAGGATTAGAGCCTGAGAAGAGTTTTGATCTGTTCTTTTGCGAAGTTCGTCCATGACGGAGAGAATGACTGTTTTGGTCGAGTGAGCAGGTCTAAAGCCAGCCTGGTTGGGATCTAGATGAGAAGAAGCTTCAACAAAGGAGCTCAGACAACTAGCAACATGGGCCTCCAAGATCTTGCTGAGATAGGGTACGAGGGAGATTGGACGATAATTGCTCATGACCTGAGAGTCGACTCCAGGTTTCTTCAAGATAGCAAGAATCTCGGCCACCTTAAAGGATTCTGGGACCACGCCACTGCTGAGTGACGAATTGAGAAGGGATATAGGGGGTGCCGGGCATACTGTGAAGGCTTCACGCAAGATGTGTGGGGGGGCACTGTTAAGGGGAGAGCCTGACTTGACTTTGATCATCAACTCTGAGAAAGAGTCCAAGGTAATGGGGGAAAATTGGTTAAAGGACACTGGTGTCTGACATGCCGGACGTGGTGTAGTGAGGGTGGTCGGTTGAGGAATCCCCGTTTTTATTGCAGTAATTTTGTCAAAAAAGTAATGGTTTAATGAGTCACAGAGTTGCTGAGAGTGCTCAGAGGGTGCAGTCACTCTCGCCGGACCTGTGAGTTCCTCTACAATTGAGAAGATCTCTTTAGATTTGTTGGCTGAGTTCGCTATTTTTCCGGGAAAGTACTCCGTTTTACATAAGAGAATAAAAGATTTACATTCTCTTAAGAGAAGTAGGTACGTTAGTTTAAGTGCAGCGTTGTAGTGTCTCACCCACTTCCGTTCAGCTTGTCAAAGTTTTAGCTTGGTTTCTTTAAGTTCTGGGGAGAACCACTTTTGAGCATCATGGGGTCTACGTGTTTTATAGTTTTTTTGAGGGGCAACTATATCACATGCGTTCTCCAGCCATGTGGTGAGATTTGCAGATTGGCTAGAGGTAGAAAAGTCTTGAGTCTGGGGGGCTGTGTTGGTCAATAGAGTGTGAAATTTCTCGATATTTGCTCGGTTCCAGTTCCTGGCTATCATACTGCCAGGCCTGGAGGTGACAGCTACAATGGAAAGAAAACCAACTAATTTGATATTCAATTTTCCTATGAGGGGCATCAATTTCTGGGGTGGAAGCAAGGCGGACCTCGTTGAAGAGAGCTTCTACAAAAGAACAGAAAATGTAACCTGAAGGCATTAGAAACTTAAGTATGGAATAGTTCCAACCTCTAAAGACGATTTACTTCAGCTGGAAAACTAGGAGTTTTGATTGTCAAAAAAGCAATAAAAATATTGAAGACTATGTATTACAGTGCACTGTGTAAATCTGGGGAGGGAGCATGCCGCAACTTTGACAGAAATGAAATGCTCATATTCTCTGAGACTCTCGTAGCTCCTTTCAACACAATCTCCCATTTCAAGAAACCTTGCATTGTAAAGCTAAATGCAGAAGACATTCAACATTTCACTTTAATTATCTGTGTTAGTTTGGTTTATAATTACCTGCTCTGTGTTGCAGTGAGGTTCTCTCTCTTTTCAGCCACCCAAGTAGACCAGGCCCATCCAGCCCGTCTGTGGAGAGACTCAGGGGGAGTCTTGCTCTCTTTCTTGTCTCCTGCAGGACATCTTTCGTGGAGAAGCTGCCTGTTATTCCACCCTACAGCAACTGCCAAGGGCTATAACTCCACCTGTAGCTCCAGCTCCAAATTACTGACCTGACTCCGACCTGTCTGTGAGTCACTTTTATTCCCTCTTTGCTGTACTACAATATGGACTGCATGCAGCAGAGCTAGCAATTTTCGCTTTCATCCCTGTCTACACCACAGGCCAGTATTCATAAGAAATGCTTCCTTGCAAAATGTATGAATTTGTAGCCGGACATCTCCTAAATCCTTGGCATGTGGGCCGTAGATTTAGTCTCTGATGAAATTCCCCAAATTAGCAACTCAAGGTCTTCTGCTTTGGGCACTGGCTGGCAATTCCATATTGGCAGAACCCTATTTCATGAATTTATTTTTATACAGATAATGGGTGCTTCTGCCTTACCATGTTGTACCTGGAAAATAATTTGATATTTAGCTTTCTTTTAGATACACAATTATCAAGTGTATAAGGCCTAACCAGCTCATCTACACATATACTTATTATTTTGCAAATTTTTCGAACTAGCTCCTAGGCTGTTTACTCTTACTTTATTTAGTAAATATACATCTGATAATGTTCACGTTTAGTGTTAATACACTAATTCTGATTCAACATGTTATAATGTACACGCAAAGCATAAAGCTAACTGTTTAATTTGGCAACCATTTAAGTTCTCCTGGGGCTCTGCTGGGAACCCTCAGAACTACTTAATGTTAAACTGTTGCTCACTTCTACTTGACATGAGTCAAGCACCTTTACACGATTAAAAAATACACCTGATGGACACCATGTAGCAGTCACACAAAGGGCACCATAGATTCAGTTCGAGGTTGTTCATGGAGGTTTCTTAACAGTGCATTTTGTCAGTAGAGCTTAGTATGAATGCTTATCTGTTAACCCACTTCTGTCAATCCTTTTCACAACACTAATGACCGTCGTTTTTCAGGAGGAGTTCATTTTCCTTCAAATAAAAAGGTTAATGGTGTCTAAATGGAGTTATGTGCAGAGCCTTGTAGGCACAAGGTGGTTAACCTGAGCACTCCTGTGTGCTGGATGAGCAAAAAGGTACTTAACAAGTATGATAGTCCAAAGTTTTATTCACTTTGTTGCATTCAATTAGTAGAATGTATAGTCACAAATTGTAATCCAAATAATCCAAATAATCCTTATGTAAAAGAAAGCGAAACAAATGTTTTTGTCACATTATAGTGTCAATACGTGGCATCATTTACATGATTCAAATCCCCAATGCATTTCGAGCCGGTGGCTCTTCGTCAGGGGGTAAATGCTGAAAACAAGAAAATGGGAATTACATCAGTCAGGGGCCGAGTGTGATGAAAAAGTAAGCTAATAAGATCAAAGCTGGAGACGAAGCTAAACGAAGGGGTGTATCAACGTGCAGGTAAGAATGCGAAAAGTAAGTGAAGCCAATAAAATCGGTGAGGTCAATGAAAAATTGGGAAAGTTATGGTGAGTTAATCACACGACTTAGAACGTGAGGCTACTAAGAAACGTGAAGGTTGTGATGTAAAAATTGAAAACGCGTGTATGAGAAATACGAACCTGCACCCAATAACCAGAAAGTAATCAAGTGTCAGAAAACATTAGTGAAAGATGCCAAAATGTGCTCCCCGAAACTCAGAAAAACTGACGGAGCGTCATGCAATAGGGTCTCGAGCGTACACACCAGTGAAGTCCACGCTGGGACAATGTGAATGATAAACTACAAGAAAGGACAAAAAGTGCTTACCAAAGATCTCGGGATTAGTAGGTAGAGTAACGGCTGTAAGACGCCATCCGGTAAGCGCGGTAATGATTAGTGATTCAGCGCTTGCGCGTTAATGTGTGCGATAAGTGATAATAGAGAAAGGACTCATTCTCAAACAGTGTGATAATAGAAATAGACAGAGGGGCGACTGCGGATGAAGCCGTAAACAAAGAAGCGATGATGGTAACAAGGCACTGAAAAAATGAAAATAAAGAGTGTGAAAGGTGTGAAATGGAAATCAGAGTTCTGTTGGAAATTAATGAAAAAAAAATGTAAACTAAGTTATGGAAAATGTATATGGGAGAAAAAGAAATAAGGGTGAAAAAATAAAATAAAAGGTAGATAGGTTGCTGAAAAAAGTACGAAGAGAAAGAAATTCTGAATAGGTTTACCACGTGGGTAAAAAAGAAAACGAGTATTTACAAGGATCTATGACAAGATTCAGTAAGAGAATTAAAAACATTGATGTATGCATGCACAAAATGTTGAACAACTAGCAAACAATAAATCAGTCAAGAGTATGATGTTTGTTCAAAGAAAGCTGCTAAATTCCAGACGTTCGTTAAGTCCCTTTGGCATGGTGGAACCAAGTTTAAAGATCCAGAATAGTTCTCATTGTAGTAAATATTTTTTGGGGTCAATGACCTCAGGTTTGGCAACTGCTTCAAGAACGAGAAAGCGAATTTGGCTGTTGTTGTGGTTTAGCTGAGTAAAATGAACGGACACGCAAGATTTGAGATTTTTGTTTCTGATATTACTCCTGTGTTCATTTAAACGTGTCTTTATCTTACGCTCCATTTTCCCAACGTAGGGTCATCCACAGGGACACTTTAAGAGATACACCACGTGTGTGGTGTCACAAGTTGCATTGGTTTTAAGAGAAATCTGTTTGCCAGAACTAGAATGGTTGATATTGGTCCCTGGAATGATGTTGTGACAGTTTTGACAATTGTGACAAGGAATGGTTCCTTTGTATATTGTAGGTTCAATGTTACTTGGTTTTATTAGTGACCGTAAGTTCTTGGATCGCTGGTAAGCGAAGGTGGACATGTCATTGAATAAGTTGTTGAAATCAGGTTCGAGTTGCAGTATTTGCCAGTGAGTTTTGATGCTTTTTTTAATTAAGTAGCTTTTGGTAGAAAATTTAGAAACTAACACGTTGGGTTGTGTGTCCGATCTTGTTTTTGATTTAGGTTTCAGTAATGTAGAACGGTCAATGGAGGACACTCGTTGGTAGGCTGCTGCAATTATTCGTTGAGGATAACCCCTTTTAGAAAATGTATTCATGATGTTAGTACTGTCCTGTGTAAATGAGTCTTCAGTAGAAGCTATTCTTCTAGCCCTTAGTAGTTGTGAGTACGGTAGATGAGCTTTGAGACTGGGTTGGTGGAAGCTGGAATAATGTAGATAATTGTTCCGGTCTGTGGATTTAATGTATATGGATGTTTCAAGTTTCTGATCCTTCAAAGTGATGTTTACGTCCAGAAAAGCTATGTTGGTGTGGTTGAAATGATGTGTGAATTGGATTCTTTCATTGACGCTGTTGAGATGACTAATGGCAAAAATCAATTGTTCTTCCGTGCCTGTCCATATTAAAAAGATGTCGTCAATGTAACGATAGTAGGTTTGGAGATAGTTCTTCCAATGAGGTACGGACAAAATGTGTTCAATTTTGAAAATCCTGCATAAAGAGGTTGGCATATGATGGGGCAGCACCATTCCTAGATTGTGGGGGATAGTGACATACTGTGGTTTGACAAATGTTATCTAGGTCTTTCTGTACTCCACCCATGGCACACCTCTCTGGCACAGAGTAACGCAAGACAGCGATTTGTGCTGCCTCGTATTACTGAAGACTTATCAAGCCACGCAAGGTGGCTTTGCGTGTCCTCATAATTCTTATTTATGTTAAGCATCACCCTGGCGTCCCTTTGCGTGACACAAGGTTGACACAAAACCTTGATTAATATGAGTGAGCTTCAGGAGCCCCTCACAATCTGCACTCCTATCTCTTCCTACTGCTCCTTAAGCTACCCTCCTGCCATGCTTCTCATATAATGTAGTTCAACCAGCATGATTGTTGGGAAATAGGAAGAATTTAAGGAACAAGGACCTAACACCTTCACATTTGTAATGCATGCAAAACCATTTTAAACTCTGCACAGCTGCTTAAAATGATTAACTAAAATAATTTTCTATAGTTGAAAACCTATCACCATGGATAACAGAAAAATAACCCCTTGCTACAAATAGGTCACTAAAAACTCCGGAGGTAATACTATCTGAGTCACTCTTGGTAGTGGTGATGACCTGACCAAGCACATGCAATATCAGACACCTATGCCCTCCTACTAAGGCATTTAGAAAATAGAACTCCTGACAAAATGCCCACAATGGGAACATTTTAATGCATGTGGGAACATACTGTTGTATCCTCCACAGCCCAGGAACATGCAAACCAATATGCCACTGTTATATCTGGCATTTCCAGAGGGTTTACCTCCAGACATTTTGCTTTTTGATCCCGTTTTTGTTGGTTTTAGGACTCTAGGTACTTTACGACTGCTGATCAGTGCTAAAATGCATATGCTCCCTGTGCAATTTTTATTATGGATTGGGGTTTCCATGATTGGCTTGTTTGACTTACTACTAAGTCCCTAGTACAGTGCACTGTGTGTGCTCAGGGCCTGTAAGTCAAATGCTGCTAGTGGGCCTGCAGCACTAGTTGAGCCACCCACACCTGCCACTACAGTGTCCGTGCGCAGTCTGCTACTGCCATGTCTACCTGGCAAGTGCACCCACTTGCCAGACCCTAACCTTCCCTTTTATTGCATATGAGAGACCCCTAAGGTACCCCTGTGGGCAGTGTGTAGTGTGTGTGTAAGGTATGACATGTATTGATTTGTGTGACAAGTCCTGATAGTGAAATACAGAGTATTTTGTTTTTCACTATTGAAAGGCTATCTTTCCAATTGTAGAACCGGCTTTTTGGAGACCTCTCCCCCACTAGGAGAGTCAAAGCCAGTGGTGCAGGGCACACCTTAGAATCTACGGGTTCTCCTTGTTAAAGTCATACATTACCAAAGAGACCAGGACAACCAGCCGTGGAGGGAAGTGAATTATTTATTAGCTCGAGTTAAGGACAGAGGTCCCAGAATGGTACAAAGACAATTCTACGGAGACTGCTGCTTCAATCCGCAGCAAACACATACCTATAGTGCTAGCCACGCCCATTTACACAATATACAGTTCCACATTTTGCTTAGTTCATTATTTGACAAGTTCTCCGTCAGTCTTGTAGTGCAATCTTGGCCCGGGGACATCTGTCTCTTATTGCACAATGTCCACAGCCTAGTGCTCCCTTGCTCAATTGTGTGGTCACAGGTTGCAGCCTTGTGCTTCCTTGATCGGATGGTTTTGTCACGGGGCACAGCCTTGTGCTTCCCCGGCGTGGTCACGGGGCACAGGAGTTGTGACAGGCTGAGTTACCAATGGTGGACAGGATGTAGCTGAGTCCTTGACACAACTGGGGGGGGTGAGGCACACAGGCAGCTTCTCGGAATCGGCTCAACCACAAGGAGCGGGAAGGGTTGTGCAAGTTTCAACATGGACGTGGAAAGCAGTTCTTCACCAAGTTGCCGAGAGCATGTCAACACATAATGAAGTCATGTGGGTTTTTAAAATGCAGTTCAACAGTCCCTCCTTTTGCCATGCAGAGGCAACAATCAGTCGTCATCCAGGTCAATTTCCATCATTTCCTGGACCTCCTTCTCTATCATCATCATGGCATTGTGATGGTGTGGACTCACTTGTTTGTGTGCCAAAGAGGTGGCACAGAGCCCACACAGCGTGGGCATGCATTGAACACAAAGGCAGCAAGAGAACAATGTGTCAGCAAGGATTGCAATGAAAATCCTTATCTTCCATCCCCACTGAGATACCATGCTCCAAAGCCAGCCTGACAGGGACCATGAACCCTCATCCTGATGGATGTCGGAAGCAATCTTGTGTAGCTTCTGGATTGCTTGATAGACTGTCGGTGCATTATCGGGGATGTAGATGCAACAACTTGTTTTGATCAATGTGCAGACACCTCCACGATCCGCCAGCACTATGTCAAGTGCCATTCTGTCCTGCAAAGTCATGAGGAGGTCTGCTTGAAGTTCAGCCGTGTGTTACTGAGAGTACCGGCAGTTGCGTTGATGGTGGCCTCTATCACCCTGGTGAGATGTCGGAGATTGCGACTATTGACCATAGGGCCCCAAAAGGGGAGGAACCCTTTAGCAAAGTCACCAGATTCTTGGCCAGTTGTGTCTTCAGTATCAACCACACCTCTCTTTTGGATGTGGTGTTTTGCATCGGCTGTGTAGGTGGGGGGGAGTAGCCAAGCAATGTAGGTACGTTAGTTTAAGTGCAGCGTTGTAGTGTCTCACCCACTTCCGTTCAGCTTGTCAAAGTTTTAGCTTGGTTTCTTTAAGTTCTGGGGAGAACCACTTTTGAGCATCATGGGGTCTACGTGTTTTATTGTTTTTTTGAGGGGCAACTATATCACATGCGTTCTCCAGCCATGTGGTGAGATTTGCAGATTGGCTAGAGGTAGAAAAGTCTTGAGTCTGGGGGGCTGTGTTGGTCAATAGAGTGTGAAATTTCTCGATATTTGCTCGGTTCCAGTTCCTGGCTATCATACTGCCAGGCCTGGAGGTGACAGCTACAATGGAAAGAAAACCAACTAATTTGATATTTGATATATTGATATTCAATTTTCCTATGAGGGGCATCAATTTCTGGGGTGGAAGCAAGGCGGACCTCGTTGAAGAGAGCTTCTACAAAAGAACAGAAAATGTAACCTGAAGGCATTAGAAACTTAAGTATGGAATAGTTCCAACCTCTAAAGACGATTTACTTCAGCTGGAAAACTAGGAGTTTTGATTGTCAAAAAAGCAATAAAAATATTGAAGACTATGTATTACAGTGCACTGTGTAAATCTGGGGAGGGAGCATGCCGTAACTTTGACAGAAATGAAATGCTCATATTCTCTGAGACTCTCGTAGCTCCTTTCAACACAATCTCCCATTTCAAGAAACCTTGCATTGTAAAGCTAAATGCAGAAGACATTCAACATTTCACTTTAATTATCTGTGTTAGTTTGGTTTATAATTACCTGCTCTGTGTTGCAGTGAGGTTCTCTCTCTTTTCAGCCACCCAAGTAGACCAGGCCCGTCCAGCCCGTCTGTGGAGAGACTCAGGGGGAGTCTTGCTCTCTTTCTTGTCTCCTGCAGGACATCTTTCGTGGAGAAGCTGCCTGTTATTCCACCCTACAGCAACTGCCAAGGGCTATAACTCCACCTGTAGCTCCAGCTCCAAATTACTGACCTGACTCCGACCTGTCTGTGAGTCACTTTTATTCCCTCTTTGCTGTACTACAATATGGACTGCATGCAGCAGAGCTAGCAATTTTCGCTTTCATCCCTGTCTACACCACAGGCCAGTATTCATAAGAAATGCTTCCTTGCAAAATGTATGAATTTGTAGCCGGACATCTCCTAAATCCTTGGCATGTGGGCCGTAGATTTAGTCTCTGATGAAATTCCCCAAATTAGCAACTCAAGGTCTTCTGCTTTGGGCACTGGCTGGCAATTCCATATTGGCAGAACCCTATTTCATGAATTTATTTTTATACAGATAATGGGGGCTTCTGCCTTACCATGTTGTACCTGGAAAATAATTTGATATTTAGCTTTCTTTTAGATACACAATTATCAAGTGTATAAGGCCTAACCAGCTCATCTACACATATACTTATTATTTTGCAAATTTTTCGAACTAGCTCCTAGGCTGTTTACTCTTACTCACTTTATTTAGTAAATATACATCTGATAATGTTCACGTTTAGTGTTAATACACTAATTCTGATTCAACATGTTATAATGTACACGCAAAGCATAAAGCTAACTGTTTAATTTGGCAACCATTTAAGTTCTCCTGGGGCTCTGCTGGGAACCCTCAGAACTACTTAATGTTAAACTGTTGCTCACTTCTACTTGACATGAGTCAAGCACCTTTACACGATTAAAAAATACACCTGATGGACACCATGTAGCAGTCACACAAAGGGCACCATAGATTCAGTTCGAGGTTGTTCATGGAGGTTTCTTAACAGTGCATTTTGTCAGTAGAGCTTAGTATGAATGCTTATCTGTTAACCCACTTCTGTCAATCCCTTTCACAACACTAATGACCGTCGTTTTTCAGGAGGAGTTCATTTTCCTTCAAATAAAAAGGTTAATGGTGTCTAAATGGAGTTATGTGCAGAACCTTGTAGGCACAAGGTGGTTAACCTGAGCACTCCTGTGTGCTGGATGAGCAAAAAGGTACTTAACAAGTATGATAGTCCAAAGTTTTATTCACTTTGTTGCATTCAATTAGTAGAATGTATAGTCACAAATTGTAATCCAAATAATCCAAATAATCCTTATGTAAAAGAAAGCGAAACAAATGTTTTTGTCACATTATAGTGTCAATACGTGGCATCATTTACATGATTCAAATCCCCAATGCATTTCGAGCCGGTGGCTCTTCGTCAGGGGGTAAATGCTGAAAACAAGAAAATGGGAATTACATCAGTCAGGGGCAGAGTGTGATGAAAAAGTAAGCTAATAAGATCAAAGCTGGAGACGAAGCTAAACAAAGAGGTGTATCAACGTGCAGGTAAGAATGCGAAAAGTAAGTGAAGCCAATAAAATCGGTGAGGTCAATGAAAAATTGGGAAAGTTATGGTGAGTTAATCACATGACTTAGAACGTGAGGCTACTAAGAAACGTGAAGGTTGTGATGTAAAAATTGAAAACGCGTGTATGAGAAATACGAACCTGCACCCAATAACCAGAAAGTAATCAAGTGTCAGAAAACATTAGTGAAAGATGCCAAAATGTGCTCCCCGAAACTCAGAAAAACTGACGGAGCGTCATGCGATAGGGTCTCGAGCGTACACACCAGTGAAGTCCACGCTGGGACAATGTGAATGATAAACTACAAGAAAGGACAAAAAGTGCTTACCAAAGATCTCGGGATTAGTAGGTAGAGTAACGGCTGTAAGACGCCATCCGGTAAGCGCGGTAATGATTAGTGATTCAGCGCTTGTGCGTTAATGTGTGCGATAAGTGATAATAGAGAAAGGACTCATTCTCAAACAGTGTGATAATAGAAATAGACAGAGGGGCGACTGCGGATGAAGCCGTAAACAAAGAAGCGATGATGGTAACAAGGCACTGAAAAAATGAAAATAAAGAGTGTGAAAGGTGTGAAATGGAAATCAGAGTTCTGTGGGAAATTAATGAAAAAGAATGTAAACTAAGTTATGGAAAATGTATATGGGAGAAAAAGAAATAAGGGTGAAAAAATAAAATAAAAGGTAGATAGGTTGCTGAAAAAAGTACGAAGAGAAAGAAATTCTGAATAGGTTTACCACGTGGGTAAAAAAGAAAACGAGTATTTACAAGGATCTATGACAAGATTCAGTAAGAGAATTAAAAACATTGATGTATGCATGCACAAAATGTTGAACAACTAGCAAACAATAAATCAGTCAAGAGTATGATGTTTGTTCAAAGAAAGCTGCTAAATTCCAGACGTTCGTTAAGTCCCTTTGGCATGGTGGAACCAAGTTCAAAGATCCAGAATAGTTCTCATTGTAGTAAATATTTTTTGGGGTCAATGACCTCAGGTTTGGCAACTGCTTCAAGAACGAGAAAGCGAATTTGGCTGTTGTTGTGGTTTAGCTGAGTAAAATGAACGGACACGCAAGATTTGAGATTTTTGTTTCTGATATTACTCCTGTGTTCATTTAAACGTGTCTTTATCTTACGCTCCGTTTTCCCAACGTAGGGTCATCCACAGGGACACTTTAAGAGATACACCACGTGTGTGGTGTCACAAGTTGCATTGGTTTTAAGAGAAATCTGTTTGCCAGAACTAGAATGGTTGATATTGGTCCCTGGAATGATGTTGTGACAGTTTTGACAATTGTGACAAGGAATGGTTCCTTTGTATATTGTAGGTTCAATGTTACTTGGTTTTATTAGTGACCGTAAGTTCTTGGATCGCTGGTAAGCGAAGGTGGACATGTCATTGAATAAGTTGTTGAAATCAGGTTCGAGTTGCAGTATTTGCCAGTGAGTTTTGATGCTTTTTTTAATTAAGTAGCTTTTGGTAGAAAATTTAGAAACTAACACGTTGGGTTGTGTGTCCGATCTTGTTTTTGATTTAGGTTTCAGTAATGTAGAACGGTCAATGGAGGACACTCGTTGGTAGGCTGCTGCAATTATTCGTTGAGGATAACCCCTTTTAGAAAATGTATTCATGATGTTAGTACTGTCCTGTGTAAATGAGTCTTCAGTAGAAGCTATTCTTCTAGCCCTTAGTAGTTGTGAGTACGGTAGATGAGCTTTGAGACTGGGTTGGTGGAAGCTGGAATAATGTAGATAATTGTTCCGGTCTGTGGATTTAATGTATATGGATGTTTCAAGTTTCTGATCCTTCAAAGTGATGTTTACGTCCAGAAAAGCTATGTTGGTGTGGTTGAAATGATGTGTGAATTGGATTCTTTCATTGACGCTGTTGAGATGACTAATGGCAAAAATCAATTGTTCTTCCGTGCCTGTCCATATTAAAAAGATGTCCTCAATGTAACGATAGTAGGTTTGGAGATAGTTCTTCCAATGAGGTACGGACAAAATGTGTTCAATTTTGAAAATCCTGCATAAAGAGGTTGGCATATGATGGGGCAGCACCATTCCTAGATTGTGGGGGATAGTGACATACTGTGGTTTGACAAATGTTATCTAGGTCTTTCTGTACTCCACCCATGGCACACCTCTCTGGCACAGAGTAACGCAAGACAGCGATTTGTGCTGCCTCGTATTACTGAAGACTTATCAAGCCACGCAAGGTGGCTTTGCGTGTCCTCATAATTCTTATTTATGTTAAGCATCACCCTGGCGTCCCTTTGCGTGACACAAGGTTGACACAAAACCTTGATTAATAGGAGTGAGCTTTAGGAGCCCCTCACAATCTGCACTCCTATCTCTTCCTACTGCTCCTTAAGCTACCCTCCTGCCATGCTTCTCATATAATGTAGTTCAACCAGCGTGATTGTTGGGAAATAGGAAGAATTTAAGGAACAAGGACCTAACACCTTCACATTTGTAATGCATGCAAAACCATTTTAAACTCTGCACAGCTGCTTAAAATGATTAACTAAAATAATTTTCTATAGTTGAAAACCTATCACCATGGATAACAGAAAAATAACCCCTTGCTACAAATAGGTCACTAAAAACTCCGGAGGTAATACTATCTGAGTCACTCTTGGTAGTGGTGATGACCTGACCAAGCACATGCAATATCAGACACCTATGCCCTCCTACTAAGGCATTTAGAAAATAGAACTCCTGACAAAATGCCCACAATGGGAACATTTTAATGCATGTGGGAACATACTGTTGTATCCTCCACAGCCCAGGAACATGCAAACCAATATGCCACTGTTATATCTGGCATTTCCAGAGGGTTTACCTCCAGACATTTTGCTTTTTGATCCCGTTTTTGTTGGTTTTAGGACTCTAGGTACTTTACGACTGCTGATCAGTGCTAAAATGCATATGCTCCCTGTGCAATTTTTATTATGGATTGGGGTTTCCATGATTGGCTTGTTTGACTTACTACTAAGTCCCTAGTACAGTGCACTGTGTGTGCTCAGGGCCTGTAAGTCAAATGCTGCTAGTGGGCCTGCAGCACTAGTTGAGCCACCCACACCTGCCACTACAGTGTCCGTGCGCAGTCTGCTACTGCCATGTCTACCTGGCAAGTGCACCCACTTGCCAGACCCTAACCTTCCCTTTTATTGCATATGAGAGACCCCTAAGGTACCCCTGTGGGCAGTGTGTAGTGTGTGTGTAAGGTATGACATGTATTGATTTGTGTGACAAGTCCTGATAGTGAAATACAGAGTATTTTGTTTTTCACTATTGAAAGGCTATCTTTCCAATTGTAGAACCGGCTTTTTGGAGACCTCTCCCCCACTAGGAGAGTCAAAGCCAGTGGTGCAGGGCACACCTTAGAATCTACGGGTTCTCCTTGTTAAAGTCATACATTACCAAAGAGACCAGGACAACCAGCCGTGGAGGGAAGTGAGTTATTTATTAGCTCGAGTTAAGGACAGAGGTCCCAGAATGGTACAAAGACAATTCTACGGAGACTGCTGCTTCAATCCGCAGCAAACACATACCTATAGTGCTAGCCACGCCCATTTACACAATATACAGTTCCACATTTTGCTTAGTTCATTATTTGACAAGTTCTCCGTCAGTCTTGTAGTGCAATCTTGGCCAGGGGACATCTGTCTCTTATTGCACAATGTCCACAGCCTAGTGCTCCCTTGCTCAATTGTGTGGTCACAGGTTGCAGCCTTGTGCTTCCTTGATCGGATGGTTTTGTCACGGGGCACAGCCTTGTGCTTCCCCGGCGTAGTCACGGGGCACAGGAGTTATGACAGGCTGAGTTACCAATGGTGGACAGGATGTAGCTGAGTCCTTGACACAACTGGGGGGGGGTGAGGCACACAGGCAGCTTCTCGGAATCGGCTCAACCACAAGGAGCGGGAAGGGTTGTGCAAGTTTCAACATGGACGTGGAAAGCAGTTCTTCACCAAGTTGCCGAGAGCATGTCAACACATAATGAAGTCATGTGGGTTTTTAAAATGCAGTTCAACAGTCCCTCCTTTTGCCATGCAGAGGCAACAATCAGTCGTCATCCAGGTCAATTTCCATCATTTCCTGGACCTCCTTCTCTATCATCATCATGGCATTGTGATGGTGTGGACTCACTTGTTTGTGTGCCAAAGAGGTGGCACAGAGCCCACACAGCGTGGGCATGCATTGAACACAAAGGCAGCAAGAGAACAATGTGTCAGCAAGGATTGCAATGAAAATCCTTATCTTCCATCCCCACTGAGATACCATGCTCCAAAGCCAGCCTGACAGGGACCATGAACCCTCATCCTGATGGATGTCGGAAGCAATCTTGTGGAGCTTCTGGATTGCTTGATAGACTGTCGGTGCATTATCGGGGATGTAGATGCAACAACTTGTTTTGATCAATGTGCAGACACCTCCACGATCCGCCAGCACTATGTCAAGTGCCATTCTGTTCTGCAAAGTCATGAGGAGGTCTGCTTGAAGTTCAGCCGTGTGTTACTGAGAGTACCGGCAGTTGCGTTGATGGTGGCCTTTATCACCCTGGTGAGATGTCGGAGATTGCGACTATTGACCATAGGGCCCCAAAAGGGGAGGAACCCTTTAGCAAAGTCACCAGATTCTTGGCCAGTTGTGTCTTCAGTATCAACCACACCTCTCTTTTGGATGTGGTGTTTTGCATCGGCTGTGTAGGTGGGGGGGAGTAGCCAAGCAATGTAGCAGGTGCCTACCCAGGACTTGGGCAGCCAGGTGTAGGCCTTGTTCCCACAAACAAAGTACATATTCAGTGAGGACACCAGAGCTGGGAGAGTCGAACCATTGAGCTGGAGTGTGTAGGCACAGTCTTTTTCTCCCACCCATACTGTTCCACTGCTCTTCATGCAGTATTTTCCGGGATGTGGGTAGACAGGGAGATTTCTGATAGGTGGCAGTCTTTTCTTTCCCCCACCATTGTAAATGTTCGATAATTAGAAGGACCCATGATTGTTCTCATATTCGTTCTTTTCTGCTGAATCTTTATCCATGCTTGGCCACTCCGCAGCCATGATGTGGGGGAAGGCTTGTCTCCTACTGATCTTCCACAGGGATCGCGTGGATGTGTCACCTAAATAGGATGCATTAAAGAACACAGTGTACCAGCAGTAGGCTGAGCCAGCTCTAGAAAAAGGAGCAGGAATCAGGGAAATCACAGTGTTTGCAGTATGGGGCAGCAACCCACATACCCAACAGTTTGTTGTGTTCACCACAAGCTGGTGCTGGTGTAGCATTTGAATGAAAGCGTTGTTAAAGAAACCTGTCCTTCTGTTTTTCTCATGGGTGGATAATGACACATGCTGATGAGGCGATTCTGTAGAGGCAGGAGTCTCAGGTGCTGCAAGGGCAGCGTGTATTACCCATCCGAGGCAGGCCAGTCCCAGTAAGATAGTGATTAGTATGATTAGACAGATGGAGTACCGGCCACGTATTATCTTCATGTACTCTTGTTTCTTTATTTCCTTGCTCTTCAAGCTTTCAGTGTTCATTTTGTTCATCGTCTGCTTCATTTGGTCTTCCCTAGTTGCTGCCTGTGATTGGTGGTTGCTTCACCGGTCAGTGATTCCGGCGGCCTTATTGGCACGTTCTGGTCCACTGTACCGGCTCCAGTCAAAGAGAAAAATAAAAATGTGCCGGTGTATCACAGCCCTGCAGCGATTTGTCGGACCATGTCAAGCCGAGGGCAGAGACCTTTGTCTCTTCAGTCCTTTTTTTTTCTGGGTCAGAGGTTGTACCGGGTGGACCTGGGTGTTATCTGATCAGGAAACAAAGGCTCTGGCTGTTGAGAGTCCCGAAACCTCAGATGCGGAGGAACGGCAGATTGTAGTATGTCGTTGTCCTCTCGTTCAGATGAAGCCCAGGCAATGTTGGCGTCACTGAAGGGTACAAAGCGGGACTTTTTCGCATTCGTCGTCTCCCAGGCCTTCCTTGACCCACCGGTCGTATGGTAGAGGTAGAGGCACCTTCTTGCAATGCACTCCGTGGACCCATTTTTTTCTTCCTGCCACCTTCACTGCAGACCTGGTCGCCAGCAACACTTGCTGGGGCATTTTCCACCTCGGCTCCAAGTTCTTTGTTCTCTGGAAGTTCCGGATGCAAACCCAGTCCCCGGGCTGGATGGTGTGACCAGGGCACTCTGGTTTGGGTGGCAGGATATCTTGTACCGGACGATGAATGAGACGTAAGTTAGTGGTCAATTCATGTAAATAATCAATCAACAACAGGTATTCAATGTCAGAGTATTTCTTGGGGCGGGGTACTCCCCAAATATTTGCCGGCCGACCAAACATTATTTCGTACGGAGACAGTCCGGTACAGGAACGTGCCGTGGCTCTAGTTGATAGGAGGGCAAGGGGCAGAGCGTCCGGCCAAGACAGTCCTGTGTCAGCCTGGATATTTGCCATTTTTTATTTCAGTGTTCCATTGTGGCGCTCAACCAAACCTGCTGACTGGGGGTGATTGGCGGCATGGAATTTCTGTCTGATCCCTATCCCTATACACACTTTCTTCATTATTTCCCCTGTAAAGTGGCTTCCGTTGTCGCTCCAGATAATTCTGTGCATTCCAATTCTGGGGAAAAAATCCCTTCAACAATATTTTGGCAGTGCTTATAGCAGTGTTGTCCTTGAGGGGGTAGGCTTCCATCCACTTACTAAAGGCACACACAACTACCAGGACATATCGGAGATTATTACATCTTTCCATCTGTATGTAATCTATTTGGAGCACTTCCAAGGGGTAAGATGGAGGTGCAAAATTCCCAGCAGGTGTTGGTGTGCCTTTTCCGGGGTTATGCATCAAACAAATCATGCAATGCCTGACTAACCTCTCAGCATATTTTGGGGTGTGTTTGTTTTGCCATACCGGAGCTAGCAATTTGCAAATGCCTTTTGCACTAATGTGAGCTGGGCCATGAGCCATAGTGAGCACTGGCAAAACATAGGCATCAGGTAACAACCATCGCCGTTGTTCAGACAGATCCGTCCAACAGCCATTCCCATTTATTAGGCCTGTTTGCTCTTCCCAGAGAGCCTTTTCCTCTCTAGTTGCTTCTGCCTGTATTTCCTTCACATTCTCAATAGTGTCCTCGTGAATCCCATTCTCAGGTACCCAGTTTGAGGCGCCAGGTACATACATACAGGCAGAAACATCTTAAGCTGTTGCCTTTGAAGTCTGGTCAGCAAATGCATTACCCCTTCCTGTGTCATCAGTTACTTTCTTGTGGGCGCTACATTTGATCACAGCTATTTTTGAAGGAAGAGTCAATGCTTCTAACAGCCTGCTGACCAGATGACCATGCTGTATCTTAGTGCCGTGAGAAGTAAAGTATCCTCTCTCAGCCCATAGTCGCCCAAAATTATGGGCCACGCCAAAGGCATACTGGCTGTCAGTGTAGATGTTGACGGCCATCCCTGTGCTTAGTTCACAATCTCTGATTAGTGCCACTAACTCAGCAGCCTGGGCTGATTGGTAAGATATTCTCTTACTCTCTACTACTGTCTGTAACCTGGTGATGGCGTAGGCAGCAGTTGTGCTGCCATTCGGAAGTTTGAAGCAAGAACCATCCACGTACAGGGTACCATCAGGGTCAGTTAAGGGTGTGTCAGTTAAATCCACACGGCCTTTAGTTTCTTCCTCCATCCGGAGGACACAATCATGTGGATCAGGACTAGTGTCATCATTAACAAAGGGTAGCAATTTGGCTGGATTGAGCGTAGTGCAGCGGCGGACGGTGATATGACTGGCTAAGCGAGTCAATTCATATCCGGAAAAACGTGCACTAGTAAGATGTTGTTTTTTTGTCCTATTTAATAAAGGGTCAACTGCGTGAGGAACCATAACTCTGACCAGGGCTAAGATCATGGGATTGGGTTTCTCACCACCAGTTAGAGCTCTGTCATCTTCATCAAATTCCTTCCATGTACGGCAAAATTCTGTCTGATCATTATGGCGTATTTTGGACCATACTTAATTCGGTACTACTTGCCCCATTAACATGTCTATAGCTGTTAAAGTCATTTCGTAAGATTGGAGTGTCTGAGTCAATTCCTTATAATAACAGACATGGAGGACATCAGACCTTTTCCAAGGGACATGGACCCACATCTGCCTAAAACCTGCCGGTATTTCAGGGTTGCCATCTGCGCCAGCAATGCGGTCTCTCCAAACAGGCTGGCTCCCTCATTGGAAAACCCTTATTTAATGTAACACCAGATAAGGAGTCTCTATAGGCTACTAGCGTGATTAGATCGCATAATAGTGCTGGGCCCTGAATGTCCACTTTTTCAACCTTATGGCGAAGGTCAGACAGACCTGTAGGAGGACCTGATTCTACAAAATCCTCCCACATTTGGATCAGTATGTCACACATTTCACAAAAAATGTCAATCTGTTGAATGTGTGTCCACTGATGTTCATCCATATATCCTGAACGGTGTACATAGTGTTATTTTCCATCCACACACGAGCTTGTTGACTCATAACGAGTTTTTCCTATGTACTACCTATAAGTCTGCAGAAGGTGCGTTGTCTGGGAGTGGGAGGTCTATGCGGAGTTGCATAAGGGATATAATCACTGACCACTGACCATGCATTCGCTAAAAGTCCTGCACTGGAGGAAGGTGTCTTATGACTGTCAACAAGAAACTGGATGGTTGCAACAGCAGTTGAAGGCATATTAGGTTGGACAGGTACGGAACCAGTGGAAGGTGCAACAAGAGGAAAAGAAGGTGGACTTGCATTGGTACAGTGGCCTGAACAGTCGGGCGTTGTGAACAAGTGGCTGAGAAATTGGACATACCAGGGCATGGGCAGGGGCAGCAACTGGAGCAGTAGAGGGGGTCAAATGGGCGGGATTAAGGTTTAGATACATGGCGGGAGTATAGGGTGGAGGAGAGTTCAACATGGAGGACATGAGAGGGTCATCCTCCTTGTCCCGGGCCTTTTCGGGGACCTTCTTTGTAACGTAACATCCATCTATCCATCTATCTGCATTCTATTTAATCTATCATGTACTACTATACCCTCTTCTATTCTCTGATTATCATGACTCTGGGTTTCTGAATCACACTCATACGTATTACTTTAGCTTCGTTCTTTTTGAGTTTGATTTCTTTCTGTTTGGACTCCTTGCGCCAAACCTGGAAGGAATCAAACATCGCAGGTCTAGCTTTTCTTTGAAACAACTTTTCCTCTAAATTATATAATACAGGAAGTTCAAAACTACCGTACATTGGCCATTGTAATTCAGCACTGGAAATGCTAAAGGGAGGGCCTCAGGGGGGCTACTGATTTGGGTGAAACAATCCCTGGGATATCACACCACGGAGATATGTGTACAAAATCCGGACCTTCTCATAGTTAAATTGAGCAGGTCTGGCTATCGGGACTTGATCCTGTTCAACATATATGCACGTGGTTTGCCGGGCGGCCGCACGCCACCTTTGCTGGAGGCCCTGGACCCTATTCTAGCAGCCCTAGATAGTAATAGCGTTACTCTCCTTGCTGGGGACCTAAATTGTTGTTTTGAACCCTTACTAGACCCAGGGGACAGTTGGGGTTCAGCGGAGGATGCAGTATGGGGCATACCCGACCTGCTGTCCATCAAACCGGTACCCGCCACTGAGGCAGCGGTGAATTGGATGGCCTTTTGTCTAAATTGTGGCTTTCGGGCCTGTAATGGTCGGACAAAATCTGACCAGGAAGCCAAATGCACATTTGATAATGGGTTAAGAAGAAGCCGCATTGATTATATCCTACTGAAAGTAGGAGACTGGCCCCTGTTGGTGGACATGGAGGTATTATCCCGTCCAGAAAGTGACCATAACCCTCTGACCCTGCAACTAGGGTTGCCAGGATTAGCGAGACTAGCAGGACCCGGTACTACACAGACGGGGGACACCCATCTAACAAATGATAGGAAGAGGCTTAAATGGTCAAAAGTTGAGGAGGATGAGGCACTGAGGAATAAAATTTCCAGCGTGGTAAATAATACTTATAATGAAATGCTGACCCACGCCGAGCTTGGGGACAATTCTGAAATAGCTGTGCTTACTGTTAATTTGCATAATCGCTGTTTTGACGATTTAAAATCTCTGCTCTCGCAACCTTGCCGGCAGGGAAACCACAAGGCACTTACCCGCCCCCAGAAATGGTATAACAAAAAATGCAGGGAAGCCCACACTGACTTGGTTAAAGCAGTCAAGTCTCGGAATATGGGCTTAGTGAAAGCGGCTAGACAGACCTATAGGAAAACACAGAGGGAAGCCAAACTGGAGTGGGAGGACAAGTATTGGTTAGATTTACTGGAAGCTTCCTTGTCCAATAACCCCATTAAATTCTGGGAATTGGTTAAGTGGGGGAAAGACCCGGACGCACGTATTCCCTCAAACCATGTGCCCCCTAACGTCTGGGTGACTTTCTACTCAACTCAGTTTTGTGGCGAGGTTTCTATGCCTTCCAGTATTTTGGAATTGACATACCAACCTACTACCCAAAGCGAGACAATCATCTTCACTGAAGGGGAGGTCGAGCTGGCATTAAAATGCACTATGCGAGGGAAAGCTCCAGGTATGGATCTTATACCCGCTGATCTATTTAAAGCCAACCCCGCCCTGTGGATACCATATATCATCAAGGTGGCAAATTCCATAGCCGCAGGTGCAAGAATACCTAAATCTTGGAGGGGGGCGGAGATCTTACCGATCTATAAAAAGGGCAGTAGGTCTGATCCGGGAAACTATCGCCCGATTAGTCTTATTGACTCTATGCAAAAACTCATTGCTCGCATGGTTCTGGGCAGGGTCCAAGGCTGGATCGAAATGGAGGACATTTTATCCCCCATGCAGGCGGGCTTCAGATCGGGAACAAGCACCATCGACCAGGTGTTCAGATTTTGTCTGATCTACTGGAAGGTGGTGCAGCTTGGCGGCGGTACCATCTTCGCAGCGTTCATTGATCTGAAGTCCGCCTTCGATCTAGTCCCGAGGGACAAACTGTGGGGAGTCCTAAGGAACTTGGGAATGCCTGTAGAATTGCTCGACCTGATAGTCAAATTGCACGAGGAGAACTTTGCGAGGGTAAGATGGGGAGGACAGGGCCAAGTGACCGAACCTTTCCCTGTCACCCGAGGTGTTCGCCAGGGGTGTGTATTGGCACCTACCCTTTTCTTACTGTTCATTGACCAAGTGGTCAAATTTTTTGAATCAACCCCGACAGATGCCCCTATGTTGGCAGGACAGCGTTTCCCAATGCTCATCTTCGCTGATGACACCCTACTCCTCTCCAGAACACGCAGCGGATTACAGCGGGCCTTAGACCGCTTTGAGGAGTTCTGTGTCATCAGCGATCTTAAGGTGAACGTGGGAAAATCCAAATTTATGGTGCTGACTAAGAACTGTCCTGTCCGGAGCTCAGTTAGCATGGGTGGAATCAAGTTGGATCAAGTGGAGAACATGATCTATCTGGGGGTTACGCTAGATAGTCTTCTGAAGTGGAAAGCACAAGTTGATGCTCAACATCTTAAGTTTGCCCGACTTACTGGCTGCCTCCTTAGCGAGCAAAGGAAATCCATCACCAAGCGGGTCACCCCAGCTCTCAAAATCTATGATGCCAAAATCAATCCTGCGATCCTATATGGTGCAGATTTGTGGGGCCATATGGATCTTACGGGTCTGTACAAAATACAGTGTAAATTCCTCCGAAATTTGGTAGGTTTGCCACAGTCGTCCCCATCTATTCCCCTCTGCCTGGACTTAGGATGCCCTCCGATTAATGAGATGGCCAGATATAGACTGGTTGCTTTCTGGAGGCGCCTATGGACCTCCCCCGAGCTTACACTATTTGCAAATGGGGTAGCAGAAGTTAGGTCAATCAGGGGATCGGAGAAAATTCCCTGGTTCCAAACGGTAAAATCGATCCTGATGGATATGGGCCTAGAGCAGTTATGGATATCCCCCGCCACAGTTACCTTCCCTTCCAAATTGGCATTAAAAGAATTGTATTGGTCTATGCTTCGTTTGACTAGAATCAATGCCTCTAGTTCGACCAACCTCACGGGCAGGTTCCTTTCTTTCAAGCTGGACCCATCTCGTGAACAATATTGGGACAAGGTTTCCAAATCCTTAGACAGGAAACTTTTTCACCAGTTCCGGGTGGGCTCACTGCCATTGAATACCTTCACGAAAAACTGGCCATTAAGTACCACGGATCATTGTAAATGGTGCCCAGGACAAAAGGAAACAGTGGGCCATTTTTTGTTTGCTTGCCCTAGATACCATGCTCCTAGGGCTAAATGGCTAAAACCATTGTTTCAGCGCCTGCCCATTAGAAAATCTGAGGAGGCCATTCATGTATTAAGAACTAACACACTAGAAGTTATCACAGTGTGTACGGCCAAATACCTGGGCTGGGCCTGGATACTCAGGGCAAAGCATTAGTCTAACTTAGACCTTTTTTTCTTTTTATCAATAAGATGGTAATTATTAATCCTTTTTCCCCTCAAGGAAAATTTGACGCAGGACTGTCTTTACATTGTCAATGTTTTTTTTTATTGTTTTTATTGTTAATGAATTTATTGCTAATTAATGTTTGTTATTAATTGTCTTTTATGATTATTTTTTAATCGAAATCAAGACTTTAAAACCTGAACCTGAATTCAGCACTACCTTTCGTATATCTGTGCCAAAGTGAAGAAAACATAATTGGGCCAACACCATGTTTAGCATAGACTTCATGATTAGGGGTCCCCAAAGGAGGAATCGGACAAGATTCCTCCAATGCGGATTCCTGCGTACAATAACAACAACACCATTTCTGGAATTTACTAAATCCAGGCATCTCTAGATGTGTATCCTGGTTCCAAACAAAAATGGGCAAAATCTAATATTTACTGTATACAACTTTACTTAGAAGCTCTCCCCGGTGATTGCGACTGGGGCTGCGAGCTAATCGCGCGCATACCAGTGATTTAAAACTAAGACTATACTTTAACTGCTTTTAATAGTGTTTTTTACCAGGCTGTGACAAAAACTGCATATTGAACGACAATTTCTATTTGGGGGCTCTTCAACCAGAGAATTAATTTGGGAATTATTTTAGGCACTCTGACACCCTTGACACGCTTCTTTACTATTTCCCTACCTCTGTTTGTGGCGATTTGATCACGCGTCTGGCAGCGGTGGGCGCCATCTTGGGGGTAGCGGGGTCAGCGCTCTAGTCGCGCAGGACTCCCACCCTCCTCACTTAGCTATAAAATGTGCGTTCCCCCCAGACGGCGCAGCGGGCTGGCGCAGCGGGCGCGCCGGGCGCGCGCCGAAGCCGCGCCTAAGCCAAGCCCGTCTGCGCCCGTCCGAGCCTGGACCGAGCCCAGGGCCACCCCCCTTACATCCCTGCCCTCAACAAGGTTAGTTTATACTGCTAACGAAGTTCGTAATTTAAACAATTCTTTTCAGAATGTTCATGTCCCTCCGACATGCTTATTAGCTGACCCCATTGGAGGACCATTTTTATGCACTATGTGCACTAATAATTGCTTGGCTACCCCATCCCAAATCCCCCAAAAACCTCATATTCCCCAGAAACTCATACATGCTGCACTTGTCAACACCCGTTCGCTTCCTTGTCACAAAATTGACATATTTGAGTTGCTCAACACCTATGCTATTGATCTCTTATTTCTGACCGAAACTTGGGGAGACAATGCATCAGGGCCGGATTTTAAAGCTGCGATGCCAGAAGATTACTGTGTCCATAGGCAGGATCGTATCTCTGCCCATAAAGGCGGGGGGATTGCAATAATATACCGCAACTGCCTCCGCGTTAAAGCCATTGATTTAAAACATAGGAGTTGTGAGGCGCTTGCCTTTACGATTACTCTCACCACTAATCAAACTTTCACAGGCACTCTTTTGTATCGACCTCCAGGCTCTCGTTTGAATTTTCTCTCACAACTCCACCAGTTGAGCGAGTTATCTGCAGACCATAAATACTTTACCCTCCTGGGAGATTTTAATTTTCATCTTGAATCACAGTCAGACAAAGACACCGATCAACTTATTAAAGATCTTCTCGCTGTAGGTCTTGAACAACTGATTACAGCTCCAACTCACGAAGCAGGTCACACACTTGATGGCATATTTACCAACAACCCCCATATCATCAAGAATAAAATACTTCCCTTAACGTGGTCTGACCACTTTGCCATTTTATTCGATATTCAAACCAATACCACAGCTCCTAACATCATATCTTCAAACCCTCATCTAACTTCGAGAGATTGGAAAAATCTAGACTACAACCTACTTGCACAGACTCTTACTGACGCTTTCATGAGTATAGATAATATAACTGACCCCAACATAGCAGCTAATACATACACCTCTATTCTAGACGAGGCTCTCCTCACTTTAGTTCCACCTAGAACACTCAAACGCAACAGGAAGACTCCTTCGGCCCCATGGTTCACCGAAAATCTTCTTAGACTCCAACGACAACATTGTCGTAACTTGGAACGACACTGGCGCAAAAACTATAATTCAGCAGACAAGACAACTTACAAAGCTGCACTTCTTAGCTACAAGCAGAGCATAGCATCAGAAAAAAACATCTACTACACTACTCAAATAGACCAAGCTCGCTGCAGCATGAAGAAACTGTTTGAAGTTATAAACCACCTTGCCGAACCTCCCAACCCTTCTACTGAAACATCTCAGAATCTTTGTAATGTATTGGCCGATTTCTTTTCCGAAAAGGTCACATCTATATTTAAAGACTTTAATCCACACACGAAAATCTTTGATTCATCCGACTCTCAGATACATGATAATCAGACAGCCTTAACTGAATTTACCAGGACAAATCCACAAGATATCCACAAACTTATTCAGTCAATTAAATCCGGTTCTCCTCTGGATCCTTGTCATCCATCCATACTTAACAATATTCCAAATATCATCACTATACCACTGACACACATCTGTAATATTATGTATTCTACAGGCTCCTACCCTACCATCTGGAAAAATACCATCATCAGGCCACTTCTCAAGAAACCTTCCCTGGACCCCTCACTATCCTCCAGCTACCGTCCTATTGCCTCTCTGCCGTTTCCAGCTAAGATCTTTGAATCGATCATGAATAAACAACTTTCCGGCTACATTCAAACTAATGACTTGTTAGACGACACTCAGTTCGGCTTTCGACAAGGACACGGAACAGAGACCGCCCTAATTAAAGCGGCAGACGAAATAAGGGCCACAATGGATAAAGGTGGTCAGGCTGTCCTGATTTTGTTGGACCTGTCGGCGGCTTTCGACGCGGTCGATCATGCAACTTTGATCGGCCGTGTCGAGGCCATCGGTATTAAACATAAAGCCAGGGACCTCATTTCATCCTTCTTGGCTGATCGTAAGCAAGCAGTCAAGATGGGTACCTTTACTTCACCTACTTTCAGTGGAGTCCCGCAGGGTTCCTCGCTAAGTCCGACCCTTTTTAATATCTATGTCTCGGACTTAGCGAGGGTAATAAAAGAGTACAACATCAATTTGACAACTTACGCCGACGATACCCAGTTGGTACTATCCATTCACAAAAACGGACCTACTGTTGCAGCAAACTTTAAGAACGGTATGAGGGCCATTAGCAGTTGGATGGCTTCCAACTGCTTAAAACTCAACTCATCTAAGACGGAGGTCATGCTCTTTGGAAATATTCAACCTTTGTGGTCCCCCTTATGGTGGCCTGAGGAACTGGGAACTCCACCGCAACCTGTCAGTAAAGTCAGAAATTTGGGAGTGATATTTGATGACAAGCTCCTTTTCCATCACCACGTGAATGCGGTAGTTTCATCATCCTTTAACATCTTAAGGAAAATAAAGAAACTCTTACCGTATCTCCCCATAGCTACGGGAAAAATACTTATATCCACACTGGTGTTTTCACGCACTGACTACTGCAACGCCCTCTTCCTTAATGCTCAAAAAAAGGTTATTTCCAAACTGCAACTGATACAAAATGCCTCCGCAAGAGTTTTATTGGGTATTCCCAAATACAGCTCTGTTTCTGGATATCTGGACCAACTGCACTGGCTCCCAGTCAGAAGTCGCACGAAGTTCAAGACCCTCTGCATTGTCTAAAAGGCAATAAACAATATGGGACCTAAATTCCTGAGAAGTTCTTTTAAGCCTTTGGCAACCCCCAGAACGCTGCGTTCCAATACGGCTCATATGCTTCAGATTCCCAGAACAAGGAAAGTTAATTGGGGAGACAGATGTTTTGCCATAGCAGCAGCAAAACTATGGAACTCTCTTCCCCTTAATATAAAAATCAGCCCTTCCTTGATTGTCTTCAGAAAACAGCTAAAGACTTGGCTGTTTTCTCAACGACATGATTCATAGATCATCTTAACCAATGTCTTACAGTTCCAATTACTGGTTTTCAGCCTTTAGCCCCTAGCGCCGAGACACCCAAGGGTAATTGTAGCGCTTTAAAAATTGCAAAAAATAAATAAATAAATAAAATACCCCTTGGCTTTGGCTTTTGCAAAAGTCGAATCAAATATCAAAACCGCAATACAATTCACCAACGAAGTGGGCCACTCCCACTCTTACCTGACCGTTAACCTTCCGTCACACGGTGACTGTCAAAAAGGTCTCAATCTCCAAAGATTAGGAACCAGAACTGGGGCGTCAGTCGGGGCTGCAGTCGGGTAGCCCACTGGAAGGATGAATCACGCGATCGGAGACCTCGGGCCCACAAAGACAATTTTTTTTTGTCAATGTAGTGGCGCGCCTCCCTTAGAATTCGATCACGGACCCCTCACGATCACCGGGCTCGATGACGACCACCGAAGACGCCCCACGTTGGACGCCAAATTGTAGAACCGGCTTTTTGGAGACCTCTCCCCCACTAGGAGAGTCAAAGCCAGTGGTGCAGGGCACACCTTAGAATCTACGGGTTCTCCTTGTTCAAGTCATACATTACCAAAGAGACCAGGACAACCAGCCGAGCCGTGGAGGGAAGTAAATTATTTATTAGCTTGAGCTAAGGACAGAGGTCCCAGAATGGTACAAAGACAGTTCTACGGAGACTGCTGCTTCAATCCGCAGCACACACATACTTATAGCTCTAGCCACGCCCATTTACACATTACACACTTCCACATTTTGCTTACTTCCTTATTTGACAAGTTCTTCGTCAGTCTTGTGCAATCGTGGTCAGGGGACATCTGTCTCTTATTGCACAATGTTCACAGCCTCGTGCTCCCTTACTCAATGGTGTGGTCACAGGGTGCAGCCTTGTGCTTCCTTGATCGGATGGTGTGGTCACGGGGCACAGCCTTGTGCTTCCTTGACCAGATGGCATGGTCACGGGGCACAGGAGTTGTGATAGGCTGAGTTACCAACGGTGGACACGGTGTAGCTGAGTCATTGACACAACTGGGGGGGTGAGGCACACATGCAGCTTCTCGGAATCGGCTCAACCACAACCGAAGTCCTGGCAGGGAAGTACAATTATTCCCATATACAAAAAAGGAAATAGAAACACAGCAGGAAATTATAGACAAATAGCGCTGATGGGCGCTGCCGGGAAAATCTTTGCAGCTGAAGTACTGGACAGATTAAAAACTTGGGCATTTTCGCAGGGCTTAATACCCATGTTTCAGGCTGGATTTCGACCCAATCATTCAGTTACCGACAACATAGCAATCTTCCAGACCATCTTAGATAAGTATGTAGTAGGGAAATCACAACCCATATACGGAGCATTCATTGACTATTCCACCGCCTTTGATCGAGTGGATAGACCAACCCTGTGGAAAAAATTAAGGAGGATGGGAATCCCTGAACTACTACTACAAGTAATTGTGAATCTCCACAGTAACACATGGTGTCGTGTGCAAATGGGGAGCGATAAGGGCTTGTCTAAGACAATACGTACGTCTAATGGTCTTAAACAAGGGTGTCTTTTAGCTCCGATTTTATTTTCTCTATACTTAAGTGACCTACCATCTCAACTGCAGCAAGGGCTGTGTACGCCTCCGAAGATTGCTACTCAACGCATACACGCTCTGTTATATGCGGACGACATTGTTATGTTTGATTTAACACCTTTTGGACTTCAATGCCTCTTAGATATTCTTCATAATTACTCTAAAGAAAATTTTCTAGCTCCCAACATAAATAAAACTAAAGTGGTTGCATTCTCAAGAAAGAAAAAAGGTGTCAAATACAGCTGGAAGATGGGCGCAGAGAGTTTAGAGCAGGTAGAGGAATACACCTACCTAGGCAGGATTTTCTCACACAATATGAATAACATCAAACATAATAATCATCTAAAAAGGAAATGTGACTTACATGCCGGGGCCTTGTTGCGACTGTACTCAGCTACTGGAAACAGGCATTTTTCTGCACTCATAAAAGTTTACAGAGCAAAGATTCCTCCTGTTTTGTCGTACGCCTCTGAATACATTCCCCTAAAACAATGGTCCTACATGGATTTAAAAGAAGGTAAAACACTGAAGAAAATATTGAAAGTCTCCACATCTACACCAGTGCAGGCACTAAGACTGGAATATTCAATTACCAGCGCATACGCTACAGCCGTAGCAAACATCATTAGGTGGGCTTACAACCTTCTCCACTCTAAAGAAGGAACCTTACGATGCCTGTTAAAAAAGGAGACATTTGATAAAGATACCTCTCATCTTATCTTTTTCAGCAATATGACAGCGGCTTTTCTATTAGCAAAAATCAGTGCAGAAATGTTGCTATCCTGGACACCTGCACAACTCAAACTATTTTTAAAAAACTTTACTCCCAAACTGAGTTTTGAGCTTGACCACTTACACTGTACCAATTTATCTGTGTATAGACCTTATGCTAAGTCTCTAGATTATAAACACAAACAGCCTTACTTAGACTATTCTCTTACACACGGTGCGAGGCGGTCAATCACGATGTTGCGTCTGGGTATATTACCCGTGCTAACCTTTACCTCAACCTGGAGACCTGACTGTTCTCCGCTATGTTCTCTCTGCCAGGGGGGGAACCAGAATCTTGAGCATCTTTTATTTATATGCCCAAATGCCAAAATTGTAAATGCACGGTTAACATGCCTTGTCCCCATCTATCGGACATGCAGGATTGTCACTGCTAAAGACCTGCTATTAATATGCAAAAGGCCGCCGAATGAATTTGTTTGCTATAAAATGTATACATTTTTAAAAGTTTCATTGAAAATGTATTGATCTGTATAAAAAAACTGTGTACAATTTTTAAAATTTGTGGTCCTCAATCGAGTACCAAAACAAATAAAAATTCTTTTGACTCTTTTGACTCGTGTGGGTTTTTAAAATGCAGTTCAACACTATAGGATAGCATGGGAGTTTATTTATAACATCTTATAAATATAACTTCCCATTGGGACAAGCTAGGAAGGTAAAGTTCAGTATTCCCGAACTCAGAATGTAAAGATGCATTTTTTAGTAAGGATAATTTTTACATTCTCTGTTTGAAAATACCCCTTTTAGAAAGTGGGTATGTTTTTGCTTAGCCATCCTGTGTGATTCTGCTGGTTTGTGGATTGTGTCTGGCTTTGGAGTGACAGAAGCTGAGGATGTGAATTCACTGTAGACAGACACTGGGGTGCTTGAGGTGTGTCCTGCTGTTCCTGGATGAGTCAGGGCTGGGCAGAATAGACCTGGGCTGGATTTAGAGTAGGGGGAGGAGATTTCCTTTCACCTGAATTGGTCTGATCTACCTTACACAATGCTATCTCTACCTCCTGCCTGGAAGCTGGACCAGAGAGGACAGAACTGTTTTGACTAAACACAGAGCCTCTCTGCCACAAGAGATTTTTTTTAACAAAGTTTTATATAGCGCTAACTTGACCCAAAATCAGGTATCAGAGCGCTTTACATAGCATAGTTGCATTACATGAGGACACATTCATTTTTGTTAGGCATAGGGAGATATACCCAGAATCACAGGATGTTCTGCGTCATTGCCAAGACCCGAACCCAGTTCCACCAGATTTGAGGTTGACTACCCTAGCTGTTAGGGCTGGAATATAAATATTGGGGCCCAGACCCAGAACTTTAGAATACTTCTGGAATCAAGAGGAACCTCTGCCAAGGAGAAGAGCTGGGAAAGCTGAAGGAGAAGTACTGTGCCTTTGCTGTGTGCTGTCTGGGGTCGGCCGGTTGTGGCTGTTTCTGCCAAGGAGAGGATAAAGACTTTGCTGTGTGCTCCTGCTAGAAGAAGATATCCAAGGGATTGAAGTAGAGCTTGCCTCCTGTTCTAAAGTCTCAGGAACACAATGACTTCACTACTAGCTCCCCTGAACTTCTTTTATGGGAGTTCAGACCTGCCAAGCGGAGCCTGTTACTGTATTGGGCCTCTGGAAGTTGGTCCTGCTGTTGGGACCTGGAAAAAAGACACAACCAAGAGAAGCTGGATGCATCCGCACCCGTTTCCGATGCATTGGTGATATGCCGCTGAAGAAACCGATACAGCACCTGCCAGTTGCTTGAGAAATCGCCGCATGCCGAGATCACTGCACCTATTTTGGTGGAGGCCCTGCTGTGCGTCAGCAAGAACCAATGCATCTTGGGGCCACAGCTGGAGAGACCAATGCAGCACCTTTGCCGCCGCCGCATCTAGTACTGAAGCATCCCTGAAACCCACGCATCGCACCAGGGTACCAAGTCTACAAGACCACTGGGCCGCAGTAAGAAACCGAGGCATCACCTCCCCACAAAGTAAGAAACCGATTAATCACGTCCCCTTCAGTAAGGAAACGAAGCATCACATCCCCTGCATGGCAGTAAGGATGCATCACCTCTCCTATAGTAAGGAACCAACGCATCACCTTTCCTGAGCATAAGGAACTGACCGCCACCTTCCCTGCAGGTGTTTTTGTTGATGATTTTGACGCATCTAAGGTACTTTGTGTAGAAAATGTTGCATCTTTAGTTAGTTATGGACAGAACTGTTTTTACCTTCTACAAATTACATTCTGATTACTGTTTTGCGGAATTTTGTTTTTTGGTCTTGTTTGGTTTCGATAAAGTTTACTTATTTTTCTAAACTGGTATTGTGTCCATTTAAAGTGTTTTGACTGTATTACTGTATGTGTGAACAAATGCTTTACACACTGCCTCCGAGATAAGCCTGTCTGCTCGTGCCAAGCTACCAAGGGGGTCAGCAGGAGTTATTTTAGAAGTGTATTCCCCTTACCCTTACTAGGAAGAAGGGTCCCTAATTGGACAAAGGTGCAAACCATTACCAATTTGAGACCTCCATTTCTAACAGTCACACACAGAGTTCTGGATTGTACATTCTTTATTAATCAGAATACAATCTCAATCTGCTCTCTGTTTACATCATAACCATTAATAATCACACTTTAACACCTCTCAACCAGTTACATACTTCCTTTACTGAGTCTTCCCAGTACTGCAAGGGTCCTAGTGCACATAGTCTCAGAACACTACATCTCACCCTTTGTTAGAAAAAAAGTACAAACAACAGTTAGCCAATATTGTTTCGATGAGTCATCGAGGCGCCTGCACTAGTCAACCAGATCTTGGAAAAGGGAGTGGCTGAGATGCACTCTGTTCAGGCACCAATGGTTCAGGTTAAGATGCTTGACTCGGATTGTTAAGCGGGACGGGTTCATCGGTAGGTGTTGGAGCTCACTATCACAGAGGTAGGTGTTTGAAATGTGAAGAATCCCATGTGAATAACTGTCCGGGATGATGTACAGTCACCATCCTTTGCTCGTTACAACCCTCTGAGGATCGACAGCAAATGGAGTATGCTTTCGCTTCTTCCTAACCAAGACTAACTAATCCTCATTAAAGACTGTCTCTTGGGCTCTCCGATACCAATTGATGTATCTCTTCATCTTGTACTTTAGAGAAGTGTCAGTGGCACGAACCTTGTCAACACTCAAAGATCGATCTGCTGTCAATAGTGTCAGTTTGGTTTCAATGGTTCTCCCAAATAGCAAGGTGGAGTGGCTTTCACCCATTGTGAAGGTAGCATTTGAACGATAAGCATGGAGGGCTTGACATATGGCATGTGTGCATTGAATTCTCTCAAGGGATGCTCATTGAATAACCCTTTTAAGGGTTCCCATGTACCGTTCCTTGACTCCATTTGTTTAGGGCCACAGAGGTGTACTCTGTTGATGCTTGATACTCATTCTAACTAGGATCTCTCTAAACTCTTTACTTTCTAACAGTAGACCGTTGTCATATTTGAGAAAGGTGGGGGATACCCCACACTACAAAGATGGTGTCCAGCTGCTCAATGACCGTCTCATGGGTTATTCATGACAAATCCTCTATCAAAGGGAAACATGAATATTCATCAATGACTACCATGTGATTATGTCCATTCTCTTGGGTCCAAAAGAAACCAACTGCAATCCTTTCCCAAGGCTTTTTATGAAAGTCAGACATGGTCAGTGGATGTTAAGTCACTTTGGGGGGAAAGGCAGTTGCAAAGTTAGCACTCTTTAAGTTCCCTCTCAACCCGCTCGTCTGAGGGGCAAAACCACAATCAGTCTCTGAGGACTCTTTTTGTAGCTACAATACCACAATGTGGTTCATGGGCTAGTTCAATGACCTATTGTCCCAGGTAAGACAATTCTTGAACCTACCAATATAACACCTTCTTTAGTTCATCCTGTACATTTTTGAATTTTTGAAATTTGACATAGTCAACAAGAGGTCGAACTCTCCATTTCCAGAATTACGCCTAAATGATGTCTTTGAGAAAATGCATGTTCTTGTCAGCATTTGTAGCCTCAATATTATGTTTGAAAGAAAAGGCTACTGGCGTATGAGACTTCAAAATGAAGTTGATGTACTATTCAGCTGTCTCGGATGTCGAGCTGTGATGATTCAGTGGTACACTTGAAAAATAATCAGCAGGGTTCTGGTCTTTACCCGGATTCTGTACCGTTGCACAACCATACTCTTGCAGTCTCAGACTCCCACCTCTCAATGCAAGGAGGCATCTTGGCTTTTGGATTTCTGAAGATGGTGATTAGCCCTGCGCTATTACTGAAAGGTTTTCCATGCAGAAACACATGAAAATGTTCACAGACCTACACTATGTCCAGGCTCTCCTTCTTCGGCTGAGAATAGGCATGTTTGTTGTCAGACAGGCTCCAACTGGCATATCCGCAATGTGTATCTAAGCATTTGGATGACCATTATGTTGAGCAAGGATTGCCCCCACCCCTACCGGGCTTGCACCTAGTGTGATCTCAGTGTGTAGTTCGGGGTCAAAGTTGGCCATCCCAGTTGCATTCTCAATTGCATGGTTTATTCCTTTGAAACTTTGATCACATTTAGCAGAACATGGGAACGGGAAATGTTTTGTCAACTCTCTTAAAGGAGCACTTACAGTAGCAATATCACAAATGCTTGAGCAATATCTGGCCATACCAAGAAAGGATCACAGCATGGTGACTTCTTGCGGGGGTCAAGGAGCTGACAGTGCTTTTACTCTGTCAGGGCAAGGAGTCATTCCCCTATGTGAAAATATATTTCCAAAGAATTTGAGTTAAGCTTGTGAAACTCACAGATTGCTGCATTCAGAGTAAGACCTGCATCAGCAAGTAATTGACACACATGTGTAAAAGCCTTGCTGTGCTCTTTTCGTATACCAATATGTCATCATTGTAATTAAAAGTATTTGTGACAGGATGAATTATTTGACGCATCCTGAAATAGTTCTGCAGCAGACGACACTACAAAACTCAACCTTTTGTATCTGAACAAAGCAACATGAGTCAAAATAGTAGTGATTTACCTGCAACTCTCTTGCAATTCGAGTTGAAGATATCCCTGGTTCAGGTCAAGATGGGAGAAAACTTTGGCACCATTCGGGTGCATGATCAAGTCTGCTATGTGTGGACCAGGATGTCTTTCTCTCTCATTTGCTTTATTGACCTGCGACATATCAACACAGATGCACACTGCACCATCACTGTCATTTTTTGGCACCACCAATATGGGCGACACCCATGGCGTAGGACCGGTGGAGTGCTCAATGATGCCATACTTCAAGAGCGTTTCTAGTTCTTTCTCAAGATCTTCTTGCAAGTGGAAAGAGAAACTGTGGTGCCACTGGGCAGCAGGACGAATGTCCTCATTGATGTGAAGTCGCACTTTCATTGTCTTGAGCCTGCTCAGGCCATGGAATAGTAATGGGAACTGACTCACAACTTCAGATTGAGTGTGGAGGTTTAATTGATTGATATCAGCTCTATGTCAGCAGCGCTGGCAAAGTTGAGTAGGCATGCACTGGATGCAGCTCCTTGAAGAACATGAATTGGTGCCTGCACAGATACTGCTTCATGTCAAAGTTGCTGTGAATGACCCTTGACTCTGTAATGGTTTAGAAGCTTCCCATGTGTATACTTTTAAGTGTGATGGGTGGAGACATGGCACAGGAGACAAGCTGTCAAATTTCTCAACTGGCAGAGTGTTATTCGATGCACCACTGTCTCTAATGAAAGTTGTAGGGCAACGGTTGAAATTTAATTATAATCTCGGGGCAATATCCAAATGAATTTTGTTGTTTAGTTTGGTGGTTTGCTTTTGTCATTGGTACTTCCTTGCAAGTAGCCAGACCTACATGTGCCCATTGTTTGTCAGTTGAAGCCATCAGCACACATCCATTTTCTCCACTTGCCCTCAATGATGACGTTGATGAGCCACTGGAGGATGAACCCTGACAATTATCAACTTCATCTGGTTTCTACTTATCGTAACTGATGCCCCCTTTACGTTTTGAGGGTGCGGTGAGAAGTGTTCTTGAACTTTCTGCCGTCCATTTTCTCTTCTCGCTGTGATGTAGCTAGTTTCTCTTTCGCTCAGCAAACCATTATGAAGGGTTTCTCCTCACCATAGTCTTTACAAATCTGGCCTATGACAGGACATTTGTCTTCATGTTGATATAAAAACCCACATCTGACCCACAACTTTTTTTTCTTTATAGACGGCAACTTTCATCTGTTTATCGATGTTTGTCCTTACTCTTCATGGCCAACGCTGATTCATTTTTCGTTGTTCTAGCTTCCATGTCAGCGGCTTGTTGATCCACTCTTTCTTTGATCCTGGCGGCCAATAGCACTTTCTCTAAGCTGAGCATCTCTCTTCACATGCATCTTCTGAAGCAGCCTGAAAGACAGTAATTGATAACTCAAAGATATATAGCTTTTTCATCATTAAATTCACTAAATTTACAATGTTTGAAATTCACATCAAGTCTTTCAAGAAACTTGTCCATCATTTCACCAGCTTGCTGCCATGCCTCACTGAAAATGTACCTGTCATAGTCAACGTTTAACATAAGATTGAACTTGACTTCCAATGCTTTCTTGACTTGACGGTTTGATATTGCGTCAGCTTGTGATATTTTCTTCAGCACTACTTTTACTTTGTCCCCGGCAAGGTTCTCTATGTACTCAATGATTTTCTTATCATCTATGTTAGAAATGAGGTTTCTGGTTGGCTGGTGTATGCACCTAAGCCAGGCAGCACCCACCACTCTAGTCAGGGCAAGTAAGTTACACAACAAAGATAACCCATGTTCACTCCCTTGGTAGCTTGGCCATCTTGGAGCAGTCAGGCTTATCCTAGAGGCAATGTGTAAAGCCTTTGTACACACACACACACACACACAGTAACACAGTGAAAATACTTCAAAAGTACTCCAAACCAATTTAGAAAAATAGCCAATCTGAATCAAGCAAGACCAAGACAACAAAAATTGCAAAATACACAAATCAAGATGTCACTTTTTGAAGATTAAATCAAAGTTTAACTCTTAGAAATCAAAAATAGTTCAAACAGGGACTATTTAGTTGCGGTCGACATCTCAACAAAGTTAGTCCGACCTCGATGGATCGAGGGATGGTTACGGAGACGGGCAGACACCAGTACAGTACCTTAGAGGAGTTGTGAAAATAAAGGCAATGCAAAACACAAGGAAGGTGAAGTGTCGCAAAGGCTGGTGGGCCATCAGTTCCTTACTCTACAGGGAAACTGATGAATCCGTTCCTTACTACCGGGCAGTGGAGGTAGTGGGTCAAAGCCTTGCTGCTGCAGGGGAGGTGATGCTGTGTTTGCATGTGCAGTACCTCACTTTCTTGCTGTGGTGCAGCATCAATGAGGTGTCGAAAGTCAAACCACAAGGCTTTGGTTTTGCATCGTAGATATTGAACCTGGCCACAGGCGTCGGAGGTGAAGCAGTGCATCACGTACTTAGATGGTGAGGTGCTCGAGCCTGTTGTAGTGGCTGACCTTTGCAGGGGCTGCATCTGAGCCTGCACTGCAAATTGTGGTTGGTGCATTGAGCAGGACCACTGCACCAGTGCAAGTAGTGGCACAGCATCGGACTTGCAGCCCGGCAACGGTTCCGTAGTCGATCGGCATCCATGCCTTGGTTTCTTGATAGTAGTACCCCAAACTCACTTCCAAGGGCCCAGGAACTGGAATTGGCACCAAATGGCAAATAGGACTCCTCAGCAGAAGGGCATAGGGGTTGCAGGTGAACTCTTTGATGGCCCTGATACTTCTTAACAGCAGGCAAGCTCAACTCAAGCCCTTGTAGAATCTTGAAAGCCGAATGTTTAAAGCCAGTCCTTTCACTACCAGGAGTCCCAGGACAGAAGCAGCAAGCAGCAGACTAACACAGCAAAGTGGCATTCCCTTCTGACAGCTATCCAGCTCTTCTTCTTGGCAGAATGTCCTTAACCCTCCGTGAAGTCTCCGCGCACTGCAGCGCAATACGGCAACTTCATCAAAACAATCTCCTTTAAATACAAAACTTCGGCAACCAGAAGACCATCGGCATCTTTGGAGCCGAAAACTGCTGCATAAATTGAACATTTAAACCTGATATCGGCGCCTGTAAACTCCGGGATCTGATGTGCAAAATGGCGCCGGCAGATAATTAGCCCGATGCCAGTTGAATTAGCCCCCAAAGTGACCAGACAGTGCAATCCGCGCTGAGCTTCTGTGGCGATTTGCAACTGACAGCGCGGCAAAAGCCTGAGAATATCATTGGGGCTCCAGCCATGCCGACGTCGAAGACGCCCTGAGCAACACCGAAACTGACCGGACACATCAAGGCGGACATGGCAGTGCGTGTAATCTTTCACCTTCGGAGTTCCTGGAACAGGGCTTTGATGTGCTGCTCGCCTTCAATGTATGTGCTCCTCTTGAAAAGTGCTCATCCTGTCAATAATTCTTGCCGGACGTCGTCCTGTTTACCTCAGCATCTGCACATTCGAAGTCAGGTCAATTTCTCTTTTGTAATCTGGACTATAATACTCCCTCAGTTCTGAAGATAGTGATGGGTATCTCCGGGCAAAGTAAGGAGAACACCTCCCCCGGCATTAATGATCCTGGATGTGGGACTGGTCTGAATGGTTTGATCTGCCCCTCCGGCGCTGCCTCCTGCCACCGCACTGTAGGGCTGTTTACATCTCCCACTGCCGGCGATGTGTGTTTGCTTATGTTCTTGGTGGCAGTAAGAGTTGGTGCGGCGCTGTATGGTTGGGGGAGCTACAAGTTGTAGGTGCTATAAGTTGAGTCGTAAGAGTGCCTGGGTAGTAGTGGTTGCTAAGTATTACTACAAAACCAGTAGCTGTGAAGATGAATATTGCATAAGCGGACTGTGGCATGAAGACTGTACAGTTTTTCGAGCCTGTCTGTGGCATGAAGGACACAGAGCAGTAAATTGAGACTTAATCCCAACGCACCGGAATCCCATCTCAGAGCGACCATAACTGTGGGACCCGGAGAGAATGAGACGTAGGGTGGGACCTAATGGTGGCTGCACAAAGCTGCACTAGAGAAGCCCAAGAATGGTGGGCAGCCTGAGAAACATGGGAGGCAGTATTTGAACTTGGATGTTGCAATAGCAATCCCTTGCCTGACCCTAATATGGCTGCCACAGTTTTCCCCACCACCGGACTCCGACCAGACCTTGATCACATCCCCCATCGGCCTAATTGGCAGCCCCAGCTCCTTCTCTGTTTTTTGTACTCCCTCCCATCACCTCCTTCTTTTACCTCTGTCCTCTAGTCGGGACATGCTCTTCCACTACTTGGCTTGGTTACTGTAACCTATGTCGCTATTCAAAATGATTTTTCCCGAACGTTGAGACCTGAGCAACATGGCTGATGCCCAGTGGAGTTGGTAGGCAGCTAATAAGGGGACCTCACAGACGGCGAAACTGAACTGGGTGCTGCCGGGACCTTCCAAAATGCCAAATCACACTGCCTTATCCCGGGAGGGATCTGCCGCCTTTGCCGCTTTATCAACTGCTTGCAGCACCCGCTTCGTGGGTGCCGCTGCGCGGCTTGTGGCGAGGGGCAGAGGCTGTCAGGGCGCTTGCTGTTTCCAGTTGCGAGGAGGAGGAGTTGAGATCCAGCAGAGAGAGCGCGCCAGCAGGGACTCACAAGACCGGGAGTCCCTGCGCTGCACAGGTGTGCACGGCCGCGCCCCCAGCGAGACACGCCCCCCCGCTTGTCCAGGTCTCAAAGGCGGGAGCTTCCTTGTTACAAGTGGGACCTCACAGACGGCGAAACTGACCTGGGTGCTGCCGGGACCTTCCAAAACGCCGAATCACACTGCCTTTCAGCCTATCCTTATCCCAGGAGGGATCCGCCGCCTTTGCCGCTTTATCAACTGCTTGCAGCACCCGCTTCGCGGGTGCCGCTGCGCGGCTTGTGGCGAGGGGCAGAGGCTGTCAGGGCGCTTGCTGTTTCCAGTTGCGAGGAGGAGGAGTTGAGGGCCAGCAGAGGGAGCGCGCCAGCAGGGACTCAAAAGACCAGGAGTCCCGGCGCTGCACAGGTGTGCACGGCCGCGCCCCTAGCGAGACACGCCCCCCCGCCTGTCCAGGTCTCAAAGGCGGGAGCTTCCTTGTTACAAGCGGGACCTCACAGACGGCAAAACTGACCTGGGTGCTGCCGGGACCTTCCAAAACGCTGAATCACACTGCCTTTCAGCCTACCCTTATCCCAGGAGAGATCCGCCGCCTTTGCCGCTTTATCAACTGCTTGCAGCACCCGCTTCGCGGGTGCCGCTGCGCGGCTTGTGGCGAGGGGCAGAGGCTGTCAGGGCGCTTGCTGTTTCCAGTTGCGAGGAGGAGGAGTTGAGAGCCAGCAGAGGGAGCGCGCCAGCAGGGACTCACAAGACCAGGAGTCCCTGCGCTGCACAGATGTGCACGGCCGCGCCCCAAGCGAGACAGGCCCCCCCGTCTGCAACGCCCCCCATTTAACCACCGACCTGTCGCTCAGCGGGACGCGAGCGGGACGCCGAGCGAAGCCCGAGCAAAGGGCGGGCTGTCAGGGGCTGTCAGAGGCTGGGCTGGGCCACCCCCCCTTCATCCACCATCTCTGGTCCAAGAGCTTGGAGTCTCCCTGAGTGTATAGAGGCCCACATGTCTACCCGTTCAGGCAAAGCACTGAGGGGTGGGGGAGAAGGTGTCACGGGGAGCTCAATGATAGGCACAATGGACCAATTCATCACAAGAGTAGCAGCGGTCATTGAAAAGGAGATTGTGATGACGGAACGTCGCCTCTCACAAGATTCTTTCCCCTCTAAATGCTCCTCACTAGGAGCAGTGGCACATGCCCTGTCTCCTATCTCCACCCACCCTGCCTCCCCTCTTCCTGGGAACCTGTCCGAGCAGCCACGGATTGCAGCTATAGGGGCAAGTATTGACAGGTTGGAAAGTTTAATATCAGATCCCTTGCCCTCCAGCCCAAGCCCAGTGGCTACAGATCCCCGACCCGTCATACACATAAGTACTTCCACTGGCCACAATTCTCAACCGCCCCATCAGGTCCCTTCCCTGGCTTGTAGCCCGTTGCCCTTGGTGCGAGCTCGCCTGGTTCGCAACAAGAGAAAAAGGGTTGCTAGTATACGGAAGGGGAGTCTTACTTCACTCCATAAGCGAACGAGGAAGCACGTCCCCAGAGGCCCTACCCCACTAAATGGTGGAGGTCCTGAACCATCTGGAGGAATTACTCCTCTGGTACCTGTGGTTGAAACTCCTCTGGCCCATCACTCGGTCCCGGTATCATCCACATTATCACATGAGGCGCCCTCCCCCGAGCTCATTGAGAAATTGGTCGAGTCCTTGCTGGTCCCGCTTATCGACCAAGTCAAGAGTCTGGGGGACAGGCTAGATAGATTTGAACAGACCACCCGGGACAACTTCTTCTCCCTGAAAACTCTCATCAAACTATAGTCTAAACTCAGGGAGGACACTGGGGAGGGGAATGATGGGAAAGGGGACTCAGGGGGTTTAATACAGGGAACATCATCGCCAACGCCTGCTCCTGCACTAGTCACAGGGAATGCTTCGACATCTGCGATCCCTGCTAGTGTAAAGCTGACACTTATTACCCATGTTGCCCAGGTCCATGCCAGTACCCCCCCAGTAGTGAGGATTGCAAAGTCCAAACCTGACCAAAAAAAGCTGCATGAGGGAGGGGCCTGCTCTAAGTTAAAACGACCTGCAGTCCCATCCACTGACGCCAGGGGAGTAGCCCCGGTATCAAAGGCAAAAACAATTTCTAGCCAACCTGAAATCCCTAGCCCTGCGGTTAAACCACAGAAGGTGGCACGAAAATGTCCCCCAGTTAATCTCCCCCCTGAGTGTCAACCATACGTTGTTGTCCTCATCAAGGTTCCTGCCTTGAGGGACGCTCAGCTGGAAATCCATCAGGCACTAAAGAATAAAGTCATCCACTGGTTGAAAGCCAACAGACCCCTTCCCTTGGTTGTGGATGGCTTGATTCTTGGCATGCGCAGGGTGGGATGGATTGGACAGGGGAAAAAACTGTTCAAGGGTGACTGTGTGGTGGTCAACTTTCAAGACGTGAGAGCTGCCCACTCGATATGCAGTTTGGGGCAGGGGGCGGTTGGTCCTGGTGTTGAAGCGGTTGATTTAACATACTTTTACCCGCGGCCGGTCACGAACTGCTCTGGCCAACCCCCGCGTATACCTCTCAAAATAGTGCCTGCGGCCAATGGCACCCTGCAACAACTCTACTCCAGCCGCATGCGGTTTGGCCAAGGTCGAGCTGGGGTCCCAGGGAGTACTGACTCGTCGACTCCCTTATGGAGGCTCGTGGGGTCCAAACATCTGACGAACAGTCCTATCCATCTGTAAAGTGGATTGACCCCCCGACTCCACTAAGGGAGCAGGTTGCCCTAGTAGTTACACGGGAACCAGGTGAGGGGAGGGATCTAATCGAGCCTGCCATTGTCCATCCTCCCTTGGTAGAGGTAGACTCGGATGGCACTGTTGAGCCCAGTAGCATTGCAGCTGTGACGGACCCACCCATTAGGGTTCTCAGCTTGAATGTGGCTGGTCTGGACAGGAAGCTGGCCTTGCCCGACTGGAATGTACTTGTGGAGGATTACTCCATATGCTTGTTTCAGGAAACCTGGAGTAGGGAGCCCTTATACAAGGTAGGGTATTCATCCCATCACATACCCGCTGTCTACTCAGAGACTGGCAGGGGACGTCCTTCGGGTGGCCTCCTTGTTTGGGTAGCTTCCTCGCTTAATTGTAGGGTAGAGGAGCACCAAACAAACTGCCCGGACCTCCTTAATATCATCTTAAAAAGCCCAAAGGGACGTGTTATTCTCAACATCTTTAATATTTATGCACGGGGCACCAAGGGGGGCAGAGAATCCCCCACCATAGCCCGCCTTGAGGGTTTGCTTCGATCCTCCCCCTACAAGTCTTGTACCCAAGACCAGGAGGATGATGACTACAGGAGGGGGATACCGGCTCTTGAGCTCAGCCCAATTAAAAGATGGACAGAAGTGGCACTCCAGGTTAATTCCCTAACAATGGAGTTTGACCTGAGGGCCCTCAATGGCAGGACTAGTTCTGATAAAGGGGGAGCGCATACATATAATAGGCCCAACCATACGTCAAGAATTGACTATATTCTGCTTGACGTCCACCTATGGAGCTCGGTAAAAGATATGGAGATAATACCTTCTGTTGAGAGCGACCACAATCTGCTCTCACTTGCCTTGTCTCCTTGGTGGCTAGAAGGTTTAGGGAGCCGGCCCCCATGTGCCACTGTCCCGGACCAGTCATCTGTCTCAAACTGTGGTAGACGGCTGAAGTGGGCCAAGCTGACGCTATCGGTCGAGAAAATATCCTCCATAACGCAGCTTCTAGCTGCAGCCTTAGATAATCTTGACTCTCCTGAGGGTGGGCCGGTGGAGGTGTCCGACAGGTTTTGTAATTTAACCCAGGCTTTAAGCAATGATTTTATTGTCCCATCTAGTCTCAATGGGAAGAAAGTACGTCCCCGTGACAGACGGGCTGGTTTAACCGTAAGTGCAGGGAAGCAAAGACACTGCTCGTTGAAGCAGTAAAATCTAAGTCTCAGAGTAGGACCAGGGAGGCCAGAAGGTTATACTCACACTGCTTGAAAACTGCCAAAAAGGAATGGGAGGATAGCTTTTGGCAGGACCTCTTGGCCGCAAGTCGAGGGAGAGACGCCAAAGGTTTTTGGGACCTGGTGGGCAGTAGAAATCGTCCAGATGACACCTTGAGGACCTGTACTATCACGGCCCAGGCGTGGTTTAACCATTTTAAGGCCCTATATTCTGCTGTAGAAGGTATACTCAATGACCCATTCCCCCTTCCCCCATTCTCTTTGGACAGAGGTACTGACCTCTTTACCGCACAGGAGGTTACGAACCTGATTAAATTTTTAACACCACTAAAAGCAGCTGGTCCTGACGGGTTGCCAGGGGATCTTCTTCGAGCCTTTCCGGGCGAATGGGGGGTGTTGATCTCTACCCTTTTGAATGCTATTATAGAGGGAGGATCTGTGCCTGAGTCTTGGAAAGGGGCAGAGGTAGTCCCAATTTTTAAAAAGGGCTGTCTGGACCAACCGGGGAACTATAGGCCAATAAGCCTCATTGACTCAACCCAGAAGGTGGCGGGAAAAGCAATTTTAGGGAAGATTCTCCAGTGGGTGGATGAAAATCACATATTGTCCGACCTGCAAGCAGGCTTTCATTCCGGTACAGGAACTATTGAGCAAGTCTTTAGACTCCTGCTACTTTACTGGAAGGTGGTGGAGCTGGGCAAAGGCAGTCTTTACTTGGCCTTTATAGACCTGAAGACTTCCTTTGACCTGGTTCCTAGGGAGGAACTCTGGAAGGTTCTGTATGGTCTTGGGATGCCCCCTACATTTTAATGCTCCTCATCAAATTACACAATGCCAACTATGCTCAGGTGCGATGGGGGCAGAACGGGGAAAAGACCGATAGGATCCCGGTTGTCAGGGGCTTCCGGCAGGGTTGTGCATTAGCTCCCACCCTATTTTCCCTGTACGTGAATGGGGTGGTAGAGCACCTGCTTGGAGAACCTGCAGACGCTCCCTCATTGGGGGGCGTAAGGATTCCAACCCTGTTGTTTGCCAACGACACCTTCCTTATTTCCAAAACTCCCCAGGGCCTCCAGAAGCTTTTGAACCGCTTCCAGGACTTTTGTACAAAAAGAGGACTTGTCATCAATGTGGACAAAACCAAATATCTAATCATGCACCCCCCCGTAAGCTTGGCCGCCCTCCTATACTGAACTCTATTCCCCTTGAAAGAGTATCAGAATTTGACTATTTGGGGATTCGTATGAGCGATGTCATGAGCTGGACTTCCCATATCAACAAAATGACTATCAACCACAAAAGGGTGGGGGGAGCTGTGTTGAAGGAGTACAACAACTCATCCAAACATTGCGTAGCTCCAATAATTGACATTTACAAAGCCAGAGCTGTAACGGCATCTCTCTACGGGGCTGAGCTATGGGGCCTTGGTAACATGGAGGTTTTGAACAAGGCCGAGAACAAATTCCTGAAGGACCTCCTGGCTATCCCGATGAGCACCCCAACAGTTCCGGTGCTTCTGGATGCAAAGCAATCAAGGACCAGGCTCGCCTCCGGCCTCTTCTCCTTTGGGCTCGTCTTTGGAGGGTTCCTGAACTAAAAACATATGCAGACGGGTTGTCAGAGGTGATGGGTTTGGGTGGCTGGCACAAGATTAAATGGCTCAGGGACATTAAAACTCTCCTGGGGGACCTAGGTCTGGGGTCTTGTTGGTCCACACATTCTGCTCCGCCGAAGGCGATCCTAAAAAAACTATACTGGGAATGGGTCTCCGTCCAGCTCATCAGCAACCCGCGCCACTGCAATTCCACCGCAGCTTACCTGAAAATAAAAGACGTTGTTGCTTTTGAGCCTTACCTGGACATAATCACAATCTCTGTGGACCGGGCACTCTATATCAAAATTTAAACTAGGCACTTTACCTCTAGCAGATCTCCTTTCAAGATGGAATATGCCCGCGCAGGCATCACACCACTGCGCCCTATGTACAACTAGGCCCGAAACCGTGGCTCATCTCCTTTTTGAATGTCCCGACTACGCCCGCCCAAGATCTCACTGGCTTAAACCCCTATGTAGACAACTGGGTACTCGCCAGCATATGGTGGCCTTACGGATTTTATTAACAGATACATCCTCACCCATAGTTTGTGCTGTATCTAAATTTTTAAAATGGGCATGGCTGATCCGCTTAAAAAGACTGTCCATATCAATTTAATTCACTTTTTAACTAATTTATTTCTGATCAAATTGCCAGTTTTTATCTGCCTTGTTCTTAAATGTACAGTCTTTTACGATGTGCTGTTTTTATATACTTGTTTTGTAATGCTTTTATGATACTCGCATATCGAAATAAAGCTATCAACCAACCAACCAATAAGGAGATTGGCTCTGGTTTCCCCTTCCACCGTCACCTACCCAGCTGGACATTGGACACAGATCTTCCTTGTCTCCCTGCTATGGCTTCTTCCTCCCCTCCTTTCCCACAAATTCTCTCAACCTCGTTGTTTGTTTACTGTACCTTACTACGCTATTGAAACTGATGTAACTTGTAATGCAATGTTCCTCTCTTTAAGCGCTCTGATACCTCCGGGTCTATCCACCGCTATATAAACTTCTCAAATCAAATACATTCAAAACTGCTTTAACTGAACGCTGAGACCTGAGCAACATGGCTGATGCTCGGTGGAGCTACTAGACAGCTAATGAGGAGATTGGCCCTGGTTTCCCCCTTGAACATCACCTACCCAGCCGGACATTGCACGCAGTTCCTACTCGTCTTCCCGCTATTAATCCTTCCTTCCCTTCCTCCTAAAAATTCTTGCAACTTTGTTTATGTGCACTGTACCTTACTATGCTCTTGTGTGCATGATGTAACTTTTAATGGAACAATCCTAAATGTAAAGCGCTCTGATACCCTCTTGGGTCAAGTTCACGCTAGATAAAACTTTATAAATACATACAATAAATAAATAAACCCAAAAGTGTTCTGAGTATATGGTGTCACAGGTCCAGTACTTATACCCATTTCAGCCTTTGAAGTAGGCAAACTTCAAAGAAAAGTCTTTGTTGTGCACAAAGCCCTGTCTTTCCCTGCCGTGGCTCCAGACACTCTACACGGGGTGGAGACTTCTTTGAGTGAGGACAGGCACAGCCCTGTTCAGGTGTCAGGGTCAACTCCTCCAATCCTCCTAGCTCAGGAAGGCCCATCAGCCTGGTGATGGGCCTTCAGGATATGCAGGGCACACCTCAGCTCTATTTGTGTGAATGTCCAGAGTGAATATACAAACAACCCAACTGTCACCCTGACCCAGATGGGTATTCAGAGACAGACAGAGGCACAGAATGGTTAAAGAAAGAAAATGCCAGAGTTCTAAAAGTGGTATTTTCCGACTTGCAATTTAAAAACCATCTTCACTCAAATATGTGTTTTTTAAACTGGGAGTCCAGAGATACCAAACTCCAATTTGCTATCAGTTCCCAATTCGCAGATACACTTGTAAGATGTCACAAGCCAGCTCCAATGCCAACCTGTGGGAGAGATAGGCCTTGGGTGCATTTGCCAGGTCGAAATGGCAGTTTAACACTACACACACGGACACTGCAATGGCAGTTCTGAGACATGTTTGCCCGGCTACTCATGTGGGTGGAACAATCAGTGCTGCAGACCAACTAGTAACATTTGATTTACAGACCCTGGGCACACACATTGCACTATACTAGGGTCTTACTAGCAAACCAAACATGGCAATCATGGCAGAACCACATATCATTACATTTTAGACAGGGAGCACTTGCACTTTACTTTAGCACTGTTCAGCAGTGGCAAAGTGCCCAGAGTCTTAATTACAACCAAAAACTAAATGCAGCGCAGTTGCAAAACAGAGGATCAGAGGCCAAAAGACAAGGAGAAACCGCACCAAAAGATGCCAGGGCTAACAATCATGATTCTTCCAGGGTATCTATGAAGTTATTGAATGTCTTGGTTCATGCAGTCTATCTTGCACTAATATTCTGCTTCTTGGCAGTGTCAAAATGTGTGGTGGTTTAAGGAATGCGGCTGCACCATAGTGGGTGCTTTATTCAGCAGTCATTGAAAAATATCACTATTCAGAAGGTCTTTTCAGTGCCCTAGGTGCCATTTGCAGCTTTGCAGGCATTGGCAACTCAACTAGGCTTGGTTGTCACACCCAATTTGACAACGTGTGGCACTTCCCTCTCACATGCTGGTAAGTACCCTTGTACTTTCATACCTGGTTGTCACTGACTTTGGTGTCTGCTCTGTATCAATAATAGCTCAGTGTTGCACTGTAGCTCTTCTTTTGACCTTACCTATGGTACCAGTGGGCTTTCAAAAATGCTCCTTTGCAAGGTCTTCAAATTCTTTGAGATCCGAATGTTGGCTGTAGTGGGGCTCCGATTCCTAATGTGCCAACTTCTAACTGCTTATCATGAAAAAAGGTACACGTGGCACACAAGAGGAGCTTGCTGTAGCTTTGCAAACACCCAGGGAGAAGAGCCTTATTTCTTCAGGGCACAGATCCTGCACTAGTTGCCAGTTGTAGCAGGCTCTACAGCCCCAGTAGCATGCTAATCCACATGCCACACTCGGAGCTCTGGATTGTTCGTATTTATTCATCAGGACACAATCTCAATATGCTCTTTAATTACTTCAAAACCATTAATAAGTACACCTTAAGACCTCCCAGTTATGTACTTCCTTTACAAAGTCACCCAGAACCACAAGGGTCCTAGCCCACATAGGGCTTTATTACGAGTATGGCGGTCCTCAGGGCTGTCGTACTCGTGGTGGTGGTTGGACCACTGCCATACGGCGGGTCTGCCCACAGAATTCTGAGTGTGTCAGTTGGACCGCCACAAGACTGCTGGCTCCTCCTGGATAAAGAATCCTCCTGGGCCAGCTGTCTGCAACCAGTTTGAGTATGCTGGTGGTGCCGATACTGGCACCACCAAGCATATATGGATTGCTTTGTCACTGCCCTTTTCATGGCGGTGAGTCTAGCAAAATAAAAAAGGTGGCAGAGAGGCAATGGGCCCGATGCCAGATCTAGGCTTGGGAGTGCATGCAGGGGGCACATGTTGTGCCCCCTTGTAATTACACGCCTGTTCCTGCATGGTGTGACACCCTGCAGGAACGTTCCGCAAACACTGTCACAGTGGTGGGCTGCAATTTAGGCTCTCCTATGAGCCTAACAGCCCACCGCCGTGAGACTATTGCAGCACCGCCCGCCCACCATGGATTACACTCCTAATTAAACAGGCGATCTTGGTGGTCCTCCTGTCGGCATGGCAGTGCCGAGCCGATAAACGACCGCCAAACTGACAATACGGCACACAGTCTAACAACATTACCCATACCACCACACAAACGTCTGAAAAGCAGCAGAGTTCTGATGATTCAAAAAACTCAAAAAAGGGTTTGAGATTTTATTTGAATATATATATTTTCTTATTGTGCTCTGTTAATGGCACTGGAAGATAAAAAGAGCAGCATATTCTGTCTGTTTTAAACAACTTATGAAAACCAACACCACAGGAGCAGGGAGACATAGAAAGTACTGACAACTTTAGTTTGGCTTTAAGCTCCAGAGAATCACGTGACCTACTGCCCTGCGGCCAGTGGAGAACATGGAAGGTGTGTTCCATCATTTGCCTCTCAAACCAATAGTCTTTCCCACAGCAACCTTTTCATGAATCGGCACACCTCATGGCCCACAAGGGCATAGTGAAGCCCCTGCTTTACCAGCTTCAGTGAGGGTCAGAACAGGGCACAAGTCGGGGGTACACATGGGTAGACTGAATTTTCCCACTATTTTCTCAGGGTAGATGTCGTCCATTCTACCAAGAAGCTGGTCCACACTGACATTTTCTGAACTTGTCCTGGTTTAATTTTCAGACACCGGGACAAGTTCAGCATTGCACTGCTTCTTGGTAGTGTCGAAATGTGTAGTGGTTTAAGGAATGCGGCTGCACCATACTGGGTGCTTTATTCAGCAGTCATTTAAAAATATGACTATTCGGAAGGTCTTTTCAGTGCCCTAGATGCCATTTGCAGCTTTGCAGGCATTGGCGACTCAACTAGGCTTGGTTGTCACACCCAATTTGACATTGTGTGATACTTCCCTCTCACATGCTGGTAAGTACCCTTGTACTTTCATACCTGGTTGTCACTGACTTTGGTGTCTGTCTATATCAATAATAGCTCAGTGTTGCACTGTATCTCTTCTTTTGACCTTACCTATGGTACCAGTGGGCTTTCAAAAATGCTCCTTTGCAAGGTCTTCAAATTCTCCGAGATCCGAATGTTGGCTGTAGTGGGGCTCTGATTCCTAATGTACCAACTTCTAACTGCTTCTCATCAAAAAAGGTACACGTGGCACACAAGAGGAGCTTGCTGTAGCTTTGCAAACACCCAGGGAGAGGAGCCTTATTTCTTCAGGGCACAGATCCTGCACTCGTTGCCAGTTGTAGCAGGCTCTACAGCCCCAGGAGCATGCTAATCCACATGCCACATTCGGAGCTCTGGATTGTTCGTATTTATTCATCAGCACACAATCTCAATCTGCTCTTTAATTACTTCAAAACCATTAATAAGTACACCTTAAGACCTCCCAGTTATGTACTTTCTTTACAAAGTCACCCAGAACCACAAGGGTCCTAGCCCACATAGGGCTTTATTACGAGTATGGCGTTCCTCAGGGCTGTCGTACTCGTGGTGGTGGTTGGACCACTGCCATACTGCGGGTCTGCCCACAGAATTCTGAGTGTGTCAGTTGGACCGCCACAAGACTGCTGGCTCCTCCTGGATCAAGAATCCTCCTGGGCCAGCTGTCTGCAACCAGTTTGAGTATGCTGGTGGTGCCGATACTGGCACCACCAAGCATATATGAGTTGCTTTGTCACTGCCCTTTTCATGGCGGTGAGTCTACCAATTTACAAAAGGTGAGGTTCCGTGACAATTGTAAGTGGTGTTTTTGACTCGCCCGAATATGGTTGAGTCTGGTATCTATGAACCGCAAATGACGAGTTTAGTGGGTGTACGCGTTTTCGCTGTACTAGCCTAAACCGTTTGTCTGTTTCGTGGGTTTCTTCATCTGAACCCACGGGTTCCATTTTAGATACGGCATCCATTTTGTTTCTTGCCCTCAAGTAGCCAGCGAACAGACACTGTCTGCTTCGTGACCCTGGGATTCCCAAGCTCTTGCGGAAGACACGTGTTCCTTAGAGGGTGTCTTTATGATAAGGGAGATGACACTGTAAGGCAGATGGCCCCGCTCGAGGCTCATCTTGCCGTGCCGGTCTATTGTCTCAGTTGTGTATTCATTAGGCATGTCTCCTTTGATCCCTGCAATCGTGTTTCCTGATACCACCCCCTTTACACTCTTTTCGATCTGTTCGTTATCCTCGTCTTCCTCTGCACCTGTTTCTGACTCTTCCTTGATTCGTTTACAACCGAACGGAATGCACTAATGGTGAGAAGATATACTTTTACAGTTGGGAACCGACAAATGCTACTGTAATTATGTTCCGGGCTCTGAATACATGAAAGCGACCCCCTATGAAATTTACTGTGGGAACTTGATTGTAACCTTTTGTTTGCCATATTATCTTATGACGAAAAACTGTATATAAGGAGCTATCCACAGATACGATTTGAAGCAGTCTCCGTGAACCTACATGTTATGTACTTCTCGTGACTTCTGTGTTCCCTGCAGTAAATAAACCTCAAATCTTTGACGCCGAAGGAAGTGTCCCGTGTCTCTGTCATTTGTACGTCGGAACAGGTAACCCACGAAGGTTTCAGGTGTTATCCCTGGCACCGCTGGGTCTTAGAAAAACCCAGTCCTTCAGTTGGCGCCCAACGTCGGGCTGCATCAGTGGTACCGGTCCAAAGCCCGACGATCGTGAGGAACTTCGTGTGAAATCTCCGAGGGAAGGTGCACCCCGCTTCATCGATCCTGTTGTCGAAATAAGTGGCCCGAAGACTTTTCCCGCGAAGATCCCCGCCTCCTGACGGCTGCAACGGACTGCTGCCCTGACTGTAGACCTGTTTTGGCGCCTGGCGTAGACCTTGGTACAGCGAGACGATTGACGGGCCTTCCTGGTGACGCCATTGTTCTTTGAGTTAAGTATTTGTGGGTCGCTCCCAAAATCCTTAGTTGTTGTGGGTGCTTAGTTGTTGCATGGTTCCATTGCATTTGTGATTCTTCGTGTTTTGTTCTTAGTTGTTCTATTTGACGTCTGCAGTCGCCAAAAAACGAGGGTTTTTGCACTTTTGCAGGGACAGTGTAATCCAATAACCCTTGACGTTTGTGAAACTCGGTTAGTGTGCACGATGCCTGGCCGTAGTACTTTGTTCAGTTGCTTTAGAGGTTGTGGTTCGGATTCCCGATTGGAGGACTCGTGTCCGATACCTCCGGTTGGAACTCCAATTTACGAATTATATAGTCGCCATGGTATGGGTCCTATTACGTTCAATGATTGTTGGGTTCGTTACACTAAAAATGACGGTGTCCTTAGTTGGCCATCTCATGGTAGTTTTGAGACCCCGATTTTAGATAATCTTGAAGCTAAATTGTTCCAAAGAAAAGCAAGGCCGGCCATGTTTGATTCCTTTCGGTTATGGCGTAAAGAAGCCAAGCAGAAAGAAATCAAGCAGCTTAAACGTAATAAGAGAGAAGGTATCGTTACAACGATGAGAAATGCAGAGCAGTTTCAGCGAGACAAAGAAGAGAAGGAAAAGGAAATTTTTGATAGATTACAACATATGACAGTGGATAAATGTTATCCCGCTTTACCGACGGGTACGGAAAAGAAGGGAGAGGAAGCAGTAGAGGACCCTTTGTTGTCCTATCTATTGAAGTCGCCACCTCCATATGCACAGGATACCACAGCTCCCGTGGTTCCTCCTGTTCCTCAACCTGCTATTCCGGCAGCTGCTAATCAGCCTGTCATTAACCCTGCCATTGCGAATCCTCTTGTTCCTATTCCTCTACCTGCTACTGTCCCTACTGCTCCTCCGTCTATACCTTCTCAATCTACTGTTCCCGCTACTTCTACTCTTGTGGCTACTCCTGCTGTTTCTGTTCCTCCCGTTTTTGGTCCTCCTATTGTTACCCCTTTACTTCTCTCTTCTTCCCCGTCTTTTCGGCGACGTATTCCTAATATTGTTGCCAATTTCTACTCTCCTCTGGGACCGATTCTTGGGTCTGCTGAACCTGATGCTCCCCAAAGACGAAGTCAGCTTCCTGGTGGTAGGGAACTTGACACGCTATATAAAATGGCGAAAAATTGGATTAGGTATCCCCTTAAGAATCCTCCACGTATAGTTGTTGACACTTTCTCTCAATTCAATGAGCCGACACAAAGATTCGTGTTTGAAGAAATGTGCAAACTCTTACGCGATGAGATATCAGTTGACGCGGCAGATGATGTACTGGCTGCTCTGACTGAACTTCAGCTTCAGTTTGCGAGTGGTATACTTGTGGGTAGCAATGTTCGACGTGCAGTCGAGCAGCTACTATCTTTTCCTCCCACTATAATGCCTCGTGCACTGTTTAAGGACGAAAATGAAGAATTGATGGCAACGCCTGGTCAGTATTCTATGCGTGAAGTTCCACCAGTGTGGAGGCCAGGTAATGCTGCTGCTAATCCTGCTATCCCGCCACACTTCCAGAGAGTGTGGATACACCTTCCATGGAAACGATCGGAAGTTTTGCAGGTTAAGCAATCTTTGTCTGATCCTCGCAAAAATCCTGCAGGGTACTATAAAGAATTGTCTCAGTTAGTGGATGCTACGATAATGAATCTTGCCGACATCGATATGTTGTTCGGCAATGTCGTACCGCAACCGATTTGGGCGAAGATCCGTCAAGAAAATCATGCAGCCGAGTTAGGCGGTGATTGGCCTGCTCTTGTGGCCGCTGATGGATTGCAGGTTGGTGGGGCTAAGCCCGAACAGCTCATTACTGATCTTCCCCAAAGAATAATTACCCTTATGAAAACGCTTATGCCAGCTATGAAAATTAACTGGGACAAATTGTCTGCTTGCAAGCAAAAGAAGGACGAGAGTGTCTGTGATTTCTTTACAAGATTTGAGGAGGCATTCATCGATCACAGTGGTCAAGATATGGGCACTGAGGGAGGTCAGAGATTGTTTGTGGATAAATTTGTGTCGAATCTGTTGCCTGAACTTAGCAACAAATTAAAAAATTCAGAAAGTGCGTGGGCAGTTTCGACCGCTGCTCAGATATTGGCCACGGCCCAATATTATGAAAATAGAGAGAAAGAAGAAAAAGATTGTGCAGACAAAAAGACGAAAGAGCTCAAAACGAAAGTTTTGTTGCAGCAAGCATATCCTCCGCGCTCGAATCAGAATGATTCTCAGCAGCGGAATAGATCGCAGTCACAGCCCGCTAGGTCACAGTCTCGAAATGACTCTCCTTCGCAGAGATCTATGCTTGGGTACAATCAGTGTGCCTATTGTAGAGGTGAGGGTCATTTGAAATTTGATTGTCCGGTTTTACGCGATCGAAATAGTGGCAATTCATCTAGAGGAGGCCGTAGTGGTCCTCAACAGGCTTCACGAGGTAGAGGTCGTAGTGTTACTCAAAATCAAAATGAATGTTCTAATAATTCCTCTGATAATTGTTTTGATCAGTGTGGTTCATCATCAGATAGATCTGCACAGTACAATGTGGACGATTATTACGTCGATCAGGGTACTGACGATGGTAATTACTAGGACAGCCATAGACAAGGAGAGGGAGTAGTATCAGTTCCGGTTGATCAGAGAGGGCCTTACGTCGCAGTTGCCACCTCGGGCGTAGTTGAGCCTTTTCTGTTGGACACTGGTGCAGCGAAAAGTTCCATCATGCATTCGAAACTCCCTGGCGCACCTTTGTCTGGCTTAACAAATGTTTCCGTTGGATTCTCCGGCGCCCCTGTTAGCAATCCGGTTTCTCACCCTTTGCCCCTCACAATTGGGCCTCGTGAGCTGAAAGCTCCTTTGATTTTGACTACTGGTTGTGGTGAAAATCTTTTGGGCCTGGATTTGTTGAAGCGTCTGTATGCGACTTTGTATTGTTCTCCTGCGGGAGTAAAGCTTACATTGGGTAAGAGAGTAATCTCTCCCATGTATTTGTCCATCGATAAGCTCCCACCGGAATTGAGTTCTCTTCCTGCATCTTTGTGGGCAACAGGTCCCAATGACGTGGGCCTGCTTGACATCTCCCCTTATGTTGTTCAACTGAAATCGAATGTGCGATTACCACGTATTCCCCAGTATCGTATCTCCCTTGATGGTGAGCGAGCGTTGTTAGCGATCATTTATGATTTGATCGAGAAAGATGTTATTGAGGAGACTCTGGGAAACGTGTGTAACAGCCCTGTGCTGCCCATTTTGAAATGCACTGATCCATCTAAGCCTCCTGTTTATCGTTTTGTCACTGATTTATGGGAGGTGAACAAAATTGTGGTTCCTCAGTTCCCTGTGGTGCCTGACATCACGGCTTTACTGACTCTGATTCCAGCATCTGCGTCCTAGTTCTCAGTGATCGGTCTGAAGAATGCTTTCTTTAGCATTCCGATTGCTGAAGAGAGCAGGGACTTGTTCGGTTTCTCTTTAGGTGGCCGCAGCTTTAGATTTAAACGCGCTCCTCAGGGCTACTGTGAGAGTCCATCGATATACAGCCAAGCCCTGAAGAGCCAACTTGACGCGTTTGTGTTGCCGGCTGGTGCGGCCTTGATCCAATATGTTGATGACCTTTTGGTGGCTGCGGACACACAAGACATTTGCAAAACTGCTACGGTGTCTTTGTTGCAACATCTCTGTGACTTACATCATAAGGTGTCACCTTCTAAACTGCAATATTGTTGCCAAGAAGTAACCTATCTAGGTCACTTATTGTCAAAGGAGGGAAGAAGGTTGACCCCAGAGAGAATTGCAGCGATCGCTGGGATGACTGTGCCAACAACTCAGAGAGATGTGCGTGCCTTTCTAGGTATCACGTCATACTGCAGGCAATGGATTCCAAATTTTTCGTTGCTAGCGAAACCATTGGTAGCTCTTACGTGCAAAGATGTTCCGACTCCTTTGCCATGGACGGAAGAATGTCAGAAAAGTTTTTCTGAATTACGTGATGCGTTGTGTTCGGCCCCTGTGTTAGGTACTCCTGACTACAGTAAGCCGTTTACACTATACGTTCACGAGAGGGAAGGTTGTGCATTGAGTGTTTTGACGCAACAATTTGGCGGTAAGCAGCGTCCATGTGCATATTTTTCCTCGACCTTGGACCCAGTAGCTAGAGCTTTGCCGAGTTGTTTAAGAGCGACAGCGGCAGCTGCGGTGTCCATCCGACAATCTGCAGGATTGGTCATGGATAATATGCTTACGGTGATGGTTCCGCATGCAGTTGACACTCTTTTGAATCGTACGAAAACCCAACACTTGACGAGCGCAAGGTTGTCTGATTATGAGCTGACGCTTCTGGCAAGTCACATTCAAATAAAACGCTGCAATGTCCTAAACCCGGCGACTTTGTTGCCAACCAATATGGAATAAGACGAGGTACCACCACACGATTGCTATTTGCGAACTGAGGAAGAAACGAAGGGTCGTGTTGACCTAAAAAACACTCCATTGGAAGAACCCGATGGTACCTTGTATGTGGATGGTTCGTGTTTTAAGTTGCCGAATGGTGATGTGACGACTGCGTATGCTGTGGTAACGTTGAGTACGGTTGTGGAAACTGCGAGATTGAACCAGAATTCTGCACAGGCGGCAGAGTTAATCGCCTTAACCAGAGCGTGTGTTTTGTCGAAAGGGAAACGGGTGAATGTGTTTACTGACAGCCAGTATGCGTTTGGTGTTGCCCATAGTTTTGGACGATTGTGGAGAGAGAGAGGTTTCATGACATCGCATGGTACGAAGATCCAGCATGGACAGCTTGTGAATGATCTTTTAGATGCACTTACATTGCCCAAGCAGGTGGCGATTATTAAATGTAGTGCACACTGTAAGGTGACGGATGATGTTGGTCGTGGTAACGCGTTTACTGATGAGATTGCTAAGGAGACTGCGCGAAACCTTACGACTAGAATGTATGTGACGAGTTCGGTAAGGTGGCCTGCAGAAACTGGTATGTGTGAGGATACTATTGAAAGTGTGAAAGCGATTCAGAATGAGGCCACGGAGACTGAAAAAACCAAGTGGAAGGAGAGTACGGGAAAGTTGGATGCGAATGGCTGTTGGATTGATTTGTCGGAGAATAAAAGGTGGATGTTGACGGATGCATATGTGTTAGCTGTTGTGACCATGGCACACGGTTTGTCACATATTAGTGTGAAAGGTATCTGTAAGTTGTTGTCCCCTGTATGGAAGAATGATGGTATCGCTAAGTGTGCTGAGAGATTGGTCAAGAATTGTATGATATGTATGATGTACAATCCTGGCAAGGGAACTCCTACACCCCCTGGCCATTTTGCTCCTCCTTCATGTCCATTTGAAGTAATTCAGTTGGACTTCATCCATATGGAGCGATGCAATAACCTAAAATACGTTTTAGTTGTGGTTTGCGCATTCTCCCGATGGATTGAAGCTTACCCTCTCAAAGACAATACTGCCCTGTCTACAGCGAAAGCCCTACTGAAGGTATATTTTCCTCGGTATGGAATGCCACGGATTGTATGGTCTGATAACGGAAGTGAATTTGTGGGGAGTGTGATGAAGAGTGTGTGTAAGGGCCTTGGAATTACACAAAAATTCCATAGCGCCAACCATCCCCAGTCAGCAGGTTTGGTTGAGGGGTACAATGGTACTCTCAAACTAAAACTCGCAAAGATTCAGGCTACGACTGGTCTCTCGTGGCCTGACGCTTTGCCTTTGGCTCTTCTGTCAACCAGGGCGACTGTACACTCTCGAGTAGGGCTCAGCCCATATGAGATTGTGTTCGGCCGTCCTGCGAATATTTGGGGGGTTCCTAGACCCAGGGCATTTACCGATCTTGAATATCCAATGCTGATTGATTACCTTCATGATCTGACTGCTAAACTGAGGTTAATTCATCAACAGGTTTTTGAAGCACTGCCGGCGCAGACGGAGGGTCCAGGCCACCAGCTCCAACCCGGAGACTGGGTGGTTACGAGGAACTTTGGCCGGAAACGAAATCTTGAGCCGAGGTTCATCGGACCCTTTCAGGTGCTCCTTGCCACGAGAACTGCTGTTCATCTGGAGGGCCGCAAGCATTGGGTGCATGCCACCCACACCAAAAAGGTACCAATACCTTTACCAGCGGACTCGTCTGTGAGGACGGGCATCCCCTCATCTGAAACGGAGGCTTTGCCGAATTTTGTGCCATTCAGTGACGCTCAGCCTGTGGGAGACACTTCGGTGCAGCCAGACAACACCGTTGAACCTTTGTCATTGGAGAATTCAAGATCTGAACTATCGTCTGACCGACAGGACTCTGTTTCATCATCCGACCAATTGTTCGAAGAGCAGACTCGTCCTGGAAGAAGCAGATATTTTCTTCGTTCCGATACTAGAGACTAATAAAGATTATTTTTGCTTTTTTCCCTTGGAAATCCACGTTACCCCCATTATCAATCTGAACATTTTGAATAACTGTGGTTTTCTGTTTCAATTTTGAGTTCTTTTCCACATATGTGCTTTTGTTTCCACAGCTAGGAGATTTTGTATATATTGTTTAATTAAAAGAACCTAATATCCGGGTGGACCGTAGAGCCGTGCGGGTACTTCCTTCTGTTTAGTAGGTCCTGACACTAGGTCGGAGGCCGTCGATTCCTAGGAACTCCTGGGGATTGACTATTGCTACACAGAACGAAGTGCGTCAAGAACGTTGCGGATGGTTTTAGAGGATGGCTTTCTCGAAGCTGTCGGAATTGGAGAAGACTCAATCACAAAGATTCGAATTGCATAGGATTGTGCGTACTAAATGCTTTATGTTTCAGGTGTTCCTTCTGTTCCTAACTGTTTCCTCATTATTGGTGGGTGGAGTGTATTACGTGATACAGTCATTATTGCCTTCTGCTTCACCTACCCCTTCTTCTGAACCTAAACCTACTTCCACTGTTTCTCCTCATTCCTTCCACATCTTACCCCAACACGAGCAGGTTAGACGTGCGGAATTTATGAACAATTCCTTCGTTCAGCTCCTTCATCAGCATCAGTTGGTGATGAACACTACCAACTGTTGGGTGTGTGGGTTAATGCCACATATCACCGATAGGGGAATTCCGTACTTGGTCCTTCCTTACAGTTCCCAGGGTTCAGCTCGAGCATTCCAAACAATGTTTCGCAGCGCACTAGATTCCTACCCCCATCGAGAGCCACGCACTGCAGATCATGGTCCTGGCCCGTACCACAAGCCTTTGGCAAGAGCGATTGCCGATTTAGATAGGGATATCTTTGATGCATCGCTTATCCCAGAGGAAGAGGTGCGAGCATACAGAGATCTGAGTGAGGCTGAGTATAGCATGTCAGTGGGTGATCGGCAGCTTAAAAGCTCGTCTCCGATCTGGACCGTACCCCATCTCGGTAATTTCTGTCTGAAAGGCCTAGGCCGAATCCCGCGAGCTCAGCTTGGGAGGAGTGCCTGTACTGAAACGTACGTTTTGCCGATGCTCTCTTCCCCGATTCTTTTGACTGCCAAGGGTACTTACTTTGTTTGTTATGACCGCGCATATACATGGCTGCCTCATGACTTCTCAGGCACATGTTATATTGCGAATTTGTTGCCGCCGACCTTTACTGTTGGGTCGGATTATCACAAGACCAGAGTTGTGAGAGCCGTAATTAGCGAAGAGGACACTGCCGGTCAAGAGGCAGGAGACTTCTTTAAGGGTTTCTTGTCGTTTTGGGGACCTATGATCAATAGTAGGAACCTGAGACAGTTGACTCGAGTGGTGGAATCGACTGCTAATATCACTGCGAGCGCCCTTGGCAACATCACAGCAGAGCTTCAGGCGGACAGGCTTATGACGTTACAAAATCGTATGGTTTTAGACGTTGTCCTTGCAGATAGAGGTGGAGTATGTAAGGTGATCCATTCGAGTTGTTGCATTTTCATTCCTGACAATGCTCCAACTGTCTATCAAGCCATCTCGAAGTTGCATAAGATCTCCGAGTCCATACACGTGGACGTAGGGGATTGGACGCTACTAGGATGGCTTTGGGGCCTGATGTCGACATGGGGTTGGAAAATTCTGATGATCATCGGGGTTGTTGTAGCATTTCTGTTCAAGTGTTGTCTTTGTGTACAGTGTGGTCCTGCCTTATGTGGCCTCTGTGCTACGACGTGTATAAGACGGCCACCTGTTACCAAGGAAGCATTGATGGATAGGATAATGTTGCAGCAACACCTGGATGGTCTGATGAATATCGAGATCGATTCCGATTACGACTAGTGCTTGCTTTCATTCCTGACAATGCTCCAACTGTCTATCAAGCCATCTCGAAGTTGCATAAGATCTCCGAGTCCATACACGTGGACGTAGGGGATTGGACGCTACTAGGATGGCTTTGGGGCCTGATGTCGACATGGGGTTGGAAAATTCTGATGATCATCGGGGTTGTTGTAGCATTTCTGTTCACGTGTTGTCTTTGTGTACAGTGTGGTCCTGCCTTATGTGGCCTCTGTGCTACGACGTGTATAAGACGGCCACCTGTTACCAAGGAAGCATTGATGGATAGGATAATGTTGCAGCAACACCTGGATGGTCTGATGAATATCGAGATCGATTCCGATTACGACTAGTGCTTGCCTACATGAGGGCAAAAGGAGCGTCTGAGGTTCCGTGACAATTGTAAGTGGTGTTTTTGACTCGTCCGAATATGGTCGAGTCTGGTATCTATGAACCGCAAATGACGAGTTTAGTGGGTGTACGCGTTTTCGCTGTACTAGCCTAAACTGTTTGTCTGTTTCGTGGGTTTCTTCATCTGAACCCACGGGTTCCATTTTAGATACGGCATCCATTTTGTTTCTTGCCCTCAAGTAGCCAGCGAACGGACACTGTCCGCTTCGTGACCCTGGGATTCCCAAGCTCTTGCGGAAGACACGTGTTCCTTGGAGGGTGTCTTTATGATAAGGGAGATGACACTGTAAGGCAGATGGCCCCGCTCGAGGCTCATCTTGCCGTGCTGGTCTATTGTCTCAGTTGTGTATTCATTAGGCATGTCTCCTTTGATCCCTGCAATCGTGTTTCCTGATACCACCCCCTTTACACTCTTTTCGATCTGTTCGTTATCCTCGTCTTCCTCTGCACCTGTTTCTGACTCTTCCTTGATTCGTTTACAACCGAACGGAATGCACTAATGGTGAGAAGATGTACTTTTACAGTTGGGAACCGACAAATGCTACTGTAATTATGTTCCGGGCTCTGAATACATGAAAGCGACCCCCTATGAAATTTACTGTGGGAACTTGATTGTAACCTTTTGTTTGCCATATTATCTTATGACGAAAAACTGTATAAAAGGAGCGATCCACAGATACGATTTAAAGCAGTCTCCGTGAACCTACATGTTATGTACTTCTCGTGACTTCTGTGTTCCCTGCAGTAAATAAACCTTGAATCTTTGACGCCAAAGGAAGTGTCCCGTGTCTCTGTCATTTGTACGCCGGAACAGGTAACCCACAAAGGTTTCAGGTGTTATCCCTGGCACCGCTGGGTCTTAGAAAAACCCAGACCTTCAAAGGTGGCAGAGAGCAATGGGCCCGATGCCAGATCTAGGCTTGGGAGTGCATGCAGGGGGCACATGTTGTGCCCCCTTGTAATTACACGCCTGTTCCTGCATAGTGTGACACCCTGCAGGAACGTTCCGCAAACACTGTCACAGTGGTGGGCTGCAGCGCCGTGAGACTATTGCAGCACCGCCCGCCCACCATGGATTACACTCCTAATTAAGCAGGCGGTCTTGGTGGTCCTCCTGTCGGCATGGCAGTGCTGAGCCGATAAAAGGACCGCCAAACTGACAATACAGCACAGAGTATAACAACATTACACATACCACCACACACACGTCTGAAAAGCAGCAGAGTTCTGATGATTCAAAAAACTCAAAAAAGGGTTTGAGATTTTATTTGAATATATATTTTCTTATTGTGCTTTGTTAATGGCACTGGAAGATAAAAAGATCAGCATGTTCTGTCTGTTCCAAACAACTTTTGAAAACCAACACCACAGGAGCAGGGAGACATAGAAAGTACTGACAACTTTAGTTTGGCTTTAAGCTCCAGAGAATCACGTGACCTACTGCCCTGCGGCCAGTGGAGAACATGGAAGGTGTGTTCCATTATGTGCCTCTCACACCAATAGTCTTTTCCACAGCAACCTTTTCATGAATCGGCACACTCATGGCCCACAAGGGCATAGTGAAGCCCCTGCTTTACCAGCTTCAGTGAGGGTCAGAACAGAGCACAAGTCGGGGGTACACGTGGGTAGATTGCATTTTCCCACTATTTTCTCAGGGTAGATGTCGTCCATTCTACCAAGAAGCTGGTCCACACTGAAATTTTCGGAACTTGTCCTGGTTTAATTTTCAGACACCGGGACAAGTTTAGCAGTGCCTGCACATTGTCTGCTATCCATTCCCAGCAGTAATGTGCAAGCAAAGAGGGGGCTTTTTCATTTTCACTGTAAGCTGGGCCACAGATAAAGGCTGAAGCTAATGGGTCACAGGCCTCCTTTTGTTCCAATAGAAACCTGGCTGGGCAGTATCCAGAGACTCACAACTAGATTAAAATGCAATGGAACTGAAACAAAGGCACACAGCTTGTCATCACTTCACTTTTACTTAAGAGAGGCATGTTTTGACTATGTTCAGTCCCTGAGTATAAGCGATATGCATGTTAAGAATGTCAGATGTGTTGGTCTGTCCCAATATTTACACAATTAACTATTTAATTAACACTTTTGTATTTCTTTTATAGTGCTACTCATCCTACCGCAGGATGTCAGAGTGCTTTACGTAACATACATATTATCCATTGACATAACTCAAGTAAAGCAGATCTCTCCAGCAAAAGTGTTAACCTCCAGAGTTGTCTTCTTTTATTCCCAGAGATGTCATGGGTACACAAAGATCTCTAAGCTATTTTAAATGGCAGACTTTGCAACCAATTATGCAGAACAGGTCTACTTCAGTATTTCTCCTTGTTGCTAATGTCTTTGTAAAAGAATGTTAACATTTTTTATTAGTTGAAGCCCCAATTTTGCGATGAGTTGTGCCATTTTTTTGGCACAACCCGACGCAAAATCCTATTTGTTAAACGTGTGATATCTTATTATCTGATATTACTTCTTGTGGTGTAATTTCCTGTAATGCCACTTCTGATGTCATGCACCGAGACGTCATGCACTATGATATCATGCGCCATGATGTCACTTTCAAACTTTGTTCGTCAGCCCACTACTTTTTTAGGACGTGTACCCTAGGTCAGAATAACTTGTTTTGTATTGCCCATTATTGTATTTTATCTGTGACATGCCGGTCGAAAGATAAAAGCCAAAGCAAATAAATATTAAAGGAAAGAAATACATAGCAAAGATGTGGTGGTCAGTCAAAGGGGTGGCAAAGGGGAACAGAAAGAAAAAGAATAGATGGCAATGGCATAAACATGTAATGGAGTGATAGAACAGCAACGTGAAAGAAAAATACGACTGCAAAGAAGGAATAGACACACAGCTGATAGAAGGCCCAAATGAAGAAAGGACGGTGGAAAGGAGGGAAGAGAAATAGAAAAAGGGAGAAGAAAGAGTGAAAGGAATATAGAAAATAGAGGGAAAGAAAGTGATAGAACGAAAAAAGGTGGCAGGAAGGAAAGAACGCGACAACAAAATTATAAAAGAAAAAAAGGAGGGGGAAAAAAGAAGGAAAGCAGGAATATTCAAGAAGAAATCTGAAAAAGAGCAATGAAAGGCAGGGAAAAAGAAGACAAGGAAAGGGAGGAAAGAAGAATAGAGAAAAGAAAATTAAAGAAGGAAAGGCATAATGAAACGAAGGAGGGAAGGAAGGGCAGGAAGATGGTAAGTAAGGAATGAAAAGAATGAATGAGGAAAGAGGTGAAAGGAACAAGGAAGAGGAGAAGCAAAGGAAATGAAATAAAGAAGGTCAAGAAGACGAGATGGGAGGAGAGATGGAAAGGACTTAAAAGAGATTGGAAAGAAGGAAAGAAAGACTATTATAAAGTAGGAAAGAAAGAGTGGTATAAAGAAGGAAAGAAATCTAAAAAGACAGAAAGAATGAATAAAAGACAGACAGAAATAGAAAAGGAAAATATTAATGACGAATAAAAAGAAGGAAGCGAAGGAAAAAAGACAATATAACAAAGGGTAGTATAATTGTAAGGTGGCAGGGAAGAAGAAGGAAAGACTGGTAAAAATCCAGCTGTTCGTTTAAAATTGTGCTACAAAAAAAGCATCATATTTCACTAATTTCTGCATGGGAGAGAGCGGAACAAAGGCCTGCATAGAAATGATCGAGGTCTCTCACTTTGCTCTCATGTTTACTTTCTTGTGGTTGAAAGTGGGAGGCATTTTATTTTTCTGGCTACTCCCTTGATGGCACATTTGCCTCCTCCTTTGACTTGGAATTTTGATACTGTGAATGGAAGCACTTTCTGTGCAGACTCACCTCACTGATCACTGAAAAATTGCCCAAAAGTGCTCACAAGCTTAACTCCAATATCATGATTGACAATCGTTAAGAGAAGCTACTATTTTGTCTCTTTCTTCTTTATGGATACACAAACTCTGCTAAGGGAGGTGCACCGCCTATGTCGCGGTCACACCATCTTCACCATAACTTCTCTGCTCTCCATGTCAAAAATGCCAATAAATTAAGCAAATTGTATTACCTAATGTCTGCTAATTCAAGCTTGTCTGATTTTTAACAACATCTAATTATACTTAAACTTTCACACCAAAAACACAGTAGCAATATCTCCTGCCGAGGCGCCCCAAAAAGAGAGATGTAAAGAGCGGTTCTGATAAATTGACAAAGATGAGGTTCTTGAGCAATTGCTCACTTTGCCCATACATTACTTACTATGTTTAGGATGTTTACTGCATTCATCTTTAAACACACGAGCCCCAAACCACTTTGCTATAAAAAATAATGAAAAAGATTACGAGAAAAATACCTCACCCAATATGAAACAGTTCCCTGCCTTCCACAGAAAGGCTTTGCTTCCACCTAATGGATATCAGAAATGTTACAAGTGAATCTGATTTCTGAGACTTAAACGTATCCAATAAAATATGGAGTTATTTTTCCCATAAAAATGTTTAAAGTTCAATGTCGGGGCACGACAATGACTCCACTAGGATTTATGCAACATTCCAGTTGTTTACAGAATTCTGTCACAGCTCTTCTCAGATCCCTTTTCCATTTAGTATTCATTGCTCCACTCGCTGCATAGATATACACATTTCTACCAGTGTGTATGCAGCCATTAATGAAAGTTTACTTCAACTCCTTGGGTCCTCTTACAAAATATATCCTTTCGGAAACAGTGCATTCTTCAAAATGAGTACATATTTATTTGAATTCAAATATAATACATTTTATTGTACGAATTTAGCAGGTGGCTGGGGGTATGGGTAGAGAGAATGCGCACGCACGGCATGGGGTTTGTACCAGTGGCGTAACGAGACTTGAGGGGGCCCCCCTGCAAACTACATGGAGGGGGCCCCCCTCCCATCCTCGGTACCAGTCTAGAGCGCTCAGGTCAGCGACCCGCCATTCTGCAGGGGATGCGGGGCGATTGTTAGGCCACTGTCACCAATACAGCCGTTATAAGTAACACAGGATGGTGGGCTTAGTCTGCCAGCAGGCTATCATAGGTGGTGGTCCATTCCTTACAGGGTCTCTGCCATCAGTACGCCGGGGAAGTTTGCCGAAGTTTAGGTGGGTTTCCTGATGCAGACTCCTGTCATGATATACAACATCGGGACCACTCATCGTTGAGTTTTGACAAAAGTGCATCCACTGCTCCTTCTGGTTTCTGTTTTAAAACATTAGACAAAGCGACAATGCAGTATTTCAAAAGCAGATGTAACTACAAAGAGCACATTTTCATAATACATTTTTATTAGTAGACAATAGCAATCTTAAGAGGCATTGCATAGCTTCATACACACTGTGACCCCAATTCCATCACAGTCTCTCTCTCTCTCTCTCTCTCTCTCTCTCTCTCTCTCTCTCTCTCTCTCAATGAGTCAGTCTCTCTTGCTCAGTCAGTCAGTCTCTTTGTCTCTCTGTCATTCAGTCTCTCTCAGTCAGTCAGTCTGTCAGTTTCTCTCTCTCTCTCTGTCAGTCAGTCATTCAGTCTCTCTCTCTCTCTCTGTCAGTCTCTCTATCTCTCTGTCAGTTTCTGAGCCAGTCTGTCTCTCTGTCAGTATTCAGACTCTGTGTCAGTCAGTCTCCACTCTCTCTCCACTCTCTCTCCTCTCTCTCTCCTCTCTCCACTCTCTCACTCTTTCCACTCTCTCTCTCTCCACTCTCTCTCTCTCTCCACTCTCTCTCTCTCCACTCTCTCTCGCTCTCCACTCTCTCTCGCTCTCCACTCACTCTCTCCACTCACTCTCTCTCCACTCTCTCTCTCTCCACTCTCTCTCTCTCCACTGTCTTTCTACTCTCTCATCACTCTCTCTCTCCACTCTCTCTCTCCACTCTCTCTCTCCACTCTCTCTCTCCACTGTCTTTCTACTCTCTCTTCAATCTCTCTCTCCACTCTCTCTCTCCACTCTCTCTCTCCACTCTCTCTCTCACCACTCTCTCTCTCTCCACTCGCTCTCTCTCCACTCTCTCTCTACTCTCTTGACTCTCTCTCTCCACTGTCTCTCTCTCCACTGTCTCTCTCTTTACACTCACTCCACTCTCTCTACACTCTCTCTACACTCACTCCACTCTCTCTACACTCACTCCACTCTCTCTACACTCACTCCTCTCTCTCCACCCTCGCTCTCCACTCTCACTCTCCACTCTCGCTCTCCACTCTCCACTGTCTCTCTCCCCTCTCTCTCCCTCTCTCTCGCTCCACTCTCTCACTCTCTCGCTCCACTCTCTCTCTCGCTCCACTCCCTCTCTCGCTCCACTCTCTCTCTCTCGCTCCACTCTCTCTCTCGCTCCACTCTCTCTCCACTCTCTCTCACAAAGTAGTGTGCGTCGCCATGGGCGTCCGCAGAAATGTTTCCAGAGGGGGGCACATGTTTTACTTCATCACCATCCCCCTTGCACTCTTCTCCCCTCTGCCTTGCACCCTCCTCGCCCTCTACCTTGCACCCTTCTCCCCTCTGCCTTGCACCCTTCTCCCCTCTGCCTTGCACCCTTCTCCCCTCTGCCTTGCACCCTTCTCCTCTCTACCATGCACCCTTCTCCCTTCCGCCTTGCACCCTTCTCCTCTCTGCCTTGCACCCTTCTCCTCTCTGCCTTGCACCCTTCTCCCCTCTGCCTTGCACTCTTCTCCTCTCTGCCTTGCACCCATCTCCTCTCCGCCTTGCGCTCTTCTCCTCCCCGCCTTGTACCCTTCTCCTCTCCGCCTTGCATCCTTCTCCTCTCTACCTTGCACCATTCTCCTCTCTACCTTGCACCCTTCTCCCCTCTGCCTTGCACCCTTTTCGGCCCCCCATGGTCCCCCTGAGGACGCCCACATGGTGCTTCTAACAATAGTGCTTACCTGAGGGCACCATTTTGCTGCCTCATCCCTTCTCATATGAGCTTTGCCCTGGAGAATGCTCTCTCTGGGGGGCCCCACTCCCACCCTTGTCATGGTCCCGAGCAGTGCTCTATGCTGCCTCCTGCTCTCTCTCTGGGGCCCCCAACCCGTCCTTGTCAGCATAGCTGCCAAGGTTTCAGGTTGCTATGTGTGACATTATTATAATGTCAGTGTAATTATGAGTGACATTCCAACAACTATGAGTGACACTTTCTCCAGAACAAAATCAAGCAACGGAAACGATGGAAACAAATAAATATTAGGAAATGACACCCATTAGAGCAACAATAAACTCTAAGAAGATGTTATGATTGCCAGAAAGCACCAGAAATGGAAGGGCACACACACAGGTAGGGGTCACAATTCGGCGGCAAAGTGTAATTTTTTTCAAAATTGAGCAATTCAATAAAAATCAATTTGCTGATTACAGTACGGCGTCACCAGCTATCATTAACCTGTGGCTAAGAGAGTAAGTAGCATGGCTATTCTGAGCACATAACATTACAGTACAATGAGGCATGATTGGGAGGGGGTTAGGACACGCCTCAGGAGAAAAGGCTGACTGAGGTACACATAGCCTACCTATGAGGTTGTATTGTTTAAAAAAGACATTTTAGTAGACACCGACTAGCAGTAATAAATCCAAAGCTCATCTTCCAACACAGTTTTCAGGGCTCTTTGTGAAATTGCCTTGCCACCTTGCACTAACCCCTGGCTAGAATCGTAGACCTGCTTTCATCTCTCCCACGGAAGCACCAAAATTAAATATGCCTGCAATGATCATCCCCGAGCCAGAACCCCTCTTTGCACCTGGCTGGGAATAACCCCTGCAATTAGGCCCTACGTCGCTCCCCACTCCTGGCTGTGCACCACTGAATGCTGCTGGTGCCTGTCCTGGGGAGCTGCGGCGCACGACTGCTGCTGTGCCTGTCCTAAGTTATTCGGCCTCATGGAAGCCATAATGAAGGGACCGGCACTTGCTAAAACAGTATTAAAATAAATATGTTGCACACCAAAATAACATTATTTTGATAGTGTAAGTGACTGTTATGGTGAGTTCACTTACAGTTGACAGTTCGTCTTCGTCTTCGCCCTCTTCTCTTCCCAGGCTAAGGCAGCGCCGTGACTCTGCACCGGGTGACGACAGCCCCACAGCCTCGCGTGAGGGTCTCCACTGTAAACACGCACCTGGCTGTGGAGCCACTGATCCCACCTGACAGAGGAGCGGCTGATGCCCAGGACAGGTCCTCCGTCTGGCAGAGGACTCGTTGATGCCCATTCAGAGCCCTTCGCCCATTGCATCCCGTAAGCAGCTGCTCCTCCGGCAGAAGTACCGCCGGTGCCCTGTCCGCGTCATCCCTCTGCCTGCACAGCACCGGTTTCCCGCCGGAGCCCTTCACCGGAGAGAAGAGACATCGCCTCAAGTGCAGGAGCCGTCGTCTCGCACGTGACCCCTTCCAGTGCCAACAGAACGACGGCGCCAGTAAAGGCCTTTCCTCGGCCCTAGAGTGACTGTTCGTAGTCTAGGCCCTTCAGCTGAGAGAGGGGCAGCGGTGCTGTCCTGTGCGAGCCCCTCGCCTGCTGCAGGGTCCCGTGCCTCCAGCCTGACCCTTCACTGTCCTGGTAGAAGACCCCCTCCCCTGGCAGCAGGGCCGCTCCCCCCGTGGCTCATCCCCCCCCTGTCCCTCAGCATGTTCCTCCTGGAGATCAGCTACTTGTCCCTGTTCGAAGGCGCCGCCACCTCGCTGCTGTCGCTGCTGCTGGCCCTGTCCCGCCAGCTCTGGGTGCTGAGGTGGAGCAGGACCAGGGACAGGGAGTGTCCCCTGCCCCTCCCCAGGGGGTCCATGGGCTGGCCCTACTTCGGGGAGACCCTACACTGGCTCTCCCCGAAGTACGGCCAGCCCATAGACGCCTGCAAGAACGATATGTCTGGCATGGAGTCATTTCTGTTGTCTAACGGCTCTGGTTAAAATAGTTTGTGTATTTAGAAAGTGTGGTTGTAAAGCGCTGCGTGTAGTCTCGCGGTTACTTCAGAGCGCTTTGGGTGAAAAGAAGAGTGGACCCTGCAGGCCCCGCCGTTGACCGTGACCGTGACGGACTTACTTCGGAGTGCGGTTCGGACAGTCACACTGGAGTCCTGAGCGTGGGCGGGCCTGGCTTTTTGTCTTCGAATCGAAGTTCGTTGTTCAGTTCTCTGTCCTCTTCTTCACTTTGGCTATGCGAGCGCGCCCCCTGGCCACACGCACACGTGACGCCACACCTCACACCTGACCTTACTGCTTATTGGGCCGCTGACAGCTTTGTACCCCTGGGCCCGGGGCCGGCTGCCTGGTATTGGTCACCACTCACCAGCAGCCCGCCCCCCACACGGCACGCGCATACGCGGCGGCGGAACGGAATGGAAAGTGAAAGAAAGTCTACTCTGTCCCTGTCCGCCATTTCATAGATTCGAGTGGCAGTGGCGGCTCAGTGTAATAAATGCTCACAGTAGTGTGCCACACTCAGACACTCTCACACCCCGGCCGGGGGCCCCCCCACCATTTCGGACTTGCTCTCCGGCCCTGCACCATTTCGAAGACTCGGGCCCCGGACGGGGCCCCGGGGCCTGGCCTGCCCACATCTTTTTAAAGACTCCTCTCTCCCAGTCCCAGGGGCCCAGGCCGGGGCCCGCACCTTTTTCAAACACTCCGCGGCCTGCACCATTTCAAAAGTTGCAGGGGCCCCGGCCTGGGCCCGCGCTGCGCAACATTTTAGAGCCACAGAATAGATGTATTGTATGACGTGAGGAGGGGCCCGGCCAGGGCCCCAAGGAGCGCGGGGCCCCTCCACAACGCTGGGCCTGCGGGGGCTTGTGTTACGCCCCTGGTTTGTAGTGTAAGACATGCACTTCGGTCACAATGCGCACACCACAGACCTTCAAGTGTGCGCATCCCATGCACGCAGAGCCAGAAAGTCTGGCCCATCACACGAGAGAGCCTGATGCCCTGCTGAATGTGCTACAAAAGAAACAAGCTCCGATCTATAAACTATGTCCCATTACCCACATGAGCGCTCATGTTGAAAAGCAGAGGCGTGAGGTCAACTGTGATATCTGGATCTTATCTGCTTCCAGGTTAAACATCGGTGCACCTGCAAAGCTCCATGCTGCAAAATGTATTTCAACTCTTATGACACATTGTGTTTATCCCTAATGTTAGACCTTGCATGATTGGCGTGGTTCTCCCCTAACATTTTTGCCTTCCATCTTCCAGTTTTGCTGACGTTTTTGTTGCTTTTCGGACCCGGTGTACTTTACCCCTGCTAACCAGTGCTAAACAGCCTTTGTTCTCTCCTTAAAACATGGTAGTTTTGGCTTGCAACCTATTGGCATATTCAATTTCCTTATGGGTCCCCAGTAAAGTGGTAGTACATGTACCCAGGGCCTGCAAATTAAATGCTAATGGTGGGCCTGCTGCTCTTATTGTGCCAACCACCGAAGTAGTATTTTCAAACATGCCTCAAGCCTGCCACAGCAGCATATGTGTGCAGTTTTAAACTGCCATTTTGACCTGGCACAACAAACCTTTGTTTGGGGATTGGTTTGTGGTAACAATATCACAACCTTACCAAGCGCACAGCTAGTTTTGCGTTATTTCCCCCTATTCAATGATTCTTCTGATTCAATCTTTTTACTTGATTCTCGTATTTATTCTGAAACCTTTTTCATACAAATCATTCAAAGGTATATGTCAATGCATTCTCTATGTTAAATTCTCAAAGTATATTTCAATGTACAAAAATCATAATCAAAAACTCCTTCATCATCATTATACATTCATAATTAAAGATATTCGGCGATTGCTGAATTTGTTGGCCCGATGCATTTCGGGACCCACGTCCCTTCCTCGGGGGCCTATGTGTATCGCAAACGCCTAGATGGACATCACTGTGTAAATGAAAGGAGCTGATCCGTGTGACTACTCTGCTCTTCAGAGTGAAAAAACAGCGTATCAATAGTTTTCAAACACGTTCGAGAAGTCCCTTCCTGGGTGTGCCTGTTCGTGAATGTAGCCACATTCACGAACAGGCACACCCAGGAAGGGACTTCTCGAACGTGTTTGAAAACTATTGATACGCTGTTTTTTCACTCTGAAGAGCAGAGTAGTCAGTGATGTCCATCTAGGCGTTTGCGATACACATAGGCCCCCGAAGAAGGGACTTCAGGATGGACTGTAATTGCGTGTTCGTCTATAATGATACCATGATGGATTGCTGGTTGTAAATGTGTGTACATGACCATGCCAAGATGGCGCTCATACTTTCTGCTGGTATGTCCTCTTTCTATGTCAAACACCATGTGTGTGTGTAAAATAAAAATGGCTGCCTCAGACGCGCACTTTACCATCAATAAAGGCAAAACGCCGAAACGCGTCTGGTCGCTGTGGGTTTTGAAATAAAAACTGTGAACCCGCTCCTGAGAGTGCTTCCTCTTTTCTTGGAAATACAAGGCGAGTCAGAGCTCTAATCTATTACGGAAGGCACCATCCGCAGAAGCACCCGTCCTTGAGTGCGCGAAGTAGGTGCAAACGAGGGAGCTTCAATATATATATATATATAAATTCACTGAAAAAACCATAGGTTTCGGGTACATTATAGTTAGTTGGACATTTCACTCATAGAAAACCATAGAAATTCCCCTGTTATGGTTAGTTAAGCTAACCATAACTTTATATAATATTACATCATTCATGACATCAGTGAATTTCTAAGGTTTTTAAAAATGCTAATTTCTAACTATAACATGCCTGAAACCTATGGTTTTTCAGTGAATTTCAAAGGTTTTTTACATGCTAATTTCTAATTATAATGTTCATTAAACCTATCTTTTTCTGTGTTTTTTAATTATCCCATTCTCAACCTGGTGAAAACTGCAAATCTCACCACTTTTCCATCAATACCTTCTGCCAATAAAATCGGAGAGCCACAACTAATGCTAATGATATGCAAAGTAGGCGTTCCCATGCAAAAAAAACACAAAAACCCCACTTCCCATATTTTCAACAACCAGCCAAATCTGCAATGTGATCCAAAAAGCAGGCGATAAGCCGAGTTAGCAGAAACAAATTAACATCAACCTTTAACTGGTGTAAGGGGGTTGACTATCTACTGCTTGAATTAGACTCAACTCACAGCCACATCTAAAGACCAACATGTGATAGAGCTACTGATCATGCAGCTCCGACACCCAACAAGGCCACAACACCCAGCGCCACAACCACCAGAACCTCTCCCCCGGACCACCCCCCCTACTACCACTAAGGCAGCGCAAACCAGAACAACGGACCTTCCCAAAACACCATGGCCCCTCAGCCGCACAATAGCTGAATGTTGGGAGATCTGGGAACCAAGTATGTGTGAAGGAGGCAAGTCACCCATCAATAATAATGTACACAATGCCAAGTGTAAAGCTGATGTGCTGCACAGACCTCACTATGCAAAGCACAAACCTCTCCATCTGGAGATATACTATTGATACTTGTAGTGTATGGAACGGTGGACGCAACCATGTTACCTCAGGCAGTGGGGAAGAACTCTGTCATGTAGCTGTGTTGTTCCTCCTTGGAAGCGGAAGCGGAGTGGGCTGGTCCAACGTACGCCACTCCAGCGTAGGAGTATGCATAAATAGGCCAGGCCCTAGGCATGGTTCGCTTGTGGAAGACCAACGAGTCTGCCAGAGCGGCAGCCCTCACCCTGGCACGTGGCTGTCTCCTTGACAGCGGGCTTCCTCCACACAAGCCCCTGCAAACCCAGCAGCACAGCATGGCAGATTTATGTCTGTACCGACTACTGCCTGTGATATACACTGCGGGCAGCAGGGCTCACAATTCAGATGCAGTGGTGATTGCAGATGACTCACTCCAGTATGCAAGACACGTTGCTCCCACTGCAGCCCGCACAGTCCACACATGATCGCAGGCTTCAGGAGCTACTAACTCACTGCACCATAAGTCTTCGCCACGTGGCTTTATCAAGGCAGAACTCATTAGATAAAAGGCATTGCTCCCAGTGTGACCAGCGGGACTACGTATCATCGCAGGGTGCACGCATGCTGTGTGCTTCAGCTGCTACTAACTCACTGACCCATAAGTCCTCGCCACATTGCCTTATCAAGGCAGAATTCATTAGACAAAAGAAATTGCTCACAGTTCTGCCCGCTGGGACCAGGTATCATCACAGGGTGCGCACACGCTGAGTGCTCCTGGTGCCACTAACTATGCAGATCAACTCAACACCACGTTGCTGTGCACCCATCCTGACCGCTGCCTCCGCCCTACACTGGGGTTAGCACGGTTCACATGTTGGAAGCAAACCTCAGCTAGGCCTACTTAGTGCAAGGGGTTCGCCCTTCTCTGCACGGAGTCCTCAGACCTTAGGAAGAAGTTGGCAATGAAACTGGAAATACAAAAGCAAGGTTTATTAAACCTTTAAAGGCGGTACTACAGTCCACACAACACCCTTCAGCATTGTATAGAGTAGCACACCGAACTAAAGCACATGGCCCCTTTCATACACAATGAGGGGGCTCAAAAGAAGGCAGTACAGAAGACAAGAGCAGTTTCATTACCATACAAGGACATATTGGAAGGCACAATCGATAGGTGGGCAGAGGTAATAGTCTTCGGAAACTAGTAAACACATTCCTATCTGGAACTAATTAGTAACGGCCGTAGACCCTACTGAGCATATCTGGACATGTTGGAAGAGGAGGATGCTAAATATAGCCTGTTGCCGGGCAGACTTCAGGCGCAGTCAACAAGGAGGTAGGACAAAGCACATGATGAGCACATGGCAATGTATGGTATACAAAATGGCCGCTACAAATACAAAATGGAGTCGGTTCATTTGCTTCAATAAAGGTCAAACATAGCATGTCTTCTGCTAATGCTTAACCCAATCGCTGTTGATTTACAACAGACGACCCTTTCAGCATTAGCTGAAGACATTCGACTTCCTGGGATAGGCTAGATACTCATCCCTTATATCAATGACCATCATGCTAGCTATCTCTTTATTCAAATCATTCTGCATTTTGACTTCTGCAACATATCTTTTGGTCGGTATGCAAGCAGTAATACACATAGAACATATCATCGGACTACACTGGATACATATACAACAAGTGAAGACTATTGCAATATTGTACATAGAGCGGTCAATACTTTCCTGCCCCAGACAGAAATTAGAGTCCAAAGCCACCCTGTAAAAGTCCATGTACCATTTCCTGTATGGAGGTCTGCAGCGATTTTCTGAAGTTTATTAATCGCTTTATACAATGATGGTGTGTGATCTGGAATAAAAATGCAACAACTACTACCTATAACGCGACATGCACCACCTCTATCTGCTAGCATGACATCCAGAACCATTTGGTTCTGTAAAGCCACAATTCTAGCAATTTGCAATTCTTCAGTGAGGTTTCCTAGAGCTGCAGCTGTCTGATCTGTAACAGCTTCTACAACTCTAGTTAATCGTCGTACTTTTCTGCTATTTAATGCAGCACCCACAAAAAAGAACAATCCTAAATTAAAATCTATATATTGTTTTAGACTAGTGTCAGTTTGGTCTATGTTATCAATATTCAGGGTTCTCTTATATCTATTTACAGTAATATTGTTGAACAATATAAGATTTCGATGATACAATGGAGGTGCCAGAAACACAGGGGGCAACAAAAATGACACATAGTAAATCCCTGTCCAACCAGCTGGCAATCGATAATATCCACAATTCCCACACAAAAAAATAGGTATTATGCGAAGCTAAAAAGGTACTAATATTTAAACCATCTATATTTAACACAGTAATACAGTCACTGATCCCAACAGGGATATGTCCAATGCTCTGTACACATAGTTCTGCTTCTGTTTGAGTAACAGAAATAACAAAATGTTCAGCACTGAAGGAATCTCTTGTGTTGGTGAAGATATATGGCATTGAAATATTGTCCGGTCGATATTCCTCCCACTCCCAATTAGTTCCATTCGCTTGGGGATACCCATCTTTGTCTTGATGGCACTCTTTATTCAACCAGAAAAGCAGTCTGCCTACTGTAGGCTTCCTAGTCGCAAAGAGCAAAGTATACCAGGCTCGACAGGAGCCGTTATGCAGAAAAGGGAGAGGTATGAATAGTGTACCTCCTTTCTTTTGATGTGCAGGCATCATCCCACAAATCCAACAGTTTGTGGCATTCGTAGCAATGTGGGTATGATGTAACATTTGAATGAAAGTGTTATTGAGATAAGATTGTCGATGCTTCAATTCTTGATATGGGAGCGTAAAGAAATAATGCTCCTCTGGTGTCGGTGTAGTAACAACAAACAACTCACGAGCAGGAGTTGTATCCTCAACAGACCATGTTATTGTTGCCGCAATCACCAAGGCAACAACAAACCCTACAGTGCAAAAAATCTTCTTCTTTTCCATTTTAGTCACAACACAAAACAAATCTTCCTGAAACTAAAGTAGTTGTCAGAGCTCTTACCCCTGGGTAGCCATTGATTTCTTCACCACGGGCCAAGACGGGTGTCACTACTCTAATGCAGGGCTGATCCCCCCTTTGCCACATCGCATCTCCGTTTCACTGACCCAGGGAATGCTCAGACAACTTTCACAAGCGCTGCAGATTTTTCTCTTGGTCTCAAATTAAATCTCGATGCTCCATGGACTGTCTGGTCCGGGAAGAACTCCTCAAATCTGTCAGGTGTCACAGCACGGCCTTTCTCCGCAGTCAGAACCTCTTGATGGTCGGTCAACACAGCAGGCTCCACCAAAGTCGGAAGTACTCACCGACAATGGGTACTGTGGATCTAATTTTTTCGGTTCGTGACTCGAACTGCTGTCCTCGGGGCAAGTAGCGCTTGCTCTGGCCCATCCCACCTTGGCTCCAAACTGCTCGATCTCTCAAAGGACTTCAGGAGAACGAAATCACCAGGTCGGAGACTATGACCTTCAGCGGTGGATCTATCAGGAAGTGCTTCTCGAACCTGTTGATGATTAGAAACCAAGTTATCAGTTAACTGTGCCAAATAGTCATTCATTAAGACACAAGGTACATCATACACAGAACTCGGTTTAGGAATTCCCCAGATATTCATGGGCCTACCAAACAGGATCTCATAAGGTGTGAGACTATTGCTGAAGCTCCAACATGTGCTAGCCCATGTGCCATCTGAACCATAGGTTGTACAAAATCTATAGGAAACTTCCATCTGTCCATCTGTTTGTTTCGCCAACATCCTTCATCATCCAACTCTCCATCCTTGGACCATTGCTCCCGTTCTTTGTCAGAAGCGGTCCTCTGTATTTCTAATACTTCCTTCCTAGCATCATGCCACCGTTCAGCTTGTGACTTCACTACATACATAGGAGTAGTGTCAGGTGCATCGTAGTCTCACGTGCCACTCGATCTACAAAAGCATTTCCTTGTCCCACCTTATCAGTCACTTTCTTATGCGCACTACATTTCACTATAGCTATTTTCTTTGTATATGTTAATGCAGTCAGAAGATTATGCACTAGTTCTCCGTGCATTATCTGCATCCCGTGTGATGTCAGAAAGCCTCTTTCCTACCAGAGCAGGCCAAAATCATGCGCCACTCCAAAAGCATAGCGGCTATCTGTATAAATGTTCATACACAATCCTGTACTAAGCTCACATGCTCTTGTCAAAGCTATTAGTTCTGCTGCTTGAGCTGACTTCTGTGGTATGCGAGCTGTCTCTACTATCGTGTGAAGCGTAGTAATTGCATATGCAGCTGAAGTTGTACCATCCGGTAACTTCAGACAAGACCAATTAATCCACAATTCTCCATCCACATCTGGAAGGGGCGTATCTTGCAAATCAATACGACCCTTTGTCTGTTCCTCAGTCAAGAAAATACAATCATGTGTTTCCTGCGCCTCAGGCTGAGTCGTCGGAAATGGTAACAACGTGGCTGGATTTAGTGTTGTACATCTCTTCAGTGTAATGTGAGGAGCTAACAGCATCAATTCGTATCCTGTCAGAAGAGAGCTAGTTAAGTGCTACGTCTTTGTTTGATTCAAAAGGGCATCAACAGCATGGGGTACCAGCACCAACAGCTTATGTGATAAGAGTATCCCTTCACTCTGGCCTTATTGACACAGCTGTTGCTGCAACCGAGCGAAAACAACCAGGCAACGCTCGAGCAACAGGATCAAGTACTGCTGAAAAATATGCACAAGGTCGTTGCTTATCACAATGTGTCTGTACTAAAACTGACAATGGACATACATCCCTCTCGTGTATGTACAATGTAAAAAGCTTCATGTAATCTGCAGTACCTAACACTGGTGCTGAACAAAGGGCTTGTCGTAACTGTCGGAAAGCATTCTCACATTCATCTGTCCAAGGAAGGGGTTTTGGAGTATCTTTTGTCAAAAGCGCTAACAAGGGTTTAACAATATATGAAAATCCCAATATCCATTTCCTACAAAAAGAAGTAAGACCTAAAAATGTTCGAACATCTTTCTGTGTGGAAGGTACTGGTGTATCTAAAATTTCCTGAATGCAGTCTGATGTGAGTGCACGCCCCTCCTTAGACAAAAGGTGACCTAAGTAGGTTACAATTGGTCTACAATACTGCAGTTTCTTTTTCAACACTTTATGATAGTGTGAAGCAAGAAAAGAAAGCAGAGACAGAGTGCACTTTTCACGTTGTTCAGGGGTATCGGCTGCCAACAAGATGTCATCGACATATTGTATGAGCGCCACACCCTCAGGTAGAACAAAAGAATCAAGCTGTCTTTTCAATGCTTGGCTGTAAATACTAGGACTCTCAGTATAGCCTTGAGGAACTCTTTAAAATCTATACGATCGATTATTCAAAGTGAAACCGAACAGATATCGGCTATCAGGATGAATAGGGATCGAAAAGAAGGCGTTCTTCAAGCCTATAACCGAGAACATGGTTGCAGTAGGTGGAACTAAAGTAAGAAGTGTTGTGATGTCAGAAACCACTGGATATTGTGGCACCACTATCTTATTCACCTCCCGTAGGTCAATTATAAAACGATAAATCCTAGTGTCAGTATTTTTCTTCAAAATTGGGAGTATCGGACTGCTACAAATGTTAAATGGAACTTCTTCAACAACCCCAACTTCTATAAGATCTTGTACAATTTGTGTAAGTGCTTCCTCACCCTCCTGTGAAATTCGATATTGAGGCAAACGTGGCAACACAGCTCCCTCCTTTACACTAATATGCACCGGTGGAATAACCATTTGTCCCACATCAGTATCTGAAGTAGCCCAAAAAGTTTTAGGTAGGGAGGCTAATGCAGTATCCTCTTGAACAATGCAAACTCTGTCTGTTACTGGGTAATTATCATTCAAAATCACACGCACTCCTTCAGGGGAACATCTTATTGTGGCTCTGAAATACTTGAGCATATCAAGACCCACAATGTTGTCTGGTGTATTTGGGGAGAGCAAAAATGGGCATGGAGCAGCAAACTTATCAACATGGAATGCAAGTGTTTGTGACAATGGGCTAAGGGAAGGTGTTCCATCGAACCCTATCGATGTAATCGTAAAGCGAGACAGGGGAGCCCTCTGAACTAATTGTTTAGACAAAGCGCTACGAGTAGCTCCTGTATCAACCAGCAATTGATCAGTAGAACCTAAGCATTGGCGAATTTTGCGTATCTGGCGTTCTCGAATTTGCGTATTTGCGTACTCGCAATCCGCAAAATCCGTGAATTCTCAAAAATTTGTGGATTTTTTTGTTTTTATAGTGTTCGCAAGGGTTTCTGCCAGTTCGCGAGGAATTTGTACCAGTTCGCAATTGCGAACTTAATTGTCGGCACGCAACGGTCGCGACTATGTTGTTTCTACGTCTGGTTCATCATCACAGGTTCACAGCACCCTCTGTTTCAACACTGCCACCCTCTGTTTCACCCATGCCACCCTCTGTTACATCAATGCCACCCTCTGGTTCATCATCATCACTGTAGATTATGGGGGGGAAAAGCAAGCACACCTGCCCTGCTTCAACTGACATTAATTAATTTGGGGTTGATTTATTAATGTGTCACTGTTTTAAAATTCCAGTCTGGCACCTGCTTCCTTATCTGTAATTTGCTTTCTGTTGCAGTGCAATTTTTTTTTCCAGGACCTTTGTGGCCTACTTGTAGCCATTCTATGATCCGGCTGTGAGGGTCAGAGCAGGGTCATACAATTGTTGTAACTAGCAACTGAACTCTGGAGGGGCCCCAGTCAGGAAGCACTACTAATGATGAATTTGAACTTTTGCACCTGCTGAGTGCTTTCAGTTTAGCAAAACTCGTTTTTCTGCAGAACAGCAAATGTAATGCCCCAAACAAACTTACTTGTGAAAGTTGATTTCTAATCCAAAAGTGATCCAAAGAAAGTCAAAAGGCCTCAAATCCAAAAAAGGGCAGGCAAATGTCAACCTGAGGAGTTATTCTGATAAAAATCATCATTTTCAGAAGGTCTATGCTGCTTGCTAGTGGATTTCTTGTGCAGAATTGCAAATTTTGTAATTTCGCGAGTGCGAGATTGTTGCTGCTCGCCGCACGCCGCAAAATTGTATCACCAAGAAAAAAAAATCCGCTGCATGCGAATTTGCGGATTTTCGGTAAATTCGCGAGCGTTCGCGGATCGCGAATTTACCGAAAATCTGCAAAATTCCTGGAGCGGAACGGATTTTCCGCCCATGCTTAGTAGAACCCAAAATGTGTGCTGTAACATAAGGACCCCTCTGATCTACTGGAACTTCAACTGATTCCTTACCCCATCCTACACAATCCTATGCATAAGCAGAATCATGCAAATCAGGCTGCACATAATCAGACATCTGGAATTGGTTGCGCCTATCACAAGTGTTGAACCCATTTTGTACCCGCACATTAGAATCAAACCTAGCACAATCATTCATAGCGCCTCTGGGTCCTAAATTTCCCCCGCGATTTCTCATTAATCCTCAGCCACGGACATAGCGCTGCGAGCGCAACAACGGACACTCATCTGCCCAATGGCCAAATTTCTTACAATACGCACATTGATCAACAGCCAAATTCGAACGAGTGTAAGAGGAACTATAAAATCCTCGTCCGCCTATATCGTTACCTCGAAGAGGTGGACAATAAACCTGAGATAACATAACCTTTGTTTTTAATTCTTTAGACTTTTTATCCTCGCTACCTTTCGCTTCTAATTCCTGACGCTCGTAATATTGAGCCATCGTCAGGACAGATGCCGGAGAAGAGGTAGTCCAAGAGCTTTCAATGGCTTTCAAGCGGCTGGCCACTCCTGGTAATAGATTTGTAACATACTTATCTACGACCAAGTGTCGGCCTGTATCGTCTGTTAGCGACTGGCCACTAAAATCATGAAAAGCTTCCTCGAAACGCGTAAAGAAATCTGAAACTGATTCATCTGTCTTTTGCTTACAAGATGCTAGAATAGTCCAATCAATCTTTTGAGGGGGAATATCGTGTTTAACTTAGTTAATATTGCACCGGGAAGATCTAAAATCAACTGACATGATTTTTTCGCTGGTTCCCTGTCCTCATCTTCCCTCTCTATCTCCTTCCATAATGCCCCATACACTGCGCGGTTATCAACTTTGCGCACGGATCTCCACATATCAGGTGACAATATTAGCCCGAAAAATACATCAATGTCAGCTAATGTCATGGTACAAGAATGTATGGCTCCCTCAACTTCCTCATAGAAAGCAGCTGGATTTCTACACGGATCAGGCAATGCAGCTTTAAGTGCCATAACATCTGCCCTATTCCAGGGAGTATATACCCAATTATCAATAAAATAACCTTTAGCATCTACAGAAAATTTATCGTCTCTTGTACCCGTTCCTTTAGGAGGAACATATAAAGGCGCGGCCTCTCGCATGGGCTTTGCATGCACTATCGCGGTCTTATCTGATAGCCCGTTGACCAATCTCGTCCGTCCATCTGCTTTAGCTTTCCATTTCTCCTCTCGTAGACGAAGTGCCTCAGTTCGAAGTTTAAACAGCCGCCTGATCGTATCAGTCACCTGGGGAGAGTAAAAAGACCTTCACGCAGTTGCTTACAATCGGTTGCTACATCATCAGGTTAGAGAATGTCAGAAACTTTTCGGAACATTTCAACAACTTCGTCTGCAAAATGCTCAGTAAAATATATCTGCTCTCTGTCTTTCCATCCCTTTAAAGTCTCTAAAATACTAGAAACAGTAACAGTATCCTGAAGTGCCTGACGGGCAATCTTTCTAAGTTCGGCCGCGCAGTCGGCCGACAACATGGAGCGGGTATCAGGTTTTGTTTTATCCGCGCCAGAATCCTCATCTTCGCCAGATGGAGCGGACGGAACGGCAAACGGAGGCAGAGGACGATCTAACAAAGAAAAATCATCTTGCGGTTTATTAAGGACAGGATAAAGAGGTTTATATACAAGAACTGACAAGAGGGAAACTTATGCGCAAAAGGTAGTGTTCTCTCATATTATAGAACTTGTCTGGTCTTCTAGTAAATTCTCTAAGGTAGAGATACCACCCTTGTCAACAGTTGTAATAAAACAGGTATACAAAGTATGCCAGTTGTATCTAATTGTCAACAATTCTCAACCTGAGCAATTCTAGGTAAAAGTCAAAAAGTCCAATCAAAATACTGATTCTTCAATTTAAGTGATTTTCAAAATATTTTCTTCTTTATGTCTTCAACAGTTCATATGCAGTCACAGCGAACAGTTCTTCCAAACATTTCCTTAACGTACAATTCATTGCCAACACGTGTTTCGTCCGGCTAATAAGCCTAAGGACTTCGTCAGGGCTAAAAACAAGTGACATATACACTTGATTAGATGTTAATACAATAATCCATAGTAAGTTCATTTTTAACCAGATGCTAATCAAACTAACATCAAATGTACAGTATAGTCTCACATGTTAAGACAGGGAAAAACATTTCATAGTCTTGTACGACTGCTAAGTGATATTCTTTGCATCTCCAATTGGTTATGAAATGTGACAACAAGATAAAGTGCTATTACTAAATGAAACAAAGAAGGACAAATAAGGTCCTCCACCAGGGAATACACCGTGCCATTAAGAGAAAGATAAAAAGAAAATAGTATCAAATATACTCTAAATAGCCTAATACAAGATGGTATAAAAAACCTCTTTTGTCAGGAAGTATTACTAAAAGTTAATATAGTGCTAGACTTACCCAATTGAAAAAGGTCTCTGTAGAATAATATCTAATGGGTTTGTTCTTTTTGTGAGGAAAGTGACCTAGTAGAGGGATACACATATTTTAGTATTTTAATTATATACATACTATAGTGTTACCAACTGTTAAATGCTACCGCTATTTATCTTCCTATTGGGAACTAAGCCATATCTTATCTCTAGATTAGGAAGCGGTACACCAATACTTGAACTGTATTAGATGGCTCAGAAATCCTTCATATAACTCGAAGGTGCTTCTTTATATAAGTCCGAAAGAGATATCTGACTCATACACCTAAGTTGAACATAACACATCTCACCTTCATTAATTAGAAGATAAAGTGGCCTGATGTCTCTTATATAGCAGTCTCTAATGTCTGATATATTTACTGTGTCACGATATATTTAATCTACCCATATATCTACATATTCTTAGAGAGAACTATATGACAAAGTTTACCTGTTTAGTGGCTTATTCCCCACTTGTATCGCAATTTAAGATTTCTAGATATGTATTGTCTGGACCTATATTTGGAAGCCAAAGACGTAAAAACATAATTAGGATAAGAACCACCATTAACTTATACTTTCTAGATAGTGGTATAAAGTTATAAGAGTAATATTAAAATTACCTTCACTTTAAAAAAGTCACCAAAAGACGGGCACTCTCATATATAGTCGTACATTTCCTCTTCTTGAATGCCTGTTAAATAGAGCGATTTAAATGGTAAAACAGGCTATTACCATGCCATTAATAAACTTTACGTTAGTATCCATACTGAAAGCAATATTATCTTACCCGTTTATATTTGTCTCGTGCGGTATCAGAAATCCATGGCAGCTCGGTGTCTAGCACCGCGCCATGTTGGATTGGGCTATTTATACTAGCCACAATGAAAACGGACTAGTGTGAGGTCCGTAACGACTCAACGTCTAGCACCCGCGCCATATTCGTTAGGGTTAATAAGAACTTATGGCCAAGACAGACTTTTACGAGGTCCCAGAAGGTTATAGAAGAAATAAAGAAGAAAATATTTTGAAAATCACTTAAATTGGAGAGTCAGTATTTTGATCGGACTGTTTGACTTTTACCTAGAATTGCTCAGGTTGAGAATTGTTGAGGATAAAGAGGTTGTCGAACAGCATATTGCCCAGATATCTGTAATCTGCGCTCCTTCTCCTGTCTTTCTTCCAATTCTTTCACCTCCTTCTTTCTTAGTTCTTGCGCTTTTTCATACACATTCTTCTGTTGCTCTTTTTCAATCAGCACTTGCTCACGCTTCTCACGCTCACGTACTTTTTTCACCCACATTCGTACACTCTTAAACATGTCTTGTCTAGATGTTCGCTTGAACATACACTGTTCCACATACTCAATCTTTCGCATATCAAACGACCCATATTTTGGCCAACGCAACTCAGGATCCTTTCGCGTGTATTTCCTCCACAATGTGCTGTACACTATAGAAGAAAGACCATATTTCAGGTACATATCTTTATGAGGCGTCCCCTCTGGGGGAGCTGGCTGCGATTCCTCAAGACTTAACCGGTTATTTCCACAAAAGCAGCACAACCTATGAAGTGCGCTAAGAGCAGGCATGCCAAAAATAGTGCAAAATATGCAGTATTATAATCAAAGTAGCACTTAAGGTATCTGTGATACGTTGTGCCATTCAAATCAAAATCGCATTGTAGAGAAATATCTCCTCATTACCTGCCTATATGTGTTGCAACGCATATATTACACTTACACATACATATTATTGACTAGTCATAATAAACCAAAATTGCCACAGCAAGCGTATCCTAAAACTGCATTGCCAATCCCAGGCTTCCAAAACCCACAGCAAGTACCGTACAACGGTTCTTACCAATCACAGGGTGTCCAGATTCCAACTGCCAAGTTCTAAATTCGACCAAACGGCCACTGCACGTCAAGCCAACAGAAGAGATCTCAGTCGAGGACCGGCACCACCTGGATGGTCAGATCGGAAAGAAAAGAAAAAACGCCTTGGATGCCAAGACTTGGGTCTCTTCTGGCATGCGATCGCGTCCGCAGCGAGATTTCAATCCCTTGTCACGACCATTCCTTCGGGCATCCGAGTCGCCGATGAGCCCCACGTGTCGGGCGCCAATTTGTTGTAAGCAAACCTCAGCTAGGCCTACTTAGTGCAAGGGGTTCGCCCTTCTCTGAACGGAGTCCTCAGACCTTAGGAAGAAGTTGGCAATGAAACTGGAAAATACAAAAGCAAAGTTTATTAAACCTTTAAAGGTGGTACTACAGTCCACACAACACCCTGCAGCATTGTATAGAGTAGCACACCGAACTAAAGCACATGGCCCCTTTTATACACAATGAGAGGGCTCAAAAGAAGGCGGTACAGAAGACAAGAGCAGTTTCATGACCATACAAGGACATATTGGAAGGCACAATCGATAGGTGGGTGGAGTTAACAGTCTTCGGAAACTAGTAAACACATTCCTATCTGGAACTAATTAGTAACGGCCGTGGACCCTACTGAGCATGTCTGGACATGTTGGAAGCGGAGGATGCTAAATATAGCTTGTTGCCGGGCAGACTTCAGGCACAGTTAACAAGGAGGTAGGACAAAGCACATGATGAGCACATGGCGATGTATGGCATACAAAATGGCCGCTACAAATACAAAATGGAGTCGGTTCATTTGCTACAATAAAGGTCAAACACAGCATGTCTTCTGCTAATGCTTAACCCAATCGCTGTTGATTTACAACACACAATTCAAGATTAGTACCGACGCAAATTGTGTAAGAGACTATAATGGGTTAAGAACACTAAATGCTCCCAATCTGTGAAGCTCAAGTCGACGTCACATGCCTGTGGACCTTTGCTGACCGCTGCCTCCGGCCCACACTGAGGAAGACCAGCGACACGTGGTGCCAACTAACCCTGTTCAACACAAGCCAATCCCACATGTGTAACTGTGTCCTGAGTCCTGAATGATAGTGACCCCAACTCCATGAGACAACCACAGCAGCAGACTCCCTTTGATCAATGAGGCATATTTCGATATGGAAGGCTGGCGACACATGCTGCCACTAACCCTCTTTAACACAATCCGATCCCACATGTGTAACTGTGTCCTGAGTCCTGAATGGCAGTGACCTCAAGTCTGTGGCAGCAACCCCAGCACCATACTCCCTTCGATCTGTGAGGCATATTTCGATATGCAAGGCCGGTGACACGTACTCCCACTAACCCTCTTTAACACAAGCCGATCCCACATGTGTAACTGTGTCCTAAGTCCTAAATGGCAGTGACCCCAAGTCTGTGGCACCGACCACAGCACCAGACTCCCTTCGATCAGTGAGGGGTATTTCCAAATGCAATTACAGAGTCCAGTAGGCAAGTAACCATCACAGTCCTACACCCTACATATTATCCTTTTAGTATCCTTGCTTCAAGAACTTTTTTTTATATCAGTTTTAGCTTTAGTACAATGACCAAATTAATCTTCAAGTGCAAACCAACATGCAATAGCAGTCTACACTGCGGGCAGTACAGCTCGCAATTCCAATTTTAAATGCTAATTTCTAACAACAAGACTGTAATCAGAAAATACAACACTTCGTCAGTGAATTCTATACTTTTTTTATCTTTTCATGATACGCCTACACTGCACTCAGTAGGGCTCACAATTAAAATTATTTCTTCATTCATTAACTACAAAGTCCACTAGGCAAGTAACTATTACAGACCTCAAATCTTCATAATATCCTTTTAGTATCCTTTCTTCTAGAACATTTTTTATATCAGTTATAGCTTTAGTACAATCACCAAATTAATTTTCAAGCAAAACAAACACTCATTGGCAGTCTATACTGCGGGCAGCAGAGCTCGCAATTTGAGTTTTGGACACGTGGTGGTAACTAATTCTGTTCAACACAAGCTGATCCCACATGTGTAACTGTAACTTGAATCCTAAATGGCAGTCACCCCAAGTCTGTGGCAGTGACCACAGCACCAGACTCCCTATGATCAGTGAGGGGTATTTGCATATGGAAGACCGGCGACACGTAGTGCCACTGAACCTGCACTATGCAGGCCGGTGGGGCCACTAATGTTTGCACATGGCTGTGGGCCCTCCCTCACCACTACCTCTGGCCTACACTACGGTCAGCAGGCCTCACAATTTAGATAGAGTCCTGATTCCACATGACGCAGTCCAGTAGGCAACACACATTGCTCCCAGTGAGGCCGTCCACACTAAGCACCATCACAGGCTCATACTGTCTCAATGCTTCTGGTGCCACTAACCCTATTTAACACAAGCCGATCCCATATGTGTAGCTGTGTCCTGAGTACGAATGGTAGAGACCCCGACTTCGTGGCAGCGACCACCGCACCAGACTCCCTTCAGTCTTATTTGCTATTCTTTTATTTAAATGCATTTTTTATATGTAAATCTATACATGACTAAGATTCTTCTTTGTCCAACCGCACAGGGTCACTTCCGGGCTAAAGAAGGTAGTTGGGGGAATGTTGGTAATGTGGGAAGAGGGTGCGTTACCTGCTGATGTGGGGAGAGGCAGTGTCAAAGGGGTATCTCTCACAGAAAGTACTCTGATATGTTTTCACAAATATCTCGGACAGATGCCAGCTGATGGACTGAATCACAAAATGATCTTCAATACTTATGTAGTGTGAGCTATGAACAGTTCATGCCCAGGCTCACAGAGGGACAGCTGCGGCCCGCCCACTCGACTCACAGACGCAGTACTATGAGCCGTCACCGTAATTTTGTCCATCCCTGCCCTGTTCCGTCATAAGCCATGCCACTCTGATTACGTTCCAACGTTGGCCCCACATAGCTACCTGTTGCAGGTGTACTCACTGTTGGTGTGCAGGTCAGTGGTCTAGTTCTCAACATCTCAAGGCCACTCCCTGAGAGCAGGTTTGCACACACACCACACCCATCTGGCACATGCGTCACAGGCCATGTGATGATGCAAATATAATGGATCGACAATGTCACATCCTTTATTGCCGGTGCTAACTGGATGGCGGACGCTCCACCAGTCTCAATCATATAGAGACCATGAAAAGTTGTACAGAAGGTTAGTCACACCCTAAGCTGTATGGCCATCAGGAGCCTACCATCCCCTTGACGCGCACTTCAGATGCACAGGGTTAGTGCCACCCGAAGCTCATGTGGCCATCAGGGGCCTACCACCACATGTCCCGGACTTGAGATGCAGAGAGTTAGTGCCACTCGAAGCTCATGTGGCCGTCAGGGGCCTACCACATGGATTTGTGTTCCACAGGCTTAGCGGCACCAAAAGCTGATGTGGTCTCAGCCATTGATGACTCAGGACTCAGCGACATGTTTGAGATCTGCCAGGCTGCGGAGAACCTGATGTGGTCTCCGCCATTGATGACTCAGGACTCAGCGACATATGTCAGATCTGCCTGGCCGTCGAAAAGATGATGTGGTCTCCGCCATTCATGACCCAGGACTCAGCGACATCTGAGAGATCCGCAGAGATGCTGTTGTGGTCTCCGCCATTCATGACTCAGGACTCAGCGACATCTCTGGGATGCGCTGAGTTTTGATGGGCACGTGGAGCGCCCACTACTACACACTTCGGTGGCACCAGATAATTATTTGCTCATGGGTGCACAGGGGCGGCAGTCTCTCTCTCTCTCTCACTCTCTTTCTCTCACTTCACTCTCTTCACTCTCTCTCTCAATCTCTTCATTCCTTACCTTCTATCTCTCTCTTCTCTCTTTCTCACTCCCTTTCTTTCCTTCCCTCTCTGGCTTTTTTTTCCTTCTCTGTTTCTCTGTGTCTCACTTCTTTGATAAATGCAAAAACAACAGTTGATGGACAGATTGCAGAACAATTTCATACATTCACCCCAGTACAGAGCTCTGGGCCTAAATCCATCGTTCTTTTGCACTCTACACCACCCCAGTTCAGACATGGCCATATGCAAATCAGCCTTGACCCTGTGCCTCATGGGAACAGTCCAGCCCGAACTGCCAAGCCATGTCCTCACTGGACCGGAAACAAGCATCCTAGGACCGGTTTCTGGCTATCAGCCATCATCAGCCAGGATAGCTTGACTCCAGTGGTGTGGAGAGCACGGGACTCAAGTCTGAGCATGCCCGTCCCACTCGGGGTGACAAAAGCAAAAACAACAGTTGATGGACAGAATGCAGAACAATGTCATACATTCACCCCAGTACAGAGATCTGGGGCTACATCCATTGTTCTTTTGCACTCCACACCACCCCAGTTCAGACATGGCCATATGCAAATCAGTCTTGACCCTGTGCCTCATGGGAACAGTCCAGACCGAACTCCTTAGCCATGTCTTCCCTGGACCGGAATCAAGCACCTGGGGTGGCTTGGTGAGCAAAATAACGATGGATTAAACCCAGATCTGTGACTGGGGTGAATGTTTTGCCATTGTGCAACATTCCGTCCATCATCTTGTGTGTTTCACTCCTTTGATATGCGCATTATACACGTCCTTATTTTGTGCTTTATTTTCCAGGCTCTGTCGTCGACGTCCATGGTCCCCACAGGAGTGTTCCGCCTTGTTGTTTTGTATTATTTTTGTATTGTTTTGTTTATTAGTTTATCGTTTATATGTGTTTATAAAAAAATAAAGTTTGAAAATAGTTTATCGTTTACATAGATATGTTTATAAAAAAAATAAAGTTTGCAAAAAAAATGAATAACGTTTTTGGTTGTTTTCTTAACTGATGTGTCCACCATGGTGTTAAATTTTGGGGCAGTTATCGCAGGAATGCTAGTGATGACTGCAGTTTGCTCCAATTTCTGAATAGTGTGTTAGATTTATCTCAACTTTAGTTGCATTAAAGTGCTGAAAATGAAATGCAGAGGAGCTGGTCCCGTGCAAAAAGTCACAAGGTGCATCTTTGCGAATTATTCTAAATACTAAAATCCTGTATTGAATTGCACTGTGTTAGTGGGTGCACTTACAGTGTACACACAAAATCAATGAATAAATCTCATTGTATTTATATTGATTGGGAATAGTGTGTCAGGTGCTAGATCTTGATGGGATACACTGCCCAGTTTGTTTATTGTTCTGCACACGAAAAAATCACATCACAACTTTCACAACTACTGCAATGTGAAACAAATTCTGGCGACCAGCCACTTTAGCACCAGGGATTTTACACCTGCTTTCTGCTGGTGTTAAGCAGGACGACAACCTGCAGCATGAAAGGGAACACAGCCAAGAGCCACACCCGAACACCCACAAGTGCCATAGAGTCAATAAGCATGATACAGGGATACTGGGATACCCATGAGGGTCACAAGACTCATCGCAACAACCCCAGGACCGCCAACGCCCCCCAAACCCGCATCTGAGCAAGAGTGTCCGTGTGGTCATTGTGTTAGCATGATAGGCACGGGCCATGCAACATCACAGTGTGCTGTCTTCAGCAGATTTTACCATGTCACCTCAACGTTGGAAGTGACCCTGGACATGTAGCTATGCACGCATCCTCCTGCATGCACAACCGGCATGTGCTGGTCTGGTGTACAAAGGTCAGTGCAGGGGTGTGGCTATATGGCAAGGGGAACGGGGTGTCTCAGACATGTCCGTGTGTAGGAAGTGCGATAAGTGTGTCTCTGTGTTCTGGTGTGGCCTGCCACAAGGTGCGCAGCAGTCGATGTTGTAAAGTGGTATCCACCACCTCCAAACGGCACTGTCATGGTGTAGTTGGAATGCCGCAGGACACGTGCGAATAGGCATTACAATGGTGTGGCGTACGAGTGCACAGGATACAACAGCGCACCGTACAAAAGTGTTGGAGCTCGTGGGAGGGAAAAACAGCTGTTTGGCAATATAACACACAGTGAACCCGTCCATGTGCTACATGCTGGGCATCTCATCCATGATGACCAGGGTTGCAGACATCCCACAACACCCACAACTGGCCTTTGTACACATCCTGTATGAATGCAGCTGGAGAAGTTACTGTAGGGATGAAAGGTTCTTGTCTGAGCTATCTTGCGTTAGCACATCTGCTGCTCCGAGAAGGAACTTGCAAGTGGCCAGCCCCCTTCACAGATACGCTAATATTTGCATTCCTCTCCCACACTACGCAAATCAAATCTAGGAAGAATGTCAACAAAGCTGTGTCTGCATGCCTCAGAGACCATAGAATGGGGTCGATCTACAACAATAACATACGTTTTGATATGACTGATATCTACAGAAGTGATGGAGTACACATCACAGATCAAGGAAATAGAGTTTTTCTGAATAACCTGAAGTTGTGCATCTGCACCTACATGTAGCTCCAACTAATGAACATAAGGGCTCTTTTTAGAGCCACTGTATAACTGACAACTTAGGCCCGCTATTTTAGAGGCAGGTAACGGCAACTCCCGGACCCTCGCCTAAATATATTCTCTACACAGCTGTGGCGCAGTGGCCAGACCATCTGACTTTGCAGCACAGAGCTCTCTCTTTGATCACCAGGTCTAGCGACAGCTCAGGATAGCACAATGTGACTCTGGGCAACAGCTCACTTAATTTCCAAGCCAGCGCCTGCCGACCCGTACGAGTGAGTAGTTTGCACTTTACAAATACCAGATTTATTTGAAACTGCAGAATTGAACTTCACACTCCCTCTGTAGCACCCCCCAATCTCCCTACAGATGTCACACTGTTTAAAACAAAAGTTCCTCCTAGTACGTATGCACACATGTTGAAACTACTTGGACAGGAATGCCGGAGTGGCCAGAAAACATGAGTTCAGAGCACAGGGCTCACTGTTTAACCCTCTGCTCTGACAGCAGCTCAGCTCAGCACCATGTGACTCTGGGCAATAGCTCACTCAATAGCTCACATAATTTCCACGCCGGCCTCTAGGCCCTTCAGACCCATAGAGTTGAGTAGTTTTCCCTTTACAAATAAGCACCATATACAAGTTACCGTGTTCCAAACAAAACTTCCTCCTACTACGTATAAAATATTGCTGACACTACTTAGACAGGTGTGGCACAGCGCCCGGAGCACATGACTTCACAGCAGAGGACACGCAGTTTGTCTGATATATTTACTGTGTCACGATATATTTAATCTACCCATATGTCTACATATTCTTAGAGAGAACTATATGACAAAGTTTACCTGTTTAGTGGCTTATTCCCCACTTGTATCGCAACTTAAGATTTCTAGATATGTATTGTCTGGACCTATATTTGGAAGCCAAAGACGTAAAAACATAATTAGGATAAGAACCACCATTAACTTATACTTTCTAGATAGTGGTATAAAGTTATAAGAGTAATATTAAAATTACCTTCACTTTAAAAAAGTCACCAAAAGACGGGCACTCTCATATATAGTCGTACATTTCCTCTTCTTGAATGCCTGTTAAATAGAGCGATTTAAATGGTAAAACAGGCTATTACCATGCCATTAATAAACTTTACGTTAGTATCCATACTGAAAGCAATATTATCTTACCCGTTTATATTTGTCTCGTGCGGTATCAGAAATCCATGGAAGCTCGGTGTCTAGCACCGCGCCATGTTGGATTGGGCTATTTATACTAGCCGCAATGAAAACGGACTAGTGTGAGGTCCGTAACGACTCAACGTCTAGCACCCGCGCCATATTCGTTAGGGTTAATAAGAACTTATGGCCAAGACAGACTTTTACGAGGTCCCAGAAGGTTATAGAAGAAATAAAGAAGAAAATATTTTAAAAATCACTTAAATTGGAGAGTCAGTATTTTGATCGGACTGTTTGACTTTTACCTAGAATTGCTCAGGTTGAGAATTGTTGAGGATAAAGAGGTTGTCGAACAGCATATTGCCCAGATATCTGTAATCTGCGCTCCTTCTCCTGTCTTTCTTCCAATTCTTTCACCTCCTTCTTTCTTAGTTCTTGCGCTTTTTCATACACATTCTTCTGTTGCTCTTTTTCAATCAGCACTTGCTCACGTTTCTCACGCTCACGTACTTTTTTCCCCACATTCGTACACTCTTAAACATGTCTTGTCTAGATTTTCGCTTGAACATACACTGTTCCACATACTCAATCTTTCGCATATCAAACGACCCATATTTTTGCCAACGCAACTCAGGATCCTTTCGCGTGTATTTCCTCCACAATGTGCTGTACACTATAGAAGAAAGACCATATTTCAGGTACATATCTTTATGAGGCGTCCCCTCTGGGGGAGCTGGCTGCGATTCCTCAAGACTTAACCGGTTATTTCCACAAAAGCATCACAACCTATGAAGTGCGCTAAGAGCAGGCATGCCAAAAATAGTGCAAAATATGCAGTATTATAATCAAAGTAGCACTTAAGGTATATCGATACGTTGTGCTGTTCAAATCAAAATTGCATTGTAGAGAAATATCTCCTCATTACCTGCCTATATGTGTTGCAACGCATATATTACACTTACACATACATATTATTGACTAGTCATACCAAACCGAAATTGCCACAGCAAGCGTATCCTAAAACTTCATTGCCAATCCCAGGCTTCCAAAACCCACAGCAAGTACCGTACAACGGTTCTTACCAATCACAGGGTGTCCAGATTCCAACTGCCAAGTTCTAAATTCGACCAAACGGCCACTGCACGTCAAGCCAACAGAAGAGATCTCAGTCGAGGACCGGCACCACCTGGATGGTCAGATCGGAAAGAAAAGAAAAAACGCCTTGGATGCCAAGACTTGGGTCTCTTCTGGCATGCGATCGCGTCCGCAGCGAGATTTCAATCCCTTGTCACGACCATTCCTTCTGGCATCCGAGTCGCCGATGAGCCCCACGTGTCGGGCGCCAATTTGTTGTAAGCAAACCTCAGCTAGGCCTACTTAGTGCAAGGGGTTCGCCCTTCTCTGAACGGAGTCCTCAGACCTTAGGAAGAAGTTGGCAATGAAACTGGAAAATACAAAAGCAAAGTTTATTAAACCTTTAAAGGTGGTACTACAGTCCACACAACACCCTGCAGCATTGTATAGAGTAGCACACCGAACTAAAGGACATGGCCCCTTTTATACACAATGAGAGGGCTCAAAAGAAGGCGGTACAGAAGACAAGAGCAGTTTCATGACCATACAAGGACATATTGGAAGGCACAATCGATAGGTGGGTGGAGTTAACAGTCTTCGGAAACTAGTAAACACATTCCTATCTGGAACTAATTAGTAACGGCCGTGGACCCTACTGAGCATGTCTGGACATGTTAGAAGCGGAGGATGCTAAATATAGCCTGTTGCCGGGCAGACTTCAGGCACAGTTAACAAGGAGGTAGGACAAAGCACATGATGAGCACATGGCGATGTATGGCATACAAAATGGCCGCTACAAATACAAAATGGAGTCGGTTCATTTGCTACAATAAAGGTCAAACACAGCATGTCTTCTGCTAATGCTTAACGCAATCGCTGTTGATTTACAACACACAATTCAAGATTAGTACCGACGCAAATTGTGTAAGAGACTATAATGGGTTAAAAACACTAAATGCTCCCAATCTGTGAAGCTCAAGTCGACGTCACATGCCTGTGGACCTTTGCTGACCGCTGCCTCCGGCCCACACTGAGGAAGACCAGCGACACGTGGTGCCAACTAACCCTGTTCAACACAAGCCAATCCCACATGTGTAACTGTGTCCTGAGTCCTGAATGATAGTGACCCCAACTCCATGAGACAACCACAGCAGCAGACTCCCTTTGATCAATGAGGCATATTTCGATATGGAAGGCTGGCGACACATGCTGCCACTAACCCTCTTTAACACAATCCGATCCCACATGTGTAACTGTGTCCTGAGTCCTGAATGGCAGTGACCTCAAGTCTGTGGCACCGACCACAGCACCAGACTCCCTTCGATCAGTGAGGGGTATTTCCAAATGCAACTACAGAGTCCAGTAGGCAAGTAACCATCACAGTCCTACACCCTACATATTATCCTTTTAGTATCCTTGCTTCAAGAACTTTTTTTTATATCAGTTTTAGCTTTAGTACAATGACCAAATTAATCTTCAAGTGCAAACCAACATGCAATAGCAGTCTACACTGCGGGCAGTACAGCTCGCAATTCCAATTTTAAATGCTAATTTCTAACAACAAGACTGTACTCAGAAAATACAACACTTCGTCAGTGAATTCTATACTTTTTTTATCTTTTCATGATACGCCTACACTGCACTCAGTAGGGCTCACAATTAAAATTATTTCTTCATTCATTAACTACAAAGTCCACTAGGCAAGTAACTATTACAGACCTCAAATCTTCATAATATCCTTTTAGTATCCTTTCTTCTAGAACATTTTTTATATCAGTTATAGCTTTAGTACAATCACCAAATTAATTTTCAAGCAAAACAAACACTCATTGGCAGTCTATACTGCGGGCAGCAGAGCTCGCAATTTGAGTTTTGGACACGTGGTGGTAACTAATTCTGTTCAACACAAGCTGATCCCACATGTGTAACTGTGTCTTGAATCCTAAATGGCAGTCACCCCAAGTCTGTGGCAGTGACCACAGCACCAGACTCCCTATGATCAGTGAGGGGTATTTGCATATGGAAGACCGGCGACACGTAGTGCCACTGAACCTGCACTATGCAGGCAGGTGGGGCCACTAATGTTTGCACATGGCTGTGGGCCCTCCCTCACCACTACCTCTGGCCTACACTACGGTCAGCAGGCCTCACAATTTAGATAGAGTCTTGATTCCACATGACGCAGTCCAGTAGGCAACACACATTGCTCCCAGTGAGGCCGTCCACACTAAGCACCATCACAGGCTCATACTGTCTCAATGCTTCTGGTGCCACTAACCCTATTTAACACAAGCCGATCCCATATGTGTAGCTGTGTCCTGAGTACGGAATGGTAGTGACCCCGACTTCGTGGCAGCGACCACCGCACCAGACTCCCTTCAGTCTTATTTGCTATTCTTTTATTTAAATGCATTTTTTATATGTAAATCTATACATGACTAAGATTCTTCTTTGTCCAACCGCACAGGGTCACTTCCGGGCTAAAGAAGGTAGTTGGGGGAATGTTGGTAATGTGGGAAGAGGGTGCGTTACCTGCTGATGTGGGGAGAGGCAGTGTCAAAGGGGTATCTCTCACAGAAAGTACTCTGATATGTTTTCACAAATATCTCGGACAGATGCCAGCTGATGGACTGAATCACAAAATGATCTTCAATACTTATGTAGTGTGAGCTATGAACAGTTCATGCCCAGGCTCACAGAGGGACAGCTGCGGCCCGCCCACTCGACTCACAGACGCAGTACTATGAGCCGTCACCGTAATTTTGTCCATCCCTGCCCTGTTCCGTCATAAGCCATGCCACTCTGATTACGTTCCAACGTTGGCCCCACATAGCTACCTGTTGCAGGTGTACTCACTGTTGGTGTGCAGGTCAGTGGTCTAGTTCTCAACATCTCAAGGCCACTCCCTGAGAGCAGGTTTGCACACACACCACACCCATCTGGCACATGCGTCACAGGCCATGTGACGATGCAAATATAATGGATCGACAATGTCACATCCTTTATTGCCGGTGCTAACTGGATGGCGGATGCTCCACGAGTCTCAATCATATAGAGACCATGAAAAGTTGTACAGAAGGTTAGTCACACCCTAAGCTGTATGGCCATCAGGAGCCTACCATCCCCTTGACGCGCACTTCAGATGCACAGGGTTAGTGCCACCCGAAGCTCATGTGGCCATCAGGGGCCTACCACCACATGTCCCGGACTTGAGATGCAGAGAGTTAGTGCCACTCGAAGCTCATGTGGCCGTCAGGGGCCTACCACATGGATTTGTGTTCCACAGGCTTAGCGGCACCAAAAGCTGATGTGGTCTCAGCCATTGATGACTCAGGACTCAGCGACATGTTTGAGATCTGCCAGGCTGCGGAGAACCTGATGTGGTCTCCGCCATTGATGACTCAGGACTCAGCGACATGTGTCAGATCTGCCTGGCCGTCGAAAAGATGATGTGGTCTCCGCCATTCATGACCCAGGACTCAGCGACATCTGAGAGATCCGCAGAGATGCTGTTGTGGTCTCCGCCATTCATGACTCAGGACTCAGCGACATCTCTGGGATGCGCTGAGTTTTGATGGGCACGTGGAGTGCCCACTACTACACACTTCGGTGGCACCAGATAATTATTTGCTCATGGGTGCACAGGGGCGGCAGTCTCTCTCTCTCTCTCACTCTCTTTCTCTCACTTCACTCTCTTCACTCTCTCTCTCAATCTCTTCATTCCTTACCTTCTATCTCTCTCTTCTCTCTTTCTCACTCCCTTTCTTTCCTTCGTTCTTTTGCACTCTACACCACCCCAGTTCAGACATGGCCATATGCAAATCAGCCTTGACCCTGTGCCTCATGGGAACAGTCCAGCCCGAACTGCCAAGCCATGTCCTCACTGGACCGGAAACAAGCATCCTAGGACCGGTTTCTGGCTATCAGCCATCATCAGCCAGGATAGCTTGACTCCAGTGGTGTGGAGAGCACGGGACTCAAGTCTGAGCATGCCCGTCCCACTCGGGGTGACAAAAGCAAAAACAACAGTTGATGGACAGAATGCAGAACAATGTCATACATTCACCCCAGTACAGAGATCTGGGGCTACATCCATTGTTCTTTTGCACTCCACACCACCCCAGTTCAGACATGGCCATATGCAAATCAGTCTTGACCCTGTGCCTCATGGGAACAGTCCAGACCGAACTCCTTAGCCATGTCTTCCCTGGACCGGAATCAAGCACCTGGGGTGGCTTGGTGAGCAAAATAACGATGGATTAAACCCAGATCTGTGACTGGGGTGAATGTTTTGCCATTGTGCAACATTCCGTCCATCATCTTGTGTGTTTCACTCCTTTGATATGCGCATTATACACGTCCTTATTTTGTGCTTTATTTTCCAGGCTCTGTCGTCGACATCCATGGTCCCCACAGGAGTGTTCCGCCTTGTTGTTTTGTATTATTTTTGTATTGTTTTGTTTATTAGTTTATCGTTTATATGTGTTTATAAAAAAATAAAGTTTGAAAATAGTTTATCGTTTACATAGATATGTTTATAAAAAAAATAAAGTTTGCAAAAAAAATTAATAACGTTTTTGGTTGTTTTCTTAACTGATGTGTCCACCATGGTTTTAAATTTTGGGGCAGTTATCGCAGGAATGCTGGTGATGACTGCAGTTTGCTCCAATTTCTGAATAGTGTGTTAGATTTATCTCAACTTTAGTTGCATTAAAGTGCTGAAAATGAAATGCAGAGGAGCTGGTCCCGTGCAAAAAGTCACAAGGTGCATCTTTGCGAATTATTCTAAATACTAAAATCCTGTATTGAATTGCACTGTGTTAGTGGGTGCACTTACAGTGTACACACAAAATCAATGAATAAATCTCATTGTATTTATATTGATTGGGAATAGTGTGTCAGGTGCTAGATCTTGATGGGATACACTGCCCAGTTTGTTTATTGTTCTGCACACGAAAAAATCACATCACAACTTTCACAACTACTGCAATGTGAAACAAATTCTGGCGACCAGCCACTTTAGCACCAGGGATTTTACACCTGCTTTCTGCTGGTGTTAAGCAGGACGACAACCTGCAGCATGAAAGGGAACACAGCCAAGAGCCACACCCGAACACCCACAAGTGCCATAGAGTCAATAAGCATGATACAGGGATACAGGGATACCCATGAGGGTCACAAGACTCATCGCAACAACCCCAGGACCGCCAATGCCCCCCAAACCCGCATCTGAGCAAGAGTGTCCGTGTGGTCATTGTGTTAGCATGATAGGCACGGGCCATGCAACATCACAGTGTGCTGTCTTCAGCAGATTTTACCATGTCACCTCAACGTTGGAAGTGACCCTGGACATGTAGCTACGCACGCATCCTCCTGCATGCACAACCGGCATGTGCTGGTCTGGTGTACAAAGGTCAGTGCAGGGGTGTGGCTATATGGCAAGGGGAACGGGGTGTCTCAAACATGTCCGTGTGTAGGAAGTGCGATAAGTGTGTCTCTGTGTTCTGGTGTGGCCTGCCACAAGGTGCGCAGCAGTCGATGTTGTAAAGTGGTATCCACCACCTCCAAACAGCACTGTCATGGTGTAGTTGGAATGCCGCAGGACACTTGCGAATAGGCATTACAATGGTGTGGCGTACGAGTGCACAGGATACAACAGCGCACCGTACAAAAGTGTTGGAGCTCGTGGGAGGGAAAAACAGCTGTTTGGCAATATAACACACAGTGAACCCGTCCATGTGCTACATGCTGGGCATCTCATCCATGATGACCAGGGTTGCAGACATCCCACAACACCCACAACTGGCCTTTGTACACATCCTGTATGAATGCAGCTGGAGAAGTTACTGTAGGGATGAAAGGTTCTTGTCTGAGCTATCTTGCGCTAGCACATCTGCTGCTCCGAGAAGGAACTTGCAAGTGGCCAGCCCCCTTCACAGATACGTTAATATTTGCATTCCTCTCCCACACTACGCAAATCAAATCTAGGAAGAATGTCAACAAAGCTGTGTCTGCATGCCTCAGAGACCATAGAATGGGGTCGATCTACAACAATAACATACGTTTTGATATGACTGATATCTACAGAAGTGATGGAGTACACATCACAGATCAAGGAAATAGAGTTTTTCTGAATAACCTGAAGTTGTGCATCTGCACCTACATGTAGCTCCAACTAATGAACATAAGGGCTCTTTTTAGAGCCACTGTATAACTGACAACTTAGGCCCGCTATTTTAGAGGCAGGTAACGGCAACTCCCGGACCCTCGCCTAAATATATTCTCCACACAGCTGTGGCGCATTGGCCAGACCATATGACTTTGCAGCACAGAGCTCTCTCTTTGATCACCAGGTCTAGCGACAGCTCAGGATAGCACAATGTGACTCTGGGCAACAGCTCACTTAATTTCCAAGCCAGCGCCTGCCGACCCGTACGAGTGAGTAGTTTGCACTTTACAAATACCAGATTTATTTGAAACTGCAGAATTGAACTTCACACTCCCTCTGTAGCACCCCCCAATCACCCTACAGATGTCACACTGTTTAAAACAAAAGTTCCTCCTAGTACGTATGCACACATGTTGAAACTACTTGGACAGGAATGCCGGAGTGGCCAGAAAACATGAGTTCAGAGCACAGGGCTCACTGTTTAACCCTCTGCTCTGACAGCAGCTCAGCTCAGCACCATGTGACTCTGGGCAATAGCTCACTCAATAGCTCACATAATTTCCACGCCGGCCTCTAGGCCCTTCAGACCCATAGAGTTGAGTAGTTTTCCCTTTACAAATAAGCACCATATACAAGTTACCGTGTTCCAAACAAAACTTCCTCCTACTACGTATAAAATATTGCTGACACTACTTAGACAGGTGTGGCACAGCGCCCGGAGCACATGACTTCACAGCAGAGGACACGCAGTTTGGGCTCACGGTTTCATCCCCGAGTCCAGCAGCAGCTCAATTTAGCAGCATGACACTCTAGGCAATACCTCACTTAATTTCCATACCCGCACTTTCAGACCTGTAGGGGTCAGTAGTTCAGCAGCTTTATCCCAGAGTCCGTCAGCAGCTCAGATTATGCCCCCAGTGCCATCAGACCCGTATGAGTGAGTAGTTTGCACTTTACAAATACCAAATTGATTTGATACGCACAAATTTATCTTCGCACTCCCTGTATAACACCCCTATGCACCATACACAAATTACAATGTTCGAAACAAAAGTTCCTCCTAGTACATGCTGACACTACTTGGACAGATGCGGCACAGCGGCCAGAGTACTTGACTTCACAGCATATGACACGCAGTTTGGACTCACGCTTTCATCCCCAAGTCAGGCAGCAGCTCAGCTTAGCACCATGATACTCTAGACAATACCTCACATATTTTCCGTACCCCAGGACTTTCAGACCAGTAGGGGTCAGTAGTTTGTCCTAGTAGATATAAGCACATGCTGACACAACTTCCACAGGTGTGGTGCAGCGGCCAGGGCACATGACTTCACAGCATAAGACACACAGTTTGGGCACACGCTTTAATCCCGGTGTCCCGCAGCAGCTCACCTTAGCAACATTAGACTCTAGGCAATACCTCACTTAATTTCCATAGCCCAGCAGTTTCAGACCTGTAGGTATCAGTAGTTCACTTCCCACCCTCTGTATGGCACACCATAAACACCCCACAGAGGTTACAGTGCTCCTATCCTCCTCGTTCCTACTTTTTTCACCCTTGTTTCTACTTACTCGCTTCAACAGAATCACAAAATGGCTGCCAACACTTCCTTGTTGCAACCGCTCGCAGACAAGAAGCAGCAAGGACGTGCTCATAACGCCTCAGCCAATTAGATGGCAGAATTCCCAAATATCAATATCTGTAAATTTTGATATTTCTCCAAAACTACTGAATGAATTTACACCAAATAAACGAAAGCGTGCTTTCTAGACCAAGACCCTTCTCCCTGCCAAATGTGGGGTAATTCCGTTCAGCCGTTCGACCTGTATCCTTTTCTAAAGTTTCCTATGGAAAATTGCATGGAGAAAACACGTTGTGGGACCCCCTTTTCTCTCGGCCCTCCCTTGACAAATCACCCCCAAACCTTCGACATAGGAACTGATATGAACAAAGAATTAGTTTGGAAAATTTTATAAAGATTCATCAAACTATGCCAACGTTATAAGCCAAACAGAAAAATGATCTTCCTATGGAAACTTGGTACTAACTATAACATGGGTAAAAAAAAAAAATAATAAAAAAAAAAACTATAACATGGGTACTCACAAACTTTCTGTCGGGGGCCAAATTTACAGTGTGGTTTGTGTCCGAGGGCCACACCGGTGGGGGCGGGGTCAGTGCGGGAGGGGGCAGGGCTAGAGCAACAAAAGAACTGTGACTATGAGGTTGAACACAGGCCCCTGCAGCGGACGCCTTCGTCCACTGAGCCACCAGACCTGGCATACACACATCTCTCGTTCTTTCTCTGTCTCTCTCTCTCTGCCTCCCTCCCTCTCTCTACCTCTCTCTCCCTCTGTCTCTCTCTCTCTCCCTCTGTCTCACTCACTCTGACTGTCTCACTCACTCTGTCTCACTCACTCTGACTATCTCACTCCCTCTCTCCCTCTGTCTCACTTACTAACTGTCTCACTCACTCTGACTTTCTCACTCACTCGGACAGTCTCACTCTCTCTGTTTCCCTCTCCCTTTCTCTGTTTCCCTCTCCCTCTCAGTTTCCCTCTCCCTCTCTCTGTTTCCCTCTCCCTCTCTCAGTTTCTCTCTCCCTCTCTCAGTTTCCCTCTCCTTCTCTCTCCTTCCCTCTCCCTCCTTCCCTCTGTCTCCCTCTCTCTCCTTCCCTCTCCCTCCTTCCCTCTGTCTCCCTTTCTCTCTGTCTCCCTCTCTCTCCGTCTCCCTCTCTCTCGTCTCCCTCTCTCTCCGTCTCCCTCTCTCTCTGCCTCTCCCTCACTCTGAGGTCTCCCTCACTCTGAGGTCTCCCTCCCTCGCTCTGTCTCCCACTCTCGCTCTGTCTCCCTCGCTCTCCCTCGCTCTGCCTCTGTCTCCCTCCCTCTCCCTCCCTCTGCCTCACTCTCCATCTGTCTCCCTTGCTCTCCCTCGCTCTCCCTCTATCTGCCTCTATGTGCCTCTGTGTGCCTCTGTCTGCCTCTGTCGCTCTCCCTCGCTCTCCCTCGCTGTGCCTCTCCCTCCCTCCCTCCCCCCCTCGCTCTTCTTCTGTCTGCCTCTGTCTCTCCCACTCTGTCTGCCTGTCTCCCTCCCTCGCTCTCCCTCTGTCTGCCTCTGTCTCCCTTCCGCTCTCCCTCGCTCTCCCTCACTCTCCCTCACTCTCCCTCGGTCTCCCTTTCGCTCTCCCTCGCTCTCCCTCTGTCTGCCTCTGTCTCCCTCCCTCGGCCTCTGTCTCCCTCGCTCTCCCTCTGTCTGCCTCTCTCTCCCTCCCTCGCTCTCCCTCGCTCTCCCTCTGTCTGCCTCTGTCTTCCTCCCTCGCTCTCCCTCTGTCTGGCTCTCTCTCTCCCTCGCTCTCCCTATGTCTGCCTCTGTCTCCCTCCCTCGCTCTCCCTCACTCTCCCTCACTCTCCCTCTGTCTGCCTCTGTCTCCCTCCCTCGCTCTCCTTCTGTCTCCCTCCCTCCCTCGCTCTCCCTCCCTCAGTCTGCCTCTGTCTCCCTCCCTTTCCCTCCCTCTTCCTCCCTCCCTCTCCCTCTGTCACCCTCTGCATTTTATTTTTTGTTTTTCAACACTTAAGAGCACTAGACAGTGTAGTTCCTGTATAGAAATAGCTGATGTTAAATGTTCAAACGATCCTCTTTTTCACTTGTAGATCTAGTTTTGGCAATTCTAAAAACAAATAGGTAATTTGTAAGGCAACGTTTAAATCAAACTTTAATGCTGGCAGTTTGATATTGCTACAGATGTGCATGATTTTACATATTTCTGCTCATGTGAGCTTAATTCGGAATAGCCTTTGAATTGGCCAGACAATAATATATTGTTGCTGCAGCACCTATTTTTAGTTGTGAGTCTGTGTTCACTCCCCGTATTCACATGCCCCTCCGGAGGACCCTTGAGTTGCTCGGACCACGCTATTGCTGAGAGCCAAGTGCTGAAGGGATTGGCCCAGTTGCTCAGAATCCATTTTAGGATGGGCCCTAGGACATCAGGAGTAAAACGCCTCAAACACCATGGTTTGGCCCAGTAACCCCTACTTGCCCCGTTGCCCTCTGAAAGGATTGTGACAACCCTGATAGGACACTTTCCTGGAAGGCCGCCTGCCCTGGCTATAAACCTTTCATGTTAAGGGTGTCCAAACCAAAAACCTACATCACTGTTTAGTTATTGGTGTTACATTTTTTTAATCAGTTCCATTCTACCTGTTGAACTCTTGATTTTCTGATGGCCATACATAGTCCAGTGTCGAAACACTGTGTGCCGCATTTATAATGGGTCACTTCAAATATTTACTAGTTTTATTGCACTGCAGGAACGACGAGAGCCTGAAACTGCAAAAAGAATATTCTCAGATGTGAAGAATTCATTTATTAGTTGATAAATAATATGGACCTAATTTTATTCCTGACAATATTTGCCTATATATTTCTTTAGCTAACAAGATATAGTTTCGAATTTTCACTCTCAAGTAAAGTAGTTATGTTTTAGGATGTCATTTTGAATGTGCACATCGGATATTCATTAACAGATTACATATATTATTAACTGCATTATACATACTAATTTCACTAAATACTATTAATATATTTGTTTATTCATTATCCTATAACTTATAGTCTTAGCATTCTATTACTAATAGATGGGTTTACTTATTATCCTGCAGTTCATGATCTTCTCATTTAAATGAACTTTTAAAGTAAAAAAAGATGCCATCATTCACGAAGTTGAAGTGGGTGAGCATCTGAAAGTGACAGCTATACATTTTCATGGATTTTGTGTTTTTCTCACATTTTTGGCAACATTTGAAGAAATAGAACAGTTTGGGTCAGTGCTACAGATTAGATTTACTTCACTTTCACGTTTGAATTGCAGACTTAGTTAAAGCGGAAGTCGCCAGGATGCTGGGCTTCCAAGTAGCATAAATGTCTCCTTTTTCTTGGCATGACAACCATGACTGTGATTAATGGTTCAGTCAAAACCCGGAGTGAGGCGTCCCTTATGAGCTGAGCATATCTACCATAAACAGCACATGGAAACAAAAGTAAGTTGTGTGGGATGACCAGTGTGTCTATTGCAAACTATGCGGAAAGATCCCTGCCCCGCTGCCAAGTCAATGTCAACAGATCTGGGAGCAGCCGGTGCCCATTGTTTCACGGGCACCGTGGTATGTACCCGCTGTTGCAGCCACAGCACTGCTTGTTCTACCACATTTTCCAAGCCATTTTTTAGCTTTTTATATAGCGCAAACTCGACCCTGATTGGAGCGCTTTACATGAGCAACAGCTACCTTACACAAGTGCACATTCATTTTTGGTAGGCATGTGGAGATTAAATGATTTGCCCTGAATCACAGGATGTTAAGCCGAGACTCGAGCCTGATTCCCCAGCTCCAAAGTCAGCAGCTCTGGCTGTTAGGACACATCCTCTCCCCTATCAAGTGTGTGTGTTTTTTTACAATAAAAAATGGCATGTTGCACTTTGGGATCTCTTATATCTACAGCTCTTGTCTGTGATCGGCAGTATCTCATTGGGGGGTTCCAGAATGTGTGACAAGGACAGCACCCGCAGAGGGACTGAAGGATTTTTTTAATGATGTAGAAATACGAAAGGCCCATGTGTGTACCCTGCCTGTGTGTGCCCGGGCTGAGACAGCTTCCGGGCACACACACACACAGCCGCACCCGAGCACTTAACAGGTCTTTAAAAGACCATTTGCATGTTAATGAGTCTTTGTTCACCTCTTAGGCCCTTGCAGCCCCACTCTGACTATGCTGGGAATCGCCTGGCTCGCGCTACCTCAGGGGTGATTGTGGACACTCTTTAAAAAAAAAAAAATTAAACACGGGTACCATGTCTGCACGGTCCGCGGGCCGCCAGGGAAGGCCTGCCGGGCCGCTGTTGGCCCACGGGCCGTACTATGAGTACCCGTGAACTATAACTACCTACTGGCGACCGCCAGTAGGTAATATTTTTATGTCTATATATATATTCACTGAAAAAAACATAGGTTTCACACCAGTTATAGTTAGCTGGAAATTTTACTGACATAAAACCATTGAAATTCCACGTTATAGTTAGTTGGACTCATTATAACTTGCGCGTGTAATGCACTGCTAATGACGTCACATAATACATCACTCATGGCATGGTCAGTGACATCACTCATGACATCACTGATGACACCATCCAGTGAATGTGTGTCTTTCTGAAAAATAAATATGTTATATATATGTATATGTAAAGGTCGATGGAAGAATAAATGTTTAAATAAGAGTTTCAATGAATGTTTTTAAAAAAAAAAAAAATTGATTGGTTAACTGGCTTATTAAGTGTATCTTAGTGAATACATATATTAGCGAGTAATGTTTAAATATTTAAATATATGTATCAGTGTTTCACTTTGTGTATAATTGGCTGCATGGGTTGGTGAGTAGCTACATGTGTGTGTATATGGGTTATTAGATGTTTCTTTTAGTATCAGTATGTGTCAGGATTTGCCCAGCCACGCCTACCAAATCTTTAACGGACTACATCGTCCATGAGCCCTCACTGCAGGACGTATAAGGGAGGACGAGTCAGGAGAGGAAGTTGCACGTAATTCTGAGTCCTTCGTTTGTGTCGTTGGAAGAAGCGCTAGTTGCTGTGAGCCTTGCGCTGCTGACGCGGGAGTATTCCTTCGGCCGCTGAACTACTCGCGTATCTAGAGGTATTTTCGATTATAGGAGAACCGCTGGGAGCCGTAGCTCGCGGGTCGTGTCTTTGTCTTGTTACTCCTTTTATTTTAAGATCCCATCAGAGGAAAGGCATCGGCTGATGCATAACTGTTCTTGAGCGTGGGGAGCAAAATTCCCGCAGAACTGAGCGTCAGGTCACTGCTTGTTGTTGCATGGTTTGCTTCACTGATAGAGCCTTTTTTGGGAATCAGAGCAGCGGAGCGTTGTGGGGTTCTACACGTTACCGTGTGCTAGGCTCCTTAATAAATACCGGAACAGTGTGGTGTTCTCAACTACCTGCTACCGGATAATTGGATTGTTTATTTGTACCACAGATAAGCGGAGCTTAGTGGTGGTCGCAACCACACGTTGCCGATTTATCGCTGAATATTCTCTTTCTATTAGGATTGGTTTCAAACTGTATTGACTACCGAGGTTGTGGAGTTCTATAAAGAGCATTTGTAGAGTGGAACAAGATACACCGAATCAGAGTGACAACAGAGAGAATTATCTCTAACTCTTTTTAAGGTGGTGAAGGAATTCGGGGATTGATGTATTCAATGGATTAAGTGAAGAAACTGACATTGATATTAAGGGAAAATGACAAAGTCCATTTCCTCCTTATTTGGTGTGTGCATGTTTTGGGCTTGAGATATATATATATAGGAATGAAGTGAATCGATGAAGTGGATAACCTGTGTGTTTTTTGATTACAGGAAACAGGACTAGATCTATCTTATATTGGTTGGAGGAATAATTACAGCCTTGTAAGGTATTATAGTTCTAGCGAGACTAATTGAGAGTAGCCTTGTTTAATGTACCATGTATATAATGTATCATGCTTTGTCATTTCAGATCCCTTGTCCCTGCTGACCCTTTCCCGTCCCCGGTCTTTCTCTGTTATTATCCCTCGCCTGATGGTTCGAACCCCCTGTGAGCATATTCAGGGTGTTGGTAACATCGGGAGGTGGACCCCTTTGTTCATCGTTTGAATCCTGTGAGGCGGGCCCTGACAGTATGAGACTCTGTATGGTTTAGTGGGGGTATTACTTAGCACATAGATGCATAAATGACTGACTCACTGTTTGTATGTGTTTTGAAGACAGCATATGTGCAGGACTGTATGGGTGGATGAGTGTGTATATATGTGTGTTAGTGAGTGAATGACCGTCTAACTAGTGTCTTTATGAGTAACGAAATATGTTTTAATCTAGTATATGTTTATAAGTGAGTATATGTGAGATTGTAAGAGTTCCTGTTTAAATAAGTATGTGTTTCTATAAGTGATTGTTTAAGAGAGTAAGTATGTGTATGTTTTCTTAGAAGTAAGGTGGTAGTGTGTGTATAGTTGTATATGCAAATAAATGGATGTTCAATAGTTTATTTGCATGTGTGAGTATGTGTGTGAGTAACTTTTGGATGACTGTCGGTGTGTACGAAGATGTATAGGTGTATCACTACATATGATGAGTGAGTATATGTATGAGTGACTATATAGAACTGTTGGTGAATGAGTGGATGTGTATATAGATGGTGGTATTACTGAATTGGTTGTTGTAACTGGTATGGATATCTCCATTTTTTTGAAAATGTTAATTTCTATTTTCGAATATGTGTTTTAAGGGTTACATTACACTGAAAGGAGGTCTGTCACTCTGTCACAAAGATGGTGTCATCAGTGATGTCATGAGTGATGTCACTGACCATGTCATGAGTGATGTAATATGTGACATCATCAGCAGTGCATTATACGCGCAAGTTATAGTGAGTCCAACTAACTATAACGTGGAATTTCAATGGTTTTATGTCAGTAAAATTTCCAGCTAACTATAACTGGTGTGAAACCTATGGTTTTTTAAGTGAATTTAATATTAATGTTTTTTAAATGATAATTCCTAACTATATATATGGCCCCAAACCTATGTTTTTTCTTTGAATTTCAAAATTTGGTTAATAGCAAATGTCTATAGCTATGAAATGTAATATTTTTGAAAATGATTGAATCCTATATTTTATTTTTATTTTAAATGTATTTTTTTTTACTCTGGAGCGCTCTCGGGGCGCGCCCCGGTGAGCGCCCCGGAGAGCGTAGTCGTTTGAAGCGCCCCGGTGCGCGAACCGGGAAGCGTCCTGTTAGCGCCAATGTCGCGAACGAAAACATGATCGTGATGTATCGCGTAGCCGCGTCCGCGTGATACGCACGGCGTAAGCGCACCCGGAAGCACTCGAGCGAGTACACTCGTGCAACGTAAACATCCGACGCGCGTACGCGACGCACCCCGCGTGGTGCGCCCAGAGCGCTCCCCGGTGCGCATACCGGGGCGCTGCCATAGATATATATATTTTTTTTAACCTAAATTACTCAAAATCCACTGGAGCACATATCTTGAGACAAAGCAAAGGCACATCGGGCTACCAGCCCCTACAATTTTGCCAAGTTTGGTGGTAATCCATTCAGCCGTTCGGGCTAAAAGTGAGTTTGGGAATTAACATGGGGAAAACACGTTTTGGGACCCCCCTTTTATCTCGGCCCCCGCTTGACGTTTCCGCCTGAAACTTTCAAGGAAGGACCGGAGCTCCGCGAGGCAAATTTGAGGAAATTTTCAGGCAGATTCGTCAACCGGCGCCAAAGTTATTCCAAATAGAATTTTGAGATTTTGCATTGAAAAAAATCCTAACTATAACTACCTACTGGCGACTGCCAGTAGGTAATATATGTATATATATATATTCCAGCTCGAGTTTTGCACCAAATACGACGGGGCACTAGCGATGGGTGCCGTTAACACGGTGGTGCACCGTGTGTTAAATGCCGCTCCAAGTCTCCTCCCCAGCCGGGAAAGAAAAGGCAGCACTCACGGGGTGTTTGTCAGCTTGTTCCAAGTTTATTCAAGCGCTCCTCATAGACGCGTTTCGGGTCAAGCCCTTTGTCAATGTGTCAACAAGAGTGTTACACGGGAGCTCGTTTTAAAGTGCAACGTGCATTCTCATAAGAAAAGTGAGGTAGGACTACTTGTCGAAATAGTACGAGCGCCATCGTGCAAATTAGGAAAAACAGTATACATACAATTTATAGTCGAAATATGCAAGCAATGCTAACAGATATGTCAACAGTTCATACATTTAGCCGTGGATCGGCCAACCCGGTTCCTAGTATTTGGAACCGCAAGGTACATCACGCCGTGAATCGGCAAAAACGATCTACTACTCACTGATTATGTTCAGAGTAAATTCAGAATTCAAATAACATGCTTAAAAACCATCTTAGTTATCAACATTTCAGGCTCTAGACAATATCATCATATACATTTAACACATATAAATAACTTCGAAGGGTAAACCTTAAATAATGGTGTATAATAGCATAGCCTAATATCAAACACAACTCCAAATCAAAAAATCTTGCCGTGGATCGGCTATGGCGATTCCTATCAATAGAAACCGCAGAAAATACCTCAATGTATTGTCAAGATTGGCAATACGATTTCCCCATAAGAATGATGTGGTGGCCCTGGTAGTGTGTCTATAACTTATTTTCCTAAATGGACGGCCAATTCTTCCCCACTGTTGAGACCTGTGGGAATTTTGGTTTGCAGGTCAATGATATAACGGGATTCTAGGCATCTGAGTTTAGTTAGTCTATTACCTCCCCTTTCGTGTTCTGGCACCTGGTCAACCCCAAAGTATTGCAGAGCATCTCTGTTGCTGTGATGTTTAATCGCGAAATGCTTTGCTACTGGTGACGTCATGTCCTTGTTGGCTATGGCACGCACGTGCTCAAGGATTCTTAGTTTTTCACTTTTGATAGTGCTCCCTATATATTTTAGCTTACAGGGGCACATCAAACAGTATACTACATGTGCTGTTTGACAGGTGATGAATGAAGTGATGGATCTACGGTTTTTCAGGCCTGGTACTTCATAGCCTAAAACCCTCTTGCTAAATGCACAGGCTTCACATTTCCCGCATGGGAAGAAGCCTTTCATCTCTGCCACGGTGTTAACTTTTGTTTTAGGGGTGTCTAAGTGACTATGTACTAGGAGATCCTTAACCACATGCGCGCTGCTCTGATTCTGCTCATATGCTGACTTTTTAAAAAACGCACTTTACATGACGAGCTGGGCTCGTCATCAGTGTTTGAGGAGGCTACACCATGACGAGCCCAGCTCGTCATCAGCCTCGAAGGGGTTAAGGGATTTCGTTCTCTTAAGTCACCAGAGGCCCACTCAGAATGTCCATGCCGATGATCGGGTCGGTTTTCAAGATATGCCAATTCTTACGTAAAGTTGCCTTCAAGAAGTTGGCATCACTCGAGAAGGTTGTAATTAAACGGAATTTTCCATCCTCACTCTTCTTGTCTTTATCCTGCCTCAACAACTCATCTCTTGGTATCCTGGTTACCTTCTTCAGTGTCTGACTCAGGTGAGATGGACTATAGCCTTTTGCTATGAATCTATCAATACAGTCTCTTGCTGCATTCTGGAAGTCTTCCTCCCGGGAGCAGTTGCGCTTAAGACGGGGGAGTTGCTGCATCACAGTGTGTGGAACAAACTAATACAAACTACCAAGCGGAGTGCCAGAATATTTTTTTCGGAGAGTGTATATATATATATATATATATATATATATATATATATATATAAACGTGAATCCACAATCCTGAGGTGCCAGCAACCACGCACAGACACGGACCAGGTACAGACCACATGCGAGGATTTAAAGGTGAATAAAGTGCTTTATTCCATCGATGGGGATGGCAACATAAACATATATATATATATATATATATATATATATATATATATATATATATATATATATATTACCTACTGGCGATAGCCAGTAGGTATATATAGTTAGGATTTTTTTCCTATGGGATTTTTGAAAATTCTATGTCGAATAACTTTGGCTTATGAGGACAGAATTGGCTGAAATTTTCAGGAAAATGGAACATTTTGTTTCTGAGCAGCCCCTGAAAATTTCGGGGGTTTTCGTCAAGGGGGGGCCGAGAAAAAAGGGGGGTCCCAAAACGTGTTTTTCCCATGCAATTTTCCATAGGGCGGTTGGCCTCACTTTTAGCCTGAACGGCTGAATGGATTTACACCAAACTTGGCAAAATTGTAGGGACTGGTAGCCCGATGTGCCTTTGCTATGTCTCAAGATATAGGCTCCAGTGGTTTTTACGAAAATTAACTTTGAAAAATATAAATTGGGCTACATTGGGCTATATATATGTTGGAGCCCAAATGTAGCCCAATGTAGCCCAATGTAGCCCAATGTAGCCCAAAGATGGCCACCAGAGACAAAAAACCAAATGTAGCCCAAATATCAGCCAGATGTAGCCCAACTATAGCCCAATGACAGATTGTCCCAGAGTGTTCTAAAGAACAACTAGAGTGCTAACAGTCCTACTTATTACAAAGGTATGGCACACCTGAAGCCATCTTGATTGGAATAAAGTGGTAACTCTTAAAACATTTAATTTAAAAAGGAACAAAATGAGGGGGTTCATTTTGCCATAGAAAGTATGATTAGCGAATATATGACAAAATCCCGCATACCATCAGTCCGCAAAAAAATCCCGCATGTACTATTAGGCCACAAATTAAAATAACGAAAACTTTTAGAACGAATATGCCTTTAGCATACACTAAACAACTAAACTACCCTAAACCCTAAAACACTACCCCCAGCATGACCCTACACTACACAAACAGTACAACACTACCCTAAACCCTAAAACACTACCCCCAGCATGACCCTACACTACACAAACACTACAACACTACCCTAAACCCTAAAACACTACCCCCAGCATGACCCTACACTACACAAACACTACAACCCTACCCTAAACCCTAAAACACTACCCCCAGCATGACCCTACACTACGCAAACACTACAACACTACCCAAAACCCTAAAACACTACACCCCAGCATGACCCTACACTACGCAAACACTACAACACTACCCTAAACCCTAAAACACTACCCCCAGCATGACCCTACACTACACAAACACTACAACACAACCCTAAACCCTAAAACACTACCCCCAGCATGACCCTACACTACGCAAACACTACAACACAACCCTAAACCCTAAAACACTACCCCCAGCATGACCCTACACTACACAAACAGTACAACACTACCCTAAACCCTAAAACACTACCCCCAGCATGACCCTACACTACACAAACACTACAACACTACCCTAAACCCTAAAACACTACCCCCAGCATGACCCTACACTACACAAACACTACAACACTACCCTAAACCCTAAAACACTACCCCCAGCATGACCCTACACTACACAAACACTACAACACTACCCTAAACCCTAAAACACTACCCCCAGCATGACCCTACACTACGCAAACACTACAACACTACCCAAAACCCTAAAACACTACACCCCAGCATGACCCTACACTACGCAAACACTACAACACTACCCTAAACCCTAAAACACTACCCCCAGCATGACCCTACACTACGCAAACACTACAACACAACCCTAAACCCTAAAACACTACCCCCAGCATGACCCTACACTACGCAAACACTACAACACAACCCTAAACCCTAAAACACTACCCCCAGCATGACCCTACACTACGCAAACACTACAACACTAACCTAAATCCTAAAACACTACCCCCAGCATGACCCTACACTACGCAAACACTACAACACTACCCAAAACCCTACAACACTACACCCCAGCATGACCCTACACTACGCAAACACTACAACACTACCCTAAACCCTAAAACACTACCCCCAGCATGACCCTACACTACGCAAACACTACAACACTACCCAAAACCCTAAAACACTACACCCCAGCATGACCCTACACTACGCAAACACTACAACACTACCCTAAACCCTAAAACACTACCCCCAGCATGATCCTACACTACGCAAACACTACAACACTACCCTAAACCCTAAAACACTACCCCCAGCATGACCCTACACTACGCAAACACTACAACACTACCCTAAACCCTAAAACACTACCCCCAGCATGACCCTACACTACGCAAACACTACAACACTACCCTAAACCCTAAAACACTACCCTCAGCATGACCCTACACTACGCAAACACTACAACACTACCCAAAACCCTAAAACACTACCCCCCAGCATGACCCTGCACTACGCAAACACTACAACACTACCCAAAACCCTAAAACACTACCCCCAGCATGACCCTACACTACGCAAACACTACAACACTACCCAAAACCCTAAAACACTACCCCCAGCATGACCCTACACTACACAAACACTACAACACTACCCAAAACCCTAAAACACTACACCCCAGCATGACCCTACACTACGCCAACACTACCCAAAACCCTAAAACACTACCCCCCAGCATGACCCTACACTACGCAAACACTACAACACTACCCAAAACCCTAAAACACTACACCCAGCATGACCCTACACTACGCAAACACTACAACACTACCCTAAACCCTAAAACACTACACCCCAGCATGACCCTACACTACGCAAACACTACAACACTACCCAAAACCCTAAAACACTACCCCCAGCATGACCCTACACTACGCAAACACTACAACACTACCCTGAACCCTAAAACACTACCCCCAGCATGACCCTACACTACGCAAACACTACAACACAACCCTAAACGCTAAAACACTACCCCCAGCATGACCCTACACTAAACAACCACCACAACTCTACACTACACTAACACAACACTACACTACACAACACTACACTACACTACACAATCACTAACCCACGAAAAAATTAACACAAACCCACTTACCTCTCTCGTCATCGTGGTTTTCACAACGCAAATGCATTTACCATACATGCCTTTAAAACGTAATTCTTTGTAAAGGCATGCGCGATAAATGCACATGCGTTTTGAAAAAATGCGGGATAATGGTATGCGAGCTCAATGACCTTGCGGGATAATGGTATGCGGACTGAAAGTCTGCGGGATAAAAAATGCGGGAAAATGGCTGCAAACCATGATTAGCAGCAGACTTCCCTGGTGAGCACTAGCTTTACTACAGTGATCTAATGAGCAACTAGAGTGCTAACATTCAGAATTTATGGCAAATGTGTGACACATCTGAATGCCTTCTTGATAGAACCAAAGTAAACAAGCATTGAAAATGCAATAGATCTCGCCCTCGTTTAAGTTAAAGCCATTCTGTTTGTAATGAGGTGGCTTTTTAGCTTTGCTTTTATTAGTGTTTTTAAAACTTTCATGTAAATAACATGCATATGTATGCATATATGTATATGTATGCATGCATTTATATTTATATAGATATGCAGATTACATATGTTTATATATGTATATTACCTACTGGCGATAGCCAGTGGGTATATATAGTTAGGATATTTTCTCTATGGGATTTCTGAAAATTCTATGTCTAATAACTTTGGCGTTTGTGGACGGAATTGGCTGAAATTTCTCAGGAAAATGGCACATTTTTTTTATGAGCAACCCCAAAATTTGGTGGGGTTTCGTCAAGGGGGGGCCGAGAACAAAGGGGGGTCCCAAAACGCGTTTTTCCCATTCATTTTTCCATAGGGCGGTTGGACTCACTTTTAGCTCGAACGGCTGAATAGATTTACATGAAACTTGGCAAAATTGTAGATATGGTTTGCCCGACGTGCCTTTGCTATGTCTCAATGTATGTGCTCCAGTGGATTTTGAGAAATTAACGTTTAAAAAAATATATATATCTGTGACAGCGCTCCGGTTAGCGCCCCGGTTCGCGTACCTGACGCGTAACGGAACTTCGCGAAGCGAATCTGATTGGCTCTCCGGTGTCTGTCAACATTCTAAACAAACCGTAACGGCCGCCATCTTGTCTCTCGGTACGATCGAGAGACAAGATGTGGTGAAAAACGAAGGGGGAAATGAAGGAAAGGGGGCAAGGTAGACCACTCCTGACCCCCTAGGATTGATGAGGGGGATATTAAAGTGCCCCGCGGGGCAAAAAATTTTGCGATTTTACGCCGTAGAGGCGCGTCCCGGTACGCGAACCGGGCAGCTCACTGGGCAGCTAACCGGGCAGCTAACCGGCAGCGTAGCTGTCAACATTGTAAACAGTCCAGAGCGGCCGCCATCTTGTCTCTCGGTAGGTTCGAGAGACAAGATGTGGTGAAAAAAGAAGGGGGAAATGAAGGAAAGGGGGCAAGGTAAACCCCTCCTGACCCCCTAGGATTTATGAGGGGGATATTAAAGTCCCCCGCGATTTTTCGCTGTAGAGGCGCTTCCCGGTACGCGAACCGGGCAGCTAACCGGCAGCGTAACGGGAGTCCGCCATCTTGTGTTTTTGGAGCGTCCGGTTCGCGTACCGGGTAGCGTCCCGGTAAGCATAACAAGGGGAAAACCAAGAGAAACAGTAAAAAAAAAATTAAGGGAATAGATTTCCAGCAAACTTGGCAAAATTGTAGGGACTGTTTGTTTGATGTGCCTTTGCAAGGCCTCAAGATATGTGCACGTGTGGATTTTGTCTAATTAAGGTTAAAAAAAATATATATATCTGTAAGCGTGCTCCGGCACGCTTACGTTACGGGTTTTGTTTGTGTTGCAGAACCGATACGTCACAGTTATGCGACGTGTCATGAGGCGTCTCACGTGGCTACGTGATACGTCACGTAATAAAGAATATATTTTACAGCTATAGATATTAGCTTTTAAAAAACCAATGAAATTCACTGAAAAAACCATAGGTTATAGACCATATATAGTTAGGAATTTGCATTTACAAAACCTTGAAAATTCACTGAAAAAACCATAGGTTAGAGACCATATATAGTTAGCTGGACATTTTATTGACAAAAAACCAATGAAATTCCATATATAGTTAGTTGCACTAACTATATATCGCGCACCCGCAATCCACTGCTGATGATGTCACATATTACATCATTCATGACATGGTCAGTGACATCACTGATGACATCACTGATGACATCTCAAATGACATCACTGATGACATCACTGATGACATCTCAAATGACATCAGTGATGACATCATGACACACCAATACCAGTTACTACATACGCACTCACTGATTCCTACGTCTACACACACATTCACTCATTCACCCATACAATCACTCATACATACAGTCACTCATTATTACACTATCATATGCACTCATACACCTATGCAGACACTCACACACTGCCACTCATCCATGGAGTTACTCACACACCTAGTCAGTCCTGTAAAGAATCAATCACACTTCCATTTCCTCATCTATACAGTTAAACACAGAACACCATACTTCAGTGACATCACTGATGACATCACTGATGACATCTCAAATGACATCACTGATGACATCTCAAATGACATCACTGATGACATCATGACACACCAATACCAGTTACTACATACGCACTCACTGATTCCTACGTCTACACACACATTCACTCATTCACCCATACAATCACTCATACATACAGTCACTCATTATTACAACACTATCATATGCACTCATACACCTAGTCAGTCCTGTGAAGAATCAATCACACTTCGATTTCCTCATCTATACAGTTAAACACAGAACACCATACTTTTCACACATATACTAACACATACTTACTCTCTTATACAATCACTGATACAAGTACACATTGATATGCACAGAGTCACACACCTCCCAGCCAGCCACACACACACTCAGTCTTCCATACATCCACTCATTCTTCAATATGTAAAACATATTTAAACTTTACAAAAACACACAGACACTAGATGATGTCATCAGTGATGTCATTTGAGATGTCATCAGTGATGTCATCAGTGATGTCATTTGAGATGTCATCAGTGATGTCATCAGTGATGTCACTGACCATGTCATGAATGATGTAATATGTGACATCATCAGCAGTGGATTGCGGGTGCGCGATATATAGTTAGTGCAACTAACTATATATGGAATTTCATTGGTTTTTTGTCAATAAAATGTCCAGCTAACTATATATGGTCTCTAACCTATGGTTTTTTCAGTGAATTTTCAAGGTTTTGTAAATGCAAATTCCTAACTATATATGGTCTATAACCTATGGTTTTTTCAGTGAATATATATATATATATAAACATATATATATATAGCCGCTCGAAGGATCCGCAGTTTCCGCAACTTTGTGGCCGACTATGCCAAACTATTGCATGTTGGGACTTGCAGTTTGCTCCACCAGCCAACAGCTACAGCAGGTGATATTAATCTCCTGTCAAGGGTGGAGCCTATACGAACTGTTTTAACTGGGGCAGTAACCTTGGGCAGCACTTGAACTCATCCTCCGTCACACACTAGGCGCTGAAGAGGCCACACGGCCGAAATGCATACGCCCGCCTGCCTGCCTTAAATCCACAATAAAGAAGCTTCACGGTGTTCCCCTACTGAGGCCTCTGCCTTTTTCTTTGAAGGAGGGTTCTTTGGACATTTTTGCACTGCAAGCTAGCAGCGTGCTTACAGAGGCCCCTACACTCAAGCTGGCCTGGTCATTGTTGGCGCAGTTTCTGCCTCGGCAGAAGCATTCGTTTGCTCCGTGGTAACGGAAGGACCAGGCTCACCACTCCATGCAGGAAGAAGAGAAGCGGGGTCGGAGTCATGGAACTCCGCACTGGGCTCGGCACACTGTTGCACTTGCCGCCGTGGACATTGCACCTTATGGCAGTGAGTGTGTAGTTTGGGGGACGCGAGGAGCTGCGATGTTGTGGAGGGCAGCGAGAATCGATGGGTGAGAGCCGCTCGAAGGATCCGCAGTTTCCGCAACTTTGTGGCCGACTATGCCAAACTATTGCATGTTGGGACTTGCAGTTTGCTCCACCACCAACAGCTACAGCAGGTGATATTAATCTCCTGTCAAGGGTGGAGCCTATACGAACTGTTTTAACTGGGGCAGTAACCTTGGGCAGCACTTGAACTCATCCTCCGTCACACACTGGGCGCTGAAGAGGCCACACGGCCGAAATGTATACGCCCGCCTGCCTGCCTTAAATCCACAATAAAGATCATTGGATCATTACGAGAGGGAGATTGAAGAACGAAAGGAGCGCAAATTTAAGCGCGATGAGCAAGACTATTTACATGGCAGAATTTTAACGTTTGCAAGACGTTATGACAATCTGAAGAAAAACTATCCAATGTACAAACCTGCATCAAGTGCTCGTGAATCGGATGTGAGCGAGAATGAAGCAACACAGGATACACACCAGACAAAAAACTTGTCTGTTTTAGAGGAAGTAAAATTGATGAATCTGGAGAAGAACATCACAAGGGGCGGAGGAAGGGGAAGAAGACCATATCAAAGCAGAGGGAGGGGAAGAGAAACACAAAACCAGCAAACTCCCTCGCTAGCACCCGCAAAACCCGCAGTTCCAAATAACGTAAGAAGACAAAATCCCCTCCGCAACAGGAAGTAATCAACTTGATCATCAATCTCTCTAATTATCAGTTAAGTGAAAAAGAAAAGATTCTACTGAACAAAGGACTGTCATTCTGCCCGGACTCACATTTCGATTATACGCAAGTAAGGATAGGCTTGTACAAATTTGTCAGGAAACTGAAACTGGCAAAAATACATGCTCACAAGTCAATCGACCATAATGTCGCAAACATTATAGATACAATTGAAGAGGAGGAGACATTCACCAGCATTGAACAACTACCTGATCTGAGACGGACCTTTGAAACTCTTTTTGATCAAGATGGCACAGCAATGTCAGATACACAAATATTAGAACAAATGACAATCAAAATGAATAAAAGACCTGACACAGGACTAAAAAGAAAGTCCTGATACTATCCCATCTTGTCACCAGGCAATAAGATTGACCTTTCCTCAGATGCAATGACTGAGGAACTGGATAAATTGATGAAAGTAAGAAATAAAACAAGGGAAAATCTAACAAATGAAGAACGAAGAGCAATCAAGACTCTCATGGACAATGAAAAAATTACAATAAAACCCGCCGACAAAGGGGGAAATATTGTAATAATGTACACAACTGATAACATCAATGAAGCTATGAGACAATTGAGTATAGAACAGAACTATTCCAAGCTCAAAAACAATCCAAGTGCAAAAATGACAAGTGAATTAAAGGAACATTTAAGCAATTGGCATGCAAAAGGATTGCTAAATGATGATGAGAGAAAGTTCTTGAACACTGATTTTCCAACTACACCTTGTATATATTTCCTGCCTAAAATCCATAAGACTTTAATCAACCTGCCAGGCAGACCAATGGTCTCCTCATGCAGCTCTTTGTATGAAAACGTCTCAAAATACGTAGATACATTTCTTGCCCCAATTCCTCAAAAAATGCCTTCCTACCTCAGGTACACAGGGGATTTTCTGAGGATCCTCATGGATGTAACTTGGAACCTGGAATATCTCCTAGTCACGATAGATGTAGTATTGTTATATACATCTATAAGACATAACATAGGATTGGAAGCCTGCCAATATTTCTTAAGACAACGCAGCATCACGAAATTGGAACATACAACAATGCTTTTAAAAATGATTGACATGTGCCTGACAAACAATGTCTTTCTCTTCATCAAAGAACTCTATAAACAGGAATGCGGAACTGCCATGGGGATTTCATTTTCCCCAAATTATGCAAATATCACCATGGGCTGGTGGGAAAAGACAATTGCATGGGACAGCAATAACCAATCAGATCTGGATCGAATAATTCTATGGGTACGTTACATAGACAAATTATTTATTATTTGGAATGGAACAGACCCGCAATTCCAAGAGTATTTCTCCAGACTGAACAATAATGAAATCGGACTGCAGTTCACATGCTCCACAAGCAAAAAACAAATTGACTTTTTGGATACTAAGATCTATATATCTGAAGGGAAAATTGAATCCACCCTTTTTCGGAAACCGGCACCAGTTTCCATCCCAAAGCCCTGCTGAACAACATACCGTATGGAGAATTCATACGATTAAAGAGAAACTGCTCAAAAACAGAGGATGCTGAAATCAAAATTCAGGAGAGCAAAGAAAGATTTGCATCATGAGGATACAGAGACCGTGTCCTAAAGAATTGCAAGAAGAAAGCGGATCAGAAGACAAGGGCAGAAATCCTAACGGAAAAACCAAAAGCAACTCAGGACAATGACCAACCAAGATTTATAACTACCTACAGCTTAGAGAGTGGTAACATCTCAAAGAAAATGAGAAAATACTGGCATCTGATATCAGGAGATCCTGATATAGGAGAACTCGTTGGCAAACAACCCTCAATATCTTACAGAAAGAACACCTCTCTCCAAGATCTCCTTGTGAGGAGTCATTTTCAAACCAAGCAACAAACGAACTGGCTGATGGACCAACGAAAGGGATTCCAACCCTGCACATCTTGTAAAGCATGTAAGATCGGTAAAAGCATGAAGAGTATTGAAGAACCCGATGGTAAAATCATGCAAATTGATCAACAAATCACCTGCACCTCGAAATATTTTGTGTATGTAATAGAATGCAGATGTGGCATGAGATATATAGGCAGCACAACGTGCATGCTGAAAAAAAGAATCCATGAGCATATCTGTGCAGTGAAGAACTCGAATATGTTGTATGCAACTGCTAAACATATAAGTACTTGTCAGAATGGAGACTGAAGAGCCATGAAGTTCTATGGTTTGAAAATGCTGTCAAAAATGGAAAGAGGGGGCGATGCTGTTCGTAGACTACGTCAAATGGAGTCCCGCTTTATCATCCGACTTCGAACCAAAAACCCAAGAGGCATGAACTTTGGAGAAGACCTTCACATACATCTAGAGTGACTGTGCAAAATACCATCAAAACTTTAATTAAAAGGGTACATAACCCGATACCAAAGAAAAGATGAAATATGGAACTAGTCCTCTATTGAACTCACAAACTAAAAACTTTGCCCATGTGAATCAACATGCGAAGCAACATACTATATAATATATAAAAAAAACACCAGTCTTTCTTTTCTTTTCACTAATTTTAAATATTTTGTTCCAAACTACGTATCCCATAATGCCACCTTAGGGCTAATATGGGCTAGTATTTAAATGGAAACTGTAGAAGGACTTACTGACCGTGAACAAAGCCTTGTTTGGCTGAAACGCGTCGGTGGGGTGAAGCGCTAATTAAAAAGGCTTCAGTAAATTATACGGTTGTGCCGCCTCTTTTGTGTTTCAAATATATATATAGATATATATATTACCTACTGGCGATCACCAGTAGGTAGTTATAGTTAGGATTATTTTCAATGCAAAATCTCAACATTCTATTGTGAATAACTTTGGCGCCGGTTGAGGAATCTGCCTGAAAATTTCCTCAAATTTGCCTCGCGGCGCCCTGGTCCTTCTCTGAAAGTTTGGGGGGGATTTGCCAAGTGGGGCCGAGATAAAAGGGGGGTCCCAAAACGTGTTTTCCCCATGTTAATTTCCATAGGGCGGTCGACCTCACTTTTAGCCCGAACGGCTGAATGGATTTCCACCAAACTTGGCAAAATTGTAGGGACTGGTAGCCCGATGTGCCTTTGCTATGTCTCAAGATATGCGCTCCAGTGAATTTTGAGTAATTTAGGTGAAAAAAAATATATATCTATGGCCGCGCCCCGGTACGCGCACCAGGGCGCTAACCAGCGCGCTACGCGAGTTCGCGCGCGGAAACCTGATTGGCTCTCGGGGGTCTTTAAACATTCCAAACAGTCCAGAGCGGCCGCCATCTTGTGTCTTGGTAGGATCGAGACACAAGAGGTGGCAAAAAAAAAGGGGGAAATGACCATAAGGGGGCAGAGTAGACCCCTCCTGACCCCCTGGGTTTGATGTGGGAGCGCCCGGTACGCGCACCGCGGAGCGTACCGAGAAGCGTTCCATGGGAAAAAAGAATGATAGAGTTTTTAAAAAATGTAGCCTTTTTTTATAATTTGGAGGTAGTTCTAAAAAGAACTGTTTTTTTCTTCTTTTTGTTGTTTTATATTTTTTTAATGTTTTTTGAACATTTTGTACTTTTTTTGGCTTTTATGAACTACTTTATATTTTTTTTGTTATTTTTATGGGAAGAAACACAAAACAGGGAATTGAAAATGGCTCAACTGGAGAAAAATAAATCAGGAAAAAATTATGGTTTTTTGGGGCAATTGTGGTTGACACCAGCAAGGAGGATGAGCTTTATGCTCTGTTCACCATAGGAGATGGTCTTTGCACAAAAAATACATGTTATCCTGAATTCCCCAAACCCTGGTTGTATGCAAGGGATCGTCTCCCTTGTCTCTGGTCCCGATAGAGTGGGTTGCTTTCTTTTGGAGGTGGTGGTTGTAGATTCGGGAGGGTTACTGGCCAGTTCTCTCACCTCTGCGGCAGAATAGTTGTTTGGATGCTTGCGCTGCATGTGCCTAATCATGGTATTATTACCGAAAGAATACTTTTTGTTAGGGTTCCCCCTTGAAAGTTCCATGTCACAGATTAGGCAAGTCACCTTGGGCGCATTGACTTTTTTCTTGCCCTCTGCCCTCTGGGATTGAAAAAACTCCCATACAATGTGCTGCCTTGGCTTGTATGGGGTATTGTCTTCTGGCAGCCACCTTCTCCCTTCCTCCTCCTCCTCCTCCTCCTCCTCCTCCTCTTCTTGACCACCAATGTAATGTTGTGGTGGTCCTCTTGGTGGTGGTGGTGGTGGTGGTGCAGATGCTCCAGCTGCTGCTGCTACTGTAGCCACTTTAAAGTACAACATTTTTCTCAAAGATGTTCAAACAGGTCTTCCTCAGTCAAAGGACAAAGTCAGAATAAGGAAAAAAGGTGGGGTCTTTCATCATTTGGAAAGAAATACTGTCCTAAACCAATGAAAAGTGTTATTTTCAGGTTCATGACCCGGGCTTTCATCATATAGAAACCAAAACTGTTCTGCACCATTGAAAAGTGTTATTTTTAGGTCACATGACCCGACGCGCTTACGCGACACGCCATGTGGCGCGTCACGGGCGCGTCGAGTAAGCGCGTCACATGATTACGTTGCGCGATCGTATTCGCTCGAGTATTTCCGGGTGAGCTTACGCCGTGCCACTGACCATGTCATGAGTGACGTCATCAGCAGTGCATTGCACGCGCAGGTTATAGTGAGTCCAACTAACTATAACATGGGAATTTCAATGGTTTTATGCGAGTAAAACTTCCTGCTAACTATAACTGGTGTGAAACCTATGGTTTTTTCAGTGAATTTAATAGGTTTTTTAAATGCTAATTCCTATAACTGGTGTGAAACCTATTTTTTCAGTGAATATATATATATATATATATATATATATATATATATATATATATATATATATGTATATATATATATATATATATATATTCAGTTTCACAAAACGCTGCAAAGAAGCGTAAAATGCACTCTTTCTCCAGTCTCAAACACCACTTTTTCAGACCAAACTATCGTATTTCGTATTCTTCATATTTTTATTCCAGCATAACAACAGTGCATGGAACCAACCCAACGCGTTTCACCAAACACTCTGCTTGATCACGGGTGAATTGTGTTCCTCAAAACCATAGTTAAATAAAGTTACACACATCACTTCCCAAAGTGAACATAAACATAGGACTGTGATTCGTGTCAAAAAAGGAGCGGCCATATTGGAACAGTGTCACATTTAGCGAAATTGATAGCATTTCGTATAACTCCTTGTTAACAAAAAGAGATATTGGACATTTTCTAAATACACCCATCCGGGTTCTATGAATTGTCATATACAGTCTTTGTTGGAACAGTTCATTGCTGAAAAAATTCAAAGTAGTAAATCCCAAGTGGGAATTTCGTTAGACTCCAAAATAATACCCAAGTGGGTTAATGGTCTCCGTGTACCATGCTCATTTATATACTCCATCTTCATCAGCACATTACCTGTATAAAAAGAAACAAGCTCTTCAATTCTCTATTCGCTACACATCCTTCATGATATGAATCAAAACAGTGCAACAATGAAAATAAAACGTGAAAAAAGTGATAAACCTAAATGTGAATTAAAACCATAAGGAGCACCAGCAGGTGGCTGCATAGCACAACTACATAATTACAGTTTAGATCTTAATGGTCATAGTTCACTCGCCCAAGTGCCATTTCAATTCCTCCTCAGAGTTCAGCCCCCCTGTTATACGGGTGTCTAAATCCAGAATATACTTGCTCTCTAGTTGTCGCAACCTGCGTATTTTGTCGCCGCCTCTTTTCATGGAAGGTATTTTATCGATCACAAAAAACTTGAGTAAATTGCGATTGCTGCGATGTAATTCCTCAAAATGCCTGGCTACAGGTGAGTTCTGATCCTTGTTTTCAATTGCCTGCATGTGTTCCAAAATACGTTTCTTAGCAGGAAACATTGTGCTTCCAACATATTTTTTGGAACACGGGCACACAAGAATGTAAACCACATATTCAGATAGACAAGTGAGGTGTTGTTTGATAGACTTCTCCCTACCTTCGATGGGGTAATATACTGTTTTAACATTTTGGCTAAACTTGCACGCCTTGCATGACATGCAAGTATAGAAGCCCTGTATATCAGATGTTTTCCCTTGTTTGGTAGTTACTTCATTTTTACTTAGTCTATCTTTTAGAGAGTTTGCCTTTCTGTATGTGATGCTAGGATTACAACTCAACACACTTGTTATCGTAGGTTCTGTTTTTAAAACATTCCAATGTTTTTTTAGGCTGCTCTGTACTTGCCAGGATTTGGCATGATAGGTGGAGATATATCTGACCACCTCCTGTGTCTCACTCTCTTTCTCTTCTTTGGGGATCAAAAGTGTATCATGGCTAAACTCTGTTGCCTTCCGGAAGGCTTCTTCAATTACTTGTGGACGATACCCACGTTCCTTGAATCGTTCCTTCATACACTCTCCCTCTAACAGAAAGTCCTCATCTTTACTGCAATTCCTCCGGGCCCGGAGGAATTCGCCAAAGGGAATGCTGCGTATTAAAGATTTTGGGTGGCTACTTTCCGCATGAAGCAGTGTGTTACCCGCCGTGCTTTTGCGGAATAACTTGGTTTCTAGTCTGTTCCCAGCAACTGTCACTTTGAGATCTAAAAACTCCATGTAGTGGCTGTTAATCTTGCCTTCTAGACCCAAGTTCAAATCATTTCTGTTTAGATCTCGAATGAAGCTCTCAGCCAATGTTTGTGGACTATCCCAGATGATGAATAGATCATCTATATAACGCAGCCAGGTCTTCACATGGCTGCGATATAGTACATGGGTCTCGGCCACTTGTTGCTCCCAGCTTGCCATAAACAAGTTGGCAAAGCTGGGAGCAAAACAAGTTCCCATCGCAGCCCCTTGTCGTTGTCTGTAAAAGACCTCATTAAAGATGAAAAAGTTGTTCTGAAGACAGAACAACATCATGTCTAAGATCATGGTGGTGTGATCTTTAAAGGAGATGGAACGTTTTTTCAAGAATTGACAACAAGCATCTATACCATCTTTGTGTCGAATTGAGGTGTAGAGGCTCCAGACATCAAGTGAAATGAGTAAAAAACTGTCCTGCCATACAACGCTCTTGATTTTATTGATAAAGTCCCTGCTATCCTTAAGATATGATGGTATAGCTTCCACAAAGGGACGGAGAAAAAAATTGATGTATTTGGACGTGTTCTCCAACAAAGAACCCATGGAGGAGACTATTGGCCTACCCGGTGGGTTTTCAGCGTTCTTGTGGAGTTTAGGTAGCAGATACAATACTGCCACTTTGGGATTGCGATTGAGTAAAAAAGAGTATTCGTTCCATTCTAATAAGCCATTTTGTTGCCAATCTTTCAACATCTTAAAGTAGATTGTGTTTGTCCTTTCGACCATCTGGCTTGAAGAGATCTCATAACAGTCTGTGTCACTCAATTGTCGCATCCCATCATTAATGTACTTATTTACATCCATCACAACAACATTACCTCCTTTATCCGATTGACGGATAACAATGGAGGTGTCACTCTCTAGCGTTTTGATAGCAAGACGTTCATTCTTATTCAAATTGTCTTTGGACCAACCCTTCTTTCCGGCCAACATTTTCAAATCGCTGATAACCAAAGTTTCAAAGATGTCAATTCCACATGTGGGTAACATGGGGTTGAAATTAGACTTAGGTTTAAAATCGCTCGGGCAATTTGAATTGGTGCTGAAACCCAATGATTCCGCATCAACTGGGATATCAGATTCCAATTCTTTGGTAGCAATGATAGCTTCTACTTCACAAATAGACTTAGGTGCAGGGGGAACAATGTCAATAGATTTGGTAACATTCTTTACCTTCAATTTATTCCACTTTTGCAGCCGTAGTTTACGTGTGAATTTAAATAAGTCAATACGTTCCTGGGAATAAATGAAATTTGATGTTGGGCAGAAAGAAAGGCCATATTGCAATACATTATGTTCATTCTTAGAAAGTAAGCGTGAAGATAAATTTACCACGTTTTTCTGGTTCATTTTCCTCTCTTGTTTTTCTGTCCCCGTGTTTCCACTCCCACTGGGGTAACGCTTGCTTTTCCACCTGCCGCCTCTCCTTGTTTGGCGTTGGACGTGGTGGCTCCTTCTCCAGCTTTGCCTCTTCCTCTGCCTTGTCCTCGAGATACCCTTCCTTTCCCTCTGCCCCGGTCTATCTGCCAATTTTGTTGTTGAGCTACTCGGGACATTGTGCGAAATTCCTCCCAAAAATTTGAAGTTTTAACAGGGTTCGCTTGTACCAGTAGACTGCCATCTTCTGAAGCGTCACTTTCAATCGGTTCTTCTTCAGATAGCCCTTCGGCTTGTACTTTGTCTATAGTTGCCTGTATTCCTTTCCTTTTGATATTATCGTACTTGCGGCTAAATGTGAAAATACGACCCGTTTGGTAATCTATTTTATCTCTTAGGAATTTTCTCTCCTTTTTGGCCACAATCTCGTCTTCATGTTTGGCAATTCTTTTCATTATTTCTTCCATCTTTTTGGTCAGGTTTTCAGGCGTATCTTCTTTGGTTATTTCCTCTTTTAGTTCAGCGATTTCTTTGAGTAATAACGCTCTGTCTTTCCAGGTGTGTTTAATCAAAATAGATAGCATTCTGTTAGAGCAGTCCATTAACTTTTCCGCCAATTCCTCAGCTAATTCGACATCTGCTTCCTCATAAGAAGGGGCTATCAGAATCCTCAGGCCCCTTGGCACTCTTTTTTCTTCTTGATATTTTTTCAAGTGTAATAGCTTCCCACCATTTTGAGATTTCTTTTCGGATTAGTTTCTCCAATCTCAAATATTTTTGTTGGATAGATGTCGGAAGATTGGAATTCGCACTGATATTCTGTTGTGCTTGTGGTGTTGTTGTTTGAGTGAACAAAGATTGTGCTCGCAGTCTCCTGCGCGACTCTATTTCTTCTTCCATTCTCGTTGTTTAGGAGAGTGTGTTTTATCTCCACATGCTTAGTAAGGAATAATATTAATGCTTAAAATACGATCATAACTTGGTACTTGTTGTTGGTGTACTGGAAAAACTCCCGCTCGACTAACCCAGATTTATTGTGTACTGGTAGCCGTGTAGGAGACAGTCGCGTTAAAGCTTGTGGCGAAAAGTCAATATTTTCAAAATGCAGCGTGCTGGAAATGTTATGAAATAACCCCCTTCTTTGCTGGATATACGGGTAAAGTTTGCAAGCAAAGGTTCTATTAGATCACAATGGAGAAGACTCACCCCTCGGGAGATATAGGATTTCAACTAGTGGAGCTCCACCCGCGTCTCCGTTTTTCTCCGGGTTTCAGTTCCTCTCCCACTTTGCTTCGTAGTTATTTCTCCGCCTGCATCGACTGCACAAAGCACTCCAAGTAACGCGGTCTGACCGGTAAACACTTTTAGTATCCGTTTCACTTCCTCCAACGAAACCGGGACACTTTGACTGCGGTGCACAGCAGGGTCAGAGGGTTTCCTGCCAATGATACTCAGTTTCACAAAACGCTGCAAAGAAGCGTAAAATGTACTCTTTCTCCAGTCTCAAACACCACTTTTTCAGACCAAACGATCGTATTTCGTATTCTTCATATTTTTATTCCAGCATAGGAACAGTGCATGGAACCAACCCAACACGTTTCACCGAATACTCGGCATGATCTCGGGTGAATTGTGTTCCTCAAAACCATAGGTAAATAAAGTTACACACATCACTTCCCAAAGTGAACATAAACATAGGACTGTGATTTGTGTCAAAAAAAGGAGCGGCCATATTGGAACAGTGTCACATTTAGCGAAATTGATAGCATTTCGTATAACTCCTTGTTAACAAAAAGAGATATTGGACATTTTCTAAATACACCCATCCGGGTTCTATGAATAGTCCTATACCGTCATTGTTGTTGTCACATTTAGCGAAATTGAGAGCATTTCGTATAACTCCTTGTTAACAAAAAAGAGATAATGGACATTTTCTAAATATACCCATCCGGGTTCTATGAATTGTCATATACAGTCTTTGTTGAAACAGTTCATTGCTGAAAAAATTCAAAGTAGTAAATCCCAAGTGGGAATTTTGTTAGACTCCAAAATAATACCCAAGTGGGTTAATGGTCTCCGTGTACCATGCTCATTTATATACTCCATCTTCATCAGCACAATACCTTTATAAAAAGAAACAAGCTCTTCAATTCTCTATTCGCTACACATCCTTCATGATATGAATCAAAACAGTGCAACAATGATAATAAAACGTGAAAAAAGTGATGTCATGCAAGGCGTGCAAGTTTAGCCAAAATGTTAAAACAGTATATTACCCCATCGAAGGTAGGGAGAAGTCTATCAAACAACACCTCACTTGTCTATCTGAATATGTGGTTTACATTCTTGTGTGCCCGTGTTCCAAAAAATATGTTGGAAGCACGATGTTTCCTGCTAAGAAACGTATTTTGGAACACATGCGGGCAATTGAAAACAAGGATCAGAACTCACCTGTAGCCAGGCATTTTGAGGAATTACATCGCAGCAATCTCAATTTACTCAAGTTTTTTGTGATCGATAAAATACCTTCCATGAAAAGAGGTGGCGACAAAATACGCAGGTTGCGACAACTAGAGAGCAAGTATATTCTGGATTTAGACACCCGTAAACCTGGGGGGCTGAACTCTGAGGAGGAATTGAAATGGCACTTGGGCGAGTGAACTATGACCATTAAGATCTAAACTGTAATTATGTAGTTGTGCTATGCAGCCACCTGCTGGTGCTCCTTATGGTTTTAATTCACATTTAGGTTTATCATTTTTTTCACGTTTTATTATCATTGTTGCACTGTTTTGATTCATATCATGAAGGATGTGTAGCGAATAGAGAATTGAAGAGCTTGTTTCTTTTTATACAGGTATTGTGCTGATGAAGATGGAGTATATAAATGAGCATGGTACACGGAGACCATTAACCCACTTGGGTATTATTTTGGAGTCTAACGAAATTCCCACTTGGGATTTACTACTTTGAATTTTTTCAGCAATGAACTGTTCCAACAAAGACTGTATATGACAATTCATAGAACCCGGATGGGTATATTTAGAAAATGTCCATTATCTCTTTTTTGTTAACAAGGAGTTATACGAAATGCTATCAATTTCGCTAAATGTGACAACAACAATGACGGTATAGGACTATTCATAGAACCCGGATGGGTGTATTTAGAAAATGTCCAATATCTCTTTTTGTTAACAAGGAGTTATACGAAATGCTATCAATTTCGCTAAATGTGACACTGTTCCAATATGGCCGCTCCTTTTTTTGACACGAATCACAGTCCTATGTTTATGTTCACTTTGGGAAGTGATGTGTGTAACTTTATTTAACTATGGTTTTGAGGAACACAATTCACCCGTGATCAAGCCGAGTGTTCGGTGAAACGCGTTGGGTTGGTTCCATGCACTGTTGTTATGCTGGAATAAAAATATGAAGAATACGAAATACGATCGTTTGGTCTGAAAAAGTGGTTTTTGAGACTGGAGAAAGAGTGCATTTTACGCTTCTTTGCAGCGTTTTGTGAAACTGAGTATCATTGGCAGGAAACCCTCTGACCCTGCTGTGCACCACAGTCAATGTGTCCCGGTTTCGTTGGAGGAAGTGAAACGGATATATATATATATATATATTATATATATTCACTAATCTCTCTCCACAGGGAAAAGAAGTTGGGTCTCACACCAATAATCCGTTGAAGTCAATCCAAATATTTACATATATATATATTACCTACTGGCGGTTGCCAGTAGGTAGTTATAATTAGGACCTAGTTTCCATAGGAAATCCACAACATTCTATTTGAAATAACTTTGGCTCCGGAGTACGAATCTTCACGAATTTCTCCAAGAAAATGGCATGCTCCGCTCCGCTCCTTCCCTGAAAGTTTGGGGGTGATTCATCAAGTGGGGGCCCAAAACCTGTTTTCATCATGCAATTTTCCATAGGGACATTTAGCCAGGGCTACAGCCCGAACGGCTGAATGGAATTACACCAAATTTCGCGGAGCGGTAGAGTTCGGTTCGCAGATTGTGTTGTTTGTCAAATGGTGTAAATCCGTTAAGTAGTTCCTGAGAAAATCAAAAGTAAAACCATAGCGATATCTAGAGACGAAGTACAGCACGCTTACGGACATCCGTACAATTATGAGCACGAGCTGCATGCTGATTGGATGTCAACTATCTGTCAACACTCCAAACCAGGAAGTGTTGGCAGCCATCTTGTGCCTCGGTAGCAACGAGTCACAAGAAAACTGAAAAACAAAGTTGAAAAATAAGGAAAGGGGGTAAGGTAGAAACATGTTGACCCTCTAGGCCTGCTTAGAGGTTCTCACATGGATCTTTAGGTGCAAAGTTTTTTTTTTAATTAACAAAAACACGTTGTACTCGTATTGTACTCATATGCGGTGGAAAAGAAAAAAAAATCTAGAAGTTCATTTTATTCCTAATTAGCTCCCAGGGGGAGCCAAATCCCTGGGGCAATTTTTTTTTATAATGGGGGGCTTGGAAGTGTCCAACAGGAACAAAAGAATGAAAAATAAAAGTAATGTCGAGGACAGCGATGCTCCTGCTTCCTGAGTTTTATCAGGTCAATAGACTGATTCCCATAACACAAAAGTTTAATGCAATAAATGTATGGAATTTTAACCTGAGCAAAATCAGGATGAATTTGTGGGTGTGGACTGTTTGCTGAAAATGCTGGTGCAGCAGTTGATGCGCTTGGTGCAGTAGCAGGTGGGTTGTTTTTCAACCTCTGTGTTGCAGCTCGAGCAAAGTTGTTGGGGTATAAGTTCTTCACGTGTAGCTCCATATTTGCTGTGCTAAAGGAGTATTTTTTAGATGGATCACCCCTTGAAATAGTTTGGAAAATTTTACAGGTTACTTTTGGAGCATTAACCTTTTATTGAACATCTGGAAAAGTAAAAAACTGCCAAATTAGAGCTTCTTTCCTCTTCTTTGGAGGTTCTTTAGAATTAAATATTCCTCTGAAGAATGGCTGGAAGATGAGCCCTTTGCTGTTATTATGGTAAACTTCCTTCTATTTGACAAGATTCTCAGAAGAGATGCTTCTTTTTAGAAAGTCAAAGTAAAATTATTAAAATGGGATGGAAGTTTCAACAGTTGTAATAGGAAGTTTTATGAACAAATCAAATCTCTTCTTTTAAAGTCACATGGCTTTGCGTACGGTTACGCTGTTATTCCGGTGCTCATAGGATGCGAGTACGCATGCCGTTTCACCGCGATTGCTGTAATTGCTTTTAAAAGTAACATAGGATTATTGGAACTTAAAAAAAAATGTGTTCATAATTATCCTAGATAATGTGTTCTGTTAGTATGTTCAATAAATACATAAATATGTTTTTAAACAATTAAAAACATTTGCGTCTTTAAGTACGGGGCGCCGTACATGACGTCACACGGAAGCTATGATGCGACGTGTAACGTGAAAGCGTATTCCTAGCGTATGCTGAGAATGATTAGCAGTACACACTATGGTGCAATCACTGTCTCACTGTCAAATCAGAGCACAGGGCTTGCTATGATAATGATTATAAGTGGTCACTCATTGGAAATCTGATTCAGCTGTGTGGCTTATTTACAGTATCATAACGTTACTTTTTAGCCTGTTTAAGTTTGGGATTTGCATGAAATACTATGCTATAGGTAGATATGGATCTTTAGGCAGCGCTTATCTGCATGAAGCTTGGTTATTATCATTTACATATAGGTGCCTGAGGGAGGTAAAAGAAGTCTATGTGAATGGCAAGGATTGCACAATAGCACCAGATCACTCCTTAATTTGTAGACACATACAATTGCATGGCTCTTGTAATCAAGATGCGCCTAAATCGTTGAGTGAGTTTTGAAAGGCACTGCGACACCTGCTATCATACCAACATTCAGTTTACTGGAAATGTGAGTTATTTCATTTGAAATAATGCAGATTTTTGTGCAATGTTACCAGGCATCTGTTACATGATTACAGTAACTGAGCATGTGGTTTGCTATAAAAAATGTGTGTTTACTCCTCGGCATGGGAAGCTGGATGTTTCTATCTGGCCGTCGATTCTGACCTTGAAAGAAGAGTCAACCAAATGAGTCGCATAAGAGCGCTATTGTCTCAAAAAGAGGTCGCTCTTACATCTGCTAGAGAAACATTTGTCCTTCATGTAGCAAACACCCGCACAGAAGTGTATGATTTACTAAATACAGACGTGTCTCTGTATTTTGGGGAGTTAATTCAGAGTATCTTTAATGCGTCCTTGACTACGGGATTACCTTACTTTTTTAAAGTTAGAAGCAGTGGTCTTGTGACTTCTTTTGAAAGTACATTTTGTGTCTTCTCAGCATTTTTTCATTCGATGTTTTCCAGCATCTTTGGTGAATTCGGCTTTATACTCGCATTGGTTCCCGGTGTGCTTTTATTAATTTGTTTACTTCAATATGGATGCACATCCTGCAGCACATGACAATATGTCCCGGCTGTTGCTGCTCCGCAACCGAATGCTTAGTTATTACGGAGCGCTGCCTCTGGCAACATTGAGCGCAGCTTATGGATTATCGTTTCGATTTTCCTTTTTCACATGCATTCAGCCTGTCTTCCATTGCCAGACCTGCGATTTCGACTGGGCCCTGGATTTGTGTCTCTGCAGTACGGTGTCTCCCAACGCGGATTATGACCAGCTGATGAGCCCCTTAGTGGTTCATGACTTGCTCTGTTCTGGCGGCAGGATTATGGCCTTAGCAGCGATACATGGAATAATGGGACACTGGAATATTTTTGCAGCGACGCATGACTTCTTGGCACGCAGTTACATTGAAGATGACCCGAGTTTTCCTCTGTTAGTGTTAGAGGCTCCGGTCGTTGAGGAACATATATGTTCATTCTCACCATTGAATTGGATGGCTGAAATGTTTTCAGATGAGAACAATGACTTCCTCTTGGAGGCTGTTGATACATACTGTGCTTACACCCTTTGGATTAAGACTCTTTGATTTTTCTACCTATTCTTTATTATTTAGTTACTGTTTTCTATCAAACAGCGAATAATTTTTTATGCAAATTTGAACTTGACTCTGCTTTTCAGGCTTGGACTCTGCGTTCCTAGTTCGCCCACGTTTATATCACGTGGTTCTATCGAGGGAGGGTGTTGTGGGCTGAGCCTTGCACTCACACCGTGTTAAGTTAGCATGAATTCATTAGAAGGTTAAACGCCAATTTTGCTTTCCTGCTCTACTATGCACACGCAATTTTGATATTGTTTAGAGAAGGCTGAGTATTTTGTTTCACATGAGAATAATTTGTTATGCTACATTTCTAGACTGCCTCGCTAGTTTAGTGTGTATAGTGAGAGCATGGAACATCAAGGTTATCTTGGATACTTTGGGCCAGATGTAGGTAGCCAAATACCGGTTGGTAACGGCCGAAAATACCGAATTCCAGCTGTTACCGACCGGTATTTGGATACTGAGATGAAGGGTCACAAAAGATACCGATTTGGTAAAAACGAGTCGGTAATATTACCGAATCAGTAATTTTACCGAATCGGTAATTTTACAGATTCTGTCATTTTACCAAATCGATAATTTTACCGAATCAGTAAATACGAAATGCTAAAAATGAGTTTTGAGATGTAGGTAACTTCGAAAAATACCGAATTTCTTGAAATTCGGTATTTAAGAGTCGGTATTTACCATGGATTGAAAGCAGGCGGTAACCAGGTGCAGGACATAAAAAAGGGCCCAAAATGCAACAGTGTGATCAGAATGGCGCCATTCTATGTGATAGCAAGGCGGCTACGGCTACAGGCAGCAGGAGAGAGGGTCCTATATGTCCCTTGGAGTCACTTCTACAGCATTCACCTTTGCTTGCATGTCCAGCCAAATCTTCCTTTTGGCAGATTCAGCCATAGTCAGGGACAGCTTGCCAAACAATTTCTTGTGTTCCTTCACCACCTCCTCCACGAGGGCCTGCAGCTCCATGGTGCTACATTTTATTTTTCTCTTCCTCTCTGGAAGTTCCTTTTCAGTGCTGCTTGCCATTTTGACAGTTTAAAAGCACAAAACTTTTCCTGTGGCTCAGGGACTCAGCTCAGCTTTCAAAGCCTCTCCAGCAGCTTCTAATTACTTGCAGCTGCCTGTGCAGCCACTTCCTGGTAGGGAGGGGGAGGGTGGTAGCACCTGATTGGCTGCCTACTTAAGTTTCACTTTTTTTGCTTTCCGATTCGGTATATGCCAAATCAGTATTTACCGATTCGGTATTTACCGAATCAGTATTTCCCATTCATTCCTACCGATTCGGTAAATTCCGAATGTCAGATTCCGAATTTTACAGATTCGGTAACAGATACCAAATTTTTACCTACATTGCATTTACCGATTCTGAAATACCGAATCGGTAAAATTCGGTATTTTAGAGTCTGTAAATTGCAATTACCTACATCTAGCCCTTTGTCTGTTATTCGGAATGATCCTCGCATGTTTGAACTATAACACATATGCAGCTGTGGCCACGTCTGATACTGGCACGTTTAATAATGTATTGTGGAGGCATAATTAGATACAGTTGGAGAACATTGGTATCCTGACAGTTTGTGTAGAACTCAATGTGATCCTCTACTGCTGAGTACCAGAGGTATGGGGACGTCCATGTAATCCTATGAGATCTTCTGTAGTTATAAACTAACCTGGAAGGTAGGGAGGGTGAAATGTAGGTATATTTTAAACCTGTTTCCCGTAAGCAATATAAGATGCTTTCTCCCTTTGTATTTTATGGAATAGTAACAATGCTGACAACCTTGTTTCTGATAATATGTTTGGTTGTATTATCTAAGGTACTGTGCATGAGATTACGGCGTTAGAAATAAACATTTCAACATTGCACGTGTCTTTATTTACTGCTTGTTTTGGGCTGGTGTAAGACAATAACGAAAGAGTGCTCTTTTTATCTACCTTACTTAAGGTAATCTAAGTTGCATGTTCTGGGTTGACTAGTCATTGGTGTTTTTGCTATAGGACGAAGAACCAATGAGTCAATGATTGCTAGTCTGGTAGGGGGTTTGGGTATTAGGTGGGTTTTGGTACACCGTAATTCATTGAGGTCCTAAGTCTTTATGCACAGTTCTGTGTAGGAGCAGAATTCCTGCAACAGTAGTTACAAAAAAAAGGCTCGATAAAGGGCCTTGAGTTTGAATAAGAATATGAAATTGAAGAATAATTGATAACCCCAGCCAAGAAAGGGAGCAAGTGTGCAAATGTACAATGTCTTCGGCTGGGGTACTTGTTACAATAAAAATGTTCGATAAAGGCCTGCACCTTGAATAGGAATATGAAATAGAAGAATAATTGGCAATCACAGCTACGGTATGCAGCAAGTAGTTGTGTGTATGTGTGGATGATGTGTTGATTGAGTGGAAGATAAGAAAGGTGAAAAATAAGAAAGGCTGGAGACACACAAACTACCCACTGCCTTGTCAGTGAAGAGAATCTTTGGATTTCCAGCTCATTACACAGATAGGGTGTTGGATTCCGCAGTGGGAGCAAGAGAAACGAGTAGCACATCTAAGGAAGCAAGCTAGTGCATAAAGTACACATAGTGTGCAATATTAAGGACGCAAGAAAGGATGGAAGTGTGCAAATTACCTACTGCTATTGATCTGTAGTAGTTATGAAGAAGGCTGAATAAACGGCCTGCACTTTGAATTTGAATTAAAGAAGAATAATTGATAAGCCCAGCCAAGAAAGGCAGTAAGTAGGTGTGTGTATTTGTGGATGATGTGTTGATTGAGCTGAAAATGAATAAGGTGAAAAATAAGAGAAGCTGCAGAGATGCAAACTTTCCATTTCTTTGTAAGGGAAGTGGTTGTTTAGTTTCCCAGTGCATATATATATATATATATATATATATATATATATATATATATATATATATATATTACCTACTGGCGGTCGCCAGTAGGTAGTTATAGTTAGGATAATTTTCAATGTTAAATCTCAACATTCTATTTTGAATAACTTTGGCGCCGGTTGACGAATCTGCCTGAAATTTTCAGGAAAATGGTCTCATGGCGGTCCGGTCCTTCCCTGAAAGTTTGGGGGGGATTCGTCAAGCGGGGGCCGAGATAAAAGGGGGGTCCCAAAACGCGTTTTCCCCATGTTAATTTCCATAGGGCGGTCGATTTCACTTTTAGCTCGAACGGCTGAATGGATTTCCACCAAACTTGGCAAAATTGTAGGGACTGGTAGCCCGATGTGCCTTTGCTATGTCTCAAGATATGTGCTTCAGTGGATTTTGTGAAATTAACGTTCAAAAAAATATATATATCTATAGGCGCTCTCCGGTGCGCGCACCTGTGAGCGCTCCCGGCGCGACACGCGACTTGCGCGCAGAAAGCTGGTTGGCTCTCAGTTGTCTGTAAACATTCTAAACAGTCCGGAGCGGCCGCCATCTTGTCTATCGGTAAAATCTAGTCATAAGAGGTGGCAAAAACAAAGGGTGGAATTGACCATAAGGGGGCAGGGTAGACCCCCCCTGACCCCCTAGGTTTGATATGGGGGCCATTAAAGGGCCCCGCGGGGCCTCAAAATTTTTTTTTTTTTTTTCGATTTTCGCGGGGGAAGCGCCTGGGAGCGTATCGAGGAGGGTACTATGGAAAAATAATCACTTCAAAAATTGTATGTTTATGAATTGTTTTTTTTTTTATTTTTTTATTTTATGTAAGTACCTACATGTAGGTACTAATGAAGAGACTTAAATTTAATGTTCACCATCTTCTTTGTAGACATCTTGCATGTTGTTATTGTATTTTTTGTGGTATATGGAATTCATAATATAGTCTGTCTGGAAAGGAGAAACAGATCTTTTAAGCACTCCCTGAGAATTTCTAGGGGATCATGAGTAGTCTGTCCTGTTCACTTATGAAAATGAGGTGTAAAATATTCATATGAGATAATATAGTGGGAGAAAGGTAGTAACTATGAGTAAACTTACTATGTAACAGAAAAATAGTTGAACAGTATACTATAAGTCTCACTTTATATTTTAAACATTTTTGGTAATACTTCATGAATTACATATAAAAAAGAATATTGTCTGAAACAATTGAAATTATTAAAGATAAATTTATTCCTCTGATTCTTTTTCATAATTTAATAAAATTTCTAACATAATATTGTCCGGAATTTCCTCATAATTATATGTACATGATTCAATTTCTTCCAAACATTCTATAAACTGTTCATCCAAAGAGTCATCCATGAAATCAACTTCTTTTTTTTCATCTTCTGGTTTTTCCACCTTTACTTTGATAGAAGTATCATTTGCCTTATTTTCTCCTTCCATTTTCTTTCTGAAAATTGCATACAAATTAACTATATTAGTAGAGCTAGTATACCAGAGAAGCCTAACTCAATCCATAACTATTACAGAGAAGTCTATCTCTATCTCTAACTATTAAAGAGGGATAGCATATCACTAACAGAATATTTTTTAAGAAATAAACTTAACGTGTACAATATACTTCCATAATTAGAAGTTACCTTAGAGAAATTAGTTGAAGTTGTCAGTGAAATTTGTTTTCAAGTGTACTTCAGGAAGCAGTAGTCAAAATGGCTGTGTTTCCCTCTCTTCTTTTATATATATTGTTGTACTTAACCAATCAAACGTCAGGAAATAATCGTAGAAAATGAGAGATACTTTTTAATTGGTTGTAAATTCTAACATTACAAGTGTGTTTTTGTCATGTAATTTACCTCAGGATATTTAGACAGGCCTGTAGCCTAAATGTCTCAATGGAATTTCACCAAATTTGGGCAAATGGTAGGGACTGCTATGTAGTAGGGCGTATTCTATATTTGATGAAAGTGTCTCCATTGGGTTTTCCGTAAATTACTTTCCCACCTTTTTTTAACGAGCGCTTACTGGTGCGCGCTCCTGTACGCGCACTGGCAGCGTTACGGGAGTCCTCCATTTTGTGTTTCGGAACAATCGAGACACAAGATGGAGGGTAAACAATGTTCGGAATGGATAGAAGGGGGAACTGTAGAGACTTCTTGACCCTCTAGGTTTTCTGAGGGGGGCTTAGGAGGCTCATAAACGTGAAAAAAAAAAAAATTCTTTAATTTTTCGCGGGGGTAGCGCCTGGTGCGCGCACCTGTAAGCGTACCGGAAAGCGTACTTTGGTGAAAAATAGTGAAAAAAGTTAGAAAAAAATAAACGCTTTGAATGATCAGAGTTAGGGTAGCTCTGAAAAGAGCTTTTGGGTTCTGTGGTTGATTTAGGTACCTACAAGTAGGTTCCAATACACATTCTTAAATTCAGGAGGAATATTCTATTCCCCTCATCTGAGAAGTGCACTCCATCTCCTCTGTAGATGTCTTGCATGTTGTAACGCAAGTTATTATTGTATAATGAACCCATTCCATAGTCTCTCATGTAAGCAGAAACAGATTTATTTACATGTTTCCGTGCTTTCTCAAATTGTGGACCAAATTGGTTGGACCAGTTCCATTTCTGTCTTTGGCATATATTGGAATATACCAAGGCAGTGTGGGGAAAAAGTATCATCAATTGATGAAAGGTGTCCTTTAATAGCATTTCCAGACCTACCCCAGTTAATGTGCCTAGATCGTTTCCACCACAGTGCACAATTATAAGGTCAGGTTCTGGCAGATGCAAAAAGGTTTTCACCAATGGTATCAATTGGTGACATTTTAATCCTCTGTGGCCAATCCACTTGATTTCCACATTTGATAAATCAAGGTTATGAAAATTTCTGCTAGCTGCATACCTTTGAGCCCAGTGGATGTAGCTATGTCCAATAACCCAGACAGAGTACATGATGTGAGAAGGTTCTGGTCCAGTCAGATGAAGTGTGGGAATGAAATGGCAGTTGGAACAGTAGGAGTTCACAAAAAAATAATTGTGGAGTTTCTGTGCTCTTGAATCACTAGCAATGATTGGTGGATTCAGATAGTTGAAAACTGAAAGTTAGGGTGTATGGTTATGTTGTGTGAAAGAAGCAATTTGAATGGTTTAAAAAAAGTCACCAAAAGCAAAAATACCCTGTATAGGCTGCTGTATTGACAGGTCAAACATCCTTGCTGAGTTAATTTGCAACATTGTAAGATAAACTTTTGAACCTTACAGTTCAGTTAGGAGGGAGTTGCTATGGTAACAGATAGAAAGGTTTGAGAGGGGGATGGGTGTTGGTTTGAAAATAGTGAGGGAAGAGTTTTCATTGGTTGAATTAAGGCATATGTGTACAAAGATAGAGATTTTCTATGCCAGTCTTGGTTTCAGTGTATTGAGAGCACACCTTCTCCTCTGCTAAAGAAAAATTGGTGTGTGTGTCTGACACTGTTTTCAATCTCCAAAAGCATTTCTAAAGGTAAGTAATGATTCATTTAATTTAGATAGAGATTTATTTTCTCTATGGAGAATATTTGGAAGCAGATAGTTATGTTTTAGAAGTGAAATTGTATGTTAGTATATAAGTCCTGCGCAGTGTTTTTTACATGTTATTTAAAAATCGATTTTGGGTGCAAATGAATGGTATTTTTATTTGGCCTTTTTTATGATTGCCATGTGCAGTTGATGCATGACTTTAAACATGGGTAATAAGTGATGCACTGGTGGCGCCAGGCTTTTATAAATGAGGCCCTGACTTTGTTTGATGATATTGAGTGGTTGTAGTTAGGTTCTGTGCAGTGTTTCTTACATGTTATTGAAAAATCGATTTTTGGGTGCAATTGATTGGTATATGTATTTGGCCCTTATTTATGAATGCCATGTGCAGCTGATGCATGACTTTAAACATGGGTAATAAGTGACGCACTGGTGGCGCAAGGCTTTCATAAATAAGGCCCTGACTTTGTTTGATGATATTGAGTGGTTGTACTTAGGTTCTGTGCAGTGTTCCTTACATGTTATTCAAAAATCGATTTTTGGGTGCAATTGATTGGTATATGTATTTGGCCCTTATTTATGAATGCCATGTGCAGCTGATGCATGACTTTAAACATGGGTAATAAGTGACGCACTGGTGGCGCAAGGCTTTCATAAATAAGGCCCTGACTTTGTTTGATGATATTGATTGGTTGTACTTAGGTTCTGCGCCGTGTTTCTTACATGTTATTGAAAAATCGATTTTTGGGTGCAATTGATTAGTATATGTATTTTGCCCTAATTTATGATTGCCATGTGCAACTGATGCATGACTTTAAACATGGGTAATAAGTGACGCACTGGTGGCGCAAGGCTTTCATAAATAAGGCCTGACTTTGTTTGATGATATTGAGTGGTTGTACTTAGGTTCTGTGCAGTGTTCCTTACATGTTATTCAAAAATCGATTTTTGGGTGCAATTGATTGGTATATGTATTTGGCCCTTATTTATGATTGCCATGTGCAGCTGATGCATGACTTTAAACATGGGTAATAAGTGACGCACTGGTGGCGCAAGGCTTTCATAAATAAGGCTCTGACTTTGTTTGATGATATTGATTGGTTGTACATAGGTTCTGTGCAGTGTTCCTTACATGTTATTCAAAAATCGATTTTTGGGTGCAATTGATTGGTATATGTATTTGGCCCTTATTTATGATTGCCATGTGCAACTGATGCATGACTTTAAACATGGGTAATAAGTGACGCACTGGTGGCGCAAGGCTTTCATAAATAAGGCCTGACTTTGTTTGATGATATTGAGTGGTTGTACTTAGGTTCTGTGCAGTGTTCCTTACATGTTATTCAAAAATCGATTTTTGGGTGCAATTGATTGGTATATGTATTTGGCCCTTATTTATGATTGCCATGTGAAACTGATGCATGATTTTAAACATGGGTAATAAGTGACGCACTGGTGGCGCAAGGCTTTCATAAATAAGGCCCTGACTTTGTTTGATGATATTGAGTGGTTGTACTTAGGTTTTGCGCAGTGTTTCTTACATGTTATTCAAAAATCGATTTTTGGGTGCAATTGATTGGTATATGTATTTGGCCCTTATTTATGATTGCCATGTGCAACTGATGCATGACTTTAAACATGGGTAATAAGTGACGCACTGGTGGCGCAAGGCTTTCATAAATAAGGCCTGACTTTGTTTGATGATATTGAGTGGTTGTACTTAGGTTCTGTGCAGTGTTCCTTACATGTTATTCAAAAATCGATTTTTGGGTGCAATTGATTGGTATATGTATTTTGCCCTAATTTATGATTGCCATGTGCAGCTGATGCATGACTTTAAACATGGGTAATACGTGACGCACTGGTGGCGCAAGGCTTTCATAAATAAGGCCTGACTTTGTTTGATGATATTGAGTGGTTGTACTTAGGTTCTGTGCAGTGTTCCTTACATGTTATTCAAAAATCGATTTTTGGGTGCAATTGATTGGTATATGTATTTGGCCCTTATTTATGATTGCCATGTGCAACTGATGCATGACTTTAAACATGGGTAATAAGTGACGCACTGGTGGCGCAAGGCTTTCATAAATAAGGCCTGACTTTGTTTGATGATATTGAGTGGTTGTACATAGGTTCTGCGCCGTGTTTCTTGCATGTTATTGAAAAATCGATTTTTGGGTGCAATTGATTGGTATATGTATTTGGCCCTTATTTATGATTGCCATGTGCAGCTGATGCATGACTTTAAACATGGGTAATAAGTGACGCACTGGTGGCGCAAGGCTTTCATAAATAAGGCCCTGACTTTGTTTGATGATATTGATTGGTTGTACATAGGTTCTGCGCCGTGTTTCTTACATGTTATTGAAAAATCGATTTTTGGGTGCAATTGATTGGTATATGTATTTGGCCCTTATTTATGATTGCCATGTGCAACTGATGCATGACTTTAAACATGGGTAATAAGTGACACACTGGTGGCGCAAGGCTTTCATAAATAAGGCCCTGACTTTGTTTGATGATATTGATTGGTTGTACATAGGTTCTGCACAGTGTTTCTTACATGTTATTCAAAAATCGATTTTTGGGTGCAATTGATTGGTATATGTATTTGGCCCTTATTTATGATTGCCATGTGCAGCCGATGCAAAACTTTAAACATGGGTAATAAGTGACGCACTGGTGGCGCAAGGCCTTTATAAATCAGACCCTGACTTTGTTTGATGATATTGAGTGGTTGTACTTAGGTTTTGCGCAGTGTTTCTTACATGTTATTGAAAAATCGATTTTTGGGTGCAATTGATTGGTATTTGCATTTGGCCCTTATTTATGAATGCCATGTGCAGCTGATGCTTGACTTTAAACATGGGTAATAAGTGACGCACTGGTGGCGCAAGGCCTTTAAAAATAAAGCCATGAGTTGCTATTGTATAAACTTAAATATGTTGCAATTTATTGTTTATATTGTTTGCTTTTTAACATTACTTTGTTGTTTGCTAATAGTGGTCTTTCATGTGTTTTTTTAACAGAACAACAGATTCAAATCAACTTCTGAAAAGGAAGCAAAAATGCCTTCAAGGCAAAGAAATATCAAAAATACCATACGGAAAAGGAGAACATCAACAACAGAGTTTATGGAATCCTCTTCAACAACTACTTCAAAAAACACCAGAAAAGCTTCTGGTAAGCCAATTAAGTCTTTTCTTCGCAACATATGTCGTAGGAAAAAAAATGAAATTGCTAATGTGAATATACAGAAAAAGTCAACAAATCTAAAAAGGAAAGAGAAGCCCACAAAAAATGTTTCCATTGGACCAGGAGAGAAGAGAATGGTTAGCAATAGAAGGGTAAATGTTTTTAGGGACATTCGTAGGCGAATGTTTCGCAATAGGGTAGTTTTAAATTTGCTAAAAAATGAAAAGAAAAGTAAACTAAAAGCTGCTTTTTACAAGAAAAAGAAAAGTGTAGAAAAGATTGTTGATCAGGCTTTTGAAGTTAAGAAAAAATTATTTATTTTAATAATCAATAGAATTAGGATACTTAATAAGGCAATGGATGTTTTCAAATCGAACAGTAGATGGAAAAGAATTATTAATCGGAGTAATTTTTGTGAAGTATTTTCTGGTGAATGGATGCATAGTTCAAGTTCTGAGCCTTTTTTTAATGAGGAGAGTTACTTTCAGGAAAATGATTTGGTGCATGCAGTTGACACCAGTGGTCGTGCATATGAGGTGAAAGATAGTTGTGTGATGGAAAAAGAGAAACTTGTATCTAGAGATGCAGAAGAGGTCTTAGCTGATGAAGTTTTAGGGAGACGTACTAAGGGTCCAGTGTACACATGGAAATGCAGTAGTATTTGTAGTGTGCGACAGGAATCAATTGATTTGCTTCGAAATTTCTTACGTACATATAGTAAAAAAAGTCTCAAACAAAAAATGAAGATCCTGCAAGAGTTAGATCCTTGCAGAGTGAGAGAAAGCACAGGTTTGCAAGGGCATTCACTAGCATGTCTTTCTAGAAAAGTTTGTCGGAGTGTTTTTCATCATTTTAGGATGTTAGCAGTGCATCATAATAACGTAAGGAAATTAGTGAGGAAGTTGTATTATGCAAAAAGTCCTGCACTTAAGCTTAAACAGTTAAATAGTGCTCTTTTGCATGGATCTGAAGTGGATGTGAAGACTATTTGTGAAGAAATTGAGTTTTGTTATTTTGGGAACAAAGAGGACAGTGTAGAAATAGATATAGTAATGGATGGTAATGCAGAAGATAATGGACAAATTTCAAGTATTGAAAAGTTTGATGAGGAAATTATCAAGTTTAAGGTGAAATCAAGTGAGAGGCCTAATGTAACTTGTGTGTGTTGTCGACGGACTCATTATAAAATTCAGACTAGGTTAGTTGATTTATATGCAAAAAGTGAATTGGAAAATAATAGTGAATGGGAGGATTTTGTAAGTTATTTGTTGGTGGAGAATTCTTTTGATTTGAGTTTGGATCAGCGTATTTGCACTTATTGTTTGAAAAAATTAAATGAAAATAGAATGCCTGCAAGAGCAGTTTATAATAATCTTCAGTTGATAGATATTCCTTCTGAATTGATGGATCTAAATACTTATGAATCTATTTTGATTCAATGTGTCCATCCTTTTCAGGCTATTGTTCGCATGGAGCCTAAGACAGGGAAATTGCCTCCATCAGATTTACTGAGAGGATTAAAGGGAAGAGTTGTTTATTTGCCTCTAGATGTAAAGAAAAATATTAATACAATTGGTGTAGAAAGAGTAGAAGAAGATCCTTTAGTTATTCTAGTTAATGGGGTTCCAACAAAGAGTAAGAAAATTTGGCAAGATTTAGTGGATGTTAAAAAAGTCAAGAAGGCAACGTTGTATTTAGTTAAAAACAATGAGTACTACAAACATGTAAGTGTTGGAGTAGAGGAAACAGCTACAGAAGAAGATAGTGATTCTTCAGTTGGTCAAATTGAAAAAGTTGATGTGTCTAGAACTGAAGAAATATATGAACATTATACTGTTCATCCTTTGCATTCCAAAGAAGTAATGGGAAATGCAATTGACTTGTTTCAAATGAAGGCAGCAAAAGGAAGTCCCATTAGTGTATGGGAAGAAAGTTTGGAAGCTCGTTGTTTTCCACAATTATTTCCAACAGGTTGTGGTGGACGATATGATGATCGACCAGTTCAAATTCCTGCAGCTGAATACCGGACTCTAAGATTATATGCAGAAGATCCAAGGTTTCGTCAATGCATTCCATATTTATTTCATCTACTGTTTGAAAGTGATTTGTCTGGGCTTTCTTATGCAGTTAATCATATATTAAAAAGTGGACCTCATTTGCAAAATGTATGTGCAAGGGACTTTATGGAGAAAGTTAATCTGCAAGACAGTATTTTGGAATCTCAGCTAATCAATCTCATGGCATGTCAACGTGGAACCAACGAGTATTGGTTTCGTCGTCATGGAGAATTGAAATGTATGCTAAGAAACTTAGGAACTCCTACATGGTTCCTCACTCTTAGCTGTGCTGAGTATGCCTGGGACGATTTACTTCAATTTCTACGAGAGGCAAATGAAAACATACCAAATATAGAATTGAAAACACCAGGAGAACTGTGTTCTTTAGATCCAGTGAATGTTTGCAGATATTTTAATCATAGATTTGAAGCTATGATGTCTTTTATTACCAACAAAAAAAATCCTCCCCTTGGAGAGGTTTTGGATTTCTTTTGGAGGAAGGAATATCAAGCGAGAGGTGCTCCTCATATACATATGTTGTTGTGGATTAAAGATGCACCCAAATTTGGATCAGATTCAGATGAAACAGTGATGAGTTTCATTGAAGAGTATTCAACATGTGCTGTTCCAAAATCTACTGAAGAAAACAATTTAAGGCAACAAGTTTTACGTTTTCAATCTCATCGTTGTGGAAAGTACTGTCGTCGAAAATTTAAAAACAAGGAAAAGTACTACACGAAATGTCGTTTTGCATTTCCTCGACCAGTGATTTCTAAAGGAAGAGTAAATAATTTGATGTCATCTCTACGACATACTGTGACGAGAAAATCTCCCAAAAACACATATAATTTGAAAAGAAATGAAGAATCTAAGTACATCAACGATTACAACCCAGTGATTTTGTCCATGTGGAATGCTAACATGGATATTCAGTTCGTTGCTGACAACTCTATTGCTGTGGCTCGATATGTGACATCTTACATCACCAAAAAAGAAAAGACAGAACTGAAGGAAATGTGGGAGGACATTTCACATGAAAAGAGTCTAAGCAAGAAATTATACAGTTTCAGTCTGAAGATGTTGTCGCATCGAGAAATTGGAGCATATGAATGTTCTGATCGGTTATCATCAGCAAGTCTCTATGCCAAATCAAGAACAATCATTTGGGTGAGTCTTGGTCTTGCTGCAACACGAAACCGAGTTTTGAAATCTGTACAAGAAATTGAATATTTGGCGGAAAAAGAACCAAACAGTACAGATATTTTGAAGACAAATATGTTGGATACATACTATCCAAATAGAAGTACTCACCTTGAGAACACATGTTTGTATGAAGTTCTTCAAAACTACAGTTATAAGAGGAACATCACAGAAGATATCAATAATGGAAAATATGCACTCATTGGCTATGAAGGATGTCTAGTGAAGCAGAAAAAAGGCCATTTGATTAATCATCGAAAATTGAGTTGTGAAGTTCCAGACAAAAGAGAATTTTACTATTTAGCTCTTTTGCAACTCTTTAAGCCATGGCGTACAGAAGAGGAACTACTTGGAGATTTTCTCTGTTATGAAGACTCTTTTAATGCAACTAAGGATACCATAGAATGTCCTATTTTTCTAAATTATCTGCAAATGTTGAATGAAGAAATGGAGCAAGAAACCACAATTGCTGAAGAGATAGCTAGAAACAGTTCTCAAGATAGTCAGAGTTCTACTTCATTGAGCCAGGATCCACTAGGAGGACCAATTATCCAAAATGAAGCTGCCACTGCCATGGATGAGGTGGAAAGAGCTATGGAACAAGCTCAAGAGGATGGAGTTAACTTAGAAGATTTGGTAACGCAACTAAACATTGAGCAGAAAAAGATATATGATGAAGTCACAGAGCAGATTGAACATGGATTCAGACATGAGAAAAAAGAGTGCTCATGTATATTATTTGACCCTGTCCGACTGTATGTAAGTGGAGAAGCGGGGACAGGAAAAAGTTTTCTAATTAAAGCCGTTGCAAGTTATCTGCAGAAAAGGACTGATTCACCACTGTCTTGTGTTGTAACTGCTCCAACTGGTCTGGCAGCACATAACATTAAAGGGATTACTCTACATCGTTTATTGATGCTGCCAGTTGAACATGATAATAAATTGCATTACAACAAGCTATCTGGAGATGCGTGTTCTGAAGTTTCAAGAGTCTTGAAGAAAATGAAACTTCTTATCATAGATGAAGTAAGCATGGTCTCAAATCTAATGCTTGCTTTTGTGCATTTGAGAATGCAAGAAATTCTTAAAACAGACTATGATGTGTTATTTGGAGGAAAACACATTATTGTTTTTGGAGATCTATTGCAGTTGACTCCAGTAAAAGGACAACCAGTGTTTAAAATGCTCACGCATGAAGATACCAGGAAGTCCCTTGGAAGCATTGGAAATGTTAATATATGGCTAAATTTTAAATATGCTGAACTGCTTCAAAATATGCGACAGGCCAAGGATGAAGATTATAAAAATATTCTACAAGATGTAAGAATTGGAAAAATGACTGAGAAAGGGAAAAAAGCTTTGCATAGTCGATTAATTTCAAATTTGTATGCAAATGAAAACATTCTTCCAGAGAATATTTTTAAAAAAATGACTGAGAAGAAATCTGGGATATGTTTGATGCCAACTCTGCAAGAATGTTCCATCTTCAATCAAAAAATGTTAGACTTAGAAAATGAAGAGATTGTGAAACTGGAAGCAATAGATAAAATAGAGCATATGGGTGCAACAATTGTTTTGTCAGAAAATTTGAAAACTAAATTGCATTCATTGGAGAAAAGTATTTCAAAAACAGCTGGTTTTGAAAAGACTCTGAATGTGTGTTTAAATTGTCGTATCATTTTGAGAAGGAATTTAAATGTTGAAAGCGGTCTGGTAAATGGAGCAATGGGTTATGTTGTTGATTTTGTGAATTACAGAAATAGAGATGGAATTGAATTTTTAAAAATAAAATTTGATGGCATTGAACAAGTACAACAAATAAGTCGTTGTTCTGCTAGATTTTTACTTGTAAAAGACTTATATGTTCGCCGAAAACAGTTTCCTGTTTGTTTGGCGTATGCAGTGACAATTCATAAATCTCAAGGTTTAAGTGTAGATAGTGCATTGGTGAACATTGGAAGATCTGTGTTTAAAGAGGGTATGGCATATGTGGCATTATCTCGAGTCAGAACTTTATCAGGATTGTACTTGATTGCGTGTGATGAGACAAAGATTTCTGCCGATCTAGATTGTGTTAAAGAATACAATAGGTTAAGAAGAGAGTATGCTCCACATTTGCCTCAATATCCTCTGTTTGAAAAACGTGTGGTAGGCCGAAAAAGAAGAAATGAGGATAATTGTAGTGAGGTAGTTGCAAAAAGACAAAAAGTAGAGAAAACTGTAATTGAAAACAGGAAGAAAAAGAATTGTGGAGAAAATGTTGTTGGATTTCAGTTTGAAAACAGTTCTGGTGTCAACTGCTATGCTAATGTAGTGGTTAATGTTGTTTTTTTTCTTAAAAGTTTACAAGAACAGATTGTTGAAAATCGGGATCAAAGATTGTGTGGTTTATTGAATTCTGTGTTTCAGAAATGTAGCAGTGTTACAGCACAAATAGAAAGTGTAACAGAAATTCGAAATATTTTAGATTTGTGTTCTGGTCAAGATAAATTTTCACAGAACATTCAGCAGGATTGTCAGGAATTTTTAATGTATATGTTTGGTGTTTTGGAAGATGAAGGTGTAGATGTAGATAATCTTTTCAGTCTTTCTTATCAATGGCAGCATGACTGCCACAATTGTAGTTTATCAAGTACTACTACAATAGACACTGAAAGATTTATATATTTGACTTTACCAGACTGTAAATCAGTGTCTTTTAAAAATCTAGTTAAAGCAGCAGATCATAATATGGTGTGTACCCAATGTAACTGTACAATGCTGTCCACATTATTTATACAAAGGTATGGGCAGTATATTATTTTAGTTTTCCAACGATGTAGACCTGATGGAACTAAATTGACAACTTCTATCAAAAATTTTGTGGCTTCTCAGTTATCAATTTCTGGAAGGACCTTTACAACTGAAGCTATTATTTATCATGATGGATCTTCGACCACCTCAGGACATTATACATGCTACTTAAAATCTGAAAATGGATGGAGTTACTGCAATGATTCTCATTTAACTTATAAACAACGTTTGCCTTATGACTCTACAAATTCTTATCTAGTGTTTTTAAAACCAAAGTTTTAGTAAAGGGAATTGGCCTTTGAAGACGGGAATAGTTAATAAAAGTTAGTTAGTTAGTTAGTTAATCTAATATTTGAAATTATTTATCTCATGTAGATACTTTAAGTGGATCTCAAAGTAAAAAATACTGATATATCTGACACAAATTGGCCGTGAGGAAAATGTAAGATATGATGTTGTTAGAAGTTGATGAAATCGAAGTTATAGAGCACAGCAGACTTTTTTTCACCAAAAGGACCTTCACTATCTGCAATCTCATGTAGATACTTTAAGTGGATCTCAAAGTAAAAAATACTGATATATCTGACACAAATTGGCCGTGAGGAAAGTGTAACATATGATGTTGTTAGATCTTTTTTCATAGGAAGTCGATGAAATGGAAGTTATAGAGCACAGCAGACTTTTTTCCACCAAAAGGACCTTCACTATCTGCAATTTGGTCTCACGGAAAAGTAAGTGAATCAAAGATTAGTGTACTTATATGAGATGTATGTTTGAATGGGTTTTTTTAAACACAATCTTTTAGATTGTGTTTTTTTTTTCCCGCTGTTATATGATGAAGACTTTGATCTCACTAATTTAAGTGAAATTCAATATATTCTGAGAACAGCAAAAATAAATAATGTAACATATTGTAGAAGTTATTGTGTAGTTTGCATTGTGTAATTTATATTGTGTTCACATTGTCTTATACTCATTTTCTTTTTCACCCTTATTTACCTCTCTTTACTAATTTACACTCTTTTTTCATCGCTGTTTCTTTAGTGCACTTCATTCACAACTTCTTAATCTAATAGGAACTGTCTGCATTTCCTCTGTTCCTTCCACCACTTTTTATCTTTTTCATATTCTCACAGTACCACTGCTTTAGTTTCCTAACCCTCTCTTTCTTTTTCTCCTTTTTTTTTCTTTCGCATCCATTGTACTGTAGTTCACTTAGTTCTTCCTTTTGTCTTTCTGTGTACTTACTCTCTCACTCCTGTTTTATCCATCGTTCTATACTAACTTCATTCCTTTCATCCCTTCACTCTGTTACTTTACTTCACTCACTCTCAATCATCTTCTATTCCTCTTTTTTATTTATAGTTTCTCAATCAGACTTCTCTCCTTTTCACTCATTTTTCTTTTATTTTCTTATCTTTACTGATTTTGATTTGATATCTTACATTCTTTTAGTATCTTATTTACCTTTAGGAATTTGTTCTCTTTCTATTTCTTTTTCCTTTTTTTTTCTCTTTCTACATTACTTTCTTTCTGTTTTTGTATCCTTCACTATTGCATCATTTCTTAGTAAACTTTTGTAGATTTTTAAACCTCATGAACTGTTGTTTCTATTTTATTATATATTTTTAAGAAATTATAACGTGTTTTTTCTTTTATCTTTCATAGATACAAGTTTGCATTGATTATATGGTAAGTGTGTTTACAAAATCTTTTTTGTTATCACCTTTTGTTTTATTTTCACTATTTTTCTGTCACCCTACCGCACCCCTATTTCCTTACTTTGCTTCCCTCACTTATTCTTTTGTTCCATGTTTACTTCCGACCACATTCAATTTCTTTCAGTACTTCTGCCTATGCACACTCCTTCACTTACCTTTTTTACTGGTTCACTTAGTCCCTTTGTGACAGTCCTTCTTTTACTCTCTCTCTTGTTTGTCTCTATTACTCCCCATGTGTTACCCTTATTCACTTACATGTACCCTCTTTCACCCCTTTTTACTTATATTCACTGATATTTACTTTCCCTCAATCACTGCTATTCTTTTCCTCTGATTCCGTCACTACCTGACATTCCCATACTTAACTGTCCTTCTTTTTACTTTCAACATCCATTTACAATCTCCCTTAACCTCTGCTTTAGTCTTCTTCCTATTTCTTCTTTCTTTTGCTCCCTTATTCATTTTTCTTTTCTCAGTTACTTCCTTTTACACTTTTTATCTGTCTTACTATCTATTACACAGTCCCTCCTTCATTTTTTTTTCTTTTTTTTTGTTAGTGCGCTGACGGTACGCGCACCGGTGCGCGCACCGAAAGCGAAATATAAAAAAAAATATTTTAAATTAAAAATATTATCTCAATATACATTATAGTGTTCATTTTTACAAAAACATACTTTAGCAATTCACTAAAAAACACATAGGTATGAGTCTGTATAAAAAGTTAGGAATTAGCATTAAAAAAACCTATGAAATTCACTGAAAAAACCATAGGTTTCACACCAGTTATAGTTAGGAATTAGCATTTAAAAAACCTATGAAATTCACTGAAAAAACCATAGGTTTCACACCAGTTATAGTTAGGAATTAGCATTTAAAAAACCTATTAAATTCACTGAAAAAACCATAGGTTTCACACCAGTTATAGTTAGCTGGAAATTTTACTGATATAAAACCATTGAAATTCCCACGTTATAGTTAGTCGGACTCACTATAACTTGCGCGTGCAATGCACTGCTGATGACATCACATATTACATCACTCATGACATGGTCAGTGACATCACTCATGACATCACTGATGACACCATCCTTGTGACACAGTGACAGACCTCCTTTCAGTGTAATGTAACCCATGAAACACATATTCAAAAATAGAAACTAATATTTTCAAAAAAGTGGATATACCCATACCAGTTACAACAACCAATTCAGTAATACCACCATCTAATACACATCCACTCATGTGTATGTATATGGGTTATTAGATATTTTTATTAGTATCAGTATGAGTGTCTATATGGTTTGGTGGGGGTATTACTTAGCACATAGATGCATGAGTGACTGACTCTTTGTTTGTATGTGTTTTGAAGACAACATATGTACAGGACTGTATGGGTGGATGAGTGTCTATATGTGTTTGTTAGTGAGTGAATGACTGTCTCACTAGTGTCTTTATCAGTAACTACATATGTTTTAATCTAGTATATATGAATATTGATGTATATAAGTGAGTATATGTGAGAGTAAGAGATTGTAAGAGTTCCTGTTTAAATAAGTATGTGTTTCTATAAGTGATTGTTTAAGAGAATAAATATGTGTAATTTTAAATAGAAGTAAGGTGGAAGTGTGTGTATAACTCTATATTCAAATAAATGGATGTCCAATAGTTTATTTGCACGTGTGAATATGTGTGTGAGTAACTTTTGGATGAATGTCGGTGTGTAACAGGATGTATAGGTGTATCACTTCATATGATGAGTGAGTATATGTATGAGTGACTATATAGAACTGTTGGTGAATGAGTGGATGTGTATATAGATAGTGGAATTACTGAATTGCTTGTTGTAACTGATATAGGTATCTCCATTTTTTAAAAAATTTCAGTTTCTATTTTTGAATATGTGTCTCAAGGGTTACATTATAGTGAAAGGAGGTCTGTCACTATGTCACAAGGATGGTGTCATGAGTGATGTCACTGACCATGTCATGAGTGATGTAATATGTGATGTCATCAGCAGTGCATTGCACGCGCAAGTTATAGTGAGTCCGACTAACTATAACGTGGGAATTTCAATGGTTTTATATCAGTAAAATTTCCAGCTAACTATAACTGGTGTGAAACCTATGGTTTTTTCAGTGAATATATATATATATAAATACATATACATATACATATATATTCACTGAAAAAAACGTAGGTTTTAGGCATCTTATAGTTAGGAATTAATATAAAACAATGCAAATTCACTGGAAAAAAACATAGGTTTTAGCCTCGTTATAGTTAGGAATTAGCATTTAAAAAACCTTAGAAATTCACTGAAAAAACCATAGGTTTTACACATGTTATAGTTAGCTGGATGTTTCACTCATACAAAACCATTGAAATTCCCCCGTTATAGTTAGGTCAGCTAACTATAACTCGCGCGCCCGCAATGCACTGCTGAGGACGTCACATATTACATCACTCATGACATGGTCAGTTACATCACTCATGACATCACTGACATCATCCTTGTGGCAGACCTCCTCTCACTGTAATATAACCTTTGATATACACATTCAAAAATAGAAACTATTTTTTTTTTAAAAAGGAGATACCAATACCAGTTACAACAACCTATTTAGTAATTCCAACATCTATATACCCATCCACTCATTCACCAACAGTTCTATATAGCCACTCATACATGTACTCACTCATCATATATACTCGTATACCTATACATCCCGTTACACACCAATACTAATCCATAGAGTTACTCACACACATGCAAATAAACATCCATTTACTTGAATATACAGCTATACACACACCACTACATTTACTTCTACAGAAACGTACACATACTTACTCTCTTAAACAATCACTTATTGAAACACATATTTATTTATACAGGAACTCTTCCAATCTCTCACTCTCACATATACTCACTTATATATATCAATACTCACATATACTAGTTTAAAACATATGTAGTTACTCATAAAGGTACTATTGAGACAGTCATTCACTCACTAACACACCCATACACACACTCTCATCAGAAGCGGTCGCTCCTCACGCTGCTCCCTGCTCTACTTGCTGCTTGGTATCATAGCGCCAGACTGCCAGATTGATATTTGCTAGCTCGCATTGCTCCCAAAATTAGTAGTGCCTGATTGCTCATAATTAGGGCTCCCGGTTTTATGGTATCTATTTTTTTGCCATTTCCGTCTGTATTTATCCATATTTATTTTTTGGGCATTTTTTCTGTATTTATCCACATTTATTTTTGCCACAAGCAAAAGACGAAGCTACAGCTAGTATTTTTCCATATTTATTTAAATTGACAATGCACACCTGCGCCCGGTTGGTATTGGTCAACACAATACATTCAATTGAAAACTTTGCCATTGTAGTACAAGCACATGTGCATTTCAGGAGAATTTGCAGACATTGAGGCTCTTTCTGGTTTGTTAATGAAATCACTACAGCAATCTAAAATTATCCACTGTGCGAAACAGCCAACCGGCTCTCAGTATTGTATTATCGCATGAAACTGCTGATACTGCCGCTAGTGCTTGATAAGATTCTTTGAAATAAACACTGTTGTAATACTGAACTAAATGAAGGCCAGAAGCAGCATTTAAAATCAATTCACAGTGACAAACACTATGAATGCGAGACCTGCTGCAGGGTGAGGATTGAGTACATGTTCAAAAACTTCACTATACAGTTGATTCACAAAAAAGCGATTGCATTGTGCACACAAGAAGGCAAACATCGCCAGTGCTGCTAACGTCATCTTGTAAAAATCTTATGACAGAAATATCAGGCTAATAATTTCAGCGGCTCTATCTGTCACCCCACCTGTCTTTTTGTTGTGTGTGTGCTGAATGCCACAGGGTGCCTTAGTTTATCGCGATGGTGGAGGGAAAGGGCCCGCCGTTGCGCCATTCCACGATTGATGGGCTACTTAGCATGAGGTTAATCCTAAATAGGCCATCAATCGTGGAATGGCGCGACGGCAGGCCCTTTCCCTCCGCCACCGCGATAAATTAAGGCACCCTGTGGCATGTGCACACAAGAAGGCAAACATCGCCAGTGCTGCTAACGCATCATTTATCCAAGGCCCCCACGCTATTGCAAGAATACTATGCATGCACAGCTATGATCTGGGCATCTAGATGTTTCCCTTTGCATCTTTGCTGTGACTCATGTGCTCAGTCGGGTAAATATCTCGCATATCAAATTGCGTAGACTAAGTCAAGTGAACACAAACTGATTGCTCTTTGTCCCCCCCCGAGCCCCAGACAATTGTGTGATCTGCATAGCCACAATGCTCCGTTCCACCGGAAACGAGCCAGCCAGAGCGAGAGGCACCCAGGGTGCACAAGTCCTGGTCCTGAAAGTGCTCTGTACTCATGCTAAATCAGTAACCAATTATGAGTGAAATATCAGCTAATAATTTCAGCGGCTCTATCTGTCACCCCAGCTGTCTTTTTTGTTGTGTGTGTGCTCAATGCCACAGGGTGCCTTAGTTTATCGCGGTGGTGGAGGGACAGGGCCCGCCGTCGCGCCATTCCACGATTGATGCTAAATAAGCCATCAATCGTGGAATGGCGCGACGGCGGGCCCTTTCCCTCCACCACCGCAATAAACTAAGGCACCCTGTGGCATTCAGCACAGACAGGGATTTCAAAATAAACAAAAGTCCCCACCTCCCCCTCATGATGACGGAAGACGATCCTCTGCTGATGCTGGGGCATGGGGGGGCAGGGGAAAGCCTCTTACCTTGCCTGTACAGACGGCAGCGGGGGGTGCAGAGCTTGAGTGGCGGAGCCCTGGAGATGTGCCGATTTGTCCACACGAGGGCGCCAGAAGACTGATTTGAAGGGATTTAAAATGAATGCAGGCAGCGGCAGCGCGGCAACATTTGCCAGTGTTTTTCCGTTTATATATATAAATACAGACAAAGGAAATATAGATTTCCGTCTGTATTTATATGTAAATATCCGTAAAAACGGAAAACCGGGAGCCCTACTCATAATATTTGTATCATAGCGCTATACTACGAAAGTGCACTTTCACGATCATTCTACTGTGCTGTGCTGCCTTTGCCTGATTATATCTTTTGTGCCTGATTGTGCCGGTGCCATTACCAATTTGATCGCGTTTTTAAGTTTGTGCCCCAATCCTCTTTCACTTTTGGCTCGCTGCCATTTTGTTGTTTGTTGTTGTGCCTCCCTGCCCGGTTCTCCACCCCGCTCCCGCCTCCCAGCTGCTCCTCCCTCCCACTGATACTGTAGGCTCCGCTCTCCCGTTGTAGCGCTGTGACCGTCCTGATCTCATCAGAAGCGGTCGCTCCTTACGCTGCTCCCTGCTCTACTTGCTGCTTGGTATCGTAGCGCCAGACTGCCAGATTGATATTTGCTAGCTCGCATTGCTCCCAAAATTAGTAGTGCCTGATTGCTCATAATATTTGTATCATAGCGCTATACTGCGAAAGTGCGCTTTCACGATCATTCTACTGTGCTGTGCTGCCTTTGCCTGATTATATCTTTTGTGCCTGATTGTGCCGGTGCCATTGCCAATTTGATCGCGTTTTTAAGTTTGTGCCCCAATCCTCTTTCTCTTTTGGCTCGCTGCCATTTTGTTGTTTGTTGTTGTGCCTCCCTGCCTGGCTCTCCACCCCGCTCCCGCCTCCCAGCTGCTCCTCCCTCGCTCCGCCCCCTCCACTAACCACTTATGACAGATGCTTTTTCGCGCAGCGGTCGCGCCCCATGTGCGCCAAAGGTAAGCCCGTCTACGCCCGTCCGCGCCTGGACCGCGCCCAGCGCCAGACCCCCTGGCCCCGCAAAAACCATTCCGCTCGCATAACATACGACGCCGCAACCCTCTCAGCCCTTAACCCCGGTCGCCCACCAAAATGCTTCCAAGCTGCCCCAGGACACACCCATTGACCCTTCGCCTGCCACTCCTGTAAGTTCGACTGCACCAGGACCCACACCAAATCCACAATCTCCAAACAGAGCTCCGACACTAACCACCTAAAGTGCATCCTGCTCAACACCCGCTCGGTCCACAGACACTCCATCGAACTCTGGAACCTACTCGACACTACATCGCCGGACGTCGCCTTCCTTACAGAAACCTGGATGAACGCCTCATCAGCTCCCGACATCGCCATAGCCATCCCGGATGCTACAAAATCATCCGAAAGGACCGCACCAACCAAACAGGAGGAGGAATCGCCATTGTCTATAAGATTACCATCCGCATTACGACCAGTCCCGACGATAACCTCGCTACTGCTGAACACCTTCACTTCCAGATCCACACCGACCCCAAGACCACACTCAGAGGCACCCTCATCTACAGACCACCAGGACCCCGCACACAATTCAGCGAAGACATCGCTGACTTCATCAGCCCACATGCCCTCCCCTCCGAGAACTACATTCTACTGGGAGACCTCAACTTCCACCTGGAAAAGAAAAACGACAGCAACACCACCACCCTTCTGGACAACCTGGCCAACCTCGGACTAGAACAACTGGTCAATACCCCCACCCACTATGCCGGACACACGCTCGACCCAATCTTCACCTCCAGCAAGCACATCTCCTTCGATCACACCACAGCTCTCCATTGGACGGACCACAGCTGCGTTCACTTCAACTACAAAAAAACCACGACCCTCAACCCCCCACAACCTATTCCCCAAAGAAACTGGAACAAAATTACCACTGACCACCTCTTCACTTCGCTTCACCAAAACTCTCCTGCCAAATCATCGGACCCAAACCAAGCAGCCACCAACCTCACACAATAGATCACCCACAGCGCCGACGAACTAGCACCCTTGAAAAACCATCAAATCAAGCAAGGTAGCAAAAAAGCCCCTTGTTTCAACGATGACCTTAAGAAATCCAAGAAGTTCTGTCGTACCCTCGAGAAAGCCTGGAGAAAAAACCCAACCACGGACAACATGGCCACCTTCAAGAACGCCACCCGCAAACACCACCAACTGATCCGATCCACAAAGAAATCAGCATTCAAGGATCGACTTGATAACAATGCCCAAAACAGCAAGGAACTATTCAACATCGTCAAAGAATTTACCAACCCCACCGCCTGCACCAACGACATCACTCCCTCCCAACACCTCTGCGACTCTCTATCATCATTCTTCTACAATAACAGCTTTGAAAACCAGACCGAAGACCAGTCCACTCCACCCACCTCCGAACCAAAACCGCACTCTAACAACCTTAGCACCTGGAACCCATTCACCACTGAAGACACCATCCGCCTGATGAACTCCATCCATTCAGGATCGCCAACCGACCCATGTCCCCACCACATTTTCAACAAAGCAGACTCCATTATCGCACCCCATCTCTGCGACGTCATCAACTGCTCCTTCAACTCCGCCACCTTCCCGGAAAGCTGGAAACATACCGAGCTCAGCGCCCTCCTGAAGAAACCCACAGCAGACCCCACTGAACTTAAGAACTACCGCCCCATCTCGCTCCTCTCATTTCCTGCCAAAGTCATTGAGAAAGCCGTCAATAATCAGCTCGCCGCCTTCCTTAAATCCAACAAATCCCTCGACCCCTCACAGTCCGGCTTCCGAGCGAAACACAGCACTGAAACCGCCCTCATCGCAGCAACAGACGACATTCGAACTCTACTGGACAACGGAGAAACAGCCGCCCTCATCCTACTTGACCTCTCCGCAGCCTTTGACACAGTCTGTCATAGCACCCTCATACAACGCCTCAACAACGTCGGAATACAAGGAAAAACATTAGACTGGATCATCTCGTTCCTCGCCGGAAGAATACAAAGAGTCCGCCTCCCCCCTTTCAAATCAGAGGCCACCGAAGTCATCTGCGGCGTACCACAAGGATCATCACTCAGTCCCACCCTCTTCAACGTATACTTGAGTCCCCTCGCATCCATCGCGTGCCAACACAACCTCAACATCATCTCCTACGCAGACGACACCCAGCTGATCCTCTCACTCACCAAAGACCCAAACACCGCCAAAACTACCTTACACGAAGGAATGAAAGAAGTAGCCGAGTGGATGAAGAACAGCCGTTTAAAACTAAACTCGGACAAAACGGAAGTCCTCATCCTAGGTTCATCCCCCTCTGCCTGGGACGACTCATGGTGGCCACCGGCCCTGAGAACCGCACCCATACCTACGGATCACGCACGTAACCTGGGCTTCATCCTGGACTCCTCCCTCTCGATGACCAGACAAGTCAACGCCATCTCATCATCATGTTTCAACATCCTACGCATGCTCAAAAAAATCTTCCGCTGGATCCCCACCGAAACAAGAAAGACGGTCACCCATGCACTGGTCACAAGCCGCCTGGATTACGGAAATACCCTTTACGCCGGAACCACAGCCAAACTACAGAAAAAACTCCAACGCATCCAAAACGCCTCAGCCAGACTCATACTGGACATCCCACGTCAAGCTCACATTTCCGGTCACCTGAAAGACCTCCACTGGCTCCCCGTCAACAAGAGAATAACGTTCTGTCTCCTCACCCACGCACACAAAGCCCTCTACGACCTAGGACCCGAATGCCTCAACACGCGACTGTCCTTCTACACCCTCACCCGCCATCTACCATCGTCCAATCAAGCCCTCGCTGATATTCCGCGCATCCATAAATCCACCATGGGGGGTAGATCCTTCTCCTACTTAGCGGCAAAAACCTGTAATTCTCTCCCCACCCACCTCCGCCTTACACAGAACCACCTCTCCTTCAGAAAGCAACTAAAAACTTGGATATTCGATAAGTAATGCACCCCCCCTCCCTCAAGCGCCTTGAGACCCTCTGGGTGAGTAGTGCGCTATACAAATTTCTGAACTTGAACTTGAACTATCCACCCATACAGTCCTGCACACATGCTGTCTTCAAACACATACAAACAGTGAGTCACGTATTCATGTATCTATGCGCTAAGTAATACCCCCCACCAAACCATACAGACACTAATACTGATACTCAAAAATAACAACTAATAACGCATATAGACACTCATGTAGCTACTCACCAACCCATGCAGCCACTTATACACAAAGTGACTGATACAGATATTTACATATTTAAACATTACTCGCTAATACACGTATTGACTAGGATACACTTAATAAGTCAGTTATACAATCATGTTTACAAAAACATCCATTTAGACACTTATTTACCCATTTATTTTTCCATCGACCTTTGGATATACCTGGATAAAAAAAAAAAAATCAGAAAGACACACATTCACTGGATGGTGTCATCAGCGATGTCATCAGTGATGTCATTTGAGATGTCATCAGTGATGTCATGACAGATGTAACTGAGCATGTCATGTGTGATGTAATATGTGATGTCATCAGCAGTGCATTGCGGGAGCGCGAGTGATAGTTAGCTGAACTAACTATAACGGGGGAATTTCAATGGTTTTGTATGAGTGAAACATCCAGCTAACTATAACATGTGTGAAACCTATGTTTTTTTTCAGTGAATATATATATGAACACAACATTCAGCTCCCACAGAAACATCCATGGAAGAAGGCACGGACTCGAGATGGTCAAGATACGGCATCTGTTTACCCGCAATCCCAGCGGTAACAGAGAGACGCGTTTCGGCTTACTAGAAGCCTTTATCCATCTGGTTGGTGACATAATAGAAACACTTTAAATAGCTCTTCCCACTTAGTGAATGAACAGACATAGAAAACATACTATTGAGTATGTGTCATCCCCTCAAGCCCTAAGCAACATCAAAAATGCTTTGAGAGGAATATCTGCGATGTTACTGGTAAATCCTATGATAATATATAAAATACAAAGTGCCTATAGTTAACATGATATACCATTTTTAAACATTTCATGGGCAAACAAACAGTATGAATCACCCTCATAGTGGGAATGTGTTTAAATATGTAAATTGTGCCGCCAACCAACTCATTCTATAATGCCTGAAGTTAAAATACAATATTTGCGCAAGTACACTTTTAAAACGCACTGCTGCTGAATGTCTTTGAATTTGCCAATTACGAATAGTTTTGTTCTGAGATTGTAACTCGAACTGCTAACAATCTCACCTCTGACCTGTGCTGCAAGAACAGGCTTGAATCATGGCGTGATGTGAATATCACTCTTCCACTAGTGAAAGCCAAACAGCAATAAGCGTGTGGGAACCAAAAAATATAACAGCTGCATCCCGGGGTCAAATCATACACACACATTGTGAAATCTCGACATGAGTGCCCAACCCAAAACGCTCACTTGGGACCGTGAGGGACTAGAGATCCCAGAATGCCACTTGATGGTTAAATATGTCCCGTTCACAGTCTGTTTCATGGTGCTTGTAATCTGAGCAAAAACCAATATCATAAAGTCATGAATGGCAAGCAGCAGTAAGATAAAATACTGATGAGGTACAAACTTCAGGTTGAAGGGGACCGGTGAATAAAATGATTTCGCCAGACACATCTCACCGCATAGGCATAGGCGTCCGCACAGCCCAGTCACAAGATGACGCCACTCTCCTGGGCAAGGCATTTCTTGCTAAGGAAACGTAGATCCCTTGCTGGCAGTTGCAAAAACCGCCTGCTGCGGTCCCTTGGTCTCCGTTTGCAGTCATCCTTGTGGTAGCGGTCTAGCGTTCCGCTGGACGGAACCGGAAGGGGTGAACCGGAAGCGGAAGGCGGCCATCTTGTTGAGGCGCCAGCCGCGTACGAGTAAGACGTTCTCCCCGCGCTCCGGGAAAATAAACCAACATAACCAGCAATTGCCTCCTGTATTTATTTAAAACTCCAAATTTTACAATGGCGACGAGGCACGGGATTTAACACACACATCCCCACGAGGCAGAAAAAAAAAACTGAGACAAGGGAAAGGCAAAAACCAGTAATTCCGGAGCGTGGCAGAGGACGAGGGGCAAGCCCCGGCGAGAGAACAAGAGCGTTCCCACCACATTGGTGAGGAGACTCAAGCCCAGAAGTCAGCGGAACTGCCGTCTGGCCTCAAAGCGTCACAGTGAGAGCGGGGGGAAAAAGGCAACACCGCGCACCACAAGGGAAGCACACGAGGTGATCGGTGACTCACCCAGCCAAGCACAAGAGGCCCCCCCCACTGATTAGTGGGCCCCACGCAGCACACTGGTGGTACAGCAAGGAAGGGAGGAAGGATCGAACGCTATCGGCACAGCAGACCGAGACAGCCCGCGAGCGCTCCCAGCTACTGACGGCGCTACAGGGGGTGGTTCTGCTGACAGCGAGCACAGCGAGGAAGACACGGACGAGAGACAGGCACCAGGAAGCCCACCCGGCCGGGCCATCCCAACACAAGCGGGCCCCAGAGGAAATGGCAAGATGACGACACAGTCCACCTCCCTCACCCAAATGGGGCCTTTTCTCCCGAAAAGAGGGGAACCCACAATGCCGTGGGAAGACTGGAAACGGTATTTCCTAAATTATTTAGAAGCACTAGAAGACGTAAGTGAAGCAGCGTACTCGAGCCCGAGGAGGAGGAAGATCCTACTGCACAATTTGGGCCCGGAGGGGCTCAGAGTGTACGACACCATCGTCAAAGGTACAAGAGACGCGACCGACACAGACGTGTTTCGCCACGCGATTGAGGAACTTGACGCGCACTACAGGCCGGTGGTGTGCGTAGCCATCAACAGGCATAATTTCTTCCAGAGGAAACAAGAGGGCGGAGAGACTATCGATGAGTACGTAGCAGCACTGCAGAAGTTGGCCCTGACATGTAAATTTGGCACACTGCATGATGAACTGATAAGGGACCAGATCATATTGCACACATCCAGTACACACGTCCAAGAAAAACTGTGGGTAAATGGAGAGGACCCCCTGAAGGAGGTTTGGGCCTTGGTAAAGAAAGCGGAAATGTCCAAGCGGTGCGCTCAAGCAGCCCGGAAAGATACAGGGGGGACACAGACGGTCTGCAGGGTAATGACGCCTGGCAAAGGCGAACGGGCAAAGCAGAGAGACCCACCAAGAGGCCAAGATAACAGAAGGAACACCCAAGCTGGAAGCACAGTCCAAAAAATGGAGAGAGGCAGACGACCTAGCTGCTACAGGTGCGGAAGCACGTCGCACATGGGAAACGACAAAGTATGCCCGGCGTTCAGGGCAAAATGTGCATACTGCAGCGTCTTCGGCCATTATGAAAAGCTATGTCGCCGAAAAATCCAAGGGAGCCATGGTCAGAGACATAGATCAAGAACACCATGAAGAAGAAGAGAACCAGATGGAGGAGGATGAACTGGAGGAAGTCCTCTACATTGATGCCCAGGTATTGGATGTGGGTTGATTTTTGTATAAAACAGGGACCCCCTGAACAAAGTCAAATTCCTGGATCAGGGAACAACAAGTAATTGAGAATAACAATATCCAGGCAATCAGAAATAGTATCAGACTGGCAAAAAAACACACACACAAAAAGTAGTGCAAAAGTATATAAACACAAGTAAAAGAAAGCAAGATAACCATTAATTATAATCACATATAAAATTTAATACCATGGATACACATTGATAAAAATTATTACATTATTAATAATAAGATAAAAAATTAACATTAGGAGAAAACAGATAAACTAATCTCTTTATCGTAACAGACGTGGTGGGAACAATGATGGCTCCCACGGCTGATGGTTCGGGTCAACGCGTTTCGACACTGAGTGCCTTCATCAGGACCTTAACAGCATATTATCAGCACATATCTGATTATATATGAGGATCTCTCTTAATTGGATTCTTCTGGATAAAAAGGGTTCAAACGAATAAAAGGCAAAGCCACGAAGTTTTATTCAAATCACTTCATAAATAGGAACATTAAGTGCCCACTGATTTTTTAAGGAATCTTCAATATTCAATCTTGTCCTTACCATAAACGAACAGTTCTCTAAGTCTTCATGTGGGCGTGCTCTCGTGAGCTCCCAAAACATACAGGATGGTGGACTACGATGTACATTTCTGTCCCCCAATGTATACTGCGTAGTTTGTATCCACTGTTTGCCGGAATCTGAGCGTTCTATGTTTAAGTTGAGAAGCAGCTGGATTCTCACACAAAATAAATGGATTCGGAAACGTGGTGCTGTGTCACAACAGCGATCCGATCTGATTAACGGCGGCGAGAGCATTCAAGGCACGTGCAATTATTTTGTGTGAGAATCCAGCTGCTTCTCAACTTAAACATAGAACCCTCAGATTCCGGCAAACAGTGGATAACACTTCGTGGCTTTGCCTTTTAATCGTTTGAACCCTTTTTATCCAGAAGAATCCAATTAGGAGAGATCCTCAGATATAATCAGATATGTGCTGATAATATGCTGTTAAGGTCCTGATGAAGGCACTCAGTGTCGAAACGCGTTGACCCGAACCATCAGCCGTGGGAGCCATCATCGTTCCCACCACGTCTGTTACGATAAAGAGATTAGTTTATCTGTTTTCTCTTAATGTTAATTTTTTATCTTATTATTAATAATGTAATCATTTTTATCAATGTGTATCCATGGTATTAAATTTTATATTTGATTATAATTAATCGTTATCATGCTTTCTTTTACTTGTGTTTATATACTTTTGCACTACTTTTTGTGTGTGTGTTTTTTTGCCAGTCTGATACTATTTCTGATTGCCTGGATATTGTTATTCTCAATTACCTATTGGATGTGGGTTGCACAGAGTCGGACAAACCAAGTTTTGAACATGCACATAGGAGGTGTGGTGTGCCCATTGAGATAATTGCAGACAGTGGAGCCCCCATCACCATAATACAAAGGCAAGTGTGGGAAGAGAATTTTGTGACAAAAGTAAAGGAAGAGCTGTGTCCCATGGATCTACGACCTGTAACGTACACGGGGCAGAGAATACCTATGCTAGGCTACTGCCCATTGCTCTTTGAGTTCAGAGGATGTCAAGCAAATTGCAAACTGTACATTGCGGAAAAGGGGCCATCAGTGCTCAGTTGGAAGGACCAAGGAGCATTAGGCATACAACTGAACCCGGGTGGCATCGAAAAGGTAATGCTAATGAACATGGAAGGGAGAAGCGACAATGAAGCCTGGCACAGGGAATACCCCAAAGTATTCAATGGACAGATCGGCGAATTGGCCAAGTACAAACACCTCATCAGGTTGAAGGAGGGAGCCAAACCGGTCATTCACAACGTAAGGAACATTCCTTTCCGATGCCGGGAGGCAGTACAGGCAGAACTCGACAGACTGGAAAAAAGTGAAGTGATACAGGCCATTGAGAGTGCGGAGTGGCTTTCGCCTTTGGTGGTGGCTCAAAAGCCTAATGGTAAGGTGAGGCTGTGTGTCGACCTCAGGGAACTCAACAAAAACATCCTGGTCGACAAGTTTCCCCTTCCCTGCATCAATGAGATGTTGGCCAAAACGAAGGGCATCAAATGGTTCTCTACAGTGGACCTGTCATCTGCCTACCACCAGGTAAAGCTCTATCCGTCATGCAGTCACCTCACGTCATTTATCACGCCTTTCGGTTGCTACAAGTTTGTCAGGATGCCATTTGGGCTGGCATCGGCAGCCGCTGTATTTCAAAAACGTATGCATAGACTCTTTCGGAAGGTGTTCAATTCTTCCAGGACGACATTCTGGTCATGGGAGCGTCCAAACAAGAACACAATGAGAAGCTGCACACGGTACTATGCACGTTGCAGGAGAACGGCTTGACGGTGGAGTGGTCCAAGTGCAAATTTAGGGTACCGTCAGTAACCTACCTCGGTCATGAAGTGAGTGAGAGAGGCATTGAGCCAAAGAGAGCCAACATGCAAGTGATACTGGACGCGCCAGCCCCGGTGAAGAAGGAGGACGTCAGATCATTCCTGGGGATGGCCGAATATTATAGCAAATTCATTCCCAACTTTGCCACCAAGACGCACTGCTTGCACCAACTACTGAAAGAAAGGAACGGTTTCAAATGGAATAAGGAAGAGCAGGAGGAATTCGACACGTTGAAACAGGAGATGAGTGAAACCATACCCCTAAAAGGGTTTGACCCGGACGCAGAATCCATTCTTACCACCGATGCCAGTGACCGTGGCCTGGGAGCAGTGGTAATGCAGAAATCAGGACAGGGAGAGATATCGACGGTCAGCTTCGCCTTAAGGTCTCTGGGGCCCAACGAGGAGAAATTCAGCGTCATCGAAAAAGAGATGTTAGCGGTGGTGTGGGCGATGGAACGGTTCTGGCAGTACCTGTGGGGCGCCAAGTTTCTAGTTAGAACCGACCACAAGCCCCTGATAAAGGTTTTGACTTCCAGACGCCAAGGATCGCAAAAATTACACTTCACTTGCTAGACTTCGTATACGACGTGGAGCACATACCGGGGCCACAGAACAAGGTGGCTGACTTCCTGAGACCAGCAGCGGCTAAGGAGGAGGCGGGCAAGCAAGAGGCCCCGAAAAGGGATGGTTGCGTGGTGGCTACAATACAGGACATGGAGAAGGTGATCAGTGCGCAAGAATGGGAAGAGGCCTACAAATCGGATGAAGATCTGGAAGCGATAAAACGGTACGTCATCCATGGGTGGCCCGAGAAGAGACACCTCAAGGAAACGTTAAAGAGATACTGGGAAGTAAGGGACGAATTGTCACTGGGAGAAAATCCCCTGTTCCTTCTAAGAGGCAACAAAGTGATTCCTCCCTGAGGAATAATAGATCATTTGAAGGCCCTGTTGCATGAAGGACACCAGGGGATCACCAAGACCAAGGCTCTGGCTCGGCAAGCTTACTGGTGGCCGGCCATCGACTCACAAGTGGAACGATATGTAAGGCAATGTGAGTCCTGTGCCAAAGCAGACAAATCCCAGTGCATGCTGAGGCCACCGTTAGGAAAATTCCCGGTGCCGGATGGGCCATGGGAGATGGTGTCCGTCGACATCATGGGACCCATTCTCAACATGGAAGGGATACAAAAGTACGCCATTGTATTGATCGACAAGTATTCCAAGTGAAGGAAGCAGTAGATACCGAGACGGTGATAACCTTCCTGAGAGCCATATTCATCAAGGAAGGAATTCCGAAAATTATCACGTGCGACAACGGGCCGCAGTTCACGTCAGTGAAATGGGAAGCCTTTGTATCCAGGAATGGAATAGAGGTCAAGCATACACCTATATATCACCCAGCTGGAAATGGAAAAGTGGAAAGTTTCAACAGGGTGATAATGGGCACCATTCAAGCAGCCATAAATGATGGACTGGACTGGGAGAAGGAGTTGCCCAAGATGTTGTGGGCCTACCGCATCACACCAGGCTGCACTGGGTACAGCCCGTTCAAGGTATTGAGAGGGAGAGAGCCATTTACAAAAGACAATGCGGCATGGAGGAAGATGGTTGTGCAGAGTAAATGGTCGCCAGCCGCAGTCAGGAGAAATCTGGAGAATGCACAGGAGACGTACACCGAACATTTCAATAAGAGACATAACGTACAAGGAGTGTCACTGGAGAAGGGCGATTGGGTAAGAGTGAAGGTGGCGAACCTCAAAAAGAAAAGGGGAAAGTAAGTTCACACCGCCTCTACAAGTTCTAGAGCCTTACGCCAGATCAGCGCTGCTCAGCGACGGCAAGGTGTGGTCGCAGGAAAGAATGGCGAAATGCAGCAAAATCTTGAAGTGGGGAGCGGAGACAGAGGAAGTGGAAGAGAATGTGGAGAGAGGCAAAGAAGAAGGTTGTGGAAGGAGTATGGAGCAAGTAGAAGAAGGCACACAGCAAGTAGAAGGGAGAGATGTCGGAGAGGACGGGGAAGTCAGAGAAACAGGCGGAGCAAATGGCAGGAGCAAGAAAGGAACTGAAAAGGAAAGGACGGGAAGTACTCATGAAGGAACAGAGACACGTGGCCGATTGTGGGAGGAGCAGGGAAGTGAGATAGGAGAAGGAGTGATGAAGACGAGAGCAGGAAGAGTAGTAAGGATTCCGGAGATATTCAAGGACTTTGAAATGGACAACAAGTAGGAGTGTCTAATCTAGTTAACTGTTGTTGCATAAAGGGGGGAGATATGTGGTAGCGGTCTAGCGTTCCACTAGACGGTACCGGAAGGGGTGAACCGGAAGCGGAAGGCGGCCATCTTTTTGAGGCACCAGCCGCGTACGAGTAAGACGTTGTCCCGGCGCTATGGGAAAATAAACCAACGTAACCAGCAATTGCCTCCTGTATTTATTTAAACTCCAAATTTTACAATCCTCATTCCTCATCCCGGCTGATATGGTAGTTGTCGACTGATGAGAAGATGATTTTCGTGCATGCTGCAAAATTTTCACGTTTTTGCCATGTCACAATGGACATAGAAAAGTCACTAAAGATACTATAAAAACAATGTCAATTCTCAAAGCGCGCTATGTGTTCAAGACCACAGGCTTGTGGTCGAAACACGTCATCCTGACATGCTAAGGCAATAAACGTATCCTTGTATCTTCAAATGGAGTCTGTGCCCTTGTTTGGCCTGCTGGGGTCATTCACTTGGATTCTGGTTTCGTGTTTAAGTGGAGCACGACTGGATCTGCACCACAGACCCCCTCTTTACAGTCAAGGGCTCCTGTGATTTTCTTCAGTCGAACAAAGGATTTTTCTCCTGGAGGGGAGCAGAACAATCATTGCCCCCCCCTGGCCAGCCTGGAAAATGCTGCTGTTATCTTGCCACAGTAGAGCTGTGCTCCGGGTCTGAGGACCAGTCCATCACCTCTATACCAGTGGATGAGTGCAAGCATGCAAGGGAGTTGGCAGGTTAAAAGAGGTAATAGTATTGGCTGCTACACAAACATTGACGTTTGTATATACCATATCGACAGCCACAAATCATTTTTGCTTTATTCAGCATGTCAAACCATGCACTGCGGGAAAGGGAAGCAGCTGCTGATCCCTTGTTTGACAACTTAGAGACACTGGACAACCAACAATGAGCCCCCACGGCTTTAGGTGCTCCAAGCGGCGACATCATAACCAAACGTAAAAACCTTGAAAAATTGATGCGCAACGTACTAACCAAGTGGTGGGAGTGGAAGACTCTGCAAAATTACCACGATGCGGGCCGTATTCCACGAGGCCTAAGAATCATGCTGGCACCAAGCTTCGACACCCTAACCCACTCATGCTCAAAGAGTTGTCTGAGAGCAACCTGGAGCCCTCTATGCGCCTAGTAGTCATCCTCATTAAATATGTGGACATTGATCGCAGTGAACTACAAAACAAAATTGATAAATCAACAATGAACTTGACAGCCCAGACCAAAAAGAAGTAGTCAGCAAAGGCTGTGAAGAAATAATGACCAAATTGAGGAAACATTTAGAAACAATAAAAATACATATTCCATTCAAATTTGCTCAGGACAAGTCCGACTATGAATATGGACAAATGTTCACCTTCGCTAGAAAATTTGACTCTATGAAAAGACCGAAACTCAATAAATCTACAAAACTTTCCGCCCGTGAAACGTCAACTGCCTTGTCCCATGAGGAAATAGACTCAACCTCAACATCAGACCTGAGTTCTACCGTGGAAACTGGCACAGACTTAGAAGATGGTAGGAGTATGAGTAACACGGACCCCAGACTAACAAACAACTTCAGTCTAACAGAGGAAATGGGTTTTTTAGTCGAGGACAGGCATCAAACATTGCTCCCACGAACTCGGAGGAAACAAAATACAGGTGCAACTGCAGAAGAAGTGAGCGTAGAAAGCAGAGGAAATCAAAGAGGAAGCTACAACATAAAAAGAGGCAATTGGAGACGAAAATGAAGGATAACCCCAACACAATTATCAATCTCTCGGATCTACAACTACCCAAGGCAGAAACACAACTTCTCTCTTTAGGTTTGACCTACTGCCCAGAAAGTAGTTTTGATTACACGACCACCCAAATTGACATTTTCAACTTCAACCCGAAAGCTCAAACTTATCAAATTTTTCAAACATAAACATGGCAATAAACCTTCAACTACTGACAGCAACAAAATGGTCGACACTCAAGGCACTCTTGCAGTTTCAGACATTGCCAAAATTCGAACCATGTCTGAACTAGAATCTCCAACTGACAATGCCCCAACACAACTACTATTACACACCTTAACCAAAATCACAAGTCCGTCAAGCCACCATCCATTTTCATGCCCAGCAAGCCCAGAGATGCCATCGGCATCTACAATGATGTAATTGTGGAAGAGGTCAAAATTTTGCACACAGGGAAATCCCGTGCAAAACACAAGAAGAATTTCAAACACAAACAATATATGGACCTCATGAATAAACTAAAAGACAGAATGGACATTATCATCAACAAAATAGGAAAAAGCGGGAACATCGTCTTATGGCCAAAGAACCTGTACATGGGGGAAGCCTATAGACATCTGCACGATGCCACTTGCTACAGGCTGCACAATTGCCACGTTTTTGCCATGTCACAATGAACATAGAAAAGTCACTAAAGATACAATAAAAACAATGTCAATTCTCAAAGCGCGCTATGTGATCAAGACCACAGGCTTGTGGTCGAAACGCCATCATCCTGACATGCTAAGGAAATAAACGTATTCCTTGTATCTTCAACTGGAGTCTGTGCCCTTGTTTGGACTGCTGCGACCGTACACTGGGATTCTGGTTTCATTTTATATATATCTATACACACACACACACATACCCACACACATACATATATCCACATACACACTTAATCAATCAATCAATCCATTTATAAAGTGCACCACTTACCCATGAGGGTCTCAAGGCGCTAGGGGGTTATGCTTCTACTGCTTGAATAGCCAATATCTGAGGAGTTTTCTGAAGGTAAGCAAGTCCGGGGTCTGCCGTAGGAGGATGGAGAGGGTGTTCCAGGTCTTGGCGGCGAGGTGGGAGCGGAGCTGGCGGTTGGGGGTGTAGCAGCTAAGTCGGCTGTTGAGATATGCTGGTCCTGTGTTATGGAGTGCCTTGTGTCTGTGGGGGAGGAGCTTGAAGGTGATCCTCTTGTTGACGGGGAGCCAGTGTAGGTCTCTCAGGTGGGGTGTGATGTGGTTGCGGTGGGGGATGTCGAGGATTAAGCGTGCAGAGGCGTTTTGGATGTAGTGGAGTCATTTCAGGAGTTTGGCCAAGGCTCCAGCGTAGAGGGTGTTTCCGTAGTCCAATCTGCTGCTGAAGAGGGCCAGGGTGACCGTTCTTCTTGTTGCGGTGGGGATCCGGAGATCTTGCGGAGCATGCAGAGGGTGTTGAAGCAGGAGGACGAGACAGCGTTGACCAGTTTTGTCATGGAGAGAGTGGAGTCTAGGATGAACCCTGGGTTGCGTGCGTGGTAGGTGTTGGAGCTGTTCCCAGTGCGGTTGGCCACCAAGAGTCGTCTCAGGCCGAGTGGGTGGAGCCGAGGATGAGGACATCCATCTTTTCCAAGTTCAGCTTTAGTTGGCTGTTCTTCATCCACTCGGAAACGGCATTCATTCCTTCGGCTGACAGGTCCAGGAGGATGAGGGCTGTGGTTTCTCTGTTGTCCAGTAGGGCCCTGATGTCATTGGTGGCGGCGATGAGGGCAGTTTTGGTGCTGCCGAACCCAGACTGGGACGAGTCCAGGATGCTGTTCTCTTCGAGGTAGTGGGTCAGTTGTCTGTTGACAGTCTTCTCAATGACCTTCGCCGGGAACAGGAGCAGGGAGTTGGACCATAAGTTCTTGAGGTCCTTGGGGTCAGCCTTGGGTTTTTTGAGTAAGGTGTTGATCTCGGCGTGCTTCCAGCTCTCTGGGAAGGTCGCTGTCTCAAAGTAGAGGTGGGGTGCGATGGTGGTGCTGGCTTTGTTGAAGATGTGGTGAGGGCATGGGTCTGACAGGGATCCGGAGTGGATTATGTTCATGATTTTGATGGTGTTGTTGTTGTTTATGTTAGTCCAGGAGAGCAGGGGGTCAGTGCGGATGGTGGCCATGGGGACGCGGGTCTCAGTGGTTGTCGGGATGATCATGGAGTTGAAGCTGTCGTGGATGTCTGCGATCTTGCGATGGAAGAAGGTGGCAAGGTAATCGCGCAGGTCTTGCGAAGGTGGGATGTCGTTGGTGTTGTAGCTGGGGTTGGAAAGTTCTTTCACGATGTTCAAGAGCTCTTTGCTGTTGTGCACGTTGTTGTCTAGGCGGTCTTTGAAGGAGGCCCTTTTGGCAGATCTGATGAGGTGATGGTGTCTGCGGGTGGTGTTCTTGTGGGCTGCGTAGCTGTCCGGTGTCTGCTCATGGTGCCATTTCTTTTTTAGCTTTTGGCAGTTTTGCTTGGAGGCCTGGAGGTCTTCAGAGAACCAGCTGGCTTTCTTGCTGGTGTGTCTTTTGGAGGGTTTCTTGATCGAGACTAGGATGTTGGCGCAGTCGTCGATCCAATGTCTGAGGTTGGGGCGGCAGAGTGGGGGTCGGTGGGGTCGATGGGTAGGCTCCGGGGAAGGTGGTGATTAGCTGGTCTTCGGTGACTTTGCTCCAGCAGCAGCGGGGGATCTGTTGGGTGCGGTGGTGCGTGGTGGGTTTCTGGAAGGTAAAGTGGATGCAGCAATGGTCGGTCCAGTAGAGTTTGGTGGTGTGGTTGAAGAAAACATGGGAGCTTGCAGAGAAGATGGGGTGAAGCTTGTGGCCTGTGGCGTGGGTGGGCATTGTGACGAGTTGTCTGAGTCCGAGGTTGGCGATCAGGGTGGTGGAGTTGTTGTTGTTCTCGAGGTGGAAGTTCAGGTCCCGAGAAGCATGTAGTCTGTGGAGGTGAGGGCATGTGCACTGATGAAGTTGGCGATGGAGTTGCTGAACTGTGGTCGGGGTCTGGGGAGTCTGTAAACGAGGGTTCCACTGAAAGGTGGTGTTGGGATCGGTGTGGATCTGGAAGTTCAAGTGTTCGGCGGTGCTGAGGGTGTCATCGGTGTTGGTCGTGTCTCCTGTTGACAATAATGATTCCTCCTCCTTCTCCGTTGGTGCGGTCCCTGCGGGTGATCTTGTAGACGTCTGGGATGGCTATGGCGATGTCGGGGGCCTAGGAGGGGTTCAGCCAGGTCTCCGTCAGAAAGGCGACGTTTGGAGAGGTTGAGTCAATTAGGTCCCAGAGTTTAATGGTAAGGCCCTAAATAGCAGAGTGGTCTATCTACAGGGGTTTCAGAAGATCGCACTATAGCCTTTACCATGACAGCTGGAAGCGCAGTATGATCACAGGATCCACTTGGGCCCAGTCATAAGGGGAAATGTATGCTTCCGCTGCTGCAAGAAGTACAGCTCACCCCCAAGGTTCGCTCAGGTCTCTGTACAAATATGCAGGAGGCTGTTCACACACATCAGCGGGCCTGAGCAGGGTGGCAATATTGCGGGTGTTGCACTCGAACCCTGAAAACAGTGCCGGTGATACCTCCTGGTGGCTGTGTGTGTGTATGCGCTTCTCCTGCAGCGGGTCAGAGGTGTTAATAGCTCACCGGCCCTTGATGTGGAGAATCTGCCTATTCAACAGTGCAGGAGCAGGGGGAGGATTTACAGTCACTCGCTGCAGTCCAGGACAGTACTGGGAAACAAGGGCTGAGGTGGTGTCAGCAGCAGCGATACTCTTTTGTCAATGTGGTGGTGACTATCCCCACCCTGGACTGTCCTTGGAGCTGCAGCGCCTGGGGCCTGGAATTAAATGCACTATTTTGAGCCGCATGTCTCACAGCAGGAGCGGTTCTCCAGGCAGCGTCGGCATAAGGCCCTCAGTGCCCGCCTGTTTTGGGAGGAGACACAGAGTGCTGCAGCGCCCGCTACACCATCTGGGGGGACTCAATCCTAAGAAAAAGTGCTTGCACTGCACAGTAAACAAAAATTGAGTATTCCGCACACACTGAACTACCATAAAGAGGAGCTAAGAACAGTGCTCACCATGCACTGGTTGAAATGAAGGGGAACAATTATATAGCATTCACCTTGGGCTTTTTGAAACAGTTAAGTTTTTTCAACCTTAGAATCCTGCTGTAGCCCCACTGGCACAGCGACTGCGATGGGACAGGGGGTTATCCAGTGAGCAACTGGAGAACAATAGGTTCAGGGCACAAAGGAAGTTAGCAAGCAACAGGCCAGCACGTAGTTACTTGTCAGAGTGGCAGTCCCTTCTGCAACCAAGCAGGTTTTCCCAACAAAGCAAGTAATCCAAAATGGCAGTGCCTTCAGACAGCACAGTAATCCTTCGGGCAGAATGTAGAGCCAGCAGCATCTGGTAACAAGTCTCACATAGTGTCTAAAAAGGTGAGGTCAGAGCCCCTGCACTTATACTCAAAATGTCTTTGATGTGGAGGTGACTTCAAAAGAAACCTTAGAACTGCACAGCACCCCCTTTCAACCCCAGGCCTTGCTCCAGCATTCAGTAGGGGGTAAATCAGTCTTTTGTGTGAGGGCAGGACACAGACCATACAAATGTAAGTGAGCCCCGCCACCCTCTCTTCAACCTCAGTATTAGATTTGGGGGTCTCCTGTTGGCACAGTTAGGTACATGTGACAAATAGGGACCCTTGCCTCTAGTCAGGGTAAGGGGGTACACTCCTAAAATAACCCCTGCTCACCTCCTTGGTAGCCTGGCACGAGCAGACAGGCTTATCTCAGAGGCAGTGTGTGAGGCATTTGTGAACACATGCAGGAATCGGATTGGTGTCGTTACAACGCAGGCTATTACAACGCCTGCTGTTACAACGCGGTTTTTACATCGCATACCATTACAACGCATAGTGCTTTTAAGCGCTGGATAGTGAATTATTTAATTTACTATTCCAACTCCAGTCCCCGTGGATAGTAGGGAAGGTGTTGGATAGTAAATTAAATATATTCCCTATCCTAGAGCGCCCCCCAGCGCAATGCGTTGTAATGGTTTGCGTTGTAATGGTTGCGTTGTAATGGTAGTGCGTTGTAATAAATGCGTTGTAAGTGATGTTTCCCGCAGGAATCAAGTAGAAACACTATAGATGGACACCACATAGGTTTTATATAAAAAATAAGTATTCTTTATACAGGTTTAACATAAAGACCACAAACAACAAAAATCCACAATACTGTACTTAAAATGGTAGAATTAGCTTAGTTCTCTTTAGATCTTAAAATGTGTTACTTTGAGTCTATGTACCTTAAGATGCGCCACGCAGGGCAACGAAAGTGTTGCAGGAAAGGTGATGCGGTAGTCCTTTACACGCAAGGACAGTGATGCATTGAAGATCTGGTGCAAAGAAATAAAGATGCTGCTTTCTCCTTGATGCGACACGCTTCCCGGTGATGTGGCAGCGTCTGCTGTGACGTCGATCCTCTTCTCTGGCGATGCGAGATGCTTTACACGATGCAAGCCGCGACAGGCCCTGCGACACTCTTCCCAGTGATGCTGCAGCATCTGCTGCAATGTCGATCCTCTTCTCCAGCGATGAGCAGCGACAGGCCCTGCAGCACGCTTCTCGGAGATGCGCCGGCATCTGGTTCAACATCGATCCTCTACTCCAGCGACACGCTTCCCGGTGATGCAGTGGCATCTGCTGCTACGTCAATCCTCTCCTCCGGCGATGCGAGGCGCTTCGTGTTGTGAAGCGGCAGCAGCAGTTTGGCAACATGCTTCTTGATCTTGAGTCGCTCATCCAGCTCCTTCTGACACGCAAGTCCCCAAAAGGTCCAACACAACTGCAGGCACTTCAGGAGAACTCTTAAGGAGCTAGTGGATGAATTCTGTTGCCCCTGAAATTTCAGCAGGAGGCAAGCTCTGTTCCAAGACCTTGGAGATCCTTACAAGTTGAAATAAAGTACACAAAGTTCCTTTCTCCTTCCTTTGGCAGTCAGGCAACCACTGCAGGCCAATCCCCCAAGCAGCACTCAGCTTAGGGATAGTCTCTCCTCAGTCTCTCTGGTTCCACTCCTCAGCAAAGGTTTATTTTTGTTGTCCAAAAGTGATCTAAATTCTGGGGATCAGGGTCCAATACTCATACCCCAACATCCTTTGTCCACTGAGGGCTGAGGGGCATTTGCCCTGTACAAACCAGTTCTGGGCAACTCTGTTTACATGTCTCCTTCTTTCCTTTTATAGTGCAGGGCAGAAACATCAGACGCCCCACAGGAGGTGGAGCCAGCATTGTGGAGGAAAGGCACAGCCCTAGAGCACTCTGTTGACATGACTCCTTCTCTTTTGTAATAAGATAATTCTGTTTGCATGTGTCTCTGGTCTCTCTTCAGTACTGCCTATCCAGATGACATTACAGATCTTCATTTCTAGCTGGGAGGACCACCTGTGCCACCACCAGGAAGTGCTCAGGGTTCTGCAGAGTTCAGGTCTGACTGTCAATACCAGAAAGTGTCAGATATGGCAGGGTTCAGTTGTCCACTTGGATCACCTAGTGGGAGGTAGTAAGGTGCTCGCCCTCCATGACAAAATTGAAACCATGCATGTTTTGGGATCCCCCCAAGACCCAGAAAGAGGTGAGGGCCTTCTTAGGCCTCACTGGAAATTTCAGGAGATTTGTCAAAAGATGTGGCACCATTGTTGTCCCCTTGACAGAGCGGACTACCAGGAAGCAGCCACGTCAGGTGATCTGGACAGAGATGTGCCAACAGGCTTTTGACCCCCTGAAGGAGGCCATGGGCACAGACCTGTGCTCCAGGCCCCTGGCATCTCCCAAGAGTTCATTGTGCAGGCAGACACTCCGAATATGGAGTGGGGGATGTGCTCTCAGAGATAAACAAAAAGGCCTGGATCAGCCTGTAGCCTTCATCAGTAGGAGGTTACTTTTCAGGGAATAGAGGTGGAGCCCCTTAGAGAAGGTAGCCTTTGCTGTGGTCTGAGCTCTGAAGAGGCTGAGACCATACCTGTTTGACACTCACTTCTGGGTTCAGGCAGATCATAGACCCCTCAGATGGTTACTGCAGATGCGGGGTCAGAATCCCAAACTGTTGAAGTTGTGCATCTCCCTACAGGGAATGGACTTAATGGTGGCACACCATCCTGGAAGAGACCATGCCAATGCTGATGGTCTTTCCAGGTTCTTCCGCCCTAGTGAAGTGAACTGCCAAGGAGTTGGGTAGATCCCCCCACTTCCAGCTGGAAGACACACATTTTAGACCTGGCATACTTAGTGTGGTTTTCCCTGACCATTTGTCTTCAGACTGCCTGTTTTTGCTGACTTTGTTTTAGCTGGCTTTAGGACTATGGGTACTTTACCACTGCTAACCAGTGCTAAAGGGCATGTGCCCTCTGCTTAAAACATGGTAACATTGGCTTATCCACAATTGTCATTTCCTTTATTAGTAGTACAAGCATTTACAAGTATGGGCCCACAACCATCCCGGCCGGCCGCTAAGCAAAGCAAGAGTACAGCAAGCAATATGAAAAGTTATAGCAGTTCGAGATCCGGGGTCATAAAAGTACCAGGACAGATCTTGTAATCAAATGCATAAACTCGAAATCAGGATTTGAGAGGTTCATTTTCAAATAAGGAACTAAAAAAAAAGGGGTGCCGCACAGTCGTACACTGTCCTACAATACAGCGCGCGAATCAGGATATCTACAAACAGTACAGATACGAAGGAAATATCGGGGGTAAGATACACAAAGCAGGAGAAATGCAGGCACAACCCCGGCGCGTAGCGAGTCTAAACCCCACCCCTCGAAACTAAACATATTGCAAAAACCATGAACGACAACGACACTAGAAAGAGAAGAAAGACTAAAGGGCCATAGAAACAAATACCGAACAAACACCCACCCCCCAACCCCCCACCCTGCACACCCGCAGAAGGCCATGGCCTATCCCCCCCAGCAGCGTGCCTGTCCCCCTAATAGAGACCCGAAATATAGAAAGAGAGAGAAAAGAGAGAAAAAAGATAAGCGGAGGAGGGCCCTCGGTTCTGCTGCCCGACCCCGCCCTTTACCCCTACACCCAGGAAAATCCCAGAAACGAAGTAGTACAGTAATGAAGAACATCAAGTCCCAGTCACAACGGCGATGAAATCCCAGTCAAACATACCCACTGCCCCGTCTGTCAACAATAAAGCCAATATACTGTGAACCACATCATCCCTGACCCTGTCTGGCAATGGCACCGCCAGAAGTCCACTCGTCAATCGGTTTACAGAACAGCCTGGAAGGTCCAAATGAACTGGGCGGGTCAGGTCGGAGCGTAGCCATAGGAAAGTACAACAATCCAAACTCATCCAAGTATCGACAGTGGAGATCCGGTAATACGACGTTGACCCCGGGAACTTCTCAGAGTTCACACACAGTAGTACCATCCAGGAAAGGAGAGTCACACAGTCCGGCAAGCGCCACGACATCGCTGGGACAGTCCAATAAGGAAAATAGCGTTTTATCCCCAGCCTCCAGTTGAACATGTGTCCCGAAGAGACACCCACGTGTAGAACCATGTCGGCCCGAGCGGTCACGGGAACCGGGTCTTCCGGTGGCTCCCGGTACCTAAGCGGAGCCGGGACTCCCTCCGTGGACATAGCTGCGGGTTCGTCGGCAGTCCCTTGGGATCGTACTGTGGCCGCTATAGACGGCGAGACAGCAATGGCGGCCATTCTTCTATCCAGGTCCCGAGCATGACAAATCAGGGTCTCATGCAAAACCGTTAGGGCAGCCAGTACGTCCTTGGATGTGGGCTCCTGCGTACGTTGCAAGCATCCCGGCCCCAACCGTGTGTCAGCCGTCCGACATGGACAAGGATCGTAGAGGAGGGCACCAGCCGCCATCTTAGTCAATTTGGCCCCGTCCCTCTTCACCTCACTCAGGGACCAGGCCCCAGTGCGGGGCGCCACGGGATGTACAACCGGGGCTCAAAACTGTGAGGCGGGTTCTCCGGGGGAGAGTCACCAAAAGGCTAAAATCCCTGCCGCACCCCGGGAGTCGCCCGCCTATATCAGGGGCAGTCCTTGGTTATGCCCGGGCGAAGAGTTTGGGGAGGGGGCAGGAGTCATGCAGGAGTCTGATACTGTTTCGCCACACAGCACCTCAAGGGTCACCGCCAAGTGGACCAGGCCTTCACCGCTATCAGCGGCCCTTCAAGTCAACCGCACCCTCCGGCCGGCTCCTCACCGCCACCAACGGCCGTTGTTGTTGCAGTCGCGGCCGGATGCACGTCCAGGTCAACGCCCCGGTCTCATCACCACGTTGGCCGCAGAGCAGTCGGGGACAGTTCTCAGGGCCTGCCGCACGCAGAAGCCTCAGGAGCAGACGGTAAGTGCTCATTCTCCTTCTACTATTAAAGCACGCCTTCGTGGCTCAGGATAAACGCCAGGATATACGTGTGGGGCGAAAGGGCTCACGGAGCCGAGCGACTATGCGGCCACTTCGGATGCCTGCTTGGCTCCTCCCCCCACAATTGTCATATTTAATTTACTTAAAAGTACCTGGTAATGGGCACTACATGTGCCCAGGGCCTGTAAATGAAATGCTACTAATGCAGCACTGATTTTGCTACCCACTTCATTAGCCCTTTAAACATATCTCAGGCCTGCCACTGCAGAGCCTGTGCAAACTGTTTTAAACTGCTATGTCACTCTGCCAAATGAAACCTCTTGCCAGGACTAATCCTTCCTGTTAAATACATATGTCACCCCAAAGGTTTGCCATGGACAGCCCAAGGGCATGGTGCAGTGTATTTAAAAAGCAGCACTCAATTTGTTTTTCACTACTGTCAGGCCAATCTCTTCCATAGGATAATATTAGGATTACCTTTTACATTTTATAAGTTTAATTTCCAATTGGGAAGAGATTGGACTCCCAAGTCTGGTGTCTCAAGAATTGCAATTTAAAATCACAGCTTATTGTGAAGTTGGATTTTAAATTGCAATTCTGAAGTGCCACTATTAGAAAGTTGGTGTTTTCTTACTCTAGCCATCTGGTGCCTGCTGTCTGACTCACAAAGGGAGCTTAGGTGTGGCTTGATGAGCCATCTGTGTCCTGATGGATCAGCTAGGACAGGAGGGGAGGTAAGAGATTTACACAAGATTACATGTACACCTGAATAGGATGTGTCCAGTCACCAGACAAAGGGTTGCATTACCGGCTGTAGTGAATTTGGAGCCAGGGCAGGAAGGGAAGGGGTGGTATGCACTCTTCAAATGAATCTTTTTGAAGTCTCCCCCACTTCAAAAACTCAAGTGGGTATAAGTACTGCACCTCAGAGACCATCATTTAAGAACACTTCTTGACCTATGGATACTCTGCCAGGAAGAGGCGCTGCTATGCTCCTTAAGGGACTGCCACTCTGCTGGACTGCTACTCTGATGGACTCCTGCTCTCCTTTGCTGAACTGCTGCTCTCTTGCCTGGGTGAGAAGAACTGGATTCACATCACTTCAACCCAGAACCAGAGTGACTTGGCTTGCTAGCTCGCCAACTAATTGAAGTATAAGGGACATAAAATACTTCCAACTCCCCTGCTACAGCTCCTGGACTGTGCCATCTGTGAGTCTGCCCTACCAAGTGGTGCCAACCCAGTCCTAGACCCTTGGAAGTGAGTTTGAAGTGCTGCTTCAGCAAAATCCATGCATCGCCGTTGAAGCAAGGACTAAGAAACAGCGCATCTCTTCACACTGCAGGCACATCACCACTGTTACGAGGATCGACTCTGACGCATCGCAGACTGTGCAGCACATTGACTTCATTCTGATGCATCACCACAGTTGCGCGGGTCGGAACCCACACATCACCTACCTGTGTGGGCCAAAGATGACACATTGCCTCATCTGCACCCCACATCTCATCTTTGATGACGAGGCAATCAAGGAACTTTGCAGCGGACCTAGGATGGTCCTTGTATCTGACCAGAACTCCATCATGGTCAGCCTGAACTTTTGGTTATATCCGGTCTAGCGCAACCAGATAACCCCGGTTAGCACTTTATGCTTTTAAGCACTGTATTTTAATTTATTCTTGAAAAATGTATAACTCTGGTTCTTATTATTGGATTTTTCTTGTTTTGGTCTTGTTTTGGACATTATATTAAGCTCTAGTCTCCTAACCAGGAGTGATATCTTTTTGTGCAGTGTTTTTACTGCTCTATTGTTTGAAGTGTTGCACAAATACTTTTCTTCTCAAGTTAAGCTTGACTGCTCTGTGCCAAGCTACCCGGGGGTGAGCACCGGTTAATTTAGGGCAGGGTTACTCATAGTACGGCCCGCGGGCCAGTGGCGGCCCGGCAAGCCTTCCCTGGCGGCCCGCGGACCTTGCACACATCATTAATCATTACCAGTGTTTGCATTTTTTTTTTTTAAAAGAGTGTCTGCAAACTAAGTTACAGCAGCGCGACTCGGAGACTCTGCTGCTCTGTGGGGGCCGGCCCGGGATTCCTGCCATAGTTAGAGTGGAGCTGCAGGGGCCTAAGAGGGCAACAACACAGCCTCATTAACATGCTAATGGTCTTTTAAAGACCTGTTAATGGGCTTGTGCGGCTATTGTGTGTGCTCCAAAGATGTATCAGCCCGGGCTGACACAGAGGCAGGGTAAGATGGCAGAGGAGACAAAGGGAAGGGAAGGGAAAGGGAGACCGGGAGAGGGAGTAAAAGAAAGAAGGAGGGAAAGGGAGGAGGAAGGGAAAAGGAGGGAAAGGGAGAGAAAGGGATCTGAATTTTATTGCAGCATCGTCAAAATTGTGAATCTATTATTATTTGCAATTTATATGCACTTTAAAATACATTCGCAGCCTTGGGTGGCTACCCCCAGAAGTCTGTGACTTGAGGGAAGTGGTGACGGCAAGCCAAAGGTATGCAAATCGTGAGTCACACACAATTAAACAGTGTAAAAGCCTGCACGCAAATCATTTAACCTGCAAGTTGCCATTTTTGATGCCAGATTCAAGCACATTTTTATAAATTATTCACAAATCGATTGTGATTCACAAGTTTTGTGTGGTGAAAATAAATCCACAGGCAGAGGGAGACACATTCATGAGTTTCTGACCCCAAGGCATAGGTGGGTGGAAAACACAAGGCTGCTGGCAGCAGTTTGGCTGTTGATGAGGTTAGGTGCAGGGCTGGTTGCAGCCCAGGCCCTATACCCAACCCCACTGTGTGCAACCTGTGGCCGTGTGCAGAAGGGGTTGGCCAACTGCAAGGTTTGAACCCTGCGCCAACTAGATATCTAGGTAGGTAGACAGCAGACAGACAGATTTTTTTTGGAGAGCCGCAATGACCCCACTTCTACCTGTGGTCCACCTGCTCTATTAAAATATTTCCACTTTATTAGCATGATGTTTCAGTCAAAAGCGATTTCATCAATGTGGCAGGAGCGCTTTTGAGAAAATACATATCTGTTAAATCCGGTGGCGTAATGAACCTTGAGGGAGGGAAAGGGAGACCAGGTGAGGGAGTGAGAGAGGGAAAGGGTGACAGAGTGAGGGAGGGAAAGGAAGTGACAGAGTGAGGGAGTAAGGGAGGGAAAGGGAGATAAAGCGAAGGAGGGAAAGGGAGAGCGAGGGAGGGAAAGGGAGACAGTGTGAGGGAGTGAGAGAGGGAAATGGATACAGGGAAAGGGAGGGAGGGTAAGGGATGGAGGGAAAGGGAGTAACAGAGTGAGGGAGGGAAAGGGAGACAGAGTGAGGGAGTGAGAGAGGGAAAGGGAGACATAATGAGGGAGTGAGAGAGGGAAAGGAAGGGAGGGAAAGGGAGTGACAGAGTGAGGGAGTGAGAGAGGGAAAGTGAGGGAGGGAAAGAGAGTGACAGAGTGAGGGAGTGAGAAAGGGAAAGGGAGACAGAGGGAGGGGGACAGAGTAAGGGAGAGGGAGGGAGACAGAGAGAGAAAGAGAGCGAGAGAGATATATGTATGCCAGGTTTGGTGGCTCAGTGGACGAAGGTGTCCGCTGCAGGGATCAGTGATCAACCTCATGGTCAGTTTTTTTTAAATTGCTCTAGCCCCGCCCCCTCCCCCACTGACCCCGCCCCCACTGGTGCGGCCCTCGGACACAAACCACAGTGTAAATTTGGCCCCCGAGAGAAAGTTTGTGAGTACCCATGATTTAGGGTGTGCTTGTGAATCACCCTGGCTAGGATTGTGGTTCCTGCTTGACAATGGTGCACACCACTATACACTAGAAACCCGATTTCTAAAAAACACGGATATAATTTTCAGAGTAGGAGTAGCCGCAGGTATTTGAGTTTTTGTCTTGAGGTCATCACCAACTAATCCTGATAAACAATTAATTGTGTTCATGTTAAAACAACAGAAATAATTTTCCGCTGACTCTTACCCAGAGGGTCAAATCTTTACATCAAAACAAGGGGGCTCACCTTCACTTTCCTCTGAAATACCATCACCATAAGAAAGTGTCTTATCACTGTCTATATCTTTGTTTATTTAAGTAGATAAAAAAATCATCAAGCAGTGGTAGCTTGCACTGAAAAGTTACACCTGTCATCAAAAGTGTTAAACTGCATATCACACACATTTCCACAGCAGTCCTATACAGATGCCCATCTAACAAATGTTACCATAAAAAGTACATAAGCAGTGAAGTGGCATTCCTAAAATCCAGTAATAAAAGGAAACATTCATAAATGAAGGGTTGAGGGGAAAAAGTGCAATAACAAAAGCAGAATGATAAACAGCATTTTTATTGCCCTTAGATGCACTATTGTTAATCAAAGTTTTAGGCAGGGAGTTGTATGCAATCTCTTTCTCTCACAGAGCCACTGGGGTCCTGGCTAGACTGAATTAACATAGTTTATAAAGATTAATGGAGAATCAGTGGTACAGATAAAGAAACTTACTTTACTATTTAAATGTGACGATTTCTGACCTATGGAATAGGTGAAGAACCACCATTTAAGATTTAGAGCCACACCCTGTTCTGCTTAGCTGTTGACTTTCTGCCAAAATTGTTCCCAAATAATACTTCTCTTAGTTGTGCTACATGGTCATAACCTTGTGGTGTTTGGTGGCACTGAAATTCCATTTGGCGAGAGCAATGGCAATTATATTCATGCAATACTGAGAAGAAGTTCTCTTGAAAAAAATATTCAATAAAACAACTAATTTACAAATCAATTAGGACAATAACGTTAAGAAAATTGTTCACAATTTATTAATGATACAAGGAAGGGGGAACAGACAACAGTACGACATCCAATTGTACAGTACTAGGTGTATATTCAAACTCAATGTGATACCCATGTGCTGTGCACAGTTTTTATATTGTATCAACACAGGTATCCGAGTCTAAGAATTATACTGAAAATGCGTCTACGCGTTTCGGTGGTTGAAATAGTTTTGGGCCACCTTTATCAAGACTCTATCTTTTGTCTGTAGTTAAGAAAAAAGGTTTTGACAATGTATAATACTTGCAAATTTCTGTTTTAACTAAAAATATACCGTTACACCAATTTTAATTCTCTGTATATTCACTCTTTAGGGTGATCGTTTTTGACCCCAGATACACGACAGACAAAAGATAGAGTCTTGATAAAGGTGGCCCAAAACTATTTCAACCACCGAAACGCGTCGACGCATTTTCAGTATAATTCTTAGACTCGGATACCTGTGTTGATACAATATAAAAACTGTGCACAGCACATGGGTATCACATTGAGTTTGAATATACACCTAGTACTGTACAATTGGATGTCGTACTGTTGTCTGTTCCCCCTTCCTTGTATCAATATTGCTGGTCGATTTTGATTTCCATGTATGTCAAAAAAACGTTTTAACAATTTTTCCTCCAATTTATTAGTTTTTATTTGTGTACAGTGGCGCTTTTGCCCACTTGTGTTTTTTAACATATTTTGTAATATTAATAAATTGTGAACAATTTTCTTAAATTTATTGTCCTAATTGATTTGTAAATTAAGTTGTTTTATTGAATATTTTTTTCAAGGGAACTTCTTCTCAGTATTGGTTGTCTAACCCTACTTCCCTTGAATTTATTTAAGGGGTACCTCTCACTTTGTTTCATAATTATATTCATGCAACATGAAATACAAATGTTGGGCACTCTTTAGCTGGTGTCTCACACTGCCCTTCTCCTCATTCTCCATCCTTGTGCCTTACACTGCTCTTCTCCTCACTCTCCATGCTTGTGCCTCATGCTGCTCTTCTCCTCACTCTTCGTCCTTAAGCCTCACGCTAACGCTCTTCTGCTCCTCACTCTCATTCTTTGTGCCTCAAGCTGTGCTTTATCTTTAAGTATTGCACATGGGCCTTTCTTTTGTTATGCATTGTGCTGCTCGCCCACCAATTTTTATTGATTTTGAATAGACTTTAATATATTTTCACTCAGGACTGCCCCCGTTTCAGGAGCACCACGCTTTGTTGACTGGTCCTAATTTTTTTATTTACCCCTCTCATGCTTCGCGTTAGGAGCCCTATCCCTACCCTTCGAGCACAAACACAGAATTTACATTGTGCGGCATGGCGTGCTGGACTCGTCATGAGTACTGCGGTGCCGTGCGCGGCCCCTGCCCCCACACCGCGGGAGAATTAGCCCTGCGTGGAAGGGGCTAGAAAAATTGGCAAAGCCAATAGCTCTGTCTAAACAATTATAAGATCCCAAAGACGAGAGCTATTGGCTATGCCAATGCTTGTTATGGATTGGCTTGACAGCGCAGCTGTCACCAGACAATGATGTCACTATCACTAAAGAGAGGCTTTGGCTCTGCTTACATTTTAGGAATCAGGAGTACATGTTTTGATTGGGCAGAAGTGTGTTTCCACAAAAAAAGTGCTTGCTCTCCAAGCTACTGTCATTTTGTTTATTTATCGAAATGTCTAAGCGACCGTTCAGAGTCATAGGCAAGCATTGGAATGCTATTAAAGCATCTTAGATAATTTATGTTGTTTTACTCTGGCAGTAGCACAACTGGAAGAAGGGCAGTCATTAACAAGAGGAGTCATTAACCTACATGGAGTTTTAGGTCCAGTTTGACAGTGCAACAGTCATATGACCTTTTAAGCAACACCAATATTGTTACACAGTTCTTTGCTTCCACACAAATAGATATCTATCCCTGTCTTGTTTACTTGTAATGAATCACACTACCATGCAACATTCATTTAAAGCCAGACCTATTTGTATAGCCAATGCTTGTGTTTTTCCTTACTGCAGCCAAGTTTAGAAAAGGCTGTAAATCAGTCCAACTTGTGATTGCTGGCAAGGCACATGAAGCTATTTACTATGTTCAGCATAAATGTTTTGCTACCACCTAGTGGAAATTAGGTGCGTTACATTTGTTTACAATTCCCTCGGTACACGGACATTCTAGTTAAAACTAATTACTAAACATGAAATTACTAAATGCATACACTTGTTACCTTTGCGGGGAAAACAAGCAAAAAGAGTGATTTCTTCCAAAACAAACATTTGCAATGCTATAGGCTTCGCATTTGCAAAGGTTTAAGCAATTGGCATCTGTAAATGGCATTTTTATTTATTTATCTGTTTTGATAATATACACAGAAATAAAAGGGATTGTCATTTACAATGCCAATAGTTTAAACTCTTGTAAATGCGAGACATATTTAATTTTATAGAAGCGGCCGCTATTGTCCAGGGCTGCTTGGAAAGTGAAATTGTGCATGGCGCACTGAATGTTGCAGGAAACCATATCGTGCCTGCAGTAGGAGAAACTCATTAAAGAAAAAGTGCTTACAGACTAAATAAGGCATACTGTGTAACAGCAAAAGTAAAAGGGCCAGTCCTCATGGGAAGTAATAAATGAAGACAAGGTTGTACTAAGATGGAACTAACAAGCCTATTAACAAACCAGAAGCCAGCATTTACCAAGGACAATGACACAAGCCAATGAAAAGTATGAGTGGAGAGTTTGAAGTCCATACTCAAATACTGCATGCCTCGTAGAGCAGCACATGCGCTGCCCAGGCTGGACTTAGGAAAAAAACAAGTGCATTGCAGAAAACACTGGTCATACGTCGTGATACACTGCAGGCAATGTTTGTTGTGAAACTGTTAGTGCATCACAGTATGCACCTTAATCTAGGCAATGTAAAGCATTTAGCAAGGTGCTGACGTGATTACAAATCGTGACACAAATCAGACACCTATCAATAAGTGTGCACCACATTATGCTCCTTGACCAGACAATGAAAAGCTGAAAGATGTACACAGTACCTTATTTGTTGGCTCTACACACTCACTTACACCACTGAGCCAGTAAAGTCCAAACCAGAAACAGCAGCTAGTATGGACTTTAGACCTGAAATGTGCCATCGTACTAAGCCTTACTGATATTTGCACAGATGGCCACAGCAATTAAAATGATTTAGATTCAAATGCATGTAACATAAGTCTGAGGAGACAATACTCTGGTGTTACTCTTGTTTCACAATGTACTGAGACAAGATGGCCACCACAGTGGAAGTGAGGCTTGATGTGCAACAGTGAAAATGCAGCTGCCCGTGGCCCACGCATCTGTCAACTCAAGCAGGTGGCCCTCTTGTGCCATCTGGGCACCAAATCACCCCCTCTCTAATACGAGGACTCAGGGAGGAGTCCCTGTCCTTGCCAGTTGCGCACTAGGCGCGTCACTTCCGGCTCACAGAGGATTGGGGGAAGGTATATAGGTCTTCCCCCCGGCATCCTGGCGTCCTCTGTTGCACCGGACACGTCGTTGTCGAATACGTCGTCATGAAGGGTCCTGCGATCGTCACCGTTCGTTCTCGAGTTGGGAGGCTGCTGAGTGTGAGTTGAGTCTGCCATCCCCCAGGACGGGCCAGCGGCATTTGGAGCCACCACAGAGTTTGCCAAGGGGGTTCTAGGGCCAGCTCCTCATGGGGGACAGCAGGGGCCTTGCACCTGTGGCTGGGGGGCACTAGCTAGCCTCACCTCTCTCGCTTTGCTTCTCGGCATTAGGTGAACTGCCAGGAAGAAACCCCCTCACGCACGAGGCCTACCTCCCTCTCTTCCTCTACGGCCAGGTTTAGGCAGCAGGCTTGTGTTAGCAGCTCCCCGGGGGTCGGTCTCAGGGGCCAAGCCGTGGCCTTGCACGACTGGGGTGGTGGGGCTCCTTATTACCCATGCTGGACGCGATAAGGTCAGCTGTTGGTGCGCCAGCTTCCTAGTGGACTCTCGGACACCCCTTGGGGCATTTGATCAGAGCCCCTTCCCCCGCCTGTATAAGACCAGTGGTCGAAGTGGGAAAAAAAAGTAGGGGAACTGTGGGTGGAGAATCAGGGGGCGGGAATAACCGAAGATTGAATCAGTGGGCGGAGTCAGGAGTGTGGCTAGAAATAGCAAAACATGCCAATTTTTTGTACGTTTAGCATTTCACTGACCAGTTACAGCTTATAACGTTATTTAATTCAAACAATGGATAAACATGTTTATTTGAGGTTTAATTCAGGAAAAAGCAAACACGCATAGGGAATACAGGTTTATATAAAGCGTGCAAAATATAAGCAGGAACTACATGTTACCTTAATGCTTTTACTCTCATTGTTCAGAAATCCATGATTATTTTTTGTCTCAAACATTGAGGTCATGAATACAGGGCTCCTCCTGTACACATGTGTTAAGCAGGGCTCAGAAGAGAAGGGACTCTTCAGGAGAATCTAGACTCACGGAAACCCACAAAGGCTCCTTCATATTCATGTCAGCCAAGTAGCAGCTCAATCATAATATAGCAAAAAGAATAACTAGTGGACAGAATGCAGAACAATGTCATACATTCATCCCAGTACACAGATCTGGGTCTAAATCAATTGTTTCTTTGCTCGCCATTCCAGTCTGGCCCCAGCCATATGCAAATCAGTCTTGATCCTGCACCCAATGGGAACAGTCCAGCCCGAACTGCCAGGCCAGGTCCTCACTGGACTGGAAACAAGCATCCTAGGACCGGTTTCGGGCTTTCAGCCCTCATCAGCCAGGATAGCTTGACTCCAGTGGCAGGGAGAGCACAGGACTCACGTCTGAGCATACCTGTCCCACTCGGGGTGACAAATGCAAAAAGAACAATTGATGGACAGAATGCAGAAAAATGTCATACATTCAAACCAGTTCAGAGATCTGGGCTTAAATCCATCGTTTTTTTGCCCACCATGCCATTCCAGTTTGGACCCAGCCATATGCAAATCAGTCTTGAACTTGCACCCAATGTGAACAGTCCAGTCCGAACTGCCAGGCCATATGTATTCAAGTGTCCTTTCATTCGGGAAGTGAACACAAAGCAGTACCCACTGAACTATGCACATAAAATATTGCTCTTTGATATGCATGGTACATGTTCTTTGCAGCAGGCAAATTACCCCTCTGCGCTACCTTAGATGATTAAAACAGCCACTAGACAAAACATGCTCCCATCTCTCTCCAGCAGGTACATTGATCACCAAAGTTATCTTGGCATATGTATTGCTGACCGAAACCTGCTGAATATACGAAGAACTTTGCAGTGTTTTTAAAACTCCTGCACTTGTACAAAACCGGTCCCCCCAAACTAAACTAGCCCCCTACCCTTCAAGTCGCCCTGGGAAATGCCTGCTCCTGCCCTTTCACTGCTCCTGTCCAGTTAGTACTCCTGCTCATGCTCGATCAACACTCCTGCTTCGTCAATTCCCTGGCCCCATCCCTTCTCCTGCCCCGTCATTTCTCCTGGCGCTTCACTTCTCCGGCCCCTCACTTCTCCTGCCCTGTTCACTGCTTCTGCCCCGTTCTCTGCTCCTGTCCGTTCACCGCTCCTGCCCGGTTACCGCTCTTGCTCATGCCTAATGACCGCTCCTGCCCCATCACTTATCTGGTTTGCCAATTCTCCTGCCCCGTCACCTCTCCTGCCACATCACCTCTCCTGTCCCATCACCTCTCCTGCCCTGTCACGTCACCTGCCCGTCACTTCTCCTGCCCGGTCACTTCTTTTGCCCAGTCACTTCTCCTGCCTGGTCACTTCTCCTGCCTGGTCACTTCTCCTGCCTAGTCACCTCTCCTGCCCATCATGTCACGTGTCCATCACGTCACCTGCCGGTCACTACTCCTGCCCGTCACTCTCTGCTGCCCGTCACTCTCTCCTGCCCGTCACTTCTCCTGCCTGTCACTTCTCCTCCCTGTCACTTCTCCTGCCCGTCACTTCTCCTGCCCGTCACTTCTCCTGCCCGTCACTTCTCCTGCCCGGTCACATCTCCTGCCCGGTCACTTCTCCGGTCCCGTCACTTCTCCGGTCCCGTCACTTCTCCGGTCCCGTCACTTCTCCGGTCCCGTCACTTCTCCTGTCCCGTCACTTCTCCTTTCCCGTCACCTCTCCTTTCCCATCACTTCTCCTTTCCCATCACTTCTCCTTTCCCCTCACCTCTCCTGCCCGTTCCTTCTCCTGCTCCGGTCACCTCTCCTGCCCTATTACTTCTTCTTTCCTGTTGCCTCTTCTGTCCCATCACTGCTCTGCACAGTATCTACTGAAAGGTATATCAGGGATGCTTCCCCTTTGCTTTTCCATCATCCCGCCACTCCAGGCTTTTTCTGCAACAATTCTATGTTTTTGTGTAGTACAAGTAGGCTTTCTTCTTATCAAAGTGCCCCAGAACCTCATGTTTTTGTGATTGTGTAACAGGTGCCAAAAGATGCCAACCATTGGCAAGAGGTCTCTGCCCGGAGTCAAAGAGTGAACAGGAATTACAACCTGCTGCACTCATTCCTGCTGTTGCAGAAATGGTGCTTTCCTGGAAAGCCACCGAGGGCAAAAGGGGGTCCTATAGATCTACCACCACAATATTCAGGTTAACAAGTCTTGTAGTGACTAACAGAAGCAGATGCTCGCTTCGCTACTGGATCTTCTTGGGGGAGTTTAAAAGGGGACTTTAAACTCACAAAGGTGCCAAGTAATTGTGGGAAAAACATACCTTGCTAAACAAGAGTGGAAGTAGTCACGTATTCTCCAATGGAAGACGGCTGGAATGCCAGAAACTGGTCCGAGGAAACTTGTTTCCGGCCCCGGGAAGGCATGGCTTGGCAGTTCGGGCTGGACTGTTCCCATGAGGCACAGGGTCAGACTGATTTGCATATGGCCATGTCTGAAATGGGGTGGCAGAGTGGGCTAAAGAACGGCGATGGATTAAACCCAGATCTGTTGACTGGGTGTGAGTGTTTGGTTGGTTCAGATGCTCCGTCCATCACCACCCCCTTTTGTACCACTTTAATTAGTGGACATCATATACAACTTCTCACACCACTGCTGTATTGCTAGCACATATGAAGACATAGCGCGCAAAAACAAAATGGTGGCCTATGGTAAACATACACACTGGCTAAACAAAAATAGCTATCACTGCATGGATAGCAATGAAGGAGGTATACACAACAAAGAACACAGTTGCCGCGCCCTGCCTCCCCACCTCTGAAAAGCCTCATGTAGCATTGCAGGAAAAGGATGGCAAGGATATTATTTATTTACCCAATGTGACTGGGCCCGCATACATGCACCTGCTCTTTAACCACCACCATTAAATCAGCAAAGCCAAAAACGGAAGCTAAATTAGGTTTAAGAATACCTCAAACACAGTATCAACAATGTCACACATAAACTCACAAAAATAAAATGGGGAAGAAGAAGTTAGCTGAGAACAGAAGAAGATGCCTGGCTACATGGGCCAGAACTCTGAGAGCAACCCCAAACCTAGCCACCCACAGGTACATTTAGAGAAAAAAGAACATACATTTTGAATTTAATCTTTTCACAACCCACTAAATGATTAATGATAATATGAAACTATATTAAAAAATACACTCATGGGCTAGAGCAGTGCAGACCAGGCCCCAAAGGTTAAAACAACATGACAATGAAAAAATACATAAATCATTACAAACATTCACAAAAAACACTCAAGAAAATGGAGAAAAGGTATATTTAACTCCAGGCCTCCACCATAAAATATTGCAAATGTTTTCCATTAAAAATAGTTAATTTGCAAACTTCAGGCCAACTACCAATAAAGAAACAAGATGAAATTTATAGAGTGTACTTTCACCCAAAGGTATTCATGGCGCTAATACTCCGGGGAGAGCAGACTATAAGTGTCAGAGCCAAACACTTTACTGAATAGCAAAGTTTTAAGTGAGCACTGCTGGCGCATTGTCATTCGAAAGGGGCTAATCGGCCTCAATCAGAATGACAATGGGCCTGCCTGCAGTCTGAGAGGTCAGGGAGGGGCTGCTGCAGCCTCTGGAGTTCACAGAGAAGTGCGAGCAGCCCCTGGAATCGAATGAAAAAAAAAGTGATCGTTTTTAAGGAGAACTATTCTTTCCGTCCCGGGATGCTTTCTTGAGAGTAAGAAGTAGGGGAACAGACTGGAATAATTTTGAGAAGTAGGGGCACGCCGTGCCCTTCCGTCCCCGCCCACTTCTACCACTGTATAAGACAGGCAATGTGCCGGCCAACCTGTCATGATGTCCCCAGGGAGAGGGCCTAGCCCAGGGAGAGGATGTCGAGGAGCATATATCTGGCGAGGGTGGAAGGCAGGCGGCGCCGTAAGGCTCCCTCCCCGGCAGTGCCATGAACTAGGCAGCGATTGTTCCGCTGCACTACTAATGGCTGGCGGTGGGGCCTCTGCCCGTGGTGCGGGTTATCGCGGGGTCAATGACCTTGCGCGCCTTCCCTCGCTCTGCTTGGAGGGTCCGTGGTCGGGGGTGGGGTGGGAGATGCACATGGTTTACCAGTGCAATCCCCCCTCTGCTGCTAATTGGTTTTATTGGGGAGGTAACGCAAGCATTTCCACAGGAAAAGTGTGTTCAGTTGCCCAGTCCCTAGCTCGGAAAACTCCTTCCTTGCATCAGTGCCATGCGGGCCCCGGGGCGATGCAGGGTGCCTGTAAATCAAAGTTACTATTCCTTGATCCCAAACATGATCGGAGGTTCAGGCCTCCCCCACCACTGTGGCAAAGCTCCTTCGGGGCAGGATGGCGGGGCTCTGTGTCTGCCTGACGCGGTGTTGGGGAGATTAGCTCTCCGCACTGGCCTGCAGTAATGTTTGGCTGACGGGTGTGTTCGATTCCTGACCAAAGCTTGCAATTTTGTGTGTGACGGGGCCCGCGTAGCTCGCCAGCTTCGGTGTCCTAGTCTTTCCTCCCTCCCGGGTTTGCAGCAATGGGCAGTGGGGTCCGGGGTCACACCACTGTGTATTAAAGATAATGGGCGGGTTGCTTACGGAGGGGGAGGCGCCACGGAAATCAGTGCCCGGGGGCGATGAATCATTGTGGCCTCGTGGTTAAGGCCTCTGACCCTAGTCTCTGACTTTAACTCTGGTGTGTCAATCATTGTGGTTTCTGAAGTAAAATGTTGAAGGAGTTACTCTGGCAGGATGGTTATGGTCTTAGACTCTTTCTCAGAAGATTGGGTTTTCAATCCCTGGTCTTTCAGGTGCCTTTCCGAGCCTCTGCTGTGGGCACAGGAGTTATAGACTGTGAGAAGTTGGCCTGGTATATGATGTCCACTATTCTAGTGGGCACCTTGCACCAGTCCAAACGACCCTTATTGATGGTAGGTTTATGACAACATTTATAGAAAGCTATCCTAGTGGTAGCTGTGGAGAGCAGCCTTCAGGCTAAGTTTTGAAGGAATGTAAAGCAGCTTGTTTTACCAGTCTATAATCTCTTGAATGATCAAATAAAAGCAAACCACAAAAGGTATATATCAAATATATATAAACATTTATTCTAAACACAACCCCTCTAGTCTCTTTATGAGGCTAGAGGCCAAAGTACAACACAAGAACTTTAAATAGCACACAGTAAATAGCACAGTATATGTTATGCCCTAGGGGCTGTTGTATGGTTTATTGGCCTCTTTTGTGTGTATGTTAAGTTAGCATGGCTTATTAGAAGTTTAAATGCCATTTTTTCCTTTTGCTACTTTTGCGCACGACACTGCTTAGCTGTTTTTGCTGACTTCGCTTTGGTGAAGGTCTATACATGGGAAAAGGTTGTTTTTCAACATCTCTAGACATACATTGTATCCCCAGTCTGTACAGGGAGTGCTAAGCCGCCAAGGTTATCATAACGCAAGCCTGTTTACTGACTTGTCCTTTTACCACATTCTAGACACAACAATTTGGCAGCTGCAAGCCGAGTAGGGTTCTGGTGCCTTTATCATAGCACACTTGCCAGAATTGCACACACTTGGAAGATTCCAGGCATGCAGAGAGATTAACCGATCCTGATGTAATTTACACTTACTGAGCGGACAGGTAAATGGGGTCCCCCTAAAGATTACTCCAGAGACCTTCTATAGTTTTATAATACATAGTTCCTAGATAGGGAGGGTGTTTTAAATAGGCGCTTTTATCACCTGGTTGCACTATCATTGTAACATGATTCCTCCTTTTGTATTTTATGGATTTGTAATCATGCTGTCCGTATTATTATTATCCATACGTATGCTGATGTTGAATAAAATACTGCGCTTGAGATCACGTTGTTAAAATAAACATTTTAACCTTACTGTGTCTCTATGTTACTCTCATTGTGGACTGGTATGAACGTATAACGAAAGAGTGTTCTCACTTCCCACCATTCCTGAGGTGGTCCTAAGTTGCATGTTCTAGGTTGCCTAATCATTGGTTTCCTATAGGACGAAGAGCTAATGTGACACTAATTGGGGATTTTGGGTACTAAGGTGAGTTTTGGCACACCCTAATTCACTGTGTTCCCAAGTTTTTGTGCACAGTTCTGTGTTTGCACAGAATCCCTGTAACATGGCGCCGCCAACAAGTGTGATCTTATTGTGAGACACTTGAGTAGTGCTTATATCAGTCTACGGCACCCTCACTATTGTTTCCGGTTGATGGAAGTGACGGATAAAAAACCTACCTATTTTTAAATAGGTTGTTTCAAGCTGGTTACTTCTCAAAGGTTTCTTCTTTGAATTACAACCCAGTTGTGCGTTCTAGTATTGTCTTGTACTACTCTATTACTGTTTCGATATGGCTACGGTTGATATCCTGGCTCACAGTTGTGTAGCTGTGCGTAATCATTTACAGGAATACCTCTCTTCTCTTGAGGAACAGGCGGTGGTTTTTGTGGTGTTTGATGACGTGGCGTACCCATTTGAGTTGTCTTACTCATGGGACACATTTCCCGCAGTGGATGCTGTTTCTGGTGTTTTTCACTCGTATACCCCCCCTGATGCTCCTGCAGTGTACGCTCCATATCGGACAGTAGAAATTCCGATTTCTGTTTGGCAGCATGCTGTTTGGTTTAATGGCGCCCTCCCACACCTTGTTACAGAGGTCAGACAAGGACCATTGTCCATTCCAGGCGCTACTTGGCCTGTGTTGGCTGCTTACACTCCGCATCCCCAGGCGGGTGTTTTGGCAGCTCTTCAATTGCGACCCCTGTATGCTTCTTCAGTAGCAGTTATCAGGGGTCTGGTTCACTACATTACTCGCAACCTCCCGGGTGGGGCCCCAGCTGTTGCAGCGCATCCAGTTGGCGGTGGCGGACTCAAACTTAGTCCCGTCATTGGAAATGCCGTCATGGGCAAGCGTCCCCAGGATAAGGAAGAAACGCCCTTTTGGCTTGCCGAGAAATTTGGCCAACTGGAGGCAGTGTTCCCAAATACTAGTCCTGTTGAGAAACACAGGATTCTCACAGTGAGTTTGCAGAAAGACTTAGTGCCAGACGTAACTGAGTGTACAACTTGGGGGGTGATTTTTGCAGCAGTCTACACTCAGTGCTTTGGCACCCCGTCAATGACTGTTTTGCCTACTCTGATCAAGGGTGTTCAGGATGAGCACGGACCAGAGGCAGCAGTGGAGTTGGGAATGCCCCTCGTGGGAGCGTTTGATATGGTACGTGATCTTGTCCTTGCTATTGTCAAGGGGGATGCTGTAAGTTTCCAGGTCTCTAATGCTCTGCGCGAGGTAACCAATGCCGACAAACCCCGTCAAATGCCGAAAATTATTATGGAGGCTTATAAAACCGTGGGGCGTAATAGTTTCGGAGTAAAGCCTTTCCCGATGAAAGAAAAGCAACAGCAAGCTCAGCAGGGGTCATCTGATAAGGATGACTGCCCGAAAGTTCAGAAACAAATTTGGAGTAAGAACAAAAAGCAGGGAAGCAGCAGCAACAGAAACAGGGTTCCCGTCTCGCTTTGCCTACACCTGCCTCTGTTGAGCGTAAATATGATTTACATCATATTTATGAATCACCGCGTCAAAGACCCCAGTTTCAAAAGAAGAAAGTTGCTGCTATAACAGCGAGATATGCCACAGATAGTGAAAACACAGCTTCGGAATCTGACATGGGCTCTGACCCAGCTGGACAGCGCGGCGGAGATTACCATCATTCGAGAGGCACTGCGTCCACTAATGAAGCTGACAGCGACTGACACCTTTGTGGTTCTTGAGACAGCAGACACCAGAGTGGCTCCCCCTGACAGACTTTATGAAATAGTCCTTGTGAGTGAAGGTGACATAGAACGTACCATACAAGGGGTATTTTGGGAAAATCTAACGACCATTTTGTTTTTGGCGGAGGTCGACTGGCCCCCACTATTTGTCTTTGCCGCTCCGCAAGGGGAGGAGGTGATCCTCCCCGCTTTCGCGCACACTGTGCCAAAGGAGCAGGCACTGCAGTTTGCAGAAGATTGGGTTATGGCCCTTGCGCCGGCGTTGTACCGTACTCATTGTGGATGGGACAAGTTATCCCCTCGACATGAGATCCCTTCTCGGTCCATGCTACAACCATAACCCCAGTACCCCATACGGCGTGAGGTGAAAGCCTCTGTAGCCGAGATTCTTGAACAATTGGAATATCAAGGTGTAATTGAAATGTCTGTGTCTCCGATGAATAACCCACTTTTTACTGTGACCAAGCCAGATGGCTCGTACCATTTGGTAATGGATTACCGCCACTTAAACTTACATTGTCGTACGTGTGCGGTGCAGAATACTCACAGCTCTGGTCTAGTGGATAGTCTAGTGCGTAAAAGGTTCAAAACCACACTTGACATTTCCAGTGGCTTCTTTGCCCATAACTTGTACCCCTTTAGTGCAGAGTGGACCAGTTTTACCTGTGGCGGCAAACAGCCAGCTTCTTTGTTTGCCCATGGGCTACAGGAACAGTCCAGGCATTTTTGCTGCCCGTGTTGTCTCACTGCTTGAGAGGCTCAACGCAGATGCATGTTCGTATGTGGATGACATTTATCTCCCAGACGACGAGTTATGGCCCCATCTGTGCCGTGTTGACCGCATAATTTGCCGTTTTGCGGACTTTGGCTATAAATGAAACTTTGCAAAATCACACATTGCAGAATACACAGTGTTGTTACCGGGCTACACGCTCAACAATGAAGGTAGAGAATTGGCTCCTCAGTTCTCGGAGAAGTGTGCCCTTTTGCAAGCTCCCACAATGCTGAAGAAACTACAATCCTTACTGGGCTTTTTGAATTTCGACTGTACATACATTCCGGAATATGCCCAGCGTATCAAGCCGCTTTATGCTTTGATACAACCTACTTTTTCCAAATCGTGCTGGCTGCCTGAACATTCAGCCGTCTTGCAATCTTTGCAGACTGACCTACTTGAATCTTAGTTCTTGTCGACTCATGATAACAACACAAACCTGGTAATAAGAATTGTGCCAGGGGCGGTGGGTTTCACGTACCTCACTTTAAGGAGGGTGAGACACAGTTCCTATTGCTTACAAGTCACACCTGTACACTTCGGCCGAGTTGCGGTTTTCCACTGTGGAAAAAGTTTTGACAGCAGTGCAAATGGTGATTCTTAAGGAACGTGCACTGTCGCAGGGAAAACGCATTGTGGTTGTTACTCCGTATCCTGCCTTGGAGGTAGTGACGAAGGCCAGTGTACCAAATTCCAAGGCTTTGCACCCTTGGTGGATACAATGGGCTACATCCTTGGCATCCCAGGATGTAACATTCATTTTCGATTCCTCTTTGCAGACTCAGGAGTTTTTGCAGTATGAGTTTGTTCATCCTGCTGCTCTGACTATGCGCCCACTGGAGGATTTGTGTTGTATCCTTTACACTGATGGAAGTGCTCAAGCGGCTACGGTTTCTAGACACGCATATTCCGCGGCCTGTGCAATTGTGGTTGGTATAATGGTGGGTGGTGAATTCAAGCCCAATGTCGTGCATACACAGACATTAGGGGACTGTAGCGCCCAATTAGCAGAACTACGTGCTCTGATGCTTGCATTCGAGTACGCGGACTCCAGTGCGACTACTCTTATTTTGAGTGATTCTTACTACTCTGTACAGTCTTTCCATGACAATCTACCCTTTTGGACTCAAAATGATTATCGTAACTCCAAAGGTCGCACAATAAAACATAAAATGATCTGGGTTCGAGTGGCAGAACTTAAAGAACGTCTTCCACTCTTTTTGAAATTTATACTCTGGGTCATCAGCGAGTGGGAGTTCACACTATTGGCAACTGTCTCGCAGACGAGGCTGCGAAGACAGCAGTAGCAACATTTGCATTGGCAGCGGTTACACGTTCCAAAAGTAAGATTGATGATGACATCTTGACAGCTATTGCCGCAACTGAGAAGGGAGGTAATTATCCTAAGGGTTTCCCTTTGAAGTACTCTTATCACTTAAGTCCCGATAAAGTTCCTTATGTGAGAATTAACGACGTTGGTGACAGACTGATTCCCAATGCGGACCGCAGACAGGCTTTGATTACTGCAGCCCATGCAGGGATGGCTTAGGCACATGCTGGCGTGTCAGCTTCTGTATCTCTCCTCCAGCAACAGTACTGGTGGTGGGGTTTGTACAAACGCGTGATTTTGTCCTTCAATGTGGCATTTGTCTGCAAATCTTTCCTTCTTCTGCTGCACGCCCGCCCCAAACTCAGTTGTACATATCCAATTAGCCACTTGTCTGTGTTTATTTGGATCACAGCGGTCCTTTCTCCTCTGATACTGCGTATAAGTACATCTTAGTAGCAGTTGACTCTTGCACACGCTTTGTGTGGCTGTGGCCTCAAAGGAGCACTGATGCCAGAACTGTCATAAGAGATTTGCGTGTCTTTGTGGGAATTTTTGCATGTGGTACCTTCCATTCGGACCAGGGTCCGGCATTCGCCTCTAAAGCGTACAAGGATGCCATGGGTTCATTGGGGGTCCTATTCAAATTTTTGTCTCCATACAGGCCTGAGGGCAATAGTGTTGTGGAGCGGGTGAACCTTGACTCAAAGCAATCATTGACAGCGAAGGTGTTAGGTGCTGGCAGAGAATGGCTCACTCAGTTGCATAGCATACAATGTGCACTTAATAATCTCCCTAGAAGGTCTCTGGGTGGGCGGCCCCTATACGAAATGCTCTTTGGCATCAAGATGTTTGCTCCGGACCTTGACGGTCTAGACATGGCGGCGGGAGCCGCATCCTTTGACGTAGACGAACATTCTAGTGTTTTACAGAAACTACAAAAGACCAGAGACAGTCTTGCAAAGGAACACTTGCCCTCCACGTCTGAAGCTGCGTTGCAGATTCCGGTAGTCGGCTGGCTACCCCAGGTTGGAGAACTGGTCCGAGAGAAGATCAACAACAAGAAAGAGTTTGGTCCTTCCTATCGAGCTCCAGTTGCAGTGCTTGGTGTGCAGGGTACAAGAACAGTCATTTTACCCCCTCTTCCTTGGCAAAAGGGAAACAGGTACATTTCAATTGACCATGTCAAACCACACAGGGTGGCCGATACTGTATAGTATGACGCCAGCGGTTTCGTATCCGGCAGTGGTGCGACACTCTGTTTTGGCCCAGGATCTTGCCAACGGGCCTGCTGTTGCCATTGAAATGGGTCCACTTACGAATCTCATAGTGAATCTACCTGCTGGTGATCCTCTTAATGACACTGACTTGTCTATGCCTGATTTGGAGACCCGTGTGGCTAATCAGTCTAGTGTTTTATTTGACACTGGCTCATCCACATCGAAGGCCCCTTCAAAAGTTTCAATTTTTGCTACCTGATTTAAAAAAATATTTTTGATTCCACCTTGGATTTACATTTGGCTGCTGCTGATTGCAATTTTTTTGTTCATGTCCATAGGATTTGTGGTATCTTTTTTTTAGTTTTATCAACAGACACCATGTTGAAGAAAGAACGTCAATTCGAGTGATTGGTGAAACTTTGGCTCCCCACTCCTCTGCGTACATCATGAAGAGGGACCAGACTTATGTTAATATAACTCTTTGGCCCGTTTTAGATGGGATTGTATGGGATGCAGTGAAGTTCCAGATTCATGGTCCTACAGAGGTTATTAATATTCCTAATGTACTCAATGTTTCTATGGGGGATGTGGTTAAACAAAATATTCGCTATTATGATTGAGATGTTAAAGCAGTGGAAGCTTTATTTACTGATTTGAAATGCTATGCTCCTTCGATGCTGAAGACTTATATTTAGAATCTGCGAATTATGGTGATTTGGACTGTTTTCAACATTTTGGCAATCACTTTCTGCATAAGACTAGCTCATTTAGGAGTATGGTTAATTTCACACAGTGGGAACATTGTCCCGCACCAGTGGAAGGCAGCTCCAAAACGTTCCTGAAATTTTTTTCCTATTTTACTGATTGTTATCAATCCAACCCTGATGCATTTTATTTTAAATTGACTGGAGAGTCATTTTCCAAGGTTAGACTTAGCCACACCAAATTACTTTATTCGGAGTCCTTTATTGACCAGTTGGCTGTTGGGGGCTATGAACTGTGGAGAGATACTATTGATCTTAAATCTGTTTGGGGTTAAAAAAGTTGGCAAGTGCAAGGCACTGAGGCATTGCATTCTGCATGTCTCATCCAAACCATATGTTGTTTCTGAATGATACTATTTCAAAAACAACATGCTTTGGATTGGCAACTTCTAAAAAATTAAATGCTCCTTATTTTCCTGATTTGGGAGAATACCACCATTGGAATAATTTTACCAGTACACCCCTGAGTGAAATTCAGGCACTGTTTATTAATTCCTCCTTTAATGTTTCCAGCATTAATCCCGAGGGCTGCTTGCTATGGCAAAAAAGTGCAGATTCCTGCCAGTACCGCTTTCTGGGTCCGGCCCCTGGCTATACGGCGGTTAGAGTTGATCCCCGTTTTCCAACTCACCATTCAGTCAACACCTATTCTGTTGGCAAATGTGCCAGACCTGGCTCAGACACTCACCCTTAGCGTCTGTCAATTCACATTCGTCCAAACTCACTGAATCTGTCGATTTAAATGACTTTTTTAAGGGCCCTGAGAGTGGCAGATCGAAACGATGGATATATGCTGCTTACAATGAAGTTTGGAAACTATCTCAAATTGAGGCTGCTTCTAGGCTTAGAGCTATAGATCAAGCTAATTTAGAAAAAGTGCTAACTGTGGTAGACAATAGCATTAACACCCTTTCTTCCCGAATTTACACTTTAGATAATATTGTGTCATCTGTGGTTGATATTGTACAAGAAGATGTTGCAGTGTTGTATCAAGGGCAAAATCAATTGCGTTCTGTTATGTAGTTTGCTTGGACTTTGCAAACGCTTAAAAATGGTCGCGTTCCATGGGATTACATGAACATGAGCTTGTTATTTCTGCCTTTTAATTTGACTTTGAAACAGCAATTCATGTCAATGAAAGATGCCACATTTTCCCTGTTGCATATTGACAAATTAGAACCATTGCCTTTTTCTGTAGCAGTGGCGAATTCGGCTGTTTGGCTTATTCATGGGTTAATAACCGTACCTTTCTCTCTTTTCAAATCCGAGAATTGCATGAAACACTATTCTATAGGCAGGTTTGAGCCCCTGGGTGGTGCATTCCTTTATGAGGTTTGAAATCTCCCCTTCACTTATCGATGTTTGAGGGATGGTAAAGAAGTATTTTTGAATGACGAGGATTGTGTCTCTACACCCGATAATTCATTAACATGCAGAAATCTTCAATTGCACAGGTCTTGTAATGTGCTTGCACCAAATTTATCGTGTGTTTTTAAGGGCACGCCGGTCCCGGCCATTACACCAACATTCACACTGCTTGCTAATGGTAGTTATTTGTTAATAAATAATGAAGAGTGTTGTGGGTTGGCCGCCGGTATTGCTTACATTGTTACCGCTTCCCAGCGTGTTACTTGTTGCAAGAATGTGCTGTTCCCTCCTCCACATGGCAGGCTTGATGCTTCCATCTGGCCTTCCATTCCGACCTTGAAAGCAGAGTTCAACAAGATGAGCAGAATAAGAGCTCTATTGTCCCAAAAGGAAGTTCCCCTTACATCTGCGTGTGAGACATTTGTCCTTCACGTTGCAAATACTCGTACAGAAGTAAATGTTTTATTAAACACGGACCTGCCCTTGCACTTCGGTGCTTTGATCCACATGATCTTGAATGCCTTGTCGACTACTGGCTTGGCTCATTTTTTTAAAGTAGTATGCTCTGGCCTTCTTACATCGTTTCAGACAATATCCAGTTTGATCCCTGCATTTTTTCATTCGATTTTTTCGAGCGTCTTTGGAGGTTTCCCCTTGCTCCTGGCTTTGGGCACCGGCATTCAGCTTTTGTTTTGTCTGTTGCAAAATGGATGCACAGTATGTGCCCCTAGACGTTCAGTCCTGGCTGCTCCACCTGCATGACCGGATGCTAGAATACTATGGAGTGCTGCCTTTGGCGACTCTGAGTGTAGCATATGGTTTGTCTTTCCGTTTCTCTTTCTTCACTTGCGTGCAGCCTGTTTTTCATTGCCTGGATTGTGAATTCGAATGGGCCCTTGATTTGTGTCTCTGCAACACGGTGTCTCCTGATCTGGATTTTGATCTACTAATGAGTCCCTTAGTTGCTCATGAAATAGACTGTTCTGGTACCGGGATTATGGCCTTTTGCACATGGTGTTCTAGGTAATTGGAACATTTGGACTGCGGCCAATGACTTTCTGGATCGAAGTTATCTTGAAGTAATGCCAAGTTGTCCTCTGATGATGCTAGAGGTTCCGGCAATCGAGGAACATGTATGTTCTTTCCCTTTGCTTAATTGGATGGCTGAAATGTTCATGGATGAGAACAACAACTTCTTGTTCGAAGCAGTTGCAACGTTTGGTGCTTACACGTTGTTGGACTGAAGTATTGATTATTTTTTTACTTCATAGACACGTGCTAGACTTGTGAATATTTTCAGTTTTTATCTAGTTTTTTTCCTTGCAAGTCTGAGGTGTTTTTCCCAATGATTTGGATATATTTTGAGTTTTCACTCCAAAAATTTCGAAATCGGCTAACTTTTTGAGCTTGGTTCTGTAATCCTCGAACTTGAACTCTGCGTTTTAGCATGTTTGCCCTGAGTGCTTTGTGTTCCCCAAACATGGGGGGTGTTGTATGGTTTATGGGCCTCTTTTGTATGTTGTTAGCATGGCTTATTCGAAGTTTAAACGCCATTTTTCATTTTTGCTACTTTTGCACACAATACTGCTCAGCTGTTTATGCTGACTTAGCTTGGATGAAGGTCTATACATGGGAAAAGGTTGTTTTTTGACATCTGTAGAGAGGTAGGCAGACAAAACATTGATTCTTTAATATCGACCTACCATAATATCGATGTTTTAATATCGAAGGGACGGAATATAGAAGGCAAGTAATATCGATTTTTTTAATATCCAAGGGACAGAATTTCGGAGGTAAGTAATATCGATTTTGTTAATATCGACGTAAGTAATATCGATATTACTAATATCGATTTTTGTATGATTTTTATTTATATTATTATGTATTTAATATGCATTATTTTTTTAAATGTAATTTAAGTAAATGTTGTATTTTAGTATCGTAGCAGGTTGTGGGTTTATAGGGGAATAGGGTGGGAAGTAATTTAATTATACTAAATTAATTATTAATTTTTTAGGAATGATAAATTAATTTGAATTAATTGGTAATTTTTTATTAATTGGTAATTTATTTTCATTCATTGATTAATTGATAATTATGTTCTGTAGCAGGTTGTGGGTTTATAGGGGAATAGGGTGGGAATTAATTTAATTATACTAAATTTTTTTATTTTTTTTTTAGGAATTATAATTTAATTTCAATTCATTGGTAATTAATTTTTATTAATTGGTAAGTTATTTTTAATTCATTGATTAATTGATAATTATGTTCTGTAGTGGGTTGTGGGTTTATAGGGGAATAGGGTGGGAAGTAATTTAATTATAGTACATTAATTATCAATTTTTTAGGAATTATAAATTAATTTTAATTAATTTGTAATTCATTTTTATTAATTGGTAATTAATCTTAATTCATTGATTAATTGATCATTATATTCTGTAGCGGGTTATGGGTTTATAGGGGAATAGGGTGGGAAGTAATTTAAATGTAATTAAGTAATAATTTATTTTCATTCATCGTTTTTGCTAATTATATTGTTGTTAATTAATTATTAATTGGTAATTCATTTTTATTATTTTGTAATAATTTTAATTACTTGATTAATTGATAATTATGTTAAGTGCATTATTTTATTATTGGCGTTTGTTGTGCGTTAATAATGTGTAAAGTATTTGAAATGTAATTAAGTAGGCATTACATTTATAATTGGGTCTTGATAATTATTTAATTGGATATTAATTACTAATTGGTAATTATTTTTTTAATAATTATTTATTGGTATTTGTAAATAGTTTAGATTAATTTAATAAATATTTTTTTTAATATTTTAAAATATTAGTTTATTTATAAGTATGTTATTTTTAACTTCCACGCTATCCAACACTTTCCCTACTGTTGCACTCTCTGGATTGGGAATAGTAATTTTTACCCCTACGCTATCCAACACTGTCCCTACTGTTGCACTCTCTGGAGTGGGAATAGTAATTTTTACCCCTACGCTATCCGACACTTTCCCTACTGTTGCACTCTCTGGAGTTGGAATAGTAATTTTTACCGCTACGCTATCCAAAACCTTTCCTACTGTTGCACTCTCTGGAATTGGAATAGTAATTTTTACCCCTACGCTATCCAACACTTTCCCTACTGTTGCACTCTCTGGAGTGGGAATAGTAATTTTTACCCCTACGCTATCCAACACTTTCTCTACTGTTGCACTCTCTGGAGTTGGAATAGTAATTTTTACCCCTACGCTATCCAACACTTTCCCTACTGTTGCACTCTCTTGAATTGGAATAGTAATTTTTACCCCTACGCTATCCAACACTTTCCCTACTGTCGCATTCTCTGGAGTTGAAATAGTAATTTTTACCCCAATGCTATCCAATACTTTCGCTACTGTTGCACTCTCTGCAGTTGGAATAGTAATGTTTAGCCCTACGCTATCCAACACTTTCCCTACTGTTGCACTCTCTGGAGATGGAATAGTAATTTTTACCCCTACGCTATCCAACACTTTCCCTACTGTTGCACTCTCTGGAGTTGAAATAGTAATTTTTACCCCAACGCTATCCAACACTTTCCCTACTGTTGCACTCTCTGGAGTTGGAATAGTAATTTTTACCCCTACGCTATCCAACACTTTCCCTACTGTTGCATTCTCTGGAGTTGGAATAGTAATGTTTACCCCTACGCTATCCAACACTTTCCCTACTGTTGCACTCTCTGGAGTGGGAACTGGAGTGGGAATAGTACATTTTACCCCCACGCTATCCAACACTTTCCCTACTGTTGCACTCTCTGGAGTTGGAATAGTAATTTTTACCCCTACGCTATCCAACACTTTCCCTACTGTTGCACTCTCTGGAGTGAGAATAGTAGTTTTTACCCCTACGCTATCCAACATTTTCCTTACTGTATTTTTTTGGGAGTTAGAATAGCATTTTATTCCCTCTGTTACTTAATATTTTTTTGTACTGTTTTAGTTAATGCAGTATATACTTAATTTTAAAAAAAAATTAAATTTAGTTTTTTTAAGTTGTTTTGTATAATTATTTAATTTTTATTTATGTTAATATTTTATGTGTTTAGATGAATTTGTAATATATAGTATGTTTTATTATTTATAAGTTATATATATATATCACAACTGATTATTAAGTATATATATTATATATTATATGTATAATATTTTTTTAATTAAATTATGTATATTACTTATTAATTTTAAATAATGTAATATATTTTGTACTATGTTTATTATATTTTTAAGTATTTTGTAATTAATTTTCCATATTTTATTTATAAAAAAACGATGTTTAATAAAAAACAATATTTTTGGACATCTATATATTTTTTTCGATATTTTTGTACTTACCTTTTTATAGATAGGATGTCGATATTGTTGACATCGATATTATTGCTCCAATATTTTTGTAGGTCGATATTTTTCTATATTTTGTCAGACATATTTTGTCAGACATTCCTCTAGAGATACATCTTATCCCCAGTCTGTACAGTGAGTGCTAAGCCGCCAAGGTTATCATAACGAGAGCCTGTTTACTGGCTTGTCCGTGTAACACATTCTAGACACAACAATTTGGCAGCTGCAAGCTGAGCAGGATTCTGGCGCCTTTATCATAGCAAACTTGCCAGAATTGCACACACTTGGAAGATTCCAGGCATGCAGAGAGACTAAACGATCCTGATGTAATTTACACTTACTGAGCGGACAGGTAAATGGGGTCCCCCTAAAGATAACTCCAGAGACCTTCTATAGTTTTATAATACATAGTTCCTAGATAGGGAGTGTGTTTTAAATAGGCGCTTTTAGCACCTGTTTGCACTATCATTGTAACAATGTCCCTCCTTTTGTATGTTATGGAATTGTAACCATGCTGTCCGTATTATTATTATCCGTATGTATGCTGATGTTGATTAAAATACTGCGCTTGAGATCACGTCGTTAAAATAAACATTTTAACCTTACCGTGTCTCTATTTTACTCTCGTTGTGGACTGGTATGAACGTATAACAAAAGAGTGTTCTCACTTCTCACCATTCCTGAGATGGTCCTAAGTCGCATGTTCTAGGTTGTCTAATCATTGGTTTCTTTGCTATAGGATGAAGAGCTAATGTGACACTGATTGCTAGTCTGGTAGGGGATTTTCGGTACTAAGGTGAGTTTTGGCACACCCTAATTCACTGAGGTCCTAAGTCTCTGTGCACAGTTCTGTGTTTGCGCAGAATCCCTGTAACAGGGCCTCACAAACCATATACTAAAATAGTGGTATAAGAACCAGTGAGGGATTGAAGTGAGACCGTGGGCCTGTAGAACCGCTGGGGCAACCAGGAACTACCCATGGTAGGGATGCAGGAGACCCATGGGGAACGCGTGCAGTGTCTAAACACAGCCGCAAATCATAATTGACTTCTATGGAGGATATTTTGTACTATGTTTATTATATTTTTAAGTATTTTGTAATTAATTTTCCATATTTTATTTATAAAAAAACGATGTTTAATAAAAAACAATATTTTTGGACATCTATATATTTTTTTCGATATTTTTGTACTTACCTTTTTATAGATAGGATGTCGATATTGTTGACATCGATATTATTGCTCCAATATTTTTGTAGGTCGATATTTTTCTATATTTTGTCAGACATATTTTGTCAGACATTCCTCTAGAGATACATCTTATCCCCAGTCTGTACAGTGAGTGCTAAGCCGCCAAGGTTATCATAACGAGAGCCTGTTTACTGGCTTGTCCGTGTAACACATTCTAGACACAACAATTTGGCAGCTGCAAGCTGAGCAGGATTCTGGCGCCTTTATCATAGCAAACTTGCCAGAATTGCACACACTTGGAAGATTCCAGGCATGCAGAGAGACTAAACGATCCTGATGTAATTTACACTTACTGAGCGGACAGGTAAATGGGGTCCCCCTAAAGATAACTCCAGAGACCTTCTATAGTTTTATAATACATAGTTCCTAGATAGGGAGTGTGTTTTAAATAGGCGCTTTTAGCACCTGTTTGCACTATCATTGTAACAATGTCCCTCCTTTTGTATGTTATGGAACTGTAACCATGCTGTCCGTATTATTATTATCCGTATGTATGCTGATGTTGATTAAAATACTGCGCTTGAGATCACGTCGTTAAAATAAACATTTTAACCTTACCGTGTCTCTATTTTACTCTCGTTGTGGACTGGTATGAACGTATAACAAAAGAGTGTTCTCACTTCTCACCATTCCTGAGATGGTCCTAAGTCGCATGTTCTAGGTTGTCTAATCATTGGTTTCTTTGCTATAGGATGAAGAGCTAATGTGACACTGATTGCTAGTCTGGTAGGGGATTTTCGGTACTAAGGTGAGTTTTGGCACACCCTAATTCACTGAGGTCCTAAGTCTCTGTGCACAGTTCTGTGTTTGCGCAGAATCCCTGTAACAGGGCCTCACAAACCATATACTAAAATAGTGGTATAAGAACCAGTGAGGGATTGAAGTGAGACCGTGGGCCTGTAGAACCGCTGGGGCAACCAGGAACTACCCATGGTAGGGATGCAGGAGACCCATGGGGAACGCGTGCAGTGTCTAAACACAGCCGCAAATCATAATTGACTTCTATGGAGGAAAAGCAAGTTACAATTTTAAAGATTAAGGACACTTCGGAGTGAACTACGATAGAACCTCTTTAGACTTAGACACTTCTAGAGTCAAGACGCATGGGAGCACCGGTGTACTCGTGTTACCTCACCCAGGGAAGCCGGGTGCATAGGTGTCTTTTGGTGTCGAGTTTTGTAATCGATTCCAATTGAGAGTTGCGAAGAAGTGCTGCAGGCGACCAGAGGAAAAGTGTTCGGGTGGATCCAAGGGTGGATCGGAGACCTGAAGAAACTGAAAGCAGAGGGGACCGAGTCTGGGTCACTAGCCAGTGCCCAGGATGGCGACAGGAAGATGCCAGCCGATGTATGGTGCTTTAAGGTGAAGTAGGTGAAGCTTGACTCTTCAGCCACAATGACCAGGAGCTGGATTTGAGCAGTCCCACAAAGGATGTCGAGTGCTGCAGCGTCGGTATCCAGATTGGACCCAACAAGCCTTGGCAAGAGCAACCCATGCAAGATGACAAGATTGGCTTCGGTGCAGACCAGCAAGGTCTGAGGGACTCACCCTTTGGAGGGGAGTCAGAGCTCATCTGAAGAAACCAGGAAAGCCCAAGAAACAAAGGATTGTTCTTTGTGGGGACCCACTAGCCAACGGACTAGGGATCGCAAATGAGCCTCAAGCTGCGATGAAGAAAGTGGACTCACTGATCACTCGTGGAGTGTAGGCCTCTCACCTTTGGTGCAAAAGGTGCTCGGGACAAGAGCAACAAATAGCCCAATTCACAACTTCCAAGAAACTTCTGGAAGTAGGTGCAGCTGCAAAATTGCAGGATGTCTAGGAATTCCGGTTCCACGTCTCTCGTGATGGCTGCGGGTCTCAGCTTTGCTGGGATCTCGTGTTGGCTTCAGAGAAGTCTGAAAGTCTGTGTTCTGTGTCACAAATTCTTTGGGATATGGCGGGAGCCTCAAAAATGCAGACCGGCAAGATGCTCTAAGGTGCCTGTTTGAACAGGGAGGCCACTCCTTGACCCCAAGGGAGATTTCTTCCATCTTCCAATAGATTTGGAATGTCAAAGGTCCAGGATTTCATCTTCAGAGTTTCATCCAGGGTAATCTAAAGTCCTAAGGACTGGGTTCCTATACTTATACTAAGTTTAGGGGATGGACTAACTCTAGGGTCCCACCTATGGGAGGACCTGGGGAGGGGGTGGTTACACCCCTTCCCCTTTGTCCAGTTTCGCGCCAGAGCAGGGGCTGAGTGCCCCAGCAACCGGTTTGAACTGGGAAATGCATGGAGCACCTTGTGTGTCCCAGGCAGTGTCTCAAAGGCATTTACTGAATGAAACTCACCCTGCCTCAATACACTAAAGCCTGTCTGAGGAGGTGCTGGCACCTCCCTGGCCAGGAAACCTATTGTCCAGGCCTCCCCTGCCGGAGTTTCGTCGAGCAGCAGGAGGTCAGATTTGTGTCTGTGGCAGCAGCATCCATTTTGTGATGGTGAGGCTCTTTAAAACTTTAACCACGTATGCCAGTGTGTACATGTCTTCTCCCTCTAGAAGGGTGGAATGCTACCCCCGCCTCCAGAATTGACGGGGGGTAGTATTCCAAAGTGTTTGACACCAAACACGACATGTTTTGATAAAGCCAAACCAAAGTTAGCATTAACTGCGAGGATTATAATGCACTTAAGAGTATATGGTATGGCCATATCAGAGAACAGCTATAAGGAAGGGATTCCGAAGGCTGCAGAGGCGCTCAGCTCATGCTAGGGCACCCTCTCACACAAAACCTAGCACTCTGCCTTCAGGACTGTCAAGGCCTGCCATAGGAGGGACTTATAGGCTAATATGTGTCTGTTTTAAATAGTGGATAGAGGTATACTATGAAAGGGGTGCTTACACCACCTTACCCAGGCTGCAAGTGCAGACCTTTGGTGCCATTGTTGAAGGCTTCCCAGGGGTGGCATTATACATGCTTCAGTCCCTGGTAGGCCAATGGGGTACCTATGCCCTTGGGACCTAAGGTACCATATCCTAGGGGCTCACAAGGTAACTCAGTAAACAATCTGGTATGTACCTAATGTACATGGAATCCATTTTAGAGAGAAAGTAGATAGACTGGGGCCCTGAATAGCAGGATCCCAGCCCAACTAAGTCGAAAACCAGCAAAACACCAGGAAGAAAATGGGGGTAACTGTTAGACCTGGCACCATTGGCGTGGGTCTCCCTTGCATTTTTGCTGTTGCCTCATGTGTTTTTGCTGGTGTTAGATGCTTTGGGCACTGTGCCAGTGCTGTCCAGTGCCACAGCGCGAGTGCTCCCTACTGTAAATTGATGTATTGATTAGTAGTGCCATGATTGGATGTTTTGGTTTAGTTGTCAGACCCTAGTACAGTACACAGAGTGTGCCCAGGGTGTGAAAATCCAAATGCTGCTGGTGGGCTTGCAGCATTGGTTTTGCCACCCACAGAAGCGGCCTTGTAAAATATGTCTAAGGTCTGCCATTGCAGAGCCTGCGTGCAGTCTGGTACTTTTCATGCCGACTGGGCAAGTGCACCCACTTGCCAGTCCCTAAACCTTCCCTTTTCCTTCATATTAGTCACCCCTATGGTAGGCCCAAGGGCAGGTATAAGGTAGGACAAGCCCTGATGTGTGGCATGTCCTAATAGTGAATTACAGCCATTTTCGTTTTTCACTATTGCAAGGCTACCTGTTCTCCATAGGCCAGAATGGACTGCTAGATTGTTACATGTTTATAATCCTAGCAGAGTCGGGGAACATGGTAGAAATTCTAGTTTAGTATGCCTGGACTCAGAATAATAAAATGTATCTTTTAGTAAAGTTAATTTTAATATTCAGTGTTTGCAAATACCACTTTTTGAAATTAACTATTTGCTTGCCAAACCATTTGAGCCCACCTCTGCGAGGTTGTGTATTTCTTGTCTGGGTTTGTTTGTGACAGGACTGGGGAATTCCAGGAGACAGGCTGGGGCTGCCTGGTGGTGAATAGAGAGATCTGCATCTAGATGGGAGGGAGGAGTTGCACCTGGGACCTGAATAGGGGTGGGCCTTCCCTCTACAATGCTGGCTCCACCCCTTGTGATGTGTCTGATGTCTCTGCCCTGCACACTGAAAGAAGAGAAGGAAGACTGTCAACAAAGTGCTCCTGGACTGTACTTGCCTTCCACAATGCTGGCTCCACCTCCTGTGGGGCGTCTGATGTGACTGTCCTGCGTGGTGGAAGGAAAGGGGAGGTCTGGTAAACGGAGTACTTCAGAACTGGCTTGAACTGGGCACAGGACCATCTCCTCTCAGAGAACAAAGGATTCCTCTGCTGAGGAGAAGGAACCTGAAGAAAACTGAGGAGAGACTATTCCCAAGCTGAAGTGCTGATTGGGGGATTGGCCTGCAGTGGTTACCTGACTGCCAAAGAGAGGAGAAAGAACGTTGTGGACTTTTCTTTCAACTTGTGCAAAGATCTCCAAGGGCTTCGAAGAGAGCTTGCCCCCTGACCGAAGTCCCAGGACCAGTGGACTTCACCAGCCTTTGTGAATTGCTGCTGGAAACAAGTAGCTACAGAGGCAGGGAGCTTTGACTGACTCTCACGACTGGCCTGGTGTCCTGTAGGCAGCACATTCAGAAACGTCCGCCTCGAACAACACAAGCTCTGCGCTCACCGACTCCGTCCTGATGCCGACAACGAGCCATAGCCTGCACCACGACTGGAAGGACATTGCAACGTGCAACGCCTCGCTACACCGACTCATACTGGTCTGACCGACGCGGTCACTGCTCCTGACTTCGAGTCCTTTGATCGCACCGGAGTTGGGCACCTCCTCGCACGCTTCGCGACACACCGCCCGACTCGCGCCGTTATCCGGACTGACTGACATCAGCTCCTAAACTCCGGCTCTGTCGCCGCACTGTAAAGCTGGAAGCACCGCATCGAGCAACATCTGCCTCGAACAACGCAAGCTCTGAGCTCACCGACTCGTCTCAACGCCATCAATGAGCCATAGCCTGCACCGTGACTGGAAGGACACCGTGACCTGCAGCGCTTTCTTTTTCTACACCGCAACGTACCCCGGAAGCGGCTCGCACATCCGTGCCGGCCGCCTCAAGAAAAGGTACTGTGACTGAGCCTGTCGACATTTGAGTGGGCCCGGACCACCGCGGTCCGCTGGATTTGTTAGAGTCTGTGTTCTTTTCAGCAACACTGTAGCCGGACAAGGCTACCAACTCGCCCAGAACCTTGAATTAAACCGTTTTAACCTGAACTCTTGAAACTTAATAGTACTGTGGACTCTTTTTGTCGTTTATTGGTCTTGTGATAACTCTATATAAAGTATACTTATTTTTTATATAAAACCTGTGTGGTGTCCATTTGTAGTGTTGTCACAGGATTACTGTATATGGTCACAACTGCTTAACTTACATCGTTTCTGAAATAAGCCTTGACTGCTCGCGCCACGCTGCCTAGAGGGTGAGCCGGGGTTATTTTGAGAGAGTAATTCCCTTGCCCTGACTAGAGGAGAGGGTAACTGCTTGTCACAAGTACCTACCTGTGCCAACCAGAGACCCCCAATTCTAACAGTAACCATGCAGTAAGTTTCCACCTTCCTACACAGATGAGGCCATAGATTTGGGCTGAGGCGAGCATCAGGGCAGCAACAGTGCGTCGGCACCTACGGTGTCCTTCCCTCCCACAAATTGTTTTATCGGGTGCGCAGGCAAACACACAAAGGAATGTGCTTGGTAGTCACGGGGTGATGCTGCTCTGATCTGAAATGGGGCAGCGCAGAACAGGTATCAAGATGTATGTTGGGGGGCATGTCCGGTTGAGGGACACGCATAGGCGGCTGAGCATATGGTGGCCACACCTCCCCCTCTCCCACCTCAGGGGATGTATTGGGAGCATTTGTTTGCGAAAACATGGTAACTTGCAAAGCACTATGAATGTGGCAATGTTATGCTTTTCCCCATGCAGGGATGATGTAAGTGGGGGACATGTGTTTCTCGAATGTTAATAAGACACCGGTTTGGTGTTTGAGTGTCACTGTGGAAGGCGGTTTGTTGGTAATATTAAATGGTCTCATTCTGTTTCAGGAGCAGGTCGACAGGAAGTTGGACCATGGGGGCCAGCAAGGGGACCGGGGTCAGGTAAAATTAGTGGCGGCACAAGCTCCATAAAGGTGCCCGCTGCACGTGGGGTCTGGCTGAGAAGATACGCGAGGCTGGCACACGGGGGCCTGTTTGCCCCGGAGGGTCAGATACTTAGGCTGGGGGGTAAGCTTACATTGCGAGGGCATCATGCCTGGAAAGATTATGTCATGAATTGCCTCTGCGGGGATGCATTGGAAAATGGGTCTATTGTCCGTCTAAGGCGTACTGCCCCACCAGTGTGCTAACATATGTTAATTATTCCAGGTCCATGTGATGATCTCGTGACAGTGCAGCAAGTGGGTCGCCAAAGATCGATTGGGACTCTTCGTCTTCATAGCCTAGCGGGCACTGGTGAGACAATCATGAGGTTGAGTGGTGGGGGGCAACAGAGGTGGTGGGAAGGGCGGAGCCGTTTACCTTGGGCTGGTCAACCCGATTTGTACGCCAGCAGCGGCACAACACCCTTCGGTATTGGGCAAGCCACCGGGCAAGTAAGTTGGCGTGGTGCGCAGTAAGTGCAGGAGATGAGACGGGGCTGTGTGTGGCGCAACAACCGGCAGCTCAGGGTTGGAAAATGTGTATAGGGTGCTCTGATATGCAATTTTCAGTACAGGCCCTTGGCCGGCAAGCAAAGTCGCATCGCCCCCACGCACGCCCCAGCCATCAAAGATACTAGAAGCCCCGTTTCCCCCCGGAACCACTTGTCAGAATAGGTATCAGGAGATCAAGAAATGAAGTAAGTACTGGGGCACACGCGGGTTGGACACACAATAGGGCATGGGGCACCCACAACACAGCCATGTGGTGGCACAAGCAGGAGAAGTGGGGAGCAGCCATTAAGGATTATTTATACCCCTTAGGACCCGCATAGAGGCCGTCGGTCCGACAAGTCTGGAGACATGGATAGCCCCTCTTGTTTTCCCAAATCAGCTGTGTGGATGAGTCCCAACCCGACATGTGACAGGATGCAGTTTGGATGACTTTATGGCAATAGCTAAGGCCAAAGGAGTCGATTGGGCAAAAGGAATGTTCAAATCCCGAGAACAAGAAGATTCTGGGGTGGTGGCAGACTTACCAATTGGGTCTCAGGCAGGACCAGTGGAAGTAGGACCAGGCAGGAAAAAACCGGATCGCAGGACCACCAATAAGGACTTTCTGTAAGAAAGTGGCTCTGTATATACTGGACCAAAGTAAGGTACAGTTTGCACAGAGTCTGCAGTCCCCAGAGGTTTTACAGAGGCTAAAGTTGGATATAACCTTACTCTCTAAAGTGGTAGCTTGGTCGAGCAGTAAGGCAGCATCAGAGGACAGTGTAAAGCATTTGTTGTACACACTCAGTCAGCAAATGGTCTCACACACTCAAGAACGGAACTCTAGGCCAATTGTTTTGTATCAAGAGATATAGTTGTTTTATTTTAGAACCAACAAGGTATCAAAATATACTTTCTCAGAATGACTTACTTTATTTAAATACTTTTCAAATAGGCAGTAGACGTTTTGATTACAATAGATACAGTGGTTGCAATGGGCAACCACCAAGGGGTGCAGCAACATGTCTGCTGTGTGGCAGCCTAGGCAGCCTCTCAGACAAGACATGGATTGTAGGTTAGGTTCCGGGGGGTATCTCTAAGATTCCCTCTGTAGTGCATTTTAAATTAAATCCCACACTGGCATCAATCTGGGTTTAATGTGCCGAGAAGTTTGATATCAAACTTGTCAGTCTTCATTGTAGTTATTATGGTGCTGTGGAGTTCGTAATGACAACCTCCTAGCACCATATACTCTTAATAGCATCACTGCACTTACAGTGCCCAGGAATGGCCCTGGGTACTGTAGGGGCACAGGGCTCATGCACCTGTGCCCACACCACTAGCTTAGGGCACCCAGCTAGAGGGGTGCATGATGTATGCAAGGGCAGTGGGTTTGTGGGCATGGCACACAGGGATGTGTGTCATGTTGACTCTTTGTTTAGTTCTGCACCAGGACACTCAGCCTGCAAAGGCAATGTATGGGTGTCAGGGTGCAGGGCCTCTTAGGGTGGCACAATAAGTGCTGCAGCCCTTAGGGGTCTTCTCTGTTCTCAGTGTCAGGGGTACCTAGGGTACCATTTACCAGGGGCTGAACTGTGGCTAGAGATGCCAATTGGGTTTAGGTTTTAGTGTTGTTTTTAGGGAAGGAACACGGGCCCTGGGTACCTGATTGGCAGAGACCCGGGGCACACCAAGAAAAAGTGCATCAGGTATCAGGCAAAAAGTGGGGGGGGGTTACTGCAACAGAAACCCCCTCCCTTACACTTCCCTTGAGACCATCCAGCTGCAAAGGTCAGGGTAGTGGATAATCTGCAAGAAGCAGGGCCTGTGCTGGCTGCACCTGCGGGTGCACTGATCATTTCCGCTGTTGGCAACGGGGAACATGGAAAAGATGGGTAAGATGAGGAATACCCAGAGCAGGGGCTGGCGTTGTTCTAGTACTCCAGCACCCTAACCAATGAGGTGGAAAAGAATGGTGGGATGGGTTGGTACAACTACCCCCGTGAATTCCGGAAAAAAATGGCAATGTGTCCCAAACTGGGGTGGGACCAAATAGAGGTTCAGCTCTGGGTCCAGCACATGGGGACATGCATGTCTTGAAGTAAGGATGGGGTAAGTACGAACACGAAGGGGGGGACAACCCAAGGGTCAGAAGCAGGCGGGGAAAGGCTAGTTCAAGCACCTCTTTCAAGGAGGTGGTCAGAAGAAAGGGGGTGAAAGATTAAACACTGGCACCTATAGGTTGTACAATGCGGGGTCCTGCTCCTGAATCAAAGCTTGCAAGTTCGCCCACAACTGCAGTAAGTGTGGGTCCACCCATACGGCTGCTTCTTGTAGCACCAAGCGAGAGGGTCCACCAACAGTTGCTGGCTGGCAAGACAAGTAGTCCAGTTTTGGTGTCCAGCCCTCCCGGGGTCCCACCCTCCCAGGTACCACCCTCCCAGGTGCCTACATTATCAGTGAGCGCGGACACCCATATAAAAGAGGTGGGGCGTTGGGAGTCTTGCGGCTACAATCGCTACATCCGCCCTTGAAGGCAAAGTTTGTACATAGTAATTTTGGTGTGCAGTGGCTTTGAGTGTACGAATGATGAATTAAGCGTGAATACATTTAATTTAAAAAAGCAGAGTGTAAAAATGGTGTCCTTTACTTTACCAGGATTCCGAGTATGGGTGATTGGGCACTCTTTCGTCACCAGGGTGGCACAGTCGGCTGCGTGCCGGAATTGGATGCCGGGATTTTCACAAACAAAGTTTGTTTGGATGGGTTTCCCAAGAATGAGATGGAGCAGCCTCATGAACAGATTGGAACAGAGACTTGTCCAAAGGTGGTCCCCCCCCCAATTTCTTAGTGGCACACCTAGGGGGCAACAACCTCATTGCCATGAGGAAGAGGTCACTCTTATAAGTCATGGAAGCTGACTAGGGGGAGATCAGGAAACACATGGGCCAATGTGAGCTCCGGTGGTCTGAGATAATTTCCAGCAGAGTGTGGCACCTGGCTAAGTCAGAGGAGGCCGTTGAACATTCCCGGAAGAGGGTTCATAGTTCAATGAGTAAGTTCACAGATCAGAGGGGTCTGGGTTTCATCAGACATGAGATGATTCAAGCTAAGGTGAATGGATACTTTGATAAAGATGGGGTTCATATATCACCAGTAGGGATGTATCTCTTTCTTCTAGATTTACAGGAGGCTCTAGAGATGAGAGAGTGCAGGTGAGAGTATAGCTGTTTTGGTGGGGGGCTCTGGCGGTGACATAGGCCACCTCCAGAGCTGTGGCGGAGTTACAGAGCGATGTGGAAGCAAATGGGTACAGAAAGGGTACCTCAGCAGGGTGCAATCGGGGTGCCAGAGCCAAACCCCAGGAGCCTCATGGCAGGTTCCTGGAAAACCACGTTGACGTCCCGTTAGTCCTTCGGGCGGTTGTGGGCCTGAACAACCGGGGGCTTGCCTTGGTACGTTCCGCCCTGAAAGGGGCGTGAGTAATAAGGGACCAGTGTGTCACGTGATCCGGAAAGAGAATCATCCCATAAGGTGCAGCACTGATTGGGTTCTCCACAGTGCTGCTTGGCTCATCAGGCGGGCAGGTCAGCATAGGTTGGTTACAGCTGCCTGCTCTTGGATCGCCCTTAAGTTAACCCACCATATTGCATACTTTTGTAGGGAATAAACCTGCAGCAATATTTACCCAAACAAAAGTTGTGTTGTGTATTTATTTATTTAGCATGCATGCTATGTGTTTGTGTGGGTGGGGTGTGTTGCCAATGGTGGCACTAGCAGACAGGCATAGAATATGGGTTTCAGTTCCCACCAGTCACCACAACCAGGATGACTGGAAGCTCCTGCTACAAAGACTTGGCTACCCAGCGTCCTGTGCAAACAGTGAGTATACAAGCATGATCAGCAAGCACGATATGGCCCCAAGAAGTAACCAGTCACACAGCCTGACTAAAAGCAACTAGAGTTGCTCAGCCATGCAGCTCCTGTCGTGATGCTATAAACTGGGTGAATGGAAATTAGTGGCTGCAACTATTTTCCCGCCCCCCCACCACACTATTAGGCTCATGGGAGAAGAAAGCACTAGGGATGCCACATAGCCATTGCCAATGAAAAGAGAACAGGACACCACATAGGTTTATGTGCGTATTTCCGTCCAACGGTGCAGTAGCTGTCGTGTCCAATTTGCTGCTGTTGCAACTGTCACCAAATGACCATATCAAAAGGATACCACGCACCCTGGAACACACAGCAAGTGTGTATGCCAATTATGACATCATGACTCATTCAGATGCTTTAATATTATGCTAACATACCACACAAATAGCCCCTGAGCAACTATAAAGATTTAAATGCCCTAATGATTTCACTGATATTGAAGGATGGTGTCACTCAAGATATAAAAATTACCACAATATAAAGGGGGGTCTCGGAATCCCCAATTTTGAATATTACCACAAGGCAGCCCAATTCCAGAGGTTAGTGAGGTGGTGTAGTTCCTATTTTCCCAATAGGCCCTGCGCATTGGAATAACATAAACAGTAGTATCGACATAGAAGTGCGGTCTTCCAGGTCTCTACTGACTATGCTAAACTTAATTGGGTTTGTTACCAACTAGCTCAGAGGTCACTGGAAACTTTCTTGACTGAATAGGAAGTGATCAGCTTCCCTGGTACAGATAAGAAGGGATTCAGTTTTCCAACAACCGCATAAACATGACAACTTTGCTCCTTAGAATAAGAGTCAATCTCTAGAGTTGTGTGAAACAATAGACAGTTATTTTACTCAGTCAGTTGTGCAGATTACTTTCACCAAGATGCAGAGAATAGAGAGACGGGCGTTTTCAATAAAAGGTATTATTTATTGAACAGTCTTTCTTCTCATGCAAGAGAAATGAATTGCCACAATTGCAAGACTTGTTATTATAAAAAGTGCGTACAGTAAAATGAGGATTGCAAAATAATACTGTAAAAGCATTGATATGGTTTCTTGGCCATACAATGGTTAAAATGAATAAAATATATACATTCATATATACATTAGACTAACGTACTCAACTGGTGCTTCTAACTACGCCTACCCCAGTGTACCTGACCTAAGCTTAATACGTGGGAGGGAGTAAGTAAGTAGCAGTTTTAGTTAAGTTGGTTTTGCCAAGGTTTGCTTCAAGAATTCTCTCTAAGGGTTTAGTCAACACCATACCTCTGGAATCGAATGTTGGAGGTCTTGTATCTCCTTCCAGGACTCGATATCCCAGTCACTCGCAAGAGTAGGCTGGAAACGCCGGAGCTGGATTTTCTCGGCAGGAGAAAAGACAGCGTCTCTCTCAGCGCGTCAAGGAGGAGGAGGGGCAGCGTCTGTGGGCAGTTTGCATCTGCTGGGCTCTGCAAGGGACAGCTGTTCTGCTCCTGTATTCACCACACCATCGCTATCATCGATGTCGTTGAGGCAGTGTTTGCTTAAGGCAACGTTGGTAATATTTATACCTGAAAGGTGCCTTGTTTGACGTACGTTTTTGGACATAAGACGTCAATAAAGATGTCACTAGGAAGTGATCGTCTCTCAGTGCTCATTAGAGTTCTATTACTAATCAAAACATAGCAAGCGGGGCTTTCCCAGGTTGCTGAGTTTTATCTTGTTGAAGAACTCTGAGTGTAATCTAGGAATCTTAGATAGTGGCTTCTGCTGTGTCATCTGCTCTAATGAGCTGCAGAGGAAGAGATTCTGAAATGTGGTTCTGATCGTGTTAGGCCAGAGACGAGTTTCTGAAATATCGCTCTTGATCGTTTATGCCATTATAGGGGTATGAATGGATTATAGCCGTATAGGGGCATAAGGTCACAGTATTGATCGTGGTCCTAGATTAGAACGCGACACCCACTCCACGAATTTATGTCCATCAAATTACTAAAAACTATAGCAAAAAGATGCATGTGTAACATTACCCACCCCAAAATACATATCTGCATTTGAAAATGGCGTATTTGAAATACATGAAAATATAGGTACGGTACGTCTTTAAGCATAGAAATCATTCAAAAATTATAGCATATGTAATCAGTGAACGATTTTGCGAAACAATTACACATGAAATATCTCTTTATACAGAAAAGAAGGTCGAGATAATTTAATCACATATAAATGCATTTGCTGTAACATGTGCTAGAGGCTGATGTAAAGTTATTATGTCTCTAGAAGTACCTAAAAATAGAAGTTCTGTTCTTTATGAATAGGTCTACTTTAAGCAAAGAATTTCGTGCCAGAAAAAGGTAAATATTTTGAAAAAGTGTTCAATTAAAAAAAAAATATTTCTTGGTGAACGGGGGAATAGAGTTCCAACGCTTTTCTCAGTAGTTTTTGTTGATCAAAACTGAAGGCCGAATTCAGAGTTCATGGGAACGCTGTGTTTCGGAATGCTTTTCAAAAAGCTATTGTTTCTGTTCAGGGGAGAACATCATATCAGACAGGCTCTCAAAAAATTGGTCTACAAAATCAGGTGACAGTTCGACCAAGTTCGATAGTGCTGTAACTTGGCAGGTGTGAGAATGATTGCTATCATCAAAGTCTGGATCAGCAATGCTCACAGAAGGTCGTACCTGGGTGATGTTGCTTTTATTTCTCGCTCCACTGTTACCACCTAGTCGTAGCACAGGAGTCTCAACGAATGCCGTCATCAGGATTGGTAGCCGCTGGGGACAACACAATGCGTGACTCGTTACAGGACTTAGCAAAGTATCGATATCCATTGGTACTGCTGATGGAAGTGCAAGACAGGTGTCCAACACGCATTCATCTCCGCATAGCATACATCGAAGCACAGGTAAGATGCAGGTCTGCCATATAGGTCTGAATGAAAGAAACCAGGTCATGTTCAGATCTCTCAGCCTGGCCAATCCAAGGACTCTAGTTATTCGGTCCCGGTAGCGTATTGCTAGGATCGTTTCTTCCATTCCTGCCGGAGTATTTTGGCTTGCCATATCGGAGCAGGAGGGTCAAAAATAAAATGCCTGCTACAAGTCCCAAAATCAGGGGTATGCCGCCAAAGACTGAATGGACAAAATTGGGAATGATTCCCAGAATTGCTTTGAATGGTGTTAACAGTCCCGTAAAAATGGTCTTAAATACGCCTGGGATGCCTATGGCACTCGACATGTTAAGAATTTGGCTAAGCATTTCCGTGAAATGCACGGGGCAATTTGTTGATAAAATGTCATGAATCTCTGATGTTGTCCTTTCAACTAGGAGATCATACGTCTCTTTTGATGACGTGATGGGCACTGTTGTCTGCAAAAGCACAGACTTCATTCTGCTTAAAGTATCAATTCGTATAGATGAGACATTCAAACGAGGCCATATGGGAGTCTCTGAGTCTCCAGGGCCGTTTGGAAACAATGCTTGCATACAGCATTTGACCATGGAAGTTACGCTTACAAGATATGCTTTCCCTGGCAAAAGGCCACAACAGCTGTGATCCGTTATTGGAATGTAACTCCCGTTCGAGAGTTGATTAAAGAAAGGTTCTATCTGCGTCGCAGGTGTGACATATTGGTGGCATGAAAGGTTGTTAGAATTTCCTTCACAGGCTCCGTGTAAATTAATACCCTGGCACACAAGTATACCGCTTAGTGAATGCTTGCAATTTTCACCACTAAGAAATACAATTTTGTTGCTGTCACTATAGCATGTGTGTGTATATGGTAATTTCCATGCTGACCTAATGTACCCTTTACCCAAATGTTCATACTGGCCAGTCGGTGTGTATTCAAGGCAATTTTTAAATCGGAAAGTTGTTATCGGAATAGTGATAATCCCGTGTATTATCCAGTGACATCAATGACAGGACTTTCTGACATTGTCACTGGTAATCTCTCAAGTTTTTCGATGCTCAGGATTGTATAGTCTGTTCCTTTCTGTGCCAAGCTGATTTGTTTATCAGTAAGGTTAAAGATGGAAAACAATGACGTTGTGTTGATTAAACGCCATGGCACATAGCCTGAACAAAGATTTTGCAGCGTCCAGCCTAACTGTACAATAGAACGCAATTGTGACTGGCCATGCTGTAACATTAGTAAGTCTTTGTCTATTATATCTATGGCAGTTGATACAGTACTGTCCAGTGAATATATTCTGGAGGACAGAGTCATTAACCCATTGTCCACAACAGAAGGTGATTTTTCCAAATTAATAGGATCAATTTCTCGTATTTTTTCAGCTGTTTCAATTTGTGTGACTTTCCAAGCCTCGTTGTAAGCTGCATATATACTGGTCGCTATGAAACATTTTTGACGCTGTTTGCGAGGTCCCAGAATGAAATCGCGCAAATCAGCACCATCTTTAAGTAAAGATAAGTGTTGCTTCATTTCAGCCAGTGTGGATGATTCTAGCCATTCAAGGCACAGCTTCCCTACACTGTATGTTGTTACTATCCCTGGATGTTGTCTCTGGGAGTATCTAGGGTCTGGTCTGGTCATTGCTAACCCCTGTGTTTTATTCAGGAATCTATCTTGACAGTTGTTTGTGTCAGTAGGCCAGATTAACCACTTTTTCCAATCAGGATGTGTTCTGTTTAGATGTAAAATTTTAGATACGCCTATTTCGATATCTGTTGTTGCATTATCAGGTATTGGCTTTGGAATAGACGGTTTGTTAAGGTCTTTAATCTTAGATAGGCCAAGACAGGTTGTTTGGTGAATTGTGTCATTTAAAAACATTATTTGCTCTGGGATCATGCAGGCTCGAAATAATGCTTCTAGGCCTTGTACCTGCCAATCTTTTGTACCCCAGATGGTTTTTGTTTCAATGTTATTTCTCCAAAAATCAAAACCAAATGTCATAATTTTTTCATAAAATGCTTCTGAATATATCAATTTAGTATTTGTCAGCATTGTTTTCAACCCTGTTTTATCCAACAGTTTATAATAAAACGTTTCTGCATTACTGGTGTTAAACCCTGAGAAGTACTGGAATTTCTCATAGAATGTTTTAGAACTGCTTTTAGGTGGAGTAGCACAATGTTCCCATTGGTTAAATTTAAAAACATTTCTAGGTTGAGCAGATTTATGTAAGTAATGATCTCCGTAATGTGAGAAGCAATACATCTGTTCATAACTAGACGAACCTTGTAAATAATCATGATCTGTAAATCTTGCTGACAACACTAAATCAGACATCATATTATTAATACTTTCAAAATCCCAATCATCAGAGAATGTACTAGGTTTTACAAAGTCACTTAATGAAAACTTGAACTGGTGAGGATACTTCAAGATTTCAACCGGGCCATATACTTCATAGTCAGTTTTGTCCCATACTACCCCGCCGGGTATTGGAATGGCTGTGACATTTACTGTTGACAGTTCTCTTTTCTCGACGTGAGATGATCTGTGTGGTTTTAGAACTAAGTTGATGTTCTGACTTGCTGTGTCCATTGAATTGTATTTTTACTCAATGAATTTCCCCAAACAAAGTACCATGATGAGCCAAAGCAGGAGGAAAAATACACCTAGACCAAACCAGAACTCTAACCATGGAGAAACAAGGTAAATTTCCTTGAGTTGATGAAAGAGTTCTGTTGCTTTTTCTTTAAAAGTCTTTGTTTCTGGCATCACTTCGGGGTCGTTTGAAAAGTTATCGAAATTGATGAAGTAGCCAGAGGCAGTTCTGTCAATTGCTGGGATTGTTCTCTCAATTTGTCTTTCGGTAGCACATTCTGATGCCACGTCATTATAGACTGGTGTTTCATGACGAACTGTTTCAATCTGTGTTCCAAGTGGCACGAGTTCCATGGCATTATTGCATAGTCCCTCTCTTTGCACTGCAGGTTTATCAAATGTGATTAGTCTTTCAGTTTGAACCTCTTGGATTGTTCCAAGTTTGGGTATTCTGTTGTTTCTCTGGAGTCCACTGGGCCTACTATTGATTATAGGCCACATGCTTGTGGTTTTACCAGGTCGATTGATACAACTCTGTTCTCCTTTTTACCAGCAAGGGGCGGTAGTACTACTGATCTTGTTCCGTTGATTGCTAAGACAGGTACTGCTTTTCTGTAAGAAGGCCCAAATTCCTTCTTCACCGCTATTTTTTCTCTGACTAGATCCCCAATCTTTGGAATCCAGACAGGCCTTGCTGGGGCTGGTGGTGCCTCTTCAGTGGTAGTTGGCTGTTGCTTTAACTTTATGTTGCTTAAGGATTTTCTTGTTTCATTCAAGTCCTGTAAAACAGCCAAACGGTCTTTGATGTCAAAGTCTGTATTCTTATCTTTTACCACTGATACCTGACTATCTAAGTCCTGAATGTACATTCTAGTTCCGAACAATAGTTCGTATGGGCTGAAACCTTTTAGAGAATTTCTTGTCAAGTTGTTTAGACTAAGCTGGACACTTATTAAATGTTTGACCCACCCATCACCCGAACCTAATACCTTCGCTGTTATAGATTGCTTTATGTCCCGGTTTTTTCTTTCTACCACACTGTTCCCTTCGGGGTGTGACGGACAAGAATACCGCAAGCCAATGCCCATGCTGGCCATGGCCTCCTTATAAGCTCGAGAGCTGAAAGCAGGACCCTGGTCAGAATGGAACATGGCAATTGCGTATGTGCCGATAAAGACTCGCAGATCTTTTATAACCGTTCTAGCGTCAGCAGAGCGCTGGGGCCACATTTTTTAAGTGAGTTTTAGTCTTGAATTAATAGGACGCTGGATGGCATGTAGACAGCATTACCCTGTCTATAAATGGTAACTGGGCAACAGACTGGACCCGTTCATTACTGCGATCCCTGTCACAGTCGGGACAGTTCTTTACATATATTTGATGTTGCACGCTCATTCCCGGCCACCAGTATACTGATTGTAATTCAGTCAGAGATTCCTTGATCTTTTTGTGCCTAGGACCCAATCCCATGTGTGCGTCTGCTATTAAAAATATTCTCCTGTTCATGTTTGGAATTACCCTATCCCCCACTCAAGGGATTCGAGCAAAAGGAACGGAGTTTGCATCTATTATGTATGCATAATTGAGTGGATAGTTCACGGGTAGTGCTGCACAGTCGCCTTTTACGGACGTTTTTACTGCCAGCATGGTTTCCCCGTCTATGTATTTTTCTGAACGCTTTTTTGTGGCTACGGAAGCCGGTTTAGTTGCTTCCGCTGTGGCTGTATTAGCCAATGAATTCCCTGCAACGTGAACGCCATCACGTTGATGACTCAGAGAGTGTATCACGTGAGTCTTTTGTAGTTCTTTCTGTAAAAGAGCTACCTGTTTCCAAAGCATTTTATGCTTGATTGTGGCACCTGTGTCATCTTTGTAATCATTTTCAATCCAGCTCTGCAACTAATTATTGTAAGAGTTGACGCAAAAATGCGAATCGCACACGATTAGTGTTGGGAATTCACGTTCTGCATTTTCAAGCGCCATCTTTAAAGGTCTGATTTCAGCTCTCTGAGCCGAACAGTTTCTTACTGATTCAGTTTTTGTTATTTGCGGTCTGAATTTATTACACAGCCAGCGACCTTTTACAATCGCGCAGGCTGCATCGTAGGATTTGTTCTCTACGTTGAAATGCTGTACAAATCTATCTGTATAGATTATACAGGCGTACTGTGGGAGAGGCAGAAGTTCGATTGGCAGAGGATATTCTTCTTCATAAGTCAAATCATTCAGTTTTTCGAGTTGAGGGGCAAAATAGTATTTCACATCTTCCGCTCTAAGAAAATGTACACACTGTATCCATTTCGGATCCAGTGACACTGTAGGCAGGTTTACTGGGCTGAATAGCGCCTCGAAGGCGGATTCCGCTGTGAGGACATTGATCCTTTTGCCATGTGCTAGTTCTCGTTCAATCGCTAATGCAGTTTCTACTGCTTTCACAGTTTTTTCTGTTGGACTGAATGTTTTTTCTGCTTGAGTGTACAAGTGAGATTTGTAAGCTATTGGTACCTTTTCTCCCTCATTAGAGGTCAGGTACAGGAATCCGCATCTTCCTGGGATGACTCAGATTACAAGGTTGCGTGTGTTGTCACGTGTGTCTAATTTTGTTTTTGCTAACATGTCTGTTTGCAGTGATCTCAAAATTTCTGTGTGTTTTTGAGTCCAGTTGATTGGTTTAAAATCAGGTTTAATTAGTTCGTAGAGAGGTTTAACCCTTTCTGCGTAATTTAGAATGTAAGTTCTACCGAAATTCAGGAAGCCTAGAATCGATTGTAAGTTCTTCAGCGTTTTTGGTGCTTGGAGTACAGCGCACTTCTCTAAGAAGTTGTCCGCTAGGCTTTTCCCTTCACTTGATAATTCGTATCCTAAAAATAATACTGTCAGATGGGCAATTAGAGACTTTTTAAAGTTGAATTTGTAACCCTCTGCTGCGAACCCAAGTATAATGGTGTTCACTCTTTTCAAGTGAGTCTCCAAGTCGTCGTCTGTGAGATAGATATCATCTACATAAGATAATCCCTCGTCATCATACATTTGTAGTAACTCTGTTACTCTAGCTGAGAATAGTCCTGGGCTGTTCTTGAATCCCTGTGGGAGCCTACAGAAATTTTTCTAAGACCCCATTACTGTGAAAGCGGTCAAGTATCTGCTTTCTGGTGCAATGTTTTGACAAAAGAAACCATTTGATATGTCTAATGTCGTTTTATATTTTTTCCTAACTATGTTATTCATTAGTGCAGCACTATGCGAATTTTGTACTGCAAATGTTTTGCAACATGCGTTAAGGTGTCTGTAATCCAAACTAGACGATATGAATTGTCTGGTTTGGAGACAGGAAACAAAGGATTGTTTATTTGAGAGGTGCATGTTTCAATCACCCCCTGGTATTCAAGTTGATCTAAAATCTCCCAGACTTGTTTTTTAGCTTCTTGCTTAATGGCATACTGCCTTTGTGCAGTCGGTTGACTTTTTAACTGGATTTTGTGAGGAGGAGAGTCCTCATCCCATCCTACATGATTTTTTATATAATGCTGGTGCCTGGGCTACTGCCCATTTCCTGGCATATGTATATTTAGTGTGAATCGGAATGTGATTCGAGAAGGCAGGCATAATCATTTCTTCGCCACGAGGGCACTCCCTGACAAACTCCGGGGGCCAGTCTTTTTTCAGCTAACAGAATGTCATTGCCTTTTGAGAGTTTATCCCAAAATAGACCCCTTATTTTCCTAGTCTTATCACCCTCTATACGCAGTGTTATTTCGTATATCTTATGGGGCTCCCTAACTCTGGTGTCAGCAGTTTCAACTTGAATGTATTCATTCGTGTCCACTGTCTCCAGATGACTCATCAGGATCTTGCGAGCTATATTGATTTCTGCTGCACTGTCTAGCATTGTCTGTGCCCACTCCCCGTTTTTCAACTGTGTCCTCAGTATTCTCGGCATGTTCGATTACTCTAATACTGGCTACCTTCTTTTTCGGAAATTGCAACTTTTTACTTTGAGCAGGTTCCTTGTCTTTGGACTTGGTGTGCTCTCCTGGGTCTGACCGTCCTCTTCTTTCCGATGTCTGCGAAAAAGATCGGGAGGGACGTGTATCAATACTTTGATATCTATCAGGTTTCTTCAAATTATCCCTATTTCTAAGGTTATATCTTTTCTCAGAGGGCTCCCTCTGGGGAGACTGGTGTTCTCGAGTCGGAGTTCTTTCCCTCCGCCGAGGAGACCTTCCTCTGGACTGGAAAACTTTTTCATTGGAAGTGGATTGTTTATTTCCATCCTAGCTCTTTTTAGGAGTGTTTGAATTATTTTTAATAAATAATTTTTCAGGATTTTCGAGCAGTTGGGGCTTTACTGGTTTCCCACCCAAGCTGTCTCTACCTAATTCTTCATAGCAATTTTCTATGATTCTGGCAAGCTCAATTGGTTGATCTGTTATATCTGTTTCCTTCAACTTCTGGCGGATTGCCACAGATGCTGCTTCTCCTTTTATATTAGCTAGTAATATAGCCGAGACCTGCTTGAAGTCTTTCAGTAATTTCATGCCAAGAGTTAAAGCAGGTTCTGGACCGTATTCATTCTGAATCTGTTTTAGCACTTCTGGTATTACCGCCATTGACGGAACACCATGTGTTTTTGTGTAAATGGAAGCAAAGACTGTACCCCAAGTATCACAGTCCTCCAAATGTGGTGTGACCCCCATTGGAAGGCAGATGGTCAGGATTCTGTGTTTCTCAATAGGGGTAGTATTCGGAAATTCTGCCTCTATTTGAGTAATTTTCTGCGCTAACCAGAAAGGAATTTGTTCCCGTTTTATGGGTGTTTTACCAAGACATGATTGTATGTTCTGTGGTGTAATTTTATTTGTGTTCCCCTGATGAGGAGTCAGCTGTGGTACGTTAACAGCTGTTTGGACTGTTGCAGTCCGCATTACATATTGGACTAATTGTCTATGTATTTTAATTAATGTTTTTAGCTGTGCTAACAGCTCTTCTCTAGATATGTTTGCAATGTCTGGATGTGGTGTGTAGCTGGCTAGAACCGGCCACGTTGTTCCTGGTCTACCTAGTGGACCGAGCCTGGTAATATGATCATTATGTTTTAGGGCGCCTTTATACCAGAGCAGATGCTCTTGGAATTTTAATGGGATTTCAATCTCCTCGAAAGGAGCGTACTCTTCCGGTGGATCCCCTATTTTGTAATAGTGGAACTCGTGTGTTGCGGTGTTTGCCGCTGGAAATTTTATCCAAGAATAGAATACCTCTGTTTGCCGATATTCGTGTGCCTCTATCACGAAGAAGACTGTGCCACCTTGTGTGGTCAGTCCATTTTCTATACCTTTTGACGTTATAGATTTTCTTAAATGTACCGGAATGATTATTGCACCCGGTTCAGTAATTTCGTCGGGACCCTGCTGAGTCGCATTTACTGCGGCATCAACGGTTCCGTTTTCAGTGTCTGACATTCTATTGTCAGAAAGGTTTTGCAGAGCAGGTCTCCAAGGAGACAAAGATTAGGTGCACAATATTTTGGAACACTGTATCCTTCAACGTTGAATAAACCAGAGCTTTACATAGGAATCTCTTCCTACTAAGTTCAGGCGGATTTTAACCTTTCACCCACTCCAGACGTCTATTGCAGTATTTACGGTAGAAAGGGGTCTGTTTGAAAAATGCACGACTGAGTTACTCTAACGTCTTGCGTTAGTTTTATCGCCTTACCAAACGTTGGGCGCCATGTAGTGTAGTACCTATTTTTCCTAATAGGCCCTGCGCATTGGAATAACATAAACAGTAGTATCGACGTAGAAGTGCGGTCTTCCAGGTCATTACTGACTATGCTAAACTTAATTGGGTTTGTTACCAATTAGCTCAGAGGTCACTGGAAACTTTCTTGACTGAATAGGAAGTGATCAGCTTCCCTGGTACAGACAAGAAGGGATTCAGTTTTCCAACAACCGCATAAACATGACAACTTTGCTCCTTAGAATAAGAGTCAATCTCTAGAGTCGTGTGAAACAATAGACAGTTATTTTACTCAGTCAGTTGTGCAGATTACTTTCACCAAGATGCAGAGAATAGAGAGACGGGCGTTTTCAATAAAAGGTATTATTTATTGAACAGTCTTTCTTCTCATGCAAGAGAAATGAATTGCCACAATTGCAAGACTTGTTATTATAAAAAGTGCGTACAGTAAAATGAGGATTGCCAAATAATACTGTAAAAGCATTGATATGGTTTCTTAGCCATACAATGGTTAAAATGAATAAAATATATACATTAATATTTTTACATACATTATACATTATTATATTATTATATACATTAATATAATTAATATAAATCTAGAAAACCTGAAGCTTACACTCATACAAACCTGCCCAGAGTTCGCCGCAGACCCCAATTTAGCTCTCCAGCAATTATATGACTGGATTGGCCAGGCATCTCACCAATCAGCCCCTTCTAAGGAACACTCCAGTAACAGAGTTAAACCCACCGCTCCTTGGTATAACGATAAACTTAGGACACAAAAACAGATAAACCGCAGCAAGGAAAGAACCTGGAGAAAAGACTATGATGCCGGTAGTAAGTCTGCCTATAGGGAATCCTTAGCCCTATATAAAAATATGATAGCACAAGCTAAAAGAGAATACTACACTGACCAAATCGAGCAGGCCAGGAACTCCAGTAAACAACTATTCTCCATTACCAAAGCTTTATCAGGCAATTCCCCGGACCTCACGCCCCCCGTCACAATCTTTGTGTGACTCTCTTGCATCTTTTTTCTACACTAAAGTAGATGACATTTATCAAGCATTTTCCTCCAAATCACGTCCGGTTTCCACATCATCCGTCACTTCCTCCTCAGCTAATGCCTTCCCGTGCTTTCAACCAGTCACCCAGGATCAAATAAAAAACACACTACTGACCATCAAATCAGGTTCACCCCTAGACCCTTGCCCTCTATCTGTCCTCAGACCAGTATTAGACGTTATCATACCGGCACTCACACAGGTCTGCAATTTGATATTGCGGTCAGGCCACTACCCTAATCCGCTCAAAAACACTCTGCTAAAACCTCTGTTAAAAAAACCCTCGCTCGACAAAAATGAGCTAAAAAACTACCGACCAATTGCCAGTCTACCTTTTATCGCAAAGACAATTGAAAAGATCATGAACACCCAGATTTCTGAGTTTATTGAAGTACACCAGCTCCTTGACAACACGCAGTTTGGGTTCCGAAAATATCACGGGACCGAGACAGCCTTGATCAAAGCCGCTGATGATATCAGGGTTATTAGGGACCAGGGTGGCACCGCCATACTGGTTCTGCTAGACCTATCAGCGGCTTTCGACACGGTCGACCACAACATCTTGGTCGACCGTGTCCAAGGATTTGGCATCTGTCATACGGCCAAAAACCTAATAGCCTCTTTCCTTGCCAATAGAACGCAGGCGGTCATCCTAGGACCCTTTCAATCAGCACAACTCTCCGCCCCCTGTGGAGTTCCTCAAGGCTCATCCCTTAGTCCGACACTTTTTAACATCTATGTGTCGGACCTAGCTAAGACCATCAAAGCACATGGGATGAGCCTTACCTCGTACGCCGACGACACCCAACTAGTGTTGGCGATCAAAGGTGACGGAGAGCAAGTAGCTGAAAAATTTAAGAAAGGGCTCCTAGATATAGGAGATTGGATGGCGACAAACTGCTTAAAGCTAAACTCAGAAAAAACTGAAGTACTCATTTTTGGTCCATTATCCCCAGCCTGGTCCACCAGTTGGTGGCTAGAGACCTTCGGTACTCCTCCCATGCCGACCTCGAAGGTCAGGAATTTGGGGGTTATCTTCGATGATGGACTGAACTTCATGGATCACGCCAACAAGACAGTATCCACAGCGCACTTAAAGCTAAAAATGATTCGCAAAATACGTCCTTTTCTTCCCGACTCTGCTATTAAGACACTGGTTTCTGCTCTTGTCCTCTCATCCCTGGATTATTGTAATGGTTTATTTCTCAATGCGCAAACCCGAGTAACTACAAAACTTCAAACTATACAAAATGCAGCAGCCCGTCTCATTACCGGCAAAACAAAGTTCGAACCCATTGCCAAAAACATAAAAGATCTCCATTGGCTGACTGTACAAAAAAGAATCCACTTCAAAGCTCTCTGTATAGTCTTCAAATCAGTCAATAATCAAGGACCACATTTTCTAAGAGACAAACTTCAACTCTACAAACCTACAAGAGCTTTACGTTCAGCCACCCTTAACCAACTGGTTGTCCCTCGCACCAAAACAGTGTCCTGGGGTGACCGTCGCTTTTTAGTGGCGGCCCCCAGACTCTGGAACACCTTGCCTCTTAACATCAGACAAAGTGCTACTCTGTTCCAGTTCCGCAAACTCCTGAAAACCTGGCTTTTCTCTCAGTAACCCTTTCTCATCCGTTCAAATCTGTTTTCTCTCATTCCCCACTTTCTTTAATAATGGTTTCAGCGCCTTGACGCCCAAGGGTATAAGTAGCGCTTTACAAGTGTTAAAAATAAATAAATAAATAAACATTCATATATACATTAGACTAACGTACTCAACTGGTGCTTCTAACTACGCCTACCCCAGTGTACCTGACCTAAGCCTAATACGTGGGAGGGAGTAAGTAAGTAGCAGTTTTAGTTAAGTTGGTTTTGCCAAGGTTTGCTTCAAGAATTCTCTCTAAGGGTTTAGTCAACACCATACCTCTGGAATAGAATGTTGGAGGTCTTGTATCTCCTTCCAGGACTCGATATCCCAGACACTCGCACGAATAGGCTGGAAACGCCGGAGCTGGATTTTCTCGGCAGGAGAAAAGACAGCGTCTCTCTCAGCGCGTCAAGGAGGAGGAGGGGCAGCGTCTGTGGGCAGCTTGCATCTGCTGGGCTCTGCAAGGGACAGCTGTTCTGCTCCTGTATTCACCACACCATCGCTATCATCGATGTCGTTGAGGCAGCGTTTACTTAAGGCAACGTTGGTAATATTTATACCTGAAAGGTGCCTTGTTTGACGTAAGTTTTTGGACATAAGAAGTCAATCAAGATGTCACTAGGAAGTGATCGTCTCTCAGTGCTCATTAAAGTTCTATTACTAATCAAAACATAGCAAGCGGGGCTTTCCCAGGTTGCTGAGTTTTATCTTGTTGAAGAACTCTGAGTGTAATCTAGGAATCTTAGATAGTGGCTTCTGCTGTGTCATCTGCTCTAATGAGCTGCAGAGGAAGAGATTCTGAAATGTGGCTCTGATCGTGTTAGGCCATAGACGAGTTTCTGAAATATCGCTCTTGATTGTTTATGCCATTATAGGGGTATGAATGGATTATAGCCGTATTGGGGCATACGGTCACAGTATTGATTGGGGTCCTAGATTAGAATGCGACAGTTGTTAGATACAACATTTGGAACGGCATTGTTAGTTTGGCCCTGGGAACAACCCGGTGAGATATGGTGCCATTATCTGACACTGAGGACTACAAACACAGTAGGGTTTCTTTTTGGGTGATATCTTGGATACTAAGGTGGAAGAAATACTGGCGCACTCCGAAATATTGCACATTTGTATTCTTCCAATATACTATTTAGAACATTATTTGCTGGACTGTCGCATAACATTCAGGAATGGAACATTTGTAGAGTCATGGTCGTAGGTGACTTATATGAATCTGACACCCTACTACCATTTTCAGTCCTACTGGAACTGGGGCATACACACGGGCCTCTTTCTTAATTATGGAGGCATGGTAGGGAAACTGACAAAGATTGGGACAGAATACTAGAATATCCAACCCAAGTCCCTGGAAGTCCCAGCCTCAAACTCCAATAATACCATTATCAAAATAGGGCATATTTGAACACCAAGCGGATTGATTGATTAATGGGACAATCTGAACAAGTTAAATGCCCAGATTAAGGGAAAAAATGGCAGATTTCTATTATGTGAGCTGGTCCTGCCAATATATGGTAACATTCCGGAAAGTTGTGACAGACAAACCAGAAAACACAACAGTCAAAACAGCACTATTTGACCAAAAATGCTGTTTGCTGGGACTATAACCCAGACCAAAAAAGTGTAAGATATGGTCCAGGTTTATAGACTTGGCCCTAGAATTAGGCAAAAGATGCACAACCACCCCCACATGGGTGTCCACGAAGGGCTTTGCTGTGCAGCAGTGGTTGTCTTTGGCAGGGCAATGGCTTGATTTAGAATTGGAATCGTTGAGACTGGACAATTATAAGGGTCTGAGTAAACAAGAACATACACACCGATGGGAGGAATTATTTATTGCATTCCGTCCGATGAACCATGACACAAACACCTAGGGGCACATTAGGATGGCGGGCGGGCTTTGGCCACCCGCCACCCTAGCGGAACTCGGGACCGCCCGCCTGAAGGGCGGGGGTCCCGACATTGCCATTAGGATGCGCCCGCCACAGTGGCGGGCGCATTCCTCAATTTAACATTGTGGCGGGCGGTGCTCACTGCTCCGCCCGCCACAATGTTAAAAACAGAAGCACGCATTTGCATATTCGAAGCGGCAGGCACCGCACGGTGCCTGCCTCTTCGAGTATGTAAAGGCAGGGGGGTACCCCCCCATGTGCCACCCCCTTTGGCCTTCACTCTGGGGGCCCACAGGGGGCCCCCAAAGTGAACACTGCATGCCTTTCCGTGGCGGCATTGCCACCACGGAAAGGCATTGACAAATGCCTATTCTAATATGGCTGGCGGTGTCTGATAGACACCACCACCATGTTCTCCCTTTTCCGCCCCGGCCGCTATGCGACTGGGCGGAAAACAGGCGGGCGGTTTTTCTCACCGCTGCGGTCCCCTCCGCCATCGTAATATGGCGGGGGGGAATGCAGGGAAGGATGGCGGGCGGATTGCCTCCGCCAGGGTGGCGGTGGCCACCGCCACCCTGGCGGAGGCAATCCGCCCGCCATCCTAATGGGCCCCTAAGAGAGGCACAAGGAGTAGTAAAACACACCTCCAAGAATGAATAGGCAACAATACGGTATGCTAACCCCGCCTGCCTTTGAATTTTTATAGGTTTTACTGACAATGTATAAGATGTCATTTTAGAGCACACCCTAAACGCTAAACACGCTGTCCATGTTTATCGTTGGTTATATTGTATGGGTCATAAATAGCTTTGTAAATGGAAACAAATACAAATATAATTAAACAAAAATGATGGCATGACTACATTCGAGTTCTGTTCGATAACACCCTGGTCTGAACAAACGCCTTTATCTTCACTCATCTGGAAAAATGGTGTGACGTTCTGAATAATCTTCAAGTGAATGGGAGACAAAAAGGGCAGTCATGTGGTTAGTTCATGGGGTAAGAAAGTTATATTTTTGGTTACATAACGGGAGGAGTTCAATATATTTTGAGTAACATTTTTGTTTTGTTTGTTTCAATCAGTTTTCTGTCTTCGCAATGGAAGTTGCCCAAGTACAAAGGTTGTTAGAGCCAGCATATTGGTACAACTCTTTACTGAATTAAAATAGAAACAAGTCACGCTCAGAACTACGGCCTTACGAGGCGAGAGCAACTTTCTGACAGACACGAGGGTGACGGAGAAAGATACATGCAAATAAAGAAGGCTTTTACTGCTTCTGTCCATATAGTATCTTTAAGGCTTAGAATATGTTTTTTATTAAAAAGTCTAAGGGCCATATGTATTAAGCAAATTCGCATTCGCAAAGGCCGAAATTCGCATGTATAAAGCAAAATCTGGTGCAAAACAAGGAATCGCAAAATGTAAATGTAAATGTAAATGTATTGGCATTTATATAGCGCACTACTTACCCGTAGGGTCCCAAGGCGCTTCGACCGCTGCGAAACCCTTCCTGGCTTCCCTGAGAGATGGTCCCTTAATGGGTATCTCCAGGGTGAGACCAGGCATCCCCGGCGGTCTGGTGGGGCCATTAGTGAAGATGAGGCAAGCTAATGCCCAGAGTTGCCGAGTGTGATCGCTGATCAGAGTGGGCACCGAGGCGAGAGAATTATCGAGTCCGCTGACCCTGGTCCAGAAACCTGCCGCGCCGGGAATCGAACCCTGGTCCCGGGCCGTCCTCTGCTCTCGGGTCTGCCGCCTCTAACCAGTGAGCCACACTACTTCACAAATTAGCGATTCCTTATTTTGTAATTGCATTTAAGGAATCACAAAATTTGTGATTCCTTAAATGCAATGTATGAAGCTAAAAAAATTTGCAAAATGTCCTTAAGGAATCGCAAATTACCACCAACCTCAAGTTGGTGGTAAGTTGTGAATTCCTTGAAAAATGCTAATTTTTGCATTTTTCAAAGTGCCATGTGACGCACATACATGCCTTTAGAGCATGTATGTGCGCCACATGTGCAGCCATGCATATTTCAGGGGTGCAACAGGGTGTCCTTTGGACACCCTTGCACCCTTGAAATTATTCTCAATTTGCGATTCGCAAATTGCGAATCGCAAATTGAGAATAACTTCCCATTCATTCCTATGGGCCTCCTGGCCCATTGAAATGAATAGGAAAGTATTCCTTAATTGAGATTCGCAATTTTCTTTTCGCAATTAAGGAATTTTAAGAAATAACAAAAAGAAAATGCGATTTTGTACATACATACCTATTTGCGATTCTCAAATAGCGATTTCTTAAAAATCGCTATTTGAGAATCGCAAATTAGGTTGATGATACATATGGCCCTAAATGTTTTCTTTCTCCATTTTCCTGTCATGCATTGTCTCTCTTTCTTTTTCAATCCTGAAATTATTCCTGGTTCCCTCTTTAATTCTTGCATTATTTCCTTGCTTTTTGCATTACTGTGATGCTTTCCTCCTCCTCTTAATTCGGTTTTTATCTGTGTTGATTTCATTCCATTTCCTTAAAGTAATGTTTTCGTTTCGTTTTGCGTTCAAGATATCCCTTTAATTTATCTCCATCTCAAACATACAAAACCCAGATAACCTGCAGGAAACTAGAAATACCGCAGATAAAACAGATAAGACGGAGAAAATGGACCTGATGGCAAAAAAAGCAAGGAGGCTTCAAGCAATAAAGAATCTAAAGAGTGCCGCAAAAACCAGTGGTCAAATAACTGACGCTCAACCTCGGATTTCAAGCATATTTAGCTCTCTGCCCAAAGAACTATCGGACGCTGGGGGGGGGGATGGCAGGTCCAATGTCACGGATAAAAAGACAACTAATAAAACAAAAATTCCTAGTGCCCATGGAAATAACCCCCCCCCTCCCGCAAATTAACTAAAAAAATAGGGACAAAGAGGCCTTTATGAACAACAACATGAGCGAGTCGAACTCAATAAATGGAAAGACTAGATCAAACTCAGCTTTGGTACCCAAACAAACAGATGCGCCAGTAGGGGAGGCGAAGGAAGCGAAGGACGTAGCCACGGCATCAGGAATGGAAGGGATGGTCAGCCACAAGAAGATCACAAAAATAGATTCAAACAACCGAGGATGACACAAGCAATATAAGTCAGGCACAACAAGCACAGCAATGGTCCGACCTAATAGGTGAGCTAACGGTTGATAGTGGCACTGGAGAAGATGTCAATGTAGAGCAAAACTCATCTTGACTTAACCGCTCTCAATGTCCTGTCCAGGCCAATGATCATTCTTCCAAGTCTAATTCGGATTCTGGCTCTGATTCGGAAATGTATGAAACTGGCACCTCAACTTCAAGTGAGCTACAAAGGCTGGCACATATGAGCTAAAGAAACCGAACATAGCACTAAAGAACAGTTCTTCAAGAAGAAAACAAGAAAGGAAAATAAAAAGGCAAAAGAGACAGAATAACCTTATTTATGATGATACTACAGACCAAGGCAGCAACACAGATCAGACAGGTAATAGGCCCAGGACCACTGCATCACATGATTGCATCGAATCAAATTCTAACCTAGGTCTCGCAGCTGAATCAAAAGCATCTAAGACTCTGCAGTCAGATACCGGGGATGGAAGAAAAACACAATCAGAACCCTCCTTGATTGATGTGCTTCAATCAATCAAATACTTCCAAGAAGATGTCAAACAGGATAACAGGAAAAACCACATCGCCATCCAGAAATTGCAAGGAGCGGTGCAAAAAGTCGGGGTGACTTGTTTTGAGATCTCAGAAAGAATGACTTCTGTTGAAATACGTACAGAAAATTTGGAGAAAGGTGTTTCCGCTCTACAAACAGCTGGGAAAGAGCAGGAGGGGATAGTCAAAGATTTAATGATGAAGGTTGAAGACCATGAAAATCGAGCAAGACGCAACAATCTACGTTTCCTTGGGATTCCCGAGAACGCAGAGGGGAATGATCCAAGGGTCTACATAATCTCATTGTTGAAAGAAACATTTCCAGAATTACAAACCTGGGATTTTGCCATAGAAGTACAACGGGCCCACCAATTTCCTCTGACCCTTTCAAAAAGACTACAGGCTAATGCACAGTATACATGAGCAATGCTCGTAAATTTTGGCAATTTTCTATTGCGTGAAGCGATTTTTGACATTACTCGACCAACAAATATAAAGGCTTTTCATTCTTCTGCAGACCAGACTTCGCCCACGCAACAGTGGAAAGAAGGTGGAGGATGAGACAGTTATTTACACCCTTTGAAAAAATTTGTGCCACTGTGTACTTGCAAAACCCTGCACGACTAAAGGTCATCATTAACGGTACCACAAGAAGTTTCACCAGCGAGATACAGGCAGAAGCGTACTTAAGTGAACTCACAAACTCAGAAAAAAAACAGGACTAAAACATAGTGTATTTAGCTAGTGACGATCATAAAAATCATTAGCAAAATGCCAAAAATGTTATAATATGCAACTGGTAATATATGCCAATGAAAAGCACAGGAAGTGAAGTGATAGGGCGAAACTGCACTTCCACAGGCAGGCGCAGGGGTCGGGGCAATCAGTCGCTTGAAGCTACCAATTACATAGGTGCCCACAACCTGGCTTAATTCGTACCAGGCAACATCATCAACCAGACTCTTAAGGAGTCTATGCGCCTTACTTTGGGGACAGGGAGGGGGATGGCAGAAGGCGAGGGCGAGGGGAGAATGCAAGGGGGGGGAATCACTCAAACAAGCAACCAAATTGATACAACGAATAAAAGAAAATATCTCTATGTTAGGCATAATTTCACTCAAAGCAAAATTCTGAAAAAATACATAATAGCATATTTTCTTCAAAGCCAAAATAGAAAAAAAAGAGATTATGGATAAATTGAAAATATGTTCTTGGAATATGGCGGGACTCAATGACAGGAACAAAAGGGCCCGGTTATCTGGGATAATTATTCAAAACTCATTTGATGTACTGTGTCTTCAGGAGACTCACATTCCCTGGGGTGAATGAGATTTATTAAAGATCCCTGGATACAATGTATTGGCAACCACAACTCAGACATCTAGAAACCGGGGTGTTGTTATCCTAGTCAGACCTTTTTTGGGACAGACAAAACATAAGTTAGTTGATTCCTTAGGTAGATGGGCTATTATAGAGTTAAATATAGGTTTTACGATCTGTACAGTATACACATCTAACCAAGATCACCCCTTTATATTTGAGGAACTGGAAATGGAACTAGTATCCTGGCCCGGAATATTAATATTTTGTGGAGATTTTAATATCTCTCTGGGGCATAACGCATTGCGACCAAACCGGGACTCCTATACATATGTCGGACGAAAGCCAAAAATGTTAAAAGCCATCTCTCAACTTAAGGAAACTTAGACCTAATTGATATTTGGGACTTAAAACAGCAAACTGATCCCGGCTACACCTACTTTTCACACCCACATAACAAATATTTCCGGATCGATTACATTTTGATAACTAGAGACTGCTCTGACAAAGCACAAATAATCAAACTTCCTAAAACACTATCTGATCACAACCCGCTGACCCTCACACTTGATACTGCAAATCTCAACAGACCGCGCTCAAGCTGGACTTTTGACAGAAAATTACTGGTAAATAAAGATTATGTTGAATATATAAAAACGATTTTTGACTGTAACCGAAATAGTGCCTCCAGGGGCACAGTCTGGGATTGCTTCAAAGCCGCTCTATGGGGAGAAACAATTAGCTTTGTATCTAAGCGTAGGAAAGATGCCAAAAATTACAAGAAACGACAGATGCAAGAGCTAGCCAATATCGAGGAGGAGCATACCAATTTAATAGGGAGGGGAGAGGATGGTGGGACCTACCTTGAAGAAAATTCTGATTCTAAAAACCACGCTAAATAGTAGGCTTACTCAGAAAGCAGCTGAGATCTTCCACGCAAATCGCAATAAAATCTATGAAGATGGGGAGATAGTTGGGAAGCAGCTAGCTCTACGTGCCCGTCAGAAGCAATCTCATAACACAATTACTAGTATTGAAGTAGAAGGAAAGGAATACACAACACCTGAAGACATATTAGACATTTTTAGGCAATATTATCAAAAACTATACCAGAATGAGGATAAGTCTGATCAAGAAGCAGTAAAAGATGCCCTTAATATATGGCTAACCGAGATTGGATCAAATAAGATTATCAATGACGATTCAAGGGAAAATTTTGAAAAAAAATATCACACACACAGAGGTATTATTGGCCCTGTCAGAGCTAGCCTCGGGAAAAGCTGCGGGCCCCGATAAACTCCCATTAGAACTATACAAAATTCTTGGAGAATGTATAACACTATATTTAATAGATCTATTTGTAGGGATTCAAGTAAGCAGCATCCCTCCTGACTCATGGAAGACAACAAATATAGTTATCTTCCCTAAAAAGGGAAAGCCCCCAAACTTACCTTCATCGTATCGCCCAATCTTCTTAATAAATGCGGACTCAAAGATATACTCAAAAATCTTGGCCAATCGGCTCAGGAGGGTCATCGAAAACCTTGTCTCCCCATGGCAACACGGATTTATTCCCGGGAAGTCCACCACAGACCATACTCGTAGGGCTTTATCGGTATTTGTTATCATGAATGCGACGGGGGGCCGAATGTCGATGATCCTACTCGATACCGGTTTGGCGTTCAATCGCGTTTCCTGGGGTTTCTTCTGGGCGGTGCTCGAGAAAAACAACTTTGGGCCCTGCCTCTCTAAATCAATTAGGGCAATGTACCATGAACCAAAGGCCAGGGTTCTAGTGATGGAACAGGAATCAAAACCGTTTGAAATATTAAGAGGAACAAGACAAGGCTGTCCGTGTTCGCCGATCTTGTTCGCTATGTACATCAATCCATTGATTCTCAAATTGATAGCAAACGATGTAATTATACCTGTCACGGTGGGCTCTTACGACACTAAGTTTATGGCATATGCTGATGACGTTGCGGTAATAACACCCTACCCCTCCGAGGCTATAGTTGAAATTGAGGCTATTACACAAGCCTATGGGCAGATCTCAGGGTATTCTCTCAATCGCGATAAAACCATGGTAATTTGCACTGACAATATTCAGTTAGACGACCCAAAGAAGGTAGATAACGCGGCGTATTTAGGCATATGTATATCACCTAATGTAGAGATCATTAATGATTTAAATTATGAACCACTACTAAAAAACATTGAGAAGATCTAAAGAGGGTCAACAGTCTCCACCTCTCAATTATCGGGAGAGGAAACCCTTCTGAAAATGAACATTCTACCTAGGCTGTTGTATTTATTTCGCGCTATTCCTCTAATAGTTGAAGATAAAGCTATTAAAGCAATAGAATATCAAATGAGCAAGTTTATTTGGAATTACAGGAAAATCAGGAGGGCCCTTAATTACCTATCCCTCCCGGTATACAGAGGTGGGCTAGCAATCCCCAATATATTGCTCTACCTATGGGCCACTATGCTCCAGCAAATGACACCCTTGTTTAATATATATACGGCAGATCCAACACTAGAGGAAAGTGTTATACCATCGATTATATGAACTAGCCTTAGGAAAAAAGGCAAAAGGCTTGCTGCTAAAACATCTAGAACCCTCATATTATAAAAAGGTTAAGTTCAAGGTTGTTAAGAGTGCTTGGAGAATCTGGAAGAAAACAGCGAGGCAACTTGAAATTCCAAACTTTAATAAGTGCACACCACTATGGACCTCATCTGTGGTACCAAGACAAGCTAATGATGATATCTCCAGGTGATGGGAAAACTTGGGTGTTCTAACTCTAGGAGATTTCCTCCAGGGCGCCTCAGAAACTAGGTTTCAGTACTTTCAAGATACATTTTTAATCCCGAACTCAGATACTTTTAAGTTTATTCAAATCAACACTATCCTCAATATAAAAATCCAGAATATCTCTCTGTTAAATATCCCCTTATTGGATTGTATAGGGAAATCAGCATCCAGGATAGGCACACTTTATGATATGTTGCTAGAAAGTAAGGTGGAGGACTTAGAGCATTTTGAATCTACATGGGCAAATAAACTTAACAATCCTAATGTGGATATTGACATGTCACTACAGCTCTTATCCAAATTATTTATTTCATCCAACTTAAAGGCTCAGTTGTACAAAACAATATATAATCTATACTACACACCCGCGAAACTGTATTCCTGGGGGAAAAGAGAAAACTCCGAATGTCCTCGGTGCGGTACTAGTCCAGCACATCTGATAGATATGTTTTATGACTGTGACAGATTAACACCTTTCAGACAAATGATAGCGAATTCTGGCAAGAAGTGTTCGGCCATGCCATAGCTGAATCACCCACCTTATATCTACTAGGTTATGACAATACTCTTATGCTTAGCCAGAAGGAGGAAACATGCCTCTTTCTGGGGACAGCGGTGTACAGAATAATCTTAGCAGCACGATGGAAGGAGGCAGATCCCACTAATTTCCAAATATGGCTGACACAGTACCTAGGGATTTATAATCAAGAAAAGGCAATCTATATATGTGGAGGGAAAAAGCCAGGATACGAGGGGAAAGAATCTGGGAGCCAATTGAGGGCTGGAATAATAGGACCAGATAATTAAAATAAAATAACTCTTTATTTCGATTTATTTTTATGCATTTTTTGAAATAACCGGTATGTTATGTTCTTATGCCTCCACGATTATATGACCTGTATTAACAATAAGAAGTATTAATGTCGATACATGCATAATTTATGCTTATGAATATGTCTTTAATATGTACAATTCTTTTTGTGTTGCTAAATAAAAAAGAATTTAAAAAAATTATTTAGAAAGAAAAGCATTAATCATTACATACATTTACTTTCTTTATTTCCTACCCTATAACACCACACAATTCCAAACCAAAAAATAATAATAATAATTATTTATCTCCATCTATTTTACATTTAGTTAATATCTTGAGGCTGCCCCTTGAAATAATGAGAGGTCCCAGCAGAAAAACAAACAAAACAGCTGAGTTCTTTATTGAGACCCTTCCTGAGTGCCCCTGTAACCTTTAAGCAGAGAGATGTGTGGATTCTATTACAGGACCGGAGGTTTAGGATTGTGCTACTCTTTCGTTTATTGCTACTCACAGCAGCCAATGAAAATGTTTTATTATACAAAATAAACTACATTTCCCATGATGCTTCTCATTACATCAAATCCGGTCTGACCCTATAAGAGCCACCACTTCCTTTTTCTGAGCCTCTTTATTTGCTGCTTATAGAAGAGATACGTGCCATTCATTTGACATTATTATTATAAGCATTGTGATTGCAATTATGATAATCTTGCAAGTTGACTGTTTTTCAAAGTGATTATCGCGCGATGCACGTGTGATTTACTGAGCTGAGCGGGAGTTTGTCCCGATAATTGCCTAGTGGCTGTGAGGTGTAAACGGTCTGCGCGATTGGCAATTGCTTAACTGAGATATTTTCGCCCTCAAGGAAGGGCTACAATTTCTGACACGCGTCTAGCACGAGTGTGACAGATCCGCGAGGGGGTTTTGGGCAGTGGTTAGACTCCTACAGGAGCGGAGGTGACACCGCATTCTAGCAGTGCACCTCCCAGGTTTTTGGGCTTAGTTTCCTTAAAGAAGTATAGCGTAAATCAGTGCTTGCGTCAGAGGTCTTCCCTCATTTGGTCTGATGTCTATTATGTGTGTAGCCCAATTGGGCAATATTTGGGCTTTGTTTGGACTACGCACGTCACACGTCCCCCACTGCTCGTCCTGAGCTAAAAATAGCCTGGATTTATCACTGAGCAGGACGTTGTGTGGACGCCTGACCGGCTGCAAAATTAGTCAGCCCTGGGAGTGAGCACACGCTCTACGACATTTGGAATTGGCTCTTTACCCTCTAAAGCCTGGGCAGGAACAATAAAGATTCCAGCATTGCTGAGGAGCTAATTAGAGTTGTTGTTCATCATAGTCTGTGCGCACGTGGGTGGCTCCCCCTTACTCCTCCTAAATATATATTTATATTCAAGCCTTAAGTTGGCAATGTGTGATTAGTGTCCCGTAATGGAAGAATGGGTGAGATATGAGGAGGATGAACCTTATGAGGAGGGACAGCAGGAAAATGTCCTTGAAGACAATATAGTTGATGCTCTGGATGCCTCGGTCCAGCCGTCAGTCAACAGGGCCATTGAAAGCATCCCTGGCACTGTGCAACAAGCCTTGGCAGCAGCTCTAAAGCCAATAACCAAACAGCTAGAAAAATGTGCAAAAAGACATTGGTTTACTAACCCCCTGAAACCACACAAATAGACTCCTGCAGATGAAACCTTGGCACAGTCTGAGTCCTCGCCCCATGCCAATGCACTGGCTAATCTGCCTAAGGCGAATACAGTGGATCATGGCTATACCACACCATCCACCACCGAAGGTTGCAAGGCCAAACGTAAGCAAACAATCTACACAGACACTGACACAACCGACAATGACACAACGGAAGAAGAGGCGCCCCCTAAGAAGAGATCTAGGAAGTCAACTAACGTATTGGATAATGACGCAAATACACCTTTTACCTTTGATCCAACAAGTATAGTTCACCCCAGATCTTCTGATTGGGTTCCCGCTCCAGAAGTAGCAGACTATTTACATGACAACCTACGGAAGGGTGTTGATAAGGAAGTGAGCAATAGATTGCACTCAGAGTGCCCTCGGCTAGATATCTCAGATAGAATTGCAGAGACTCCCAACATTGATGCTAGTCTCTGGACGTTCCTTAAAAAAATGTGCAAAAGACCCAAAATAGGGCATTAATCGGGCCTGGCGAGGCTGCCAGGATAAGTTACTTGACGTTGCATGCCCACTGGCCAAGATACTGGAGATGGCTCTCATGGGGAAGGATTCAACCACTCCCATCGATCCCGATATTCTAGTGAGTTGGACGCAAAGGGCAATATGCCTGATGGGAAATGCAAATTGTGCCATCTCCACAGAGAGGCGCAAATCCTTTTTAATGAGAATGGACTCCAATCTGACCGAATTAGTCTCTGCCGAGCCAGGCCCGCTGGCAGAAGGCAATTTATTTGGAGATAGATATGTCAAGGACGAGTCCAAGTATGTTGGTACCTTTACCTCCCTGGATAAAGCACAGTCAGGTATTAAACGCGTGTTCCAAGCTGGCTTTTTTTACCAGGCCGGGCGAGGGAGAGGACACTCGCCGGGCCGCCAGTACTATCAAGGTCCTCCAAGAGGAGATTATGGATGAGGTAGAGGCCACTGGGACTCTATCAGGGGTGGAACCTTCTACCTGACAAGGCAAAGGTTCAGACGCCGGTTGAACAGAGGTGGACACCGAGCAGGAAATTCAAGCTCAAAATACTGCAAGTAAGTGTACCACAACCACTTCACCTACCCCTGGGGGGTCATACACAGTACTTCATACACAATTGGAGGGTGTTGTCTCAGGATGCGTGGGTCTCACAGACTATTCAGGGCTTTCATCTAGAATTTCACCAGACACCTTTTCAAGACAGATATCCCAGACAACTGTCTTTTTCCCAACAAGAATGTGTTTTTATAGACGCAGAAATAGAGGAATTGCTGCAGAAACACGCGATTGTCTATTGCGATGAAGGGGTTTGTGGTTTCTGCAGCAACGTCTTCTTGGTGCAGAAAAAAGGCGGGGGTCACAGTTTGGTTTTAAACCTGAGAGAGTTTAACCACTTTATGGTCTACAAACATTTCAAGATGGAAGGCATCCATCTGTTGGTCGATCTTTTAAAGAAAGGGGAATGGATGGTCCGGCTGGACCTAAAGGACGCCTACCTGACAATTCCTATCTACCCCCCTCATCTGCGATTCTTTCAGGTTCAATGGTGGAACCGATGGTTGGAACATTTGGCCCTCTCTTTCGGAATCTCTTCAGCTTCATGGTGTTTCACCAAAGTGCTGAAATGGGTCATAGTTCATCTAGGAACACAAGGAATTTGCATGATAGTGTATCTGGAAGATATTCTTATCATGGCTCAAACTCCGGCCTTGGCCAAACTTCACTTGCAGATGTCGGTTTCCCTTCTGCAAAATCTTGATTTTGTGATAAACGATCCAATATCAGTTTTATCCCCATTTCAGTCGATAGACTTCCTGGGATTTGTCATAGATTCACAGGCAGCTCAACTGAGTCTTCCCAAGTCGAAGCTACGGGACCTCAAGAAAGAGATCACCTCAGTTCTATCCAAACAGGAGGTATCTCTACGAACACTTGTAAGGATAGTGGGGCTATTGGTATCCTCAATACAGACGATATTTTTGGGCACACTGCATTATCGGACCCTTCAGAGATTAAAGATTCAACACCTACGCAAATGACTGTCATACACAGACCTAGTTCCCCTAATGAAGGAAGCCAGGGACGAAATACAATGGTGGTTAGGTCACGTAGAGGCCTGGAATGGCAGAGCCATAATTGGCTCTCAACAAGAGGTAGATATCGAGTTAGATGCCACCTGATGGGGCTGGGAAGCGTGTTGCAGAAATATCTCCACAGGAGGTTGTTGGTCTCTTCAGGAACTATTACTGCACATCAACTGCCTAGAGCTGTTAGCAGGGTCGTTCACATTACAAACTCTCTCCCTCAATGGGTGTCTTGTTGCATCCTTCTCAGGATGGACAATATTTCGGCAGTGAGATATATCAACAAGTTGGGAGGTACGAGGTCGTCTCTACTTGTGGAAATAGCAAATGATTTCTGGCACTATTGCATGAAATATCAGATATCGGTGATATAAATTTCGGGGCAGTCTAACATTGCAGCGGACTGAAATTTCAGATATCTGAAGGATTACAGCGACTGGCAACTCCAGCCTCAACGGTTCCAATGGTTACAGAATGTATGGGGTCTTTGCGAGATAGATCTTTTCGCATCCAGACTGAATCGACAACTGCAGACTTTCTTCAGCTGGAGACCAGACCCCTTGGCGAAAGCGACAGACACCTTCACCCAAAATTGGACACGGATCCGAATTACGCCTTTCCCCCTTTCATCATAATTCCCTGAGTGACCTCACACGTAGCTCAAAGAACTACTGATGGACAGAATGCAGAACAATGTCATACATTCACCCCAGTACAGAGATCTGGGCCTAAATCCATAGTTTTTTTGCTCACCATGCCATTCCAGTTTGAACCCAGCCATATGCAAATCAGTCTTGACCCTGCACCCAATGGGAACAGTGCAGCCCAAACTGCCACGCCAGGTCCTCCCTGGAATGGAAACAAGCATCCTAGGATAGAACGCAGAATTCATTGGTATTGCTTTGTTCACTCTAAGTTGGCAGGGTATGCCCAGACGTGGGTCCCTTGCTCACTTTACCACTGGATTCAAGCTAGCCTGGCTGATGATGGCTGATTAGCCAGAAACTAGTCCCAGGATGCTTGTTTGCGGTCAAGGGAAGACATGGCTTGGCAGTTTGGGCTGGACTGTCCCAATGAGGCACAGGGTCAGGCTGATTTGCATATGGCCATGTCTGTACTGGGGTGGCGGAGTGTGCTAAAGAATGATGATGGATTAAACCCAGATAAGTTGACTGGGGGTGAGCGTTTGATTTGCTCAAGCGCACCGTCCATCATCCCCTTTGGTATCGCTTTGTTCGCCCTAAGTTGGCAGGGTATGCCCAGACATGGGTCCCTTGCTCACTTTGCCACTGGATTCAAGCTAGCCTGGCTGATGATGGCTCATTAGCCAGAAACTGGTCCCTGGAGCCTTGTTTCCGGTCAAGGGTAGACATGGCTTGGTAGTTTCCATGAGGCACAGGGTCAGACTGATTTGCATATGCACATGCCTGAACTTCGTGGCGGAGTGAGCTAAAGAATGATGATGGATTAAACCCAGATCAGTTTACTGGGGGTTAGTGCTTGCAATGTTCAACACTCCGCCCATCATCCACTCTGGTATTGCTTTGTTCGCCCTAGGTTGGCAGGGTATGCCCAGACGTGAGTCCCTTGCTCACTTTGCCACTAGATTCAAGCTAGCCTGGCTGGTGACGGCTGATTAGCCAGAAACCGGTCTCAGGATGCTTGTTTCAGGTCCAGGGAACCAAAAAACACCGTGACCTAGTCCGTAAGGCAATCGTTTTATGTATATCTGTGGGTATACGTGGATATGTCTAAAGATCAACCCAACACACCTTTGAATTTAACAATAGGTGTCTTACTCCAGATGCTTGCCAGTAAGTCATAAAAGTAGCCAATCTCTGATACATCTAACTTTAGACAACACAGGACATACATTCAAAAGAGAGACGACACATGAAAAAATGTGTGAGTAGCTAGAAGACACCTCACGGGCGCACCACCATTGGGGCCCCTGGTTGGTACTCACCAGGGTGGCCCTGTTCTCATCATTGGTATCAACTAGCTTAACGTAAACGTGACCGACTCCCAAAAGTAAAAGACAGTGAATGGTGCAGTGTACATAAACTTATATGTGACAAGGACTAACAACGTTCAACATATAACAAAACAAATACTGAGCGCACAAGAGTAAGGACCTTTTTATTTGTATTCTCCTGTCCGCTAACAGTAAACATATATATAAAACAAAGAGAGAAGCGAATACTCCCTATCGATTCGCTTACAACTCGCTGCCGACATGTTTCATTGCCATGGTCAAAATTCAGGCAATTTCTTCAGGGCAAAGATGTTTTTTTATAAAAGCCACTGCCAGCAAAGTACTGCGTTTGGGGTGCTGTAAATCAAAGAAAGAAAGCACGTGTAAGGAGCTATCTGTGGTTGCACTGTGTGCTGTATATCATTACCAACCAGCCACACTGCGGAAATGTAAATTACCTGGCTAACAGCTTCGACTTTCATACCATTACATTCATCTATTTTGAGAAGTCAGGGACCCACTCCCACTCGGTAAGTGCAGTCTATCCTCCCGTGAAAGTTTATCTATTCAAGACAAAAGGAAACAGCCCCGCGCGGGGGGACATTAGGAATAGCTAATCTAGTCTCACCGGGAGCTCCGATTCCAAACGCCTCGTGTGCTGCAAAGTAAAGTAAATACCACTGGAGAAGGATTCATCGGCGTTTCCTCAGCACCGGATCGCCGAGTGTTTGGGGCGTGTGATATTTATTTTTAGTTTCAAGATTCTCATTGGCTCGCAGTGTCACGTGTAATGACTCTCACCCGGCTAAATCTAGAACGCGAACCTGATTGGTTATGGAGGTCGCTTGCCGTGGTATCTCGATTCCGATTGGCACTGGCCGTCAAAGGGTTCGATAGGCAATACTACGTGGGGATTCATTTGTAAAAGTAAATACGAGCGTGATATTGTTTTAAATAATGTGATTTAAAGAGGGGCGCGCCGGGTATTGTAGGGCAAGTGCTCAGTGGAGCTGCTCAATTCTAATTATTATATCTCATGTAATACAAAGACATATATGCAATTAATGAAAATTAATAAAGACCAATGGTCATAGCCCTTAGTAAGATGATACATATATTTCTCTTATTCATATTGTCGTGGTGGGTGACAGATACTATCAACAGAGAAGAGATTTTGTTTACAACAGCTCAACCCCCATGCAAGGAGATTAGTGTATCTAACTTACAAGGTAATTTCATTCTGTCCAAATGTTAGACCATAGAGTACTGTGCCAAGGAACAACTATATCTGTGTATCAGGAGTCCAGCTCAACGCAGCTTGTTCCATTCCAACAATTCATTTAACCCCTGCTGTTCACTCCGCTCTTGATATATCCAGCGTGCCTCTTTTGTCAACAGGCGTCTTTCCATGGTTTGAGTTTCACCTACCACTCTTTCCAAAACCACCCAGGAAAATGCATGTTTGTTACGATGGCAATGCTGCACTAGTTTGGTAGTCAATTTTCCTTGTCGTATGGTGCTTAGATGTTCCTGAATACGGAGCTTGATCTTGCGTGTTGTTAGTCCAATGTATTCAAGGCCGCATTCACAGCTCAATCTGTACACAACATTTACAGTGTTCCAGTTACTAAAATGGTTTAATGACCATATCTTCCCAGATTTTAGTGTAACTGTGGTGCATTTTTCGGTAAGGTGGCAAACAGAGCAACCCCCACAAGGGTAGTGGCCATTCGGTACAGTGGTTCTTTCAGTTGGTGTTCTCTCTACCATTCTTGTATGGACTAATTTGTCCTTGAGATTCTGGGCTCTACGGAACGCAAACCGAGGTGGTGGCATTTTATGCTCTTGTGTGGATAGAATATGCCAGTGTTTTCTAATGGCTTGCCGGATTTTGGAGGCCAACGGGTCAAAGGTCATGACCACAGGGAGACATTCTGATTTTTCTTTTGTTTGTGATTCCAAAAGGGCTGTACGTGGTGTGTTCAGGGCCCTCTTATTTGCTTGTTGGATAACTTTGTTTGGATAATTTCGTGCTTTTAGTCTACTGCTTAGGTCTTTGGTTTGTTCTTTGTATACGTCCGTGGATGAACAGTTTCTTCTGTATCGGCGATCCGGTGCTGAGGAAACGCCGATGAATCCTTCTCCAGTGGTATTTACTTTACTTTGCAGCACACGAGGCGTTTGGAATCGGAGCTCCCGGTAAGACTAGATTAGCTATTCCTAATGTCCGCCCGCGCGGGGCTGTTTCCTTTTGTCTTGAATAGATAAACTTTCACGGGAGGATAGACTGCACTTACCGAGTGGGAGTGGGTCCCTGACTTCTCAAAATAGATGAATGTAATGGTATGAAAGTCGAAGCTGTTAGCCAGGTAATTTACATTTCCGCAGTGTGGCTGGTTGGTAATGATATACAGCACACAGTGCAACCACAGATAGCTCCTTACACGTGCTTTCTTTCTTTGATTTACAGCACCCCAAAAGCAGTACTTTGCTGGCAGTGGCTTTTATAAAAAAACATCTTTGCCCTGAAGAAATTGCCTGAATTTTGACCATGGCAATGAAACATGTCGGCAGCGAGTTGTAAGCGAATCGATAGGGAGTATTCGCTTCTCTCTTTGTTTTTTATATGTGTTTACTGTTAGCGGACAGGAGAATACAAATAAAAAGGTCCTTACTCTTGTGCGCTCAGTATTTGTTTTGTTATATGTTGAACGTTGTTAGTCCTTGTCACATATAATTTTATGTACACTGCACCATTCACTGTCTTTTACTTTTGGGAGTCGGTCACGTTTACGTTAAGCTAGTTGATACCAATGATGAGAACAGGGCCACCCTGGTGAGTACCAACCAGGGGCCCCAATGGTGGTGCGCCCGTGAGGTGTCTTCTAGCTACTCACACATTTTTTAATGTGTCGTCTCTCTTTTGAATGTATGTCCTGTGTTGTCTAAAGTTAGATGTATCAGAGATTGGCTACTTTTATGACTTACTGGCAAGCATCTGGAGTAAGACACCTATTGTTAAATTCAAAGGTGTGTTGGGTTGATCTTTAGACATATCCACGTATACCCACAGATATACATAAAACGATTGCCTTACGGACTAGGTCACGGTGTTTTTTGATTGCTTGAGTGGAGGGCGACCTAGTCCTGTAAATCCCTCTGTACTCCTAGTATATGAATGTGAATCAGGTCCAGGGAAGACATGGCTTGGCAGTTCGGGCTGGACTGTTCCCATGAGGCACAGAGTCAGACTGATTTGCATATGGCCATGTCTGAACTGGGGTGGCGGAGTGAGCTAAAGAATGATTGTTAGAAATGGAATTTCTGGTTGGCTGAGGCTTGCGCAAAAGCCAGGCAGAAACCACCACTCTAGTCAGGGTAAGGGGGAAACACACACTGATGATAACCCCTGCTCACCCCCTTGGTAGCTTGGAACGAGCAGACAGGCTTATGCCCAAGGCAATGTGTTAAGTATTTGCACTAACACGCACAGTAACACAGTGAAACACCACAAATGTACATCACACAGGTTGTTATAAAAATAGAAATATCTTTATCTAATTTAGGCAAGATCAAAACGACATATCCAACATACACAATAAATGTGACAATTTGACAACAATTTTTTTTTGACAATTTGACAATTTTTTATTGACTGTATAATTAATTAAAATCGTTACAGTAAAATCAACAATGAAACAATTTCTTGTATATAATGTATATAAAAAAAATAGATACTTAAAAAGCTAAATTTAAAAGCTAGTGCTAAAATCAGGACTGTGATTGGTTACATCATTGACTAACATTAAGTATTTTGTTCAAATGATTGAGACCCGCATGATTGTCCATCCCCCAACTTATGTGCCTTGGAGTTAATCTGTTGCAGGTGAGCGCATAAACTACTCTCAATGGTGCATTAAGTTTCTTACTAGGTGCATTGTTTTCTTGGAAGGGGACGTGCAAATGGGACACTGCCAATGGAGCTGCGTAGATGGATCCCATCCACTGTGGCCCACATCTTTTAAGGCCAGCCTGATTTGATGGATGAATTTCGCCAATCTTGCCTGGATCATTGTGCTGGTATTAGACAGACATAATGCTGATGCTTCGCTACAAGTCTTTATATTCGTGCTGAGGCAAATTGGGCGCAGCAGTCGCCGGCGGTCGTTGTTGAGGTTTGGGTAGCAACAGAGAAGGTGCAGCCAGGATTTCTTCTTGTAGGTACACAATCTGCAAGTTATGGATTCCCCATTTCGAGCCCAAATGGGATTGAAATCAGCTATCCCCAGCATGGTCAGCCTCATGTATAAAATTTTGCTTCGGGTCTGAAATGTGAGGGACTCACTTAAGTAGGGTTGTGCTTGTTCCTGCCCTGTATGATTCATTTAGTGGGACCAAGTGCTGGCTTCGGCGATGAGATTTGTAGTCAAGGTGGAAGGAAGTTTTGCGCACTTGTCTATTAATTGCTTTCTTCCATGCGCTCAGGGGGATGTCCTGCCTCGGCATGCATTCTTCCTCGATCTTCAAGACTCGTATTGCCTTTCCCAGCCTTATGTGCCATTCCGAGCCTGGCCTCTCGAAGATAGATCTCAGATGATATTTTAAAGAGTTGGCCGGAGCCCTTAATATTCTTAAATATTGCTTTATAGTCTCCCCCTGACATATCAGGTCTGGTCTTGCAAGGCCGAGCTCCAGTCTTAGCCTAGTTTTTCTTGCCGGCTTTGGTATTTGTAGCACCGATTTATATGCCTTAGCCTGGGCAAGTTTGAGAAGAGTATCCAGTTTCCCGGGGAAGGCTAAGTGGCCATAGCTGATTGATGGAAGGAGTTTTGCTCTAAGGGCTATCAGAATAGGGCTGGCGGAAGGGCTAGTCAGGTTCTGGCTGAGTTGTCTTAATGCGTGGATGACCTTATTGGCTTTAGAGCTCTGCTGGTTTATATGAATATTCGCCTTGGCCCGTTACGTGAACCAGACCCCTAAGTAGTTGTATGAGGCCACCAAGCTAATTAGATCATTTCCCAATTGCCACTGTGCTTTCTATTTCTGTTGGTAGGGCCCAAAGATGATGACCTTGGTTTTCCCTTGGTTAACTGTCAAGTTGTTTGCGATGTTAAAGCTGTTTAGAACATTTAATGCTCTTTGTAGTCCCACCTTTGTATGGTCCAGTATGACTGTATCATCAGCGTTCTAAAGAACAGGAAGCCTCACGGTTCCTAATCTTGGGGCTATTAGGCTGGCACTTTTTAGTGTCTCTCCCAGGTCCGCCGTATGTAAGTTGAAGAGGGTGGGGGCCAACACGCACCCTTGCTTCAGCCCGTTCTCTATGCTTATTTTGGGGGAGACTGTACGGGCACTTGTTTTGACCCTCACCCAGGTGTCCTCGTGTAATGGCCTTATTGCCTTCAAAAGATTTGGAGGGATGCCCCACTTTTCTAATTTCCACCATAATCGTTTTCTGACTACTTTGTCGAAGGTGGTGCTGTAATCCACGAAGCAGCAAAAGAGTGGGAGCTGGTTCTTCAATGTTGCCTGGGCTAAAATGTGTGGGAGCGCCATGACATTGTCCATTGTTGATGCCTGGGGCCTAAAGCCTGTCTGGTACATGGGTATTATGTTTCTCTCTTCTACCCATTTTTCTAGATCGTTCAATAGTAGGCGAGCATAAGCCTTGGCTTCCAGATCTAACAGGGCGATGAGCCTGTAGTTTGACGGCTTTAGGCGATCTCCTTTTTTGAAGATTGGGACAAGTATGGAGCCCTCCAGGACTCAGGGGTTATTGCTGTCGAAAAGGTGTAGTTGAAGAGCGGAGTCAGGAGTTTAGCCCAGAACTCCGGTACCTGTTTGAAGACCGGAGCTGGAATCCCGTTAGGCCCCGGGCCCCCGTCGTTCCTCATGCTCTTGATGGTTTTGATGACCTGTTGAGTATTTACCCAAGTTGGTAGGGTATCATCTACGACGGCCAGGGATCTACTTCCCATCAGGGTCATGTCTGGGCACGGAATTGGAGCTCCTGGTTTTGTGCCGCTCAGTTGCGCCGACTCTGCAAACTCCACTTTATCACTTGGTGGGGCTTCCTCGTTGGGAGCCGTTACATATAGCTGCTTCACATGTTGTATTCGGGCCTTTTCTGCAACCCCATTATCTCGTAATGGGCCTCGGTTGCTCAGCTGATTTATATATCTCCAGAGTCGTGCTGAGTTCTTTTGTTTAAGCAGGGAGAAGACCTTGAGCCACTTGCTTTCCGTGTCAGCTTTTTTGTGTTCCCAGACCTTCTTCCTGAGTGAGACCCTCAATGAGGCAATCGATGCTCCCTCGGTTTGGGGGCGTCCTCTTTTCTTGTCTGCAAGTGCTTTGCGCAACTGTCTTTTGTGGTCACGTATATCCTGTGGGAGGGTGCTTCCTGGTCTATGTGGCCGGTCTATTCTAGGGTTTTGGGGTTTGGGATTCCCAAGCTTGGATTGTAGATCCTCTATTATATTATCCCATCCTTTTATGAGTGAGGGCTCTCTCAATAAGCTGCCTTCCTGTGCCTGGTCCAGCCATATTTGAAGTGTGCTGTTGATCTTTTATGACCACTTAATTCTCCGCAGGACGCTATGTTTCTCCTCCCCACTTGACTTCCCAATGGATTTATAGACAATGGCGGGCGGTACGTCCAGCTGGAATGCTGCTCTTAGTGGCCTATGGTTGCTTTCCTTCCTGTCTTCCACTTCGAATTCATCCATTCTGGCCACCAGCTCTTTGCTGATCATGATGTAGTCTATTCTTGAGACATCCCGGAATGTGGGCTTGGGCTGCCAGCCGGTCGAGCGGGATCTCTTCAGTTCGTTGGTGGATATCAGCTTGTGATTGTTGAGAAAATCATGCAAGGAGGCAGCCCTGCCCAAGCCCCCGGAAGATGTTTCGGTTTTGTCCAGATTTTTCAGGTTGAAGTCCCCAGCAAGGATGACCTGGAATGTTTTGTGCTTGTTTAGCAGATCTTCTAGTTTCTGTGCCAGAGCCTCCAGTTGGACTTTCATTAAGGTCTGTGCAGGGTTGATGTAACAGTTTATTACCGGTAGGCTCATTGGCTGTTTATTGAGACTCAAGCCTCTTATCTGCACAGCTTGCAAACCAGGGAAGTTCAAGTTGATAGAGGTGACTGTGAGTGCGCACTCATGTTTTGTAAAGACGGATAGACCGCCGGCTGGACGACCGAAGATATTCCTTTTTACAGCTGGTATTTGATGTTCGTAGTACCCTGGTGGGCAAGGCCCACATTTCTTGGAAACAGATTATGTCTCCGCTTTCCTGAAACTGCTTCAGGGTTTTGTTTTTACCAATTTTGCTGATCCCTGCTATGTTCCAGGATATTATGGTTAATTGCGGCTTTGACGTTGATCCGGGCTCGGTGTCTCCTCTGGCAGGCTGGCTTTTGTCCTGGTTAGGAATGCTGTATACTCCTTCTTGCGTGTCCCTTTTGGTCAGGGGGGGAGATGTGGTGCAGATGACCCGTTGGTTATTTTGGCAGGAAATTCTAATGCCCAATTGATCCCTTTTACCCGTCTGGTTTCTGTCTTTGGGGCCCGGAATGTTTATCCCATGCAGTACCGACCAAGTGGCCTTTCTCCCTCTTTTGGGGGCCAGTACGTGTGGATATTTTGGACTTGGCAAGATCCGAACTTCAATGCCCCATTCCGCAAATTGGGTGGTGTTGTTCACCACAGCTTGTTGTATTGCTTTGTTCTTCAGTCCCACCACTGAGGAGTCACCATGAGTGTCCCCCTTCATTCTCTCGAATTTCACCCATTCTATGTCGCCAATGCCTGTCTTGTCTAGGGTGTCCAGGTGTTTAAACAGGCATAGGATGTTACTCCGGTTCAGGATGTCGTGGTTTCCCGTGCTCAAGAATCTTGGTGTGAAAACCATCTCGTAGACAACTTCTAATAGAGCCGGCATTTGTGCTTTTTCTTCCTTTTCTATAGCAAGCGCTGCTGAAGTTGGCTCTTTGTTTGAACTTCCTTGATGGCTTGAAGGGGAGCTTCCTTGAGGCCTTACGTTTTGGCCGCTGTTCATCCAGGTAGCAGGCTGGATCCGCGTATTTGGGATTAATTGGTTTAAGATGATCCCTTGCTGCTTCTTTGTTGCCGGAGTTATCTGAGATGGTGGTTCTATAGTAAGTAGGTGTTTTCCGACCGTTGAGTGGATATCAGTGAGGTAGTTTTGCCTCTCTGGTGACTTTTGACCATTCGCGTTGGAGCTCCTTGATGGGGTTATTAGTTTAAGTTGGGCTTCCGTTATCGAGGCCCTGTTACCCCAGTTTTTTTCTGCAAATATTGGATACAGCTGGGTTGCTTTTGTGCCCGGTTTTGGGGGCGGTTGATTGATTTTCAATAGCTGGGTTTGTCTCACTTTTAGCTTTGTTTTTTTCTGTTGTTTCTTTAGCTTCTTTTTTGCTCTCCTTGATAATGATAGTTCTTGCATATCTGTTGCACGTGAGCTATTCTTCTGCTGGACTGTTCCGGTAACATCGCCGTCCCCGAGATTTGGGCTTTGTAGGTTTTTAGATGCTTTTAGGCTACTTTCTAGTGTGTTATTCGTAGGCTCTTCGCTTTTGCGGTTGTCGGCGGTGTTCTGCTGTCCAGGTGGGACCACAGGGTGCTGTGTTTCCCTGGAGATGGAACTATTGTGCTTCTCCCCTTCTTCTTGGTTGTTGGGAGTCGGAACCGCCATGCTCCCTTTCGCTAGTTCTACTATATCTGCTAGGACCTCGGGAAGGCAGGCCCATTTCACGATGAGTGTAGAGCAGCGGCAGGAGCAATCGCCCCGTTGGAAGGACGCAAGTTCGGAGATCCTATCGTTAAGGGCCTCCACCTTGGAGCTTATGTCTATAAGCTTATGTCTGCTAGGCGGCCTGCAATTGCTTGTAGGAGATCTATTTGCACTTCCATCTTCGTTGATTGCCATAGAAAAGCTTTGTTGGTGGCACTATTAGTCTCCGTCAAGAATAATTTCTCTGGAGTCATGTCCGCGCTGCTATTACAGGCGAGATAGAGCGATTTTGTGTTAGGGGCCCATGGGGACGTCAAAGGCCATGACAAGTTTGGAGTTAGGTCGAGGGTTTGTTCGATCTTTTGTTACAGACTATGGAGAAGTGAGATTGTAGGATCGCCTGCCGCTAGGGCCGGGCCGTCAGGCTGGGGGACCGTTGATTTGGAATGTTTGGGTTCATCTTGGGGGTCACTTTTCCCCATGGACTGAAGGTGTGGGCCGAAGTCATTGGTCTGATGGATTTGGGCTGTTGTCCATACTGTATGGCCTCCTATGGGTGTTGCTGTTTCGATGGTTTTGCTGATTGTAATGTCCAGCCCGTGGTCTGTGGGCAGAGATAGGGTTCCACCCCTGGGTTGGTTTACAGATTGCGTTGGGTAGGGCTGTTCTTGGACTTCGCAAGCCGTTTCCTGGTTAGTCCTATGTGTTTCACGTGTGACAGTCTCATCCTTAGATTTGCCGGTAGAGGGAGACAAAAGTCTGCTAGGTGGTTAGTGCTGTTTTCTCGGGCTGGGCGTGGAACATCAGGGGAAGCACCCTGGTTAGTATTTTGGTTGCTGCTTAGGGGATCTATTTTCTTGAGGAATTTTCTGATCGAACCCCTTTGATCTGCCTCTTACGGTTTTTCGTTTAGGCTGTCAGTAAGTGATTTGCTCCTCGTGACTCTGGTTAGTGGCGGATTGGTCTGTAGTTGCATCTTGGGGCTTTTTTCCGGGGTCATAAGTGATCGCCCCTTCTTTTTGAGGCCCATGTGGCCGGGGTCCTTTGGGGGTTTCGCTTCCCTCTGGCTGGCAGCTACACTGAGTCAAGGACCCAGCCTCTGATGTCCACCGTAGACTGTTACTTTGTTGTCGGGCTCTCCGCTCTGTCCCTGTCCACTCCCTCCCCTCTTGCTTTGTGGGGGAAGAGGGGGTCTATCAATTCTCCCTGTCCCTCGCTCTCACCTAGGTTGCAGCCTGTGCACCTCTCACGGCTGTTATCGCATTTAGCTCGCTCTCACCTGAGTCAGTGGGATGGCAGATCTACCTGGGGGTGGTGAGGGTAAACGTGGCTCGCAATACAAGGCACTGTGGGCTCCCAGCCTTGACAATCCTGGCTTAGGCTGCCTCTTGCTGCTTGTTGCTGTAGGCGCTGCGCTTGCTGCCAAAGCGCCACTCGTGGCTGCTGCCGCGTCCTGCAGGGGCTCACGGCTCCGGCTGCACCCTGTGCTTGCTGCCTGCCAAAGCGCCACTCGCGGCTGCTGCCACGTCCTGCAAGGATTCAGAAAAGGGGGTGGTGATGAACAGAGTGTCTGAATTAAGCAGACCACTCTTACCCAGTCCAAAGATCAGGGCTTGATCCGTCACCGTTATTTAGCTCACTGCACCATCCCAGCTCAGAACCTGGCTATATGCAAATTAGTCTGTCCCTGGCCCAGTGCATCATGGGACCAGGGCAGACCAAACTACCAAGCCAATTCTTCACCAGAAAGGAGACAAGCTTCCACGTCCTGCAAGGGCTCACGGCTCCGGCCGCACCCAAAGCACCACTCGCGGCCGCTGCCGCATCCTGCAGGGGCTCGCGGCTCAGCCCGCACACAAAGCGCCACTCGCGGCCGCTGCCGCGTCCTGCAGAGGCTCTCAGCTCCGGCCCCACCCAAAGCGCCACTCGCGACTGCTGCCGCGTCCAGCTCGCGGCTCCGGCCGCACCCAAAACGCCACTCGCGGCTGCTGCCGCATCCGGCAGGCGCTTGCAGCTCCGGCAACAGCCTGTGCACCCCTCGCGGCTGTTATCGCGTTTTAGCCGCGCCTGGAACACAGCACAGGTTCCCACCGTGCCCGCGATATTTTTCGGCAGGGGGATTGCCTCGGGGGGACTTCCTCAGCGTCTCAGTCCGCAGCCGGGCGCTGCAGTCGGCACCCTCCTCTGGTCTTCCTCGTCTCACAGCCCATTGCTCCACAGCGCCACCTCTCACAATAAATGTGGTTTTAACAATAAAGGTTCTCTTGTAATGTTCTTTTTAAAAACGTTTAGCGGCTGTATTTCTTTATAGCCAGAGTACTTGTCAGAGTTGTAGAGGTGGCTGAGTCTTAATAAGTATCAGACTCCTGCTCTTTACGTTGTGAAAGTTACTTTCAGCCCATGGAGCTCGTACTACCAAGGCTGCCTCTGCTGTACTTGAAATGAAGGGGCCCTGGTCTATTGGAATGCTCCTTCAAGCCCTACAAGTTTGCTGGCGTGGTTTGAAATGGGGTCCCCTCGCTGCTTTCACACGAACGAGCGCACACCAATAGCACCAATACCACAGAAGGGCACCGCCGTTGATTGCTGTCCCTGACTCCCACCGGGAACTGGGAGGTCGAGAGCGCTGTCCTGGAGACTCCCACTCCCTGCCCCCAGCAGTGATACAACTCTGCCCTCTAGCAGGCCGGAGCAGTTACTTGTGTCCGCGATCTCTTCCCTTGGTAAACAGCCGATCGCCAGGGCACTCTGCTTCCTGGCGGCTCCCTTTGCTTCCGGTGATGCGTCGCTGCAGGAATCCTGGTTGCTAGGCAATGTCCTGCAACCTCAGATCGCGGCACTGCTCCTTCCTCCTCCTGCGTTGACGTCTCACTGGGAGGCTCCATTTGAAACAGTGCTGCCGTGTAGAGGCGTCCTGGTTGCTAGGCAAAGTCCTGCAACCACCGATCACGGCAGGCTCCCCTTCGCTTCTGATAGCGATCTCGCTGGCGACTCGGGCCAGTGGTGATGTCGGGCACGGAGGCTCTCAAAGCTGAGAGGAGGCACACGCCCACAGAGGCACAGGGCAAACCGAGGATCTTGAAGCGCTGGGAGGCACAGATAACATTACGACTGCCACACGATGAGTGCAGCCAAATGCACACAGCGGCTTGATGAGGTTTCTGGGGAAATAGGATCGCTTACAAACACGGGCGCGCAATGTTGCCAATCTTGGGCCAGCAGCGGTGAAAACAGGCACAGGACGTCTGAATCCTCATAAAACACACGCTGGGAGCAAAACACACACACACAGCACTGAGCAGATGGTCCTTTGGAAAACTTTTATATCCCTGAGTTTCCCTGAAACAGGAGGCCAGCTCTCATCAGGCCCTTGGAGACTTATGGACACAGCACACAGCAAAGTTTCTTCTTCAAGCAGGTGGGGGGGACACAGCACACAGCATAGTCCCCCTTGTCATCTTCCTCAGTGAAAACAGCAAACTGCAGGTGTGCTCCAGAACACACAGAAAGGGCAGTCCTCCTCAGTCTCTTCAGCTAATCTTCTTGGGCAGGGATTCCTCTTGATTGCAGAAATAGTCTAATTTTACTGGAGTTTCAGGTCTTACTTTTATACTCCAAAACTCTTTGTTCCTCATGTGTCAGGATGCAGTCCCAACCAGTTCTGGGTGCCCTCTGCTCGGGCAGGTCTTCTTCCATTGTGAGTGTGGGCTAGGGCTATTAGACGCACCCCAGGAGGTGGAGCCAGCATTGCGGAAGGCAGGCACAGTCCTATTCAGGCCCAAGTGCAACTCCTTCCACCACGCTAAGTGTAGATCGGTCTATTCAGCCTAGGGCTGACCCCCCCCCCCCCCCAGCCTCCTGCAGCCACCCCTAGCCCCTGTCACTCACAAACCACACAGTCAATACACAAATAGGCGGAGGTACACAGAAAGGTTGAACAGGAAAATAGCCACTTTCTAAAAGGGCTATTTTCAAACAAAGAATGTAAAGCCATCTTTCCTAAAAGATGCGTTATCAAATTCTGAGTCCAGGGATACCAGACTTCAGCTTCCCATCTTGCTCCTATGGGGAGATATGCAGGTACACATGGGACACAGCATTCCCCATTCTATCCAATGGGCAAGATGGCCATTCAATTGTGAAAAATGAAATTGGCAGTATTTCACTATCAGGACATGTCACCCACACTAGTAGATGTCTTACCTTTCACATACACTGCACCCTGCCCAGGAGGGTACCTTGTGCCTACCATAGGGGTGTCCAATGTGTAAGAAAAGGGAAGGGTCAGGCCTGGTCAGTGTGTACACTTGCCAGGACAACATGGCAGATCACAGTCTGCTCACAAGCACTGCGGTGGCAGGCCTGAGACACCATTTTAGGGCTACTCATGTGGGTGGCACAATCAGTGCTGCAGGCCCACTAGTAGAATTTGAATCACCAGCCCTGGAACACTCAGTGTCCTTTACTAGGGACTTTACAGGTAAAACAAATATGCCAGTCAAAGTTAACCAATCACAGTAATAATTTACAGGGAGAGCAAATGCACTTTAGCACTGATCAGCGGTGGTAAAGTGCTCAGCGTCCTATTGCCAACAACCACAGTTCAGGAAAAACAAGCTAGGAAGAAGCAAAAGGTTTGGGATAACCCCGCAAAAAGGGCCATTTACAACACAACCTCCATCCAGCCTAAAGTCAGGGTAGATCAATCGATACCTCGATGGGCTTCCCTGCTTGGGGCGATAGAACACGGAAACTGGCCCAAACAGCAGGGGTCTATTCCTGTTCTACGCCTTCCTGAACCTAGTTGGATCCCTCTGTACTCTCAGGGCCCACTAGGCTAAACCATGGGGGACCCTTCTCCTCACCTGGGGATCCCATCTGTGCAGCGCCTAACTTTACTTTGCTCACAGATGTGTCCTCACTGGTAGACAGTACCCACCTGGCCAGCACAATGGTGTGGCCCAGCCCACCCACATGGTGTGACTCTTGCCCCCCTCCCAGAGGCAACTCTGTCCAAGACAACCAGCCACAGTGGCCACTGACAGCTGCAAGTGATGAGTGCCAGGCCTCATGCCTGTCAGGCATCTCTAACCTCTGTGGCGTCAGAAAGTGGGGGGCAGTAGCCCCAGATGCCTGGCACCTTTTCTCCACTCTCCTTCCTGCCAAGTCAGGTATGGCATCCTGACACTGGCCCACGAGCCCTGGGTCTGCACCCTCAGGCTGACAAGAGGTCACGGGTGAAGCTCTCCTCCCCCTATCTCTCCTTCCAGGGTCCTGACCTCTCCTCCCAGGAGTCACCCTCAGAAAACAACTCTCCCACCAGTTCAGGACCTCGGTCTTGCAACTGGTCTCCTAACCTAGGGTCTAAACCCTGAGGCTGAACCGGGGTCAGAGGCAAGGACTCCCTCTGCACTCCCTTCTAGAGGACTGCACCCCTCCAACTGGGGTGGTCCCCCTGGAAGCCAAATTGGTCAGGACACTGGTTACAGATGTACTTCCCTCCAGGTCAGGCAGATCCTGAGCCTGGCCTCCTAACCCAAGTACTAAACCCTGTGGTTGAACACCTGCCTGGCACACCAGGACTTCTGGGGACTCACACAGTATCCCCTTGAGGGTAACACATGTCAAATGTGTTGAGTGACAGTCTGCCTGGCGCAGATCTCCCGACCCCTGTCCATCTGACAGTGTGCGGAGATCCCGCAGGCCAGAAGTGGTGTCACCATGGTCACTCCTGTGAGGTTCAGCCCTTCTGGTAGGCCTCTGACCCACTGGTTCTCCCACTGGGGAACACATCCCCCTCTCACCCCTCACTCTGGACTTTTGCACCCTCCCAAGTGGAGTGGCACAGCCAGACACCAGAACCACTGGAGTTCCATTTACAGATGCTCCAGATTCTCCTGACACTGGGAGATCCCCCTCAAATGGTCTACCGGTACAGCCTAGGCCCCCAACCTGGTGCTCCATTAAGGAGCCCTCCAGGCCCTGGGACTGGGTTTCGGGCACCTTGGGACACACAGTCCCACACTCACTCCTTCTCCACTGAGACAGGACGTGAGCCCCTACACCCCTCCCACTACACTGGGACCAAACTGGGCTACACTGAACCTCTTCCACCACACAGGACCGAAAGATACCCACGCCACTACTTTTGGAATCACTTCCCAATGCCTCTTCAGACCCTCTGGAATCCACCAGGAGGTTTGCCTCCAAAGCAAGTTCCCTGGAATCAGAGAGCTTGCACTCCACCGGGTGTTGGCATAGCTCTGGAAAACAGGGACTTAAAATATGCTCTCCAACAAATGAATCACATAGCCCCTCACAGTCGTTAACCACGCTACCCTCTGCCTCACTCTCCAGTGCTTCACACAAGCAACCCACACCACTCTCATGAGATTGGCGCGACAGTGTCTTGCTGTCTCTGTCACTCACCCCATACTCTTCTGGGCAGTCTTCACACTCACACACCAGGATTTCTACCATTGGGGGAGCCCCTCTCCCTGTCCCTCACCTCTAGTCAGTAGAGAGTCCCTCCCCCTACTAGGAATATGATCCCCTCTGTCAATTCCCCAATCTTCTTCAGGGTCACTGCACACCACTGGAGCTACTTCATAAACCTGCACCCCCTGGTGTATGTCAACCCCCTCGCTCAAGTCAGGCGCCACATCTCTGGGTGTGTGTACTTCTTCCTCAGCACTAGATACCATAATCTTGCTGCCACGATCTGAGCTGGACTCCACCTCCAACTCAGCAAAACTCACTTCCTGGGCTGAGACACTCATAGCCTCAAGCCTCTCGAGCTCCAGATCAAGCTCCCTCATTCTCAATTCATGAGGCAAAAGCATTTGCTTCTCCTACATCTGGACCTTGAGCCTCAGGACTTCCAGCTCATGATCTCTGATCCTCTGGATCTCCTCTGGAGAGAGTCCCCTACTGCAATGTTTGCTGCCAGCCCTGGAGGCCAGTCTGCCCACTGGCAAATCATGTGACCTAAATCCATCCCTCCTAAGATTCTCCCCTCCATTCTCAGCATCTGCCTCTTCCGCCTCTTTGGTCTCCCACCAGGCCTTCAAGGCTTCCTGCAGCTCCTCCTTTCTGGAGCTGCTTCTCATGGCACAACCAAAATCCTTGCAAAATTGTCTGAGCTTATCCTTTTTGTAAGAATATAACTCCTCAACATGAAATTCCAATTCTGCCTTCTCATTTGCTGCACTCCCCTTCTGAGACATGATGCTTCCTGCGCGTTACTCACAAATAGAGCCAAAACCCCAAAAGTTCAGTATGTGGCTGGGTACTGATCTGCGCTAAACTAGTTATGTTCACCAATCACTGTGGGTCAAGAGCAAACACAAGTTCAAATCCTCACCCCTGACCACCAATGTTAGAATTGGGATTTCTAGTTGGCTGAGGATTGCGCCAAAGCCAGGCAGAAACCACCACTCTAGTCAGTAAGGGGGAAAAACACACTGATGATAACCCCTGCTCACCCCCTTGGTAGCTTGGCACAAGCAGACAGGCTTATCCCCAAGGAAATGTGTAAAGTATTTACACTAACACGCACAGTAACACAGTGAAACACCACAAATGTACACCACACAGGTTGTTATAAAAATATAAATATCTTTATCTAATTTAGGCAATATATAAACAACATATCCAACATACACAATAAACATGGTTTCAACAATAAAGGTTCTCTTGTAATGTTCTTATTAAAAACGTGTAGCTGCTGTATTTCTTTATAGATAGAGTACTTGTCAGAGTTGTAGAGGTGATTGAGTCTTTATAAGTATCAGACTCCTGCTCTTTATGTTGTGAAAGTTACTTTTAGTCGGTGGAGCTCATACAACCAAGGCTGCCCCTGCTGTACTTGAAATCAAGGGGCCCTGGTCTATTGGAATGCTCCTTCAAGCCCTACAAGGTTGCTGGCGTGATTTGAAATGAGCTCCCCTCGCTGCTTTCACACGCACAAGCACACACCAATAGCACCAATACCACAGAAGGGCACTGCAGTTGAATGCTGCCCCTGACTCCCACTGGGAAGCGGGAGGTCGAGAGCACTCTCCTGGAGACTCACACTCCCTGCCCCCAGTAGTGATACAACTCTGCCCTCTAGCCAGCCGGAGCAGTTACCTGTGTCTGCGATCTCGTGCCTTGGTTAACAGCAGATCGCCGGGGCACTCTGCTTCCGAGTTCTCAACGCGGTAATGTCGTCCTGCTGGGCGGCTCCCGTTGCTTCTGGCAATGCGTCGCTGCAGGAATCCGGGTTGCTAGGCAATGTCCTGCAACTGCAGATCGCGCCACGGCTCCTTCCTCCTCCAGCGTTGATGTCCCACTGTGCGGCTCCACTTGAAACAGTGCTGCTGCGTAGAGGCGTCCTGGTGGCTAGGCGACGCCCTGCAACCACTGATCACCGCACAGCTCCCGTTTGCTTCTGATAGTGATCTCGCTGGCAACTCGGGCCTGTGGCCATGTCGGGGCAGGGAGGCTCTCACAGCTGAGAGCAGGCCACGCCCACAGAGGCACAGGGCAAACCGGGGATCTTGGAGCGCTGGGAGGCACAGATAACATCTCGACTGCCACACTCTAGGTGCAGCCAAAAGCACACAGGGGCTTGATAGAGGATTCTGGGGTAATAGGATTGCTTACAGACACGGGCGTGCAATGTTGCCAATCTTGGGCCAGCGGCGGTGAAAACAGCACAGGACTTATCAGACTCCTCATAAAACACACACTGGGTGCAAAACACATGCACACAGCGCTGAGCAGATGGTCCTTTGGAAAACTTTTATATCCCTGAGTTTTCCTGAAACAGGAGGCCAGCTCTCATCAGGCCCTTGGAGACTTTTGGACACATCACACAGCAAAGTCCCTTCTTCAAGCAGGTGGGGGGGACACAGCACACAGCAAAGTCCCACTTGTCCTCTTCCTCAGTGAAAACAGCAAAGTGCAGGTCAGCCCCAGAACACACAGCAAGGGCAGTCCTCCTCAGTCTCTTCAGCTGATCGTCTTGGACAGGGATTCCTCTTGATTGCAGAAGTAGTCTAATGTTACTGGGGTTTCAGGTCTTACTTTTATACCCCAAAAGTCTTTGTTCTTCATGTGGGAGGGGTCCAGGATTCAGTCCCAACCAGTTCTGGGTGCCCATTGCCATGGCAGGTCTTCTTCCTTTGTGAGTGTGTTCTAGGGCTATTAGACTCACAGCAGGAGGTGGAGCCAGCATTGTGGAAGGCAGGCACAGTCCTATTCAGGCCCATGTGCAACTCCTACCACCACTTAGTGTAGATAGACCTAGGGCTGACCCCCCCAGCCTCCTGCAGCCACCCCGAGCCCCTGTCACTCACAAACCAGACAGCCAATACACAAACAGGCAGAGGCACACAGAAAGGTTGAACAGGAAAATAGCCACTTTCTAAAAGTGCTTTTTTCAAACACGGAATTTAAAAACCATCTCTCCTAAAATATGCGTTATCAAATTCTGAGTTCAGGAATACCAGACTTCAGCTTCCCATCTTGCTCCTTTGGGGAGATATGCAGGTACACATGGGACACAGCATTCCCCATTCTATCCCATGGGCAAGATGGCCGTTCAATAGTGAAAAATTAAATTGACAGTATTTCACTATCAGGACATGTCAACCACACTAGTACATGTCCTACCTTTCACATACACCGCACGCTGCCCAGGGGGGTACCTTGGGCCTATCATAGGGGTGTCCAATGTGTAAGAAAAGGGAAGGGTCAGGCCTGGTCAGTGTGCACACTGGCCAGGACAACATGGCAGTTCATAGACTGCGCACAGGCACTGCGGTGGCAGGCCTGAGACACCATTTCAGGGCTACGCATGTGGGTGGTACAATGAGTGGTGCAGGCCCACTAGTAGCATTTGAATTACCAGTTATGGCACACTCAGTGCCATTTACTAGGGACTTTACGGGTAAAATAAATATGCCAATCATGGATAACCAATCACAGTAATAATTTACAGGGAGAGCATATGCACTTTAGTACTGATCAGCAGTGGTAAAGTGATCAGAGTCCTATTGCCAACAACCACAGGTCAGGAAAAACAAGGGAGGAAGAAGCAAAAAGTTTGGGGATAACCCTGCAAAAAAGGTCTATTTCCAACAATGATGATGGATTAAACCCAGATCAGTTGACGGGCGGTGAGTGCTTGCAATGTTCAACACTCCGCCCATCATCACCTTTCGTATTGCTTTGTTCGCCCTAAGTTGGCACGGTATGCCCAGACGTGGGTCCCTTGCTCACTTTGCCACTGGATTCAAGCGAGCCTGGCTGAGTAGCCAGAAACCAGTCCCAGGATGCTTGTTTCCGGTTGCATGGAAGAGATGGCTTGGCAGATTGGGCTGGACTGTTCCCATGAGGCACAGGGTCAGACTGATTTGCATATGGCCATGTCTGAACTGGGGTGGTGGAGTGAGCTAAAGAATGATGATGGATTAAACCCAGATCAGTTGACTGGGGGTGAGTGCTAGCAATGTTCAACACTCCGCCCATCATTCCCTTTGGTATTGCTTTGTTCGCCTTAAGTTGGCAGGGAATGCCCCAACGTGGGTCCCTTGCTCACATTGCCCCTGGATTCAAGCTAGCCTGGCTGATGACGGCTGATTAGCCAGAAACAGGTCCCAGGATGCTTGTTTCCGGTCCAGGGAAGCCATGGCTTGGCAGTTCGGGCTGGACTGTTCCCATGAGGCACAGGGTCAGACTGATTTGCATATGGCCATGTCTGAACTGGGGTGGCGGAGTGAGCTAAAGAAGGATGATAGATTAAACACAGATCAGTTGACTGGGGTGAGTGCTTGCAATGTTCAAAATTCCACCTATCATCCCCTTTGTTATTACTTTGATTGTCCTAAGTTGGCAGGGAATGCCCGAACGTGGGTCCCTTCCTCACTTTGCCACTGGATTCAAGCTAGCATGGCTGATCAATCAATCAATCAATCAATCAATGACACTTATAAAGCGTGCTACATACCCGTAGGGTCTCAAGGCGCTGGGGGGGGGGGGGGTAGGTGCCGCTACTGCTCGAACAGCCAGGCCTTCAGCTTCTTCCTGAAGGAGAGGTGGTCTTGGGTCAGGCGCAGGTCGGTCGGGAGGGAGTTCCAGGTCTTGGCGGCCAGGTAGGAGAAGGACCTTCCTCCTGTAGTCGCTCTTCGGATGCGGGGGACGGCGGCGAGGGCGTGGTTGGCTGATCGGAGGTGGCGTTTGGGAGCGTAGAAGCTGATGACGGCTGATTAGCCAGAAACCGGTCCCAGGATGTGGAGTACCAGGTTTTTATGGACCGGGCGGTGCCAGGGAACACACCTGAAAACTCAGAGTCCTTCCTGTTTCAGACTACAGAAACACAGAGTCTTCTAGGTGAAGTCAAAGATCGTATTAATTGGATGCAACCAGTAACAGGTATCCTAGAAGTACAACGGCATATATGTTCTCAGGAGACTGCTCAAAATTACAAAGCCAGTCTTCGTCTTTTATACGAAATAATAAGCTTCGGGCAAACATTCCTTATTTTACAGTTGACCATACACATATTTCCACTACAAAGAAAAAGCAGAGTCATGATGACAAGCACATATTTCAGTTTGTCCAGCCCATAATTGATTACCCGGCAAGGCCCAGTATTTTCATCAGATATCGACGGACCCCCAATAAAATCGGGCACCTCCTCCTCGTAAAACGAGTCATAAAGCAGGAAACAGGGACAGGTGTGTGTAAGATTAGGCATAGTTTGTGTGTGAGGAAAGGTTTATGATATGTTGTGCCTTGATACTAATCTCGTTCGGCCACTGGGAAAGGACCTGGCCGAACAGGTTTGGCTTCGGGCAGTGGAGTCAGCTTGCCCAGGTCACAGAGGAGTCAGTTAAGGTGTACGTGTCCTTCGGACCAGGTTTTGGCTTTCAGTCATTTGGCTATGTGAGGGCAATCACAAAATGGATGCCGTTCACAAAATGGAACCCGAGGGTTCGGAACGGAAATGCTGACTTCAGGGTGATTTCGTCACTCGATCGTGACGGAAATGCTTGTGTATGATGCTTAAATCATTACCGGTTCGCTGATACCAAAATCGTCATGGTGCGACGATGTTTATGACACGGGTCCAGAATTTTCAGTACCACAGACCTCCTTTTGCCCTTACATAGGCAAAACAACCAGTACTCATGCTAATCTGAGTCCAGGTCTATATTCACAAAGTCATTGAGATGTTGCTGTAGCAACATCCTATTACTTAGCTTGTTTCTTGATACAAGTTTCCTTATACACGATGTAGCACAGAGGCCACATATTGCAGGAGCACACTGTACACACAGACAGAACAGGAAAAGAATGGCTAAGATCATCCCAATGACTATCAGAATCTTCAATCTCCAGGCCGACATCAGTTCCCAGAACCACCCCATTAGTGACCAGTCTCCTTTATCCACGTGAATAGTTTCGGAGATTTTATGCAGTTTGGAGATGGCCTGGTATACTGTCGGAGCTTTATCTGGGATGAAAATGCAGCAACTTGATTGGATCACTTTACATACCCCACCTCGGTCTGCAAGTATGACGTCTAAGGCGACCCTGTTCTGAAGAGTCATGAGGCGGTCCGACTGGAGCTCCGCAGTCAAGTTACTAAGGGCACCGGTGGTTTCAACTATGGTAGATTCGACTACCCTTGTCAATTGGCGGATGTTCCTGCTGTTCACCATAGGCCCCCAAAACGGCAGAAAACCTTTTACGAAGTCTCCAAACTCTTGACCCGTAGTGTCGTCTTTACTCACGACACCTCTAACTATCCTTGTCCTATGGTAATCTGCCGCTGCCGTGTGGGTGGGAGGCAGCAAGAACGAAATGAAGCATGTGCCTGAGAAGTCAGGGGGCAACCATGTATATGCTCTATCGTGGCAGATGAAGTAGGTACCTTTAGTTGCTAGGAATGGAGGAGAGGTCTGCGACGAAAAGACATAAGTTTCAGTACAGACACTCTTCTCTAACTGAGCTCTGGGGTTCTTGCCATTTCCCTGCAGACATAGGTGACCCTGATGGGGTACGATCCAGATTGGAGAGGATCTCTTTGCTAGCATGTTTTCACTCAAGGTAACTCCATACTCCGTTGTGTTCCATCTACTGTAAGCCTTCAGCTCATCTCGGGGAATCGCTCTATACATGTCAATATCTCTGCTCATATTTGTGATTCCCACCACCAATGCCTTGTTGCTTGAGTTACTTCTTGTGAAACGTGGTGGATATGGTTCGATGGCAAATAGGAACATCGTTTGGAATGCCCATAAAGAACCATAGTAGCTAAATGGCAAGACAAAGTATGGGATACCTTTATCTGTGGTATGTGGCATAAGTCCACACACCCAACAATTAGTCGTGTTCATTACTAACTGGTGTTGGTGTAAAAGCTGAACGAATGAATTATTTACAAACTCCAATCTTCTAGCAGACTCGTGTTCAGGCTAAGGGTAAAAAGAATGCGGGGAAACAGGAGGAGGAGGTGTGGGCTGTGTAGTGTGTGCAAATGTCACTTGAAAAGTGAATAAAACATAACCTATTAAAAACGTGATTACACTAAACAACAGAAAAATGCATATTATCAAAAATCGTGTTCTTGTCATCACTTTGCACATTCTGGTCTTAAAGTTCATCGATCTGGCAGGTCTCTCCGTCTTGAAAAACCCCATCCTCTATAATTGCTGCCCGCGGCGGTAGGGTGTTCTATGCTAAGGAATGCTTCTGTCAGTTCAGGGCAACTCCCTTAGACCAACCAGAACCGTCGACCTAACGTCTTCGGCTGCACCCCAAAGACTTGGGCAACCGCGACCCTAGCAGCAGAACTCAGATGGCGGTTCGAAAAATAAAAACAAGCAAGTTTCTCAGAAGAGAGAGAGCTGCACTTTTTTAAAAAATAGAAAAAAACAATTGTTTTATTTGTCCATAGTAATAGTTCTCAGCCTCAGATTGTAACGTGTTCTTCCAGGTGTTGTCTGGTCCTGGAACAAAAGTTCAGGCTCTGTAGTGTCCAATCGCATTGACGGTGGCACAGATCCTTGCAGGATGTCGTCACTCTCGCGCACAGAGTTTGTTCCTTTTACCTGTGCATTACTAAAGAGCAGGAAGCGAGGCAAAGTTTCAGTCTCAAAGTCAGCAATCCCCTCCTGGACCCACCGGTCGTGAGGCAGAGGTAAAGGGACGCTCTTGCAATGGGTACCGTGGATCCAGTGTTTCTTTCCTTCCACTCGGACAGCTGATCTTGTGGACAGAAGTACTAGGTGGGGACCGGTCCGGCGGGGCTCATCATTTTTTGTCCGCTGAAAATTCTTTACGAGCACGTAGGTTCCAGGATCGATAGGGTGTCCTGGAGCTTCAGTAGCTGGAGGTAGGGTATCATGTACCTGTTGGTGTAAAACACGCAATTTAGACGTCAATTGGTACAAATAATCAAGCAGTACAGGGTGCTCTAACTCGCTGAATTTTGTGGGCCTTGGCACTCCCCAGATGTTGGCCGGACGGCCGAACACTATTTCGTAGGGGCTAAGTCCCACTCTTGAGTGTACAGTCATTCTTGTTGATAGGAGTGCCAAGGGCAGAGCATCAGGCCATGTAAGACCAGTGCTCGCTTGGATTTTGGCCAGTTTCAGTTTTAGGGTGCCGTTATAGCATTCTACTAATCCAGCTGATTGGGGGTGATTTGCAGCGTAGAACTTTTGATGAATTCCTATCCCTTCACATACTTTCTTCATCACTCGACCCACAAATTCACTCCCATTATCACTACAGACCATTCTCGGCATTCCGAATCTAGGGAAGAATTCTTTGACAAGGGCTTTAGCTGTCGATAAGGCACTATTGTCTTTCAGGGGGTATGCTTCTATCCATCTTGAAAAGGCACAAACAACAACGAGTACGTATTTCAGATTGTTGCACCTCTCCATGTGGATGAAATCTAGCTGCAAAACCTCGAACGGGTACGTAGGAGGAGCAAAATGACCAGCTGGAGTTGGGGGTTCCCCTACCAGGATTGTACTTCAGACACACCATACAGTTCTTGACTATATTCTCTGCATACTTAGGGATTCTAGTGTTCTGCCATACTGGAGCCAACAACTTGCAAATTCCTTTTACACTGATGTGTGCCATCCCATGCGCCATTGTAACCACTGCAGGAACATACGCATCGGGTAGCAACCAACGCTGATGCTCTGACAATTCGACCCAACAACCATTCGCATCCAATTTACCCGTGCTTTCTCTCCATACCTTCAGTTCTTTCTCTGTAGCTTCAGCTTGGATGGACTTCACACTCTCAATCGTATCTTCACACATACCAACGTCACCAATCCATCATGCAGGGCCTGCAACATACATTCGACTCATCACATTCCTTGCAGTTTCTTTCGCAACTTCATCCGCAAACGCATTTCCAAGACCAACATCATCTGTCACCTTTTTGTGTGCACTGCATTTCACGATCGCAACTTGTAACGGCAAGGTCAGTGACTCAAGAAGCTCATTCACCAACTGACCATGCTGGATCTTAGCACCATGCGAAGTCAGGAACCCTCGTTCACGCCACAAACGTCCAAAACTATGAGCAACACCAAAGGCATACATGCTGTCAGTATATATGGTCACTTTCATTCCTTTCGATAGAACACATGCTCTCGTGAGTGCAATCAACTCTGCTGCTTGCGCTGAGTTATGTGGGAGGCGTGCAACTTCGACAATCGTATGCAAAGTCGTAACGGCATATGCTGCGGTCGTGTCACAATTCGGAAGTTTGAAACACGAACCATCAACCCACAAACTACCTTCACATTCAGTAAGGGGAGTGTCCCTAAGATCTACTCTCCCTTTCGTTTCTTCTTCTGTCCTAAAGAAACAGTTGTGCTGCTTTTCAGCGTCCTCTGTATCAACTGGAATCGGCAATAACGTGGCTGGGTTTAATGCGCTGCATCTTTTAATGTGGACATGACTTGCTAATAAGGTTAACTCATAACCTGACAATCGAGCACTAGTTAAGTGCTGTGTCTTGGTTCTATTTAACAAAGTGTCTACCGCATGCGGGACCATTACGATTAACATGTTATTCATCACTAACCCAGCAGACTGTCGGATAGAAACAGCTGCTGCCGCTGTGGCTCTCAAGCAACTCGGCAGTGCCCTATCTACCGGATCCAAAGTTGACGAGAAATACGCGCATGGACGTTGATTGTCCCCAAAAGACTGCGTCAACACTGATAATGCACAACCTTCCTTCTCATGGACATACAGTGTAAAGGGCTTACTGTAGTCGGGGGTACCCAACACAGGAGCCGAACACAATGCATCACGCAATTCGGAAAAACTTTTCTGACACTCATCAGACCACAGAATGGGATTCGGTGTATCTTTACAAGTTAATGCCACCAAAGGTTTGGCCAATAAGGAAAAATTCGGTATCCACTGCCTACAATATGACGAAATGCCCAAAAACGCACGCACTTCTCTCTGTGTCCTAGGCACACTCAATTTTGCAATTACCTGAATTCTTTCTGGGGTCAGTTTCCTTCCCTCCTTCAATAAGAGGTGACCTAAGTAGGTCACTTCTTGTCGACAATATTGTAACTTCGAGAGAGAGACTTTGTGATGCAAATCAGACAAATGACTCAACAACGACAAGGTAGTTTCTTTACAAATCTCCTCAGTGTCTGCGCGACTAACAAATCATCGACGTACTGAATAAGCGTAGCGCCATCGGGTACAACAATCGTATCGAGCTGTGTTTTCAAAGCCTGGCTATATGTTGATGGACTTTCACAGTAGCCTTGAGGAGCGCGCTTGAAGCGGAAGCTTCGGCCTCCTAAACTGAAGACAAAAATATCTCTGCTCTCCTCGGCGATTGGGATGCTGAAGAAAGCGTTCTTTAAGTCAATCACTGAGAACCAAGCCGCTGAGGCTGGAATCCTTGTCAATAGGGTAGTGATGTCAGGGACAACTGGAAACTGTTGCACAACGATCTTATTCACCTCCCTAAGATCAATCACGAACCTATAAACAGGTGGCTGAGAAGGATCAGTACGCTTCAAAACAGGCAGAACAAGACTATTACAAATGTTGCCTCTCGTCTCTTCAATCACATCCTTATCAATCAGGTCATAGATGATCGCTAACAATGCTTTTTCACCTTCGCTAGAGATTTTGTACTGGGGAACGCGTGGCATTCTAACATTGGCTTTCAATGTCACAACAAATCGTGATATTTCCAAAAGACCCACATCATTAGGACCAGTAGCCCAAAGAGTATCCGGAAGAGAAGATAATTCTGTCGGGAATTTATCCTTAGATAGATGCATTGGAGAAACCACTCTTTTACCTAGTGTGAGTTGTACTCCCGAAGGAGAACAGTACAAAGTCGCATATAATCTTTTCAATAGATCCAATCCCAACAAATTTTCACCACAACCTGTTGTAAGAATAAGGGGTGCTTCGAATTCACAAGGTCCAACAGAAAGAGACATAGGACTAGAGATCGGGTTCCTGACCGGGGCGCCAGAAAAACCTACTGAAACATTCATTTCGCCAGACAAAGGTGCGCCAGGGAGTTTTGAGTGCATAATAGAACTCTTTGTAGCACCAGTATCCAACAGAAAAGGCTATGACACACCTGATGTAATCACCTCAACATAAGGTCCATTCTGATCTACTGGAACTAAAACAACTCCCTCTCTTTGTCCATGGCAGTCCTAGCAATCATTGCCTGCCATATTTTCATCCTCTGCATAGTAGTCATCAGCATAGTACTGAGTCGTCCTACCAGACGCGTTATTCTGTTGGTCAAAACTGTTCATTGAATTCTGTGGTGGAAACGGACGTGCATTTTGTGGGAACGTACCGCGTCCCCTACCTCTAGGCGCTTGTTGAACACTGCGGCCTCGCACACTGGTAGCACCATTCATACGTTGTAACAAAACCGGGCAACTATTCTTAAAATGGCCTTCCTCTTTACAATACGCACACTGATTGGGACCATACGGTAAACGCTGTTGAGAAGACTCGTTTCTTCACGAGTTTCTCGAATATTGCTGAGGCTGCTGATAATCGCGCTCATTATTAGTGCGGGGTGGATACGCTTGCTGCAGCAGAACTTTAGTCTTTTTATCCGCTTTCTCTAACTCATCTTTGTGCCTATTTTCATAGTACTGGGCTGTAGCTAAAATCTGTGCTGACGTTGAGACAGCCCAAGCACTCTCGGAATCCTTTAACTTAGCACACAACTCCAGAAGTAAATTATGCACAAATTTGTCAACTAACAATCTCTGGCCACCTTCTGTAGCCATATCCTGACCGCTGTGATCTGAAAAAGTCTCTTCAAACCGCGTAAAGAAGTCGGTACACCGCTTCGTCTTTCTTCTGCTTACATGCAGACAACTTATCCCAATTGACACGCAATTCAGGCATTAGAGTCTTCATGTAAGTTATTATTCTACCAGGGAGTTCTGCAATTGAAGGCTTGGGTTTGGCACCACCAACTTGTCTGTTATCTACAGCAGCAATATTAGCCCAGGTATCACCTAACTCCTGATCGTGATCGGTGTGGCGAATCTTTCCCCATAAAGGCTGTGGAACCACGTTCCCAAACAACATGTCTATATCGGCTAAGTTCATAATGCACAAGCTTACAGTCTGTGACAATTCCTTATAATACCCTGCAGGATTTTTACGGGGATCAGGCAATGTCTGTTTAAGGGCAAAAACTTCAGACCTCTTCCAAGGAACATGTACCCATACACGCTGAAAATGCGGCAGATTGGTTGGATTAGCATTCGCGTCCCGTTCCCTCCAAACCGGTGGAACCTCTCTCATGGGATACTGTCGCGCCTTTTTCCTATCGGATTCGTCACGCTCAGATAGTGATCGAGAAGTGCCCCCTTTACTCCGATACGACAACAATGTCGCAACCGCTCTTTCAACATCGGTGCCTACGATCATGCCCTCCGAGAACTTGAACCGCACACGGCACAATTCAGACAGGTCGTGTTCTGGGTCATTTCCCTCCAGACCTTCACGGAGAAGTACACACATTTGCTCAAAAACATATCTCTGCTTCGATGCTTCCCATTGACGGAAGACTTCCATGATAGACTCTTCATCATATCTTGCAGTATCGACAACCCATTTACGCGCTAACCTATTCAGTAATTCTCTCTCTTGGTAGTCAGGCAGTTGACTTCGCAACTGTCTTCGTTCTGTGCAAGGGGTCGTATTAGGCGACCTAAAGAAAGGTGAGAAAAGACCAGTAACAGTGTTGGCCATTCTCTGTTGAACAGAAGGAGAAACTGACGGAAGGACAGGAGGAAAGACAGGGTGCGGTAATGCAGAAGCGGAGGCAGAAACAGAGGGAGTATTAGGATAAACAGTCGGGACAGTAGGCGAAGTCGTAGAGAACACAGATGGAGTAGGTAGCAGAAGCGGCGGCCCTTGAGGGGGCTGCGCCGGAGGAGTCGGAACCAGCTGAAGAGTAGCTGGTGGTTGTGGTAGAACCTGTGATCCAACAATGGGGTATTGCATAACCAAAGGTTGCTGAGGTGCTGTAGCACTCTGCGCATAAGGAGGTGGCGAACTTAGTAAATGAGACATCAAAGGATCTTTATCAAGTTTTTCTTTTGATTCTTGTCCTTTACGTGGCAGAACTGGGTAGCACTTATCTACCACTAACTTCCTACTTCTAAGCATTTGTTCACTCTCCCGCTCTTCCTCATTATCCCTGAATGCAACGGCAGCTTGCACCATTGTCATACCTCGTTTATTTTTCTTTGCTAATTTCATTTCTTTCTGTTTGGCTTCTTTGCGCCATAGGCGAAAAGAGTCAAACATTGCCGGCCGGGCTTTCTTCTTAAAAAGTTTAACCTCTAGATTATCTAAAATCTCTGTGTCGAAACTACCATATTGGGGCCATTTTAAAACACCATCCTTTCTGGTGTATCGGATCCATACTTCATTATATGTGATGGGGCCTACGCCATGCTTCACATAGAGCTCATATGTTGGAGTTCCAATCGGAGGAACCGGACACGAGTCCTCCAATCGGGAATCCTTATTACAACCAAGACAAAACAAATTTCCAAGTCTGCAAAGACCAGGCATCTTCGCTCTCTAGTCTAGCTTCAAACTTCGAAGGATTATCGGATACGATAGTCTTGTGAATACACGAGTCCTTCGGTTTTGGCACTTGCAAGTTCCAATACAAAATAAACCTGAAGGATACCAAGAACTAAGAATCAAACTAAGGTCTAGGAGACGCTCCACTTATACTTAACTGAGGTATCGATGACGTCACCAGAAGACTCGTATATCGTTTCACTCTACCAATCATCAAGGGTCCAAAACAGGGCAATAGTCAGGGCAGCAGTCCTTCGTAGCCGTCGGGGCGCGGGGAACCTCGCAGCAAAGACCTTCGGACCACGTCGACATACAGGGGTCGCTGAAGTGGCTGGCCGTCCTCCGGAATTTTCACACGAAGCCCCTCACGAACCTCTGGCTTGGACCGGTACCGCTGATACCGCCCCACATTGGGCGCCAACAGGAGTACCGGGTTTTTATGGACCCGGCGGTGCCAGGGAACACACCTGAAAACTCTGAGTCCTTCCTGTTTCAGACTACAGAAACACAGAGTCTTCTAGGTGAAGTCAAAGATCGTATTTATTGGCTGCAACCAGTAACAGGTATCCTAGAAGTACAACGGCATGTATGTTCTCAGGAGACTGCTCAAAATTACAAAGCCAGTCTTCGTCTTTTATACGAAATAATACGCTTCGGGCAAACATTCCTTATTTTACAGTTGACCATACACATATTTCCACTACAAAGAAAAGGCAGAGTCATGATGACAAGCACACATTTCAGTTCGTCCAGCCCATAATTGATTACCCGGCAAGGCCCAGTATTTTCATCAGATATCGACGGACCCCCAATAAAATCGGGCACCTTCTCCTCGTAAAACGAGTCATAACGCAGGAAACAGGGACAGGTGTGTGTAAGATTAGGCATGGTTTGTGTGTGATAAAAGGTTTATGATATGTTGTGCCTTGATACTAATCTCTCTTTAACAAAAAACAAGGGAAACCCTACTCACAAAGGAACCAGGGCCAACAATTATATCAAGAACAGTGGTTCCAGTGGTGTAATCAAAAATGATACGAATTAATTATATTGCTCAATGGCGATAAACATTACTACTGAGGATTGTCATGAATGGCCAAAAGAAATGCACCCACAATTATATATATTTCTCTCGTTTTTACTTCATAGTATAAATTTCATTGAAATATGTCATACAGTGCATTCCATACAAAGACATGAACAATACATAAAAGTGCGGTGTGTCCCAAGTGTATCAAAAAAACTAAACTAACAATACACAAAACATAAGTTCTCTAAAGGCACAGTGGTTTCTAATGGATATATGTACAGGAAGAAGACCAAAGAAAAATAATATGATTGTTATAAGTGAATCTACACGATCGTAGACACTGTGTTTAAAGGTTCTATTCCTTGTGGCGTCGACGGCGTTTCGACCCTTTAGAATGTGGGTCTCATCAGAACAGGAAAATGAAGGACATCTAGAATTTAAAAGTACGAAGGGGCTGTGAGTAAACTGTATGACGATTGGATATAATTATAGTTTATATATTTGAAAAAATGGGACCTAAGTACCTGTTTTTTATTCTTATGTTCACCCATGCATGGTGAGATAAAAGGAAAAAGATTCACTCACTTACAAGTGACCCAGCCGGGCACTGTTGAAGTTGTCGAGGAGCCGAGGGGAGCAAGAGAGCAATTAGTAAGACTACCCGTAAGGGATATCATCCAATCAATAAAGTGAGAAAAGCACCGTATTTAAATTAGGTACTTACCACTTGTAGTGGTCAAGGAATATCAATGCGCAATGTGTGAGGACACTTGTAATGTAGTCTCTAGGTAATAACTGTTACACCTAATAAAATAGTAAAGAACCTAGTTACATTGCGTCTAGAAATTGCCATAAATTTTACTTACAAACATTAAGGAGGTTGGTGATTACCTGCGATAAGTTTGTGATTGGCTAGGATAACACAATGGTATGCTGTTCCTAAATCCTATGATAGATTCAATCGAGGGAATTGCCTGTTTAAACATAGGATAAACACGTGTCAGGGATAATGTAGAAAGCATACTTTCCACAAATCACTATGGTAAGGGACTCAATCGTTACCAAGTTAAACGTACCTAGATGCTGTGGAGCCCGGTCGCGTCTCACAGCTCTCTCCTTCCGTGTATGCTCACTCCTCCTACTCCCAGGATAACGATTCATGTAAGACCTGACCGTGAGAGTTAGGAAAACTCGATCGCGGTCAGGTCATTCAATCGATAGCTTGCATGTGATTACTGGATCTGGCTGTCAATAGCGCAGTAATGTGAGAATGTCAATTTCAAAAAAGTAATAGCAGAAAGAGCAATTTGAAAAAGTTGGACATCCATGCTAGGTCGTGTTTATTAAAGCGACCCCAATTCACACTTGTGCATGGTTGTGTTCATTAAAGGGACCCCAGTCACGATCGTATTTATTAAAGCGACCCCAATTAACATTCGTACAAGGATCGTGTTTATTAAAGGGACCCCAACCCAGTGTTGGGCATATTTCACCCGTAATTTAACATTTGACAGGCCTTATCTCATAATCATAGACTGATAGGTGGATACAGTCTATGTAATGGGCTAACATGCCGGAAGTATCATTTCTCATAGATGCAATGTCGGAATTGTGTATTAACGTTGTACCGTCCTGAGAAGGTACAGGATGATTGAATAAAAGCACTATACTACACTTTAATAATATTGGCACTTGAATCCACCAATCTATCGTTCAGCTAGATGATAATTACTGAGAGCCTGCAGATATTATCAGATTTATACATATTTCTTCATGCATTAGCGTTTGTCACTCCTTTGAATTTTCATAAAGATCTAGTTGGAAAGACAGACATTGTGCATTTATACATATATAGTAAACGGTGTATTATTCCATGTGAAATCCATCGCTATTTACAGACAACATGTATATGCAAAACACACTAGCTTGTCATATTTGACACATACCCTCGCCATTCATCAGCGGAGTTCAAACCATGATTGATAGAGTCAATTCTATCTATCCAGTGACACTCTCTGCGTTGTAGGATCTGCGAAATATCACCGCCTCTTTCCGGCATTGTTATATTATCTATAACTTGCCATCTAATTTGGTCAGCATTGTGATTAAAATCCTTATAATGTGTTACAAGGGGTGCAGTAAGGATTAGTTTCCTAATCCGACTCCGATGTTGGCCTATTCTGGCACTTCAATAGAGGGGTCGATGTTTTGTATGATATGCCAGTGTTTTATTATCAAGCTGCGTATTTTGTTTGTATGAGTTCCAAACGTCGTCACACAAACGATCTTCTGTATGTCTTTTTTGGGGCGTGTTACCAAAAGCTCCTCTCGCGGACAGTACCATGCACGTTTTAATGATCTTTTTATCAATTTGTTAGGATATCCTCTATTTAGTAGTTTCACTTTAAGGGCACTTGCTTCTTTCATATAGTCATCCCTCCGGGCACAATTGCGACGAATACGCAAAAACTGCCCGAAGGGAAGGCCATCTCTTAGAGCTCTCGGGTGATGACTCTGGTAAGAGAGCAATGTGTTCCTTTCTGTCTCCTTCCTATGTAATGATGTGATCAGTTTGTCTCCATCACTCATGATATTAAGATCAAGGAAGGCAATAGTGTCTTTACAAATTGTAGAGGTGAACTTGAGATGGTGCTGTATAGTGTTCAGGTAGGTCAGAAAGGCATCAAAGTCTTCAATGATACTAATCTCGTTCGGCCACTGGGAAAGGACCTGGCTGAACAGGTTTGGCTTCGGGCAGTGGAGTCAGCTTGCCCAGGTCACAGAGGAGTCAGTTAAGGTGTACGTGTCCTATGGACCAGGTTTTGGCTTTCAGTCATTTGGCTATGTGAGGGCAATCACAAAATGGATGCCGTTCACAAAATGGAACCCGAGGGTTCAGAACGGAAATGCTGACTTCAGGGGGATTTCGTCACTCGATCGTGACGGAAATGCTTGTGTATGATGCTTAAATCATTACCGGTTTGCTGATACCAAAATCGTCATGGTGCGACGATGTTTATGACACGGGTCCAGAATTTTCAGTACCACAGATGCTGGTTTCCGGTTCCATGGATTGGCAGTTCGGGCTGAACTGTTCCCATGAGGCACAGGGTCAGACTGATTTGCATATGGCCATGTCTGAACTGGGTGGCGGAGTGAGCTAAAGAATTATGATGGATTAAACCCAGATAAGTTGACTGGGGGTGAGTGATTGCAATGTTCAACATTCCGCCCATCATCTCCTTTGGTATTGCTCACACATAGCTCGACAACAAGCGGAGGTGATATTGGTAACGCCCCTTTGGGAAGACCAACCTTGGTTCCCAATTCTTTTGAAAAAGAGTTGCCAGAATGCTCCCTTGGCCTCAGACGTTGCTCCAAGGCCCTCACGGTGAACTGCACCCATTGGTAATGTCAAGGCAGTTTTTCCTAATGTCATGGAGGCTTTCCGGCAACAATTGGAAATGCTACGAATTTCAAACAAGGTTTCTGAAATCATTAGACAAGCCTGGGCCCCTTCCACTCGAAAGAGACATTCTTCAGCTAGGAAATGCTGGATATGTTCGTGCGCGGAAAAGCATGTTGATCCCGCGGGGGCAGAGTTATCCCAGGTTGTGAATTTTCCGTCCCAAAAAGGCTCAGAGGGCTTGGCATATCGTTCCATCAACAACTTCAGTGCCGCTATTTCCGCGAGACATAGGCAGGTAGAAGGTAAACTAGTAGGCATGCACCCAGTCATGTGTAACCGGCTTAAGGGTATTAGAATAGCTAACCCTCCAAAACCAAAATATTCATGTTCATGAGATGTATCGCTAATACTAAATCTGTGTGATAAATAGCCTACTAATTCTCAGCTATCTCGAAAACATTTATCGATCAAACTAGCTATGCTATTGTGTCTCTCTGCTTGCAGATGTTCTTCTGACGCGAAAGCTCTGGACATAACAGGTAGAGTTTATACTCCAGTGGGAGTTTCATTTACCATTACGGGCAGGACGAAAACAATGTCACGTTCTACTGAGTATAATGCTTTACCTAATAATGAAAAATTATTTGTGGTACAATGTTTGAAAGCATATGAGGAGAATAAGCGGTCTGTGAGACCAGAAGGTTCTAAACAGCTATTGATTGCCTTACCAAAGCCATTCAAGCCAGTATCTACGGAGACAATAGCGAGATGGTTAGAACTAGTTATGAAAGAAGCTGGGGTGGACACCCAGGTGTTTGGAGCGCATTCAGTGCGTGGCGCTATGGCGTCTAACACCTTTATGTTGGGTTCAACCTTTCAAGACATCATGAAATCTGCTGATTGGTCATCTGAATCTGTGTTTAAACAATGTTATTATAAACCGGTGGGTGATATAACTAGTGTGGTTTTTGATAAGCATTAAACAAGCATAATCCAAAGCCTCCGTTCCTGTAATAGAACAACAAAATTGCTAGCATTCACACCTAGGATTTTCAATTCTATTAAGGACACAGAGGCGAGGATTATCCCACCCAGTTAAATTACGATGCAATATATGCCCTTCCGTATGTATTTTTATAGTCTGTTTAGCAGAAGTTACGGGTTCTCCTATGTTTCATTCATTCTAGGTTCTGGGAAGAAGACAGAATATATGTACTTTGAAGAAGTTGTGTAACGTTCCAGTTTGGCTACGGTTCTTCCACGCTGGAGGATGACAGTTTGGACTTGATTTAATGTTATAGTGTTCTAAAATTTGAGCAAAGAAAGAGGCTCAGGAAAAAAAGTGGTGGCTCTTATAGGGTCAGACCGGATGTGATGTAATGAGAAGCATCATGGGAAATGTAGTTTATTTTGTAAAATAAAACGTTTTTATTGGCTGCTGTGAGTAGCAAAAAACGTAAGAGAAGCATAATCCTCGCCTCCTTGTCCTTAATAGAATTGAAAATTCTTGGCGCAAATTTGTTATTCCTTCAGCTGCTCAGCTTGGAAAACTGCGACTTCTGCCTGCTAAAGCCTAGGCTTGCCTCTCCTGAGGTGGGAGGGGCTACTCGTGGGCCGTCAGAGTGGCTCAATAGGCAAGACCTCCGGAGTCAGGAGGGAAACACATCCCACGGGGATACCAAATATTACACACCTGCCTCAGCACCCGCTTTCTAAAACTGCTGATGCCTAAGCACCGGCAGGACCCAGGCCACTTAATTTTCTGTGTATACTCTTTGCAACAACTGATAGTACTGCTTTTTTGGGTCTCTTACTAAAATGTATGATTTTTGGCAACTCACATTCTCCCTCACCCTTTGTCCATGGATCTGTAAGAAGTAAACAGTAACAGCATATTCCCAGGACAGGTCCTTGGCACTGTACTCATTCACACATTCAGGGATGTTTATCCAGATAGCCTAATAGGCCAAATTCAAGAGGGGGACTCCCAATTTTTAACGCACGCGAAAAATGGCTCAATTTTGGCAGTCTCCCACCTGAAACTGCCTTTACTTCAATAGATGGCAATGGAGGAAATACATTATTTTATTAGAATCTCCCTCTCTCCTCTTTTAAAATGTGGGCATGTGTATGCTGCCCCCCCCCCCCCCCTACCCCCCCTTTTCCCCCACCCCCTCGTGTGTGGCAGCCCGGGATGAGACAGATCCCAGGCACACACACAGCCGCACCCGAACGTTTCACAGGTCTTTAGAAGACCATTTGAATGTTAATTAGGCTTTGCAGTTGTTTCACCCCTTTTAAGAGGCCCTGCAGCTCCACTCTGCCTACTGATTAAAGGATCAGCCACCCCCGAAATTTGGCTCTAGTTGCGCCTCTGTGTGAATGCTTTATCAGCAGGTGGCTGGAGATGCATCGCGGGACTACCCCTCCTATGCACATCCTCCTTCCTCGCCAATAACGGGTACCTGTTTTTACACCCATAAAGGGCTGAAAGAGTAACATTGTTCGTCCGTTAAGAGGATTAAAGTATAAGGGAACTAAAAATCGGGACAACTGGACCCTTGCGGTACTTCTGTCCCGGCAGTAGAACAAAAGCCGATAGCACAACTAACCAGCAAAACGTCGGGGGGGGGGGGGCACTCTATGAGTTATACTCGTTTTTTTTCCTCCATAGTTCGTGTCTCTGAAGTTTGCTCGGACCGCCAGGAGAACAGCGTCAAAAACCATACAAGTCCCGCCCCCTAAAGCCACCACCTCCTCCCTGTTTTCAGCGCAACAGAGAGTTTCTCTGTGACGTAGTTTCCGGCCGTCGCCTGGTAACGGCAATGGCTTCCCAAGCTGAGCTCCGGGCACTGTAAACGGAGGGACTGATACGGCCGCTGCACCTGGATCTCTCAGCACAGTAGGAAAGCAGACGGGAGTGCCTTCGGACTACAGGTATCAAGAGCTTGGGGAGTTGGGCACTCGCTGCGCCAGCACTTCCACACAGCTCGCTGGAGCAACGCGCTAGCGATCTCTGCGTTGCTGTTACAAGGGTTCAGTGCTTCATTATTATCATATGAAGTGCTTCATTCTCTTATCGATTCACTTACATTGGCTCTCGCAGGTCGAACTGATATGTCTCACAAACGGGGTTTTAATTTCAGTATCCATTGGTTTGGTATGGCACAGCCGCGGCTTAAGTGCACTGAGAGCGGTTTACCCAGTTATGCAGCCCCGTATTCGTTGGCCTCTTTGATCTCTATGCATGTACAGTATCAGATGTAAATCATATATGTGAGTATCCTGGCTTCTGTGACCAGCTCATATTATTTCCTGGGGACAGGAGCTCAACTAGAAATGAAATGTAGGGATGAACCCAGCTGTACTTACTGGGCTGATAGGAATCACATTCCACATACCCAGTCCATCCTATCACCAGACCTAAAGCCATTGTTATGCTCTGGGGTCCGTTTCCACACCTCATTAAAGCTAAACTTTTGCTGGGTAGCTGCTGGCAGGCTAATTCAGATTAGCCTCCAGGAGCGGCAGCAGGGAAAAGGTAAAGCACTGTTCCTCAATATTTATAAACATCTAACATCAACATGGAATTGGAGTTTTACTAAATAGCTAAAACATGTAATAGCAAATACATGGTCCTTCTTTCTACCATAAGATTAGTAAAAATCTATTGTTATTGTCAATGACTCAAGACTTTGTGGCCATCTATGAGTTGCTCAGAATATGAGATTGTTATTGTATCCAAGATTTAAACTGCAAATAGCAGGAACTGCAAAGAGACATTAGTGGGTTGCTATAAGTCATGGATTTACTATGACCAAAAGCCATGCCAATTTGTAAGGATAAACACTTATTACAGAATGGATTATTTGTTTGCAAATTTGTTTCATACTAATATTCTAACATATCTGGCATGGTCCCAGACCTCATGATCCTCCACTTGGCAACTTTTCCAACAGCACTGTAGAATGATAACGTGTTTAATACTTTCCCTGCTAAACCAATTGTTTCCACTTTGGAAGGTGCCCACCCAATTCTCAAGTTGTGTCAGTCCCATGCAACATTAAATGTATGAGATAGAAATGTAATTAACTGCATAATGCTACACTGGGATACCAGTGAAACTGCTACATATGGTGTCAAATGTGTTTCCTGATTAGGAGTGTAATAGATGTCAATGTGTCCATTCGTCAAGTCTTCCCATGAATGTTGGAATAAAAACTACAGTCAGCAATTGACTGCTATGATTTTGATGATAGTAGACCCCATATCATGTGATTTCTCCTGAAGTCATTTATAAGAAACCAACATATCAGGTCAGTAGATGAGTTGGGAAAAGTTATTTCAGCAAAGGAACTCAAAATGAATGACTCGAGCATGCTCAGATGTTGTACAGAATGAAAGAAAATTAGACATGCCAATAGGAAGGATGACACACTGTCTTTATTTTTCATTTTAATGTCTTTGCCAATAAAGGAGTTTAAACTCCAAAAGTAATACGCACTGAACAGTAAGACAAGACTAATATCTAGAGAAATGGACCAATGTGATAACATTACTATTATAAGAACAGAACACCAGGGCAGGAATTCACTAGTTTCTGATATATATCAGTTGACAGGTTCTAATACTTTTCAATATTTCATTGCATGCATACTGTCTGCTTGTTTTCTTTAGTTTTTCGGCAATTCGATGTATCTTAACATCACTTTCAATTTTGTGATTTGATCCCAAATACAGGCTTGATTTTGCTACAACACATTTCAACAATTACGTTTAACAAAGCACAACATATCTGCAAAGGCAGTGGCTACTGGATTGGCTTTTTAGTTTCCCACAGCATTATGTCTGATGATGAAAACATTGGCACCACCTTAGCCTACACCAAGAGTCCAAAAACCTCCAAAAGAACCTCATTTCAGGTATAGTAGTTTAACTAGACTGTCCTTGTCTTTCATGATCTGTGTTTGAGTGAATAATTGCTTTCCATCAGATTTATCTGGTCCATTTTTATTAAATGTATGGTCAAATGACACTAGGCGTTAATGGGACACCTTCATCTACTCTGTTTACTCTTGTGTAACACAATACAGCAATGAAATGCAATAGCATTCCCTATACTTGTGCACGCATAGTGCAGTCAACATTATGGTTTTGTTGTCAATTTTAATTTACGATTGCATCAGTCCCTGGGTCTTCCTACAGAGGTTCCTCACATTTTCCACCATTGAGATGGCTGTGCTGCAGTTGTTGAACTAAGGATGTAGGGGTCTAATGTGATATGTTCCATCATTCATAAATTTGTGATTTGGTTAGGAAGCTCAGCTTGAGGAAAATGCGATGGAATCGAGAAAGCAATAAAACAAGGATTTAGTAATGGTAACCCAGGTTTGAACACAGGCCTTAGAGAAGGAAGACAATTCAGTTAATTTGTAATTCAAAGATGTTATTGACAGTGCTCAGAGACAAATTATATTGTGTGAAGGAACACATTTTATGTGTGGCAAATTCTTGACTTTTAAGCTTTCACAGAGCTCTCTTGGTGTGCTGCAAAAAATATCCCTCTGCGTGAAAGGACTGCTGCTGACAGTTGTGTATGCATAAGTGTGCTTTCAACTATAGTCTCTGGTGGGTGAAGTGAGGATGTTGTTTATTAATCACAAAGGGATCCGAATGGTCAGATCTTAGTGCTCTCACACACCCAATAGGGTGTCATGCTTCATCATAGGGCACTCCTTGTCAGGCCGGGGCTGCAATGCTTAACAGGCCTCTGTATCGGAGATCTTTTGATCCTTAACGCCGTTAAGATGAATGCATGTGGGCGAATATGAAAACTAGGGTGGTGACAAAAGTAAGATTAAAAGGGTCTAAGGGAACAAAGGAAATATTTATTTCCTTTGGGATGCCTAACAGCAGGGATACATGAGGCATAAGGTAAAATGTTCAGCGTGGGGGCTGACCCGGCACTTGCAGCCCAGGCATGGACACAGGGCCACAAATGCCACACATTCGGGAGCAAGTTGACGCCTTGAAGCCATGACCCATTGTACCAAGTGACAGAAGTAGAGCTGTCACAGCAGCTGGAAGCAATTTATGACAACCTGGAAAAGACATCATGACTGTAAGGTTGATGCATTGCAGGATTAGACAAATTGTGGTCATTAAGATGTAATGAAGTATAGGAGGTATACTGTAAAACCTGTTATGCATTGGCTTAAGTTGTAATCCAAGATAAGCCAAAATGATCTTGCTGATGACCACAATGCCATCCTGACAAGTGTGTACTAACTTATGATGTGAATAAACTGCAGCCGTTCTAACGCCACATAGGCCGTGGGGTATATATTTGAATAGAATGAATGAATGAACGGCGGAGGGCTGCGAGATGCTCGCACTGCTGGGGTGGGGAGGGGTTAATCGCTGACTGGGAGACAGAGCCAAACCTAGGGGGTAAGATGGCTAACCCCCCTTCCCTCCCCCCCTTGGGCGGCAGACAGAGGGCGCGGCAGCAGCAGGGCGTCAGAGTGCGCCGAAAAAGGGAAAGGGTCAGCGACTGACCAGGGCAGTTTGGGTTCAAAGGACCCAATCAAGGGGGAATGGCGTAGTCACAAGTGTGGCCATAAAGGCGACAGAGACAAGTAGTCCCCAGGTTTGTCACCAGAAGAAATTGATCCCAACCACACCAGAGAATGCAGGCGCCGCAGCTGCAGTGAGACGAGGGGGCAGGAAGTCACAAGGCTTAACAATAATTATTCACATAAGGACATAAAAGGCCAATTGCCAGAACATGTTTCTTGGGCTATCTTAAATGGCAGGGACGCTAGAGACAAGTGAAGTTGCCCGAACAAGGTCCTTGTGATGCCTAACGGCAGGGACTCTGGAGACAAATGCCCAGGCAAGGTCCTTGGGATGCCTTACGGCAGGGATACTTAAAGCATAAGGTAAAATGGTCAGTGCAGGGCGGACACGGCACTTGCAGCCCAGGCATGGACACAGGGCCACGAACGCCTCACATTCAGTAGCAAGTTGAAGCCTCGAAGCTGCGACCCGCTCTACCAAGTGACAGAAGTAGGGCTGTCACAGCAGTTGGAAGCAATCTCTGACAACCTGGAAGTGACATCATGACTGTAAGGTTGATGCATTGCAGGATTAGACAAATAATGGTCATTAAGATGGAATAAAGTATAGGATGTATACTGTATAACCTGTTATGTGATGGCTTACATTGTAATCCGAGATAAGCCAAAATGAGCATGTTGATGACCAATGCCATCATGACCAGTGTGTACTAACGCATGATGTGAATAAATTGCCTTTCATTCTAACGCCACAAATGTCTTGGTGTATATAATTGATGGGAATGAATGAATGGCGGGAGGGCCCACGAGATGCTCGCATAGCTGGTCGGTATACGCAAGAATTAGTCAAAGGGTAGAGGCATTAGTGCATGGATGTGACAGTATTAGGGTTATAAGTGGTTCAGTGCATGAATGGATGGATGGATGATTGCATACAAACACTTCCAGTTATAAGGCAAAGTTACTGGCTCTCTCAGTGCTTTTTTGATCTAAGATGAGCCCCAGCAGACAGCTGAAGTTGCCTTTAGTGAGATCCAAATCAGATGAAAAAGAAGTAAAGAGGGAGCAAACCAAGGACATCTAGTATAGAAGGGAAAAGAGGTCAAGAAGATTAAAAGGGGACACATAGGAAAAGGTTAGTGGGAGAGATGGCAAAAGTTGATGATATTGTTGTGGTGCTTACAAAGAGATGCTACTGACTGCCTGCTGTCTTCTATCCCTGCCCTAAACTGCTGAAATGGTACTGATGCCTTGAAGTGTTGAGCTCTTCCTGTCCTGTCTTCGTTTTATTTGCTTCTGCAGAATGTGGCTTGATTCTTGGCAGTGCTCCTCATGAAATCTCTTCCAGGCTGTGTTCCTTCAGTTTGAATCACGCTTTTCAGTTGTATGCAGGTGTAGGAGAGTAGGGTCTGCTGTCCTATGGTCACCCCAATTTTTGCTTTTTGTCTCACTGGTTTTCGACTTAATGTGGCTGTGGGCCTGCTAATCAGACCCACAGCCTGCTCTCTCTAAATTCACATCCATATACTTTAGGTACATAACCAATTGGACATTGGGTCACCTTATCAGCCCCTGTACAGTGCACTATAGGTACCCAGGGCATAGGTGCATCCAAGGCCTACAAGGGGCTGCGGCATATCTTTTGCCACCCCTGGCTGGCTATCCAAACTGACACAACTGGCTGATCACTCAGCTGGGGCAAGGTGGTGTAATTAGATATAGGATACCTATATCTAAACCTATATCTGGGCACATATGCACCTATAAGTCACTCCTATGGCAGGCCTTATCAATCCTGGAGGCAGAGTGCTTGGTTTTATGTGAGATGGTGCCTGTCTGCAGCTTTCGGGACCAACTCCCTTAGCTGTTCTGGGATATTGCCATACCATATACTCTTAAGTGCATTATAATCCTCGCGGTTACTTGCTAACTTTGGTTTGGCTTTATCAAAACATGTCGTGTAAGGTGTCATATGCTTTGGAATACTACCCCCTTGCCAGTTCTGGGGACGGGGGTAGCATTCCACCCTTCTAGAGGGAGAAGAAATGTTACTTTGCTTAAACGCGGTTAAATCTAACCAGAGCCCCAGCATAACAAAATGGATGCTGCTGCCACAGACACAAGTCTAACCTCCTGCTGCTGACCGAAACTCTGGCAGGGGAGGCCTGGACAAATGGTATCCTGTCACAGGGACTCTGGCAGGGGAGGCCTGGACAAATGGTATCCTGTCACAGGGAGGTGTTACACCACCCCAGACAGGAGATAGTGGATTGTAGCAGGGAAGGTTGAATGAAACTAGACGCTGCCTGGGGCGCACAAGGCGTCCCATGCATAGCCCAGTTCAAACCGGTGCTGGGGCACTCCAGCCCCAGCTCTGGCGCAAAACTGGACAAAGGGAAAGGGGTGTAACCACCCCCTTCCTGGGTCCCACCCATAGGAGGGACCTAGCAGGTGATCCAGCCCCTTGATTTGGAATAAAGGTAGGAGCTGTGCCAATGCAATTTAGATCATCCTGACTGAAACTTTGAAACGAATCTCTGGACCCTTCGACATCCTACTCAACGTAGAAGACTGAAGAATCTCCCTTGTGGTCAAGGAGTGGCCACCCTGTGCAAGCAGGAACCATCAGCGCGACAAGACTTTCCTTGCCGTTGCTCCCGCCGGAGCTCGAACGACAGAGACCGACAAGTCCTGGACTCCCAGACTTCCAACAGCCCGATCCACAGTCCTAGCAAAGCTTAGACCCGTGGAGGTGATGAGAGACGTGGGACCGGCCATCTTGAAAAGTCGACGAAGTGCTTCCTGTGCAGCTCCCGAGGTTCCCTCGACGCTGTGCTTTGGGGTTTGAGAAGCCCCAGCCCTGAGCAGCCTGTGCTCCAAATATCACCTCTCCAAACTCTCCGAGTGCTGCTTGGGGCCCTTTTGCACTTTTCCTGCTCGACGCGCTGTCCGGTCGCTTGCCCATTGGCTAGTGGCCTCTGTGACGACGAAACATCGAAACTACACTGCTGGTCTGGTTGCTCCAGACTGGCCCCAGCTCCCCTGAGAAGGAGCCATCGATCTGACCTTCCCGGGTCGATCAAGAAGACATCTTCGAATCCTGCGTGGGTTGCTTTGCCAAGGCTTGGTGACTCCGAATCGAGAACTGACACCGCCGACAGCAAGAGCCTTCGTGGGACAGCTCGTGTTCACCAGCTGGTCATCCTCAATCCTTCCTGGTCCACGTGAAGTAGAAGTATCCCTTGTTTAAGAGAGGCGTTAATAATTTTTGTCCGTATAGGAATCACGATATGGCTGACTTCTTTCATGAACTTTGAAGGGAGAGTGTCGTTATAATGGTTATTAAGTATGGGCGGAAAATCCGTTCCGCTCGCGGATTTTGCGGATTTTCGGTAAATTCGCAATCCGCGAGATTCGCGAATTTCCCGCAAAATCTGCAAATCCGCGAGCAGCGGATTTTATGGCTTGCTCGCACTGTTCGCGTGAGTTCGCGGCTTCCCAGTTCAACTTCGCGCCCCGTGAATAAGCGCTAAATTGCAGAAATACGATCTTAGCAAAACTGAAACTACTTACCAGGTTCAAAAGTTCAAGCTCATCATTAGTAGCCATTTCCTGTAGTGCTTCCTGAGGGGCCCCTCCAGAGTTCAGTTGCCTACTTGCAACTATTATGTGACCCTGCTCTGACCCTCAGAATAGTTACACATATGCCACAAAGGTCCTGAATTACAGCTAAGGGAGACAAGCAGGAGCCAGGCTGGAAGTTCAAATCCAGTGACACATTAATCAGCCCCTAATTCATTATTGTCAGTTGGGGCAGGGCAGGTGTTGTAACTAATTTTGCAACAATGAAAGCACTTAGCAAGTGCAAAAGATCACTAATCAGGAAGCACTAAGGAAGCAGGTGCCAGCTAAAAAAATATTCTGTGACACATTAATCAGCCCCAAATTAATTCAGGTCACTTGAGGCAGGGAAGGTGTGCTTTGCTTTGCCACAATAATGTACACTGGACAACCAGAGGGTGCTCTGATGAAACAGAGGGTGGCATGGGTGAGCCAGAGGGTGGCATGTGGTGACAGAGGGTGGCAGTGATGAAGAAGAGTGTCCCAAACAGGCTGGACACGTAGAAACAACAAGTTCGCAAAACTTGCGACCCGACAGGTAAGTTCGCGTTTGCGAAATTGTACAAAAACCCTCGCGACCTGGCAGAAACCCGCGCGAACACAAAAAAAAATAAAAATCCACAAATTCGCGAGAATTCGCGGATTTTGCGGATTGCAAGTTCGCAAATCCGCGAACGCGAGATTGGCAAAATTCGCCCATGCTTAATGGTTATTAGGTTTGATGTCTAGTAGCGTTGTGGCGATGTAATTCTGGTCTAACAACTTGAACGAATCCCAATGTGCTTTATTTTTTGCCCTGTCCACCTTAGTTATTACGTTGGTAGAGTTGGTATTACTCGTTGTAGGTCTTTGGACGTCTAGGGTATCCTCTGCACTCTTAAGCTCTCTTTCCAATGTGTTAGCTTTGTTGGTGAAGAATGTTGAGAATTCTTCACAACTTAGTTGTGTTTTTGAGAATTCTTGAGTCGATTTGGCAAACGTGTTGGATTGTTGTTTTAATATTTCAAATCGTTTCCGTGGTCTATTTTTGTCGAGATCCAGTTCTGATCTAATAAATTCTTTTTTGGAGTTGAGGATCTTCTTATTGTATTCTTTTCTGGTTTTTCTGAGGGATTTCAGTTCGGGAGAGGAAGGTTGTTGTCTTGGAGAAGTGTGGCTCAATGCTTAGAGCGGCAGACCTTGATGCAGAACGCTGGCCAGGGACCAGGGTTCGATTCCCGCCTCGGCGGGTTTCGGGCTTAAATTCCTCTGACCGGATATTCTCGCCTCAGTGCCGATTCTAAGCATGGGTCCCACGCTGCAACTCTGGGCAATAGCTTGCTTAGTCTCCACAAAGGCCCCCTGATACACAAGGGATGCCTGGTCTCACCATGGGATGCCCAGGAGTGGACACCCCACAAGGAAAAGCCAGGAGGGGTTCCCTTGTGGTAGGAGTACAAGCGCCGGGATGCCTCCGGGTCACTGTTCGCGCTATACAAATACGCCACATTTACATTTACATTTACATTTTCTCTCTGCTTGTCTCAGTTTCCTTCTTTCCTCATTCAGTGTCCCGTTAAACCATGGATTTTTCTCCTTCTCTGTGACTTTTTTCAGTTTCAGTGGCATGGTGGTGTTGACTATATCCTTTATTGAATTAGTGTAGTGGTCCGTTAGATCATTTACGTTCTGCAAGTTGTTAGGTGGGTACAGGTCCTTCTCGCATCTTTCTACTAGTAGTTCAATGTTCGGTTCTTTAGTGTCCCGTATCCATTTATTTACTTTGTCCGGTTGTGAATGCTTGTTCTTTTTCCATGTGGGAATTATGAAGGTTATGGCATGGTGATCAGACCAGTCGCATGGCTCAACTGATAAGATTGAAATATTCTCTTTTCTTCAAATTATCCAATCCAACGTAGCTCCTTTCAAATGAGTTGGCTGTGTGCAAGCTTGGAAGAGGTTTAGCTAGGCTAAGAAGTCTTTAAGAGTGTTGACCTGTTCGTCATTATTGTCGTTCCAGTGCAGATTAAAATCCCCTAAGAATATATTATTTGCGTCGGTGTTAGTGTTTGTCGTAATGATCTCCATTAGTTGTTCTATGAAAGATAAATTATTACCTGGTGGGTGATAAATTGCATGCAGGTTGCAACTTTGGTTGTTAGCCGATCTTATATTTAGGCCTAGGTATTCGCAGGATTTGAGTGGTTCCGATTGTATTTGGCTTACTTTTATATCAGATCGGTGTATGCAGGCTAAGCCGCCCCCTGTCTTTTTTGGTCTATCCAGTCTCACAATGTTATATAAAGGGGGCACTTGTAAGTCCATGACCGGAGATGATGATTCCGATAGCCAAGTTTCTGTGAGGATTGTCATATCAATTTCCTGGTTAATGATTAAGTCAGCTATGTCTGATGCGTGTTTATTTGCAGATCTACAGTTGATCAGAAGACATTTCAGTGTATTTCCAACGTTGTTTGAGTTCAGATTTTGTAGTTCGGTGTTAATATGTATTTGTCGTAAGTTGTTGATGTTGGGTTTCCTATCATTATGTCTAGAAGTTCTATTAGTATTGATCAGGACTGTTCTGATTTCCTCCCCTCTCCTGCTTTCCATTTCTTCATACTCCCGAAGTAATGATAGAGTTTCTTCTTCTGTTAAGTCTTTGCGTTTCCTGTCAGGACGATTATGCCTATTTGATAATGGCATCGCAGTCTCCTTATTCTTTTTTTGAGAGTTGTATATTAGATCTATTTATTTATTTATTTATAGAGTTTTTTATAGCGCGGACAAGACCCGTGGGTATCAGAGCGCTTCACATGTAAGATAAGTTACAGACATTATGGAAGCAATTGTAGCAACAGATGTACATGAGTATAAGGTCTAAGGCGATAAGCTGTAAGGGGGATTATAAGTAAGAGTTCTTCAGCCTATCCAATTAGTATTAGGAGGTGAGTGAGGTAGGGTTGTATAGCATAACAGTGCAAATAACGTGTGTAAATAGCATTACGGAGTAAAAAGTGTTGCCATGTATCCGGGATCCTAGGCAATAAAACAAAGTGAGGTAGAGGGTATATCGTATTGTCTGAGAGTTACAGATATCGGAACCCCTTGATTTAAGGTAGTAGTAACGTGTGTGGCCAGTGTATAAACATGAACTCAATCTGTTAACAGATAATTGATCTTCAAGAAGTTCCAGTCGAGGCCGTCTCTCTTTGGTGAGGATATTCTCATCAGTAATCAGTACTCTTCCCTAAGAAAGGTATTTGCTCATCATGTGGTTCTTCAGTTCGCGTTTGAATGTTATCGAGTTTTTAATCTTCCTGATGTTCGGAGGTAATGAATTCCAGACTCTGGGGGCGGCTCCTGAGAACGCTCGGTTGTAGGTCTTTTTCTTACGGAAAAAGGCTGGCCTCAGTAGCAGTTCTTTAGCGCTTCTCGTTGGTCGGTTGCTTCCCGAAAGCTTAATTTTCTTGGCAAGGTATCTCGGCATGTTGTAGTGAACTGCTCTGTGGGTAATACAAGCAATCTTCATTTGAATTCTGGCTTCATAGGGTAGCCAGTTTAGTGTCTTCAGGTGAGGAGATATGTGGTCGAATTTCCTCGATCCCGTGATCAATCTTGCCGCTGCATTGAGACAGGCTTTTAGCGGTGCTATGGATGTTTTGGGTAGACCCGCTAACGTAGTGCAACCGTATTCAATCCTCGAAATAACTAGGGATTGTACAGCCAGTTTTAGGTCCGTCTTTGAGATGTACGGTTTCAATTTTCTTAGATAGTTCAGATGGAAGCGGGCACCCTTGGCCATTGAGTTTATGTGGTCTTTCATGTCAAGGTTCTCATCCAAGGTAATTCCAAGTGATTTAGCTGACTTAACTAGGGTCGGGGTGCAGTTCAGTGCTGTCACCAGTTTCGTCAATTCCTTTACCTCGGGGCGGTTCTTAGTCGGTGAGATTAACAGGAATTCTGTTTTATGGGCATTTAGTTTCAAATGGTTCGTGGTTAACCACTGTAGGGCTCTCTTTAGTGTCTTGTTCATTAGGTCTATGTCAGCACGGGAGGCGATCTTTATGTATATTTGCGTGTCATCTGCATACATGTGATAGGGTATCTGTGATCCCCGAAGGATCTCCGTGAGAGGTTCAACATACAGGTTGAATAGATCTGGGGATAATGTTGAACCTTGTGGGACCCCGACGGCAGTAGGACAAGGGGAAGAGGTCGCTTGATTGACCAGGAAACGTTGAGTCCTATTCTGCAAGAAAGATCTAAACCACTTCAGCACATTTCCCGACAAGCCCATCCTTTCTTGTAGCCTGGTCATCAGCATTTCATGATTTACCGTGTCAAATGCAGATGACAGGTCTAGGAGAATCAGTAGGCATGCTTGATTTCTGTCTAGGGCTTGTAGGGCGTCGTCCACGATATGCAGGATCGCAGTTTCAGTACTATGCCCGGCTCTGAATCCAGATTGGCAATCATCTAGTAATGAGAACTTAGCGATGTGTTGACTCAGTTGGCCTTGTACGCATTTCTCAATAATTTTGGCCAATAAAGGTATGTTGGTCACTGGTCGATAGTTGTTCGGGTCGGTTGCATCCGCTGTCGGTTTTTTGATGATGGGCACAACCTGACCTGTTTTTAGGCAGTCGGGCAGGGTCCCTTGGATAAGTGAGGCATTTATTATCTCAGTCCAGATCGGAACTAGGGTATGGCTAATTACTCTTACGCACTTTGCCGGTAGAGGGTCTTGATAGTGGTTGTTCGGTCTGATTTCCATTAGCGTTTTGGTGATCTTATCTTGGTCATAAAGTTCGAATGTGTCCCACTTTGCCTTATTTTTTGTTTGGGGACTCTCTGTTGGCTCATTGGCCTCTTTTGTAGGTGAGGTAAGGGTCGAGATGTTAATTGCGGCAGTTGAGAGTTCCACTTCAAGCAGTTTGGTTTTCTCCGTGAAAAATGTAGAGAATTCCTCACAACTTAGGGGAGTTTTTGGATTCTCGTGAACTGTTTTAGCTAGCTTATTCGACTGTTGTTTTAAAATCTCAAAGAGTTTCCGAGGTCTGTTTGAGGCATTGTCAAGTTCGGCTTTTATAAAATCTTTTTTGGATTTAATTATCTTCTTATTATATTGGCTTCTGGTATTCCTGAGGGCTATCAGCTCGGGAGAGGAGGGATGTTGCCTCCATTTCCTTTCGACCATTCTCAATTTGCGCCTGTCCTCATTTAGTGACTCACTGAACCAAGGATTTTTAGGTTTCTCGGATACTCTTTTCAGTGTCTGTGGCATGGTGTCATTGACGATATTTCCTATTGAGATTAAGTAGTGCTCCGTTAACTCGCTGACATTCAGTCTGTTGTTTGGTGGCTTCAAGACTTTCTCACATCTTTCCACCAATAGTTCAATATTAGCCTCCTTTGTGTCTCGGACCAGTTTTTTGACCTTGCGGGGTTGTATGGTCCTGCCCTTTTTCATTGTGGTTATCGCAAAAGTTATGGCGTGATGGTCGGACCAATCACACGGGTCAATAGCGAGAATTGAAGTCTCTTTATTCCTTGAAATAATCCAGTCTAAGGTCCCTCCTTGTGAGTGAGTGGGATGTGTGCAAGCTTGTGTAAGGTTTAGCTCGATGAGGAAGTCTTTAAGTGAGTTAACTAGTTTGTCATTGCCGTCCTCCCAGTGGAGGTTAAAGTCACCAAGGAATATATTGTGGGCATCAGGGTTAGAGTTGGTTGTTATGATCTCCATGAGTTGCTCTGAGAACTTTGCGTTATCTCCAGGAGGGTGGTAGAACGCATGCATGTTGCATCTTTGGTTGTTTGCTGATCTTATATTAAGACCAAGGTATTCACAAGACTCTAGGGGGTCAGATTGGAATTGGCTGACCTCAATCTCAGACCTGTGGATGCAAGCTATACCTCCTCCCACTTTCTTAGGTCTGTCTAATCTGACAATGTTATATTGTGGAGGAACTAGGAGATCTAAATTAGGTGAGGATGATTCACTGAGCCAAGTTTCAGTAAGGAAGGCCAGGTCGCTTTGCTTGTTAATGATGAGAGCAGCTATATCAGATGCATGTTTCGTTGCCGAACGACAGTTTAGTAACAGGCATTTCAGGGGTTCGTGTGAGTTCGGGACGTTGCCATAAACAGATTCAGTTGCCGTTACCTGGATGTGTCGTAGGTTGTTGTGGATAGCTTTCCTGTCATTCTTTCTGGACGATCTATTGGAGTCAATAGGTACTAATTTGATGCTCTCCTCTCTTCCATGGACCGGTTGTTCATAAGATCTGAGCAAGGCCAAGGCTTCTTCATTTGATAAAGGATCGGTTCTGTTTGGTCTGTTGAGCCTGAGTACAACATTCTGGATGTGTGAGACTTTAGTGTGGGTCCCTAACGTCATCTCCCATATTTTTTCAATTGTCTGTGAGAATTTCGACGAGACTTGTACCAAGTTACCTACTAGTTTCTGGAGCTCCTTAACTTCATTCTGAATTCGTGATGTTATCTTTATTGCAGTAGCCCTGCTTGTCTGTGTTCTACTTTTAGTTTTTCTCCATGATTGGTTCGTTCTCCTTTCCACAGATCTTTCTTTTTTGTCCTTCATTTCGTTGGCATTACTGACTCTATTACAGGTGTGCTCATTATTCCCTAGGTTGAGTGGTGTAGGGGGTGAATATATGGGTAAGGAACTGTGATATTCAAGACTCACATTCCCAGGTTGTTGAGGAAGGGCGTGGTTATCTTCATCGGGGGTTTTCCTTGGAGCTGAGGTAGTCACTTCAGGCGTGGGGGCGTTTTGAGCTGGCAACATCTGCTCTTCGCTTAGGGCCAGATTCTTCACTCTGTTTCCAATGTTAGTAGTCTTCATGATCCCTTCTATCATAATCTCTGGTAATGCACTTTCAAATCCAGTGACATCTCTGGGATTGGAGGTTAGATTGTCCTGGTCGCCCGATTGGTTCGAGTTACTGGTGATAGGGTCGTTGGGGTCGGGAGTGACAACTGGTGGGGTCATGTGTTGTTGGTGGCTTGTACCTTCAATGGATTCCTTCAGGGTTTTGAAAGTTATCTTAAATTTCTTGAGTTCTCTGTTAGCTGCTTGTATCAGAACTATTCCCGTTTTATATAGAGTAATGTAAAGTTCAGTATTGCTTCTTTTAGTTAGTGAGGTCGTTATTTTAGTGCCATGTGGTATGTTTTTTATAGCTTTCGTGAATAGCGTTTTAGTCAAGGCATTACGCCATTTAGCAGTTTTGTCAGTGTAGAATATCAGATCATTCATCATAGCGCCCTTAACTCTATCAAAATAAGGGTCAACGAATAGGGTGTCCGGATTTTTTCTTAAGGTGTTATGTTTGAATTTTTTTGCAGCATTTTTGGATAGGGTAGATGGGTATTCAATACTCCTTGCATTGGGTCTGGTCACGCTTCGGTATCTTCCATCCATGTCGGCCTATCGTTGTGGGTCTTCCGACTTCTTTGTCTATCTGTTCTGAATAGTTCCCTGCTAAAGTATACTTCTTATATTGTATGGTCATGGAGGGTCCAGGCGTTGAGGTTATTCCAGGTCTACAGTTTCAGAAGTATAGGTATGGTTTTCCTGTAGAAGGTATCTTCTAATTAGACCTAGCAGTTAAGCTATCGTAGATCACAATTGAACCTTTGTGGTTGTGATGCCATGCGTAGTAATTAATTAATTAAATAACTTTGGTAATCAAAGGGGTTATCAGATGAAAAATAGTCCATGAGGAAAGTTAATCATAGTGAGATCGTGTTCGCCGAAATCCATTGAAATTTTGATGGCATCATCAGTAATCAATTAAATAGATGGCATTGAATATCAAAAAGGGGTTGTCTGCTGAAAGTTACTCAGTATAAGATGTCCGGTGATTCTGATCGAGAAAATTGGGGCCTGTGGTCTCGGAGACCGGGGACCCGGGTGTGGAACCATCCGGGACGGAGTGCAACAACATCGGCCGCAGAGACCGGAAGTGGCCGGTCGGATCCTGCTTTGTCGCATTCGGGTCGCAGCTGCGACGACGTGCGCCTCTCAACCTGCCTTGGAGGTCGACCGTCGTAGTACTGGCCTACACTCGACTGAGGAGTGGTGGGTTTCCCCTGCTTTCGCGATCGAGAGATTTTGAGATGCCTCAGCTGAAGACCTCGAAATCCAATAGACAGGTCCAGTCGAATCGCATCGACAAGTATGCTATCTCCAAGGGGTCCCTTGTTGAAGTGAAACGACCTCCGGCTGGAGGTACCGAAGGGGATTCGGTCAGCGACGACCCCACTATGAAAGACTTATTGGCCGCTATCACTGGGGTCCAATCTTCCTTGGGCAAGATGGACACAAAACTAGACACTGTCGCAATTGAGGTTGGCCTTCTCAGGGCTGACCTCACCAAAACTACTGAGAAGGTAAAAAATCTGGAGGTTAAAACGACGAGCCTCCTCGAGGATGTCTCTGAGCTCCAGAAGGAAGTGCGCGACCTCAAGGCGGCCCGACATCAATTTGATAGTAAGCTCGATGAGTATGAGGGTCGGGCACGCCGCAACAATGTCCGCATTTTGGGGGTTCCAGAGAAATCCGAAGGGGCGACCCCAGACCTCTTTGTCGAGGATCTCATCCTGAACCATCTCAAGCCGAAGGGCTTTAGTAATTTCTTTACGGTGGAGAGGGCACACAGGGTTCCCGGAGGCAGCCCGAAGGTTGGGGCACCTCCGCGTCCCATCATTGCCCGGGTCCTTAACTTTCGCGACCGGGACACCATTTTGCAATCGGCGAGGTCCACAGGGCCGTTGGCCTATGAGAACGCTTCGCTGTTATTTTTTCCAGACTTCACTCAGATGGTTCAGAGACAGCGACAAGGCTTTATGTCCGTAAAGCAGCAGTTGAGAGACAGGGACATGAAGTACTCAATGCTGTATCCCACACGATTGAAGATCGAACATGATGGAAAGACTTGGCTCTTCGATAACCCTGAGGTGGCTGCGGAATGGTTGGACCGAATGGAAGGATCGGACACTGGGGCTCAGGCTCAAACGGACAGCGAAGAATAGCGTAATGCTTGGAACTGTAAGCCGCACTCATCCTATCACTGGCGCAGGGGGTCTGGTTGGGGCTGTTCAGTCTTTCCCCCCTCCCCCTCCCCGGACTATTTTTTGCTCGAGACTCTTTTTATGTGATCGTTCCGGTTGGGGGGGACTACGGTTGGTTTGGGGTGGTGGGGCGGGCGGCCTGTTGTTAGGTCCTCCTCCGTTTTTCTACCTTTAGATACTTGTTAGTGGGGGTGAGAGGCACACTGAGAGTTGGGAATGTGCATTTGCTACATGCAGGGATGCAGGGGTGCAGGGTGGGGGGGTTTGGTTGTTGGGGATTTTTATGTGTTAATTTGTCTGTTGTAAGTGACCAGAGATTGCTAAGGGTGCCTTCGGATCTCCTGTTCTGTATTGGAAGGATGCATGGCTTCCACTAGACAGGGCCTGGTATTCTCCGTCCTCAGCTGGAATGTGAATGGATTGGGTGATAAGATAAAACGCACTATGGTGAATCAGTTCATTAGACGGCAAATGCCGGATGCCGTTTTGCTGCATGAAACGCATCTAATGGGGAAGCGATGTATGGCACTGCACAGGGGAGGGTATAAGCTTGTTGCTCATGCTGGTTTTACTTCTGGTTCCAGGGGAGGGGGATTGTAGGAAGGTGGATATCTGACTATGGTTACCCCCAAACTTTTTGCCTGGTGTTTAGCTGGTTTTTGACTTAGTTGGCCTGGGATCCTGCTATTCAGGGCCCCAGGCTGATTGCTCTCTCCTTAAAATGGACTCCATGTACCTTAGGTGCATAACACAATTGGAATTGGTTCACCTTATAGGCCCCTGTAACAGTGTACCATAGGTACCCAGGGCATAGGTGTAGCCAAGGCCTGCCAGGGGCTGCAGCATGTATTGTGCCACCCCTGGCCTGGCCTCCATATTTGACACAACTGGCTGATCACTCAGCTGGGGTAAGTTGGTGTAATCACCTCTTACTTAGGTACAGTATGTCTGTGCCTAACCCTAAACTGGACACATATGTTCCTATCAGCCACTCCTATGGAAGGCCTCATCAATCCTGGAGGCAGAGTGCTTGGAAATATGTGAGATGGTGCTCTGGCATGAGCTGAGCCTGTCTGCAGCTGTCGGGAACCACTCCCTAAGCTGTTCCGGGATATTGCCATACCATATACTCTTAAGTGCATTATAATCCTCGCGGTTAAATGCTATCTTTGGTTTGGCTTTATCAAAACATGTCGAGTAAGGTGTCATACGAATTGGAATACTATCCCCTCGCCAATTCTGACAACGGGGATAGCATTCCACCCTTCTAGAGGGACACGACATGTGTGTAGCCTTAACCCCGGTTAAAGTTAAACAGAGCCTCAGCTTCACAAAATGGACGCTGCCACCACAGACACAAGTCTGGCCTCCTGCTGCTGACCGAAACTCGGCAGATGGTGGCCTGGACAAAGGGTTTCCTGCCTTGGGAGGTGCGAGCACCACCCCAGACAGGATTTTGTGTATTGGGTAGGACAGGGCTGAATAGAATCAGACATGCCCGGGGCACACAAGGTGTCCCCGTGCATAGGCCAGCCCAAACCGGTTCTGGGGCCTTCCAGCCCCAGTCCTGGCGCGGAGCTGGACAAAGGAAAGGGGGTGTAACCGCCCCCCTTCCTGGTTCCTCCCAGAGGAGGGACCTAGTAGGTGATCCACCCCCTAGATTGGGAATAAGAGGGGGAGCAGTGCCATTGCACAGCAGATCATCCCGAAATCAACTTTAAACTAAGAAGAAGACTGGACTTCGACATTCTGCTGCACAGAAGACTGAAGAGAATCTCCCTTGTGGCCAAGGAGTGACCACCCTGTGAACACAGGTACCAACCAGCAACTCGACGTCTGCTTTGCCGCCGCCTCCCGCCGGAGCCCGAGCCCAGAGCCCGACAAGAACCAGATTCCCAGACCTCTCAGAGCCCGATCCACAGTCCCTGCAAAGAAGGGACCCGTGGAGGCACCGAGTGACGTGGGACCGGACCTCTTGAAAGACACCCGAAAAGCTGACTGCGCAGCTTCTGAGGCATCCTCGACGTTGTGCTTTGGGGATTGAGAACCCCCACCACCGAGCAGCCCTTGCACCGAAGATCAGCCCTCCAGCATCTCCACGATCTGCGTGGGGCCCTTTTGCATTGTGCCACTCGACGCGCCATCCCGGCCACTAGCCACGTGGTCAGCGGCCATCTTGGTGACGAACCCGAAGATTTAAACAGCAGGTCTGGTTGCTCCAGACCTACCCAAGCTCCTGTGAAAAGGAGCACCCGCTCTGACCTTGCTGGTCCGAGTGAACAGCATCTTTCAACTTCTGCGTGGCTTGCATTTGCCAAGGCCTGTTTGCTCCGATCAGGTCGCCGACACCGCCAACAGCGAGAAGCCTACGTGGGACAGCTCGTGACCAACTCCTGGACGTCCTCGACCCCGGGTATCCACGTGGCTGCAGAAAGAAGCTACCCGACAACGCCTGTTTGCACCCGACATCGCCTGGTTCCAATCTGGTTCCACGGTAGTCACTGGCTAGTGACTTTGAACACTGTCCCCTCTGCTTTCAGGTCTTCACATCTTCAGATCCACCCTTGGATCCACCGGAACCCTTCTCATCGAGCCGCCTGCAGCATCTTCAGCTCCAAGCACCATCGACCAGCGTGACGAAACCCGACACAACTTCGACCCTGTGCACCCGCTTCCTGTGGGTGAGGTAACTCAGCTCCGCCGGTGCTCCTGCACTGGTACACATCCCAAGGGCCTGTGTTTTAAGTTTCAGCTCCGTAGGTCACTCGGAAGGTTCCTAACTTTCTAACTTTGTACTTTTTACGCACCATAGACTTTGTATTGGAAAGTGCGTGCACTTTGAACACTGCACACGAGTCCCGTGGGCCTCTCCCGACTTAGTTAACTCCAGTCTCGAATAGCTCCAGCGATTCCCAAGGCCCTAGGCCTCTTCACTTTCCTCCTGGTACCTCTTATACCACTTTCTTAGTATATGGTTTAGGTGGCCCCTAGGGCTCATCCATATTGTGCAACTTTTGTGTATTTTAAACTGTCTTGTGATTTAACGCTTGTGCTTCTGTGCTCATAAAGAGTCCAGGGGATTTTAATAGTTAATAAATCAATATATATTTTCAATATATATCTGTGTGGTGTCCCTTTCATTTGGTATTCAAGGGGGTTGTGTATGGTATAACAGCTGGCTTCACATGCCTTTCAGAGTTTAGCCTAAGACTGCTTTGTCCACGTTACCACTAGGATAACTGGTCTACAAGGTTGAATTACAACCATCATCATAAGGGTTGCTTGGCATGGTACAAAGTGATCACTAGAATTAGTGAGCATTATATACCAGGCCAACTTCTCACATTGGTGAGCAGCGGTGGGATCTGAGCTTGCTGTTGTTTTACCATTGCAATCTTTGAGATTATCATCTGAAAGATCACACAGGTAACTGCTAGGTACATATAAAACAAGACTAGTATACTTAAGTTCTACTGAACTTAGTTGTTGCAGAGCAAAGGGAGTAGCACACCCTAGCTACAACTACTAGATAGGTTTAGTAGGTAAACACCAGTGTAGGTAGATTGCAACACATCCACCCACACTAGAGCAATGTCTGGAACAGAGGGGTCCAGTGGACTTACTCCTGTTGAGAGTGACCCTCCAAGGGCACCATCCCAGTTTGCTATTTTTCCCTTTAAGGAATTAAGACAGCTTTGTGTCTTAAGGGGTCTGAAGACAGGGCCTTCCCCTACTACAGACCACCTAAGAGAGCTCTTGGATCAGTCTGAGGCTCTAAAGACCTCTAAAGCAAACCCCACAGGGAATGCTGAAGGAGGCCATCCCTCAGAGGATGACACTGTAGACACCCCTGCCCCTATCATCCTGGTAGATGAGGAAGCCTCCACCACTGGAGCTCCTCAGGTAGATGAGGAGGAAGAGGAAGAGGAAGAGGAAGAGGAGGAGGTGGAAAGCAGTGAGTCAGATGATGACAGAAATAGTCAGGTGCTGGTCAGTAGACTGAACCAGGCTAACTTAAGCTTACTTGGGAATGAATCAGGTAACAACCCATTCAGACCCCCAGGTGGACTTAACCAGAAGCCTAGGAGGAGAAGGACTCACTTAGGTGACTCTGACAACTCCCATGCTTCTAGAGGTTCTCATGGTCACTCCAGAAAGAGGATGACTAGCCCTCAGAGAAGGGAACATGAGACCAAATTGAGAGAATCTCAAATTAGAGAGGCTGAATTGAGAGTCCAGAGACAAGAGTTAGAAATTGCCCTGGCCCAAGAGAAACTTGCTAGAGCAAGACAGCCTAGAGAGAGTGGATTAGGATCCACTGGTGGCAGCAATATCCAGAAGGATAAAGACAGGTCCTTTGATACAAGAAACCTGAGTAAGATTGTGCCCCCCTACAAAGCTGGGGATGATATCCACAAATGGATGACTTCACTTGAGAGAGCCTGCATGGTACAGCAGATCCCTCAGGAGCAGTGGGCAGCAATCTTGTGGCTCTCCTTTGAAGGTAGAGGCAGGGACAGACTCCTCACAGTTAGTGATGAGGATTCTAGAAACTACATGGTCCTGAAGAGTGCTCTGATTGATGGGTTAGGCTTAACCACTGAACAGTACAGGTTAATGTTCAGAGATACCCAGAAGACACAGACTCAGGACTGGTCTGAATTTGTTGAGTGTGCCACTAAGGCTCTGGAGGGCTGGTTGCTGGGAAGTAAGGTTACTGACTATACAGGATTGTATAATTTAATTATGAGAGAGCAAATCTTAAGTAATTGTCAAAATCAGCTTCTACATCAGCACCTGGTTGACTCTGATCTGACCTCCCCACAAGAATTGGGTAGGAGGGCAGACAAATGGGTCAGAACCAGGATCAGGCCTAAGAACCAGGGTGGTGACCAAAAGAAAGAGACTACCAAGCCTCAAGAGAAGGGTGGGGATAAAAGTAAGGAAAAGACTTCCCCAGGGCCCCAAAACTCCAAGAATGGGGGTGGGTCCCAAGACACTTCTACAACCCAGAAAAAGCCTTATTGTCATACCTGTAAACAGGTGGGGCATTACAAAACAGATAGCTGTTGTCCCAAGAATGGCAATAAAGAGAATATACCTCCAGGTAAGGCTCCAACACCTCCTGTCACTGTTAGCAGTGGTCCCCCAGGTGGTGGGAGCACCCCCAAGAATTTGGGTGGGTTTACTTTTGGAGGACAGGTGGACTCTGGCCTATCCAGGTCCCCTAACTCAGATACTCTTGTCTATGAGACTGGCATGGGGTTTGCCAATTTCACTGCTTGCCCAAACACTTTGAGCAAGTATAGACAGGAGCCCCTCATCAATGGCTTGAAAGTTGAGGCCTTCAGAGACACAGGGGCTAGCATCACCATGGTGGCTGAATGTCTAGTCCCCTCAAGGCAACTTTTACCTGATGCCAGATATCAGGTGACAAACATTGATGGCATAGAAACCAATCATCCCATGGCAGTAGTCAATCTTAGCTGGGGAGGTGTCACTGGCCCAAAGAGAGTGGCAGTGTCAGCAAACTTGCCTGTAGATTGCCTACTGGGTAATGATTTGGAAATCTCAGCCTGGGCTGAGGTTGAACAGCAAACCCATTCTAGAATGGTAAATCTCCATGGAAAGGTTAGTGGGGCTGTAATGGCTACAGCCCCAATTCAAGATGTCCTTCCTGAAAAGGTTGGGAGGGCTGAGCAAACCTCAGCCCCATCTTTAGATAACTTCCCTCCTGGAAAGAGTAGCAGGGCTGTACTAGTAACAGCCCATACCCAAACTGAGTCTCCTCCTGAAAAGGTTGGTGGGGCTGTGATGGCCACAGCCCAAACTCAAACCGATACCTGGGTAGTGAAGCCTGAAATGATGGATCACTCCACCCAAACAGAGAGCATTGAGGAGGAAGAGAAATCTCCCTCCCACCAGACTTTAGGAAAGGATCAGCCTCCTCAGGGAACTGATCTTACCCCTGATGAAGGAACTGTCCCAGAGGTTGTTAGGCCTGGCCTGACAGAGCCTCTGATGGCAGTGGACCCTTCTCAGGAGGGACCCAGTCTGGAGCAGGTAACCTGCCCCTCTCTACCTTGCCTTACTCAGCCCAGGGCTGCAGAGGACAAGAAGGACAGTGAGACCCAAAGGGCCCCCTGTCAAATAAAGCACCCCCATCAGCAGATTAGGGGCACCGAAACTAGTAGCCCTAGTGAGGTGCAAGCTTTAAAAACTCCTGAGGGATCCCCCTTAAAAGTAGTTAGGGACCTCCCCCAGATGGATATTGTTGGGCACAGCCAAACCTGGGACCCTAAGGGCCCAAACCTGACCTGTCCCTCCAGTAAGCCAAACAGAGGGACCCAGCCTCCAGCTTTAGGTAGCCAGAGGTTGTCCCTGAGAGCACAGTGCAACTCAGTCAGAGAAAGAAAGGCACACATGGTGGAGAGTGATTGGAGGAAGCTGAGCCCTACAGAGGAAACTCACTTCAGTACTCCATCTCAACACCAGCCTTTGACTTTGCAAAGACACACCACAGGTAGAGATTCCCTATGGTGGAGACCCTCAGATACCCTTAGGGTGAGGGATTGCTTAGTGGACCATGAGACAGGGGGTTACCAAGCCAGAGCTGGTACTTTCTTATATGGCCACTTAGGCAATATAGGCTTACCTGGTCAAGGATAGCCTTATCTCCTTTCGTTTGGGGGGGGGTTATGTAGGAAGGTGGATATCTGACTATGGTTACCCCCAAACTTTTTGCCTGGTGTTTAGCTGGTTTTTGACTTAGTTGGCCTGGGATCCTGCTATTCAGGGCCCCAGGCTGATTGCTCTCTCCTTAAAATGGACTCCATGTACCTTAGGTGCATAACACAATTGGAATTGGTTCACCTTATAGGCCCCTGTAACAGTGTACCATAGGTACCCAGGGCATAGGTGTAGCCAAGGCCTGCCAGGGGCTGCAGCATGTATTGTGCCACCCCTGGCCTGGCCTCCATATTTGACACAACTGGCTGATCACTCAGCTGGGGTAAGTTGGTGTAATCACCTCTTACTTAGGTACAGTATGTCTGTGCCTAACCCTAAACTGGACACATATGTTCCTATCAGCCACTCCTATGGAAGGCCTCATCAATCCTGGAGGCAGAGTGCTTGGAAATATGTGAGATGGTGCTCTGGCATGAGCTGAGCCTGTCTGCAGCTGTCGGGAACCACTCCCTAAACTGTTCCGGGATATTGCCATACCATATACTCTTAAGTGCATTATAATCCTCGCGGTTAAATGCTATCTTTGGTTTGGCTTTATCAAAACATGTCGAGTAAGGTGTCATACGAATTGGAATACTATCCCCTCGCCAATTCTGGCGACGGGGATAGCATTCCACCCTTCTAGAGGGACACGACATGTGTGTAGCCTTAACCCCGGTTAAAGTTAAACAGAGCCTCAGCTTCACAAAATGGACGCTGCCACCACAGACACAAGTCTGGCCTCCTGCTGCTGACCGAAACTCGGCAGATGGTGGCCTGGACAAAGGGTTTCCTGCCTTGGGAGGTGCGAGCACCACCCCAGACAGGATTTTGTGTATTGGGTAGGACAGGGCTGAATAGAATCAGACATGCCCGGGGCACACAAGGTGTCCCCGTGCATAGGCCAGCCCAAACCGGTTCTGGGGCCTTCCAGCCCCAGTCCTGGCGCGGAGCTGGACAAAGGAAAGGGGGTGTAACCGCCCCCCTTCCTGGTTCCTCCCAGAGGAGGGACCTAGTAGGTGATCCACCCCCTAGATTGGGAATAAGAGGGGGAGCAGTGCCATTGCACAGCAGATCATCCCGAAATCAGCTTTAAACTAAGAAGAAGACTGGACATCGACATTCTGCTGCACAGAAGACTGAAGAGAATCTCCCTTGTGGCCAAGGAGTGACCACCCTGTGAACACAGGTACCAACCAGCAACTCGACGTCTGCTTTGCCGCCGCCTCCCGCCGGAGCCCGAGCCCAGAGCCCGACAAGAACCAGATTCCCAGACCTCTCAGAGCCCGATCCACAGTCCCTGCAAAGAAGGGACCCGTGGAGGCACCGAGTGACGTGGGACCGGACCTCTTGAAAGACACCCGAAAAGCTGACTGCGCAGCTTCTGAGGCATCCTCGACATTGTGCTTTGGGGATTGAGAACCCCCACCACCGAGCAGCCCTTGCACCGAAGATCAGCCCTCCAGCATCTCCACGATCTGCGTGGGGCCCTTTTGCATTGTGCCACTCGACGCGCCATCCCGGCCACTAGCCACGTGGTCAGCGGCCATCTTGGCGACGAACCCGAAGATTTAAACAGCAGGTCTGGTTGCTCCAGACCTACCCAAGCTCCTGTGAAAAGGAGCACCCGCTCTGACCTTGCTGGTCCGAGTGAACAGCATCTTTCAACTTCTGCGTGGCTTGCATTTGCCAAGGCCTGTTTGTTCCGATCAGGTCGCCGACACCGCCAACAGCGAGAAGCCTACGTGGGACAGCTTGTGACCAACTCCTGGACGTCCTCGACCCCGGGTATCCACGTGGCTGCAGAAAGAAGCTACCCGACAACGCCTGTTTGCACCCGACATCGCCTGGTTCCAATCTGGTTCCACGGTAGTCACTGGCTAGTGACTTTGAACACTGTCCCCTCTGCTTTCAGGTCTTCACATCTTCAGATCCACCCTTGGATCCACCGGAACCCTTCTCATCGAGCCGCCTGCAGCATCTTCAGCTCCAAGCACCATCGACCAGCGTGACGAAACCCGACACAACTTCGACCCTGTGCACCCGCTTCCTGTGGGTGAGGTAACTCAGCTCCGCCGGTGCTCCTGCACTGGTACACATCCCAAGGGCCTGTGTTTTAAGTTTCAGCTCCGTAGGTCACTCGGAAGGTTCCTAACTTTCTAACTTTGTACTTTTTACGCACCATAGACTTTGTATTGGAAAGTGCGTGCACTTTGAACACTGCACACGAGTCCCGTGGGCCTCTCCCGACTTAGTTAACTCCAGTCTCGAATAGCTCCAGCGATTCCCAAGGCCCTAGGCCTCTTCACTTTCCTCCTGGTACCTCTTATACCACTTTCTTAGTATATGGTTTAGGTGGCCCCTAGGGCTCATCCATATTGTGCAACTTTTGTGTATTTTAAACTGTCTTGTGATTTAACGCTTGTGCTTCTGTGCTCATAAAGAGTCCAGGGGATTTTAATAGTTAATAAATCAATATATATTTTCAATATATATCTGTGTGGTGTCCCTTTCATTTGGTATTCAAGGGGGTTGTGTATGGTATAACAGCTGGCTTCACATGCCTTTCAGAGTTTAGCCTAAGACTGCTTTGTCCACGTTACCACTAGGATAACTGGTCTACAAGGTTGAATTACAACCATCATCATAAGGGTTGCTTGGCATGGTACAAAGTGATCACTAGAATTAGTGAGCATTATATACCAGGCCAACTTCTCACAGGGATCTTAGTGAAGAACTCCTTTCCCTTTACGATCCGATCGACCTGGTCTGATAATCGTAGTCGCTGTATAGGCATATCGGGTCTCTGGGAGGGTAGGCCGATTACGTTTGTGTCTATTTATGTCCCCCCGGCGTTGCAGGCTGATACGTTTGGTGACTTAGGTCGGATGTTTCTCACACTGCCCGTCGGCATTATGGTGCTGGGCGGGGACTTTAATGCAGTCATGGATGGCGAATTAGATAGGCGCCCCTCACGTGTGTTGTTGCCCACTCGTAGGTGGCTACCCGACTTTATTTCTACGTCAGGGTTGTTAGATGCTTGGCGTCTCAGACATCCGAGTGCCACTGAGTATACACATGCCTCTGCAGCGCACCATTCCCTCTCCAGAATTGACCATGTGCTTTTGCTGGCGGCCCAGTCGACCTTAGTTAGAGAAGTGGCCCACCTGGCGAGGGGGGGTTTCTGACCACTCGCCGATCTGGATTTGGCTGTGTTTGGAGCAGGGCGATGTTGGTAGAATAGCTCCCATAAGTGTGTGGCGTCTGAAGGACCCTGTGGTAAAAAAGGAACTTATGCGGGTCACAGATAATTTTTTCTGCGAAAACGAAGGTTCGGTCACATCGAGGTGTTCCCTCTGGGAAGCGTACAAGACTGTATCAAGGGGGAGGCCCTCTCCCTTGTCTCCGGGCAGAAGAAGAAGAGGAGGGAGGAATTGGATAGAGTGGAGGCGGAGCTTGTGGCCTTGGAAATCGCAGCTTCCTCCGGGAGTGACCCGGGGGCGAATGCAAAAACAACAGTTGATGGACAGAATACAGAACAGTGTCATCCATTCACCCCAGTACAGAGATCTGGGCCTAAATCCATCGTTTTTTTGCACTCCACACCACCCCAGTTCAGACATGGCCATATGCAAATCAGCCTTGACCCTGTGCCTCAAGGGGACAGTCCAGCCCGAACTGCCAAGCCATGTCTTTACTGGACCGGAATCAAGCATCCTAGGACCGGTTTCTGGCTATGAGCCGTCTTCAGCCAGGATAGCTTGACTCCAGTGGTGTGGAGAGCATGGGACTCACGTCTGAGCATACCCATCCCACTCGGGGTGACAAATGCAAAAACAACAGTTGATGGACAGAATGCAGAACAATGTCATACATTCACCCCAGTACAGAGATCTGGGCCTAAATCCATCGTTTTTTGCACTCCACTCCACCCCAGTTCAGACTTGGCCATATGCAAATCAGCCTTGACCCTGTGCCTCAAGGGGACAGTCCAGCCCGAACTGCCAAGCCATGTCTTTACTGGACCGGAATCAAGCATCCTAGGACCGGTTTCTGGCTATCATCCGTCTTCAGTCAGGATAGCTTGACTCCAGTGGTGTGGAGAGCATGGGAGTCACGTCTGAGCATACCCATCCCACTCGGGGTGACAAATGCAAAAACAACAGTTGATGGACAGAATGCAGAACAATGTCATACATTCACCCCAGTACAGAGATATGGGCCTAAATCCATCGTTTGTTTGCACTCCACACCACCCCAGTTCAGACATGGCCATATGCAAATCAGCCTTTACCCTGTGCCTCAAGGGGACAGTCCAGCCCGAACTGCCAAGCCATGTCTTTACTGGACCGGAATCAAGCATCCTAGGATGGCGAGCCATCTCCTCGGGCTGCTCCGGGATGAATACAAGTCAATGACACATGACGGTGCGAAGGCGCAGCACGCCTCAACACAGAGTAGGATCTATGAGCATGGTGATAAGGCTGGGAAGTTGATCGCCTGGTTGGAAAAGGGTGACTGGGGGTCTCGTTTGGTGCCGGAACTGAACGTGGGTCCCGAGGTTACGTCGGATCCTCAGTCGATAGTTCAGGAATTTGCGCAATATTATGAGGAGGTGTACACCGCGGCTGAAACATTCACTGAGGTCGACAACGCGGACATGCCAATGCCTCACCAACGTCCAGGTGGCTATGGCTATAAGGGTGGTTCCCTCTGGTAGGGCTTCAGGCCCCAACGGCCTTCCCATCGAGTTGTTTAAGCCACATGCAGACCGATTGGCCCCGTATCGGAAGGATATGTACATGGAAAGCCGGGATCGGAGGATGCTGCCCTATGACCAACGAGTTGCCAACATTGTAGTAATTTATAAGGAGGGTAAGCCCAGACTGGACTGCTCTTCATACCGCCCTATTTCTTTGTTGAACGCGGATCCCAAGATCTTGGCCAAACTGCTGGCCACCCGTTTGGTGAAAGTTATCTCGACCTTGATCCATCCAGATCAGTCCGGTTTTATGCCCGACGTAACACCGCACTTAATCTCCGTCAGTTGCATTGTGTGGTGGCGGGAGCTTCTCACATCCATGAACCAGCAGTTTTGGTGTCTCTTGACGCTACCATGGCTTTTGATCGGGTAGAGTGGCCCTACCTTTTTGCGGTTTTGACGAAGCTGTGGTTTGGCCCTGTATTTCTTGGCTGGGTCCGTCTTTTATATTCGGCCCCCATGTCTCGCATGGTCGTGAACAACCATAGGTCGCGTGACTTTTCTCTCGGACGGTGAACACAACAGGGATGCCCCCTCTCACCTCTTTTATTTGCTTTGGCTTTGGAACTGCTAGCGGCCTGGGTGTGTTGGGACCGCTCGATCAGAGGGCTGCGTTGGGCTGCGGACTGGAAGGACAAGATTTCGCTTTACGCTGATGATATTTTACTATACTTGACCTCCCCACACAGAACCCTTATTGTTTTCATGGATGTTCTGGCCATCTTCTGCAGGTATTCGGGATTTGCGATTAATTGGGCGAAGTCCGTCCTTTTTGTGTTGAGCGGAGACCCCCCTAGAGTACCTGAGAATTGCCCTGTGAGACTGGAGTCGGTTAGCTTTCGCTATCTCGGGATCCAGATTTCCGGTGATCCCAAGGTGCGCTTCCAGTTGAATCTGTTGCCCCCCTTAGCTAGACTCCGGTCAGATGTTGCGCGGTGGAAGACGCTCCCACTCTCCCTCCTCAGCCGGGCCGTCCTTTTCAAAATGATGGCTCTCCCGCGATTACTATATGCACTTCACAACTCCTTCGACCCAGTGCTGCAGTCGTACTTCAGCGAGATTGAGTCTTTACAGCGAGGCCTTCTGTGGGAGGGGAGGCCGCAAATTGCTCTGTCGAAATTGATGCTGCCATGGTACGACGGAGGAATTGGTTTGCCCAACATTCGGAAATACTATTGGGCGTCTCAGGTGGCACCCATAAACCATGCTATATACGGCTCGCCGGTGGACCCCGGATATGCGATGGACTGCGGTCAAGTGCCGGGCGTGAGTACACCCGTGTTCTGTATGCGAAGCGTGGTCGGTTCCCGTTGGTGGGGCCTCCCTCGATCTCTACAAGAATATGGCATGAGGCCAACAGAGACCTCAAATGGGCTGGTCGCTTGACATTGGCTACTCCCCTGTGGAGTTCTGAGAAGTTGGGAATGCTCTGGAAAACCAAGGGGTTTGACCGTTGGGACCTAATCGGTGTAACGCAGGTCCGAGATATATGGGGTAAGAACAGGGTGCTGACATTTGAGGAATTGCAGGCTAAGTATCAGCTTTATGAGACAGAACGGTTTAGGTACCTTCAGATCAGGCGCGCTTTGAGCTCCGATGTCCCCAGAGGGGAGACACCTCCAGTGGCCTCTCCACTGGAGGATCATTTGCTCGATGGTCTAGTACCCACTAGGGTGATTTCCTTAACGTATAGCAAGCTGATCAACCATACCAAGGCCCCCTTGGTGTTGCTACGTAGACAGTGGGTTGCTGATGGCTTTGTTCTTGATGACGAGTATTGGAGGGAGGCGGTGGCATCCCCTAAGGAAGTAGTGGTCCCTATGAGGCTCCGTCTGGTCCAACTTAGGATCCTGCATCGCTCCTATGTCACGGGTCCGGGATTGCAGAAGATGGGCTTGGCTGTGCCTGCTGACTGTCGAAGAGGGTGTGGGCTGCCTGGAACGTTCCTGCACATATTGTGGGAGTGAGAGGGTTTGTGACTTCTGGACCAAGATACACTCAAAAATGAGTGAAGTATGGGGAGTGAGTGTCGAGCTGGAGGCCAGGAGATGCTTGTTGAATGTGTGGGAGCCTACGGACCTGCCGAGTCATGGCACGGTCTGGGTGGCTCTCGCGTGTGTGATTGCTAAACGAAATATAGCACAACTCTGGGGTGCCACTCTGGCACCTCGGGTAAGGAAATGGATGGAAGATCTTGACTGGTGTATGTTTCGTGAGAAGTAGTGTATGTATCCAGGGGGCAACCCCGCAAATGGGTCAAGATCTGGGAACCTGGAATGCCTATCGTGGTGATATTTGTGAGCCACCGGACTTGAACCTACAGACATGAACCGGGAGGACGCCTAGGCCCGTTTCCTTCTTCTTAATCTCTCGCTGTTATTGTTGGGAGCTGCACCCATAAATATGTAACAGTAGTCACCCAATACACCCTGGTCAATGTTTGTGAATTGTAATGTTGATTTCTTTTGTTAATAAAAAGAATTAAAAAAAAATATATTGGGGATATCTGGTCGTGCCGGACCGGGACAAAATCACATCGGCAGGCCACCTATGAGAGAGCGTGGGCCGGCAACATGGTCTTAGTTAGGCCTGCTGGACAAAAGTACCTTAACACCTGGTTGGGAACATTACGTGGATCTGCGTCAAAGATGCGCCGCACAGCCGAGGCAATGCATTGGTTCTGAGATGCAGCGAGGCTGTGGTGCGAGGTCCTGATGCGTCGACGTTGAGGATCCAGTCGGCTGGGCTTGCAATGTGAAGTATATATTCTCACAAAAGATAACCGAATGGTATAGAACTATGTGTGTGTAAAATATTGTTTATTGAAGGAAATTGGGCATTTGCTTTTTAAAGACGAGAACCCTCACTCACCACGTGGGTGACATCCTTCATCATTGGGTTCCTTCTTGCACACAGTGACCGCAAGGTTCACTGCGTGGGCTACAACTCTACCTCAGGAGAGGAGCGTGAGGTGTTTCCTTCTCCAATGTTATATGTGAGTGAGGGGCAGAGTGCAAAATTATAACATAAAGTGAATTAAAATCATCTCATCTAGGGAAAATTATCTTTAATCAGTATCCCTAATGGATGAAATAAAAACCAGTGTAACGATAGGGATATAGATGTACCCTATCCGACTAAGTCAACATGTTTCTACCAGATATATAATTTGCGGCATTCATCAGGACCACTGTCATGTCACTCTGCTATACTTAGTGATAAACAAAAAACATACTCATGTAGACTCTATATGGACCAGCTTCCATCTGGTCTAGTCTCTGTAACAACAAAAGCATACCTTCATTAATACAATAATAGTTATATACACACATATCAACACTGAGTGTTCCCCAAGTGTTCATGTCAAGTACCCACACACCACCATTGTGAAAAAAGCACTAGGAGAACCAAATATCTCACCTATAAACAGAAAAAATCCTGCCTATACCTTACATAGGTCCTTTGTCTAAGTGCGGGTACCTACAGGGAGGATTAAAATTTAAAATTTACAAACACCTGAAATAAATTTGTAATCATATACAAATTTCATATGCAAATATCTAATAGGGTTTGGGCAAGACAACCAGTCACTGAATTGGATCTGTATCCATACTCTCATGTCTTGCATATCACCTAATACTCCTAGATTTATTAAGCACAGCATGATTGGTTACATTTACTATTTGTCCTTTAATCAATGCCCTAATCTGTGTACAATCTTGTTCAATCTGTGTACCATCTTGTTCTTTACTGCTCTTACTCCTTTGGGTATTCGAGCAGATATTGATCATACATTCTCACCACATTATTATGCACGAGAACGGACTGGATCCGAAATCAGCAGGCGTACGAAATACCATTCCTGCAAGACCTGTCGCCCGCTGCCGTCCTTACAGCTATAATAAAGGGTGCAGCTCATCTGAAATACCGTCACTGTTTCCTCGCAGGACAAAGGCCGAAGCGAAACTCACCTTCGCCTGTAGCCTGCAACTTAACGAGGAACTCGCGTCTCATGCCCCGGAAATGAATCTAACCACTTGAGCTTCATGGACGCGTTAGGCTTGGTCAGAGGGGACGACCAATAGTGTACAGCCTACGATTATCACAGCGCTATTCATAATGCGCTTTACAATAAGAAACACATTGTGACGGCTCACCAAACCTACAGCTGTCCGCTAACATTGTGACCAGGACGCTGGCTTCTGGGACATGTAGTCTGCACTAACGACCCCCACCTCTACACGTATGTCATCACATAAAAAATTATAAAATGTGCGCAACGCGAAAGGTAATCAAGAGAGGTCTGAAAGTGACCACCTGTTCTCAACTATTAATCTAATATGCACTAAAAAATGCAAACGTAGACGTAAACTACTCAGTGCACCATATGGCACTGGGTTAATTACTACATCCTCATTATTGTGTGGCATTCCCAGGACAGTGTCACACATTAAAGATCAGGTGGCTATCAATATGTAGGAGTTACCGCTCCATCCAAGTCTCAATGTAGCAGTTTAGAACTAAGATGCACGCCAGCCATATAGGAATTTACTAGTAATGTTGTTAGTGGACAATGAAACTTTCCTCTATGCATGGTTATAAGTACAACCTGGCTATAATGCATTCCATGGAATTTCTTCATTTAAACCTAAAATATGGCTCTTCAATCGAAAAACCCATCTTTGCTCCCTGTGAAAAAGGACTTTATCTAAAGGTCCCATGTTACTGTCATATCTTAGTTTATCTATGACAACCCACGTGAAATCATCCTCCTTTTGACATTATCTGTCAAGTTGCTAAAGGTTGTAACACAAAAAATCCTGTTGTTGTTTGGTTTTTCATAAGTTTCTAACAGGGCCTCCCTATGGTTATTTCGAGCTCTCTTCTCTGCTCCACGTACCAATTTGGTTGGATAATTCCTAACCAGTAATTCTTCACTCAGATTTCTCGCATGTATCTTATACCTGGCCATTTCACTACAGTTTCTACGTAGCCTTCAAAACTGTCCTATTGGTAGATTATTCAACAAGGCTCGAGGGTGAAAACTGTAGTAACTCAATAATGAGTTCCTGGCCATGGGTGTCTAATATAATTTAGTATGAATCTTGCCTTCTTTGGGATATAAATGCTGGATTCGCCAATAAATCTCAAATTGGGATCCTGGCAGTTCAGCCATTGAGAAAACAGATCTAGAGACCCCTGGTCACCTTCCCAGATGACCAGGATGTCATCAATATATCGGCTCCACAATTTAAGGCGTTGTACAAAGGGATTGCTAGAATCGAAAATGACCTTAGTCTCAAACCCGTACATGTATAGATTGGCCATACTGGCAGCACATGTACTTCCCATCGATGTACCGGTTGTAACCCATACATGTCTCCCTCATAGGTGAAAATGTTTTCTTTAAGTGCCAAGGTAGCGTACTGCATTACAAAAGTATTAGGAGTCTGCTCATCGCGGGGGTGGCTCTCAAGTAACTGTTCTATAATCGCCAAGGTGTCATCCTGCGGAATGTTCGTATACAGCGCTTCTACATCGTATGTCACCATCATATCTGTTGTAGGATCAAAGGGTACTGTGTCAAGGAGAGAAAGAACACTTTTGCCGTCATACTTGCAGTATGACGGCATTTCAGCTACAATCGGTCGAAGGAAATGATCCACACATCTCGATAATGGCTCAAGAACTGAACCAATACCAGACACTATTGGCCTCCCCGGTGGTGGTCTTTGTACTTTTTGTATTTTGGGGAGGTTATAAAATGCTGGCATTTTAGGATGTTTCTGGACAAGGAACTCTGCTTCACTTTTAGTGATCCAGTTTGACAATTTACCCTCCTCAACCAAGGACCCGATCTTCATTTGTAACCTTGGTGTGGGATCCCGCACGATACGTGTATAAAACATAGGGTCGTTCAATTGTCTTAAGCATTCACTACGGTAATCAGCAGTATCCATAATGACGGTAGCTCCGCCTTTATCTGCAGGCTTAATCGTAATATCCTTTTCATTGCGCAAGACTTCTATACATTTCTGTTCTGCATTTGAAATATTGCAGAATGTATCCTTGGGAGGTTGCACACTCGACTCGTATTCCTCAAGCACTGCTTTATCAAAGGTATTAACTTCTGATGGAACTTGCTGTAGTGAAGGCAGAACAGTTGATTTGTTCCTCAAACCTGTATTAGATGTCAAATTACTAGTGTCGTTTTCAACATTAGAAAAGAAAAACTGTAATCTAACTTTCCTAAAACAAAATCAGCTAACTCTTTGTGGATCATAAAATCATCTCCTAACTTAGTAGGAACAAAGTCTAATCCCTTCAACAGGACCCTCTGTTCCAAGTCAGTCAGCGTTTTCGAGCTGAGATTTACCGCAAGACATTCTGGTCGCTTGTGGACGCTGTCATGCTCCGCGTCTCTCTCTGTTCTATGGCAGGGTCCCAACTCACTTGTTGTTGTTGTAGTCTTCCATTCGTCCCTTGTCCTGTATTGTTGCCGCTCCGACGTCCTCTCCTCCCTCTGACCTGTCCAAAAAAAGGAGTGTACGTCGGTGCTCCAAATGGTGGTCCAGGATTAAATGGGTGTGAGGGATATGGCCATGGTTGCAGGGGCCATTGAGGATGTATAAACATATTGCCCCTCCCTCTTCCTCTTGCTCTCCAAACATACTGAGAGGTTGCATGTTCCGGTTCTGACTCACTTGAGTAACTCCAATCATCAGAGTTCGATGTCCATTTATCTGTGTCTTTGCGCTATCCTCTTGAACCTTTCTTGGTTATTTTCGTAGATCCTTGAATTCTGGTAAAGAACTTGTGTTTCTCTAGGACAACATTTATTCGAGGCCCAAAATACCTTTCTAACATCTTCATAGACATTTCATAAACGTCACAAGGCTCACCCTCTGCATTACCATCTGAAATAAGATCCATGCTGTCATAAATATTGCGACCCTCCACACCTAGGTTGTGTAATAAAATAGCCTGTTTCCTCAATGCAGAAAATGTTTCACCCCCAATAGCTACAATATAGGAATCAAACAGATTTTTCCATCTCTCCCATGGAAGGATGGGGTCACCTTTTTCTGAAAGAAAAGCTGGTGGCTGTGAAATGCTAGTAGAAGTGACCATAATGAAAAGGAATTCCTAAAACTTAAAAGTACAAATAATTACACCCTTGAATGAAGAAAATAAGACAAACTAAAACAACCAATGTAATCACCGTGGTCCTAAGTATACTCGTTTGTTTGTACTGTAATGTTCTGCAGTCCACAAAGAAAAAAAAAACAAAAGAAAACAATAAAGGTAGTCACCGTAGTCAATCGAGTATTCCAGTGTCTGTGTGTGTCTTCCTCACACACTGCGTAGGTTCAGTTTCTCTTCTGATTTTTTCATTTTTTTAAATTTGAACTTGTTCTCCCATGACAAGATTGTGGTAAATCCGATCGTCCCCGTCGGCTTGATCAAGATGGCGGCTACGCAGGGTCACGTCGTGACCTTACGTGGTGACGTAATCACGTCAGCGTCGTCACACAGCCAGAGGAAAAGCAAATATCCATTATGAGTAGAGGCTTGAAAATAATGCAGAGGAATTGATGCTGGGTGGGCTTGTCCCCAATCAAGCCAGGTCCCTCGTCGCCAGTGTTAAAAGATGAATCCACACAAACAGAATTGGATAGTGAATATGGTTTATTCACAAGTTAAATCCAACAGCATCCACGATCCAGTTTCAGCCTCCAGTCCAGTCCCAAGCTCCAAGTTCAACTGCGCTTCTTTCTAACCTCTGGATTCTATGACATCATAAGATTATGCAATGCCAGAATCTACAGCAGATTATAACAGAAACCTATATCTTTCATAAGTGAGATTAGCCAAAACTTATACAGGCTGAAATAGCGGGCCTGTAGTGATAGTTTGAATGGTCTCCCATAGGTGGTATAATAGATGCTTCTGCCTATAGGGGACCTCTGGCGTACCTATACCCTGGGGACTGCTAAGGTCACCCCAGTATCCAATCTGGGGTGTATCTAAGTTTTTTCCGTAACAATTTAGGGGGGAAAGCAGAGAGGCTGAGGTTCTGATTAGCAAGATCCCAGTCAGACTAGTCAGAAAGAGCATAGCACCAGGCAAAAAGTGGGGGTAACCATAAATGCAGATCCTACTTTCCTACACTTGGTAAGAAGCAATAATCTATTACAATCTCAGGCTTCCTACTTGTCAAAATGTTGGATTATGAGAAAACTGTATGGCGCATAGATTATAATTATTATTAGGACTATCACTTGTGAAACTTTACATTGAGCCAGTGGCCTAGTAAGACGGGGTAAAAAAGTAGTTCATTTGTTTCTTATGCTTTATTTTTTTATTTACAGATTTATACTTAATGTGGACTGACAGTTAGTTATCAGGGGGCTATTTATTTACCATCCATTCCCATTTCCATGACCATGGATCTCCCCGGCAGCAGTGGGGTTTGTTCTTTCTATTTCTCAAGAAGGACAGGATTCATGATCCCACGTCACTGCCACTGAACTCTTGGTTGTACTGGGTCCCTCCTTCCTGCCTGGTAAGTGGCTCAGAGGACATCTCTGTCCAGACTGAATACTTCTTCCTGGTATATGTGAGGCAATGAGTACCCCCGGTATGTCCAACCTCCTCCATCAGCCCTGTTTCTTCTCACCTTGGCTATATCCAAATTCTGAGATGCACACCTCTACATCTATGATGATGTGTATTCAGGTGCAGGAGATGTTGAATCTGCTGTTCCAGCCCAGAGGAGCGAATCAAATTGCAGCCTGCATCACAACAGGTATGTGTGGCCCATGAAAGATCAGATCCTGAGCCCTGCATTGCCGTCAAAGTTCACAGAGACAACCATACACTTTCTGTGAAACAACTGAGCCAAAACACCATTGTTTTCCATCCCCCTACATTGTGGGCATGTGGCAAAGAGGAAACCAGATTTGCAGGAGTTTCAGCAGTGAGCCACCACTCTTGTTTGTGCCAACCTTCGCACTCCCTCCATTATTTTTTGTTACAATATAGCGCCTGATTCACAAAATGCCTCTGCACTCGTAGGGGAGTCTCCGCACTCTGGGCTGAATCTCTGCGATAAGAATTCACATTGCGGAGATTCGGCCTGAGTGTGAAGACTCCCCCAAGAGAGGAGGGCCTCTGCCACGAGTGCAGAGGCCATTTGTGAATCAGGCCCAACGGTCTTTCAGTGCCCCACTTTATTCTTTGTACAATCTGGAAATTCCTGAAACTCGCATAATGACAATCTCTGTTTTCAATACCTCCCTCTCTGTGCTTGTGTGTTTACAGTGATTACTCTGTGTTTTGTGTGTCTGTGTGTGTGTGTGTGTGTGTAACATACTGATGTTATTCATTTTGCCTAGGTAGACCAGGTGTATTTTTTTCATGAGATTTCATTGTTCGTAAATAGTTGATTTATGTCAGTCCCCGCTTTATATATGTTATATAGTTGCAGCTTTGCTTTTTCCGTAGTCCCATGGCAAAGGTGGTTTGATGATTTGCGCTTCAATTGAGGGATTGTGTTCCCTCGTTGGCAGAGGTCATCTGTGGGTGCTTATGCAAATGACATTATAATTGCCTCAATGTAAGTACTTTTTTGTGCTGCTGATTTCTAAGTAACTCTGACAGTTTACTTGAGACTCGATTACAAATCTGGAGGTCAATGGACTGCCAGATTTGTGGGGCGCAGCAGTGGCAGTCTCCCAACAGCCATTTTGCGATTATGGTGGTCGGACTGCCATTGCCCCGTTGCAGCCACCAGGGAACCGCCATTCACTGGCGGTATTGTTGCAGTCAGGAGGCTGAAATATGCTAATCGAGGCCGCTGCAGTCCCGCCAAGCATATTACAAACAAAGGGAGCCCTGCAGGGCCCACTTGTACCTCTGAGCCCTGGGTGCATGCAGGGAACACAACATGTGCCCCTCTGTATGCATGCACCCCATTTACTGCACGGCATTGACTTGTGAGTCCATGCCGTGCAGTAACTGTTTTTGGCGTTCCCGTTGCAGTGCCCAATTTCAGGGCACCGCTGTGGGAATGTCAAAACAAAGCCCGCCAGACGGTAGAAAACTCCTAATCTGATGGGCTTACTGACCACGGCTTTGGCGATGCAGCTGCGGGCGGACCAGGCATTGCACCGCCAAAGCCGTATCTGGCCCTTTATCTTTTTAAAAAAAGGATTATGTTATTCTTCTGCCTAAATGTTCTTTATGAGCTTCATAATCACATTTTAACAGTGCTTTCCCTTGATTAGACCCATGCTGTTTAGTAGTTTATGATCTCACACTTATGAATATCACATGCCCTTGTAACAATTCAGAATTTTAGTAAGGCTACTAGCTTCTTTTTATTCTCTAACTATTTAGTCCTACTTAACAATACCTTTATTTTCCTAGAGTTGCCAAGAATCCCTCAAAATATATGTATATCTTTGCAATTTATTTTGTGTCTTTGGAAAGAAATTTAAATGTACTTTTCTCCTTTCAGGATGAGTTGAAAAAAGTTGTCAGTGCCCGGAAATCAAGACATCCAACTATACAAGAGTCTGACGATTCTGATTACTCTGATGAATTTGAAGAAATCGATGATGACGGTATGAGTTGCTATATAACCGTTCTGGAAAGGTTTGATTGTTTACTTATATCCTCATTGCATCAACGAAAGAGACCCTGTGATTTTGAAGATTGTAATGAAATTAGTTTTAACAGACTCTCAGTTACAACTGAGAATTTCGGTCTAGTGACAGACTGAATCTAGGATAGACAAATATTGTATTCAAGGGAGCATCTAAGGTCAGCACGAATAACAGCTGTTATTGGAACATGAGTTGTACGAGTATTGATACACCACATATAGTCTGTTTCCAAGGAGAGACCTACCTCTCCCTCCTTAAAATGCCATGGAAAATGATTTTAAAAGCAAAAGATAATCCACGATGATGTGTGTTTCTTCCTTCCTCACCGTCACCCACCAGCCCTTGGTCCTTCACTAATTCATGTATGTATTCATTAGTTGTTTACAGCAGAGATGGTCAGCTTGTTGCCCTGATGATTTCGATGATTTGAGTTATGAACCTAGCAACTAATACTGTAGTTTGGTAATAAAATGTGAAGAGCTGGTGGCTTGAGTAATGAAAATGACAAACGTCTTGTACAGATATGGTAAAATTTCCTTTAGCCCCAGGTCAGATAAACAGGTGCATGGAGAATGGCACGAAGGGTGTGTTTTAGTGGGCCAGTTTGTGTGTGTGGGGGGTTGGAGGGGGCTTGGTAAGCACCAATACTGTTTGAACATTTGTGGGACGGCTTAATCTTGTGAAGGGGAAGGCTGTTGATCATGTTGGCTAAGTAATTGTTTATTTCAGTGGAATTTTCATGTAGTCTGAGCCAGAGAAGTTGATAGTTATAGGAAACTGGATTTGGTGTTGCTCATTTGTTTGTTTGCAGTGAATTATGCTTTGAGGGTGATAAAGTCTTCAATTAAATGGCCTTTGTGCCACTTTTCTTCCAATGTGACTTTTTTTATTGGTGTATGACACAATTTGTGTGCAGGGTGACACAGGGCGGTTTGAGTGCCGGAGAGATCATTTGTCTGGAAGGTTGCTGAAGTTGTGAGAGAATGGAGTGCTTAAGTGGGCAATGTGTTTAACACGTGTAATTTTGATGGGCTTTCAGTGTGTGGGGTGGCATGTGGAGTGTGGTTACGAAGTGAATTTAGTAGCTGTGAGACCCGCCCAGTGGTGATGGATTGAATTGGAGGAGAGTGGGAAGGAGGACAATCTTTTCCAAAGCAGCTACTTTGTGTTTGTTGTGAATAGATGCATTTATATTTAATTTGCAAATTCGGTGGTGATTCAATAAGTCAGAATATGGAGTCGAATGTGAAGAGTATAGTCCAAACCATGGAACCTCAAATGGTTTCCTTCTCAAATGATGGAACTTCAATTTAAAACCGAAAAAGGTGAAACTTGGCTTAGCATTTAGGCTGTTTAGCAATCTGACAAATTACTTTCACTGCTCTAAATGTATCATCTTGATTATTTAATAGTTTGCAGATCTCCATGTTGCCTTCTACACTCCTCTAATTATCCTCATTATTATTACTTTATAGTTTGGTTACCTTGAGGATATTGGACAATTTCTTTAATATATTTTAAACCAATTTGTGAATCAATTATTTCGACCACATATTATGGGACAGGATTATTCTGGGCTATCTAGAATTATAATTGAATGAGTGAACCTGAATTTTGATATGTTTTGTCACCACTGAGTGCTCAACAATTACAAGAGCTTACCTTCCGAAGAGGCAAGACCTAATTCTAATCATAGGGAAAAACCTGAGCATATGGAGATTTTTTGATTGTCCTCAGTAGAAGATTTAGGATTGCTCCTGGGGAGGATGGGGGTCAGTCAGGGTTGCCCCTTAAAAATGAATGACATAGAATTCTGTCAGCTTTTCGTTATTCACAAACGTTTTGTATGGAGTTGAGTGGAGATCTATAGAACTACAGAAAATGCACATATGAAGAGTTGTTATAATGTTGGAAATGAAGAAAATAAATATGTTTGCAGTACACAATCACCAGTCTGCCATATCAAATGATGCAGATTGCCCACCACCATTTAAATCACAAGTAGATCAAGTAGGTATAGACTGTGTATGGAAATTTCAACTTATATTGTTTTCCATATATCATGGATATAATGGGCGTGTTTGAGAATCTCAGAAAGATGAACATCTAACTGTAGACTTAAATCTATGATGTGTAGAGCTTCAGCTTTTTCAAAACCTTTAGGAATCTCTCCAGTAGCAATAAACCAAAGCTTTGCACTCAAGATATGCTGATTAACTTTGCAGACACTTTCCAATTAAATGATATGAACTTCAATACAGATGTCCTTAATATGTTGGTCTTTTTTCTTTACCATACTTAGTTTAGGCTAAGCTTGTGACATAGGGAACAATTGCTCAATTAAAGGCATAACATTTGCTTTTTAAGACCCGCCTCTGTTTCCAAATTCTTTGACGAAAGATAACAATTAACATATATAACAAAATGTTCAACCTTCATACAATGCCATCAAATAGTGCCTTCTAACAGTTAATCTTCTAGCTTGTTTTAAGGTGACCACACACTTGGTAAAATATACATTTTAAAAAATTGCACTTTGATCAGGCATTGTTGCATATTCTAAATCTAAATCAGGACTAAATGAATGAAAAGTATATTTACCTTTATTTTATTAGAGATTACAAATACAAAATACAACAGACAATAGTAATATTAGCAATTTTTTAAAAAAAAATATCGATATTTTACAACTATCTTTGTGACCAGAACCTGCCTTTACATCGTCATACATGAAAAAATATGTATATTTTTTCTCTAAAGTTTGATACATTGATTCTACAAATACATTTAAACCGTTTTGACACTCAACCTAGGTTACTTATATTTGCTGTTGACTGAGTAAATAAACAATGTTTGGAATTTGGACCGTTTTCACAATGCTTCTCTTTTTAACAACCAAACTCCATTCTTTCTCTTTGCTCTTAGATATATTTTTACTTAACTCTGTAAACTATAGCAAAAGGCAATTTTCCTTCAATCAGTTATGTAGCTTAGATTCCTTTAGGGTGGGAATGAATTGAAGCACCAGAGTTATGGATTCACCCTTAAGGTAACATTGTTTCTTCAAGCTTACGTAGAGAAATGATTATGCCTAGCAAATAATATGTGTGGTAATATCCAGACCATTTCAGTTTCAGATGTCTTTAAAAACCATTTCACTAAGAAATCAACGAATGATAATACGAAAAGGACTATTTCTAACAAGTTTCTATTGTCTGACGATGAAGATGAGCCACAGAAGATGTCCTTTCTAAAAAGTAAAAACTTGATTGATTCCTATGAAGATAATGAGTGGGAACACAAAAATAATGAAAATAAACCACCTTCCAACCATGATCTCAGGCCTGAAGGTGGGGAACAGAAATCGTCATTCTTTTCTGAACACCAGAAATACAATACATCAGTTATTCAAGATGAGGGGGATGCCAAATCTCTGCCTATACCCAAACCAAGGGATTACAAAATTAAATCTTCAAAATCAGGTAAGATCCGCTATCTTTGTTCTTTTTCCGTACGACATACACCTTTTAGTGTCTGTTTTCACTGAGCAAGTTGTCTGAGAATGCAACTATGAACATTTTAAATAATTTAACCCTTAAAGCAAGCTTTAATGAACCAAATTGAAGCATGCATATAAACGTTGCAATCATATCTCAGTACATCATTTTTTCACTGAAAAATGTATTTGGACATGTAATTGTCAAGATATGACTTTTATTACTATGGTATCTCTAAAATTCATTGGGTCTAAGGGATGCGTGCACTGCACAGTGTAGATTAAGCTTGATATCAGAATTTGCTTGTTGATATTTGTTTAGAGTACACAAAAAGGGGATACAGTCAAGAAAGATGTAGATTTCTGGTGAAAGTGGATTCCATATGTGAGTTAGCTGCTGGAGTGGGTACATTGTAAGATTTTGGGAACTCTGAATATTCTCTGCAACACCAGGGGAGGGGAATTCGTATCGCCCGACGCCCGAGACATCTAGATTTCATGCAAGGGCAAGACGTTTTATTGTCTGTTTTGTCCCAAGGACAAGTGGACCAAGCACTATAGTAAAATGAGACACCTGAAGGAAACAAAGTGCTTTATAGAAGAGCGAGTCACATTACACTAGGACGCATTCATATTTTATTGTTGTAGGCAAGGGGAGATGAAAAGATTTGTCCGGACTCACAGGCTGTTGAACAGACACTGAGATTCTTACAGAAATTGCACAGCGGTATCAGCTAAGAGCTTGTTGTCTTTCCCCACAAAGATTTATTGTACCTTCGGGGCCCTTTCATTCCTCAGAGCAAGAGGGATAGATGACGCCGCTTCTGCAGTCCGAGAACAGCCACATCATCTGTGGGTAAAAGCCTAGCGGACCCTGCTCTCTCCTGGGCTCTTTGTTCACCCTTCGGATGTGCTGCCCCTGGGCCTCTGAGTTACAGCCCCCAGGTCGCTCCCCACTCACTCGCAATTGAGGCCTGCAGTGAAGTAATTCACGGGCCATTCCCTTCGCACATTGTTTTCCCTCTACACTTATCTAGTGCTTTTGCTCTCCACTGGCCTCACCTACAGCCCCTGCTCCCCACCCTGGGCATCTCATGTTTCAGATAGGGTCTTGTTGGAACTGGGGTAGCCTGGCCTAGGGCAAGACTAACAATTCAGAGGCACAGTGTAAAGGTTGCAGACCACCCAAAAGTAATTCCACGCAATAGCACTCAAAAGGAAAACACTACACCAAAAATGTGGGAAAATACGTACTGTTTTATAAAAATAATATCTTTGCTCTGTTCGCCTTTTTTTTTAATTCACAATTAAATTACACTTCAGTTTGTGTGGAATAAAGCAGGAATACTTTTCAACGCTAGATCATATTAACAATTGGCATTTATAATATAGTCAATTCACATGGACTACTAGCAGACAATTCTTATTCTTTCATAGCTCAATTAGGTAATGACTGTACTCAGCTTACTTTAGAATTTGGCAAGATCAACTCCTAAATCAGACCAGAGCAACACTCTCATTTACATGGAAAACATTTAGATTTTCTACTACTTATTTGAATACAATTGGGTTAGACTCACTTAAATCAGCATCTAATTAAGCCCCAAAAGTAGTTGAATGGGATTATTATGTAGTACACTATACTTATAGTACACAGTCACTGAGGGTTTCCTCAAGTTCCTCCCCACTGTAGGCTGCACAACTGTGGAAAAATGACCATTGAATAAGTTATCCTCAAGTTAATCGCCAGCGTCACTCTCCCCCTTTTAGCACTCCTCCTTACTTGTTTATACCAGGCGGTGGTATTCTCGCTGTACCAGAGGATGAGGAAGGGACAGTGGTTAGGACAAAAGAGAGCCACGTGCTGGCGAGTTATACTAGCCTGAGGGGCCCTCAGCTCTCCTCAGTGTGACACCAGCAACTACCGAGGCGGATTTCCCCCAAGCTCTCCAGCCGCTTTTGGGCTTCTCAGATCTCCCTCCCCGCTCGCGCCCGCCTCACTGTATGGCGCTCGGGCAGGGGGAAGAGAAACTCTTGTGTGCAGCTACCGCCGGGGGACTCCCGGCGCTCCTCCTCGCTCTGGCAGGGGACGCGCTGATCTTCTGGTCATGCGCGAGGCGCTCCTACTCGCTCTCACAGGGGACGCGCTGATCTTCTGGTCATGCGCGAGGCGCTCCTACTCGCTCTCACCTTCCGCCTCCTCGGATCCGGCTCCGCCTCACGGAGCCCGGCGGCTCAACGGGGCATGCGCGGAGAGCTAGTGTCTCTTTCACAGAGACCGCGCTGGTCGCGCTGCACTGCCCTTCTTCTCCGCTCCTCACCTCAGGGCTGGCAGTTGCAGATCTACAGCGACGCCGCTCCCCACGCTGGATTGGGGGGTGGAAGGGCGGAACAGCCCGTTTTCTCCTGGCTCCTCCAGTGCCTGCTGCTCTCCTCAGTGGCGCTCCACCACAGCAGGTGAGAGATGACGCTCCAGGGGATTATGAAGTAGGGGACAGTCTAGACCAATTGCCAGTCTCTGGACCGAGGCTGAGGATAAGGGTACACTTTTTACCAGTCTCTCCAACTGGGCAGAGGACCGCACTCCGCAGGCTGCAGTCTCCTTCTCCTTAATTCTTCCCCTCCCTGATTTAGAAAAGGGGCAAGCTAGGCGCCCAGGGTCTCCAGTAACTTCCCACAGCGGGGCCAAGACAAGTAACTAAAAGGGGAGTAGTGGGTTGGACCAAATAGGCAGCTTCCCAGTCCAGGAGGTCAACCCTAAGTCTAACCTTTTCCCACCCTTAGCTACAACCTGTCCTCCAGCTGACTTCCACAGGTAGACAAAATGGCTGCCCCGCATTCCGCCTTATATAGGCTGCCCTTCAGTGGTCCAGAATGGACCAGAAGGTTCTAGAATGCCCTATGTTAGGCTATGGCCAAGTTCTGTGTGTGACAGTTGGGGCAGTTGGTGGCCACCATTTTAGGTGGTGCCAACTTTCCTGTCAGAACAGGCCTCTGGGCCTGAGGTAAAAGATTATGAGGGGGAGAAAGAACACCTATCCCCCTGGCCAACACCTACAAAAAGTCAGTAGACAAAAAAACATTATCAAGGGTATGAGGGGCAAAAAGGGGACAAAATAAATAATAATTAGGAGGGACTTCGCCAAAAAGCCAGACAGGTCTAACACGCGTCCCCCCCAGCTGAAAGTGGGGAGAACTACCCAACCCCTTGGGAGTCCTCATCACTAAGGCGGAAATACCTGGAGAGACCGTCTGCATTGGCGTGGTCCACTCCGGGCCGATGTTCCACCCGGAAGTCCATTCCCTGTAGGGAGATGGACCACCTCAACAACTTGGGATTTTCCACCTTCATTTGCATCAGCCAACGAAGGGGTCGGTGGTCAGTCTGAACCAGGAAGTGCGAGCCAAAGAGGTATGGCCGCAGCTTCTTCAGAGCCCACACCACCGCAAAAGCTTCCCTCTCAATGGCACTCCACTTCTGTTCCCGGGGAAGCAGTCTCCTGGATAAGAAGACTACAGGTTGATCCAGGCCCTCTTCATTGAGTTGCGATAACACTGCCCCAATGCCATGTTCTGATGCATCTGTTTGGACAATGAACTCCTTGGAGAAGTCTGGGGCCTTCAGGACCGGTGCCGCACACATTGCCTGTTTCAACTTCTCGAAAGCTTGCTGACAAGCTCCCGTCCAAACTACCCGTCGAGGTTGTTTCTTGGAGGTGAGCTCTGTGAGGGGCGCTACAATAGTGCCATACCCCTTCACAAAGCGACGGTAGTAGCCTGTGAGGCCCAGGAAAGCTCGGACCTCAGTCTGTGTCTTGGGGGGTTCCCAGGCCATGATTGCCTCAATCTTCGCCTGCAGGGGCTGCACAGTCCCACTACCCACCAAGTGTCCAAGGTACACAACCGACCCCTGCCCAATCTGGCATTTGCTGGCTTTGATGGTCAATCCAGCTTGTCTCAGGGCCTTGAGAACTGCCTGCAAGGGCTGCAGATGGTCCTCCCAACTGCTACTGAAGACAGCAATTTCATCCAAGTAAGCAGCAGAGAAACTCTCCAATCCAGAGAGGACCTGGTTCACCAGCCGCTGAAATGTGGCAGGGGCGTTCTTGAGCCCAAAGGGCATCACACAGAACTGGTAGTGTCCCTCAGGCGTGGAGAAGGCTGACCTTTCCCTTGCTCCATCTGTCAAGGAGATCTGCCAGTACCCTGAAGTGAGGTCAAAGGTACTCAGATATTGGGCAGCTCCTAGCCGGTCAATCAATTCATCCGCCCTAGGGATCGGATGAGCATCAGTCTTGGTTACTGAATTCAGTCCTCGGTAATCCACACAGAACCTCAGTTCAGGTGTGGTGCCTGGTGGTGCGGCTTTTGGCACGAGCACCACCGGACTGGACCAAGGGCTGTTGGAAGGTTCAATTACTCCCAGCTCTAGCATCTTGGCAACTTCTCCATGGATGCTAGCCTTCACCTTGTCAGACAGCCGGTAGGTCTTGGACTTCACTGGTGGGCTGTCTCCTGTGTCCACATCATGGGTACACAGGTGGGTCCTTCCCGGGACAAGGGAGAACAACGAAGAGTACTGCTCCAGGATCTGGCGGCAGTCCTCCCGTTGCTCAGGAGTTAGAGTAGGAGAGAGAATCACTCCCTCCACTGACCCATCCTTCTCTTGGGACGAAAAGAGATCCGGGAGAGGTTCGCTTTCCGCTTCCTCTTCCCCGTCAGTCACCATCATCAACATGACTTCGGGCCTCTCGTGGTGGGGCTTGAGTCGGTTGGCATGCAGCACCCGTAGGGGCTGTCGAGGGGTCTTAAGGTCCACCAGGTATGTGGCCTTACCCTTCTTCTCCAACACCTCAAAGGGGCCTGTCCAGCGATCCTGGAGGGCGCTTAGCTCTCCAGGCTCCATCACCCACACTTTCTGTCCAGGCTCCAAGTCCACCTGGTGAGCATTGTGGTCATACCACTCCTTCATGACTGCCTGGCTGGCCTCCAAGTTGTCAGAAGCTTGCTTCCACAACTTTGCCATTTGGCTCCTGAAGGCCAGCATATAGCTCACCACATCCTGGGGGGGTTTCCTGGGAGACTTCTCCCAACCATCCTTCACCAGGCTGAGAGGACCGCGTACAGGGTGCCCATACAGAAGCTCAAAGGGGCTGAAGCCCACTCCCTTCTGGGGCACTTCCCTGTAGGAAAAGAGTAAACAGGGTAGGAGGACATCCCATTTCCTCCGCAGGCTCTCGGGCAGACTTCTGATCATGCCCTTCAAGGTCTTATTAAACCTCTCAACCAGTCCATTCGACTGGGGGTGATAAGGAGTGGTGAACCGGTAGGTCACTCCACACTCCTTCCACATTGCCCGCATGTAAGCTGACATGAAGTTGGTCCCCCTGTCGGACACAACTTCCTTGGGAAATCCCACTCGGGTAAAGATTCCCATTAGGGCTCTTGCCACTACAGGTGCAGTGACTGTCCTCAGAGGTATTGCCTCTGGGTACCGTGTGGCATGATCCACCAGTACCAGGATAAACCTGTGACCAGCTGTTGTTGGTGGATCCAAAGGCCCTACAATGTCGATGCCCACCCTCTCAAAGGGTGTGCTAACGACTGGAAGTGGTTCCAGGGGAGCCTTTAGCTTCACCCCTGTTTTCCCACTGGCCTGACAGGTTACACATGTCCTACAATAAGTGTTGGACGCCACTTTCATCTGAGGCCAGTAAAAGTGGAGGACAAGCCGTGCAAAGGTCTTGTCCTGGCCTAAGTGTCCTGCCAGGGGTATGGCATGAGCCAATTCCAAAAGAAAGGCTCTGTACTGTTGCGGGACTACCAAGGCCCTTGATGAACCAGGCAAGGGTACCTTGGGTTAACTGTAGAGGAGTCCATCCTCCCAGTAAATATGGTAATGTCCCGTAACATCACCTGCTGCTTGGGCTTCAGCCTGTCGCCTCAGTCCCTCAAGGGTGGGGCACTCCCTCTGCCCCTTACAGAATTCCTCTCTGGTAGGACCTCCCTCCACATGCCACTCTGCAGGGATGGGTAAATCCTCCAGAGAGTCTACTTCCCCCTCCACGGACTCCTGGTCCACCACCGCAGGTGGCCGATCTGTCTCATGGGGTGTGGAAGCCGGAGCAGGCTTTCTCTGTCTCTGGGTCTGTCCCTTCTTAGCAGCGGGTTGGGCCATTGTTACAGGCTCCAACCCAGGCGAACTCCCTCTCCGGGCAGTCGCAGACCGTGTGCTGACACAGGCCCAGTCAGGTGTACCCAGCATCGCAGAATGCGTCCGGTATTCCACCTCTCTCCAAGTGTTATGTTCCATGTCATTCCCCAACAGACAATCGACTGGCACGGCAGGGCTTACGGCAACTCGAAGTGAACCTGCAACCCCCTCCCACTCAAAGGGAACCTCAGCCACGGGATAGTGGCCCATTCTGCCGTCAGCCATCGCGGCAGGGTGGAGTACATTAGGAACAACCTGCTCTGGAGACACCAGCTGACTTCTCACCATAGTCATGCTGGCTCCTGTATCTCTCAGAGCCTCCCCTCTCTGGCCATTGATGGTAACCCATTGCCCATACTTTGTAGTATTTGGGGGCACCTGGATCTTTGGCACCATCTCCCGCTCTCCCAGGGACACTAAGGTGACACCCGCCCACTCACCCCCCTTATCTAAGGGCAACTCCTCCCCGAGCGCTACACTAGCTACTCCCGGTGACTTTCCTCCGGTGGGAGGGGGTGGTCTCTTTGGGCATCTGACATCTCCCTTATAATGTCCAACGCCACCGCATTCAAAACAGTGGAGAACCCTTGGCTGCTGGCTTTGGCCAGGATTAGGGTTTCTGGGCGGGTTTGCCCTAGGGGTGAAACCTGCTCCCTTCCCTTGGAAGTTATTTTGGGGACCTTTTAGAGAACTCTTTCTTTTTCTCCCCCCCCTCCTTCTTCTGGGGGGCGCCCTGTCCGGCTTTTTGAGATTCCCCTCCAGTCCCCTTGGAGGACACCCGGGTACTTGTCCAGATGTCCGCCTCCTCTGCAAGCTTCCGGGGATTGGTCAGCTTGCTGTCTACCAGGTGTTGGCGCAGCTCGGGAAAACATTTCTCGAGGAGGTGTTCTCTCAAAAATAGATCGTACAGCCCCTCATAATCTTTCACCTCACTGCCCTTGACCCAACCCTCTAAGGCCTTTCTGGCGTAGTCAAGGAAGTCCACCCAGTTCTGGGTGCTCAACTTGTGGCTCCCCCTGAACTTCTGTTGGTACCTTTCTGGGGTAAGCCCGAACTTCCTTAACAACGCCAGCTTCATGGTGGGGTAGTTAGTTTGTTCCTCTGGTTCCAGGGCCAGCAAGGTGTCCCGACCAGCAGGAGGCATGTACCTGTACAAACCACCCCCCCCAGTGCTTCTCCTGCACCCCATGAACCCTCAGAGAAACCTCATAAGCAGCCAGCCACTTTGCTATATCGTCCCCCTGACTGAAGCTCGCTATCAGGTCTTTTGGTAAATGGGGTTTGGTCTCCCTGGCTGACTCCTTTGGTTCGCTGCCACCATTCCTACTAGGAGAGGACCCCCGTCGCAGACTTTGGAGCTCCAGTTCCTTCAGTCTAAACTCGTGGGCCATCCTCCTCTCCTCTTTCTCCTGCTCCAACTTAGCCAACTCCCACCTTAACTGTCTTTTCTCCCTCCTATCGGTGAGCTCGGCTTCCGTTAGGCTTCCCCCAGAGATGCTACTGCCCCTTCTGGAGTAGGACACTGGTCCTGTGAGTAAGTTTTCCCCTTCAGTGTGGAATAACTCTTCTACCTCCCCCACCGTGTCCTGGTCGGCCTCTTCCTCCTCCTCCTTCTTTCCTTGGTGTGCCTCCACCCAAGCCCTAAGACTGGTCTGGAGCTCCCCCTTCCTGGCACCATGTTTGAAAAATACCCCCATTTGTTGGCAGAACATTTTCAATTGTGACACGGAATAGACCTCTAGGTTTTCCACAGCGAACTCCATTGTGAGTCAGGCAAACCTAGATACACACCAGAAATTTCAGAGTTGCAGGGGCAACCTAAAGCCAACTCCACCCACCACCAGGAATACATTTTGAAAAATCAAAAAGACTAATTGGGAGGGCCGCAAGGAGAAAACTCCTGGTGTAGGTTTAGTGTATTACGTCAAATTACTAGTGAGTAGCTGCAACCAAGTCAGTATCCCACCGCTAGGCACCAATATGTTGGAACTGGGGTAGCCTGGCCTAGGGCAAGACTAACAATTCAGAGGCACAGTGTAAAGGTTGCAGACCACCCAAAAGTAATTCCACGCAATAGCACTCAAAAGGAAAACACTACACCAAAAATGTGGGAAAATACGTACTGTTTTATAAAAATAATATCTTTGCTCTGTTCGCCTTTTTTTTTAATTCACAATTAAATTACACTTCAGTTTGTGTGGAATAAAGCAGGAATACTTTTCAACGCTAGATCATATTAACAATTGGCATTTATAATATAGTCAATTCACATGGACTACTAGCAGACAATTCTTATTCTTTCATAGCTCAATTAGGTAATGACTGTACTCAGCTTACTTTAGAATTTGGCAAGATCAACTCCTAAATCAGACCAGAGCAACACTCTCATTTACATGGAAAACATTTAGATTTTCTACTACTTATTTGAATACAATTGGGTTAGACTCACTTAAATCAGCATCTAATTAAGCCCCAAAAGTAGTTGAATGGGATTATTATGTAGTACACTATACTTATAGTACACAGTCACTGAGGGTTTCCTCAAGTTCCTCCCCACTGTAGGCTGCACAACTGTGGAAAAATGACTATTGAATAAGTGATCCTCAAGTTAATCGCCAGCGTCACTCTCCCTCTTTTAGCACTCCTCCTTACTTGTTTATACCAGGCGGTGGTATTCTCGCTGTACCAGAGGATGAGGAAGGGACAGTGGTTAGGACAAAAGAGAGCCACGTGCTGGCGAGTTATACTAGCCTGAGGGGCCCTCAGCTCTCCTCAGTGTGACACCAGCAACTACCGAGGCGGATTTCCCCCAAGCTCTCCAGCCGCTTTTGGGCTTCTCAGATCTCCCTCCCCGCTTGCGCCCGCCTCACTGTATGGCGCTCGGGCAGGGGGAAGAGAAACTCTTGTGTGCAGCTACCGCCGGGGGACTCCCGGCGCTCCTCCTAGCTCTGGCAGGGGACGCGCTGATCTTCTGGTCATGCGCGAGGCGCTCCTACTCGCTCTCACAGGCGACGCGCTGATCTTCTGGTCATGCGCGAGGCGCTCCTACTCGCTCTCACCTTCCGCCTCCTCGGATCCGGCTCCGCCTCACGGAGCCCGGCGTCTCAACGGGGCATGCGCGGAGAGCTAGTGTCTCTTTCACAGAGACCGCGCTGGTCGCGCTACTCTGCCCTTCTTCTCCGCTCCTCACCTCAGGGCTGGCAGTTGCAGATCTACAGCGACGCCGCTCCCCACGCTGGATTGGGGGGTGGAAGGGCGGAACAGCCCGTTTTCTCCTGGCTCCTCCAGTGCCTGCTGCTCTCCTCAGTGGCGCTCCACCACAGCAGGTGAGAGATGACGCTCCAGGGGATTATGAAGTAGGGGACAGTCTAGAGCAATTGCCAGTCTCTGGACCGAGGCTGAGGATAAGGGTACACTTTTTACCAGTCTCTCCAACTGGGCAGAGGACCGCACTCCGCAGGCTGCAGTCTCCTTCTCCTTAATTCTTCCCCTCCCTGATTTAGAAAAGGGGCAAGCTAGGCGCCCAGGGTCTCCAGTAACTTCCCACAGCGGGGCCAAGACAAGTAACTAAAAGGGGAGTAGTGGGTTGGACCAAATAGGCAGCTTCCCAGTCCAGGAGGTCAACCCTAAGTCTAACCTTTTCCCACCCTTAGCTACAACCTGTCCTCCAGCTGACTTCCACAGGTAGACAAAATGGCTGCCCCGCATTCCGCCTTATATAGGCTGCCCTTCAGTGGTCCAGAATGGACCAGAAGGTTCTAGAATGCCCTATGTTAGGCTATGGCCAAGTTCTGTGTGTGACAGTTGGGGCAGTTGGTGGCCACCATTTTAGGTGGTGCCAACTTTCCTGTCAGAACAGGCCTCTGGGCCTGAGGTAAAAGATTATGAGGGGGAGAAAGAACACCTATCCCCCTGACCAACACCTACAAAAAGTCAGTAGACAAAAAAACATTATCAAGGGTATGAGGGGCAAAAAGGGGACAAAATAAATAATAATTAGGAGGGACTTCGCCAAAAAGCCAGACAGGTCTAACACGTCTACATTAAAGCTCCTTACTTTCCCTACGGCTCTCATCGTTAATTTCCTTTCCATGAGCCTCTCACGTCTTACCCGGTGCCTGCACTATGCTTTTTTTTCTCCTCGTGGCTTATCTGCTCCAGCCTTTTGCCAGTGCCTTCTACTTAGAAAACTAGGGGTTTTTCACTTGTCCCTTCAACATCCTGGAATGCGAGGCCCAAAGAAGAAATTAGAAGGTGCAAAACATAGTTTGCCTTTGCAGGCAGGTTTGCAAATAAAATATTTACCACAAACTAAAAGGCCTGAGCCTTAATTTAAATTAAATAATGTTACCAAAATCTTGCACTTAAAATGGTATGGGACTTTACATGCTTTTTTGTGCAACAGTAAGCATGACTTTAGGGAAGCACTGGGGCGCTAGACTAAGGGTGATCTCTGCTATAGCCAGGACGAAAGGCATCCAATTACAATGTCTGCTGCGGGATAGGTGACCTCAGGCCCACACAGGGACTAAAGCTCTAGTCTCACTTAAGACAGGCATGTCCACAGGCATCACAATAACACATATGTTATCTAATTTATTGCAAGCAAGGCTCTGAAAGCTCTTCTTGACCTCGCTGCCCCTGCAAAAGCCATTAAAGTTTTGGTCAAACCCCTTGCTCCTATGCTGTTTAGAAAAATATAGTTGTTTTAGGGAGCGCTTAGTACAAGGGGTTAATCTTTATCTAAGCACAACCAATCCTGGAAGATTAGGACATGAGGACCATGAAAACGCAACACTTGCCCAGGATCACACAATGTGGTTTAGTGGTTGGGATTAAAGGTTAGAGGCTCCGCACCCTCGTATGGCAGCCGATAATTCAGCCACATTTCAATAAGAGCTGGTGCACAGAAAAGCGCTTCTTAAAATAGATTGAAAGTAAACTCTGTTGAGAAGGTATTGTAACTGTGTCCAAAGAAATCTGCCTCTAGCGCCCCAGATTCTCTTTCTCAGCTACATCTTGCAATGGAGCTGGACACGAAATGCCACCACAAATCCAAGGCTCTTAATCCTAGGCAGTCAGGAAGGACGTTTTATTCTGCTGGAAAGTAATCGCATGCAAAACAAGTAAATACATTACATGGAAAAGTACCAGTTAGAAGCTGCTTAAAGCAGAAACAGCTAACTTTGCAAAACTCTCAGAAGAGGCAGTAGAAGCAATTGAATGTGTACTTATGCTGTTTGTCAGCCAGCATAAATGACAAAAGTACCAACTATCGAACATCCTCTACTCGCTACGTAACACCCCAACCACCACAAGCTATGTCTACCACCCTTTCCTTCTCCTGTTTGCAGCTGTCATTTTTCTAATTCCCTGTACAACCCATCTCATTTCCCTTGCTGTGTCTAAATTCTCTGCCCCTGTTCCAGTTTCCCATTGAAACCCAGACTTGCCCCATGCTGTATTTCCTACCCCATCAATGTCCCCTTTCTTTTCTTTTTTTTTATCTAAATCCTTAGACATCTCTAGCTAACTTTTGCTCCCTTCCTTTGCTCTCAAACTACCAATGTAAAACCACTATCCCTCCATTTCCCTGCGCTACTGCTCTCCTATCTCTTTCTGCTCTCTACCATCCATATAGTTAGCTGTGTTTCTCATCTCCCTTTTCTGTTAAACCCCAAACCATCTCTCCTTTAAAAATCAGCATAACCCTAGCTTTGTGGTATTCCATCCCCTGAAGCCATAAGTGGTTGCTTCTTTAACACCTCTCCCATTTTTAGGTGTGAACTAATGGGCCATCAGTGGTTCCACTGTAACCCCCGACTAAGGGGGTCATTGCCTTCCTATGCAACTCCTCCTGCTCATCCAGTTACATCACTGCCTCCTGCTCATCCTGTTACATCACTCCTACCTCAGGACATCACAGCTTCCATCTGTAGCTCACCCTGCACACCCAGATACATCTCTGGCTCTCCATGTAAACTCTTGGTCATCACTGACTCCCATTGTAACAACTTTTCCATCTCAAGACCCCAAGTAATGTTGATGTGAATGTTTAAGTGTCGTCACCTCTGTCATACATGTGATGGCAGGGGTTTCCCATGTTCTGGTGTCAGGGCATGCCTAGAACTTGTTACACCCGGAGGATACTGATAGGTGCTTCCTTTTACGCTCTTTGTGGACAGTGCACAGGTGCAACACTTGCCTCTGTAGTCTCTATTGACTTGTTCTCTGGCTGCCGTCCTGAGGGAGACACCTACAGATTTGTGAAGTAATAATCAAATTCTGGGGACATTATCCATTTTCCGAGGCTGAATATTGGTGCAGCCACCTCCACATTAACCTCTGTCACCAAGGTGACTGTCACGTCTACTGTAAGTTCATTATTTTCATCATGTTTTCATTCCTCTTTCTTCTTTTGCAAATGTCTCCACTTTTCCCAGCTCTCTCTGACTTTGCATGTTGTGTTTTTAACACCCACCTATGTCACTCTTTCTTTAAGTTGCCATTGAATTTTTTTTATCCTATTCCAAAACCTCTCCTTCCTTTCGGTCTATCTGCAGACTTGTGAGATGGCTTTCTGGGACAAAATGATGGTTGAGCACATCTGGATAGCACAAAGTAAAAACTATTCATAAGTTTCTTTCTGGTCAAAATCCTCTGTGTATGCACCCAAGACCCTTTCAAAATGCCCCCACAATTTTGCTAGAGTACTCTCAAGCCTTCATTTGAAAATATGGGGCAAACAAGTTAACTCTTCTAGCTTTTGTCATATGGCCCCTGAGTTCTTTTTTGCAAGATTTGTTCTGCCTTTATCAGGAGTAAATTTCCAACATTTCTCAGAATTAGAAAAGATTAGAGAAGAGTTGTTGAAAACCCTTAAAACATGCAAGGTAGTAGGTTTGCACAGACTCAAAGGGCATTCCAACCCTGGAACTATTGCTTACCACTACCTTCAGTCCCAGTATGTAGATCTGCAGAAACGTGGCAACATAAAGGGATTGCTAGTATTCAAACACTACTATGGTATGAGCCCTGGCATAGTCAGAGAGACTATATAGGAGCTCTTATATAATGAGATTGCTGCCATAATGTGTTGCCGCAATACATGGCACCAAAGGGACAAGTGGATTTTGTTACAGGACAAGTAGATTTATGAAGCAACCTGCCCCATGGACAAGTAGATATTTTAATAAATTCCACACCCCTGGTGTAACACACAATCCTCACATGTCCCCTGGAGACGTGGTGTTTGCCAAAGAAGTGTAATTGGATATATTGTTCCCCCTATAGCTTGTTTTTACTAAATGACTATAATTACTGAAATGAGATTTACAAGTATTAAGGCACACGCACTCGTAACATGCGGTTTTGAAGATATTTATTATTATTGATAAAACAGCATGGCAAGGCAGTCCTGACGCATTTCGGACTAAGAAGACCTTTATCAAAGGTAAGCCTGCAGTCTTTCACGTCGCTGCCATCCACAGCCAAATATCTTAATTTGAATTTTGTAGTCCTTCAATGGATAACTTTTATATGGCATTATGGGACATGTGGTACATCCTGCAGCATGTATTTTAATCCCTCCGGTGGTTGGTGCTTTTTCTTGCTGCTTAGTTTTATTATGAAATTTGCACAACAGTCAGCAATTGTTACTCCATATCCAGTCCCATGTTCAAAGCTGTTAGGATCCAATACCGGAGACGGTCTTCGGCGGCAACCCATTACCCTATTAGTTTTCACGGGCTACACAGTTGGTTACAGGCGGGCAATAAGGCGCTCTTGTTGGTGGCGCGTCACTCGTCGGCAGAACCAAGCCGCTTGAATATTAGCACATTCTCCCCATCAGGAAGAAATAGAGCCACACTCGTAACATGCTGTTTTGAAGATATTTATTAATATTGAGGAAACAGCACAGCAGTCCTGATGTGTTTCGGTCTAAGAAGACATTAATCAAAGGTAAGCCTGCACTCTTTTACGTCGCTGGCGTGGTAATATATATGTGTGTGTGTGTGTATTCCACTCCTCACTGCACTATTTGGGTTATTCCTGATTTTCTTAAAACAAACCCAATGCTTTTTTTCAAGGGTTTGCTTTTTACATTTCCGTGCTATAGAGTTCTGGACATTGTTTATCTGTATGTGACATCCTAAACACATCTCTCAATAGGTTAACAATGTTATGCATTCATCTTGGGTGTTGAGGACCATTATTCTACTGTCTCTTGTGTTTTTTTTTTTCAAGTATCACGAAGTGGATTGTAGCAACTTGTATATATGTAAGATGAGGCTGCTTTCTGTAATAAGATGAATGAAACTGAATAATGAGATGTAAATAATATATGATCCGTGATTACACATAGGATTAATGTGCTGTTTTCAGTATATTATTGAAATAATGAATTGATAGCTGGTGTGGGTCTTGTGTGTTTTTTTGCCTGTAAATAAATTCAGCGCAAGAGATGTACCAGAGAGTGCTGAACATAATTAAAGGTAACTACACTTTGGAGGAACAGTTTGGTCAGGTTCTTGTGAAAACATCACATTGGATTAATATGTTTTTTCTTTTTTACATCTTACAGTATCTTTTGGTGAAAATAGAATATGTGCACATTGACTAAGAAACAGTGGCATAGATTATAATGGTGACCTGCTGTCCATAGCACACTGAGCTCAAACTTGTTTAGTAATCTGTCATGGTGTTCTGTGTGCCCACTGTGTTCTAGGGGGTTGAACTTGCAATTCAGAATAACCAACTGTTAACTTTTCTGGCAATGCATTTCAGTTACTGGGTACTGATAAATGTTTACATAGGTATCCATATGACAGACTACAAAAGAAGTCTCTGTCCAAACTGCTATGGTGGTAGGAACCAGCAGTCCATAAACTTGATGTTACTACATTTATATTGGGTACTGTGTGCCAATCCAGTGTAACACAGGGCACACTATAGCATATTACAATATCATACAAATTAGGCATTGTGCCAGTGTCTTCGTGTATATATAGCAAATGTGTATTTCATCACCTAGCTCAGTCACTGAATACGAAAGTATGTGCCCAGTAGCAGGTCCAGGTGTTCAAAAACAACTCCAAGTGAGTTCATCTTCCCACAGAGATCATATCTCGTACATTTTTCAGTCTCCAATAAGGGTGAAATCAAATAGGTGTGTTATACATTTTCTTTGCAGTCAATGGTGGTGAAGATTTTTTGAAAGGTTAAGGACCTCATTCATATCTATGTGAATCATTTACCAGGTTAGAATGGTGAAAATTGTTCTATGGTTGACGCACACTATAGTAAAATGCCCCTTTTTGCATGGTTACCCCCACTTTATTTCCTGTTATTTGATGCAACCTGACTTGATGTGCACTGAGTCCCTGCCAATTAGGTTCCCAGGGCCAGTGTTCTTTCCCAAAACTGTACCTTTATACCCACAATTGGCAAATCTCTGGCCACAGGTAAGCCCCTTGTAAAATGTACCATGGGTACCAAGGGCACTGTGACTAGGGAAGACCTCTAAGGGCTGCAGCACCTATTGTGCCACCCTTAGAGGCCCTGCACCTTAACACCAACAAATTGCCATTGCAGATTGTGTGTTCTGGTGCAGAGAAAAGTAAAGAGTCGACATGGCACACATCCCTGTGTGCCATGCCTACAAACCACTGCCTGAGGCCTTGGTAAGTCACCCCTCTAGCAGGGTGAGCTAGCCCCCAGGTGATGGTACAGTAGCATGACAAAAGTGTAGTAAAGTCATAAAGAGTATATGGTCTGGGAGGTGGTCATTACGATCTCCACAGCTCAATAGGGCTTTACTGAATCCTGGGATGTTTGGTAGCAAACGCCTCAGCAAATTAAACCCACACTGTTGCCATTGTGGGACTTAATTTAAAAAGCACTTAGAGGGCATCTTAGAGATGCCCCCTGAAAAACGACCAGCCTTGGTGTGGTCCCTGAATGGCTGCTTGCCATTTGCCACCACCAGATAGGTTTCTGGACCCATGGGTAGAAAGCCTCTGCTTTCTTGGTCCAGAAACAAAAGCCCACCCTGGACAGAGGTGTCCTGCCGCCTCCCCCAGGATGAGCTGGGTCCACCAAGGGGACGTTTCAAAGGCCTGCTACCTTTAGAAGCTCTCCCTGTCTTTTTCTGCCCCCAGCAACTGGCTCCCCCTGGTTCTGCCCCCACTTTGGGTGGGAAAATTGGTGGGAAAACCATGCTAGGAAGAGAGGTGTGCCCACCTCTGCCAACCCCACCCCTCATGTGGGGGTGGCGAGGGGTAGCACACATCTGAGTCCCCTCCATCTGGAAGATGAGGGGAGTCAACCAATTAGGGTGAGGCTCATGCCCCTCCCATTGGAAGAGGGCCTTATAGGGGGTGTACGCACTCCAAGGGAGGGCCCCATTGTTCCTGACCTGCAAACCCCTTTTAACATTCCTAAATCTAGTATTCAGGGCCCAACCTGAACCTTGCCTCATATTCGAGGAAGAAAGAAGGGGCGAAGAACCGTGCTGACCCAGGAAGAAGAGGACATAAACTGATTTGGCCCCAGCCCTACTGGCAAGTCCCATCTACAACCTGCCTACAGCGAGAACTCTGGCGAGTCCAGCAGCCAGCCACCCCCAGAGGACCTGCCTGCACTCATCTAACTGACTCTGTCTCCTGTGAGCACCTGATTTGCACAAGCCAAGACACACAGTCAGAATCCGGATCCTGGCGGCTTGGCGTTTCTGCACCACTCTTCACCTGACACCCATGGCCCGAGTTCAAGTGGCCCAACACAACTCCTCAGCAATCTTGACCTGGGATCAGGTGATCCCTGACCTCCCTCAAGCTTCAGGACAACACCTGCAGCCTCAACCTGAAGGGTACCCGCGACCAGGTCTGGTGAAGAAACCTGATGCCAAAAAACACCCCTGCACCCGGTGCCCCACGGCCTTGGGAGGCCCAGCCAATTTTGTCCAGGCATACTTCAAGAACCCAACTTACCTACATAGCCGGTGGTCGCCCACAGGGTCCTGATGTCTTCTTGGCACCCTGAACCCAGCCGCCCCTGTGCTGCTGGTGATGCAGCTCCTGTACTGATCGTTGGCCCCTGTAGTGCTGACCTTAACCCCAGGAGCTTTACTCCCACACCCGAGTTGCTCACAAGCAGACCCTAATCGGAGGCCCCCTTAGCCCTACTGGCTAACATTAGGCCACTGCACTCTGCACCTAGCCGCCCCAGTGCCACTAGTGGTGTAAATTGGGTGCCTACCTAGACCTTGTGGAATTTTGGTCCTAACCCTCAAAACTCCCACTTGTAAGTCCAGTACTTACCTGTAAAACCGAAAAACATTTTCTCCCATAGAAACCCATGTTATGAGTTTTTGTGCCTAAAATATTGTGTGTTGAACTGCTGTTTTGTATGGAGGAAATAGTAACTATACCTTAAACCAAGAAAATTCTTACTTACCTTTTATTGTGGGAACCCTCTGTGTGGTATCTAGGCATACCACCCCAAGTAGTCAATGTAATACGAAAGTAATCAAAAAGTATTCTAAATGTGATTACTATGTAATTTAAACTGCTTTTTTAAACCATACCAACTTGTAACAATTGCAAATCCATTCCCAATTGCATTTCTGTATAAAGGTTTACAATTGAAAGTACATTTACCTACCTGGTCCAAGTCCTGCTTGGTTCTAGAAATAAAATATAAGTATAACTTTTATATACTTACCTTATTGGTCTGGATTCCGTTTCTTTGTCTGTAATCAGTCCTTGAGTGAAATACAATACAATAAGTGCTTAACACACCCTCTGGAATAGCCTAACTGCTCGCCCACACTACCACAAAGATAGCTGTTAGTAGTTATCTATCTAGACTCTGCTATTTCTCTGGTTACTCCCTGGACTCTATGCACACCTTACTTTGGTATAGTATATACAGAGCCAGCTTCCTACACACTCAAAATGTAAGTGAGCTGAGGGGATGTCTCACAGTGCTGGATATATTCAAAAGTAAAACCTATTTTATTCTGGGAGAGCAGTGTGGGTCTGGTCCGCAAGACAAATTAAACCTTTTACACAAATCACTCTACTTTAGTAATAAATCATACTCTCCTAATTATTAATCTTGAGTGATAAATATAACCTATGTAACTCTAGGACAAGAGGTAATATGGAAGGACCCAGGAGCGGCTCTAGGCTCATGGCGGCCCTGGGTAGAGAGCGTAGGTAGGGGGCCTTGGAAGAGGGGGTCCGGGCGGGGCAGAGCCCCCCGGAGCTCAGGAGGGGGGGGCGTCATGGTGTTTGGAAGTGGAACAGAGCCGGGGGCCGCCAAATCCCTGCCAGGGGCCGCCACGCAAATATGTATCCATCCTCAGAGGATTAATATATTAAGGATATATATTGGCGTGGAGGCCCCTGGGGTTTGGTGGCCCTGTACAGGTGCACAGCTTGCACATGCCTAAGGCGGCCCCTGAAGGACCAGCTTCCCAAAGGATGTGACGAAAGGGTGACCCAAGACAGAAATGCATATGCCGTAGCATGCATTCAGATGAGCTCACATATCGGAGATTTAAATTTCCCATATTGATCTAAGTGTAAAAGACAATTTAGAAGTTAACTTACCTTATAGTGGTTTCAGTCCAGCTTAGCTATATTCTAAACCAAAGTCAGAGATTTGCAGTTAAAATGCATTTTAAACATTTCAAGTATGGCCTGTGGCAGGCTGCAAGGAGAAATACTGTCTAAAATACTGTTATGTTTTAAGGGTAAGTAGGAAAATATTTTCTTTCCTCCTACACTACCTATCTGTACTTTGCATTGGCCATGGGCAGTTATCTAATGATAGTTACAGTTAATGGCAATTTGTAAATAAAAATGATAAAGCATTCAACTAGAGGGCATGTATTTGAGATCCGTTTAACAGACCACGGCCGTTGCAAAGGTCATTATAAAATATGTCGAATATAAATTGAGGAAGAACACTTCAAAAAGATTGATTATTTTCCTTTTTAATAGATTGCCTTTAGAATAATAGTGTAAGGTTAAACAGAAACTGCTTCACGAACTCCTCATGATTAGTTTGTGTGGTGTTTCCCCAGGAAGTCTGTAGAAATGTTGGGGAAGTATTTATCCCACCCAATACTTGTTGCCTTCCTTATGCACAAGTGCATGCACAAAGGGACATTTGTACATTTAGCCTAAAACATGTAATGTCAAAGTGAATTCCACACATTTTCAGCAAGTACTCGGTACAGTTCTAACTGCCCTATTGAAATATATTTCAAAAGCCAATACAGACCTGTTGGGCTATTTGAAAAAAAATATCTAAAATGGTCATTACTCATTTATCTTTTTTCTTAATTGGTAAGTGCAAAAAACACTTTAATTTTTATAAAATTGTGTAAAAAGTAGCAAAACTGTTTGTACAGCACCCTGCTGCATTGTTTGGTCTGGTTTGTACTAAGAAAATGTGCCTGAAAATCAAATACACTTAATTGCACAGTTGTGCAGTTTTTCGCAAATAGTTACAGTAACTAATGTTTGAGCTGTAGCCATGTAATTTGAGCGTAAGTAACTGTAACAAAAAACAGAGGTTTAATTGAATGTAACTTGACCTGCTAATGACGGTGCAAGCTATTGAAACTCACAAAACCACTCATTTTCCTTTAGACGAAGGAATTGCCCTTTCAGCATCGGATGAAAGCTTTAAACCAACACCTCGAGAGAGAAGCATTTTAAAAAGAAGCAACCATGTAGAAGAGACAAGGATAGACGAGAGAAGTTCCAGCAGCAGGTCCTCTTCCTCACTCTCTGCACCTTCATCTATGACCAAGCTGAATAGCAAATCATCTGAAAACATTGCACTCTTGGAAACCTTTAGTTCAGAGGTAAAAGTCGTGCTGAACCTGAAATATTCCAGTAATCCACAATCAACTATGTTGACCTAACTCATCTTTTGGGCCTATGTTTGACCGAGGGTCTTTTTGATGGTGATCTCCATATAGTATGCCTTTCATGTCATTTTATATCAGGCCATTTTGTTTGCAGGCATGTTTATTTTGTCTAGTTTACAATTGTAGTTGTGAAGTAGCGCAACACACTGCACAATCAGCAATTAATGTGGTCAATGAGGAAGGGCCAGTAATGAGGAAGTTCCTCATCCAGCACCAAGATGACAGTTATATACCGTTTGGAAATACCTTGCTCATTCTTATTCAGGCGTAAGTTTCAACCAGGCACTCCTGCATAACAACTCTCCCATTGCTTTGAACCACCAGCGCGGTATCCTCTGTGAACAACTGTAAAGAATGCTAGCGAATATAAAAAGAAAATACTTATAGCATTATTTCATATGTAGTATTCTCGATGTCACTTGGTATAACTGTTATGAATTTAGAAGTTGCTCAGGCTGTCAACCAGCCCCAGAGAGCTTATTCATAATGACTAGAGATCATGCAGTAGCTGTTCTTTATTTATCACATTTTGTTTTCATAGATTGACCCGATTAGACAACATTTATTCTTGTCATAGTTCTTCACAGATTATACAATTTAAACTTTTCTTTGTGCTCGTACATTTTCTTCCAAAAGAAATTGAATGTAGCACCAGTGTTTTGATTTCTATTTTTTTTAATGTCCTTTTGCTGCTCTCCGCCACCCAACATGATAGTGAATTTAACATGGTAAAATGTGTTATCTAATCTCCCCTCACATTGCCGATCCTAAATTGCAGAACCATACCTTAATTCATGTTACTACCTCCTTCAAACTACTTCTAGGATTGTCTTTGTTTGTGAACTTTTTTTTTCTTCTGAGAGTCTTCCGCTAGACTCAACCTTAACTCAATTTACCAGCAAAAAAATATCTGAGAGATATTTTCCATATATAGGCCTGGTAGGATTATCGTTGTCTACTTTTCAATTAATGTGTTGATAGAAACCAACTGTAATGCCGTTGCTTGTTTCAAAAAGGGTTGTCAATCATTACATTCCAAGTCAGGCATGTAGAGGATCGACAGACAATATTTTGTTGCCTATAAAGTGCTACCAGTAGTGGGGGAGTATTATTAAGTATCAGACCGGACTCTCTCTGAAAGAATAAGTGCTCCTTCTGTGAGGAGTAAAACAGCTATTTGTGCCTGTTCAAGAGAAAGACCTGCAAGTCAGCTACTGATCTTCTCCCTCTTTTTCCAAAACATACATTTTGCAATTCAGGCGTGAGGTTCATCCACTGTTTAGATGATAGGTAATTTCACTCATGTGAGTTTCGTAGCTTTTTTGTTTTTAACAGCCCTACTTCATTGGATGATGTGTGCTGGGTAATTTTGCAAATATACTATCTGAGGAGGCAATAGTGTCACCTTGAAGAAAATGTGTTGTACCTTAGACATCTTTAGTCGTAATGGATACTATATTCTTCCGCAGATTTGTTAGCACCTGTTAACTTACCTAAACCCAACTTTTCCCAGTCCTTGGATAGTCTGATGCCTATATATTTTTGAGAACTGGGGGGTTGAGTCCATTTTGGCCAATTATGTATGAGTGCTGTATGGTTGGTGGTGCACAATGCCAGAGTACCACTTGTCTCCTGCGCAAGTGAATTGTCTCCAGGGCAGCAGTGAAAATGTTTCAAGGAAAAACCATCTGCAGAGGCAACACAGTGTTGATCAGAACCACAGTTACTAGTTGTTAGATCTGACATCCTTGGTGAGGTCTTGGCCCAAATATTTTGCCTTCACCCATTAGTTTTTGTTTTTATCAAGACTATGTGCACTTTTCCACTGTTAATCAACACTGAAGTGCTTGTGCTCCCTCCCAAAAACATTGTAAAATTGGCCTACATCTGACAGGCACAATTAAGTTACTTTCAAGTCTCTAGTAAAGTGGTAATACTTATACCCAGGGCTTGTAAATGAAATGGCACTAGTGTGCCTACATTATTCATTTTGCTACCCACTTCAAGTAGCACCTTAAAGCATGCCTTAGACTTGTCACTTAAGCCAGTAGTGCAGTTTTAAACTGCCATTTTGAACTGGCTAAAAAAAAACCTTTGTCAGGCCTAAGCCTTCCTTTTTATGTCTCGCTGAGTCAGCCCATGCGTTGCTTTGCGAGACATTTTGTAGTGTGCTTTTAAAAGTGCTACCCCAGGCTTCTGCTGGCCAAGCGCTTGCGTTCACGCGCGCAGCCGCCAGCTTGGTCCATGTTACTCTCTCACGCTTAGTTTGCTTCCCTCCACCCACCGTGTGGCTCCCCTTCCCCCCACACATCCCCTGCCCTCTGTTGCTTCCGCCGCTCTCCTATTGCTCCCCTCTCCTGCGGCGTTCCCCCTGCAATGCCCCCACGCCCTCCACTGTGCTCGCGTTTTTTAAATTTTTCTTTTCGCGTGCTCGTTGTTATGCGCAGGGAAGCCCCGGACATGGCCGAAACCGATAGCTTTTCAGCTGCGTGGCCGAAACCAATCTGACGAGGGCAAAATACTCTAATTTATTTACGTCATCTCGGACAGAAATAAAGTTTCTTGTCCTTAGTGAAAGCTAAACAGCCAGCTGACGTTTATTTAATTAAATGCAGATTTTCTGTGGGCCAGCATATTGCATAATGTTTCCAATGGCACAATGTCACCCGTAAGATATCAGTACCGTAGCTTCCTGGTGCACTCTTCTCACCTCATGTACCACTGACATCCATTGTGTGAAGTGTATTGTGTTCCTTATCATTGCCAGTTATTCTCAAGTACCTAAATAAAGCCTCACAAGGCAATTTTTGATGTATTTCATCCGAGAAAGTAATACTAGGACTAACAAGTTTACTGTATAAATAACAATATTTCTTAGGAAAGCAATCACATTTGATAGACATTACTTTGAAAATACGCATTTACAAGAAAATCTTTTTTTTGTTACCCCACATTAAACTTGCACTGGTTATATAACTATCAAAATTGTAACTGGCATTGCATTGGTGATGTTACAACAGCCAATCGAAGGGTGAAGCAATTGGTTAAAGCTTTTGATATAATTGACACAAAAAAAACGTATTTTGTGCTTACTCATACGTGATGCATTGTAAAAGCACACGTATGACTAATTAGGAATAATTTCTTCTGAGTGTGTCTGCCACGTGCAGAGCTTTAACTCCATCTGTTTACCAAATCGACTATTAATTAAGCATTGCACACCATTTATTAAATCGAGTCTAGTAAGGAATTATGTACGTCATAGGAGAGACAAGCAACCTTTAAAAAAGCATATTTCTATGCCTGTTGTTTTGCACATTGACTATAAAGATTGTACAATTTCAGTACATGTACAACCTGTATGTGTACATTGCACCCTTCTACCCACTGTCTTTAACCTTTCTTTAACTACATCTTTCAAGATTTAACCACGTCCACCACCATCCCATCCACCACTACCACATCCACCACCACCACATTGCACCCTTCCCCCCACTGTCTTTAACCTTTCTTTAACTACATCTTTCAAGATTTAACCACGTCCATCACCACCACATCCACCCCCACCACCACGTCCACCACCACCACCACCTCCACCATGTCCACACCCACCACGTCCACCACAACCACGTCCACCACCACCACCACCACGTCCACCACCACCATGTCCACTACCACCACCACGTCCACCACATCCACCACCACCACCATGTCCACCACCACCACCATGTCCACCACCACATCCACCACCACATCCATCACCACCACCACGTCCATCACCCCCACCACGTCCACCATGTCTAGCACCATGTCTACCACCATGTCCACTACCACGTCCACCACCACATCCACCACCACATCCATGTCCACCACATCCACTATCAGGTCCACCACCACCACACCCACCATCACCACATCCACCAGATTCACCACCACGTTCACCACCACTTTCTTTAACTACATCTTTCAAGATTTAACCACGTCCACCACCACCACATCCACCACCACCACGTCCACCACCACCACCTCCTCTGCGTCCACAACCATCACGTCCACCACCACTACGTCCACCATCACCACGTCCACCATCACCATGACCACGTCCACCACCACCATGTCCACTACCACCACCACGTCCACCACCACCACATCCACCACCACCACCACCATGCCCACCACCACGTCCACCACCACCACCACCACCACATCCTTCACCACCACCACTTCCACCAGGTCTACTGATAGAGCGCGCAGGTCACCCGGCCTTTACCAACTGCCAGATTATCACGCACTTGGGCCCATGTATGCGTTTGCAAACCCCAATTTACAAGTCGGTGATTTTACACGCTACTATCAGTATTGTGTGTGTGTCTCCTGTGACACTTCTAACAAGATACCTGACTTACCACAGGTATTTACTCCTCCTGATGGACCAGGAGCACGAGGGTAGGTGATAAGGTTCCAATACACATCACTTATTTATTCAATCAACATTTGATGTACTTTTAAAATGACCACAGACACCTTAGGTATTTTAAGGGTTTTTATATAAAGTAATTTTAGAGAGACAGAATTATGAGACAGATGCTGATAAGGACATCGGTAAGCAGAATCAAAAAGATAAAATAGCTATGCAAAAATGTTAACACCATTTAAGGGAAAACGGAGTTTCTAAAGGGTAAGGGTAACAGGGAACATGCTATTCAATTAGACTTAAACTAGGGACGACAAGTTTGAACCACACCAATCAGTGAATTTCTAAAGCCTATACGTAATTCAGCCCTACTCCTATTCTGTCTAGCTAAAGTCTTATTGCAGTTTCTAAGGTTCACCACACATTAATAATTCAAGAAAACAGATCAAATACCTTCTAGGGGAAGGGAAAAATAGGAACATACTAATAAACAGTTTGCAAATACATCCGAGGAACGATCAGAACAAAAATCAAGTGCATAGAGGCTTTATTAAGAGCAAAAGGAAAGGGATAGAAGGACGGACACCCACAGGTAATATTTACCTAGACAAGAATGAGGACTAACCCTGGCCACGGGTCAGTTTCGGAAATAGACGAGGACAAGGACCCTCAAGGATTTAGAATACCAGTAGGTGAGCAGGTAGCGGCTCACGGAAACCAGGACAGGATACCCCTCAGGTTCTGGGTCAGGACTGGACTCACAAAAGGACACGACCAACCCCCACAGCTTCAGATGCAACGCCTGCGTTACCCCCTCACTGCACAGAATCCGCCAATAACCCCGATTGGGTTCTCGAATCCCCAGCCAAAGTGCTTCGCCAGCACTTAAATCTAATTCCACCCCTTGGAGTTTGTGGAAAATTCGGACAGAGGGCTCCGCAGCTCTCTGTATCAATCACCTATAGAGTCGTGGGGTCAGTGACAGGTCTGCTACTCGGACAAGTCGAACAATTTCTCCCTAACTGACTAGGCTAGATATACTCTTCTGGGGTTCCCAGACCACCCACAATTGTTGCAAATAACAGGGTCCCAACTTGTGATTGGTCAGGAGAAATGATTAGGTCACCTTTACCTCCCAAATTCTACGTTCCCACAATGAATATTAATTTCTAAATACCCGCCCCCCTGTGTACAGGTTCCCAGGCATAGGAATATAGAGAAACAATGGGTGAATACATCAGTTGATACAATGTTGCATGTTTCAAGGTAAATATCAGCATCTTTGACAAGCCTAGGTAGATTTCTCATGCGCATCTTGCTTCAGGAGCCAGCTGGCTGGGATTTGCTTCTGCGCAGTGTGGGTTTTCCCTCATCACGTGTCGGGGTCGGAATGGGTTACAATATGGAGTCGGGTCCACGTACCCAGGCCAATGTATGCATGGTACATGAAAAGTAAGCGAAAACAAATTAATATCACAGCAAAACAGAACACACTGTACACCATGTTTTCCTACACTGCACCCCTTACTTTATAATATCTATAGCGTTTAATAATTAGTGCATGTATATACAGAAATGCGAAGCAGCATTGGCAAGCGCAGAGCATGGTTAGAACAAGCGGGCAGGTCAGCTACAATGCGCATGAGCGGACTCTTTCCCTCCAAATCTGCGAGTGCGTCACATCACATGGGTATGACCGACGCATGCGCAGACTGAATTTCTGCTAAGCGGCCATTTTTAGAATATGCAAGCGGTGTTACTGTTAGTAAACACATAGGCAAGCATCTCTAGGACACCCGCGTGTACTTGAAAAGGGGAATATTAATGACAAACAAGGTGGTTTAGTATTTTTACAAGTGTACTCGAGGTTCATACATAGAGCTTGTTGCGTTAGGCGCAAACTTCCACTCCATCACTACCACCATGTCTACCACCATGTCCACTACCACGTCCACCACCACATCCACCACCACATCCATGTCCACCACATCCACTATCAGGTCCACCACCACCACACCCACCACCACCACATCCACCAGATTCACCACCACGTCCACCACCACTATGTCCACTAGGTTCACCACCACCACATACACCACCACTCCCACCACCATGTCTACCACCACCATAACATCCACCACCATCATGTCCACCACCACCACTGCGTCCACCACCACCATGTCCAACAGGTCCACCACCACCACATACACCACCACCACCACTGCGTCCACCACCATGTCCACCACCACCATCACATCCACCACCATCATGTCCACCACACCACCAACTCCTCCACCACCACCACGTCCTTCACCACCACATACACCACCACGTCCACCACCACTACATCCACCACCACCACCACATCCACCACCACCACATCCACCACCATGTCCATCACTACAACTACGTCCACCACCATATCCATCACCACCACCACTTCCACAACCACATCCACGCCATGTCCACCACCACCACGTCCACCACCACATCCACCACCACATCCACCACCACGTTCACCAACACCACCACATTCACCAACACCACCACATTCACCAACACCACCACATCTCCACCACCACATCCACCACCACCACATCCACCACCACCACCACCATGTCCACCACCACCACCTCTACCACCACCAATGCCATGTCCCCCACCACCAACACATCCACCACGTCCAGCATCAAATCCACCTCCACCATCACGTTCCCCACTACCACCATGTCCACCACCCCCACCACTATGTCCATCACCACCACATCTACCACGTCCACACATCCACCACGTCCACCACCATGTCCACCACCACCACATCCACCATGTCCATCACCACGTCCACCACCACCATGTCCACCACCACCACGTTCACCACCACTACCACATCCACCACAACCACATCGACCACCACCACCACCACCACCACCACCACCATAGCAAATTTGCTTTGGATTATGGAAGCGAGAGCTGGGAAACCTGCTCTTGCTTCCAAAATCCAAAGCAGATTGCTTTACCACACAGGGAGCTGAGTCGAGGAGCTGGCGGGACCGTGGGGGCGTTGGGGCTCCCCCCATGGTCCCCAACGGAGTGGCCAGCCCCGGGGCCATAATTGGACTGAGGAGGGGGACCCAAAAGGATGACCAAGCCTCAGAGGATGGGGTCCCCAGGGCCGAAAATGTCCTCGTTTGAAAAAAAAAACATTTAAAAATAGGGGTCAGTCCCTGGGGGATGGGGTTCCCAGGGCCCAAAAACATAGGATAGAAGGGGGGCCACACAGTCCCCCCTTCTAACAAAAAATAGAACAAAAAAAAGCTGGTATCCCACTGGAGGTCCAGCCCCCTCCCAGCAACACTATGCAAACTCGCCCTTTGGAGAGTTTTAAGTTGGGGAATTAATTCCCCTTCAATCCTGAGGTTCCCTGGGGGCCAACTAGCCCACCAGGTACGGAGGTACCTGGTGGGCTAGTTGGCCACAGGGCTGCATTGCAGAGAGGTGTTCCGAGACCATGCCCCTTTTTACACCTCTCTGCAATGCAGCTCTGTTGCGCTTACTGGAGGTACCTGGTGGGCTAGTTAGACCCCAGGGTCCCTCAGGATTCAAGGGGAATTAATCCCCCAACTTAAAATGCTCCACTGGGTGCGTTTGCACAGTGGTGAAGGGAGGGAGCAGGGCCTCGGACCACTTCTCTACAACGCAGCTCTGTTGTGCTTAGTGTAGGTACCTGGTGGGCTAGTGGGGCCCAGGGGACCCTCAGGATTCAAGGGGACTTAATCCCTGAACTTAAAACGTGCCTCGAGGTGCGTTTGCACACTTGTCACACCAGGCCCCCCCCCTCCCTTCACCACTGTGCAAACGGGCACTGTGGCGCATGGTAAGTTGGGGGATTAAGTCCCCTTGAATCCTGAGGGTCCCTTGGGTCCAACTACCCCACCAGGTACCTCTAGTGTGCCACAGAGATGTGTTGCAGAGAGATGTAAAAAGGGGCGTGGCCTTGGACCACCTCTCTGCAATGTAGCTCTGTGGCGCTTACTGGAGGTACTTGGTGGGATAGTTGGACCCCAGGGACCCTCAGGAATCAGGGGGAATCAATCCCACAACTTAAAACCTGCCAGGGGGTGTGTTTGCACAGTGTTGAAGGGAGACTGATGTGACATGTATGTACTTATCCAATCACTCCGCCAAAACTCAACCACTTTTAAGTTCACCATGCACTCTCCTTGTAGTACACTAATCATCCAGTCAGTACCCATGCACTCATGCAATGACCCATGCACTAACTCATGGGCTGCTACAATCCCTATGTACTACCCATGCAGTCTCCAACCACCTACACACGTCTCATTTGCTCCTTTAATTCCCCTGGTAGTACCCATTCAGTCCTCAAATCACCCAGCCAGTCCTATGTCCTTATCCAATCACTGTGCCAAAACCCAAGCACTTATAAATTCACCATGCACTCTCCTTACAGTACACTAATCTTCCAGTCAGTACCCATGCACCCATGCAATGACCCATGCACTAACTCATGTACTGCTACAATACCCTGAGCACAACCCAAACAGTCCAGCCATCACCCTGCCAGTACCCATACACTCCTTCAATCACACAGCCATCACCACGTACTTATCCAATCACTCCACCAAAACCCAAGCACTTATAAATTCACCATGCACTCTCCTTGCAGTACTCTAATTATCCAGTCAGTACCCATGCACTCATGCAATGACCCAGGCACTAACACCTGCACTGCTACAATCCCCTAAGCACTTCCCATGCAGACCTCTAACAACCTACACACTACTGATTCACTCCTCCAATTACCCAGGTAGTACCCATGCACTCCAGAAATCCCTCTGTCACTACCCATGCACTCTTCCAGTCTCCCAGCCAGCACTATGTACTTATCCAATCACTCCGCCAAAACCCAAGCAGTTATACAATCACCATGCACTGTCCTTGCAGCACTCTAATCATCCAGTCACTACCCATGTACTCATGCAATGACGCAGTCAATAACATATGCACTGCTGTAATCCATTGAGGACTACCTATGCAGTCCAGTAATCTCCCTGGTACTACCTATGCAGTCCTCCAATCACCCAGACAGTCCTATGTCCTTATCCAAACACTGCGCCAAAACTCAAGCACTTATAAATTCAACATGCACTCTCCTTGCAGCACTCTAATCATCCAGACCTACCCATTTAGTCATGCAATAATAATGAGACTAACACATGCACTGCTACAATCTATGTATACTACCCATGCAGTACTCTAACCACCTACACACTTCTCATTTGCTCCTTCAATTCCCCTGGTAGTACCCATGCAGTCCAGCAATCACCCTGTCATTCCCCTGCACTCCGCAAGTCAAACACTCTGCCAATACTCAAGCACTTATAAATTCCCCACGCATTCTCCTTACAGTACTCTAATTATCCACTCAGTATCCATATACTCATACAATGACCCAGTCACTAACACATGCACTTCTGCAATACCTTGAGGACTACCTTTGCAGTCTAGTATTCTCCCTGGTACTACCTTTGCAGTCCTCAAAATCACCCAGCCAATCCTATGTGCTTATCCAATCACTGCGCCAAAACCCAAGTACTTATAAAATCACCATGCACTCTCCTTGTAGCACTCTAATCATCCAGATACAGAGGAGGTCATGCAAATCAAAGGAGTACCCCAATGCATAGTGTTCCCTAGTGTATGTAGGTGTTTTTACTGTATTCTAAGTGTCTTTTAGCATAGCTCTGGCTCTAGGCCTGGTTAGTCAGAGTCAGTTACCACCAGTACCCATCAGTAAAAAGTTGGGGGCACAGGAGGTATTTCTGCTCCTCTGTTGGTTCTTTCTGCTCATCTCTTCTTTTTCCTACACTTTTCTTCGTCTTTCTGGACTTCTGTTGCCTCTTTCTCCATGTGTCTTGCTTCTTTCTTCACTTTTCTTCCTCTTTCTTCACATGAGTAGGCATAGTTAGAAATCAGAATTTAAACAACCTTAGAAATTTACTGAAAAAAATATAGGTTTCAGGGACGTTATAGTTGGAAATTAACACTTAAAAAACCTTTGAAATTCACTAAAAAACCATAGGTTTCAGGGAAGTTAAAGTTTGAAATTCTATTTTAAAAAACCTTAGAAATTCATTGAAAAAACCATAGGTTTCAGGGACGTTATAGTTAGTTGGAGATTTCATTCTTACAAAAGCATAGAAATTTAGCTGTTATAGTTGGTAGACCTAACTATAACTCGCGCCCCCGTAATGCACTGCTGATGACGTCACATATTACATCACTCATGACATGCTCAGTGACATCACAGATGACATCTCAAATGACATCACTGATGACATCAACATAATCATCTGCTACACCTCCTCATACCCTAATAAAACCTTTTATACACCCACTCTAAAATACAGAGCACCAATATCGAAACCATAGACAGACCAATAGCAGATAGTACATACCTGCTCAGTGATTCATACGTCTAAATGCACATCCACCCACTAACCCATACAGTCACTCATACACACAGTCAATCATCTATACAGCTACTGATCTATCCACTCATACACCCATATAGACACTCACACACTGCCCCTCACCCCACGAGTTACTCATTCACTTGGTCAGTCCTGCAAAGAAACTATCACACACCCATTTCTTTGCTTATACAGTCAAACACACACCACCAAACCTTTTTAAACAGATGCTTACACATACTTAGTCTCTTAAACAATCACTCATAGAAACACACACTCATCCATACAGTTACTCTTGCAATCACATAGTCATTTATATACTCCAACACTCACATATACTGCTTCAAAACATATGTAGTTATTCACACATGCACCACTGAGACATCCATTCACTCACCAACACACGCATACACACACTCACCCACCGATACAGCTGTTTCTATTTGCACTCTTGAACCCATACACCCAGTGAAACAACCACTCGCATATGTTTATGTTTATGTTTATGTCGGTTTATATAGCGCCAAGTCACCGACAGGTCTCAGGGCACTTTTGACCGCAATGACATCACAGCTCGGGCAGCAACAGGAGGCGAGCTAGGTCTATACTGAGCTCAACGCTGTTCTAAATAGGGTTGTCTTTAGGGCTTTCCTAAAGCGAAACAGGTTTCCTTCCTTGCGAAGAGCTTCCGGCAGCTCATTCCACATTTTGGGCAGTAGAACCGAAAAGGATCTCCCTCCTTTTGTTGCTAGCCTGAAACGAGGACATACAAGCAACTGAGCCTCGGAGGACCTTAGGCTTCTTTCGGGCCTGTATATGACTAGTCTTTCCTTGATATAGGAAGGGGCTTGCCCATAGATGACCTTGTGGGCTATGCAGAGGCTCTTGAAAGCCGACCTTTGCGTCACTGGTAGCCACTGAAGATTCAGCAACAGCGGGGATGCATGTGATCTCCTTGGAAGTCTGAAGATTAATCTTGCCACGTCATTTAAGACTACCTGCAGTCTATTTGGTAAGGCTTTAGGTAAGCCCAGGTAGAGCGCATTTCCGTAGTCCAGCCTCGACAGTATGGTGGCAGAAACTATTGTGCGGATCGTGGACTGGGAAAGAAGTGGAACAAGTTTGCGCAGTTGTCTTATGATGCCGTTACAGGTACCTACTACCGCAGAGATTTGATTGGTCATTGAGAGGGCGCCGTCTATTCTAATGCCAAGACTTTTGACCACGATTGCTGGCTTAGGGGTGGGCCCTAATTCCTGGGGCCAGTAGAGGTCACACCAGGGGGAACAGGTGGATGACACAATTAACACCTCTGTTTTCTCGGGGTTAATCTTCAGGAGATTCCTGGACATCCAGTTGACTGTGTACCTAAGAATCTCCTGTGCCAGTGACTGGGCCCGTACGGTGTCATCTATGCTCAGCAACAACTGGGTGTCGTCTGCATAGTTGAACACCCGACAGCACATCTCATCCAAGGTGCTTATTAGTGGTTGCAGGTATAAGTTGAACAATAAGGGGGACAAGGCGGAGCCTTGGGGTACCCCACATGTCAGGTCTCCTGCTCCTGATACCTCCTCTCCCAGCTGAATCCTTTGGGTTCGCCCGGACAGGAAGGATTCCAGCCAGAGGTAAGCAGAGCCCCGAAACCCAAACCCGGCCAACCTATCCAGGAGTATGGTATGGCTGACGGTATCAAACGCCGCAGATAGGTCTAAAAGTATCAGGGCGCTTGATTTCTTTCGGTCAGCCAACCCTCTAAGGTCATCCAGCACCGAGAGCATGACTAACTCGGTGCTATGGTGGGCACGGAACCCTGCCTGCATCTCATGGAGCAGATGGTTAGACTCCAGGAACGCAGCCAGGGACTTCAAAACATGCTACTCAAGCACCTTGGATAGAAATTGAAGCTGGGAGATGGGCCGATAGTTTTTTAATACTTTGGGATCGGCCCCAGCTTTCTTGATTAGGGGCTATCTATGAACAGAGTCACACACACCCCACCCACTCACAAAGACACTCAGGCACCCATACAGATACTCAGACAACCAATAAATGACCCATATATACACTCATGTAGCTACTCACCAAGCCATGCAGCCGCTTACACACCAACTAACAGACTAATTAAGACATTCACACAGTTTAGTCACCAACCCATGCATTCAGTAAGCCATATTTAACCACTCACTTATACAGTCAGTCCCTGACCTACTAAATCATCCATTCAGGCATTCATACACGCAATCATACTTCAATACACCTTGGTGTGTATATGTATATGTATATGTATGTGTATATGTATATGTGTATGTATATATATATATTTTTTTTTTTCCACTAAGAAACCCATAGGTTTTAGGCACGTTATAGTTAGAAATTAGCATTTAAGAAAACCTTTGAAATTCACTGAAAAAAACCATAGGTTTCACATATGTTATAGTTAGCTGGACCAGCCTCGTAGTGCGCTAGGCCTGAAGTGCTATCCTGCGAGAGCACTCACCGCCGCAGCCCAACTCCTCTTGTGCTGTGTGGGCCCAGAGGATTGTGGCCACCTCGAACAGCTGCTGCTGCCTCTGGTGCTGTCCCGGCGTCGCTCGGAGCCAGGAGAGGGCCGCTGCATCGTGGAGTAGGCCTCACTAGGCCCAGTGAGGCGCCTACAATCACACCACGTGACGGGGGCACCCGGCTGCGTCACAGGCCGCGCCCCCGCCTTTGCTAGCTGTGATAGGCCATCCCAGCTGCTCTTCTCTAGCCGGCCGCGCTGCAAATTGTGGCCGGCACGTTCACTTTGCTCCCTCTCGCCTCAGCGGTCCCGGGGCCTGGGAAGCGACTGGAGGCCCGGGACTTTTGACGAACACCGTACCTGAGGGCTTGGCCAAGAGCACAAGCCTTCCCCTTTGCTGGAAGCCTACGCAAGGGCCCCGAGCGGGCCGAAGATCCAAAGGTAACCCCAGGGGGAGGAGGGAGGCAGCCGGAGTGAACGCGGGGCCTCCCGGGAGACAGAAGGAGGCCCTGAGATTGACCCTCCCCGCGGGAGAACTAGGATTGGGCCCCGTTGGCTCCAATTGTGGCCACAATCTCCTCTGAACTGGGCCAGGATAGGAATTAGGCCCTATTGAACGGTCACAGAGACCCCCTTCTTATCAGGAAGGCCATGAGAGAGATGTAGATTGTTTAGTGACCACAGGGAAATGTTTTATATGGCCGATGCCTATCTAATGGACTGATTTACTTTACCTAATGAAATAGTTATGAGTTCCTGCTGAAATGGTGGACCTGACCTACTGAAAGTGTACTTTCTAATTCATGAATTGCTTTATTCCAGCCTTGTGAAATGTGCTACATCTGCTGTTGAACTGCTTATCTTTGCAGCTAGGAAATGTTTTACCCCCAGTTAATGACTTGCTGATTCCTGCAGCGAAGGAATGTTTACTGCTAAGTAATGCAATGCTATACGAATATATCTATTAGGAATTCCTTGCAGGTGCTGACTAGGAGCAAGGCTGAAGCCAGGCCTACAGTTATTTACTATTTAATATTTATTTATTTATGTATTTATGGCTAAGTAATGAAAGATATGCATTTTAAGGAAAGGTAATGAGTTCTTACTACTATGATTTTTGACTGCCCTGATCTTGATCTTAGATAAAACGTATTTATTTGATTCAAACCTACTGGTGGGGTCTCAGTCTCTGCGTGCACTTATTGTCTCGGTGGATGCGTGTGTTGTGAAGTCACTTAACACCTAAGCTTCGGGTGCCTACCGGCTCGGTCCATGCTACCCCCCGGGGATCTGGTGAACCCAGTTCCTACAGTGGTGGATCCTTGATCCAGCACGGGTGCATCTCCTGTAACCAGTCGAAAGAATGCGTTTAAGTCATACAGGCAATTTTTAAGGAATATTTTTAGTTTGTGAAAATAGACACTTTGAAATTTTCTGCTAAAAACCAGACAATGGATTCCTATGGAAGGAAATACAAGTTACTGGTAAGTACGCTTAGAATTACTTTTCAGGGTCAGTGCTGGGCTAAAAGATGCAGCACTTAGGTCACTCCTGATGAATTTGTGGTTCTGCTGATTTTATAGGAATATGTTAAAGTTCCAAAACTCCACACTTAGAAACTTTTCTGGTGAAAACCACACAATGGATTCCAATGGAAGGAAATACAAGTTACTGATAAGTACGGTTAGAATTACTTTTCAGGGTCAGTTCTGTGCTAAAAGATGCAGCACTGGGTTCTCTCCTGATAACAGGTGAGTAAATTGGAATTCGTAGTTCGGTTGATTTTATAGGAATTTTTTAAAGTTCCAAAACTCCACACTTCAAAAATTTTCTGGTGAAAACCACACAATGGATTCCTATGGAAGGAAACTCAAGTAACTGGTAAGTACGGTTAAAATTACTTTTCAGGATCACTACTGGGCTTAAAGTTTTAGCACAGAGGTCACTCCTAATAGCCGGTGAGTAAATCGGAATTCGTACTGCGGCTGCTTTTAGTGGAATATTTTAAAGTTCCAAAACTCCACACTTAGAAACTTTTCTGGTGAAAACAATACAATGGTTTCCTATGGAAGGAAATTGAAGTAACTGGTAAGTACGATTAACATTACTTTTCAGGATCAGTACTGGGCTTAACGTTTCAGCACTAAGGTCACTCCTGATAACAAGTGAGTAATTCGGATTTCGTAGTTAGGCTGATTTTAGAGGAATATTTGCACAATGCTAAAGAAAGGGGGCGGTGCCTGAGGTGACATGTGTGCAAATACGCCCTGTGGTGCATTTTAAGCTGGGAAATTAATTCCTCTTCAATCCTGAGGTCCCCTGTGGGCCAACTAGCCCACCAGGTACCTCCAGTATGCGCCAGGGAATTGCGTTGCAGAGAGATATTCAGAGGCCACGTCCCTTTTTACAACACTCTGCAACACAGCTCTGTGGCATCCACTGGAGGTACCTGGTGGGCTAGTTGGCCCCTAGGGGACCTCTGATTGCAGAGGAATTAATTCCCCAACTTAAACCGCACCACACGGCGTGTTTGCACACACATCATCTCAAGCCCCGCCTCCTACCTTCACCACTGTGCAAACGTGCCCCGTGGCGCGTTCTAAGTTGGGGAATTAAGTCTCCTTGAATACTGTTGGTCCCTGGGGGCCAACTAGCCCACCAGGAACCGCCAGGATGCGCCATGGGGCTGCGTTGCAGAGAGGTGTAAAAAATGGCGTGGCCTCTTTACACGTCTCTGCAACGTGGCCCCTGGCGCATACTGGAGTTTCCTGGTGGGCTAGTTGGCCCCCAGGGACCCCCAGTATTCAAGGGGAATTAATTCCCCCTCTGCAAATGCGCCAGGGGGCGCATTTGCAGAGTGGTTCAATCCTTCACCTCAAGCCCTGCCCCCTACCTTCACCACTGTGCAAACACGCCCCGTGGCGCATTATAAATTGCCTTTTTTCTAAAAAAAAAAAAAAAAAATGTAGTGTAGCCCCCCCTTTTTTTTGGGGCCCTGGGGACTTCATCTCCCAGGTCCTGACCCCCAAATATTATTTTTAAAATGTTTTTAACGGGAAGGTGGGCACGTGGCCCCACTCCTGTGGCTAATTCCAGGCCCCGGGGACCCCATCCCCCAGGGCATAGCCAATTGTTTTTTTTTTTTAATGGACGGGGCTGCATAGCCCTTCTCCTCAGTGCCTTTCAATGCCCCGGGGACCCCATCCCCCGGGGCCGGCCTTTTTTTTCTCCTTTTTTTAACATTTTAACGGGGAGGGGGGCCACGTGGCCCCCCACCCTGACCACTGGTAACCCCGGGGACCCTTTCCCCTGGGCTGGCCCTCACCATTGGGGACCGTGGGGGCGTCCCCAGTCCCGCCGGCTCCCCGCCTCCTGCGTGAGCGGGCATTGCTTTTCCACATGGGGAGCAGCTATCATGCTGCTCCCCATATGGAAAAGCATTCTGCTTTGCTTCATTGAAGGAAGAGCAGGTTTCCCTGCTCTCGCTTCAATGAAGCAAAGCAGTTTGCAATGGCAGGGTGGGAGCTGCGAGGCTCACGCCCTGCTATTGCAAACAGCAGTGTCCCGGGGGTGGGCCCCCCGGGACACTGCAGGAGCCGGCCCAGGGGAGTGGCGGTCCCCAGGGCCTCTACAAGGATCCAGGGGGGCCGCGCGGCCCCCCTCCCATATTTGTTTCAAGTCCCGGTGGTGGCGGTCCCCGGGGCTGGTGGGCCTGAGAACCCCCCTCCCAATTGTAAAAAGCCCCAGGGTGGTGGCGGTCCCCGGGGCTGGGGGGGGCCTGAGAGGCCCCCGTATGTAATGTAATTTAGGCCCCTGGGATGGCAGTGTACAAATTCCCCCGGGATTTGGCCCCCCCCGGGGGAATTTGTTTGCGAATGCGAATTTGCTTGATACATATGACCCTAAGAATCTGATTATGGTGATATATGTTGAGTTTATAATTTCAAATGTTTAACCTCATCAAAATTTGATTCTTTCTGCACTTACTTTTAGTTGCGCAAAAGGTGGTGTATCATTTCATAAATATGAAGTCATTTTCATTTGATTGTTTTATTTGACAATACCTTGTTAATTTTTTCAATGATAAATCCATTGGAATGCAGTTTGCTCGCTTTTGAAGATTTTCCTTTTTCTGTCAACATACTGTAAAACAACAATTAAAGATGGCAATATGTTGTGTCCTATTTTTTTCTACTTAATACTAAGGTGAAGAATCAAAGCAGCCCTCCATCACCTATATTAAAACCTAGAAGTTTATTTGCTGAGGACCACCTTGGAGGCTCAGTATTGACGGTCTCTCCAGAAGGAACATTTCCGTTTACAAAAGGTATGGAAGTTGCAATTGAATCTGTGCTAATTTGGATATGATATTGTTCACTAACGACCTCATTACAAGTAGCCTCTTAATCCCAATTGAGCAAATTACCTGCCACTTCGGAATTGTGAGATTTGTGGAAACACCACAAACCTCTTAACTTTTACTTCGAGATTTCAACACTTAAAGGCAGACAAATCTTGGGGTGAAAGTCCAAAGTGAGCAATTACCCAGGAATCAGATCCAGAATTACAGATTCCTGTGGTAATTCCTCCTTTTCTGTGGTCCCCCAGGATCCAACTCGTAATTGGCTGGATTTTCCTCACTCCCAGAGTTACCAAAACTCCAGGAATATGATCTTTAAGAGATAGATCAACCTAGCCCATCCAGCCTTGAAATAAGTCTCTAACCAGCAGCCCACCAGGGAAATAACCAGCGCTGGAATGGCCAGTTGGCCCTGCTTGGGCTTCTTTTGTAATGACCCCAGGGTCCGTTCCTTGAGTTGGTGAATTCCTGCAACACAGTACTGTGCATTTCTTTTTAAGACAGCGTGTGCCAAAAATGCATCTATTTAGCTTGCGAATTCTTTGAGGTAGTGCACAAGTTGCAGACAGCACAAATCGCAAATAGGGAGCAGAGGTACTGATCTTCACTGGAGGCGATTAAATGAGATGAAAATGAGATTTGCACAGCGCTTTACTACCCGAAGGTGTTTATGTACTAAGATTCGGAGATGAGAAAGAGGAAGGAGATACATAGACCTGAACAGGTAGCACAAAGGAAACACTGAGCTCTTAAGCCTATTTGTTAAACAGCCAAGTTTTTAACGCTTTACGGAAAGCTAATAGAATAGCTTCCTTCTTTAGCGCTCGGTACTCGCTATGAAGCTTCAGCTCTTCTGGCTCTTCTGACCTTTGGAATTACAAGGTTAGCTGAGGAGGCAGATCATAAGGACCTTTTTGGCATCTACCATTGAAAGTACTGCCTCATAGAATCAGGACTGTCACTGTGCAGTGCCTTAAAAGCAACACATAAGGATTTTAACTCGATCTGTTTTTTTGCCGGAAGCCACTGGAGTGCCGGGATGACATAGAAAACCAATTGATATTTATAAATTCCCAGAAGAAGCCGGGCAGACACATGTTGAATAATCTACAGTTTATGTAAATATTTTTTTGTAGTCTAACAAATAGTGCATGGCAGCAGTCTAGTATAGCAAAGATGAGAGCCGTAATGACCAATTTTCGTCGGTGCAAGGGGATAAAATGAAGATTTTTCTGTTTCTGTTTTAAACATACAAAAGCAGGAGAAGGAGATGGAGTTCACCTGCCCTGCAAATGAGAGTTTGTTATCAAAGCAAACTCAGAGATCTTTTACTGTGGAGACCTATGTGGGAAGAATTCTAGTTCCTGAGGCCACCATTTAAGAAACCGGAAAGAAGCGTATTCCCAAATATATACACCTCGGTTTTGTCTGATTTTAGTTTCAAACAGTTACTTGCCATCCATCTTCTGATTTCCTGCATACAGTCATGAAAGCTGGAGGCAGCCATGTCGGGGTTCCCTGCAACCGACACTACGTTCTGATAGATACATCTGCCTTGTGGATTCCTCACCTTGTGAATATCCCCCTTGCGTCAGCAACGTTCGGAAAATTCTTTGTAGCACGCCGGCGTGGTCGACGTCACAGGAGAACGGCATTGCGCGCGACTCCGTCTGACGTCACCGACTCCTCATAAGGCCCACGTCGGCGTGATGACATCAGTTCCCTTTTTTCCGCGTCGTCGACGCTAACGGTTTCTGGGATCTTCTGCGATACTTTGAGTATCTTGTTGCTATTTGGTGTTACTGTTTCTCTTTTGAGATTTTTTTCTTCGTCGAGGATGTCGTCGAGGATGACGGGGTTCAAGCAGTGTGGTTCCTGTGCCCGAATGATGTCGATCACTGATCCGCATTCCGATTGTCTGTAGTGTCTTGGGTCGGACCCTGATGTTAAGAACTGTCGTTCCTGCTTCAAGATGAACCCCAAGGCCTTGCGAGAGCGGGAGGCGAAGCTTCTTCTTGCGAAGGTGAAAGAAAGAGAAGCTGGAAGGTCTTCGAGGTCGGTTTCAAGGCGCTCGAAGTCGAGGCAGATGTCGCGGTCGAAGTCAAGGTCGAGGTCGGCTTCGAGATCGAGGTCCAGAGCGAGGTCGAGATCCAGAGAGAGGTCGAGGTCTGGATCCAAGTCGGCTTCGGGCCATGCTTCGAGCTCCTCGAGGAAGAAGCATAAGAGGAGTAAGCATCGCTCTAAACATCACTCTGGCAAGGAGTCTTCGGATTCGAAGAAGTCTCGTAAGCATCATAAGGACTTCGTGTCTCCTTCTCCGGCACAGTCTCATGAAGGTTCTCCTGTTCAGGAGCAGGAACTGGATCTGGAGTCGCACCATTCTTCGGTGCATGATGAAGAAGAGGTTCCTCGAGCTCCGTCTCCGGATGTGGAGCCTGAAAGTCAAGAGGGCCAGGGTGCACCTTTGCCGGTTCAGCCTCCTTCGGAGCGGCGTTGGGTTCGTACCCTCCCTTTCCTGGTCCAGGTCAGGACCCCTCGCAGTTTCTAAATGCCATGTTTGGTGTTTATGCGAGGGCAATGTACCCCACTGGCGCACCGGTTGGTCCCATGGGTCCATTGTCTTTTAATTAGGCGTGCCTCAGGCTTACGCCCGGCCCCCTTTATGCCGTTTATGCCGACGCCTTGTGCTCCTTGGCTCGTTACGGCGCCGCCGAAGTCGTCGACTTCGCATGCGGCTTCGCTGGCTCCGGATCGTCCTCGAGGTGATTCGGATCGTGGTGCTTCCTGTCCTCAAGCTCCTCGTTCGACGTCGGCTCCGGCTCCGTCAGAGTCTTTGCCGGATCCATCGACTTTTGTCCGCATGGAATGGTCGAGGCGCAGGGCTCAGCGCCTCTTGGAGGAGAAGGAGTATATGGATTCCAAGGTTGAGGAAGGAGAGCTGCAAGATCAGGAGGATTGTTTTGAGGACCTCCAAAGCGCTAGTGGCCTGGAACTTTCTCCTGAGTGGGGTTTACCATCCGTTTCGGATACACCATCCAAGGACGTTGCACCCTATCACGTCGTGATTAGGAAAGCTGCGGATTTGCTTGGCTTGACTTTGCCCACTGTTGAGTACAAGCCCAACATTCTCACGGAGGTTTTACATTCGCCTTCTTCTATAATAGAGCCTACTCTTCCTTTCACTGACGCATTGACTGATCCTATAAAGGAGGTTTGGAAGAGACCTTTGTCTGCTCCTGCGGTTTCCAGGTCTGTGGCAAGGCGTTACAGGGTGGCTCCTGGTGACCCTGAATTTCTTTCTTCACATCCTTCTCCGGAGAGTCTGGTGGTGCAGGCCGCTTGTTCCAACAGGTCTGCAGGTTCATTCCCTCAGGTGCCGGCAGACAAGGACTCTAAAAAATTGGACCAGTCTGCGAAAAAGATTTTCTCCTCGGGTAGCATGGCTTTAAAATCTACCAATGCTACTTGCCTGTTGGGGAGATATGTTCATGCATTGATAGACTCTGTGAAACAACTCTCAACCAAGCTTCCAGAGGATAATAGGAAGAATTTTAATGAAGTGGTCTCCGATACTCAGGCTGCAGCCCGTATGGTAATACAGAGTGGCATGGACACGGCAGACTCTGTTGCCAGGATTATGGGCTCTACTGTTGCAACCAGAAGGGCCGCATGGCTTAAATCTTCTCATTTTTCTACTGATGTACAGTCTACCTTGTTGGACTTGCCATTTGATGGGACAGGCCTCTTTGGTAAGAAAGCGGACGTGGCCCTGGAGAGATTCAAGGACAGCCGGGCGACGGCAAGGTCTTTGGGCCTTCAGGCAAGGGGTTCTGCTACTAGGAAGTTTAGGGGATATGGCAGATCCACTTTTCGTTCCTACAACCAAGGCCAGCAGCAGCAGCAGCGACAGAATCCTCTGTATAAGACATACAGAGGGAAACAAAGGGGCCGTGCTCGTGGACGCCAGGCCTCCTCCTCCTCCTCTTCCTCTAATAATCAACCCCCTCCCTCTACAGCAAAGCAGCCCTAGATCCGCCATTCTGGATCATGTGGCACCGGTGGGGGGTCGGCTTACTCATTTTCTACGGGATTGGGAATCGGTTACGTCAGATCTTTGGGTTCTCAATCTCGTAGAAAATGGGTATGCACTTCCCTTCCAGGAGTTCCCTGCCAATTATCCTCCTTGCCAGGGTTATTGTTCGGAGGACCACCTGCTTCGCCTGCAGGAAGAAGTCCTTGCTCTGTTCAAAAAAGGTGCGATAGAGGTGGTCCCGGAGCAGGAAAGGGGTCAGGGGTGCTACTCCCGATATTTCCTGATCCCCAAGAAGGATGGCAGGTTACGTCCAATCTTGGACCTCAGGATTTTGAATCTCTACCTCAAACAGGAGAAGTTCAAAATGCTCACGCTTGCGCAGGTTCTTCAAGCGCTGTTGGAAGAAGACTGGATGGTGTCAATCGACTTGCAGGACGCGTATTTTCACATCCCAATCCTGAAGTCGCACAGGAAGTATCTCCGTTTTACGGTGGGATCGCAACACTACCAGTTTGCGGTCCTTCCGTTTGGACTTACTACTGCGCCTCGAGTCTTCACCAAGGTGATGGCGGTGGTGGCTGCGCATCTCAGGAGGTCAGGGATTCCTGTGTTCCCCTATCTGGACGACTGGCTGATCAAAGCAGAGTCGCCCGAGAAGGTGTGTCATCACCTGCAAGAGACATCGCAGCTGTTGTACAGATTGGGTTTTTCGATAAACGTGCCCAAATCTCACCTGGTGCCCTCCCAGCGCAACCTGTTCATAGGTGCGGTACTGGACACTACTGTTTGTCGTGCATTCCCTCCTCCTCAAAGGATTCGCGACATTCAGGAAATGATTCCTTTGTTCTACAATGGAGCGGTTGTTCCAGTACTGAAGGTCCTTCGCCTGCTCGGTCTGATGGCTTCTTGCATTCTGTTGGTCAACCATGCACGCTGGCACATGAGGGCACTCCAGTGGTGCCTCCGCAGGCAGTGGTATCAGCACAACGGAGATCTAAGGGAGTCAATGAAGATCTCCAGAGAAACTGCAGCAGATCTGTCTTGGTGGGGCGTGGAAGGCAATCTGTCTCAAGGAAAGCCTTTTCAGCTACCACCATCGGTGGCCACGGTGATAACGGATGCATCCACTCTAGGGTGGGGTGCTCATCTGGGGGATCTGGAGGTCAAGGGTCTTTGGTCTCCAGAGAAAAGGTTGCTTCACATCAACCTTCTAGAGTTGCGGGCAATACGTCTGGCACTCAAGGCCTTCCTCCCTTCCCTTCGCGGTCAGTCGATCCAGGTCCTGACGGACAACATGACCGCGATGTGGTACATCAACAAGCAGGGAGGAGTAGGGTCACAGTGTCTCTGCAAAGAGGCTCTACGTCTCTGGTCCTGGGTTCAGGATCATCAGATTTGTCTGATGGCAAATCATCTGGCCGGAGTTCTGAACGTTCGTGCAGACGTTCTCAGTCAGCAGTTCTCTGCCGACCGCGAGTGGAGGCTTCACCCGGAGGTTGTTCACGACATCTTTCAGTTGTGTGGAACTCCTCGGGTGAACCTGTTTGCCACTTGCGAGAATGCTTACTGCCCGTCATTCTGCAGTCTCCAGTATCCGATGCAAGGAGCATTGGGGGACGCGTTTCAGTTGAGCTGGGGAGGTCGGCTCCTTTACCCGTTTCCCCCCATACCCTTGATTCCTCGGGTTCTGAGGAAGATTCGTCAAGACCGGGCCCAAGTCATATTGGTCGCCCCGGATTGGCCAAGAAGGGTGTGGTACTCGGACCTTCTCCACCTCTCCTCTCACCCGCCACTCCGTCTCCCTCTCAGGGCAGACCTCCTCTCTCAGATGGAGGGGCAGGTTCTACACCCCCACCTCCAGATATTACACCTTCATGCCTGGAGATTGAACGGGGCAACTTGAATTCCTTTTCTCTCCCTCACGATGTGGTGGATGTTATTCTTTCTGCCAGGCGCGACTCCACCAAGTCCATCTATTCGTATAGGTGGTCAAAGTTTGTCTCTTGGTGCAGGGAGAGGGATGTTGACCCTTTGAAGGCTCGTTTATCAGACATTTTGTTGTTTGCTCTTTCTCTGGCACGGCAAGGGTTTGCTGTTGCTACGGTCAAAGGATATCTTTCGGCCTTATCGGCATTTCTCTGTTTGCCGGATCAGCCTTCTCTTTTTAAGTCTCCTGTAGTATTTAGATTTTTGAAGGGACTTACTAATAAGTTCTCTCCTTCTCCCTTTATTGTTCCTCATTGGGACTTGAATCTTGTATTGACTTATCTGAAGGGTACTACGTTTGAACCCTTGCACAAGTGTCCCATGAGGCTTCTTTCATTTAAAACGGTCTTCTTGTTGCAATTACCTCGGCAAGGAGGGTAAGCGAGCTTCAGGCTCTTAGTTCCAAGCCCCCGTTCTTATCCATTCATGCTGAAAGAATGGTTCTCAGGACCAGGGCTGCTTTTCTGCCTAAGGTGGTAACTCCCTTCCATCTAGGACAATCCATCACCCTTCCTACCTTTTATCCTCCCCCACACCCTTCAAAGGAGGAGGAGAGGCTTCATTGCTTGGACCCAAAGAGAGCAGTTAGTTTCTATCTTGATAGGACTAAAGACTATCGTATTGACGATCAGCTCTTCGTGGGTTTTGCTGGCTGCAAGAAGGGCAGAGCGGTGCACAAGCGCACTCTTTCCAGGTGGATTATCCTCTGCATCAAGATTTGCTAGTCTCTGGCGGGTAAGGACCCTCCTGAGGGTATTAGAGCTCATTCAACTAGAGCGAAGTCTGCAACTTCTGCATTGTCTAGAGGTGTTCCTGTTGAGGACATTTGCAGGGCCGCGACATGGGCCTCCCTCCACACTTTTGCGAAGCACTACTGCTTGGATGCTGAGGTGAGGAGGGACGGCCACTTCGCGCACTCTGTTCTCCAAGATTTCCTGGTGTAGCAGAGTGGTCACCCTCCTCCGGGAGTGGGGACTGCTGTGGGACTCTATTCACAAGGTGAGGAATCCACAAGGCAGATGTATCTATCAGAAGAACAAGTTACTTACCTTCGGAAACGCTTTTTCTGGTAGATACAGTATCTGCCTGTGGATTCCTCACTGACCCACCCGCCTCCCCGTTGTCCACTCTGCTATACCTGGGTTTATGTGCAAATGTATTTATGAATTTATATTTCTGGTATTTTATGCTTTTGCACTTTTAGAGTGTTTTTGGATTGCGTGTACTGTGTACATTGTATATTTGTATATATTTGTTGGTCCGTCCGGGGGCCTCGAAGGCACGGAAACAAGGGGTGAACTGACGTCATCACGCCGACGTGGGCCTTATGAGGAGTCGGTGATGTCAGACGGAGTCGCGCGCAATGCCGTGCTCCTGTGACGTCGACCACGCCGGCGTGCTACAAAGAATTTTCCGAACGTTGCTGACGCAAGGGGGATATTCACAAGGTGAGGAATCCACAGGCAGATACTGTATCAACCAGAAAAAGCGTTACCGAAGGTAAGTAACTTGTTCATCTGGGTGTCGTCCGCGTATCATTTCACTAGAAAGCCAAAGGATTCGATCAGTTTATCCAGGGGGGTGACATACAAGTTAAAAAGGGTAGGAGTCTGGGTAGAGCCCCTCTAGGAACCGCACAGGGGAAGGCGGAAGAGGAAGACTTATGACCGTCCAGTTCTATGAACTGTTCTCTATCAGAAAGAAAAGAGAGCCAGATCCTCAATTCCTAAGGAGCGCAGACAGTCAGTGAGAAGAAAATGGTTCACTGTATCAAAAGCTGCAGAAGATCAAACAACATTGGGGCATTCATTTATTTGGCATCCAGGGTTTGTCTGATCTTTTCTGAGGCAGTTACCAGTGCTAGTTCTGTATTGTGATGGCTCTTGAAGCCAAATTGGGTGAAATCTAAGAGCACGTTCCTCTGAATGAGCAGTGTCAGCTCAGTGTTGACTGCTTTCTTCACCATCTTTGCGAGGCAAGGTAGACATGAAATGGGTCTATAGTTGTTAGGATTACTGTTGTCCAGATAGGATTTTAAAGAGAGGCAGAATAGAGGCCATCTTCCATTGTTTTGGATAATGGCCTGAGGAAAATATCCTTTTAAAAATGAGCACCAGGTGTCTGGGAACAATATCAGGTGCCAACTAAAGGATTTCGCTACAGAGAAAGGGGTAAAAGATAAAAGTAAGGCGTTGCCGTCTAGAGAACCTGTCGCCTGTGTATCAGGGATGGAGGCGGAATAATTGATGATTGTCTTGGTACTATCAGTAAGGGTCATATTGTCCTTTGCTGTGTCCAGGACAACGTTCCTACCATTTGATAAAATGCCAAAGGGGTTGTTGCTGAGAAAGGTGTTGTAGATTGCTTCAACTTTTTTCGAAAAGAAGTTGCTTGCTTATCCCAGAAAGACATTGTCGGTCAATGTAGTTTTTGGTTGTTGTAGCTTACTAATAAGATTGACCACTGTGGCAAAGAGCTCCTTAGGCGTGTTTAGGGCCGATTCGATTTTATTTACAAGGTAGATAGATTTTGCTTTGTGCACCATCTCCTTGTATGTCTTAATCGTCTTATAGATGACTTCATCACCCGGATCATACTTAGAGCTCTATTTTCTTTCTAGCCTTCCTAGCCTCAGAGGCTGATAGTCGGTTGTTATTGCGAGTTTCAAGGTGGGCCAATACATTAATGCTGGAATCAAGCCACTGATGGTAGGATTTAGCGGCGGCATCTAAGTCCAGAATAAGATCAGGCCTGAAATGAGCAAGATGTGTGGTGAGAAGTTCTGGGGAAATTTTATGCCAGGGGCGGCAAATTTGAATTAACTGACTGGGTGGAAATGCTCAACAGGTTACCATCCAAGTGTTTTTGAAACTTAACTGCACTGCGGTCTGATCAGAGTAGTAGTAGAATATTCGTAACTGGAAGATATGGGTTGACTGAGAAAATCCTGTCTAAAGTGTGGCCGCCAGAATGAGTTGGGGCCTTCACTAGCTAGGTGAGTCAGAAGGGTGTTGGAGAGTCAAGAAGGTCGATGTAATCTTTATCAGTTATGTTTTTTAGATGAACAAAGATACTTTAGGATGATTGATTGGTACCACACCCACTTTCATCATCGGGACTTTCCCTCAAAAATAAGTGAAACTAAATATTAAAACCATGTTCTGTAAAAATAACCTACACACATTCCTTGTAATTGCTTGTCCCTTCGTGTTACTTTTCTGTGGACCATTTTGTTCCTCAAAAAAGATCAATGTGTTTTTTTTCTTTTGCACTGTACCAAATGTTTTAAAAATAAGTATTATAAATGTGTTCATTGTTTTATTCCATGAATCTAGAACCTTTTCAATTGGAGCAGCAGAACACTTCACAAGCAAAAGATGATGACAGACGTTCCCCTTCTGTTTTGGAACTAATGATGGCTACTGTGTATGAGCAATCAAAACAGCAATTGATTGAAAACCCCCCTCTTGAAAGCAGCGACTGTGAAACACGAACGCCCCATAAAAGTAGACAGAAGGTAGAACATGACTCTTCCAACGCCAGTGGACATGATGCAGAAAACAGAAGTACAGCTGAACAGCAGAGGGTAAGGGCTGCATTTTTCTTTTGTTGAAAGTTCTTCTTATTCTGGGTCCTTCAACAGGATAGTACTATCAGTATACATACAAAGATGTGAAAAACCCATCAGTTACTCCATGGGCCATATGAGGTAAGTAGTTTTGTGTTGACAGTATTATAATGTGCTGAAGGTTCATTCTTTTTTAAAAAACGTATTTTATTGATAATTGTCTTGAAAGCCACATTATAACAAATCATATGCGGATAGAACATTCCGATCCTTGGATAGGAGTCGGTAGCAGTGTGAGACTGGGCAGTAAGGGAAGCAAACACCTCAATTAGGTGACCTATCAATCCAAGCAATACAAATACCCCAACACCCGCCCCACAGCTTGGTCCAAAAAAAGCATCCAACCTACGCACTCAGCGTTCAGCAACAGCACATTTGCCCTTTCAAAAGAGATAGCAGGATTGGGCAAAGGAATGGAGAAGGAGGTGGAGGAGGAGCAGCCGCAACAGGCTGATCCAACCAGGGGAGCTACATGAGCCCCACAGGAGACCCAAAAAGATAGGGCCCACCACCAACGAAGTGGAATACAAAGGAGGTGGGAGGGGGACAAAGCAGGGTAAACTGCTAAGGTCCTTCTGCCTCCCGGGCAGTCGATGGGGGGTAGTAGCTGCCAAGCCGGCCCACTCAGACCACAACTCCTCCAATAAAATATCCCAGGTTTGGGCAACCTCTAAAGAGCACTGCCCCCTCTTTTTTGTTCATGAGCATGCTCGCATCCACATAGTCCACCTGTTCAAACACATGTTTTCCACTTGGAGACCTGTGGGGCAGCATACTTTTCCAATTATAGAAGACCAAAAAAAGTTGAAAAAGGAGGGGAAAAAATATCAAATTTTTTGTCCATAGGGGACTCTAAATTCTCCTATCGTTTTGTGTCACTTGTCCACCTATCTATAACTAGCAAATTACCATAATCATCGCTACTATGTGAGGACATGATTACACATTTTTATTTATTGTAATCAAGCAGAATTATTCTCCGCCAATTTCTTTTATCAACATTTTTTTCACTATACACAAATATACATACATATGTACACACCTATATACAATGAATACAAACAAATAACATATACACTTTATACAAAAAATAAAAAAGAATCACAAAATAATTTCTTCTTCACCCAATCAGAAACAATATTACAGCAACAGCTGAGTGTCCTCCTATTCAGTCTATAGGGTACACTGAGAGGTAGTCAGACACAACTCGTTCAACAAATGATTCAACAGAACCTAAATCATCGGATGTGTCAATGGCAATAATTTCCAAAACATTTCAAAGAAATGACTCCTCCTTATGGAAAGTGTCGACGCCGTCGCGTTTGGGCCTTCCAACAAATCTGGCCTCCTCAGGACAGAGCGATAAAGAACTTATAGATACACATAACACAATACATACCTTTTAGAAAGATATTGTCATATACTCTGTGCCCCACTTCACCTAAATCCATTTCCATCACCAACCAAAGACCAGTGAGTGCATTAGGTAAAGCAAATAAGTGCAACAAGTGCATTCAAAAAGAATCCACAGAACCAAAGAGGCAAAATCCATAGAAGTGACCAAACATTAAAGAATGTTAAACTAATCAATCACACAGGGAGAAAAAAGGAAAAAAGAACAAAAGAAAAACACATGCAATCAAGTATGCCAAATTTTATCAAAGGCAAAATCACTTAGTCCTGGAAATCAATCCAGCAGCACCAGACAGAGGGTTTCTCACAATGGAAAACACCACTGCTAAAGAAACAAAAATTCAAAAGGACATCATGACCATGGTCCCAAAACACTTCTACCTTATACAAAAACTAGACATGGCACTGCTGAACCCATCACCTTGATTTCATACCTTGAACACAGTAGGCACGTGTCTGCAAAAGCAGAGCTCTCACTAGCATCTGGTTTGGGGTACTCAATATCCCAGAATACCACTAAAAATAAAAGACATGGGAAACAAATATCAATAGCTGTTACGACCAAGCAACTTAAAGTCCCTACATAAAGCACTCAAATGCCCTAGCTGATCATACGGTCCATCTCACCTTTATTTATCGCTGGTAGCTCAATTAAATCCAACGCGGGCCGTCATCATGGTAAATAACGATTCAGAAAAGGGGGTGGTGATGAACAGAGTGTCTGAATTAAGCAGACCACTCTTACCCAGTCCAAAGATCAGGGCTTGATCCATCACTGTTATTTATCTCACTGCACCATCCCAGCTCAGAACGTGGCTATATGCAAATCAGTCTGTCCCTGGCCCAGTGCATCATGGGAACAGGGCAGACTAAACTACCAAGCCAATTCTTCACCAGAAAGGAGACAAGCTACCGGGGACCGGTTTATGGCATTTCAGCCGTCTTCGGCCCGGCTTGCTTGAAACCTGATGGTGCAATGAGCAAGGGACTCACATCTGAGTATACCCTTCCACGCTTATGGTGGACAAAAACGATTCAGAAAAGGGGGTGGTGATGAACAGAGTGTCTGAATTAAGCAGACCACTCTTACCCAGTCCAAAGATCAGGGCTTGATCCATCACCGTTTTTTAGCTCACTGCACCATCCGAGCTCAGAACCTGGCTACATGCAAATTAGTCTGACCCTGGCCCAGTGCATCATGGGAACAGGGCAGACCAGACTACCAAGCCAATTCTTATACTGGGAAGGAAACAAGCTTCCGGGGACCGGTTTCTGGCATTTCAGCCGTCTTCGGCCCGGCTTGCTTGAATCCTGATGGTGCAGTGAGCAAGGGACTCACATCTGAGTATACCCTTCCACGCTTATGGAATCTGAATCGTTTTTGGCCACTATAGGTGTGGCAGGGTATACTCAGACATTAGTCCCTTTCTCACTGCACCATCAGGATTCAAGCAAGCCGGGCCGAAGACGGCTGAAATGCCAGAAACCGGTCCCCGGTAGCTTGTCTCCTTTCTGGTGAAGAATTGGCTTGGTAGTTTAGTCTGCCCTGTTCCCATGATGCACTGGGCCAGGGACAGACTGATTTGCATATAGCCAGGTTCTGAGCTGGGATGGTGCAGTGAGATAAATAACGGTGATGGATCAAGCCCTGACCTTTGGACTGGGTAAGAGTGGTCTGCTTAATTCAGACACTCTGTTCATCACCACCCCCTTTTCTGAATCGTTTTTGGCCACTATAGGTGTGGCAGGGTATACTCAGACATGAGTCCCTTTCTCACTGCACCATCAGGATTCAAGCAAGCCGGGCCGAAGACGGCTGAAATGCCAGAAACCGGTCCCCGGTAGCTTGTCTCCTTTCTGGTGAAGAATCAAGCCCTGATCTTTGGACTGGGTAAGAGTGGTCTGCTTAATTCAGACACTCTGTTCATCACCACCCCCTTTTCTGAATCGTTTTTGGCCACTATAGGTGTGGCAGGGTATACTCAGACATGAGTCCCTTTCTCACTGCACCATCAGGATTCAAGCAAGCCGGGCCGAAGACGGCTGAAATGCCAGAAACCAGTCCCCGGTAGCTTGTCTCCTTTCTGGTGAAGAATTGTCTTGGTAGTTTAGTCTGCCCTGTTCCCATGATGCACTGGGCCAGGGACAGACTGATTTGCATATAGCCAGGTTCTGAGCTGGGGTGGTGCAGTGAGATAAATAACGGTGATGGATAAAGCCCTGATCTTTGGACTGGGTAAGAGTGGTCTGCTTAATTCAGACACTCTGTTCATCACCACCCCCTTTTCTGAATCGTTTTTGGCCACTATAGGTGTGGCAGGGTATACTCAGACATGAGTCCCTTTCTCACTGCACCATCAGGATTCAAGCAAGCCGGGCCGAAGACGGCTGAAATGCCAGAAACCGGTCCCCGGTAGCTTGTCTCCTTTCTGGTGAAGAATTGGCTTGGTAGTTTAGTCTGCCCTGTTCCCATGATGCACTGGGCCAGGGACAGACTGATTTGCATATAGCCAGGTTCTGAGCTGGGATGGTGCAGTGAGATAAATAACGGTGATGGATCAAGCCCTGATCTTTGGACTGGGTAAGAGTGGTCTGCTGAATTCAGACACTCTGTTCATCACCACCCCCTTTTCTGAATCATCATGGTAAATAAATCACCAGCATCACAGTGCCGGCCACTTTCTCTCTAAGACGAGGCGCGTAATGTCCCACGTGACCAGGACGTATCGACGTTTCAACAAGGACATCGAGAGAGGACTACGCTCACAGAAGACTGCAAAGAAAACAGACTCCAGTGTATATGGCAGATCGCTCCACAATAATGGGCGTATCTAACATAAATCTCTGAGGTAAACAACAAAGAATGTGTGCCTCGTGCTCCAAAGGTAAAAAGACGAAGGCTACATTCACAAAATGCACAAATAAATAAAGTCAAAACCAAATTCCAATTAGGCATGATTTGTTGCTTTTCCAGTAGCAGGGAAAGATCAATCAAACTAGTAGTACGTGCGTCAATTGAGGAGGCAGCTAGTAGCCATCACCCTCCTGTTGTTCAACGCTGTGCTCCTCTCGTAGATGTAGCCTGTCTCGTCAGCATGTGTAAGCTGCGGCATATGGGGTAATAATCTCGTAGCCAACACCCAGCTCTGGACCTTGTAGTTAACGTTGAGCAGTGATGGGCCGATATGATGCCAATTCCTGCAACGGACGGCCCGGTTTAAGCAGTGGGACTATTAATGCCTCCTCCATAGTAGGGGGTAGCACTCAGGCCTCATACGCCAATCGGTAGACTTCCACCACTGAAGGACCAGTTGAGCAATGTAAACAGCATAAAATTCAACTGTCAGCCACTCCAAACCCGGCATATTACCCCTTGCCATGGATTTAATCGCAGCCACAATCTCCTCAGACGAAATGTCCGCTCCCAGCCCCTCTGCTGCCTTAGGGTCCTGAATTCCTTGTGTTTCGGTTCAGGGGGGCCTGGCTTGGCAGTTCAGTCTGAACTGTTCCTATTGGAGCAGGAAGAAGGCTGAACCACCTGTAGCTGGGTCCAAACTAAGGTGGCATGGTGTGCAAAATAACAATAGATTGGTATGCGGCCTGAGTTATCACCAGTGGCTGAGATTAATTCACATTCCATCCATCACGTTTATGTATACTTTGTGTGTCACTGTAAGTGGGATAGGTATGCTCAGATGTGGGTCCTGTCCACCCTGTGTCACAGGAACCACCAGAGAGTGGTGTAGCTAGGAGATGAGAAGATTGGCAAAAGTGTGAGACTAAAATCAACTATATACCATTAGTGTCAATGTACTTAATGTGATCTCACTGATCAATGTTGAGATTGAAACAAAAGTAAGAGACTGATCGGGAAATAATGTCCCTATCTCTGCAATGGAGTGTTAGACACCTGTAGACCTTCTAATGTGCTAAGGTCTACAATCTAGGCCAATATGTCTCATGCCTTATATTGTCAATTTTGTCACAGAGTGATCTGCTGGCATTTCTTCTGGAACAAAAGTCAAATAAATGTGACCTACTCTTTTCTGCAGATTGAGGAGCTCGGAATCATCATATCCCTAAGCCCCCACACAATGCATAGGTGATATGGTGCCCATTGACGACTGTATGAGGTAACCCTCCTCCAAGTCAGGGTAAAGCGACCTTTGTATGCCCAGCTCTGTCACCACCGTGTCCATTTTATGTTCCAGAGCCTCCCTGGTGTCTTTAATGGCTGCCAGGATGGAGTCTAATGTGGTAGACGAGTCCTTGGCAGGGACTTTGTGTGTATCACTATGAGGGCCAGGAGGTGGCTGACCACCACCCTTGATCCCCCCTACATCTGGAGGTGCTGTCCATGGTTCCAGCGATGGAGAACCCCCCCTTCAGGCCACCTGTCAAAATCTGGGGGGTATCCCGCCCACGCAGCGCCACAGGGGAGGTAGGGCGGTGGGGAGATCTCAGTGCACTCCAGTCCAGCAGGGCAAAGGGCAGCCCAGGGTTTAGCCAACATGTTAGATCCCCCAGGAGTGCTGTATCTTAAAGCCTCTAACAGTCCATGAAATGTACGTGGAGGCATCCCACTCCAGCCCCAAACACCCCTGAAGGGTCAGACACAGGGCCTTGCTCATCGCTGCTCCCAGTTCAACATGGACACCCGCTCCCTCCAGGATGGCATGGAAGTTGCCGGGCACCTCTCTGCTGATGCAACACAGTCTGCTTGGTCCTCCAAGGTTTCTTCTGCTCAGCTTCTTGGGTGCAATCTCTCCTGCCAGCCGCGCTCCAGCCCAGCCTCTCTTATTCAGTTGCAGCTGCAGCAAGAGGGTCCATTTGCACTTGATCATCGTCCTCAGGGCACACAACAAGAGGGGGGCTGCCATTATGGGTCTTGGGAACCTGATAATTCTACATAAGAAATGCTGCCTTGAACCTGCATGGGGAGGTGCTGACTGAGGGTCAAGTGCCAAATGGTTGAACGTGGTGTTCAGTTTTGGGCTCAGTATCATGGGAAAGCTACAGGACAGCAGAGGTAAAAAGCTCTAATTTTTGCAATATAAGCCCAGTTAATACTTTTTGGCCTAGCACTCTTGAAAATATTCCCAAACTGCTTTTTAATTTATAATGGGACTCCTGTAAAAAAAAAAAAAAAAACTCAAAAGGTTAAGTACTAAAATACCACTAGTATAAGTGCAAAGTATACAATTTTAAGGCCCTCATTACAAGTTAACTCTTACTTCTGAAGGAGCCTGTGACAGCAGTTTCTGGATACATGGGAATTATGAGATCTGTGAAAACACAGTGGATCTCTTTCACATCAAGATTTCAGCAGCTGAAACCAGACGAGATCTCTTTGTGAAAGTTCGGGGAAAAATTCATTACTAGGGAACTGGACCTACAATTACTGATTTTCTCCTGTAATAACTTTGTTCTTATTACACCCTTGAGGTCCAACATATAATGGGCTGGAAATTCCCCACCCCCAGAGTTACTGGTACTCTGTCCCCCTCGTCATTGCTAGGGGTTGGGCTATTTAGCCAGTTTGTGACATTGCCCCTATGCTCCCCCAATGTCCGTGCTGTTTATTCATTTATCGGAGCCCCTCCTGCCACACTGTGATCAGGTATTTCTTCCTCGGAGCTTAGAGAGCCTTTTGCCGAGCCCTGACAAATTTTATTATGGCTTTGCTATGCCCTTGCTGCAGCTGCGTTTTTCAGTTGTGCTGTGCGGGTTATGGATTTTTGTGTTGTATGCATGTTTACCATGAAATTCGCTATCTTTAAATGCTCCCCCATTGCTTTTTTTCCCCCTTGTCTTTCCTTTGCAATTTGGCCTAAATAAAACGCTGCAGAGGAGAAGAGAATCAACCAGCGGCACACGCCTAATCAGCCTTTTCTTTCTCAATTTCCACTGATACTCAACAACTAGTGTAACACCTGGTGGTCCCCTCTTACCTCCTCTGGGGGCATTGCGGAGAACCTTGTCCTTTTGCCTCGATGATGCAAATTGCAAAGATGTGATAGAAGGCAGCCTTGCAACAGTGGGAAAGAGGGAAAACAAGGAGACCAAATCAATCAGTGTTCCGCTCCTACGAGTGGATGCTACATAGATTCCAGCGCAAGGAGGCTTATGTTTACCCTGCAAGGGCACTCGGCCCGTGAGAAGGGAAAAAACGGTCCAGCTGGAGTCCATGGCAGAGCTTTTTAGGTCGAGGTAATATCCGGTCTGCCGAAGGCAGAACCGGAAGTCCGAGATTTAATGTTGTTTAGTGTGGCAGCTTAAGCCCGCCTCTGTCCTAGTCTCTCCTCCATTGGCTGGCTTCCTAAACGGAGGCCAGCAATTGGAGGAGAGAGCCAACCCTCCAAAGAAGCTCCGTCTTTTTGGGATTCGGGGGCGTGATTTTTTGCGTTCTTAAGCCCTGTGACGTCATCTGTCACTCAGAGCGCAAAAAAACAGCCCCCGAATCTGAAAATGGCGGCGCTTTTCTTTAGGCCATTTCACAATGACCGTCGCCCCAAGAAGTCGCCGAGTCCTCTCCCTTGCTGCTGCATTACTGCAACAGAGCTTGCAATGGCCTGGGAGTTAGGCGGAGGCAGACAATTACTGGGCTTCTTGGCAGCTCTCCGGTAGGCTGCTCTCGCTTTCCTCGTTTGGTTATGACACCCGTATCATGGTGTCAAGGATTGGGCAGGAGTTCGCCGGAGGCGTACGCCACCGCACTTGCCTCGGAACCAATAAGTACAGCCTAGAGGTTGGTCAGCTCGCTCAGAAGTTAGCTCACTCGCACTGGTAGTGACACCATTACCATGATTAGATTACACATCCGACCTCTTCAGTCAGAGGGAGCCAGCAATAATTTTCTTTGCCATGGCACTTATATTTTTGCACATTTATATAGCGCAAACTCGACCCTAAGGCATCGGAGCGCTTTACATGAACATCAGTCACGTACACAAGGACACATTTATTTTTGGTAGGCACGGGGAGATTAAGGATATGCCCAGGATCACAGGAAGCTGAGCCGACGCCGAGGCTCAAACCTATTTCCCCCTCTCCAAAGGAGGCAGCTCTGGCCGTGAGGCCACTCTGATTCTTGTGTGTCTGTTATTTGTCTTCAGGTCACAGAAATTGGCTGTTGATATATTTTCTTGACGCCTGTAAATGCTTTTTCCCTGTGACTTACATTTAAAGTGAAAAAGGTATGTACACCTGTTATAAGTAAAGTACCCCTACGCGCTGTAAGCACCCGTGGTGTTTTCTTACAATTATACACTGTGGCAAAAAAAGTTTAATTTAATATTTTCATTGCAAGTACATGGTCGTCAAGTTTTTTCCCCCCAAACATTTTTTTTTTCGAGGAACATGCTGGCATTGAGAAAAAACACACTTTACCATCTTGCTAGGGGGCAGACCCATTGGCTTTGCCAGTGCTTGTTTCCCAAGGCTAGCTGGCAGTGTTACTTACTACCCCCACCACCCGGGTTATCTCCCGCGATCACAGCAGCCCCATCTGCTTGGTGAACAAGCACCAAAGCGCTGCCGCCTGGGGGCTCGCGAACCAGCTTTTGGTTTCTGGAAGCGTCTGCCTCTTTGGAAAGTGATATCGGCTCTGCGGGATCCGACACGGCTCTGATTGGACACTGCAGTCCGGGGGGATGGAGGGAGGGTGCTGTGCAGCTAAATATGCTAGTTAAGCTGGCGATTTCAACACTACTGTGCCTGGGGATTGATTTGTAGCTGTCGGCAAAGCTTGTTTTTAATAAAAGTCTGCTTGTATCGTAGTTTGAGGAATGTGCTGTGTAATGCTTGGAACCTTCAAGTCCGCTTCCGCAGAACGCGATCAGTCCTACTGTAGAGTTCTTTATTATTTTTTCAAGTTAAGTTTTGGACATAGAAGAAACATACATTTCATCACCTATTTAGTAGGATAATTTTTATGACAGGCGGGAAACGCCCATTGGGCTCAAAGAGTCCTCCTCCCCCCTACTAATTGTGGCACAAGGGATGTCACATACATTCTGTAAAATTCTTCTGGGACTCCTTCAGTTCCCAGAGTTTTCCCAGTGGACATGGTGGTGATGGCAGACTGAATGTCCTCGATTGAAATTGGCATCCATTTCTGCCAGCTCCAGCACAGTTAAAACAGGGAGGGAGGGTCTGGTCTAGAAATGACTGGGCTGCTATCTCCGAGACCCCTGGGGATGCAACAATGTGTAGAAGGACACAAAGGTCTCGTGTTTTATCGATCTGTGAGAAGTGCAGGGTGTCTTCTGGCTGTCAGATACATGTCAAGAGAGGCTGCTAGGAGTCATTTCTAATCAGCCGGGCCAGTAGGCGACCTAACCTGTCACACTCAGATTGGGATGCGGTGACAGGACAGATAATCCTAACAGCGCAGTCTTTCCAGTAGTTTGGCTATGTCTTCTCGTATCCATACTGGGTGAGACAACCATGTCTGTTCATCCACCACCAGGCATTCCTCCACAATATAGTCCTGCTCCACCTGTGTAAGCCTCTCATGGAGGCCTCTGCATTCGCCGTAGACTGAGCAAATGCAGGATTCTCTAATATTCACCATAAAGGCTTCTCATTCCACCAACAAGTCAGTCGAACCATCACTGTGCTCAAAGTATTTCACTATCTGGGTAAACAGGGCATCCCTGAAAATTGTATATTCGAGAGTCGTGGGCTGGTAATGTAGAATTCTTCATATTAAGAGTTTCTGGAAGCACATGGTCCTTGTACCTACTAGGGTGGTGTGAGTATTTTTTTCCACTCTAGGTAAGCCATTTACCTGTCCTTTGCCCCTTTGCTAATGTAGGAGGGATACTTTCCATATAATATAGACTCTTCATAATTAGCCGTTGAAAGAAGTGGAGAGCTTTACATGACATGGAGCTGGTTGAAATGATCAGCGCTGATTCCAGGTCATTTTGGCAAAAGATCTGCTTGTAGCTCTCAAAGTTCAGTTTTTGAAAGAGGCATTTTTTGTTCACATCTGAATTCGCCATTAGAGTACATTGGATACATTGGCATTTTTACAATGGTTGAGGAGTAAAGATGCATCACAATCAAGAACTTTCCTCTCTTATTGCTTTTCGCATACAAGGGTGTGTGAAGACTGGTTTTCTCAATTGCGGGGTTCTGTGTTTTTTTATGCTATTTAGCTAAACGGCCTCCTAACTTTGCTATTACAATATTCTATTGTGTTTTATGACTACAGACTCAACTGGGGAACTGGGTGAAGCCTGCTCTTCCCAGAATTTTTGTTGTTGCGCATATCCGACGATTAATTTGAGCCGGGGATGCAGGTGGATAATGTGAGAGACACAAATCGGTGTTTGGGGCCTCTTCGCCAGTTACGCCCTCTGTTGTTGATATGATAATATAATGCAATATTTCTAATTATGATATGTTTTTCTCTCTGTTTATTTGGTGTTTTTGGAGCATAGAACTAGAATAGAAACTCTCTATCAGGTGGTCGTTGATATCATCTGTGTGTGTGCGTGGCTCTGTCTGTGTGTGTGCGTGGCTCTGTCTGTGAGTGTGTGTGTCTCTGTGTCCGCAAATACTCTCTAATGCTCACCTATTGCCATTGTAAATGACAATACCATTTATGTATGTTTTTTAAAATAAAAAAATAAAAAAAATGTCATGAGCAATGCCAATAATGCTGAGACCATTGCATTGTTAATGCTTGTTTTAATTAGGGGGAGAGAGCAACGAACGACTAAAGGAGAAAGTTGTGATGCTGTTTGGCTCTTTCCTCTGCTTCTTCGCTCTCTGGTCCGTGTCCTCAGCACTCTTGACCCGTAAGTGGAAGCGCGTGAGCCAACAATGACGCTCTACGAGGTCGCGGGGCGTGTCGGTAGCCTGGCAGCAGTTTGTGTGCAATTGCCTGCTGCTCATCGGTGGGGATTTTAATTTCATACAGGACTTGGCCAAAGATACCTCAAACAAAACTAAGAAACAAGGAAAGCTCCATACAAAAAAGGTAATAGATTTACTGAAAAGGTAGTTACATATGGTTGATCCTTGGCACAACCGCAATATGGAATCTTCTCAATATACCTGTTACTCGCAGCAATTCAAATTCGCTCCTCGAATAGATTTTTTTTAAATTTCTCGTTCGCCTAAGTGTCTGGGTTCTGAAATAAGGGCTAAAGCCTTTTCCGACCAGTCATTGGTTATTGTTGATCTCGAAGTTGAGGCGAGTATAAGAGAGAGGCCCAGGTGGCAGATGGACCGCTCTCTTCTTTCTAATCAGCAATGGGTATCAGATATAAGCAAATCTATAGGCAACTTTTTTCTGACTGGTAAGGGTAGTGCATCTCTCTTTTCGGTCTGAGGAGCCTTTAAGCCCACAATTCGTGGACAAATGATAGCCTCTTCAGCTGCACAATTTAAAAAACAGCAGGCAGATATACCTATATATCAGTCCACAGTTGACAACTTATTACAGTTGAGTAATGGGCGGCTGGGATCACATAATGTCAGCAGGCAATAAGAGAAAGCGAAATACAGGTTAGGAGAGTTCTTTTATTTTATAAGAAATCCAGAGTTCACTGTTACATCAGCGCTGGGTTTATGATGAAAGCCAGTTGATGGGGAAGCTTCTCCCTCATTCAACTAGAATTAAAAAGGAAATAGCCAGAATCAGGGACTTGGTGGACAGGTGTGCTAGCCACGGGGCAGGATAGAGCAGCCAAAATCTTATTGCAGCATTATAACGATGTATAATATACAGTTTCAAATGAGTCTATATCCTTTTACCTTCATTCTCCAAATCCACTGCACAAATTGAAGAGTTAGAAGTGGATTTCGCAGCAGCAGAAATTCAGCTTGCCCTCTCTACAATATCAAGTGACCAGACGGTCAGGAAACAATGGTTTTCCAATCGAACTTTATAAAACCTTTATGAAGGAGTTGACAACCTTTTCGAGCTCTTTAAAGCAATAAAAAAGGGGGAGGGATTCCATCTGATCTGAGTCGCCTATAGTCTGTTTTGTTAAGAAAGGCAAGAACCCGAGAGATGTTAATGTTTACAGACTGGTCGTATAAAATCTTATTGAAAATATAGGCTAGACGTGTGTCAGCTGTAGCTCAGAGCCTAATACATATGGACCAGACAGGTATTATTGTCAATGATGTAATTGAATATGACTTTTTTAGTACAAGCTGTATCCAGATCTGCAGTCCTAATGATGGTAAACGCCGAAAAGGCATTTGACCTAGTCAATTAGGATGCTTTTTTTACGCTCTTATGAAGTTTGGCTTTCTTTCACTGTTTACCAACATGCTCTACAGAATATATTATGATGCACAGGCAAAGGTCATTATTAGTTCAAATTTAGCAGGAGTTGTTAAAATAAATAGAGGGACTTGGCAGGGGTGCCCCCTTTCACCAATATTATTGACTTTTTTATTGAACCTTTAGCTATCAGTTTTTGGGCCAATAGGGGCGTGGTGCCACTGATTCCAGGAATGTCTAAATTAAAGCTATTCGCAGATGATATAGTACTTTATCTGATGCCATAAAGACAAAACCTTGAAGAATTATTGGTAGAATTTGATTGTTTTCAAGCAATAGGGGGGGATATAAAATCAACCATAGCAAGGCGAAAATGCTTATATTTATTGACCAGCACAGCATATTCCCTCTAAATCTTCAGCAACAGGCATCTCATAACCAACCAATACGCTATCTATGGGTAAGAGTAACAAACCAGTATGAAGAACTTTATAGACTGAAATACGAACCAACGTTGAGTAAAATCAAGGAATTATTGGATAGAAGGACATTTCTCTCTCTTACATTGATAGGACGTGTAGTATTGATCAAGATGTCTATTTTACCTTTGTTGATCTTTCTCTTTTCTAATATTTTAAGGAACTAAACATCCTTTTTTTTGGCGATTCATATGGAATAAAAAGACTCCTAGAGTTAAATTCCCAATAATCCAATTGGATATAAGTCAGGGTGGATTGGTATTACCCAATATGTATTGTTATTACGAAGCAGCCCTTTTAGATAGAACAGTTCGGGTCTTAGATGCTCTAGGAACACAGGACAATTTTATATCGAAAAGATGGTGTAGGAGGAGGGGTTTCAGCTACCAGCTTTCCTATAGACTGCGAAGTATTATTCCATAAGGGGAAAATCCTTAGGCTATAGATATCTCCAATTAGACAAATGCCAGCCCTTAGGGTTACAAATTCCTAGAAATCATACAAGATATTGGTATATGAATGGATATAAAGAATTAGGACATTTTATGATAGGAAGCGGTATTATTTCCTGACAGAACATCCAAGGTAGATTTGGCGATCGCTATAAGCTGTTTTATTTTGGATATCTGCAGATTGTGCATTTTTAAAAAAAAATGTAATATACCAATGAGCTCCATCTCTTCACAAACAACAACTGCTCTTTTTAAGACTAGAATGAAGGGGGTAGGAAATTGTTACAGGCTATTAAGGAGTCAAACTGAATCTCTCCTTACCAATACATTTCTGGAAAAGATATCCTTGACAACCTGTGTAATGTTTCAGAAATAGAATGGCAGATGATTTCAAAATTAGGAAATTCAGCTTTAAGAGCTGCAAACTATAAGAGAATGTCTTTTTTAGCTCACTGGATGGCATACTATACCCTTAGAGCCCTTTCAAAGATGTATCCGGAGGAGGAAGATTGTTGTTTTCGATGTAAGCAGTTTGGGAGCGGAGAGTGGCTCCATATTTGTTTTACCTGCACTGAGATACAATTGTTTTTAGAACAAGTGTTTTTACGCCTTAACCACAGGGGTCTTAATATACAGATACAACCTGATGTTGGGGTAGCACGCTTTGGGTTTAACAACCAAAGACAATGCCAATTTATGAGAAAAGGTGCTAATCTATTTATAACTATTAAGTCTTTAGTTTCACGCTCCTTCATCCTCCAGAATTAGAGAACTAATAGAACACCAACTTACCAGGAATGGTATAACAAAATGATCCGAACTCAAAAGTGTGGGAATGCATATGCATCAGGGGCCTTAAAGGTTTGCCGCTTCTTGGCAATTTATGATCAAGATCTAGAACTCTACATCCGTACTTACTTCAAATAATATTATCTTCTCTAAAGTATGCACTCCCAAACAATAAATTGTTTTTTTCTGAAGTATGTTCAAGTACTTTATAGGGTATAATCATACGGCATTGATAGCTGCTAAATTCCCCATCTTTGCACTTTAAGCATTACATATGCTATGTATACTTGTACACACATCTGCACTTCACGTATAACATACTCAATGTGTGGACTTATGTACATTAGCACTTTCTAGATATATTTAAAGATTAGATGCATTAATGAAATTATAATGATGAAAAAGATTGTATAGTATCCGGTAATTCATTTATATGTTCCTATATCGCGTAATATAAAGGACACTAAGTGCAAAAAAGGTTTGATAATGAATTCGATGCCTATTTCTTTTGTATTGTAAATCCAATTGTCTTATCTAATATTGTATGTATACTCTGCTGTTTTATAGAGATATTTGGATAAGTTTTTTGTTGAAGCTGAAATAACCATGCCAAATTTAATATATCTGTTTTATCTGCTTATTTCACACAAAAAAAGAGGATTTATCATTACCATTTCAAAGACAAGAAAAATGGTATAACAACTCCTTTCTAATCAAGCATTACAGCTTAAAAGTGTATTACGGAATTCCCAATGCTAGCCTATGAGAGGAGTAGGCCTCAAAGTCGTGAAAAACTAATTTAGCTGTTTATCACTACCAGTACATGTTAAACATTAACGTGCATGTCCTGCCTTTTATTTATACAGTACCCTGCTCTTAGGGCTACCTAGGGACTACCTTAGGGTTGACCTATGTGTAATAAAAAGGGAGTTTAAGGCTTGGCGAGTAGTTTTAAATGCCAAGTCAAAGTGGCAGTAATCTGCCCACACAGGCCCTGCAATGGCAGGCCTGAGACAAATTTGAAAGGCTACGTATGTGAGTGGCTCAACAGTTCTGCTGGCCCGCTATTAGCATTTAGGTTGCAGGCCCTGAATATCTGGTATACCTCTTTACAAGAGACTTACAAGTAAACTAAATATGTCATTCGTGTATACACCTGTGTATCATGTTTAGGGGAGAAGCACATGTACTTTAGCACTGGTCAGCAGTGGTAAAGTACTCAGAGTCTCAGGACAAACAAAACGGTCAGAAAAAGAGGAGGAAGGCAAAAAGCATGGGGTGACCCTTCAGTTAGGGCCATTTTCAAGTGACCCTTCAGATAGGGCCATTTTCTAACAGCCTCTATGAAACAAATATAAATTTTAAGAGTCAAGTGTTTTATAATATCTTTATGAAGTAGGTCAAGATGATCTAGAAAATATGTCTTCGAAATGGAGAACTTAATTGGGGAGGATAATTAGCTCTGAATACCTAAGATCTATCCTATTAAGCTATGATACATATAGGTTAACCAATCTCTGAATACAACAATTTAAGATTTTTTATTACACATAATATACGCCTCAGAAACTTCATAAATAACATTTTCTTGAGAATTGAAGATGCTATAGCTGTAGTATAGAAAGTGATAGTGAAGAACACATGTTGGTAAGATGCAATTGCCTAATAGAATTCGGGACTAAAGTATTTCCTGTCATTTCTGATTTATTCAATTATGACATTACGCTAACAACTGAAATTATCTTATTGCCTTTGATGTCACAGTAATTGCATCACAAAATGTATGTATTTGTAATGCAATGACCATTGCAAGATTATGTATAGTCCTCAAATGGATTTATCTGCACCCTCCAAATATTTGGAGAAATGATGGAATTTTGCCTATCAAACACATGAAATGGCAGCTATATTGGAAGCAACTGAAGGTGGGCAGGGGGAAAGTCGGTTGTATGAGGAATGGGTATCTGATTGCACAATTATTACAGTGCATTACATTGTAGGTAGACCCTGATTCATATAAAAGGACATATATATGCTCAGGGGTTATATTATGGCTGATGTCACTGTGAATAATTGCGTATATATTGGTGTGTACCTATGTCACATCAATAGTTAAAGAAAGAAAAAAGGGGCTTCGAACTGTTATACAGTAAAAATCCAAAGACCTCTGAGTCAGATCAGTCAAAAGCAAAACAATCTATTAATAAATTAGTGATCTTTCTGTACAAGGGAAACAATTACTTTGTCTTGAATTGTGGCACAATACTTTATATATTGTGTTAGTTTTAGTTCTGTTGAATTCTACAAAATATACACTAATATATAGAGAGATTCTGACACCACCTCATTTGTTTTTTTTTTGTAGTTTTTAATCAATAGATGTACTGCTTTCTGTTTTCTGCTCAGTATCTTTACCTGACACTTTAAATCAATGTGTGTCTTCTTCTGAGTTTAATTGTTCTGTTTATTGACTTCCAAACCCTGCCACATGCAGCTTCTATCTGTTTGCCTTACGTTTTTTTATTTTAATTGTTCCTTAAAATACAGTATTAATAAGGTGCACAGTACCTTACCCTGGTAAAATGCTAACTTCAGTAGCAGAATTTATACATATTTTATGTTGTGATGTACAGTACCTTACCCTGGTAAAATGTTAACTTCAGTTGTAGTGTTTATACATATTTAATGTTGTATGTCTAGCATGAACATGGAATAACAATGTGAAACAAATATCTATACAGGTTGAAACATGCTATGTTTTAACATCCTCTGTTTGGTAATCATGTTTGCTTGTTGTTATGTATTCAAGCACAAATCAATCCAGGAAAAGAATTTAAAGAATAAAGAAGAAACCTCAAGCCGATTGAACTCTCCATTAACAGGGTAAATATCAAGTTAATACCTTTAAATAACTAGTGTCAGGGTTGGGCATTGTGAGAAGGTCTTGGGGAAATCATAGAAGCCTGCAATTTAGACTTTCTCCCCTTTAAACAAAATGCAGATGGCTATAGGAGAACAACTACAACAGTTTTCTATAAACCAATGACAAAGGTTAATCAGTCAGAATGGAAGCACTTAGGTCACTTAAACAGACAAAATTGCTTTCCTTCTCAGTACCTCTCCAGAATTGTATCCAAAGAGATTTTTTTAGTCATATCCCGAGTGTGAGCAATTGAGCACATTACATCAAGAAGCTAGTTATAAGAACTTTTGTAAGTCCTGTCCAAATCTTTTCCATGGTTTTCCCTAGTTTCAAAATAAAACTAGATGTTTTAGGAAGGAAACTAAAAGCTACAATGCCAGATATGATGTCCTTTGGTGAAACCTTAACCACCCTTGTGTTTTTGTGCTCTGACCTCAATGATCTACAGAAATTCTTACTAATCATCTTAACTTACTTATTCTCAAGATACCCTGAAAAGAAGAGCAGTATGCTTATAAAACAATCATCAGCATTATTGATGGAAAAGTAATATGGGGAGACCTACTCCTCATTTTACCTCCACCTAGTCTTCCTCTTCGGAAGAGGGTTATTTCATGATCAGGTGAGCATGGTTCATCCCTGTGTCCAGCAAACATCTTGCATATTGCATTTCTTTTTGCACTTTTTATTACCAAGGCCTCCACATTTTTAGAACTTTACTTGAATTTGTTATTTCAAAGGCATGTGTAACTGGATTGCTGAGTTATGGGAACAAGAGAGTCCGCAATCTTGATGTGATCTTTGCCTGAGTTTCCACAAGACCAAAGGAGTCTGACACAGAAAGGTAAAGTGCTTTCGGGGGGAAACTCTGACTCACAATTAGTAGCTTGATACCAGCAGCATGGTATTTTGTAGTTATAGTTCATGTGGTATATGTACAATAAGAAGCCAAAACAGCAGTGGAGGTATGACATTAGGTACTTAAAAGATTCAAACCAAGTTAGTTACAAGGCAAATATTCAATGCATTTTTCCCTAAAAATAAGATCAAATATTATAAAGAAAACAAAAACTGCCCATCGGAAAGCGCTGGAATTTTTTTTTCAAGTTTTCGAATTGTCTTATTTTGAATTCAGCACTTTTGTCTCTTTACAGGAAAATGACACTAAGATAATGTAAGGAGTGATGAAATAATTTCAAAATTCAAAGGGCATATATAAATCTTTTGAGTATAATGAACATTCAGAATAAAATTAAATCTGCTCTGCTGTAGAGGAAAATGTTGCTACGGGGAACTGGGAATCAGGAGGTATTAAGACTGCTGGAACTCCTCAACGGAAGCAGCCTCTACCAACTTTTTGCAGGTTGTCCTTACAAGCTTGCCTAGTGGTTCGCTTTCCTAAGGTTGCTTTTAGACCCACATTGCAGTGGCTTTTTGAAGATGTATATGGGTAAGGCCAGAAGGAAAACAGATCTTGCTAGAATCCTGGGGTTTGACCATTGTGTCAGAATAGAGCAAAGTGTATATTACCAAACCCTTAAGATGGACAATGATAGGAAGGGTGAAGGAAACCCAGCGATAAATAGCATGGAAAGTAATCAGTGAGGGGACATTCATGTCAGAATTGCAATCAAAACTAGGACTCAGAGTTTCTGGGATAGGCCAGCTGGATTAAAATATTGTCTTTCTTGGCAAATGTTTGGCTGTTTGTAGATAGGTGCATTAGATGTCCAGTTTCTCTAGACCTTCCACAAGTGTTTTTTGTGAGGCGTCCGGTATTAAATGACTGCTGAATGATCAAGTATGGCTTAAATGCCATACTTTATGGATGTTATCAACCACAAACAAGTGTATGTATGTTTACCTTTTTAACCTTGTAGTCTGGATGATGACTTTTGCTCTTGGGGCATGAAACTCAAGGTCAATTGTTAGTGTTGATGCCACACTGAACACCTCCTGATGTAGGGTCAGTTACAAATGTCCAGTTTCCAAGATTCAGGCATACTGCTTTTAGAAACAAATTGGAGTAGTATTATGTGTAATGATCAGGAGATAGAGTTCGGTGCAAGAAGCAGCTAGAAAAAACTCTTTGGAGGATTCACAACCATTTTTCTACTCATTGGCTGTGTTATTATCATCTTTTTAATCTTTTTCCTGATCCGATGAGGAACTCAATAACATACACTACACTTATTCAGCTAAACAAAAATGCAGAGAAACCTTGCACCATTTTGGACACCCCCTTCCCTTGGGTCATGGACTTTCTCAGGTTAAACTAAGTTTGGAGGTTCTATCAACAATAACATGTTGGAGGTGCAAGACTTCATTCTGTGCATCAAGTCTTGAGATAACACAGATTACAAATGTGCATCTTTAATAAATTTGAATTACTATTTGGAGATGGAGCTTCACAATGCTCCCTTTGTGTGTCATTGCATGTTTATCTAGGACAGCTAGTTCTATGTATATAATGGTGTGCATAGTGATGATAACAATACATTTCTTTATTATTAACCAAATTTAAATAAGGATCTTCATTATTCAAAGTGGCATATGGCTGTAAACCAAATATCATGTGTTTTACAGTCTGCATCCCAGTCACCTGAAACAGAACCAGGAATTACAATATCGCTCATTGAAACTTTCAAATCATACAGTAATTGCAGTGTCTCAATAGGTCGCATCATTTGATAAGGAACCATTCCCCAAGCTATACCCTCTAGAACAGTATAAGCTGTGATGTTTGCAGTGTAGAGATTTCTTTGAGCTCTGTGAGATAAAAGATGCGGCTGTAGTTCTGTATGAGTGAGTGAGTGTGTAAGTAGCTGTAATGGTGAATGAGAGGGTGAGTGAGTGGCTGTATGGGTGACTGAGCAGGTACATGAGTGTCTGTATAGGTGAGTGACAGGGTACATGAGTGGCTTTATGGGTGCATGAATTGGTGCGTAAGCGGGTGTATGGGTGAGTGAGTAGATGTGTGAGTGGCTGTATGGGTGAGTGAATGGCTGTATGAGAGGTTGTATGGGACAGCATGGGCCCGTCTCAGTGACTATAGGTGAGTGAATGGCTGTGTGAGTGAGTGGCTGTATGGGTGTATGAGTGGGTGTGTGTCTAGGTCTGTATGACTGGATTAGTGAGTGGCAGTATTCTTCAGCTAGTAGATGCATGAGTAGCTGTATATCTTAGTTAGTGGTTTTGTTAGTATCTTTATGGTTGAGTTGATATGCGAGTGCCTCAATGGATCTGTGAGTAGGTGTGTGTGTGTGTGTGTCTGTGAATGGGTATATCAGTGGTTGTGTGAAAGTGGGTGTATGAGATGCATGTAAGTGGGTGTGTGTGTGGGTCTGTGGATTATGTAATCAGTGATGTCATTTGAGATGTCTTTTGAGATTTCATCAGTGATATCACTGACCTTGTCATGAGTGATGTAATATGTGAGGTCAGAAGCCGGACACTGCGGGGGCGTAAGTTATAGTTAGTTCAAGTAACTATAACTGCAGAATTTCTGTGGTTTTGTACAAGTGAAATCTGATTCCAACTAGAACGTTCCTGTAACCTAAGTTTTTTAATGATTTTCTTAGGTTTTAAAAATTCTATTTCCTAACTATATGACCTGTAATCTTTGTTTTTTTAAGTGAATTTCTAGTTTTTTTCTAGTAGTCATGTTTGCAAAGTGGTGGAGAGAGGGAGTGGGGCCTTCAACCAGCTCCCAGGATTCTCACTGTGTTACACTTACTGGAGGTAACAGAGAGTTCTTAGCCCTCAAGGACCCTCAGCATCCACGAGGACTTAATCTCCCAAACAGTAGTGTGCCAGGAGGCACATTTGCAGACTGGTAGCGAAAAGGGGTGGGCCTCTGACCAGCTTTCAGTAATTACGCTGTGTGTAATTTGTGAATGTAACAGGAGGGGTTCTTGGCCCCCAAAGACACTCAGCATCCAAGGTGAGTTAATCTCCCAACGGTATTAATGGTGTCGGTGTGGTGTTGGTGCTATTGGTGGTGGTGTAACTTGTTACTGGCGACAGTGGTTTTAGTGGTAATTATGATGATGGTATTGTTGGTGTAGGATTGGTGGTTTGTGGTATTTATGGTGGTGTGGTGGTAGTGGTGTTGATATTTCCCCTAGTGGTATCTCTGGTGGTTGTGATATTAGTGGTGATGATATGGTTGTGTGTGTATTATTGGGTATCGTGTCCTGTTTATGGTGGTGGTATTATCAATGGTAGTGTGGTATTGATGGTGATATTATTAGTAGTGGTGTGGTGTTGGTGATGGTACTGTAGGTGTTTCTGGCATTGTTGGGTGTGGTATGGGTGTATCTTATCAAATGGCCACTTACTAACATAGTACATTTCATACACACAACTTCTAATTGTTTTTTATTTATCACATTGGCACAGCTTTCTCTCCAGATCGCTTTCTGATGCAATAACCAAAAAAAGAAAGTAAGAGGCTATGTTGGTGTTAGACTCATGCTGGAGTAGAAAATGTGATTGTTTTTTCCGTACAATGCATGTATGAGATAAAGAAGTGAATGTTCATAAAGTGTGATGGTCAAGTATACTTTGTAGATATTAAAGAGTCCATCATGCTTTGCAATGTAAGCCTAACAGCCAATAGCCTAACCGTGAAAGAAAGATACTCCTGTGGGCTGTTCTGCGGTGTGACTGATAGTGTCTTAAGAGAATAGCGAAAGAGGCTGATCTAAAAAGGTCAGTGTTCAAAAGAGGTTGAGTCAAAGCCCTCTCTATATTTATATTTTTAACAATAAGAACCTGATATTGTTGGACTGGTACAGATCATATTGGTGGACGGGTTACTCTTTCACAAATGTGAAAGATTTCCCATACACCTTATTAACAGTTAATTATATCCTATGGCACTTGTAATAAGGCGGGCAGAATGTTCATCACATTTGTGACAGAGTAGCCATCCGCCAAACTCTAAATCAGGCCCTCAGCATGGCAGTCAGCTGCTGTCTCAAACTAGTCCTAAAACAATCAATTGAATATCAATGAAACATTGTTCAGAGAATGTTGAAATGCTTTCCTCTAAATAGATCCTTCAAATGAAATGTGCTAAGCCTTTAGAATCAAAGCGTCTCCATCTTATGTGATGTTGGTCTCACCTTTTGTCATTCTCTGTAAATGTGTTCTAGGTTTCCAGATTATTATTTTTCTTTTCCACAGGTGTCTAAATGCTGCATTACAACATTCATCTGCGAGAAATAGCACATATAAAACAGCAAAATCTCGTTATCTGGGAACATTAACAGTTTTGGATAACAAACAGTTACTGAAAAGTGCTTCAGATCCTGAAGCAGCAGACACTTTACGAGCAGCTGTCTATCAGGTATACTTATCATTTACTCTTTGGAACAAGAGAATTAAACATGATACAACTAGGTACACAGAGATGTCTTAATGTTTTTCTTGTCCTAACCATTTGGTGCCTGCAACCTATATTCTGGGTCACATGACTAGGTGTAGCTGGCTATTGGTCTTTGAATATTTTTCCATGACAGTGAGTCAAAGAAGAATAGGTGCTGACAGGATGGGCCATCTCTGATTTGATGGGGGTGGGGGGGGGGGGGGGGGGGGTGGAGATGGCATCTACCACACTTACACATCACAAAGGTTCTGCCTAAGCATACTTACAAAGGGTTCGACGCTATCTTTTGAACCCCCATATAAGCTGGTGCCTGGGAAGGGGGTCGGGAATTTCCAAATACCTCTGGGAGCGGAGAGGGGGGGTGGGGTAGAAACCTCCAGGATATTATCCTACTACAAAGCTGGCACCAAGTATGAATATTAGACCTCAAACCCAACTCTTAAGAACACCTCTGGACCAGTGAATACTAGAGAAGGACTGCTGTGCTGCTCTGCTTTCAAAAGGACGGTTACTGTCTTGCCTGCTACTTTGCACCATGCTGCCTGCTGTCCTGCTTGCTGAGAAAGAAGCAGAACCTGCACCCTTCATCCCAGACTGAAGTGACTCAAAGGGTCACCTGGCAGACCTGTCCTGCGCTTTAGGATCATAACAAGCTTCGAAGGCCTCCCTGCATCTACCCAGTTGACCTGCTGCCAGGACCTGCAACTGGACCTGCAAGAAGACCTGCTAGAGCCTCTCTGGTTTCTGTTGGAGTGAGCTCCTGATCCCCAAGAGGATCCTTTCAGATGCTAGTCCTTTGGTGTGGCATCAGTTGAGCTTTATCCTCGAGGATAAATCCTGACATTTTGGTCTCTTCGCGACTGCGTACTGGCCAGTTTACGCCAATATCTTGCCACTTGCGCCTCCTGCCAACACAAAGCTCCAGTGTACCGACTCTTTATGCCACAGCGACCACCGGCGACCACCATCGGTGACTGGCAACACAAAGCACCAGCAATAACCATCTGCGACACTTGATCAGACCTTCACGCTACAGAGATGACTGTTCTCAATGCCCAGCCTTCTCTTTAAGCTACAGCGAGGACCGTCTGTGACACTCTCCCTATTCCTCGCGGCCATCTCTACCGTGAATGGAACTTTACAAGATAACTCTTTCAGTGAGGCTGGTTCCTGTATCCAGCCCGCACTCCAAAGTGATTGGCCTGACCTTCTGACTTTCACCTTTTCGCAAACGACCAGATACCCATGAGTGGCGCTTTGCTCTTTACATGCATGCATATCTCTGGTTCTAGTTATTGGATTTTTGTTGTTTTGGTCTCAAATTATTTATTAAATGTACTCTATTTTTCTGAATTGCTGCAGGATTTTTCTTATGTTGCGTTTTTACTTTATTACTGTTTGAATGCCCCACAACTACTTTATCCATGGCCTCTAAGTTGAGCCTGCTTGCTTTTGTGCCAAGCTACCAGGCATTAAGCACAGGTTTATTTGGGGTTTGCATGTGACTTCACCCTGACATGAATTGTAGTTCATGATTGAGTAGGGTTTTACCTCCCCCTCTCCCCCCTTCAACCAGTAACCTAAGTTCTGATTAACCCAATTTCCTATATTGGTGTTGAGCAGTGATTTTTGGACTTGTCTTTATGCAGTGCCAATTCTGTTACACTAAACATCACAGATAAATGATTAGATATCAATTTTCTAAATTCTCCTCGGTTGGCATTGCAGCTTTTTTCAAATTCACTCTCATTCTACCTGATTGTCTGTGACCATACCTTCTGAAATGGAATTCAAGCGTGTCAACATAGAGAGCTACACTCTGGTTGAGCTCAAGCCATTCTGTAAAGAAAGGAAACTTCCAACAAGCAAAGGCACCAAACAGTTGGAGCTTCAGAAAGTTCTGAGGGCCTGGACAGCGGCTAACCAGTAGCTGACACCCACAGATGACTAGGATGGGGAGGAAGATATGGAGAAGCAGGTCAGGAACAGGACCTGGGTACCAGTCCTGAGATTCAGCATTCTGGGGAAGTATTCTGAGGTAATAACTAATCTCCTCCTTTGGAACTCCGTACCAGAGCGGTTTGTCATCACAAGGCGTGACCTTCAAATTGAAAGCAGAGGAGAGGAAGGCAGAGCCTTGCAGGAGAAAATGTAGAGGCTGAATGAGCCTTTGAGGAAAAGAGACTAACTGTGGAGGAGAGGAGAAGGGCCCCTGTTGGACTCAGCCGTTGAGCTGAATCTCAGAGAGCTGTACTTCAGAGATAAACAGGTGGAGTGCAGCCATAATAGTGGCAGCATACCCACAGTGCTCTCTGGAGACAAGCGGGTCCACATTTCAAAGGATCTAGTGCCTAACTTTGCTGTGGGAGATTGCATGAACTTGTGGTTTGAAGCCTATGATGTTGCTCTGGAGATTCATAGCGTCCCTGGCGAGGACTGGGGGAGGCAGTCTCTGGAGGCACAGTAAAGGGAAGGATGCCCTGCTGCTCTAGAGAAGAAGCGGTACAAACGGGGGTGGTGATGGACTGAGCATCTGAACCAATCAAACACTCACACCCAGTCAACAGATCTGGGTTTAATCCATCACCGTTCTTCAGCCCACTCTGCCACCCCAGTTCAGACATGGCCATATGCAAATCAGTCTGACCCTGTGCCTCATGGGAACAGTCCTGGCCGGACTGCCAAGCCATGCCTTCCCTGGACCAGAAACAATCTTCCTAGGACCGGTTTCTGGCATTCCAGCCGTCTTCAGCCAGGCTTGCTTGAATCCAGTGGCAATGTGAGCAAGGGACTCACGTCTGAGCATACCCTGCCAAATTATGGTGAACAAAGCCCTGGCTTAATCTGCCACATAGGGCAAAACACTGTCGGCTGCCCTCTTTTTCATAACATCCTGCCATAAAACTTGATTTAAAAAAGAATGGAATGCCTTTAAAAAGTGATACATGGAAATAAAATATCTTCCTTTACTAAACTCTAACTGGACTACTGTGTTGTGTCACAGAATAAAGGAATGAACCTAATGTAAAAACAGATCGACTGAAGGGAGGAACATATGCTTATACCCATACTCCCAAATTACAATGGTGTCCCTGCATCTGCCCAGAGGGACACTGGGGTCAGCCAGATCAGAACATTGCAATAGAAAGGCTGTTTTCCCCAGAGTAGTACACAAGCCAGGTGTGTAGGGTAACAAAGGCTCAGGGGCAGCACTTTTTCTGCCTTTTGGCTCTGGTGTCCCTGGTGGGAGGTGACCCAGAGGAGTGTCATAGTTAGTCCCCAGATGCCCATAGACTGCTTTCTGGGAATTCAGTTGCCTCCATTGTCAGGAGAGTAAGGAGGGGTGGCCACCCACGGAATCCTGGAAGTTCAGTTTCCTGCAGGTACCACTCTGAAACAGAAGGTACAGGAGCCCTGATGGATGGATCATGCAAGGGAGGACTTATACTTGTCCCCTGTTCAGCCTCTGGATACAGACACTGGGCTGAAAAACTAGTCCCAGGAGACCATCCCTGGACTTGTGTGACGTAGAGTGTGGAAGTAGGGCACCTAACACCTGCGTTGGTGGCTCCCCACACTGAGAACACTCAAGAGAAGCCTGGATGGTCTGTCTCTTGACAATGACAGCTGTTAGTGGCATATGTTGCTTGCTGTCCTTATGGGCAGATATTACCTTGGGTTGGGGACAGAAGTCTGATCCATCGGGGGGGAATTGGCCACATCACTTTGTTCGCCATTGTGGTACTGTCTGCCTACTGGGATGCATCTTTGAGCAAGGTAAGGTTAGGTGCTGCACAGATGAGGTCCACAAGTGAGAAGGGTTTCCCCTGGGTCAGCTCAGTGGCTCAGGACATTGTAGGCAGAGGATCCTACTGAGATCAGAGCGGCATAGAACTGACAAGTGTCATTGCATAAGAACACCTTCATCCACGCTCTATTGCCTAAGCAGAGAAGTCCATCAAGGTATGGATTACTCTATATTAGTTTGTGACTGGATGTGGTCATGTTGGGACTCTACAGTTGGGACACATCATTGTGGCATCTGTGATACCTTGTCAGAATGTAAAAGCACCCCAACTGTCTACGATACTACTATAAGGGTGCTGATTTATTTTTTCAAGGAGAGGGGGTGGTCATGAAGAAGGGGTCCACTGAGCAGGACCCTTGGGAAGTTCAGTTTGATTTTGAGGTAGTACGCTGGTGGAAGCCTCCGACCAAGGACCCAGTGGGTGATGACCTGAGAAGGATGATGATGATGAGGAGGAGGGGGAGGGAAATTATATGCTAATGACTCCTCAGAGAGTAGAGGGCCCACAGATATGGAGTACCAAGTTGGATCCAGTGCAGGAAGCAGTGTAGAGGGGCTGAGAGCAGCCTGAAGCTGAAACTAGTTAGGCTGGCTTCAGAAAAGAGATATACTGAGAAGGGAAAGGACTTAGTGAAGGAGAGGGCTGAGACTGAAAGGGCCTTGGCTGAAAATAGGATGTTGTGGGGTCATGAACGGAGTCTAAAGGAGTTTGATTTGCAGGCCATTCAATTGTCAGAGTCCAGAAGAAATGATGAGAGCAACAAAATAGTTCAATTGAGATCTAAGAGTCCATACACCCAAAGACCTGGTGCCCAGCTTTAAGGTAAAGGATGACATTGATAATGGTTCACATCCTATGGGGTAACCTGTAGAGCACATAAAGTCATAGAGACGTTTTGGAGGGAAAGTCGGTGGAGGCCCATGCCAGCTAAGGGAGGCATCCCCTGTTGGCTTAAGAGGTGGCTGACCAGACATTCTAAACTCCTATGAAAACAACCCTTGTCACTAAGTTTAGTCTCACTACAGAGGGATAACATTTAAGGTTTATGGACAGTGACAAACTCACTTACCAATCTTGGGTAGATTATCTGGACTTCTCCAGTAAGACATTAAATGGATTGGTGTAGGGCAGCCAAGTGAGTAGTTATGAGAGGCTGTTTGATCTAATATTGAGAGAGCACACGCTCAATGACAATTTCAAAGATGTGTGCCAACATGGTTGATTGCAGGCTCGCTGACCCAAGTAAGCATGCAAAGGAGGCAGAGCTCTGGGCTAGTACCTGGATTTCTGAGGAAGAACTTGGGAGCTGTCTGTAGGAGGGTGGTTTGAGTTCCCCCAACAGAGTGAGGGGTAGTTACACAGTGACCCAGGCATGTTCCTGAATAGTGTGGGGGCACTGGGTTTCCAATACCCTTATCAGAATAAGAAGGGATGCTTTGGTGGGCAGTGGCCCAGGGTGCCTCATTTCCAACCTCAGTGCTTTGATTGCTCCCAGTTGGGGAACAAGCAAGGGGGCGTGGTCTGTACCAAGAGACCATCCACTGGTAAGGGTTCCACAGTGGCAGGTGAGCTAGCTATGAGCAGCCACATAGAACGCCCTGAAAGCTTACTTATCTGGAGGTTCACTCCCAAGCGGAGAGTACTGAGGCCCAGATGGAGGGAAATGGGAGGAAGGACTCCCCCCTGTAATCTCTTCACCCAAAATGTACAGACCATGGGCTGAAAGGCCAGTCTCAGGATATCACCCCTAACACCTGGGATCTTGCCCCACTCCAAGACGCCCCAGAGGTTAGAGAACTGTGCACTTGAATGCAATGATGTATGGTTCATCTTTGCTGGTTAGTCATTGTTTTGAAATATTATTAGAGAACCCTGGATGGCTTGGGGCCTGGCTCTTGACACTGGCGTCTGTCAGTCGCCTCTGTTTTTTTCTATCCTTATGGACAGAGTTGTTCTTGGATTGCGACAGAAATCTGATTCAAGGGGCGGAATGGAGCACATCAGTTTGTTGAACATGGTGGTATTGTCTGCCTACTAGGATTAATCTGTGTGCATGTAAGTTAGGTGCTTCACAGATGTGGTCCACAAGTGAGGAGGTGATTTCCCAGGGGTCACTCCAGTGGCTCAGGAGAGTGTTGCTAGAGGAATGCAACTGAGTTCAGAGGAGCATAGAGCTGACGAGTACCACTGCATAAGAGTGCCTTCACCCACATTCTATCGCCTAAGCAGGAAAATCATAAGCCTGAATCCTGATAAGGAAAGGGCGCCTTAGAAACCCATGGATGTTTGGACCTTAGTATCGCTTGATTGTAGTGTGGAAGGTCGATGATCGAGTGCTACCTACTAGTTTAGTAGCTGTTCTTTATCCATGACAAATTGCATCCTTCATCTGACACTGCTCACAAAAAGACTTGGAAGGATTTCAAGTTTAGGCGTTATGTCTGGGCCTATACAGATTTATATCGATTGAGATATTGTAATTTAGAGATTTTTCTGAAATTAAATAAATGTCAAATTGTTTCTGGATTGCTGCCACCACACTTGATTAATTCATATTGGCAGAAATTTTAATTTAGAGGAGGTCAAACTGCAAGCACTGGCCTATCCGCTTTCTTTGGGACACACACAAACCCCATGAGATATTTCTCAGTAGGGAAAATATTATTAACCAAAACTATTTACTTTAGCACAAAGGTAGCTGTATTATGGATGTATTGTACTACATAACTGGTAGTTACACCATTTCTGTTGGTTGTTTAAGAACGCATTGGGCCCTTGCTAAACACCATTTGCCAGGTTGCACTTCTTTCTTATTCTGCATCTATTGTAACATTGTTGGTAAATATTGCTAGTCATGGTTCTTGGCAGCGAAGAGCATACTGCCTGCAGGTTTGGCTACTTGTCAACATTAACTCGTTTGCTGTTTAAGTGTGGAGCTCAGCATTTTCAAGGCAGCACAAAATAGAGGAGGGCTACACACAATTGACCATATATATTTTCCGTCAGGCGCTATACTTCCATTCGCAGTTGTTGAGAGGTTATGGTTTCCACTGTAGTCTCCTTCAGATTGTATTCAATGTGTGGACAGCCATTCATCCATCCATCCATGGAGTGAAGAAGCACTTTAACTATAAAATAGCCAGAGCAGACATATTTGCTTTGCCAGTGCTTGTTGTAATTGCAGTTATAGCGCTAACAATGTGGCATTTACGTGGTTGTGATTTATGTCTAGTGTATTCAGAACTAAGACCATTTCGAACTATGTCACATTATAGTTATCCCATCATATTTGAAAGAACTTTTATGTAACAGTTTTCTCCTTCTGTTCCGTAGGACTGGCTGGAAAAGAAGAAAATATTTTTACAGGAGCTACAGAAAATCAAAAAGATGGAAGAGGACAAGGAAAAGGAAAAAAGAAGACAGGTGTGTTCATTTATAGCACTTGGCACTGTTCGTTATTTACACTGTACATTGAACGATTTTAAATAATTAAGATCACAGATTTTTTCAGGTATCTTTAGTAAAAGTAACTTCATTCTCAGGGTCTAAGCGTAACTTTTTTAAAGGTCAGAATCAACACTATTCTGTTTCTTACAAATAGTTTTTCTAACCGTCTTCTGTAATTTCAATTGACTAGATATACAAACTTAGATTTTATTTCAAAACAATGACTAAACATCAAAGATAAACTAAAAACCGTTGCATTCAAGTGCACATTTTACAAATGAACGAATGAATGAAATTTGTAAAAAGCAGTGCAGCTGCTCCATAAGGAGTGTCTTGGCGCTAGGTGAAGTAGGACACAACATAGGGAAGTAAACTAAAAGAGGGGTCCACCAACCATTATATCTCTTTGAAGAGGTGGGTCTTCAGAAGGCTCTTGAGTGCTTTCTCAGAGGTGGCACATCTAATATACTTAGTTAAGAGATTCCAGTACTTTAGGGCCAAGGAAGAGAAGGATTATCCACCTGGTCTGGTCTTCTAGAGTTAGGGAACGCAGAGCAAGTTGTGGTTGGCTGAGCGTAAAACTCTGGGGGAGAAGGTATCTTTTGATGTTGTTGCAGTTGTATTTAAGGCCTATCAATGATGTAGCCTTGAACATTATTGTCATGGCTTTGAAATGTAATAGCAGTAAAAAAAATATTTGGGGCCCGATGTAGGTAATTTCATTTTTCTGGTTCTTAAATACCGATTCATACCGAATCAGTATTTATGAATCAGAAAACTGAATGTAGGTAAAAAATCGTAAAAAAATACAGAATCAGTAACAATCGGAATCCACACTCGGTAAATACTGATTCGGTAATCTCCGAATCGGAAATATCCGATTCGGTATCACCCATTCAACCCTATGGTCCTCCAGGCCCATAGAAATGAATGGGAGATACCGAATCGGAAATTACCGATTCGGAGAATACCGAATCGGTATTTACCGAATCGGTAAAATCCATTCTCCAAAATTCGAATAGAAGACATGTGAGCCAGTTAACCAATCAGGGACACCCACCACACCCCACAACAAAGCAACTGAGAAATCAACCAATGAGATGCAAGTACCACTCCCCAGTACCTGGAGGTGGCCACACCCATGCAGGTGCAGAGTCACAGAACTGTTTGGAGAGCTGGAGGGAAGACAGAGTAGCAGGCTGCACTGAGCCCAGCAGAGCATCACCATGGAGTCCCAGGAAGGCCAGAAGGATGGAGGTGATAGAAAAAGGAAGCTAAAATTCAGCACAACTGAGCTCCAGGTGCTGGTGGAGGGGGTAGTGCAGCATTACAGCCAGCTTTTTGGGAGACAGTCCCTGCAAGTAGCAGAGTCTGTCAAAAGAAACACCTGGCTGGCGATCCAGAGCAAAGTAAATGCCCTAGGGGTCACACATCGGGAAATTGAAGATATAAAAAAAAGGTGGTATGATCTGAGGTCACCACCAAAAAGAAGATTTCAACCCAGAGGAAAGAATCCTCAGCCACAGGTGGAGGGAAGAGCTGTGCACCAAGCCCTACTGAACTGGAGCAGCTGGTGGAATCCACCATGGAGCCGGAATGCATACACGGGATTGGGGATGCTGACATCTCAGCCAGAGCTGCAAGAAAGAAAGGTAAGATGCATGGACATGAATCCCCACCCATTCCCTGGCCCCTTCCCCAATGTGGGTGACTGAATCACAATCCAGAACACATGTTAGTACTCACCACCAATGCATCATGGTAGTCGTATTCATAGGAACATACATCAAAGCAGCCAACACAGAATTCAGCATGCCATGCCACACTCCCCATACACAAGCAGTTGAGGCGTAGGAAAATGTGTGATAGGAATGTGTATAATGAAGTCACACAGGGGATCATTGTCCATGTCTGCCCACGGGAGAGTCATCGCGCAGGGCAGTGCAGGGAGGCGAGGCGAGTGTACCTGCAACGGCTGCGAGGGAGAAGGCTTCAGACACATTAGGACCCAGCACTGTCCCTGAGGACACTTCCACAGCCCAGGCACCCACAGCATTGGAGGAAGACACCACAGCACAGCCACTGTCCCCCCTGCTGTTTGGGACACAGACTCCGGCAGCACCTGCAGGTGCCACAACACCAAGCTCAGGGTCCTCTGTGCATGTGAGGCCAAGAAGGCAGGATGTTCCACCATGCAGGATCCTAGCCAGCTCTGATGAAGAAGAGGTGAAGGTTCAAACACACAGCACTCCACCACTGGCTGGCAACGCAGGGCAACATGGGTCATCAGGATATGTGCGTGCAAGTGTCCGTGGTTGTAGGGCACGTGAGCAAGACGGGGGGCAGGAAATGCAGGGGGTCGTTGCTGGTTTGGAAACCACTATGGTGAAGATCCAGCGCATGCAGGCCAAAGGGATCATGGCAGTACACAGACAGGTGCGCATCCTGAACAGCAGGATTTCAACATTGATCGGGGGATATGCTCCATGGCCCTAGGAATGGAGTCCATGGCAAAAGGAATGGAGTCCATGGCAGAGGAGGAGGGAAATGGGTGTGCGCATGGGTTCCCTCTGTGACATGCTGGGGAGTGACCAGACAGGAAGGCGCAGGAATAGGCCCGTACTTAAGCAGCAGAATAATGCCATCAACCGGCTGGCATCTGCAACCACCCTGCTATGCCGCCGGTCAGTGAACATGCAGACTGACATTGTGCACTGCTGCAGTGACTTGTCCAGGGGGAGGGGGAGAGTGACCTCTGCTATGGAGGTACTGCTGACACAGCAGACAGCCACTGGTGGTAACACGTGTGTCGGGGACACAGAGGAGTCCACAAGCAGGAGTGGATCCAGCACGCCTGTACAGGACGTTCGTCGGAGCAGCAGGCTCCATGCAGAAGACCCTGGCACCACTGCGCAAGTTGACCCCCTGCCCTGTAGCTCCCACACCCTAATGCGTAAGCGCAGGCAGTAACAAATAATCCTGAACACAGGACAGGTCACAGTGATGTGAACTTTGGTCACCCAGTGTGAAATGCGGATGTTGTTTGATTCATGTGGTCTGGTATATGTGAAGTGCAGAAGTGCATATTAAACTGAGTGCTTCAAGAACTACACATGCCTGTGTTTCCTCACTTTGGGCCAGATGTAGGAGCCCTAATACCGGTCGGTAACGGCCGAATTCGGCCGTTACCGACCGGTATTAGGGTTTCCAGATTTAGGGGGCCTATATTTTACCGATTCTGTAAAGTTACCGAGTCGGTAAATTTACAGAATCGGTAAAATACCGAATCGGTATATTTACCGATTCGGAAAAACCACATGTAGGTGGCACTCCTAAGAGTGCCACAGGCCCTTAAAAATCAGTATTTTACCACCCAATCCTATTGGGTGGTAAAATACCAAATTCAGGTGTGCATGCACATCTGTGCATGCACACCTGTGCAATGTGACACACAGACATGCCCTTAGGGCATGTCTGTGTGTCACATTGCACACAAGTCCAGAATTGGGGTGCTAGAGGGTGTCAAAGTGAATCCCTTGCAGGATTCGGTATATATTCCGGCTTCAAGGCCCATAGGAATCAATGGGAAATACAGATTCGGTATTTACAGAATCTGTAAATACTGACTCTTACAGATTCGGTAATTTATCCCCTACATCTGCCTCCTTCCAATTTACCGACTTATAAATACCGAATCGGTATGACTCGGTATTTAAAAGTCGGTAAATCGGATTTACCTACATCTGGCCCTTAATTAGAAATATATGGTTGTGATTTCTGCTCGTCTCAGTCTGCCATCTGTTGCTGACGCTGCTCCTGCTGCATTGTGATCGGCTTGTTCTGTCCCATCATCTATGTCCTCATGATGTGTGATTTCTACCTCTGTGCCCTCCTTGGTGGCAAGATTGTGAAGCATGGCGCAGGTCGCAATAATTTTGCAACAGATCATTGGCGTGTACTGCCGTGCACCTCCACTCTTATGGAGGCAGCGAAATCTGCAGTCCAAAAGTGCGTTCCACCACGCAACATGTTGTTCTGTGTGCCACGTTGTAACGCCTTTCACTCCTGGTGGATGGATTCAGGTAGGGGGTGAGGACAAATGAACGCAGGGCATATGCACTGTCACCTTTGTGGTAAAAGAAATGATGATTAGTGACATACTCATGATTGATCCTTCTGCATTGGCTATCAGTGTGTCTCACAGTTATTTACCTAGCAGGTATCCATCCCCAAAATCACCAGCAACAAGGCGTGTGTATATCCCACTATTCTGGAAGATGTAGGACTCGAGGGACTCCCTGGAAATTTGGCAACCTTGTCGGTTATGATGTTGGCAGCGTTGCAGATCACCTGCACATTGATTGAATGCGTAGAGTTCCGGTTTTGATAAATATGTTCTGTTGCTGCAGGTGGGCATGGTGGAATGTGCGTCCCATCGATACAGCCTATGATGTGCAGGAAGTTTGCAAGTTGGTAGAAATCGTTTTTGGTCTTTGCTAGTTCAGCAGGTGTGTCAGGGAACTCAATGTAGTGTCCCATCCTCTGCATCATGATGTCAAGAAATTTCCGGAAGAAACGTGACAGGCAGCTCTGGGACACCCCACCTACCGCAGCAATCACAAGCTGGTAGCTCCCAAAAGCAAGAAGGTGTAGGCAGCACAGCACCTGCACATGGGGTGGGATGGCGTGTGCTCTTGGGGTTGGGTGTTCCAGGAGGTCCCTGATCAAGTCCAGGATGGTTCTGGGGTGCAGCCTGTACCTTTGCAGGATCTCTGGTTCAGTCATTTGGAATAGGGTGATCCTCTGCCTATACATCTGCTCCTCCCTTAGCCAGACCCTCTCTCCTGCTGCCTGTATCCGTAGCCGCCTTGTCATTATGTAGAAAGCCGCCATTGTGGTTGCACTGTTGCATTTTGGGGCCTTCTTTTATATCGTGCACCACCTGCTTTCATTCCGTGGCAATTACCGACTCTTTTAAATACCGATTTTCATGGTATTCAGTATTTTTGGGGTTTCCTACATCTCGATATGCCATTTTTACCATTTCTGATTTACCGATTCGGTAAATAAGAATTCGGTATAATCCGATTCGGAAATTTACCATTTCTTATTTACCGACTCGGTAATTATGAATTCTTTATACTCCGATTCGTGAAATACCGAATCGGTATTTTACCGACTGGTTTTTACCGATTCGGACACTTTTTTTCCACATACATCTCGATACTCTTATTCTGGTCGGTAAGGGCCGAAATTACCGAATTTCGGCCGTTACCGACCGGTATTTGGCTACCTACATCGGGCCCTTGGTGATTTGTAAAATATGCACTTGAATGCAATAATGTCAAAAATTCGAAAGATCAATTGTCAATAATAAAAGCACAACATAAAATACGAGGGGCCCGATTCACAGAACTAACTTAAGACAAAATCCTAAACTTACTACCATTTACTCATTTTGATATTCACAGAAGGCACTTACTCATCAATGAGTAAGTGCCTTCTGTGAATACCAAAATGAGTAAGTGCCTTCTGTGAATACTAAAATGGTAGTAAGTTTAGGATTTTGTCTTGTTAGTTCTGTGAATCAGGCCCGATATGTACTGACAAAGCAAGAATTACTACTGTGAGGGCCTTTCTAAACATAAGCTGTGCACTGGTGATTACCTCAGGGATTCCTCACATGCATAGTTTGTGGTGAGACTCTAGCTGGAGGTCTTTATCCAGTCACACTCACAAAATAGTTAAATGGTCATATATTCAAATATCTGAATTGAATGAGAGAGATGTGTTCTTCCACAGAATATTAGAATGTACCTCTGTAGTATTTGTTGTGAGATGAGCTTAGAAAGTCTGATAGTTTGAAGCGAGTAGAGCTTACACTCTCTCCAGGTGATTTGCCAAATCCGTGACATAGAATTAGGTGGGTAGCATGGGTGAGATAATAGAGCCGTGAGAGACCTCTGCTTTTGTGGAGTACGGTTTGGTCGAGAAAGGTGGGGTCTGGATGACATTGGTGCTGTTGCACAGGGAAGGACGTGATTCAGTCTAGAGCAGTCCCCTCTATGCCGGCTTTGTGGAAGCTTTGTATCAGAGTGTCATAGTCAACTGTGTCAAGGGCAGCTGGGAGGTCCAGGAGAAGTAGCGCAGTAACTCGGTTGTAGTCAACTGTGTTCTTCAGGTTCTCCCAGGTGGCAAGGAGGGCAGATTCTGTGCCTCTTCCTGGACAGAATCCTGTTTCGAAATCTAAAAGTATGGCATTCTCTTGAATAAATTGTATCATCTGGGCAAAAGGGCAAAAGCTGCTCTTTCTATCAGTATGCCCAGGAAAGGTCCATTTGAAATCGGTTGTAGTTGTCAGAGTTCAACTGGTCCAAATTTGTTTTCTTCAGTATTGGGTGTATGTATGACATTTTGAGTACTTCTGGAAATATTCCAGTAGTTAAGGAGTTGTTGATGATTCTCCTTACTGGAGTGGAAGCAGAGGTTGCTAGAAGAATTGTCTTGAAGATTTGTGTTGGACACAGGTCAGAAGTGCTGCCGACAGGCCTGCTTGCTTTGACCTGGCCCATAAATTCATCGTGTGAAATGTGTTGGAAGAAACGGAAAGGCTGGGTTAGAGTATTCTTGGATTGTTGCTTCGTAAAAGGGTTAGTGCTGATGCTTTGCTTATATTTTAAGTATGAGACCAACGTGTCTGCTTTGTCCCCGTAATGATTTACCAGTTTGTCTATGAACTCTTGAGTAACAGGATTCGCTGCTTCTAGGCAATGAGGTTTACGACATTCATTGAGAATTTTATAGAATTCTTTATTTGCACATTTAGAATTTTGAAATCTGTCTGAGTAGTATTTTGATAGCCAACTTGTACAATCTGTTAATTTTCTGTAGGAAAAGTATGTCTTGGTTGGCGTTTGTTTTGAGCCAGGCACGTTACAGCTTTCTAATTTGTTGTTTTATCTCTTATCTTTGTATTTCTCCACAGTGCTTGTTTTCTTTTGTTGCCCCAGTATTGGAACTTTCATAGATTCCATTGCTTTGTATCATTCCCCGTTGTCAGCCTGGGAGCCTCGGTAAATAGAAAATACCATAGCAGTATGTACAAAAGAGAAAAAAATGCCTAGGCCTCATCTCATTTTGTAGCATATCTACCTCTTTTTGTAAAAGAGACCAAAATTTAGCAACAACCAGTCAAATTAGCCTCACCCCATAGAACCCTCATGAGAGAGCCTCGAAGCCTCAGATTTTCTACCGCACGTTGTGCTAAGGGAGTCTCCACTGAGCTCTGCTCAGATTTCTCTTCAACTTTTGGATTTCAACTGTATTCTCCTCAGGAAGCTGTTTTCCCCTTTTTTCATCATCAGACATTGAGAAAAAAGGCCTTTTTAGGTCTTGTGCTACCTGTTGTAAAAGGAGGCGTTAGGTGAATGACCCTCATAAGATGGCATTTATTGCCTGTATCTGGACCACAAGTTCTAGGTAAGATAAACATAAGGGTCAGTGAGGGCCGTCTTTTACCTGGTTCCAGGAGCTAAAATCTAGAACAGATCCAGTCTCTAGTATGACAGTGATGAGGCTTGAATGCTGTGTCTTCGTGTAGATGAGAGAAGGAATACAATCTCACCCGGTTTCTTGTGAGCAGCGCACTCAAACACCTTCAAAAGACCTCCCATGGGTCTGACAGGCGCAGTCCAACTAAATCTCCTCACTGAGGTGTAAAGGAGAGGATGGGACTTAAAAAGGAAATTCCTCAAAAAGCCTCTAAAAAGACCTCCCGGGGGTCTGACAGACGCAGTCCACCTGAACCTCCTCACCGAGGTGTAAAGGAGAGGAAGGGACTTATAACAGGAGAAGCTGCTATGAAGAAGTCTAGCTGAAACCTCCTCTCTTCCTCGACACCATTGACTGCGATGGCACCGTCGACGACGATAGCAGTGTCGACGACGACACCGTCGACGGCAGTGTCGACGGCGACGGCATTGTCGACGACGACAGCGCCGACGACGACAACGTCGAAGACGATGGCAGTGTCGACGACTATGGCAGTGTCGACAATGACAGACAGCGTCGATGACTATGGCAGTGTAGACGACACCATCTACGATGATGGCAGTGTAGACAACACCGTCGACGATGGCAGTGTTGACGACGATGTCTACATCGTCTACGACAACTGTCAACGACAGGGTGGACGGATATAAAAAAAAAAAAATTCTGTGGCATCAACATCTCAAAGGCAGGGAGAACAGCCTGTGACAGAAGGGCATGATGTAGTTACAGTGCCAGATGATGATGATGATTCATCTGATGAGGACCAGAATGTGGAACATATCCAAAATCCTGACGCAGAATTGGACGATTATGTTAGCCCAGATCCAGCTTCACCATCCCCGGACCTTGTGTATTTGCCTCCAGCGGAACATAGGGGGCTTCCATAATCTTATGGAAAGAGCATCTAAAAGATTTGGCCTTTCTGTTCCTGTGGTACAATCAGACTGTTTCCTCTATGATTTTAAAGAACCTTTCAAGAAATCTATTCGTTCCATTACCATAGTAGAGCATGTTTGGAATGAAGGCAAGAGGGGGATGCAGTCTCCAGCTACTGTAACACCGGTTCTACCACGTCTGGAGAAAAAATATAAGGCACCGGAGGACAGTCCAGCTGTCTTATTATTCAACCTAGACCAGGCTAGGTTATTTCTCAGGTGACCCAAAGAAAATCAAGAAACCCGAGGGCACCCCTGACTGCAACGCCAGACAGAGAGGGCAGGTGCAGGGACAATGTAGGCAAGAGTTTTTCCTCTATGTCTAGCCTCCTTGTTAGGGCCTCTAACGCACTAGCAATTTTGGGACGATATGATCGCCAAATGTGTGGCGATCTCTCTCCATTCATTGATCAGCTTCCGGTGAGTGCCAAAGCGGAAGCGAGAAAGATCATGGAAGAAGGTGAACGATCTTCATCTGAGATTATAGATTGTGCAATGGACGTTGCTACAATGGATTTTCGTGCCTTGGCAGGTTCAGTGGTCCTGAGGCGTCAAGGTTGGCTGAGATGTACCTGGTTTTGCCCGAAGGTGCAGAATAAAATTCTGGATCTGCCCTTCGATGGAGATATGCTGTTTGGCAAGCATATAGATGAAGTGTTACAAGACATTAAAAAAGGATACAGAGACGGCAAGATCTTTGGACACACTTCAATATCGAGAAGTACCTTTCTGGGGTGCAAGAGTAAAAGGTTTCTCTAAATATAGGGGAGGTTATCAACATCGCTACTTCTCCTATTCACAATCCTCTCAATCATTCAAGCCTCAGTACTCTCAAAGGCAAAATCAATCGACGTCTTTCTCTCGCCAATCTTCAAGAGGTAGACAAGGACGTCAAGGGAGAGATACTTCAAAACGCCAATAGCAGCTTCCTGGCTCTGCCTACTGGTCCTTCACCCCTTGTAACACCGATGGGGGGCAGGTTTACACATTTTCTCGACTGCTGGAAGATCATAAAAACAGATCAGTGGGTCCTGAATATCGTTCAATTTGGCCTTACAGTAGAACTCCAAAACCTTCCACCTCCCAGAGCTCCTCGCGCCACAGAATCAAAACACCTGCACCTTCTCCGTCTCAAAGGTTGTCAACTGCTCACCAAGGGAGCGATAGAACCAGTGCCACTTTCTCAAAGAGGAAGAGGGTTCTATTTCAGGTTTTTCTTCATCCACAAGACGGAAGAAAAGTGGCGCCCAATCTTTGATCTGAGGGAGCTCAACACCTATCTCATAAAACTCTCTTTTCGAATGGTCTCTCTTCAAGACGTCTTACGTCTTCTAAATCCAGGGGATTATATGGCGACTGCATCTCCAGGACGCATATTTCCACGTTCCAATCCACCCAGCTCACAGAAAATATTTAGGCCTCACAGTAGCCAAGAGCCACTTTCAGTTCAAAGTACTGCCATTCGGGCTCAGATCCGCTCCGCGGATATTCACAAGGGTGTTGGCCCCGGTAGCAACATTCCTAAGGAAACAATCACTGGAAGTTTTCCCTTACCTAGACGATTGGGTGATAAAAGCTCCGTCTTCTCAAGCATCGACAAGGGCAGTCGAAAGTTACATCCAACTTTTCAATCACCTGGGTCTGCATCTCAACAAGGAAAAATCAGTCTTTATTCCATCCAGGAGGGTCAAGTTCCTGGGCTCCATTCAGGATACAAGAAGCTGCAAGGTTTTTCCTTCGGAAGAAGGACAGAAAAAGCTAATCTTCTCTCCCAACCATTTACCAAAGAGACGAGCTCTGTCAGTTCGTCTATACAAGTCTTTCCTAGGATCGATCTCCTCTGTCATACCATTAGTTCCGCATTGCAGACTGCGAATGTGCCCCTTGCAAGAACAACTGAACATGCGAGGGCACCAAGTGGAAGGTTCTTTCGAGGACAAGATAAAGGTCACTCTTCTCATGAGAAAAGCAGCAGTCTGGTGGGCTATCAAAGAGAGCATCTCGAGAGGTCTCTCTTTCAGAATGGCTCCATCCCCTCTGATTTTAACCACAGACGCCTCTATGGAATGGAGGGGTGCTGTCTTACAGGACCTCCAAGTGAGCAGTCACTGGAACGAAGAAGAGCATTTTCTTTATATCAATCTCTCAGATCTCATAGCGATTCGCCTAACCTTGCAGGCTTTCAGGTCGAAAGTTTAAGACGCAACTGTGCTGGTCAGGACGGACAACACAACGGCCATGAATTACATAACCAAGCAGGGAGGTACGAGGTCTCATTTGCTCTCAAAAGAAGCCCAGGGAATATGGGAATGGGCAATTCTCCACAACTTCGTTCTTTCAGCAGAACATCTACCAGGCACTCTAAACACAACAGCAGACACATTGAGTCGTCTGAAATTGGCCTGTCACGAGTGGGAAATGGATCAAGACATTCTGGAGGAAGTGTTTCAACGCTGGGGAACTCCAACAATAGGCCTGTTTGCAACTCCAGAAAACAGGAAATCCCGACTCTATGCAAGCAGGGATCACCATCGGGGGGTCGCTAGGGAATGCTCTTTCGATGTCTGGGTTAGGCGGGCTTGTTTACGCCTTTCCTCTGAATTCCCTAATCCCACGGCTTCTCAGGAAAATAAAGATGGAACCTTGCAGGATGATCTTAATAGCACCAGTGTGGTCTCGCCAATTCTGGTTCACACAACTTCTCCTGCTTTCTCAGGTCCATCCATTTCACCTATGTCCCATTCCATCTCTATTAACAATGTCCCAGGGACAGGTGATACATCCAGTTCCTAGTTCTCTCCATTTGAAGGCCTGGCTCCTGAACACAGAGAGTTCCACAGCTTTGATATCCCTCAGGAATGTAGGGAGATATTAACTCAAGCTCGCGCACCAAGTACAAACAAAACATATTGTGCTAAATGGAAGTGCTTTTGCCTGTGGTGTCATCGTGAACACATCATCCATTCTCTTCAGCTCCTCATCAAATACTGCCTTACATTCTATCACTGGCTAAATCAGGCCTTTTCTCATTCTACCATCAAACTACATCTGGCAGCTATTTTAAGATTCAGAAGAACAGCTTCTGGTTCTTCTCTCTGGTCTGCTAGAATTATCAAACAGTTCCTGAAAGGTCTTTTCAGGGTTTTTCCTCCAGTGCGGTCACCACCTCTGGCTTGGAATCTCAATCTGGTTCTGGCTCATCTCATGAAACCTCTGTTCGAGCCTATCCGCAGGGTGGACTTAAAATTTTTGTCTTGGAAATTAGCTCTCCTTTTAGCCCTCAGTTCAGCTAGGAGAATAGGAAAGTTGCAAACTCTATCCATTTTAGAACCTTTTCTACAGTTAAAAAAGGACACTGTGTTTTTAAGGACCAATCCGAAATGTAGTCCAAAGGTCCCTTCGGATTTCCATTTGAATGAACCAGTGGTTCTAAAGTCATTCTTCCCTCGACCAACATCCCCTTCAGGAAGGTCTCTACATTCTTTAGATGTCCAGAGATGTCTCAAATTTTATCTTGAACGCACAACAGATTTGAAGAAATTAGCTCAACTTTTTGTGGCTTTTATTGCACCTCAAAAAGATCTTCCTCTCTCAAAACAAGGAATCACATGCTGTATTTCAAGTGCAATTCATTATTGCCACCAAGCGGCAGGAAAGTCACTGGAGAGACATGTACAAGCTCACTCCACAAGATCAGTTTCATCTTCGGCAGCTCTCTTCTCTGGAGTCCCTATAAAAGACGTTTGTAGGGCGGCTACATGGATCACTGCCCATACATTCACAAAGCATTACTGCCTGGACTCTCTCATAAGGAGCGAAGTGACAGTAGGACAAGCAGTCCTGAAGAATCTTTTCCCATGAGAGGTGAGCTTTCTCTTCTATCCCTCCTGCCTATGATTGCACATTTTGTATCACATAATGTTTCTGATGTATTGTTACAAGGTATATGATTGTCATACAATGACGGTTATGCAGAGATATTGTAATACCCATGTAGCAAAATGTGCACTGGTGACTTACTGCTAGCTACACTGATACAAAGCATGAGAATCTATGAAAGTTCCAATACTTGGGCAAGAAAGCAAGTTACTTACCTGTAACTTTGGTTCCCTAGTATTGATAACTTTCATAGATTCCCATGCACCCACCCTCCTCCCCTGGGAAAACTCAGCCTTCAGCAAAAGTGGTTACTGATACACAACGGCTGCGAAAATCTGAGGCTCTGAGGCTCTCTCATGAGGGTTCTATGGGGTGAGGCTAATCTGATTGGTTGTTGCAAAATGTTGGTCTCGTTTACAAAAAGAGGTAGATATGCTAAAAAATGAGATGAGGCCTAGGCCTTTCTTTCACTTTTGTACATACTGCTATGGTATTTTCTATTTACTGAAGCTCCCAGGCTGACGACGGGTAATGATACAAAGCATGGGAATCTATGAAAGTTACCAATACTGGGGAACCAAAGTTACAGGTAAGTAACTTGTTTTCTTCTGTTGTGTGGTTTTTAGTGGTATCAGGATATCAAAAGCTTCCTGTAGCCACTCATATATTTTTTAACAGTATGTATTGTTTCTAGATCTCTACTGAATGTTAGTTGTGTTTCTAAGTGTTCCAAATTGAGTTTGATCCATGGCCAATAGGGAGGCAACAAAATGGTGGTCTGACCATGTGAATGGAGTCATTGTTTGAAAGGTAACTAGTTCTGTATTAGCACAAATGAAATTTAGGATGTGTTCAGCAATGTGTGTGGGTTTGTAGACAATCTGATGCAGGTTCAGTACTTCTAGGCCAGTGATGATTGTTTTTGGATGGGGTATATTTGGTTTCTCAAACCAAATGTTGAGGTCACCCAGAACGCATACGTTGGAGTGTAGTGTTATCAGGTTTGAAGCAGTGTCTAGAAGTGCGCCTGGGAAAGTTGCCTTGTTAGGGGGAGGTCTGCAATGGAGCAGGAAGTTACAGGAGGAAGACGGTGTAGGATTACATCTGGTGAAAAGGGCCTCACAATCCTTTATGGAGACATTGTCAACTTTAGTGAAATGTAATGTTTGCCTGAACACAACAGGTAGGCCTTCTCTTTTTTGACCTATACAATTTTGGGTGATCGTTTGATAGCCTAGAGGAATGGCTTCATGCAGGACTGGGGCCATATCATCTTCCAACCATGATTCAGTATTTAATAGTATTTCTGGTTTTGCATCAGTGCAAAGGTCGTGGATGTGATGTTTGTTCTTAGAGAGTGATCGAGCATTTATTAGTAGACAGTTTAGAGAATGTGCTTTGGAGATAGTGTGATTTTGTTTTGTAGAGAAGTGAGCAGTATTTTGTGGGCTTGCAGCTGGTGTGTCCTTAGTGTTGTTATTAGCTGTATGTGGATAGCAATCGTGTGGCTGTTCTGTATTGTGTTCCTCATCCAACAGGCTTAGGAGGCATGTTGATGAGTTTGCGTCTGTAGGTGGTGGAGACTGTGTGTGAGGTGTTGCACGTTGCTTAAGGTCATTGTTGGACTTGGCCCTTCTGGCAGGTTCACCCCTAAACTTTTTGCTTTTAATGGTGACCTGGTGTTAGTGATTTTTGGCTTCTGCGCACTTTACCACTGTGTCCCAGGGTAAAGTGCATGCGTGTAGTAAGGTTGGCCTGCCATCCCATAGGAATGCATCTGGAATGTATGTGTCCCTGGTAGTTCCTGATGCGTGGGGAGTGCAGGTGCGAGTTAGGTATGTGCGGACTCGTGTGATTAAATGCTGCGCGATGATGTGTGCTGCATGATTGTGTCTAGTGTGAAAGTGCCACTTCTAGAAGTTGGCCTGTCTGTGTAAATTATGTGAATTGGCTGTCTGGCTTGTGACTGGCTGGAGCTGGCTGGTGAGCCTGGCTCCATGAGTCATGATGGGTCTGCCCCGGTGGTGAGTGGAGAGATCTGCATGAGTGATGTGAGGGAGGAGTGCAACTAGAACCTAAATAGGTCTGGGCTTTCCCCACACAATGCTGGCTCCGCCCCCTGTGGTGCGTCTGATGTCCCTAGCCTGTCCAGTGAATAGTGAGAGGGGCTGAGCATAACATAGTGCTCCAAAACCATCTGCGACTGGTTTTCCACCCACCCTGCACCTAAGGACAAAGGGATTTAGTGTATAAAAAGAGGCTGTTACCTCTTGAAAAAGGTTCTTCTCCTGATCCTAATTTGAAGGGGGCCTACTGCTGCTGCTGGGCGCCAGGAGGACCGCCACTGGGACTGCCTCCCTGCCTGGAGGGCCCTGTGAGCTGGCCCCTGGGCCCAGCCTTTGCCCCCCCTGCCTTCCTTCTTGTTTCAGGATTTGGTCCCTGGACTCTTTGGGGACTTCTGGGGCCCGCCAGCGTCTGGGGAGTGCTGGTCTCCCCCTACAAAAATAGCGCATTGCGCCGCTGGTGCAACGATTCCTACCTCGAGGGATTCCCCGGCGTGGGGATCCCCCTTTGTGCCTCTTTGTCAAAGCAGGTGCCCACCCTGCGTGTGGCCCCGCAAATTGTCCAAGGTTGCGGCGCGGATGCCCACCCCGCTTATTTGCCGACTTTGTGGTGCCTTTCACGGGTGGCCACCCCGTTTTTGTTCTTTGTTTGCCGGGGGCTTGCCCCGGATTGCGGCCGTGAATTGCTGTTCCCCTCCCCGGGCCGCCGTGCTGCCTACGATGACCCGGAAGTGCTTTCACCAGGAACCGGAAGCAGGAAGGCACGGGAGCCTACCCCGGACTCCTGGTGTGCCTGGGGAAACCTTGCAGCCGATAGCCGGTCCCCCGTGTGGAGAGGGAGACCGGCAGTGCTCCCCGCCCCAGCAGCCGTGAACAAAGACAGAGAGAGGAGCCGGCGCCCACGCTTGACGGTGGGCGGGGCCGACTGGGACAGAGAGAGGAGCCTCCAGGGCTCCATTTCCGCTTCCCCCGGCTGGCAGTAAGCTGAATCCGGCCGGAGGAGAGCCCCGCGAGCACAGCTGTGCATTGTCGGCGCCGCCGTGCTGCCTACGATGACCCGGAAGTGCTTTCACCAGGAACCGGAAGCAGGAAGGCACGGGAGCCTACCCCGGACTCCTGGTGTGCCTGGGGAAACCTTGCAGCCGATAGCCGGTCCCCCGTGTGGAGAGGGAGACCGGCAGTGCTCCCCGCCCCAGCAGCCGTGAACAAAGACAGAGAGAGGAGCCGGCGCCCACGCTTGACGGTGGGCGGGGCCGACTGGGACAGAGAGAGGAGCCTCCAGGGCTCCATTTCCGCTTCCCCCGGCTGGCAGTAAGCTGAATCCGGCCGGAGGAGAGCCCCGCGAGCACAGCTGTGCATTGTCGGCGCCGTCCACATGAGACCGAGGAGAGGATCAGCGCGAGACACCGCAGCGCCGAAGAGGAGCCCCGCCACACGTCCCGGTGAGTGGGGCCCCTGTGTTCCTTGATAGAGAGGGGGGCATCTGGGCACGTTGCCAGTGCCCACCCCACTAAGTGGTGCAAGCTTCATTTTTTGGGCATTGCGGAGGGTAGAGCGGCCCCGGCAGGCAGCGGGCCGCTCCCCCAGCTGGGAGCATTTGTTTCAGACCCACGAGGGGGGCATTTTATTAACTAGAGCCCATGAGAGTCTCCTGGGCAATCTCGCATCTCGAGTCCCCCGAGCGGGACTCCAACGACGGGCCCAATTGTATTTAGAGCCAACAGGAGGCTCTTGGCCATTTTCTTGGTTTCCGAGTCCCCAGAGGGGGGACTCCAACGTCGGGGGCCATTATTGTTTAGAGCCCACGAGGCTCCCCACCTTCCATGTGGTCTTGGGCCCCCCTTGTCTCTGTGGGAGCCCAGAGGAGATCCCCAGCTGCCCAGCACTTAGTGGGGAGCGGCTACGTTTAGGATTGCCCCTTTGCGCATTTCTTCTGGGCTGCTTGCACAGCCTGCCCTAACATTTTGGACACAGGGCGTTTCAGCCCCTGAGAGGCCAAAGTGGCCTGGGGACAGTTCTGTTGTTGTACCCTTGCGTGGGGTACGTGTTATGCCCTATATGATCCTTTTGCGCAAATGTAATGACCTACCTTATGTGATTTCTGCATCATGTATAATGCTTTTGGCACATTGTAAAGTGTGTGTTTATTATCTAACGTGTTTGGTATAATACAAAGGCTATTTTTATATATAACCTTGTGTGGAGTATCCTTTGTGGTGGGCCTTGGGTGTTGTTGCTGGGTGCGCGCGCAAACACTTAACCTACATTGCCTCCGAGATTAGCCTTGCTGCTTGCGTCACGTTACCTAGAGGCTGAGCAGGGGTTATCTTTGGCGTGTTACTCCCTTGACCTCACTAGAGTGGTGATCTCTGCCAGGCTTTGGCGCAAGCCTTAGTCAACCGGAAATCCCCATTTCTAACAGTCATGAGCAGAGTATTTGTAGGTGTTTGCAGCTAAGAGTAAATGGGAGCTTCTGCAGATGTTAGATTTGGATCTTAACTTTAATTTAATGTCACTTTGACTGTAGATTTATAAGGGCATTTTTATCTTTTCTCACGACATATGAGCGTTTGTAATCTTAGTAGGCATATCTAATTTACCTTCAAATACCCTTTCAGTGAAAATATATAAAATACATGGAAACCTTATATAAAACGCACTAAACGTTTATTATATTTTTACCAATTACCTACACTTAATTTGATAGATCACAAAACATCCTACTTCGAAACCATACCCCTGCAATCTAACAGTACCTCTTCTTCAGCCTTTGTATTCATGCCACCAACTATTTGCATGAACTCACAAAGCACCTACTAATAATCACATCGAAATCATATTACTACCACAAAGAAACTGAAGTAAATGAGCGGAATGGTTTCCATCACACCATAAGAATAATTCTAATAACCACTGACCTCTGAATTAACCACTAACCTTGAGTTCCAGAGTAGAGTGGCAGTCTAAAAGTCTTTAAATGCTTTGTCATGTGTAGTGAGTTCTGTATAAATGCAAATGCAGTACTCGACTCCCTTGCTCACTGGCCTCACCTGTGATGAAAAAGTTAGCTTTGTCCAGAATATGGTTCCTTAAAAAGTGGTTGGATGTGCACCTGACTTGAAGATGAATGGGAGAATCATGGGGCCCACCCCCTTCTCTAGCCTTTGTCTTCAAATATTTCTGAGATTGTAGTTTTTCCTCTTCATCATTTCATTCATCAAATGTACATGGATGTGGTTGTCATGAACTTACATCTGCAAGTATACCAGGTCTTGCCCTAACACATGTATTGTATATATCAAAACCAAGGTTATACCCTAGTACAGAATGGGACCTGGGGTTGTTAAATATTTCTATGGGAACAGAGGTTCTTATCAAGTCAAATTCTACAATAATTGTGAAATACAAAAACGAAAATGTTGACAAAGAATATTTGCCATATATGATTGTTATAATAGAAATAATAATTCCATTCTCTTGATTTTCAATTTTGTAATCAAATCACTAAGAAATTGGTAAAAGTGCTTGGTATTCATATGTGATACACAATGTGATAAAATAATTCCAGTGCCTAATACAGAGTGATTTCCATTATGGTTATACCTACATCAATAGAATGAATCAATTTGTGACTGGTTAGGTATTGTTTGATTTTCGATCCGCTAAAAATGCGTTATCATCATCAGGACATGGCAGTAAATAAAAAAACAGGTAAGGAATCAAAGATTCTTTAAGCTGTGAATACAGAGAGAAAAAACTGGAATTTGGATAGAATAGAGGGAGCAATAATCTATGGCAGCACACATATGTACTTAGTGGTAAAGGTAAGTCATTCCATGCATTCACTTTCAGAAGCCTCTATAGGACTAATAAGGAAAATAGGAAAATGTTAAGAGTAGATTCCAATTTTAAATGAAATAGTATATACAGTTCTACTCACCCAAGGAAAAATCAATAATGAGATTGAGGGAATGAGGTGAACCAACCGGGATAGGGCAAGGGTTTGTATAGATAAATCCATGGAAATTAAAACTGGTGTAGGAGCGGGCCTCAAGGCAGAAGAATAGATGGCCCAGAAACCAATAGAAATCAGGGAATAACTTAAGTAAGAAGAACTGCAACATCTGAGTGGGCTGTGATGCAATGGGGCCTATCTCCTGTGGAGAAGATCCCTCGATTAATGGAAGTCACGTCCATACAGTGAATACAGAGATGGTCATGACTGTGAAGTGCTGAAATTTGCAGAAAGCCTTTCCCAAAGGGAAGGTGATACGAAGCAGCTTTGGAAAACCACTGCCAAGAGTTGCAAAGCAGGATTGCTAGAGTCCGACAGAAATAAGACTGTGTTTGGTTGAAAACTAGAAGGGGGGTGTGTGGAGGCCATCTTGAGGAAAGAATTGTGGATGACCATATTGGGGAAACCAGTTGTGGAAGAGAATAGTATTACTACATGTGGAACTAAAAGATGTGAGGTAAAAAATGTACTGAAAGAAAGAAAATATTGAATTAAATAATTCAATAGTATGGGCCATGTTTCACAACAACAAAGTGTAATTGTAATTACACCAAACAATGAAACAAGTGAAATAAGCTTATAAATATAATTCACACAACAAATAAGAAATACATGTGAGAATTCTTAAATCTCCTGCTATAATAATATTGACTGTCCATGGAAGAAATATTTAAAGAAATGCAAATTCTCCATACTGTTCAAAGCATTGTTTACAGTGTCACAGAGCAAAATCTGTTTGAGTTCCATTGTTTAGTAGTATTCAGATATCATCCCCATGAGGCGGGGTGGAGACTAGTTCAATAACTTGTCTTAGATCTTCCTTGGTGTGATGCTTTTCCTGAAAATGTGTAAGCAGGGGCACAATGGGAACCTTATCTGATCCTGCAAATGCACCTTCACCGCTAAGCATGTGTGTACTTCCATAGATTATTGGCCCTTCAATCTGATTCTAATTTCTTACTTACGTCTGTGTATTCACATCTTATGGCATCTATGATTCCTTTCACAGACATATTTTGATTACTCTCCAGTCCTAAGCATGATCTCACATTCTAGGACATCGAAATGTGATCAAGTATACCTTACAAACAACATATTGACTAATTCTGTTGTTTGATGTATGGTCGTACTGGAAACCACTTTGTTATACACTGGATTGACTTTAGACAATGTGTACCATGTTTGAGCACTGCACTCTTTCCCCAATGTGTAAGTGATTTGATTTCGAATGAGAATCATGAGTATGAATTAAATGTTTCTTTTATACCATCATCCTATATGTCAAATATTCTTTAACTGTATATAATTTTTTAATTGCTCAATTAATATGGGCTTGCCTGTTCCCTGTATTTGAAACTATATCAACCCCTTTTCTCTCAAAAACTTGCTAATATATATATTGGGCTTACTTGTAGGTTTTGAATGGTATGAAATGGTATCACAAAGAGGGACGATTATCATTTTACTCTGCATGACATTATTTGCATGGATAATTCCATCGGCCCAATCAATTATTTATGTTTCCTGTTGAGGTACAGAGAACTGATCTTGTCCCAGAAACCTCTGCCCAATATTTTGTTTGTTAAAGGGCGTTTTGTGAATGTCGTTGTAATAAGATGCAGAGAGGTTTATTGATCCTTATCGAGTGTGGTGAGGTGTTCCTCTCTTATTTTTATTGTTCCAGTTCCAATCATAGGCCTGAAGCTAAATTGCTGGTCATGAAGTTTGTGATTGTTAAATAGTAATGTTACCTCAAGCCTCCTATTCTTTTTTTCCATTATTACCTTTCACCAAGTACCTACATCTATATGGATGGGACATCTTGACTTGTTTTGGTTAGTCTACCTTAAAGTTTGTGAGCCTTGGATAAAAGAAACCGGTGCTATAATCTACTTTGAAGCATCTGTTATCACTTTTAAAATTGGTGTGTATGTTTTACAGGAGGGTGGTGCAAAAAAAGAAGAAGCAAGCGCATCCTTTCAAGCATGGAAGGCAGTAAAAACCAAGGAACTTAAGAAAAACATAATGAAACTGAAAGAAGAGGAGGAGAAGAAACGAAAAGAATTTGAGCAAATGGCAGAGAAAAAAGAAGAATCAAAAAAGGCAGTGAGAAATATATTTTCTTTACTATTAAGAGCATGCATCTTTATTTTCATTCAAACAGAAATGTTGCATTTTGGAATGCTTCCATGTTGATGTCTAAGTGCTCCATTGGGAAATGGCCAAATTTGCAAATCAGTCCAATCTCAAACTGGCTCTGTCATCTCTTTATAGAATATCAAGCGCATTCAAATGGGCTTCTGTCTCTTTGGGCTTGGTAATGTGGCAGGTAATGTGAAGCAAGTCATTAAAGACTGCAAATGTAGATGTCCTACAACTTAGAATGCAAAGTCGAACACAAATTTCGTGATGGTTTTCTTGCAACGTTATCTTGTACTAGACTGAATCCTTTCAATATCGGATGTATTAAAATCTACTGTGCACCCCTTAAGTAGCTGGGCGCCAATTGGAAATATTCATCTATCTTGTGTAGTCTGTGCTCCATTGATGTACCTTCAAGAACAACGTTATTTAAAACCAATATCACAGTTTAAACTGAAAAGTTCAAATAATGCAAACGATTGTAGTAATGCAATTTTTGTAATTGTTGAACTACTTATTACTACTTTCGTTTGTGATGTCTGGATTTCATTATTTATTCTCGCTATTGTGGACAACTATGTTTCCTAGAATTTTCTATCTTGAATTGCTATTTATCTGGTTATTTTTATCTTGTAACATTCTCAAAGAAAATATTCCTTGACAATTTTTACTAATTGTTTAAGAAGGCACCAGAAATCTAAAATTATTTTACACATGATAGCCCATGGAATCTTGAGGTCTTGATTAAGTGAAGCAGATGTCCTGCATTTGCCTTGGTTTCACATCCTTTGGATTTACCTCATCTTAACCAGGATGACACAGGTCGAGTCCAAAATGTTACTTATGTGAGCCGGACTATGTACCTGAAATGTGATGCTAATTTCAAGTTCATAAAGAATCTACAAAGAATCCGCTTAAAGACTTGTTTCAGCTGGAATGTGATGCTAATGTCAAGTTCATAAAGAATCTACAAAGAATCTGCTTAAAGGCTTGTTTCAGCTGACTGGATTTCAGGTTTTTGCAAACATTCTTCCAACTGGAGCTACCATCGATGTGGCTCTATAGACTTTCCTGCACATCGCTGTTATATAGTTACAGATAAAATTCAAATGTGATTGTGAATATTTGTCCAGGGCATCTCCAAGGGTTGCACTGTCTATAGAAGTTGGGTAGACTCGGAGGTAGAGGCAATCAATTGGTTGTGATCTTCTTTCGAGAGAGCGTTGTCCTGGGGATATCCAGCCACACCTGTAGACCTAGAAGAAAAAAAGGAAAGGAATATAAAAACATAATTTGAGGGGGAGTCACAGCTACACGAACAGGTGGCATGCTAAAAGTTCCAGACTCCATTGCACCATGAGGTCACCACTGTCACGTCCGTGCCTGGGAGCGTCTTGTTTAAATTGGACCCTGGGCTCCCGCTGCGCAGGCTGGGACATCCTCTTTTCATTAGATGCTAAAGGCACACAATGTCGGAACTAGAAGCGAGACAGGGGTAACTGGCTGTGATAATCTATGTTGACTGGCATCTGGCTGAACTGCATCAGTAAAATATGGGGTAGAGAAAGTGTACAGTGGGGGCCGAAACTGTTCAACCAAGTTCATCGGTACATCCGACCTCAATTGATCGTATGCTTCAGAGGGCCATTGGAGTGGTCGCAACTGAAATAGAACTCACAGAAAGGAGACTATCTCTGGGGGTTGGGGGACTGCTGATAGATCTTAACATTCTACACAGTCCCATGATTACAGATTCAGAAGCATCACAAGGTCAAACAGCAACAATTCAATCTGCTGACTAGTCAACGGAGAAGATTCTAGTACAGAGTAGATTTTGGTACAGGAGAACAACAAAAGAAGACCTAGATTATTATGTGCCACTCGCATATCTGAAGGGGCAACCTCAGAAATATTGTGTCATCCAGTGAAGATGGCCAAAAGTGTAATGAAAAGCAAAAATAATGCCCCCTGTCCTCAGAGCATATAAATCAGCCATACTACAGTGGCGAGGTGGAGGGAACTCAGACAAATGTTAAGCAAGGCTGGGTGGACGACTTGGTGAGGGACTTGCTTGGGAAAAACAAAGCAGTCATCAAGGAGGAACTCTCCCCAATATTGATAAGACTATCCATAGTGGAACAATTAATAATCTAATACATTAAGGGGCCTCCATTTATACGGAAACCCAGAAACCCCAGCAATAGTGCAGAGACGGTAATAAAACTAAACCATGCAGCAGTGTTGAATGGTCTTCCCTACCTTCCAGGGGATGGAGCTGGCCCCATCAGCCCTATGGTAGTTTCCACATACCACACAGAGGAGAAACTGATTCCAATTGAAACCAGGCTGATTCGACAAACCAACAGAGAGAAGGTCTCAGCAAACAATGATTTTGTGAATCTACCAGTGATTGTGGCGGTGATGGCCAGGGTTCCAAGTCTCAGAGTGGACCAAAGGAAAAATTCCCGAACTTAAAAACAAGTGCATTAACTGGTTGAGACTGCACAGGAGCTTCCCCATGTCACTTGCTGATATTATCCTTTTCACCCGAAAAGTGGGCTGGATACGAAAGGAGGTTAAAATACCTTGAAGGAGATTGCATTATTATTAGGGCTAATGGTTTGATGGTATTTATTTTTTTGCCATTTCCGTCTGTATTTATCCATATTTATTTTTTGGACATTTTTTCTGTATTTATCCACATTTATTTTTGCTACAAGCAAAAGACGCCGCTACAGTTAGTATTTTTCCGCATTTATTTAAATTGACAATGCACACCAGCGCCCCGGTTGTTATTGGTCAAAACAATACATTCCTCTGAAAACTTTGCCATTGTACACATCTCTTACGGAACTTTCCAAAGCTTCTGCCATAGTTATCATCTGTACTTAGCAGTAGCAACACAATATTCCACACATACATCCCCATTCCCAGGCGGACTACCCAAAACACTCATATTCACAATGCGCTCGCACCAAGAGAGTGACGTCCCAGGCCCTCACTGCGGCTACGCATGCTGTTTTAGCGCTGTGTGGCAAAGACACTGTTCCAGATAATGGAGTATGGCTACACTGTCTTTGAAAACCTCTGGGTGCCTCTCGAGTTTGTGTTTGTATTAGGCGGGCAGGCTCACCACGGCTGTGGCGATCCTCCAGCAGATGTCGCAGTGACGGCTGCACTTGTGTAAGTAGCCCTTAATATTGATCAGATTCATTAAATGCCATTTATGACACCACACTCTGGACTCCCGACTTTTGGTTGTGCTTGTCACTTCCTATCAATATGTCCCATCTTCCCCTGCGCCATTCCCAACTCCTAGAAAGGAAGGGACAGAGCAGGCTATTGTGAAGGGTTTGGCTACTGTTGACATCAAGGCTTTCAAATCATAGTTTGGGGAGCTTACACCTTCCAGAAAGGGTTTCAAGAATCTGCCTGAAAATTTCCTTAAAATGGCCTCGTCGAGCTCCGGTCCTTCCCTGAAAGTTTGGGGGATGCGTCAAGTGGCGCCGAGATAAAAGGGGGGTCCCAAAACGCGTTTTCCCCATGTTAATTTCCATAAGGCGGTCGACCTCACTTTTAGACCGAACGGCTGAATGGATTTACACCAAACTTGGCAAAATTGTAGGGACTGGTAGCCCGATGTGCCTTTGCTATGTCTCAAGATATGTACTCCAGTGGATTTTGAGTAATTTAGGTTTAAAAAATATATATATCTGTGAGCGCACCCCGATAGCGCACCGAGCGCGACACGCGACTTGCGCGAGGAAAGCTGATTGGTTCTCGGGTGTCTGTAAACATTCGAAACAGTCCGGAGCAGCCGCCATCTTGTGTCTCGGTAGGATCGAGACACAAGAGTTGGCAAAAAAAAAGGGGGAAATGACCATAAGGGGGCAGAGTAGATGTCACTGACCATGTCATGAGTGATGTAATATGTGATGTCATCAGCAGTGCATTACACGCGCAAGTTATAGTGAGTCCAACTAACTATAACGTGGGAATTTCAATGGTTTTATGTCAGTAAAATTTCCAGGTAACTATAACTGGTGTGAAACCTATGGTTGTTTCACACCAGTTATAGTTAGGAATTAGCATTTAAAAAACCTATTAAATTCACTGAAAAAAACATAGGTTTCACACCAGTTATAGTTAGCTGGAAATTTTACTGACATAAAACCATTGAAATTCCCACGTTATAGTTAGTTGGACTCACTATAACTTGCGCGCCTGCAATGCACTGCTGATGACGTCACATATTACATCACTCATGACATGGTCAGTGACATCACTCATGACATCACTGATGACACCATCCTTGTGACAGAGTGAGAGATCTCCTTTCAGTGTAATGTAAGCCTTGAAACACATATTCAAAAATAGTATTTAACATTTTCAAAAAAATGGAGATACCCATACCAGTTACAACAAACAATTCAGTAATTCCACCATCTATATACACATCCACTCATTCACCAACAGTTCTATATAGTCACTCATACATATACTCACTCATTATATGTATTGATACACCTATACATCCTGTTACACTTCAACAGTCATCCAAAAGTTACTCACACACATATTCACACATGCAAAAAAACTATTGAACATCCATTTATTTGCATATACAGCAATACACACACTACCACTTTACTTCTAAGAAAACTTACACATACTTACTCTCTTAAACAATCACTCATAGAAACACATACTTATTTAAACAGGAACTCTTACAATCTCTCACTATCACACATACTCACTTATATAAATCAATACTCACATATACTAGATTAAAACATATGTTGTTACTGAAAAAGACAATAGAAAGACAGTTGTTTACTCACTAACATACACATATACACACTCATCCATCCATACAGTTTTGTACATATGCTGTCTTCAAAACACATACAAACAGTGAGTCAGTCACCAACCCATACAGCCACTTACACACAAAGTGAAACACTGATACATACATTTCAATATTTATAATTTACTTGCTAATATATGTATTCACTAAGATACACTTAATAAGGCAGTTAACCAATCAATTCTTATATTAACAAACATCCATTTACACACTTATTTAACCATTTATTCTTCCATCGTCTTTTACAAATACATATATAAAACATATATGTTTTTCAGAAAGACACACATTCACTGGATGGTGTCATCAGTGACGTCATGAGTGATGTCACTGACCATGTCATGAGTGATGTAATATGTGACGTCATCAGCAGTGCATTGCAGGCGCGCAAGTTATAGTGAGTCCAACTAACTACAACGTGCGAATTTCAATGGTTTTATGTCAGTAAAATTTCCAGCTAACTATAACTGGTGTGAAACCTATGTTTTTTTCAGTGAATTTAATAGGTTTTTTAAATGCTAATTCCTAACTATAACTGGTGTGAAACCTATGGTTTTTTCAGTGAATTTCATAGGTTTTTTAAATGCTAATTCCTTTCTATATCGAGTTTCTAACCTATGTTTTTTTTTACAATTTGCTGTTTTGTGCAAGTATTAATTTTTAAGTTTTTTTTTTTTTTTGTAATCATTTTTTCCTGGGGCGCTCTGGGTGCGCGCTCCGGTAAGCTCTCTGGAAAGCGCACCCAGAGCTCTACTTTCGTTCGTGAAAAAAATATGAATGAAAAGTTAATAATAACGCAAAACATTTCGTACCATACAAATAAAAGCAGTTTTTTTTATAAGGAAATGAAAATGATTTTGCATTTCCGTAAAACTATAAAGACGTCACTTCGGCGCGCAGCGTAAGCGCCCCCGGAAGCGCCTACGTTCGCGCCGTGTGTGCGCACCCGGAAGCGCTCCGGTGCACGCAGCGTCAGCATGTCAAGTCATGTGACCTTAAAATAACACTTTTCATTGGTTGCTTACAGTTTTTTTTTACAAAGAATGAAATCCCCACCCATTTCCTTCACTTCTTCTTTCACTTTTGTGTCTGAAAGACCTGTTTTTTGCTCCTGGATCTTTCTTGGTTTACCATGGCTGCCAGATAATCCAGCAGTGATGAAGAGCTTGAATTCATCAATGAAGAGCCTCCTCAGCCAAAGGTGAAGGAGCATTTTATTTGGGAATTTTTTAAAATACCACCTAACCAGAAAAAGGTGAATGTTCCAAAAGTGGAGTGCAGGATCTGCAAACAAGTCCTGTCACGGGGTGACCCCAAAAAAAATACTCATTTGGGAACTTTACGATGATCCGGCATGTGGAGAGGAGGCATCCCCAGAATTTTGCCTGGGAAAGTGTCAGGGCTCTGGCACAAGAGGTTCCCAGTCATGGGGCCTCTACATCCACCGGAGGAGCAACTACTTCTGGGAGGGGGCAATCGCAGGAGCTTGTGCCAAATATTCAACCTGCTTTTAACCATGGTGTCCTGAGATGCAGATACTGCAATCAACTCCTTACCTATGGGGAGCAAAGTGTCCAGCTCATGGTTCGAGCATTGGAGAACCCTCACTGCCCTTCCCATCCCTAATTTTTTTAGTGTTTTTTGCTCCTGTTGAGCAGTTTCCATACCCTGTTTTTGTTCCTGTTTTGAAAAAAGAAGAAAACAAAAAGTTATTTTCAGAACTACCTCCAATTCTCATCAAAGAGCTATATTCTTTAAAAAATGAAAAAGAGTAAGTGAAATGGAGTGCATTGATAATGGAAAGGAAAATGAGTAATAAAGAACAGAAAGGTATGAGAGGAGAAAGGAAGTGAAGTAGGGGGACCGAAAGAAGGTGAGTGTTGGGAAGGAAAGTAAGGAGAAGAAGAGTGAATATGGGGAATGTTGATATTCAAAGAAAATGTTGAAAAGGAACGGGGTGTGGAAGGGTAAGAAAAGATGCATTGCTGGAGTTGAAGGCTGAAGGCCTCATTTATGAAGCCATGCGTCACTTTAACACCACTAGAGCGTCACTTTTTGTGACGCATCAGTCCAGTAAAAAATGCACCTTATTTATTCATATTTACAAAGTGGTGCATCTAGGTAGATGCGTCACTTTGTAAGCCCCTGAGCCACATTATTCCTATGTCAGGTGTAATGTATGCAAAAGGGACGTTTTGACGCAAGAAAGGGTCGTAGAGGTGACGCAGTGAAATCTATGAGATATCACTGTGTCACTTTTATGACGCTGTTGCGTCCAAATCTTACGCCTGTTTCACAGCAGGCGTGCAGGCCCTTTCACATGGGGCTTGGACCCATGTGAAAGGATACATTGCTGGAGTTGCTTCATTTTTGAGACACACTCCTGCAATGCATCACTTTTGCGCTAACAGATACGTCTAAAATACTGACGTATCTGTAAGAACTTCCAACATAATACGTCGTCATAAAATTAATATGACGCATGAGTGGAAGACTGAAGGACTCATTTATGAGGCCATGCGTCACTTTAACACCACCAGAGCGTTACTTTTTGTGACACACCAGTGCTGTAAAAAATGCACCTTATTCAGTCATATTTACAAAGTGACGCATATGTGTAGTTGCGTCACTTTGTAAGCCCCTGCGCCACATTATTCCTACGTCTGGTGTAATGTATGCAAAAGGGACGTATTGACGCAAGAAAGGGTCGTAGAGGTGACACAGTGAATAAACAGGGGGCCTCATTTCTGAAAAGTGACGCATCGCTGCGTGAAAACAGCGATGCGTCACTTTTCTGTGCGCACTCCTTACGACATTCCTGATGTGTCATATTTAATGTATGGCGAATCATGTCGCAAGGAGTTACAGATACGTCAGTATTTCTGAAGTATCTGTAAGCGCAAAAGTGACGCATTGCTGGAGTGTGTCACAAAAGTGACGCAACTCCAGTAATGCGTCCTTTCACATGGAGAAAGCCCCATGTGAAAGGTCTTGCGTCAGTCTTACGCCTGCTGTGAGGCAGACGCAAGATTTTGACGCAACAGCGTCCTAAAAGTGACGCAGTGAAATCACATAGATTTCACTGCGTCACTATTACGAGGCTTTTTGCGGGGGAACGCCCCCTCTGCAGACATTATACCTGACGCAAGTATAATGTGGCGCAGGGTTTTAAAAAGTGACCCATCTACCTAGATGCGTCACTTTTTAAATATAGCGCAACGAGGCGCATTTTTTACACCGCTGGTGTGTCACAAAAATTGACGCACAGGCGGCGCAAAACTGTCGCAAGGCCTTCATAAATAAGGCCCTGGATTTTCCCCATGCTTCGCTCCCCGGTGCGCGTACCGGGCGCTCCCCCCGCGCAAATCGAAATTTTTTTTTTAAATGCCCCGCGGGACCCTATTTTAGCCCCCACATCAAACCTAGGGGGTCAGGGGGGGGGGGGGTCTACCCTGCCCCCTTATAGTCATTTCTCCCTTTTTTTTATGTCACCTCTTGTGTCTCGATCCTACCGAGACACAAGATGGCGGCCGCTCCGGACTGTTTCGAATGTTTACAGACACCCGTGAGCCAATCAGCTTTTCGTGCGCAAGTCGCGTAGCACGTACCAGGGCGCGCCTATAGATATATATTTTTATTTTAACCTAAATTACTCAAAATCCACTGGAGCACATATCTTGAGACATAGCAAAGGCACATCGGGCTACCAGTCCCTACAATTTTGGCAAGTTTGGTGTAAATCCATTCAGCCGTTCGGGCTAAAAGTGAGGTCGACCACCTTATGGAAATTAACATGGGGAAAACGCTTTTTGGGACCCCCTTTTATCTCGGCCCCCGCTTGACGCATCCCCCCCAAACTTTCAGGGAAGAGCTCGACGAGGCCATTTTGAGGACATTTTCAGGCAGATTCGTCAACAGGCGCAAAAGTTATTCCAAATAGAATTTTGAGATTTAACATTGAAAAAAATCCTAACTATAACTACCTACTGGCGACCGCCAGTAGATAATATATATATATATATATATATATATATATATATATATATATATATATATATATATATATATATATATATATATATATCAATCGCAAAGGCACTTGTGCTCTCGAGAGGCAACACTCGACTCTCCTGCCATCCGGCTTGCTGGCCTCACATAGCTCTGCGTCCGTTCTCCTGCAATTTAAATGAATCCCAACGCGTTTCGAGGCCCAAGCGCCTCTTCTTCATGGGGTGTGTAAAGGAAGCAAGAATTTCAGACACAGCTGTTGGCAACAATTTTATTGCGTAACACCGCCCTAAGTGGGCGTGGCTCCCGATTGTCAACCACCAAGGCACGATGGTATATGTAGTCCAATGCTGTGCATGCCATTGATCCTTGAGTAGGTTCCAAGCTTCCTTATAATTACAGTCCATAGTAAACTCCTTAAGTAGGAGGGAGGCAGGGTCGGAGGACTATCATTATTGTTGAAGTGCCGAACCTAGAAGCAATGCTGCGTGCATCACCTCGGCCTTTCCGCGATGTCAGAAACTTGCTGAGTGAAGTGGGATCGCTTCAGCAGCCCCCAATAAAAAAAATTGTTTAAATGCGGCTCTATTAGAGGGCAGGTATGTGACACACTGCAGCATGAAAACTGCAATTACGTTCTAATTGCGCCATTCCCTGTTCACTTCATAGAAGGGATCCATATTGTGTTGACTGTCACCCCAGCCGTCTTTTTGTTATGTGTGTGCTGAATGCCACACGGTGCCTTAGTTTATCGCGGTGGTGGAGGAAAAGGGCCCGCACCATCGCGCCATTCCACGATTGATGGCCTACTTAGCATTAACCTCATGCTAAGTAGGCCATCAATCGTGGAGTGGCGCGACGGCGGGCCCTTTCCCTCCACCACCGCGATAAACGAAGGCACCCTGTGGCATTCAGCACACACAGTAATTTCAAAATAAACAACAGCCCCCACCTCCCCCACACCCACATGATGACTGAAAATAGATCCTCGGCTGTACTTCAAAGACCCTGTGCCAATTTGTCCACAGGAGGGCGCCAAAAGACTGATTGGAAGGGATTAAAATGAACTCAGGCAGCAGCAGCGCGGCAACATTTGCCAGTGTTTTGCTGTTTCTATATATAAATACAGACAAAGGAAATATAGATTTCCGTCTGTATTTATATGTAAATATCCGTAAAAACGGAAAACCGGGAGCCCTCATTATTATCTGTTTCAGAGATCCTTAGGTAGTAAGGACCCTATCACAGAACAGAGCAAATAGGCCTCTAGAGGGCATGGGGTCTTCAAAAATAAAGCTTCTCCCATTGCAGTACTTTTATAAACCCTTTATAGGATCCACTATGATTAACACTCCATTGCCAAATCCAGGGTGGTACTATATATAGTTCCTGTATATAATAGGTTTGGGCCCCTCAAGTTGGTTGACTGAAGGCAGTAGAGGATTTCCAATATCCACCACTCCAAACCAGAAGTATTCTTCAGACTAGGGGGAGCAAAACTAACGTTATAATGGATCCATGGCAAAGAAGGAATCATTTGGCAAATGAAATGCTTTAGAACAAGGAAGATGAGTCAACTACACCCACAGAATACTCCCAGATTCTAACAGTTCCAGGTATAACAGGAATGGATAAAAAAAAAAGTTACATCTAGGAGAAAATTGAAATGTTTAATGTTTTGAAATGTTTGTCTCTTTTATGGCATTTTACCGAAATAAATAGATTTCTAATCAAATTGATTGTGAATGTTTTTCCAGGGGAAACTCCAAGTGTTGTACCAGCATCCATTTGGATAGTGCTTTATGCAAGTAGAGACCCAGATAAAAATGAGATCTAAAAACTTGAGATGTTTAATTCCATTAAGTTTACTTCTTTTACTACTACTGACTTACCATTGCTGGTTCTTCTTTGACTTAATGTTTCCAGCCTGCTGGTAAAATTCAGAACTGAAGTCCTGAGCGAAGGTAAAATAGGGTATATTGTTAATCTTATTTAGAAGTGTGAAACAATTAAATAGTCTGATCCACATGAAAATACAACATGATATGTTTAATTTCCTTTACTTTGGTAATAAAAACCCTTTAGGTTGCTTCTGTTTTCAATCAATTGTAACCTCTTTCATCAACATTCCCTCTTCATCACCATTTAGCCCTCTTGCTCTGTTAACGAAAATTAGTCTTGGAGTTAGATAGGCCAGTCAGTGTTTGCATACAACCAACATTCACGATTGTATGAGTCCAGATGGCACGAGCAAGATAAAACGAATGGTAGTAGGAGCATATAGGAGAAAGGAGGAGGTATTGTTTCTCTTTCTGATGTGCTGAAGCCTTCAAACCCTTTCTTGTAACAATCCCTGTACATGAGTGTTCTCAAATGGCTTCTTCAGAAACCCACATTAGCCATTATTTTAGTCTATGCCTGGCTCATAATCAATTATCAGTTAAAATAAATAGGTGAAACCCATATGAAAGAAGTTGTCACTTTCCTCTGAAGTGCTATCTTTCCTCAATTTTAAAAGTATTATCAGCCACTAGCTGGGAGGCTTGAGGCACAGCTTTGAAATCTATTGGAAAGATTCTGGACCTAGGAATGATCCCTTGCTGGAAAATTAAAAGTTAATCTTAGGGAAGGTGCTCCAGTGAGCATACCCCTCCCCCCCCCACACCCCCCTTAGATTCATTACCGTCCCTCTCGACGTCTCCTAATTACATTTGGTTGCACATCTAATGCAGAAAAAATACCTACTGTAAGCTTGATCCGAAGACTAATCCTTCATAGCCAAAAGAAGCCCTACCCACGGTTGAAATACAATTTTAAAAGGAGCAGGACATGGAGAAGCAACTAGCTGTTATTTATCTTGTCCAAATTGGACGTTATTTGCAATTAATTCTGAGCACAGCCAAGGTCATTCTAATAAAAACAAAACATGATGTTCAATTTGATTATCTTGAATCAGATTTCGCAATGCATAACCAGAATTATTTACCTTTGCAAAATTGCAACATCTAGCAGTTTGTGCAGTTTGTGCAGTCTTTACAGTGAGAGGGGTAAAAAGATATTTAATAAGGCACAGCTAAAGCAGGCAGTAGTGGATAGAAAATGAATAGAAAAAAAGTCTGTTTCCCCAAGCCTGTTAACAGACCATAAAAGACAAATATACACACTATGATTACTTTAACGTGGTAGATTAAGCAGTTCTTAGATGCGACACTCTGCGTCAATGTACCTTAAGTTGCGTTGCGCTTCCACGACAAGCAATGTCGCAGTGATGGGAAATGCGACAAAGTTTAGATAGAAAGAAATAAAGACGTGAAGATCTTCCAGATGCGGCACACTTCTTGGGGATGCGAGAAATCCTCGCTTCGATGCATAGGCTGCAGCTGCGACACCCTTATGATGTGACGTCAACAGCTCCAGCGGTGACGCTCTTCTCCACGATGCGTGAAGCTTCCACTCAATGCAACAACTACAGCGGCGACATCCAAGCAGCGACGCAGCAGCTCCGACGGCGGTGCGCTTCTCTGGGATGTGCGGTGCTCTTGGTCGATGTGGTGCAATGCGACAGTTCCAGTGTCGACACCCTCCTTCTTCGGAGTTGCAACGGCAGGCACAGCGACGCCGAGACGTTTCAACCTCATTGCGAGATTCATCTGATGCAGTGCAGTGCGACAACCACAGCGGTGACACCCTCCTTCTTCAGAGTTGCGAGGGCAGCAGCAGCGACGGTGACACACTTCCTATTAATTGCGGCACGCTTCTCTCCGATGCGGTGCAGTGCGACAGTTCCAGCGGCGACAACCTCCTTTCTCCAGAGTTGCGATGGCAGACACAGCGACGGTGACACGCTTCTTCTCGTTGAGTCGTGCTTCCAGTTCCTTGCGACACGCAGTTCCTCAGAAGGCCCAAAACAGCAGCTGGCACTTGCAAAAGAACTCTGGGGAGCTGGGGGGAGACTTCAGCAGGAGGCAAGCTGTTTTCCAAGCCCTTGGAGAAACTTCGCAAGTTGAAAGCAAAGTACACAAAGTTCCTTTCTCCTTCCTTTGGCAGTAAGGCAACCACTGCAGGCCAATCCCCCAGGCAGCACTTCAGCTTGGGAATAGTCTCTCCTCAGTTTCTTCAGGTTCCTCTCCTCATTAAAGGTTTCTTCTTGTAGTCCAAAAGTGATCTAATTTCTTGGGAGCAGGGTCCCAATATTTATACCACAAAATCCTTTGTTCTCTGAGGGGAGAGGGGCCTGTACATAGTCCAAACCAGTTCTGAAGCACTCTGTTTACCAGACTTCTCCTTTCCTTTCACAGTGCAGGGCGTGCACATTAGATGCCCCACATGAGGTGGAGCCAGCATTGTGGAAGGCAAGTACAATCCTGGAGCACTTTGTTGACAGGACTCCTTCTCTTCTTTCAGTGTGCTGGGCAGAGACATCAGCCGCTCCCCAGGGGGTGGAGCCAGCATTGTGGAAAGGCAGGCACAGCCCTATTCAAAGTTCAGGTGCACTCCTCCCTCCCATCTGGCTGCAGATCTCTCTATTCACCACTGGGTGACTCAGCCTGTCTCCTGGAATTCCCCAGCCCTGTCACTCTCAAAACCAGACATTGGAATACACAAACTAGCAGAGGCAGGTTTGAATGGTTAGACAAGCAAATACCTACTTACTAAAAGTGGTATTTGCAAACACAAAATATTAAAATAAACTTTACAAAAAGGTGTATTTTATTATTCTGAGTTCAGGCATACTAAACTTGAATGTCTACCATGTTCTCTGAGACAGTTAGGATTATAAAATGTAATAACTCTAACAGCCCATTCTGCCCTCCCTCCCCATTTCCTGGGGTCGGCCTCGCTACGGATATGACTTTGTCCTCACTGCCTCGGGGCCAGTTGAATCTCTTATTGGTATGCGTATTCTATTGTGGTTCTGCTATACGCTCACTCTGTGCGCTTTCGATTCGTTATATGACTTATACATGTTGGACTTGTTGTTCGCTTAGCCTTCTGTGTATTGTATTTGCTATTTTGACCTACACATATCTGGTTGTGAAGCGCTCCAATGCCCTCGGGTCTGGCCAGCGCTATAGATAATTCCAAAAATGAAATAAAAATAAAAACACACATCAGGGCGTGTCCTACCTTATACTTACAATGCACCCTGCCCTTGGGCCTACCATAGGGGTGACGGATATGAAGGTTTAGGGACTGGAAAGTGGGTGCACTTGCCCAGTCAGCATGACCGTACCAGACTGCACGCAGGCTCTGCAATGGCAGACCTTAGACACATTTTACAAGGCTGCTTCTGTGGGTGGCACAACCAGTGCCGCAGGCGCACTAGCAGCATTTGGATTACACGCCCTGGCACTCTCAGTGCAGTAGATTAGGGTCTGACAAGTAAAGCAAAATAGCCAAACATGGAATCACTAATCCATACATCAATTTACAATTGGGAGCACTTGCACTGTGGCACTGGATAGCAGTGGCACAGTGCCAAAAGCATCTAACACAGCAAAAACACATGAGGCAACAGCAAAAAATGGAAGGGAGACCTACGCCAATGGTGCCAGGTCTAACACATATTAAAAACATTAACAATGTATAACCAATTCAATTCAATTCAATTTGTTTTTATTTGTTATGGAACTCCTACGGTGGTCCACCATAATACAGCAGTACAATAAAAAAAATACTATAAATACTTTTTTTTAAAATACACCAATAAAAAAAACAGAGAAAAATAAAGAGAAACATACTTTATAACGAATACGAAATTCTACATTGGCCCACCAGCAAACATTACACATATCAACTAAACTCTTTAAAACATTTTTTGAAAAATTTAAATATTCTATGGCAAACCATTTCATTTGGTGCTGACGAGACAAAAGATTGGGCCTCCTGAACAGAATGAATATTAAATTTGATAAATGAGGGTCTTAAAAACATTTGACTTGCCCTTAGAAGGTCTGGACCCACAAATAGCACATGATTAAGATCCTGTATTTTGGAACAGCACAATTCACAAATTCTCTCCTCTCTAGGAGTTTTTTCCCAAATGGCCTTTACCTCTCTCAAGGGCAACAGGTTGGTTCTTAAAAGTAGTATCAACCTTCTAATTCCATGTGGGACATTCCATGAAAAATAGGGCTGGGTCTACTCCCCATCGCACTCACACAGATCACCTCATTGCGGGCTTTAGGTTGACTTAAAGCTGTGTCTCTTACTGTACTAATCGTGCTTACTGACTTCTTTAGGAATAACTTCAGTACAGGCTTAGACATAGGTGAATCACAATTTAAACTAAGCCGAAAGGAGTGGTTTGCGTGGGCAAATGATCTGAAAAAGGCTGATTTATCTTTCAATTTAGCAAAGATTTCCAACTTCAAGGCGGCCCTTAGGGTGCCCTCATCCCCCCAGAAGAGGGAGTTCCCCCACCTCAGGATCGCTGCCAAGTATGAAGTATAAGAAGAAACTAAATGGAATTCCAAGTGAAGAACATGTGGGGCAGCCAGAGAATTTAAATTACAAATTTGGTGGAAAAAACGGCATTCAGCCTTATCAAAATTCCTATCCAAAACCTCTGCAGCATATGTTAATGTAGGGGGATTTTGACCTTAAATACTGACAGAACGTGATTAAAATGAAGTCTCCCACAGGTCTTATAAAATCTATTTAGAGCTCCAGCCTGGGAGACGGCCTTACCAACACACCATTTGATGTGCTCTGAGTCACGCCTGTTTTTTTTAAAAAACCTTCCCCAAATACGAATACGAATTGACCTGTTCAAGTTCTTTCTGCCCCAATGACCACTTATACCCTTTCTTTATTCTGAGACCTTTCTTGCAAAAGACTTAAATGTAGCTTTTAGCAATATTAATTTTCAAAAAATGGTCCTCCGCATATTTTGTCAGGGCATCCTGACGACGCTGCAAGCCAATAGGGGTTAAATCGAAAATTGCAACTTCACTTCTACTGCATATAGTAGAGAGCCAATGGACATTGTACCAATTCTAGGGGCGTCGCCCCTCACTGACTTTAATTTGCCGGGGAGGTCATATATATAAAAGGAAAACAAGAGGGGCCAACAGGCAATCCTGCTTAAGAACATTATGTGCATTAATCCTACAGGAAATCCCCAGCGAGCCTCCCATCATCACTTGACACCAAGTGTCTGTGTGTAACTCTATTATAAGGCCCAGGAGGTGGTATGGCATACCAAGTGGGAGAGCTTTCTCCACAGCGTCTGATGATCCACTTTATCAAACGCCGTGGAGAAATCAATGAAAGCTGTGTAGACTAACATGCTTCGTGAGAAAACATATTCCTCTACGATGGTCTGGACAGCCGCAATGTTATCCAGTGTTCCATGGTTCTTTCTGAAGCCTGCCTGTTCTGGCGGTAAGATGTTCTGGTCTTGGGCCCACTGCTGCAAATGCTGAAGATACTTTTTGCAAATAATTTGCCTTAAGCATCCAGTAGCGTGATCTGTCTAAAGCTAGTAGGTGACCTTTTTGGGCCCTTTTTAAACAGCGGAACTATAATGCTCCCCTTCCAAGAGGAGGATAAATACTAATCGATTGAAAGCAGAAGTTAAACAGTGGCACCAGAAAGGCTCCCCATGCAGCTGGTTCCTTTTTAATTAGCATAATCGAGATACCGTCCGGTCCTTGTGCACCGGAGGTTCTGGCATTCTTTATATAGCCCATCACTTCAAACCTGCAATGTGTATGTAATGCGTCTCCTAATTGGGAAAAATTGGAATTTGGCCTGAAATCAGTTGCACTAGACATAGAGCAGATAATACAACAGTTGCCAGACAACCTCTTTCTAAATTGGCTAGCTACTTTTTAGCAGAATTGAGAGTGAAGTCTACACTAAACATTCCTAAGAAAAAACCTATATATTGGTTAGACGAAGCAGTAGCACGAGCAAAATGTAGAACACACACACAATTCACATGTAAGTCCTGTGCAAAGCTGGGCATCTTTTTCATGTTTATGTTACTTGCTATACGAAAGCTTGTAAAGTATGAAGTTTCCTTAGCAAGAAGCATACAACAGTCACATGCATCGTTATTTTACAAGTAGTCAAGGAGCCTTTTGTATTACGTTTTGGTAAGATAGGCTTTGGGAGGTACTGACACCGAAGATTTTCTTACCTTGAGGCACTTAAAGAAAATTGTTTTTGGCATTATTAGGCTTTTGAAAAATGGAAAGAAGATAAAGAAGAGCACCTGAAAGAGAAGATTCGTAAAGAAAAGCAAGCTGAAATGGCAAAGAAAAGAAAAGAGGAGCAGGCCGTTGCTGAAAAAAAAGAGGAGAGTAAATTGGCTTTTTCCAAATGGTATGAGCATACATTTTTGTTGTGTTATTTGAAGATGGGTTGAACACTCTTAAGAGTCTTTGTCTATGATGGATTGATATACATTTTTAGCATTCGGCAAACAATAACTTTTAAACAGTACATGCAACAGATATCCCTATTTTTTATTCTGTTGTGACTGACAGGTTTCAATATTATTATCAGTAATGCTAGTTAAGGTTCGGAGTGGGATTTTTAGTTTAGTTTCTATAAAAATGGCGTTCCTTTCTTTGTTTTCCAATGCTGCAATTACAATATATTATAGAACAACAAGGGCACCCAAGTAAGGGTCGGCCAGGGACTTTGGGAGACTATTTTTAAAGCAACAGCGGTCCCTACAAAGGTTGGAGATGGGAAACCAAGGAATGAATATAGACTCAATCAGTTCTATACTAATTGGACTTGTCCAGCCGGACAGAGGTCTAATATTTACTTGTAAACAGATAAAAAATAGTTTAAAAATTAATACATAAAGTGGGACACAAGCCTGTGTCCTAATTAACCAAACTAGTACAATACAAGACAAAACAAAACAACAGGGGGCTCAGGCAAAGCTTGTGGTTTGTTGCATAGAAATAATTTACAATTGTAAAGAACAAATTGCGTTGAACACATTTACAATTTTCAAATGAAGAATTTAGGACGTATAAGGTGTTTGTAAAGTGTCGACGGCATTTCGATCCATTAACGTAATGTGCGGATCATCATCAGGACATGGAATATTGTGCCTATACAGTAGAGCCTTAATAACCGATATCGACGAAGACTTAAAGATAAGTTCGAAGGCTGGAATAGGGGGCAGCGGCAGTGGCGTCTACAACGGCGGAGGATTGAAGACTCGACCATGTTGAATTGTAGGGAGCCGCGTGCTCCGGGGCCCGCACTGCCGAACACAGAACCCTGCTATCCAGCCCATCTCATTAGAATTCTGGCCATTGTGCCCCGGAGCACGCGGCCCCCTACAATTGAACCTGGTCGAGTCATCAGTCCACCGCCTTTGCAGCCGCCACTGCTGCTGCCCCCTATTCCCGCCTCCGGACTTATCCTTAAGTCTTCGTCCATACCGGTTATTAAGTCTCTACTGTACAGGCATAATTTTCCATGTCCTGATGATGATCCGCACATTACCCTAATGGATCGAAATGCAGAAGACACTTTAAAAACACCTTATACGTCCTAAATTCTTCATTTGAAAATTGTAAAGGTGTTCAACGCGATATGTTCTTTATAATTGTGAATTATTTCTATGCAACAAACCACAAACTTTGCCTGAGCCCCCTGTTGTTTTGTTTTGTCTTGTATTGTACTAGTTTGGTTAAAAATAGCTTACAAATAAATATTTGATCTCTATCCGGCTGGACAAGTCCAATTAATATAGAACTGATTGAGTCTATATTCATTCCTTGGTTTCCCATCTCCAACCTTTCTAGGGACAGTCAGGCACTTAGGGCAAGGGTGCACATCCATCACCATGCAGAGGACATTTCTGCCCCAGCAAGTGCAAACTAATTTTAGTTTGCAGCAGCTAAATGATGCTTCTCCCGAGGAAACATTTTAAAAAACTACATACAAATTCTAAATGTTCCTATACATTACACATTTTCAAATTGGGAAGAGGGTGTAGCCTGTCGTTAAGAGTGGTCGACCTCAAAGCTGGGGAACCGGGTTCGAGTCTCGGCAAATCACTTAATCTCCCCGTGCCTTAACAAAAAAAATGAATGTGTTCATCTGTAATGAAACTGGTGCTCATGTGAAGTGCTCTGATACCTGATATTTTCGGGTCCAGTTTGCGCTATATAAAACGTAAAAAGAAATAATAATAATCAAGTTACAAAATCATGGGTTAATAAAAAAGATGTACCTTTATGTGCCCCAATTATCTACTCTGCTGGTACTTGATGTAGTTATTGCTACCTAGTTCTTCTTTTCTATTAACGTTTTAGGCATTTCCAAATTTTAGGAGTGAAAAAAAGGAAGATGTTCTGAAATCAAAAATTAAGGAAAAACTCCAAGAGGAAAAAGAGAAGCAAGAGAAAGAAAGAGCTGAAAAAGAATGGCAAGAAAAAAAGGCAATGGAAGAGTATGAACGATGGCTTGTAAGTACTATCCCTCAGTTTAATATCTGTCATAGGGAGGGCAGTATGTTCTTTCCAGATTTAGGTCTGAGTTCAGCAGCCCCTATGATGTAGGCAAGTGTCTTTACCATTCTGTGCTTCAGTGTATTTGTTTTCTCCCTACTGGTAGATCTCATATGCCCCAACAATTAAAACATTTGCTAACCTTTTGCAATGTCTCTTTAGAATGCATTTACAGTGCTTGAGCAGCAGTCATCTCCTGCTCGTTGCTCCCTCCTCTTTCTCTTTTCCCTGGTATGTCCAATTGCTGCCACCCATCCCTCTTTCCCCGGTCTTTCCCACTGGCGTTACTCTTACCCTAGCTGTCCCATTACTCCCACACACAAACTCTTTCCCTTGGCATGTCATGTTGCAAAGGCATAATGTTTTTTGCCAGTGGCCCAGCAGATTTATTTTTCCAGGATTCGGTTTTAAAACAGTCAGGTTGAATTTTAAGCAGGGTGTCTTTTAGTTATGTTATGTATTTTTGTTATTCGCCCATGAGGGTATCTGGGGGCTGAGCCGGTGTGTGATCCTATCCCTGCCTATAGTAGGGTGGTTTATTAAAATGCCAGGTCTTCAGCTTCTTGCTGAATTCAAGGAGCGAGAAGGAGGCTCTGATGTTCAGTGGGAAGCAGTTCCATGCTTTAGGAGCGATGTAAAAGAACACCCGTCCTGATCTGTGTCTGTGAATGTGTCGGATGTGCGAGAGTAGGAGTCCTGGTGAGTGGAATTGTCTGAGTGGTTGGTGGAAGGATATGCAACATTTCAGGTATGGGGGGCCTAAGATATGTAGTTTTGTGTGTGCTTGTGAGGAATTTAAAATGAGTGTGTTTGTATATCAGGAGGCTGTCAAGCTCCCTGAGGAGGGGTGTGATGGGAGTTCTGTTTGAAAGCTTGAGGATGAGTCTGGTTGCTGGATGGTTTGTAGTGTTTTAGGCCCACATGCATCATTGTAACATTTTGCGATTTCTTAATTGCGAAAATTAAGGAATCGCAATTAAGAAATCGCAAAATGCTATGCATGAAAAAATCGCAATATTTTTTGCGATTCGGTATTTTTCCTTAATTGCGATTCACAATTTGTGAATCGCAATTAAGGAAAACCCTTCCCATTGATTCCTATGGGCCAAAAGGCCCATAGGAATGAATGGGAAGGGATTCACATTTTGCGAACTTCAAATTGCGATTCGCAAAATGTGAATGCAATTTCAAGGGTGCAGGGGGGGTCCAAAGAACCCCTCCCTGCACCCCTGAAATTTAACTTTAAGTGCAATTTACACACACACATGAACCAAGGACATGTGTGTGTGTAAATTAAAACTTTCAAATATGCAACTAGTGCATGTTTGAAAGTTTTCGGTAAATTAGCATGAAGTTCAACTACATGCTAATTTACTCCTTCCAAAGTGCGAATTCGCAATTTAAAAATAATCATGCATTGCATTTAAGAAATCTGAAATTGCGATTTCTTAAATGCAATCGCAATTTTAGAAATCGCATCATGGTTGCGATTCCTAAAATTGCGAAATGCATGATGCATTCCAAATTAGTCAATTGCATTCGCAAACAGCCGAAAATTGCGATTCGCACCGTTTGCGAATGCAATTGACTTTGATGCATGTGGGCATTAGTGAATTGCTTGTGATCCCAGCATAGAGGGAGTTTCCGTAGTCCAACTTGCTGGTTACTAGGGCATAAGTGATCATTTTTCTACTGTTGCTTTGGAGCTATTTGAAGATCTTCCTCAGCTTCTTCAGGGCGTTGAATCAAGATTCAGTGATGGTGGGGACTTGCGAGGCCATGACCAGTTTTCTGTTGATGATTATTCTGAGGATCCTGGCTTGGGTGCTGACGAGTTCAGCCATTCACCGGTTGGAGTCCCATGGTGAGCTGTTCTTGTGGAAGGTCACAGAGCCTTCGGGCATGCAGGTGGTGAACTTGTATCTTGTGTTGGGGGGTTCTCCGAGATGGAGAGAATAGATTGCGAGTCGTTGGCATAGGAGAGGATGTTGATGTTGTGTGCACTGATGACTTTGGCCATACGGATCATGTTATACAACAGTTTTCAATTGCACTAGAGCTGATCACAGCACACAGACTGTACATCTCCAATAGTCTGTGGTACAAACATTGTTCTGTGTTGTAGAAAACCACTCTACACATGTTTTCTTAGTTCAAACATTATGTGTGCCTCACAAAGTATGCAGCCACTCACAACTGTTTGTGAACCCAGTGCTCAATAATATGCATGGAGAGTTTACACTCCTAGATCCACAATCACTGAAGGTTTGGGCACAATAGAAACCGTTAACAGTAGATTGCACCTACTTACATTCACAGTGTGTCAGTGACACTTGGAAAGAAACATGCAGGGGCTAACATCCAGATTCATCATAGTCCCGTTTTGCGAGTCCTTAATAGGATTTATTAAGGAATTGCTATTAAGGACTTGCAAAACGGGATTCATGTAGGAATCGCTAAATAAATTGCGATTCCTACACATTCCTTATTTGCGATTAGCAAATTGCTAATCGCAAATAAGGAATAACTCCCCATTCATTCCTATGGGCCTATAGGAATGAATGGGGAGTTATTCCTTATTTGCGATTAGCAATTAGCTAATCACAAATAACTAAGCGATTTCAAGGGTGCCAGGTGTGTCCAAAGGACACCCTGTAGCACCCCTGAAATGTAATCTACATTGGTGTTGCGCACACACATGTCCAAAGGACATGTGTGTGTGTAACATGCAACTTAGAAAAATGCATTTAAATGCATTTTTCTAAGTTTTCGCTATTTACCACGTGGTTTGACCTCGCGGTAAATAGCGGCCCAAAATTGCGATTTCGCAATTTTAAAATGGTTCATGAATTGCATTTAAGGAATCTCAAATAGAGATTCCATTAATGCAATTCCTCGCAAATGTGCGAATTCTTTATTAGCGAATTTTGCATTTGGGATGATGAATCCCAAATGCAAAAATTGCACTCACAAAGGGCCAGATTCTCAGAATCTGGCCATTTGCGAGCGCAATTAAGCTTGATGAATCTGGCCGTTAGTTTCTAAAACATTTCAAATTGAAAATTAACTAGTGGATCGATGTACTTTATAACACTACTTAGTCCTGCGAGTTGAATGCATCATGGGCAGATGTACTAAGAACTGGTTGCAAAATTCTGATCGCAATTTGAGACCAGTATTTTTGTGACCAGTGAGGTCATTTGCGGATCGACCTATGTACTAATAGGTCGGTTTGCAAACTACAGATTCCTAATAGATCTCGATTCGACGTACCTCATGAATAGTAAAAAGGTTGATTGCAAATTTCGACCCACTAGGAATTGCAACCATCACAGGGATTCTCTTTTTTTTCTGCAACCCATTTTCCTTGAAGTAAAACAATCTGCGTTTGATGATAAATAAAAAATAAATAAAAAAGAAGAAAACGTTGTTTCTTTTTTTAAGAGTAGATGAATGGTTTACCACCTCCTTTGAAGAGGTAGTAAAAGATTTATTTGCGAGCAAAATTCTGTTGCTGCATGGTTGTGTTTGCTTTTTCTTTATAACTAGTTAGTCTTTTGGCAGAATTCCGTGCTGCGCGTTCATTTTATGTGCTATGCGCGCTCCTTTGTGTTTCCTACTGCATAAGGACACACGCGGCTTTTATTATGGGAGAGTTCCCCCATCTGGTTCCGAATTCGAAAAGCAAGCTATTTATATGAACTCACATTCATGTCTGTCTATATCATCCACAAGGTGGCAGCACCGCCATTACTAAAAACCTAAGACGGCACACATAAGTTGTTATATCGCTCTGTTATTGGATCCCCACAGTTTTACTAATGTGTCCGTTTTCGGCGCACTAAAATTTCGGAAAAAACATTGAAAATGAATACAACAATAGTAGGGAAAAGAGACACATTGCATTTTTAAACTGGTAATTTATTGCAGTGTTTATTAGGATTTTGTTCGTCTGTGTTATGCATAATTTAATCTTTTTCTTTTATGTTTATAGAGCTAAATTTGTCGTCTGTCCTTTCTATCAATGCGATTTTTATAATCCTCCACTAATTGCGCGTAAATATTGTGACCATCATCAAAGAGATGTGGCCAAGATACCAGATAATTGCAAAATGCCCCAGTCAGGTCTAACTTGCTAGTAATCTTAAAGTCATCATGCTACTTAACACTGTGACTTGTCCCTAACAGGCTAGATGGCCTGATGTGGGAGTGGTACCATTTGTGCTAAAGCAATCAAAACCGAAGTTTGCAATGAGGTGCAACAAAAACCAAATGTTCAACCAGTTGTTTGAACTCCTCTTACAAGACGCAGTCCATTTCTGTCCAACTGTATTGTCGACTGCTCTGCCAGAGGAGCCTACTGCGTCAATGACGGAGGTTTTCATACAAAACAAGCACATAGCTCTCCACCCTATCGGATGCCATTATGGTCTTTTATTAGGTCTCGCCTGTCGATGCGCATGCGCATCGAGCAAGCGAGACTATGGGGGCTTATCCACTCTTTGTCCAACTTGCAAGGAATCGTGACGATTCCTTGCAGTGCCCGTGACTTTTAAGCTCAATGCGCATGCACATTGAGCTTAAAAGCGCGTGCACATGCCCCCAGCCGCCTGCCTTGCCTACTCTCCCGCCCCCTCACTTCTTGATTGCACGGCCGCTAGGCCGTGCCTCCCCTACTCTCCTCCCCCCTCCCGCCTGCCTTGCCTACTCTCCCACCCCCTCACTTCTTGATTGCACGGCCGCTAGGCCGTGCCTCCCCTACTCTCCTCCCCCCTCCTCCTCCTACTCTCCTCCTACCGTGTGCCACTTGCATTCCTGGATCACGTTACAGGTTTTGTGTTTACCCAGCCTGAGCGCTTTCACTTTCGCATCTGTGGGTTTTAGATTGCCAGCAGGCAGACACAGCGTAGACAAAAATGATCTAAAACAACACTAAGAAAATAAAAGTGCAAATATAGTTTTAATGTTTGCACAAAATAAAAAATAAAAACTTTTCTGCTCGCCTCCGCAGCACCGCACACCTCCCCCTCTACCCTCCCTTGAGGAGTGCTGTGAGAGAGTCTGCCTCAGCAAGGGAAGACAGTCTCGCTGCACGGGAACCCTCTGCTGCATTGCGTGCCAGGAAGGCCCCGCTCTCCAGCAGCAGGCTCACGAGGCAGGGCTGCTTTCATTCAGCTGCGGGTGCGCGTGCTTCTTCTTAAAGCCCCTTTGAGTCCTGCCTGTCTGTAAAGTGATTGATTCCCCGCGCTTCCGGAGGACCGGGCTACTGGCCGCGCTGCTGACTGTCCTGCTAGGTAGGACAAGGTGAGCGACTCTTAAGACTTACTTTCAGTGCTTACTTTGATGAAAAAAATCACAAGAGCAGGTTTCTTAAGAGCGCTACGTTGGTGGTGTCGATTGGTTAGATAACACGTTAGCTGTGTATTTTCTTCCACTTCCCTAAGTCTCCTCTATTTCTCACTTGCACGTTTCTCGGTTTCTGCTTTCAACATTGGTCCACTGTGTTCATATCTTTTTTTAGTCCTCCTTTGTCTCCCTTTTCTTTTTTGCTTGTGACCAAATTAGGATGAAAAATAAGCTCATGGCAGTGGTTCACAAAATCGAGTGTCTGTTCCACCATTTGATGTGATGTTCTGGAGCTGGTTTGTGAAGGTCTGTCCCTCATGGGCGGATCTGTGTAGATTTTCACTATATCAACTTAAAGTATCCATACATTGAATCTATATATTGCTGTGCTTCTCTCCCCTGCTGCACTCTCCTGCTCTCTAGAGATGTGGCCTAACGACCAGAGCTGCCATCTATGTCACGTAAATACAAAACATGTTGCATTCCAAATGCTATAGGTGTCACATTCGCAAAAGTTATAACTATTGGCATTGTAAATGACAAAGCTATCAATTTAGCTATTTTAAAAACCAACAAATAAATAAAATATCTGTCATTTACAAGACCAATAGCTCCAACTTTTCTAATGCGAGACCTATTGCATTTCCAATGCTTGTTTAAGGTCTGGCTTTCTGATAGCGGCTTTCGAATCAGGCCTGTTGCTTAAAGTATATGTAGGAATGGGTTATGGGTCCACCCCCTTCAGCCATTGGCTTTTTTTGGACCCGTTTTTTTTTCCAGACATTAGGTTGAGATTTTGTCAATAGCATCTTAGATCAACCCAGTGGAGTGTTTGCCTCTCGGCACCATGCTATTGGCTATTTGGCTGCATCCTTCCTCCTCCAGCGGATTCCTTGCATTACACTGCATGAGGGAATATTTTACATCTGTACAGCACAAAGAATCATCATGCATTTAGCTATCTTTATTCACAGGCCCTCAAAAAGAAAAAAGCAATCCTTTTGTTATTCTTGTCCTTCCCTCTCACTGTCGTTGCTGCCTCCATTCTTCTTGCAGTTATCTCGCCATGGTTCCTTTCTCTGCACCAAACCCTCCATCTCCCCCCGCCCCCCCTCAGCTGCTCCTGTAGCTTTTGCTTCTGACCCTTGCTCCGGACTCCATCTTTCAATCGGTCACTGCCTCGTTCGTTGCCTGTCACCCTTGCCCTCGCTCCAGTTCCAGGTGGGTCCCATTGCTTTTGACCTTCGATCTTATCACCACTGTATCCCCTTGTTCCGTCTCTCCTCCCTGATCTTATACTTGCCCTTCCCTCTTTGCCCGTTCTTTTCCTCTGCCTATGTCTTACCTCTAGCCCCTATCGCTGGCCGCTGCGTGTTCCAACCTCCGCTTTCCCATGTTTCTGTTGTAAAGTTCCATGATTCAAAGTCTTGTTCTTCGTGCTTTAGAAGTACGGCTCGCCCGGTCCTCTGTGCTCAGACCCCTCTGCTCACCATCATGTTTCGTCTCGCTCATACTACAGAATAGTACTCTGTACCCTTATGCTGCGGTCGTGCTCTCCAATTGTATCCGTTGGTGACTCAAGGCCAGATGTATCAAGGCTTTTGCGACTCGCAAACGGCCTTTTAGCATTTTTTCATATGTAAGAAAAAATCGCAATTTAAGGAATCGCAATAATTTGCGATTCCTTATTTTGCCATAGCATTTAAGGAATCGTACATTTTGCGATTCCTTAAATGATATGTATGTAACTTTTTGAAAATGCGATTTTGTGTTAAGAAACGCAAATTACCACCAACTTGTAGTTGGTGGTAATTTGCGATTTCTTTAAAAAATGCCCTATTTGGCATTTGTAAGGGTGGCATGTGAAGCACATACATGCCCATAGGGCATGTATGTGCGCCACATGCACACACGTGTAAATTTCAGGGGTGCAGCAGGGTGTCTTTGAGACACCCCTGCACCCTTGAAATAATTCTCAAATTGCGATTAGCAAATTGCGAATTCGCAATTTGAGAATTATCCTGGCCCATAGGAATGCATTGGAAATTATTCCTTATTTGCGAATTCACAAAATGCGAATTCGCAAATAAAGAATTTTAAGGATTCGCTAAAAAATAGCGATTTTGTACATACATTCCATTTTGCGAATTCTAAATAGCGATTCGCAAAAAATCGCTATTTAGAATTCGCAAATCGGAATCTTGCTACATCTGCCCCTCAGTTTCTGACCCTTGTCTATTAGCTTAAAACTACACCTTGAGGCTTCACAGCAGCGCATCCCTGCGGTGAAGGATCTGAGATCCTTTTACCACTGATTACCGACTTGGAAAATGTATCAATTTCTTCAGCTACTGTGACTGACCAATGGAAAGAAGCCCGTATGCCACCTTTGCTAAAAAAAACCTTGTGCAGATGCAAATGTTTTAAGCAGCCAGCAACAGTATGAGATTTAATGCCACGCCCACTTCAAGGCCACGCCCCGCCCTTCGTGTTTATAAGCGCTGACTGCGAGCGCTGCATACAGAATTACTCACCCTTCTGAGGAATTGAGTTGTTTGTTGTTTCTGTGACAGCGCCAGATCCGCTGTACAGAAAGTTCAAAGGGCACGTCCTGAAAGTGCCACGAAGTCAAAGTAAGTGCTCATTTTTAAAATACACAGGTATAAGTGACACAAAGAGTTAAAAAGTAGCTAATCTTGCTCCCGGCTTTCCGCCTCAGGAGGGTGAGTATTCTAGGTAAGCCTCTCACATTGAGGGGTCCATTCTGTTACTGATGAGTGAGTGTGTGACAGTTTTTCTGGATTCAGATAGGATCCTTCTGAATGTCTTTCGAAGCATGCGCAGGGTGTTGAAACAGGTCGATGATATGGCTCTGATCTGGAGGTTAATTGTGAGCGAAGAGTCTAGTATGATTCTGAGGTTTTGTACATGGTCCATCAGGGTGGGGGGATTCCCGCGGGCAGGGGGCTACCAGGAGTCATCCCATATGAAGGAGATGAGCCAAGGATGAGGACTTCTGTTTTCTCAGAGTTGAGTTTCAGGCAGATGTTCTTCATCCAGATGGCAATGGCTTTTATCCCTTCTTGGAACTTGTGTTTGGTGATGTTGGGTTTGTTGTTGAGGGAGAAGAGAAGCTGGGTGTCATCGGCATATGAGACGAAGTAGAGCCCATGGTAGCTGACGGTGGTTGTGAGGGGGGCTGAGGGAGTAGGGTGGGGCTGAGGGAGGAGCCCTGGAGCACTCCACAGTTGGCCTTTGTCTGTTCCAAGAGGTAGGGCGGGAGTCTGACTCGCTGAGTTCTATTAGTGAAGAATGAACAGCATATCTAGTCGAGGGCCTTGCCGCGGATGCTGGTGTCGTGGACTCTGGTGGCTAGGGTACGGTGGGAGATGGTGTTGAATGCAGCCGAGAGGTCCAGCATGATGATGGCTGCAGTTTTGTCTTGGTAGAGGAGGGAACGGATGTCGTCGGTCTCGGTGCTTTGGTTGCTGCAGAATTCGGATTGAGAGATATCTAGGATGTTGTTAGCTTCAATGAAGTTTGTTAGCTGGGTGTTGACGGCATTTTCGATGACTTTGACTGACTGCGAAAGAAAGTAGGGAGATGGGCCTGAAGTTTTTGAGTTCCGCTGGTCTGCGTAGAGTTTCTTCAGGGGGGGGTGACTTTGCCGTGTTTACGGTCATTGAGGAAGGTGGTGGTTTTGAAGGAGCAGTTGATCGTCCGACGTAGATTGGGTGCGGTGGCAGAGGCAGCTCTGTGGAAGATGTGGGGTGGGCAGGAGTCTGAGGGTGCTCCGGAATGGATGCTTTTCATGGACTTCAAGGGGTCTTCTGTCGCGAGAGGGGTCCAGTTGAGCAGGGGTCCCGATTGTGACACTTGGTTCCCCGAGGGTATAGCACTGCCAATCAAGCCAGTTTTTAAGGGAAAAACAAAGGCATTTATACACACACTGAATTTCAAACCTGTACAGGTCAATCTAGAAAACCACAATGTTTTCCGGTTTTAAATGTGAATGTAATAATGCGTTATTAATGTTGCACTTAAATAATTTCAGAAATCTTGGACTGGCTAACTATAGTGCTTAATGACAGTGAACTATAAACACAAATGTTTGAAATAGTGAAGTGATAAAGGAATATTTGTTTAGAGGTTTTATAACGGTAGGTGTGCTCACAGTCACGCAATCATTTCTGCTTTAAGCATGTATTCTTGTGCTCTTTCATTTCGTTCAATATCTATGCTATATCACTGGAGTCCTGTTCCTTTAATTTAGTCCTTTTTGATCTCTGCAGGAAAAGAAAGAAAGAAACGATAAAATTGTGAAAAAACAGAAAAAACTCCAGGTCATTTTAGAAGAGGAGCCAATACCTCCGTGGAGCCCTCCTGGCAGGACTGTGCCGACGGGGAAATGATTCAAAATCGAATGCTCAGTTTTCATAGACTAATGTTTATTCCTAAACAACTGATTTTGAGAAGGCTGGGGGTCATATCGTGCATTAATTATTTAAAAAAATTGAAGCCCTATCGTTGGTTTGTGCATAAATCTGTATAATATTTAAAGATTTCCCTGGTGTCAGAAGAGGGAAGTACTCTAAATATAGGTTGGTAATCACACATTTTGATTGAAAACCGAATAAGGAAAACATTTGCATTTTTTTCCACTGTGCACTGTAGTGCGTTTTCCCCATTGCCAAACCAATCTGCATTTAGTATACCAAAAACTTCAAAAACATCCACTGTTTCCAACACCTGCAGAAGTTTGGGTCACATCAATCGGTGTCCCTGTTGTTTTTTTTTTTTTTTTTTTTGATATACCAGTGCTCATTTTCACACAAGTCTACAATAATTTCCTGAGCCATTTTAGCTTCATGCCTATAGACAATTATCTGATGTATGCAAGACAGCTGTTTAAAATTAAACACTGCATAAATACAGGTAGAATTGGTTGGATACAGGCCAAATTTTAGAGTTAGAGATGTGATGAGGACTACATAGCTGTTTTTATTATTATGCTCAAGCCAAATAGCAAGCAGGTATTCCTGTTTCTTTGATGTGTTTTCAATCCTGTAATTGTTTTTTAGTGCCACATGGTACATCTGTTGTGCTGGTGCATTGTGTAGACCATGGGTCTCCAAACCGGTCCTGGAGAGCCGGATCCATGCCAGATTTTTTGGATATCCCCATTGAGATACATGTAGTTATTTTAAAAAATCTGGCATGGATCCGGCCCTCCAGGACCGGTTTGGAGACCCCTGGTGTAGACTCTCTTGGGTTCTTTCTTGATTTTACCAATATTGCTTCTATCTGTAAGACAGTTCTGGTGCCTACCCTAATGTTAACACAATAGAGCTTAGGCATGTGTGAAATTGTATATTTGTTTATACATTTTAATGGAATTATATTTAAAGTGAGCATCTACCTTGCATAAAAATAGCCTTAAAAGATACCACCTGGAGGCTGATTGGAACTAGAGAGTAATTTTCCCTTTGTACCAGTCTCCCACTGATCTTTTGCTAAATGTTTTTTAATTGTGCTATTTGATCCTTAAAAAATGCTATACAAAATTCAGTAATGCTAAATTTAGCATAACATGAATTTTGTACATAGCACGAATTTCACTAATGTAATTACAATTTTCCCCAGGACTAACTTTAATCTCGTATCTATTTTCACACATTGATGCAATTTGTTTCTTGACATATCGATGGGCTAATGCCTTCTTGGGAGTTTCACCTCAAACGTCTCAAAGTAGCTGTTCATTTAGTTTACCAGCTTGAATACTGGACTTGTAATTTCGGGTTTTAGCTCATGTTCTGGGAGTTTCCCTAGCTCCTTTGAGAGATTGCACTATGTTTAAAAAATGTCTTCCTGGGCTTTAAGGCGGAAATAGTGTGCTGCATACTGCATCCCAGAGCAAGTCCAAAATTGTCTGTGACACACTTTTTAGTCTGTGCTCAGCCATTTATTTTCCCATTATCCAAGAATGCTACATCTTAAACTTATCCTTATCTTTCTTTGCTTTTATTTATGAGATAGTGCCCTGTATGATCTTTCAGTTGCAGTTTTTACAGTTGTTGAAGGGGATTTTGCACCATAAATATTATATGTAAATAATTTGTTGTTGTGTAGATAATTTTACAGAAAGTTTTCTTTTCTTGGTGTATGTACTTTGCAAATGATTTTTTTTGTTTTGTATAGTGATTGTGATTTCTTTGTGTGTTTTTAAACCAGCAGCTCTGTAAATGTTTGTAGTTTTTGGTACAAAATTACTTTGACTTAGTTTTAGCTATAGAAAAAGTCATGAAATATATACAAATAAATCTCGCAAAAGTCCTATAGTTTAGCTCACTGGTTATCTTCTGCTTCATTCACCTAAGATTTCTCCAGTGCATCTTCCTATTTTCTCTACTGGCCCAGCAAGTGGTGGCCTGGAACATGATGTTATCGTCAACTCTGGACTGTATTAAGGCTCTCTGTTCAACTCTTTGTTCCATTCCTTTGCAATGCTCCCATCGTGTTCAGAATGCAGGCCTTTCTTTATTTAGAAAAAAAAACAAATAACAACCGTATCACATATTGTCTTGTTACATTGTTGGTGGTATCTTCATTTAGGTACTTGATTTATGTATTCAATATTGCACTTTATTGCACACTACCGACCTACAGATCTTTCCTTTCCATGGCCGATACTGGATCTGTCTACAACCTAAGGCTTGCTTGTGAGAGAAACATTTGGACTTGACAGCCTCGGCCCATGGAGGGAGTTACGGTGGGGCAGAAACCGGGGCGGGGGGAGCAGGGTGGGGGCTGCTAAAAACCGGAATATGGATAATTGGAGGTAGGAAAACAATTTAATAAATAAAAAAGAATTTCGTAGCGCGGGCTGCATCGCATTTTGCGAAGCAGGGCGCGCTACGAAATTCGTTTTATTTATTAAATTATTTACTTACCTCCAATTATCCATATAACGGTTTTAGCAACCCCCACTCTGCCCCGCCTTTCTGCCCCACCGCAAATCCCTCCACGGGCCGCGGCTGGGACTTGAGGATAATAAGAAATGTACATTTGTATTTATTTAAGCACTTTCACTTGAGGTCTATTTGCCTTCAGAATACAACTTACATTACTTTCAAAGCGGCCTTGAAGGCAATTGACGTGTCCCTCACTAGAACAGTGAAACCATGGTTGTTTTGGAAATAATGTTATGGGTTCTTTTGCCTGACTGCGTCCCAGGGTCATCTTGGTGGCTTGTAATATTAATAGTCAACCAGTCATTAGTTTGTTGTGGTGCGTCAGTTGCACAGGAACGTTTTCATTTGGTTGCTCAGTCCACGTGTTTATTTACGCTATATTACTACACTAAATCCGTGTGGCACACTTTTTTCTAGTCAACCAAGTTTTGCATGTTGAAAACCAAAAAGGCTATTTGGTATTTGAAATGTACAGCTGAGCTATGGCAAATGAACGTTAGCTAGTTTAAATCGTTTTTCAAATGAAACATCTTACATGAAACTGGGCTTTTACATACAGCATTTCGCAAGTATGGCTCGTGCATGAGCAATGTTGATAGCTCTAGGTGAGTGAGGTGCACTAGCAGGTGGCCTTGATCTAGATTGAAAATGCATGCCAGAGTAAGAGTGTGCCCTGATCTTGTCAGAGGAGCCATAGGATCCTAGAAGTAAGTAACGAACAAACGGAAATGTACATTTCTCTTGCCTTGAGATTGCACTGCAAGCAAACAAATACTTGCAAATAGCAAAATACATTTTAGATAAACAGTTTTTCCTTGTACGGCATACAAATATATTTTTGGGGGATTACTTGTTTAGTATGATATACCAAGAAACGTGAAATTGGAGCAGTCTTGATTGAAGCAGAATGCCTGTACTTAGGCTATAGCGTTCACTTTGTGAAGCAGATTCTTAAGTCCAGCTCTACCATTTTATACGTTCACTTGATAACATATTTATTTTAGACAGAATTCTGTAGTTTGCCTAATGTCTATTGTATATTTCAGAAGATAAAAAATATTTATGGCAAACTATTTTCAAGCAACACTTTTTAAGCTTCACTTTAAGTGAATTACTCGCCAACATTTTCTGTCTAATATTATGTTTTTATAATTGTATTAAAAAGATGTATTTCTAAAACACAATACGAGTTCACTTTTATTTGTAATACTTTATACTGTTATGATGTGTGATTCTCGGAATGGTTTCATTCTTTCAGCAAAAATCAGGATCTCTGTTAGGGGAAAGTTATTACCCATCCCTATTTCACTTTTCACTGCTGGTCGGTCTACCTGAGGAGAAATGCCCACATCTTGACCCTCGCATATTCATTTTTTCTACTGCAAGTTCCGTTCCTTCAATCACTGTTGCCTTTTGTCAGTCTTTGTGTCTGCAAGCGTCTTGTACAGTATGTGAAGGATGGCACAGGGGACATGCAGAGATCAGTGGTTTCCATCCTGCATCCTTGTACAATTTCTTCTCTGGGTAACTGGTGCTACCAGTCGTTTCACACAGCACTAAACAAGGGGAAGGCACACCGACCAGTTATTCCCTTACGCTCTTTCTTGTCTAAAGGGAAATGTCTTGAGTTCTGTTTTATCATTTGGGATCATCATAACATGGGACTAAAAACGAAGAATCCGGTTTATATACAATGTACTTTAAATTGATTGGGTTAGTGTCCTTAACAGTTATTTCCACAAAATAACTTTCTTATGCTGTATCAAGTTTTGATAGGTATAGAATGACTTTTCTCAGCTAGTTAATGTATTGGTAGATTTTTTCTTTCATAAAACATTTGTTTTAAATTATGAAGATGCTTTTGTGTCCCATCCCTTCCCAGTTATGCCAGAAGGTCAAAGTCAGGCATATTTAAACGACTAAACCTCATCACTAGTGTAAAAAAAAAGAGGAAAAGTTAGTCAGTCGAGATATTTCTAAAGCTATCTTGAGGCTGATTTAACTCTGCTGGCATTGATAGTGGGCTGATGTGGAAATGTTTATGCAAATGTCAATACGCGCTTTTCATAGTCCACTGTATGAGTTTACGAAAGGTTCAAAGTCCTCAGTTCAGTGGTCTACCAATGATTGCATCTTTTTTCATGAAGGAATTCGACTAATTAAGTTAAGGAGTTGGACTAACAAACTTCACAAACACAAATCACGGAGGTTCTTCTTAATCATTATCTTGGGCTAGCAAAGTTTTAACATCTATAGTGAGATTGATACTCAATACACTTAAAAGTGTTTATGTTAGGGATTCATTTGTTTAGAGTTAGAAAATAACAGTTAAATGGTGCATTTGTATGCATCCGTATGTGCAATACGTCTTTATTGGAGAGGTTTTGATTATAGAACAATTAATTGCATTGTGAAACATATTTTTATGATAGTTTGGGGTGGTATTATGGGTCTACATATGTAGTATTTTATGGGTGGGGGCTGAAGTAGAGTGCTTTATATGAGCACCATAACAATGGGGCGACATCTCACCCCAATCGATCGCACTATTTAGTTGTGCCGATCTCAGCAATTGATTCAAAAAACATTCTCCATTTTCTTCTTTCTCCTCATTCATTTTACTCAATGCTTTCAATTTTAATATGCTTTGTTTCCACAGGCGGAGTGATCATGCAATTTCCTAAGTTTCTGGTGCTCCCACTGTGCCCATCCAGACCTCTTTGAAAGAGCACGACATAAGCATTTCTTCATTCAGGCTCAGTGTTTATTTCATCAAAACCCAATGCATTTCGTGCTTAAAAGCACTTCTTCAGGGGTCACTACAATCAATAAAAACAATCTCCAGTTAATATACTTACTCTCATTTCTCTGCTGTTTTGTACTCAAACATTTCACAACGTAATGCGCCAACTGGTCATTTTGTTTTGAGTAAACGAAACGCTTCCTTTCTGCCATACCAACAACAGTTTACATGTTGAGCTTAAAACATGAAATTTACACCCCTCGTTCCCTCCTGCTTAAATCACTCACTCCCAACTTGCTGTTACCACCCTCATACTTCTCCATCTTCATAACAGTCTCAGTGCTGCATGCCCCATTTAACATCTCTCCTTTTAAGTTAGTTAAAGCCTCTACTTTTACTCAACATCTGTTCTGAAATATTGTTTTACTTTCTTCGGGAAACATTTTATTACGGCAAGCTGTAAACATACCTGTCCTGAGCTGTTAAAAACATTCCGTCCTCCGAGCGTCTTCAACCCAATCTTAACTTCGCCCCTCCCTTCCTTTCTCTTAAAACCCTTCTTTCTCCCCATCCACTGGTCATACTAATTTTGAATTTCGCGCTTGTTCAACATTGCAGTTAAATAATTGTTGCAAGTGCTAATAAACAGGTGTGCATCCTGTTTCCATATGTGATGCTTTATATGAGCACCATAATATGTTATACATAGTTGGGGGAAGGGGGGTGCACGGGGAGATTAAGGGCCAGATATAGAGATTGGTAGATGGGTTTCTATACCACAAACATGACAGAGATCCTTTCCGACTTATTGGAACTGAATTATATCTGATGACATTTGGAATATGGCAGACCTGTCTGCCAGACCTTAATCCAGGCCCTAAGTGATTTGGCTAAAATCAGAGGTTAGGCCAAGATTCAAACCTGGTTCCCAATTCCCCAAATCGACCCTCTAGACACAAGGCCATATTGTGTCATGTGGGTGGGGGCGGTGGTTATAGCAAGGAGGGTTTGGGCTTTGACAATGTAATTTATACTTGGTTAGTGTGCCGGATGGCCTCCATTCATACTTAACCGTGCTCCAACAGGGCCATATATGTGAGCCATGCACAGGGCAACTAGCCTGCATGTGTTAGTCTGTTACGGCGCTCTCATGCACATATGATGCTGATGGAAGCAAGTAGTTGGTGCTTCTCATACACAGTTATATGTGGCATGTGGGGCTCCTCAGAAAGTTTATTGAGTAGAACGTGGGAGATGGACTGGCATAACGGAGGTAAGCATCAGAGTGCCTAAATAAAAGTGAAGTAAAATTAAACATGAAACCTACAGAAACAGGGAGAAAGGGCACTTATCTTTACTGAACAGCAGCAAAATAAAGATGCTTAATACAAAGAGAAGATCATTTTATTGTCTTAGCTTCACTGTCTTCATTCATGTCATCTGGATTTCTTCGGGGTAGTAGAATTTAAAGAGCATGCCATATAGTGTGTGCTTCCTTAGATTGCTAGATGAAAAGTCCCCCATACTATTGAATTTTCTGCCAAACTAAGTTCAGACTCTGCATTTACATCTCCTATTCTCACTGTATGCCAATCAGAATGTTTTCATAGACAAAACGTTTAGTTAATTTTCATTGTACATGCTTACAGTGTGCTTGAACAAGGCGATAGGTGTTAACTGGGTACGCCATGTTGGGTTAATGTAGCCTTTTTTGGGAGAAATCCTTAAACAGTGAGTCCATTTGCCCGTTTGAAAACTAAAAAAAGCCACAATCGGTGTTAGGTGAGGTATTTTTGAGGGTTTTATTAGGTGACCATAACATAATCTTTGTTAGGACTTCCATTTTAGTTTGGTGTAGCATATTCCCAGATGCTCATCCTTAAAATGAATAAAATGTGCAGAGTCACATACATCTTTTTAATTTTCCGAATTAGCTCTTTTTTGACTAAAACAATAAATGCAACTACAAGTTTGTTAGACTGTAGATGCCCCTTTTAGGTCTCGACTATTATATCCCGCAGGGTTTAATAGACTAGTGTATAGTAGTTGAAACAAACTCTTGACCAAACGCGGATTACGTGCAGTTCATGTGATGCACTCGTGTGAGACGCGCGCGTGCACGTCAAACCAAACACCATCTGGCTCGTATCTGACTTCAGAGGAATCCGCTCTCAAGCCTCTCCCGCCCCCCAGCCCATCAGCCTCGCACCAAACACCATCTGGCTCGTATCCGACTTCAGAGGAATCCGCTCTCAAGCCTCTCCCGCCCCGCCATCAGACTTCAAAGAAAAGCGCTCCAGCTCCCCTGCCCCCTCCCCCAGCAATGCATGTTTTTTTTATTTTGCGGCCGCCAATGCTGTTATTTTTGCCATCATGCGCGCCTCGCTTCTTTACCGGCGCGCGCGACCCCTGCTTTCACTTTTGCCGTTCTGCCGTCTTGTTCCTTGGTGATGCTTTCTCTTGCCATGCATTGCCATACTTCCTGTGCCTTTTGCCCCATCTCCACCCTCAATTTAGAGTGTTCCTGTTAACTTTGCTTCGCTTTCTTCCTAAACCTGTGCGTCGCCTGCTCCCCATTGCATCCTCATGGACTGGTCGCCTCTCACGCACCCTCTGCTGATCATGCCACTGTTCACTCCAAGGTGCTCGGTGCCCACTTTCAAATTGTGATCCTTCGTCCTCTTCAGCGATCCACTGTAGCGCCTACTGCCTTTGTCCACTTTCTTCCACAGTGCCTGCCACGTCTCCTCCCAGCACCGCCCACCACCTGTACTGCAATCGTCACCCCCCTGCAATGCTTGTCCTCCCCACCCATTGCTATTAGGTCACATTTTACCGTCACCTTCTACTATGACAGCTACCAACACTCACGACTTACTATGCTCAGTATCTCCCATCACGTATTAGCTTGGTTTGCGTGCCTATGATTTTCTAGAACGCATTGGTGCCTTTGTATCTCTGGACCCTACGGCGCTTGCCATGCCAGTCAGTCTCTTTGCAGAATCCATGCATGAAGGCTCACCCCCCCCCACCCCACCCCCCCATCAGGGCGGGCACTTAAGGTTTTCTACAATCTCGCCCCCAGCCTTAGGCGCCTGTTGTGTCTCGCGCATCATTCTGTAGTGCTCCTTTTCAACCACTTATCTGCACTTTATTTTTTCTCTTATCTCCTTCCTTCTCCCTACCCCTTCGCAAGAAGTGCCAGACCTGCACGGAACTCTAAATATGCAGACACATTTGGGCTACAGACCAAACAAAGGTGACTAATCTGCTAGCCACCTTCCTACATGTAACTGTACCCATGACCATCTGGTGCCTACTCTTGTGCTCTATTATTCGTGTACCAGCCTGCATTAAGGCGCAGGGTGTGAGCTCATTTATCCCAGTCTAATGCATGCCATGTAAACACATTGGGTAGATATTCGTATTTAATGTCGGCTGTGGCAACGTATTATTTTACGAACACACGTTTGTCTAATGGCATCGTGAAGGTAAGGTAGGGAACCTATAAAAAATAGCGTGTCTCTTAAACTGAGATGTAGTTATCGATCTGTATTGTTTTTAAAGCAGTTTTAATAAGTAAAGCTGACTCTTACAAAGGTGGGAGGTAAAGACAATGAGCAGCGCACAACTGGTCTGAATTTCCAAATATCTTCGGAAGTGTGGCATTGTCTTAAACCACCTTGACTTTATTTAGTCCATGTTCAGCATAAACAATAATTCTCTTCCAGGGGATCCTCATCAATAGTCATAAGCACTGAATATTCCCGCCCATGTGCGGGACCCCGGAAACAATATAAAAATATATATGTATAAAACACATATATATCGCTCCACATATATGTATGTACATATATCATTTTTCTCACATCAATGCAGCCCCAAACTGAGGCTAAACAATGCAAACACATATACATGAACTGCAATTAGTAAGGAATCAAAAAACACATTAGGTCAATAAATCCTTGAACTTTGTGTTTTAATGAGTCAAACCACTCATAAATCCTGAAAATTGATTATAAATAGACATTGTTAGCCCTCAGGCTGCATTGCAAAACAATATCATAGAAAATGAAACCATTTTCACAAAAACTGGCACCGTGCCTTTAAGGCAGCCATGACCCCAGGCTTCTAGGTTTTCCTGGCAAATGCTTATTCTTGCCATATTTTCGGCATCCCTGGCGTAATGCTACCATCCCTTGTGAGTACCATTGAGTTGGGTAACAATAAACATCTGTTATTCAGCGCCAGCATACCTTTTGGGTGAATGTGCGCTTTACAAATACACATTTTATGTTATGTTGTATATTTCTCACTACCCTATGGGGATACCAGTGGGTACTGACCACGCCCCTACCTCATTCACCGGACCCTAGTCACATTACCAGACATCACCAAAGTGACCCCAGAAAAGAACATTTGTTTGCCAGGTTTAGGGTGGGTAATTCATCCTTTGGGTGGTGGTCCTGGGTCCTATAAAGAATTCGTAGCAGGTGAAATGAAACTGCATAAAAATTCCACCACAATTAACTGAATTAAATTAATTTAGGATGCACACCAAACCCGTCCTTTTCCTTTGAAGTGTAACTGAGAGAAATATCCATTAAAGTGTATCATTGCATTGGTGTGAGTTGGTATACTGTGTTGTGCTGATTTTGCAAGGATAATTCACTTTGGCTGCGCTGCACCATGCAGCATCACATTGGACTTGGTGAACACCTACTTTTGGATAATTTTGGCACAGTCCTCTTTGTTAATTACATTATTGCACCTGGTGCTTAAGAACTATCATACTGTTTGGAGCCGTATCTCTGACTACCAAGGTGTTAAAGACTTCAGATTTCACTCATGTACATTAATTAATATGTTATATTTTATTCTCTTTTATGATTGGTGTAGGTTTTTAAACCTACACCAGTATTACTGTGGCACTGATCAGCAGCGGCACAGCGCCCAAAGCATATACCAACAAAACATCGTATAACAGTGGAGGCAAACAGAAAAAATGGAGGAGAGACTCAAGCCAATGATGTCAGGTCTAACAATTACCATATCTGTTCCCATGCTATTTACTTGTTTTTTGTAGGCACAGGGAGAGTAAGTGATTTACCCAGAATCACAGGCTGTTGAGTCGACGCCGAGATTATTCAGTCCTTGCTCTTCAGTCTATCAGGTTTAAAAATGCTCGGCACGGCAAGAAGCGGCCTCTTATGCATTTCTGATTTATTTTGCTGACCCACAGGTTCTCTAGTGATCCACCTCCTCCTCCTCGGGAAGCAGAACAGGCAGATTTAGGCAGCCATCCTATTGGACTCAGTAGGACGTGCAGGCGATGAAATCCATTTATTGGTTCATATAGCTACTAATAGTATCTTCAAAACGGGTTTTGTTGCAACATATTTCTTTTTTATTCTGCATATTGTAGTGTTTGTATTCCCTTGCCCTCTTCAGATCTCAAAGAGAAAGCAGAGTGTTTTTTCCCCGAGAAAAATAAAAAGGTTAAAACCAAGAAAAAAGATGGAGTTGTCAACATTTTTTGCAACAGAAAAAGAAAGAATGCGCTGTTTGCCCTCACTCTAGCTATCACCCTCACTCTATCTATTGCCCTCACTCTATCTATCGCCCTCACTCATCCATCTATCTATCTATCTATCTATCTATCTATCTATCTATCTATCTATCTATCTATCTATTGCCCTCTATCTATCTATCGCCATCTATCTATTTATCTATCAATCGATCGCCCTCACTATATCTATCTTTCTATCGCCCTCACTCTATCTATCAATCTCCCTCCCTCTATCAATCGCCCTCCCTCTATCAATCTATCGCCCTCTCTCTATCTATCTATCCCATCACCACAGCATCACTCTGCTCCACCACAGCATCACTCAGGGGCACCACAACATCACTATGCCCTACCACAGCATCACTGAACGCCACAGCATCACTCCTCGCCACCACAACATCACTCAGCGCCACCACAGCATCAATCTTTGCAATCATTCAACAACAACTGGTTCAAATATGTTCTCTCAATGTTTCAAGCTTTATTACAAATGTCACAAAAATATGTTATTTCACTTCTGTTCTTGGGTTTTCGTCACAATAAAAAACACTGAACATAATCTTCACAAAAGTTATTTAGAAAAGTTTAAGCTATTGCCATTATAAATTACAATAACTTTTATTTAAGTATTAATTATTTTAAAAGAATAAAAGCCATTGTTATTTGTAATATCAATACATCTAAGTCACCTAAATACAACACATATTGCATTACAAATGCTATTGGTGTCACATTTGTTAAAACTATTGGCATTGTGTAAATGACAAAGCTGTTAAATTTCGCTATTTTCAAAACCAACACATAAATAAAAAATGTGTCATTTACAAGACCAATAGCTCAAACTTTCCTAATGCGAGACCTATTGCATTGCAAATGCGTGTTTGGTCTGGCTTGACAGCACAGGTGTTGCTAGGCAGCTAAGTGAGAAATACCTGGCAAGGAGCTTTGGCTCCACCCACATGTTAGGAGTCAGGAGTACATGTTTTGATTGAGCAAAAGTTGGTTGCTTCCACAAAAAAGTTCTTGCCCTCCACACAGCTGTGATCATTTGTGTATACAGTTCCCTGAGCTTGAACTTTCAGGGAGGGGCATACACATGACAATGTAATGCTGTTAAAGTGTATTAGATAACTAGATAATGTATTGTGTTGTTGTTTTTGCAGCAGCACAGATGGGAACAGGGCAATCATTAAGCTGCAAAGATGTCTAGGCCTGACTTGACCTCATCAATAACCTACACTAATAGTATTCTACAGTCCTTTGCTTCCACACAAATACACATCCATTCCCATGCTATCTACTTCTAATGCTTCCCATTATCTTGCAATATTTATTTAATGCCAGACATATTGGCATTGCCAAAGCTTGTTTAGCCAGGGGGGAATTCTGTCCTGGTTGTGCATGTGTGATAGTGATAGAGTGTGTTGAAAACTGGGAATGGTGGTGGCGGTGGTGTTAAATTCTTGCCCCTGTTGGCCCTGTAATCTGTGCTTTGTTTCCTGAGATACTGCTTCACCTTTACTGATGTATACAGTGCTGCCAACATATTCTGGTCCTATGGGTGGAATGTGACAGGACAAAGTATCATTTGGATCTGTTCCCTTCCCAGAAATAATCCTGATCAATTTGTTGATTGACATTTTATTTTCAAAATGCATACAGTGAGAACCCACACTTTTTATGTGAGTGTAGCATCTGTTAAACACAGTGCTTGTTAAACACAGTGCTGTCGACAAACTAAAATAAATTACATTTTTTATGATAGGTTTTGTAATGTGTTTCCTTCTGCAGGATTTGCAAAGTATGTTTGCCGCATGCTCAATTTGTGTTTTTAATGACAGTGAAAGGCATACTGAACACATCAACACCACTCCTCAGCGGTCATTTGCATATGTATTAATGTGTGCCTGTATTTACACGGCCAGGATCTATAATTTAAAAGTCGTTCTGTGACAAGCGGTGATTAATACAAGTGCTGTCTGCTTCAAGACAAGTAAGACAAATAAATGACTGTGTTTATGTACGGTCATTCGTTTAATCATCAGTTGAACGATCTACTTCGTTAATGGAAAAGAGCCTGGAAGTAGTCGCAAAGCTGCAACACTCTACAAACATTTCAAATGCAATAAACAAAGTACAGAGTACAGCTTATAAGAGAATTGCTGCCTAATAACTCTAAACACCATTTCTCGCGAGCGTTCTATTCCTCACACTAGTGTAGACATGATCATTGCTTGTGTATTCAATTAGATTGAGCGAATATTGTACAGTAACACGAGTAAAACTGTGGGCAACATAGAAGTGAACATGTTAGTTAATGTGCAGTTGTAAGTGTCCAAATCGAGTTTTTTGTTATTACTTTTTCCAATAACAGAAAAATTTGTTAAAACTACATAAACAAATGAATGTGTTTTGGAATAGCTTCTTACAGGGGTTCATATGTTTATAGAACAGAGGTTGGATATGAGGGCCCAAATTGCAAACCAGGCAATTTCACTGTATGTAACACAAAAAGGGTACAAAGTTCCCCGGGAAGAGTGACAGAAGAGAAGTGCGTGTACTAGACAGAAGGGGGAATCCCCTTGTTGGAACTAAAACCCTCACACACCCAGATAACTATGTGTCATGCTTCATCATATGGGTTCTGCTCCTCGTCAGACTGGCGCTGCAATGTCTGACGGGCTCCCGAAACCGGGGCTCTTTATCGGAGTACACGCACTTCTCTTCTGTCACTCTTCCCGGGGAACTTTGTACCCTTTTTGTGTTACTAGTTGGTGGACTTGTACACTGGACCCCGTTAAACATTGTCCCTCTATAGTCCCTCCTTTGTTCAAAAAATTTCACTGTATGTGTCTGGGCTCTGATGCAATCAAGTTCCTCTTTCCCCTGTACTGGCTGTAACTACTTCATTCTGGCCAATAGCTTTAACCCTGTGCAGCAATACCAGCTAGCCTATGTATCTATATAGAGCAACTAAAGTGCAAAAGGACGAGTAATTCAGCAAACTGTGACCTCAAGTGAGCTGCCTGTTTTGCCAAAAGCTAAGCAACTGTAACCAGTTTTGCGTCCTTCCAAGCTTGTTCCATACAAGGCCAGATATCCTTGTAGTGCTAATCCGTACACGCAGTCCTCCGTGTATGAAAGATTCCTGTCTGCCATGTTTCTGTTACTCTGTTAGCCCATCTAAAATCAAGCTGCAGGTAGCATACAATAACGATATGTACACTTGTACACATCTAGAATATCTCATTTCTAGGCCCGTGAGCCTTACATGTGTTCACTTTAAAAAGTTAGTTCCCCTCATGTTACGTACAATGAGGTCTGGGTTGCATGTATGTACTACTAGGAAAGCCTTGCCACCCTGCCTTATGCAGTGAGCGCCAGAATGACAAACATTTGTCTTCATCTTGTGTGTACGATTCTTAATGATGACAAGCAATCCTTGTTAATTTAGCAATGTATTCAAACTTGTAATTTACTGTATGTGAATCAGTTGTAAGGCAATGGAAATATTACATAAGCAAAATAAATGCGCGATGGTTTTTAGATTAGTCCTCTGTGCTTCAGACCATATTGTTTTATCGTGCTATTCTTCAAAAGTTTTCAAAAGTAGTGGGTTTCATACTTCATATGTTCCCAGAAAGACAAATCTTAGATCATAAACACTTGCATGTTCATCAGTTCAATCCACTGTATTGTTGTGGGTTGTAGGCTAACCTATTTCTTCAATGTTGACTTTCCCACACTCAACAATGTTGCTTTAAATATTCAAAACATACTCTTTCCTGCTGCCTTTATCTGCTTTAGTATGCCTGCTGTGTTGGACAAGTCTTCAATAACTGAAGGTGGCTATGTTGTTTGTAATTTTTGTGCTATTATTCTTGCACTATGTGTAACTTGAACTTTGTGGCAATCACTCACTGATTCTAATACTTTATCCTATTTTGACAACAATGAAATAATGCTCGACAATTTATTAAGATCTGCCCTCCTTCTTCCATCGGAAACTATGCATCAGACTGTGGACAGGGGAGACACAGCAGCCTTGCTGCTGTTGGACCTGAGTGTGACCAACACTGTGTCTCACCGTCTACTTGACCCTTAAGTGGCTGGCATCCTTTTTGCAGGGCGGCACTTTTCAGGTTCACAAGAAGCCCCTTCGCTCTCAGGTGATACCCCTTGCTCAGGGGAGCTTCGGGGCTCCTCCTTGGGCCTCATGTTGTTTAACACCTTCAATGCTAAAGGTATTTTCCTCCTGTGCTGCCTTTTCTGATTTACCATTGTTCATGACGAGCTCAGCTCGTCATGAGCACAGCTCAACCGTGCCTCATGACGAGCTGAGCTCGTCACGAGCATCGAAGGGGTTAAACTTTGTATGCAACCCCTGGCACAATGTTATTGAACGTCACAGATTTGATATTATATCATATGCTGATGACACTCAATTGATTGTCACCTTACCTCAGAACTCTGTCAGTGGAGCTGCTTCCCTGAGGGCAAGCCTGTCAGAAGCTGCCCAATGGATGACCACAACTGTCTGAAAAGAAATGCAGGCAAGACAGAGGTCCTCATTTTGGCAAGCAGCCTTCTATCTTGTACCCTGACTGGTGGCCAGTATCCCTTGGCTCCTTTCCATCTCCCAAGCCTAAGTCCAAAATCTTGGGCATTTTGTTTGATTTGATTTGATGATCAAATCACAGCCATGGCCGGTAAGTGCTTCGGGAACCTCAAAACCTTGAAAAACATCATCAGCCTTCTGCCAGTTTCAGCTCGAAAGACAGTGATCCAATTCTGAGCCATCTCACAGCTGTAGTTCTGCAGCTTATTATACCTCGGTGTGTCTCAGTTGCGACTGATAAGGCTCCAACGGATTCAGATTTCGTCAGCTTGGCTGCTATTAAGTATTTCAAAGTGGTCCTCTACGGCCTCTTCTGAAACTTCTCTGACTTCCAGTAAAGAAGCGTGTTGCTTTCAAAGCTCTTTGTTGCTGTCACAGAATTTTCAGGAAAAATGGTGCAGCTTATCTGCATCCTCTCATCTCATCCCGCTGTCCTTTAAGACATCTTAGGTCCTCTGAAGCGCTGTTAGCTGAGGTCACTCGAGTGAAGAAATTTCTTTTGGTTGCCTTGCTTCCGAGCTGTGAAACTCACTCCGTTAAGGCAATCTAATACTGAACTCCTGTTTCAGATTTTATTTGAAACATGGCTTTTTAAATAATTCACTGATGTTCTAATCCATTGTGTTTTTGGTTAGGATCCTGAACCTTTTGTGCTGGGACACTCCTATTTGAGTAGCTTTGCACTTTATAAGCTTCCTTATTATTATTATTATTATTATTATTATTATTATTATTATTATTATTATTATTATTATTATTATTATTATTACTGTGGGGTTAGAAATTGCCTGTTGCTTACAAATTGATTGGCTTCATTGTCAGTCTCATTTGCTTGCTTCTCATTCATTTGCTTGTGTGGGCTTCACTTTCTCTTTGTGCATTTGTTCCTCCCCTGGAACATGGATGCCCTTCCACAGCTCACTTTTCAGTGCTACTTTTTTTCTTTTTAGATAAGCACTCCACAAGAGAGCATGTGTTTTCCAGCTATCTCCTTTGTGTACTTCCCCACTATGCTGTGATTGTGTTGCTCTTTCTTTGCCTGTGTGCGTCTTCTCGTCCCCTACTTGATGTCAGTCCTCATGTGCTTCTCTCCTGCTTTGCTTTCTCATCTGTGTGATTCTCCACCTCACCTCCACGTTGCACTCTCTCATATGTTTTCTTTCCCCTGCTCCATGTTTCTCCCTCTGTTTGCTTCCCTCCCTGCGCCCTCTGTGTTGTTTCAAACCACCCGAGCCAACCATGTTGCTTTCACACTCACCCGTGTCACTTGCTTCCACCGTCAAATTGTTTCCACCCAACACCTATGTTGATTCTCCCCGCCCACGCTACTTTTAAAAATGTTTGTTTACCGATCAAACTGAGATGTGTAAACAAAAAGGAAAATATAACTCACATAATGTTGTAGGCATGGACTTACTTGGTCCACACACCCACAAACTTTTTTGCCAATCTGCACAGCATTTGGAATGATGTCCAGCATAGCAAAAACCATTGGCAAAGTAAATTGGCCCTAAAAGCAAGGTCTATATAATGTCCTATTTATATTTTAAAATGAATTCTGTAGTTGTGTTTACTACAAGGCATCTTTCTTTGTAAGACACCTTCCAAATTGTAGTACGTTAATATAGCCTTATAGCCCGCCGTAGCTAGCTATACCGTCAATTAAAGGCCCGCTCCAATATTAAGAAGGAAGCCGGACTTTAATAGCCAGGATTGCCAGCTACGAATGGCTATAAGGCTATTAGAACATTCTGCCACTAGAGGGCAAAATGTTCTAACAATTAAAAAAAGGCTTCAGGGAAGCGGAGGGGATTGAAATCCCCTCAGGCTCCCCGAAGCCTTTGTTCACAGCCACAGCTGTGAACAAAGACAATCATTGAAATGCTGGAGCTCCAGGCTTATACCAGCTATTATAAGCCCGGAGCTATTCCATTGTTTTCGATGGAGCTCCCAACAATCCAATGTTCTAATATTATTTTCAATTCTCAATGGGGACTTGAAATAAAGAAAGGTTGCTTTAAATTTGGGCGTAATCCCGATTACTTGAACCGGGCACTCTTCCCGCTGCTGTTGTTGTCTATGTACAGGTTTTGTCGCATTCATTATATGTAGATACAAGTCTGCATACCGATTGTAGAAGAATAACTGCTCGGTGTTCACTATGGTGAAATGAGTATCTGTGTTATATGTTGGGGATCAGTGTTAGTAGTTCTTTGATAAAATTCCTCACTGTGTCTCTTTTCCATCTATTTTGATTAGAACTTGGAGGAATGATGCCCTCTAAATCAAAATGAAAAGTGTGTGGGACATTTATGGTCTATGCTAGCCAGCTCCAGTTCTTCCCATTAGACACCATCTTACAGTGGGGTGGCTACTATTTATTTTCGAGTCATTTCTCTGATTACTGGTATTTAATTTTGCTTGTTTAATGTTTTACTTTTTGCAACTGTCTTTCTATCTCTGGACACATTCTGGAACCTACATCATCCTTATAAGGAACACCACCATTATGAACCAAATAATCTGTGAAAGTGATGTTAATATGAACCAAGCATTAGTCCAAGATGGTTTCATGTACTCTTTAGCACTACTAATTAATTTCTTTAGCAAATGAACATTTTCAGTAGTCTCTTTTCTCTGACTTGATAGATAATGTAATGGCAAGTCATTTAATGTAATTATTTCACATTCTGATAATTCTGCATTTGAATCTTGGCTGATACAGACAATGGAACAATCGGACGCACTTTCAAATTTGTGCAGCTTATGATTCCACATTATCAACAGGTTTAATTTAATTGCTTATGATCTGTGCTTTTGACTGATTACTCTTCTGTAGGAAGGTAGGATCTTTCTGAATGTGTACTCCTACTTTTTGCCTGGTATTATGCTTGGTATTGACTAGTCTGACCACCTCCCAGACAGGATTTAGTGTATCAGGCCTGGGTGGGTCTACATGCCAGCGACCGAAAGTCTGAATGAGGGGCATATTTCGTGTGCCTGTGCATAGTCCTATTCAAACCAGTCCTGGGAGCCATTCTCTCCCGCTCTGGCGCAAAACTGGAAAAAGGACATGGGAGTAACCTCCCCACTGTCCAGACCGTCGCCTGGGAGGGTCCCCATAATCTGTCCAACACTCTCCCATGGGTACAAAAGGGCTTACCTGGCTGTAGCATCCTAGATTCGACATGGACAAGATTCTGAACCAGAAACCACTGACCTTCAACCGTCTGGACACGCTGTACTTCGTTTGGGCCCGATTTCAACTCCATCTCAGTCCAAAGCATTTTACGTGCCCATGCACATGCACCATACAGGCTCCATGCAAGACCTTTGGAGCATTAAAGACAACTAAAGACATCTCCCTTGGGGTGAAGGGGTCACTCCCCTGCATCCACAGGCACCACATCACGACTGACCGGTCTACTACTCCTGAGCTCCTACGGACTCCAAAGGCTCCAGCAACACAGGAGGTGGGTTCCTATGTCCCTTGAGGTCTGACCTGCCCTCTTACCAAGTGTGAGGTCAGAATCCCTCATGGGGGCTGCAAAACCCATACCCCTGTGCACCCCGTTCATTTGCAGTTGCATATGCTTGTTGGTGTTTCCCGAGCAAATGCATTGGGTTCTGAGCTCCCCAACCTCTGGCACCATTTCCTACCAAGAACTCCGGCCTCCACACACCAAGTGCTCCGTGGGCTGCTGTTTAGAGAAATCACTCGAGGTCCTCTCACGACTCCTGTGCCTCCAGCCTGTGAATCCACTTGAGGGTCAACTTTGCTTTTTTGGGCTCCCTTGGTTGCTCCAGGCCTGTCCTGACTCCCCTTGCTTTGGTGAGTCGCCTGGACCTTGCTGGTTCGAGCCGTAACCTTCTTTGACCTTCTGCATGGGTTACCTTTGCCAAGGGTTGTTGGTTCTCCCGCCGGACACTGACCCCTCAGCATTCGACATCCTTCATGGGACAGCCCATATCTGGCTCTTGGTCATCCTCGACATCTCCTGGTCCCCATGGCCGCAGAGTCAAGAACCCCCTCAACGCACTTGAAGCACCCGACATCGGTGGCCATTCATCTGCCAAGCCACTGGTCACTCCTGAGTGACCCAGACTCTGTCTCCTCTACTTTCAGGTACTCTTCGACTAGAATACACCTTTGGATTCTGACACTTTTAGTCCGTCCAGCAGTGGCTCTTCTACGAAGTCCTCCATTGAGATTGACAGTGGTTTCTGACGCCACTTCAGACCTATGCCCTTGGCTCCCCTGGGATAAGTAACTCTGCTTCTACGGTATCTATGGATAAGGTAGCTCTCCAACCTCCTAACTGCCAATGGGTTTCTTTGAAGTCCACTGCAAAGGGTTCTTAAACTTTAAAACTTCAACTGCTACTTCCCCATAGAATTGTACGGAGCACGCAGTATGTTCCCACACTTCATCTGTCCTCCGTGGGGTCCCTACGTACTTTCCTTGGGTGGTTCCTTGGGGTCCTAGCGATACTACATCCTCTAGACACTGCCTTGACTCTAGTTGTGGTTCTTATACCACTATTGTAGTATATAGGTTGCCCCCCTGGGGCCCACTGTGTATGAGTGCTATTTGCTATAATTTCTGTGCTTAAGTATTGTGTACTTTGTGATTATCTCCATGTAAGAGATACTGTGTTGTACTTGATAGTGGTACATTACTAATACATTTTATAACTAATGTGTGGTTCTCCTTTCATTTAACCAATACTGTAAGGTTGCATTCTGGTAAAACAAGCTTCTTAACATTTCTTTAAGACTAAGCCTGAAGGCTGCTCTTGACAGCTACCACTGTTATAGCTTTCAAAGGTTATCTTTGACCTCTTAAATCACCATAAGGGTAGTTTGGACTGGTGCAAGGTTCCCACTTTAATTGGTGGACAGCATATACCAGTCCAACTTCTCTCATCTTCGTTGAGGCTCATTCTGTGATAGTTGTCGATTGCACAGTCAACAGTGGTTTCGAGGGTTGAGATGATCAGCTATACAGGAAGGCCCACCAATACCAATCTTATCTTCTTCATCATGTGTAAATGTGGCAGTCTTCCTTTCGTCCCCAGGACCAGTACCGGACCTCAATAAATTGGATCAAACTCCTTTAATTCTAATTGCTTTACCACAAGCTCACCAATCCTTGGTACCCAGCAAGCCATTGGGTAAGGCGTTGGAGTTGTAGTGTGGCTGCAACAAAGTGAGAGGTGATTGATCATGACAATCCCTCCATCCTGGCTTTTGTATTCTATAAATTTTGACTAGGGCCGAGTGGAATTTTAATTACACTGTCATAATCAGAGTAATTTCAGTAATTCTGTGTTACCCTTTGACTCAGAATTACAGATAATAACACGATTACGCATGCTCACGTAACTAAGAGTCATTTGGGGAAAAATTGTTGTACCGCAAGAACAACTTTAGCAACAGTGGGCTGCCACTCGCTATTTGTGTTTTGCTGCATTTAGCACTATTTCTTAATGGAAAATGCATCCTCGTGTCCATTTTGAATGCAAGGGTGCTTTTTGTACTAAGATAATAGCACTAGATACTGGGAGTAGGTTGGTGGAAAATTCTTTCCCAACAGCACATTTAGTGCTATTTCTTGATGTAAAATGCCTTTTTGCGCCCATTTTGGGTGCGAGTGGAGCATTTTGCGGTAAGAAAATAGCACTAGATGCCAGGGTAAGTAAAGTGAAAACCTTACTCCGAGATCATATGTATCAAGCGCAAGGAGCTGCTTGCACTTGCTATTCATGTTCTGTTGCATTTAGAAACAGAACAGCGCTATTTCTCGCAGCTAAATGCATCCTTAAGTCCGTTTTGGACACGTGGAGGCATATTTGGGCTAAACGCATAATTACTGAGAGCGAGCAACACTTTTCCCCCAGCCCGAGACCCTAGTAGACACGTACTTACCCGACATAGACCCCTTCTCCCAGGAAGAAACACCAAAACCATTGCGGACCTAGAGACGAAAGGAAGGGGTTAAACCATTCCTCATGGACTCTCCCGAACAGGAATAGGAAAAACCTGACCCGCAGGATGGCCAATCAGGATTCCATTGGGAGGAGGCAAGGACTGCGTGACGTCAGAAAAGGCGGAGGCTGAAGGTGGAAAACAAAGCAGGAAGGAGCTGGAGAAGGCTACTACGAGAATCCCACGGAATGCGCCGAGCCAAGTAGAAAAACTGGAGAAAGGTGACTGTTAGAAATTGTATTTCTGATTGGCTATGGCATGCGCCTAAGCCAGGCAGAAACCACCAATCTAGTTAGGGCAATGGAGTTACACTTAGAAGATAACCCCTGCTCACCCCCTTGGTAGCTTGGCACGAGCAGTCAGACTTATCCCAGAGGCAATGTGTAAAGCGTTTGTGCAACACACTCACACAGCAGCGACCCACTAGTGAAGGAAGTGACTAAAATAGGGTCACTCAGGTCACTCTCGACCTCCACTAGCCTTACAAGAAATGAAGAGTCAATAACCCAGTGGAGAATGCAATCAAACAAAATTTATTAACAAAATACACTGCAGCGCAGTCCAGTCTGACCAGCCTCCTAAGATGGCTGATGAGGGACTGACGTTCTCCAGCATAAAGGGAATAATAATACATTTGAGCATCAGCACAAGACACACCCACCCTGTAACTTTCCACAGAGAGCAAAGAAGAACAAAGGAAGGGGGACACAGAGATGAGCTAAGAGTCTGAGACCGGGCTCACAATGTCTCTTTGGCAAGGTCATACAGTCTGTGCTTGCAGCTGGAACAGTGTGAGCACCCTCTATCTCGGGGAAAGGTATGCGTTAACAAGCAACTTTCTCATGCTTCAGTGAGGCCTAACCTTGGAGATGCAAATGCATCCCAGCTGCTTTCTGCTGAGGCAAGCTTTATGAGACAGAAGCTTGATCTTAGGTACAGAACTAGATGGCGCCAATAAAGATGGCGCCATTGATGCTAACTTAACACGGAATAGAGTTTGAGCATAGCAAAGGGAGCATTTTGAATTGTGCATTATGGAAATAGCATTTCAAATCTAACAGACCCTCCTTTTGGCATTCATGCTAAGCTTTATAGGTGCCATCAGGTAAGTTTCTTTACAATTCTAAAAGAAAAGGTGGGAACATTGTTCATTCACAGGCTAATGTTGTTAACTTAAGGACTATCTGTCAGAGCTAAATACTCTAAGTCTTGACACACGTAGTGTCCGAACTGATACACAGCAAACACAACAGGCAGGGAGATAGTGTATACATAGACAGCAGGTCAGAATGATACTTGCAATGGCAATCAGGAAAATGATAATCCTTCAACCCCAAGACGCAAATAGGCCTCAAAACCACCGGTGAATGACCATGTGAATCTTATATTTTGTATCGTATGGATATCCTTGCTTAGGGGTCAGGGTAATGACACAGCAGGCAAACAAACTGGGAGACAATGTATGCAGAAGTAGCCTGGAAAAATAGCATCAGCAAATACGACTAAACCAAGAAGTATCTTTCAACCCCATGTCACAAACAAAATCCAAACCCACCCCGATAATGTCCATATACCTTTTCCTTTGTAAATTTCAGCTGTTAAACATTATTTTCAATATAGGACAATCTATGTGTGTCCTTTTGCAGGGCCTACATCACAAAAACATGTTCCAACAGTGAGGGTGTTACACCAACCAAATAATGAACAGACAATTTTCTCTTTTTGAACCAGCCCACTCTAAACGTGGTGCTGCAAATGGCTGTTCTTCTTCAATAATGGGGCAACCAAAATGATACATGGTGATTGGGAGAGAAATGCAATACAATAGATTTGGTGACCACACAACAAAAGGATGGGCAAAACTCTTCTTTCCAGTGTCCTTCAGAGAGCCTTCACTGGCAGGCTCCTATTGTTTATCAGGCATAGGCGCTTTTGAGCACTGACGGTGGAGCTGCTCGTCCAGCTCGGATCCAAATCCCACATTGCAGGGCAAGGTATTTCTTTCTTTAGAATCACATTCCATTTGCCCTGTTCATCGACTGTCCAAACAATGCACCAATCTCCCTTTCCCTAAACTATCATTGGTACCACAGGCAGGGGACATGCATCCTATTCTTCAGCAGTTCAATCCATCCCTACTAATCTGACTTTCCCTTTGGTGCATTGTTCCTCCATCGGGGCATAGATTGTACCTTAGCACTCCAGGCACAGAGGGGTCAGAAAAAACGGAGGTCAGACTCAAGGGGACCAAGGGGCAAAGACTTAAACACAGGCGCGCCCACAGGCTGGGTCTCAATGGGCTGGGACTCAAGCACAGGTGGGCCTACAGGCTGGACTCCTGGATAGCCCCTCTTTCTTTCCTTTCTTTTGGTTGTCCTGCCTCGTCCAGCACTTCTTTGCTCTGCCTCAATCTTATTCGAATGGGTGGTCTATAACGAGCAGCCAGGCTGTACATTGCGTCCGGGCCCCTCTAATGTGACTGCAGGTCAGCCTGGACCTATTAGTGAATAGAATGCACATTTTCAGTTAGCTGGCAAAGATAAAACTTTATATAATGTTTTGTTGTTGTCTCTCAACACTAAATAGTGGGGTAAGCCTCAATCCCTTTGCTAAACGCTTGAAGAACAATCAAGACATCCTTTGAATTACTATATCTGTCTATTCCTATATTATATATCTGAAGAACATCAAATGGGAAAAATGTGTGGTGCGAAATTACCAGGGCATCTGGATACCCCTTCCAGAATTGTGCATCATGCGCACCATACAGTACACGGGCTGAATAATGTCTCATCATAACCATGGGAAATACGTATGCATCTGGCAACATTCTTCTTTCTTCCCTGGCCTATTAATTCACCATCCCTCGTCCCTTCAAATGTGCCATACTTTCAACTTAGACAAGGTGCCCACCCAGCAGGGCCTGCTACAAACATTATTTTCATTCAATCTTGGTCATTTTCCTTTGCTGTCTGATCTGCAAACACGTTCCTTTCCACATCATCTGTTACTTTCCGGTGGGCTCTTCACTTAGTTACAATTCACAACCCAATTACTCAGGCTAACTCGTTATGTCGCTGCGACTGTATGAAGTGTTGCTGTAACATGAGCAATAGTGGTGGTTCCACCTGGAAATTTTAACAAGAGCCAGCAACCTATAGTTCCCCTTGAGGATCGGATAAGGGAACATCAGTCTAGTCTACCCGCCCTTTCATCTTCTTTTCCTTTCCAGTTCCATCAGTTAACAGAAGGGAGGGGCAGTAACATGGTTGACTTCAAGGTGACACATCTTTTAATCATGAAATTTTTGGGGTACAGTGCTATTTTATAGCCGGTTATACGTGCACTGATGAGATGCTGTGTCTGTTTATTCAAGAGCATGTTCACAGCAATGTGTACCATAACTGTAAGATCAGTGGCTAAAACGAGTACAACTGATTGTCTTATGGAGAAAGCCACCATCCTGACTGCCCCCTAGATAGCTCGGGAAGACTCTTGCAGTAGCAGCAAAGACAGAAAGCACACAACAAGTCATCTTGTGTACTTACAACACAAAATAGCACGCAACAATATATGTACCAAGCACAGAAGCCAAAGAAAGTGTTAGTTGCCCAAAAGACTGTTTCAGGCATTCAGGCGAAAGTCTCAGGCACCCCATGCACCTCATTTAATGCGTTAGTTCGCCAAGGAGCTAATCTCCTATTACTAGGGGTGGGCGGAATTTGCGTAATCGCATTACACAAATCTCTGCGAAACAGTAAAGAAATCTTCGCGAACATGAAGAAATTCCACGTACACGCGGAATTGCGTGTTTGCAATGCTTTTTTACTGTTTGCTATCGCTGTTTGCGTGCTCGGTGGGAAATATTTTGTGAACACGCATTTGAGAACGAGAAAAAGCAAAAAATTTCGCAAAGTCGCGGAACGCAGAATTTTGGGAAATTTCACGTTCTCCGCGAACGCGAAATTATCCAAATTCCGCGAGCGGAACGGAATTTACCGCCCAGGCCTACCTATTATGCCCCTCCTATAGTAGGTTACCTAAATAGTATCAAAGGGGACACACAAACTGTAATTCTTCTAATGTCATCTATTTAATTACATGCCCCTGCAATATGAAGTACGTGGGAATGACGACACGCAAAATAAAGTAGCGCATTTGTGAACACCGTAGTAATGTACAATGCCGTAAAGGAACGACCAAACTAACCACCCACTTCCTGGAACTTGGACATTGTCCTAATGACATCAAATGGACAATTATAGAACAAATACAACAAGGCCGGGAAAATACCATCTTTGAAAAGGAACAAAGATGGATCTATCGTTTATCCACGCATTTACACGGGTTAAATGATGACATACCGTGGGGTTCTGTGATGCGACGATAGACCTCTCTGTCCTTTAATACCATCTAGTCAGAATGGTCAATTGATAACATTTCTGGGCAACTAATCAGCTATTACATCCCCTACCCTCCCTTTGCTTACTGTTCCTGTCAGATGTGGGGAAATGATAAGAGTTTCTTGATAAGAACTGACTTTGTAAAATAAACACTATAGCATGGTACATCTTAGTTTTCTTGCATAAATGCATGATCTATTTGTTAAGGATAGAGATCTTTCACAGCCATCAATAAAGGTTCGTACCTTTTGAATTCAGTGAAAAAAACACGTAGTTTTTTTACCAAATAACTTCCCCTTTAAGACATAGGCGCCCTCAGCACGGAGGTCATGTGTCTTTTTACGTAACGAACGCAGTTCTCGCGTACGTTTAACCAAGACGCTTCCACTGGCCCAGTGTTTACAGGCCGTAGATGTCCAAAGAATAGATGTTCCAACGGGGAGTCGTTCAGACACAAGTAAGTGATATCTAAGCAGTGGTGTGGGTTATCTTGGCAGTGCGACTTTCAACGGAAACCTCAGTTCCGAAAGAATAGAGCTGCACACAGGGAGAGTAACAAACCTTCCTTTCCCGGTTGTGTTTTTCTCGTAGATTTTCTGAACGTGAAGGTTTCCCCTGCCACGGACCTAAGGGGCAATTCCCACATTACTGTATAGTAAGTGGTCTTTTGATGGCGTTTTATGTTCTTTTCCGGATTGAAAATGTTTTTAACTTCACTGGATTGTTTACGGGCACTCTCATTGGAGAAATGTTTCGGGCCACCTATCGTTAATATTTATGGCAGGCTCATGAAAGCTTTTTTCATAACATGGTTAATACAGACCTGGCAGAAGTCTAAATAAAATATATTTAGCGTTTTTTCATCGTTTGACACAAATGGTGTAGCAGCTCAACTAATAGAGGTTAACTCAATGGAATCTCCACAAGTACTGTAGATGGGTGGGGGTTGCTATGTGTATGTATTAGAGCTATTCTTTTGAAGTGAGGCTACTGGTAATTACCAATGAAATTGCTGAAAGTTTTACTTGCAGAAATGTATTATATTTTTTCAGATTGATCATCTCGCAACTGTGACGAGGGTTACATGGAAGTTTGCGTGTATGAATTTACAGATAAGTTTGAAATTTTAATCTTTAAATATTTGTTCACCCCGCCTTTGATGGTTTTGGCGCCACAGTGAGCGCTTAACATGGGGCTAGGGTTGATTTGGTCCTGAGGAATGCTGAGCTGACTCTAGGCTCTTGCAAGAAACATGTCGACCTTTTAGGACATTAGGTTCCAACTAACTCAACCTTGCACATGTCCGCTTTTGCATGATTGTTTTTAACAGGGTTAGAACTACCCCTATAATAAAATAATTTTTCTATCTGGGGAGTAGTCCATACTCTTTTTAACTTGAGCACTTAATTTTCTGACTACGTAGCATTTCACATTTTCACAAACAAGGGCCCAATGAAGACAACTGGCAACCAATCTATTCAGTTGGTGCCTGAGGGTTCTTTTTTGCACTAAGCTTTATTTCTGTCCCACCTTGTACTTTTCTATAAGCACACTTTTGCTATTCAATGGTGGTGGTAATTTATTTTTTATCCCTCCAGTTCTAAAAAACTTTAGTCTGATTTTGTATTTTGATTATCTGGTACTCTTTTGTTGTTTAGATATACTAAATAGGAAACCTCCTGTTGACAATACTTACCCCTTTCATGGTTTAAATCTGTTTTTTTATGTATCCAAGACAGTACAAGAAAATGAAAAAGACAATAAAGCCAACAAAAGCACTGCCAGCAAACAGTAAGCTGTCTTCGTGGGCTACGTAAAGCCTCTGCTTCAAAACATATATACAGCACATGAGAAATAAAAGGACAAAACCCCAACCCATCCCTCCCCACCCTTCCTCCAATCCACCCTGCCTGGATTTAAAAACAGCATTTCCCTAGGTTAGCTCAGAGTAGGTGGTGCCCCGTCTTCTGGCAATCACAGCAAATATAAGTATTTAGGGCATGTGAGTGCGTGGAATTCCTGTGTCAGTATTCCCGAAACGTGGCACCCCTACCAACGAGTGTGAGTGTTATTTTTTCCATGCCTAGGATGTGTCACTTGCAAAAACAACAATTGATGGACGGAATGTTGCACAATGGCAAAACATTCACCCCCAGTCACAGATCTGGGTTTAATCCATCCTTATTTTGCTCACCACACCACCTCAGTTCAGACATGGCCATATGCAAATCAGTCTTGATCCTGTGCCTCATGGGAACAGTCCAGCCCGAACTGCCAAGCCATGTCTTCCCTGGACCAGAATCAAGCATCCTAGGACCAGTTTCTGGCTATCAGTTGTCATCAGCCAGGATAGCTTGATTTCAGTGGCATGGAGGGCATGGGACTCACATCTGAGCATACCCGTCCCACTCGGGGTGACATATGCAAAAACAACAATTGATGGACGGAATGTTGCACAATGGCGAAACATTCACCCCCAGTCACAGATCTGGGTTTAATCCATCGTTATTTTGCTCACCACACCACCCCAGTTCAGACATGGCCATATGCAAATCAGTCTTGACCCTGTGCATCATGGGAACAGTCCAGCCCGAACTGCCAAGCCATGTATTCCCTGGACCAGAATCAAGCATCCTAGGACCGGTTTCTGGCTATCAGCCACCATCAGCCAGGAAAGCTTGATTTCAGTCGCATGGAGAGCACGGGACATGTCACTGGCGTGTTAGCCAACCAGTATATGTGGGGGCCTGTGAGGTCGCCCAGTGCGTGAGGATGTTCTGCATGGCTGCGCCTAGCGCCAATCCTATCAGACAACCCCTCTTCGACATCGGTGGGTACGCCAGTGGGTATTGCACTCCTAGTATAATGTGTGCAGGAAAACTGAGAAGCTGTGTCTACAGATGTTTATCAATATCATCCAATATTTGTGACCAGTAATTTTGAATGTGGGGGCAGTCCCAGAGCAAGTGGAGCAATGTACCTGTTCCACCACAATTCCTCCGTTGGATTGATCTTATGTACCCGTTCTGGCATGTAGTACCAATACATGGTCACTTTAATGAGTGTGTCATTCAGTGCCATGTAGCTGGCTGTGTGGCGTGCCCTGTAAAATATGTCCTCCCACTCTTTGTTACTAAGGGGTCTTCCAAGATCTTTTTCCCATCTACAACATCCAGCGTGTTAATTTCGGGCGTCCAGCAGCTTATACAAATCGGAGACTATTCCCTGTCCGAGGACTTCGACATGAGCCATGGCTCATAAGTAGTAAGATGCAGACTAGCCGCCTCTCTATTGTGCAGCTGCAAGACCCATTGCCTAAGCTGCAGGTATTGCATGCTCTCCGTCTCAGGGAATCCAAAGTGTGCTTTAATTTCTGAAAACAAGAGGAGCCCTGAATATCGAAAAATGGCCCATGGTGCGGCATTGGGGCTGACACCATACTTGGAAGGTTGTTTCCCCTAGCCCTGGCTCAAAGTCCTGGTTGCCAAACGTTCGGGTCAGAGGTGACAGAAAGGTTGTGATTTTGTGTCTCAGGTTAGTTTGGTCCCATGTCACCATATAAAGGTCATGATTTCCGCTTGCAATTTGGGGATCATACCCTGGGGTGGGCACAGGTGGAGGGTCTGGAACAAGTACAGAATTTTAAGGAGGAACGTCATCTTAGTGGCTGCTATCCTGCCTTGCCAGGAAATCGGATGTTGTTTCCATCTAAGTATGTCGGAACGCACCTGCTTAGGTAAGTGAGTGTAATTCGTGTCAGCTATGGTGAGCGTTGTGGCTGCTAATCACACTCCCAAGTAGAGGGATTGTGTCTGCGAACCATTGGAATGGGTATTCTCCCTTAAGATGTTCCACCATCTGGGGGGAAGTGAGAGATTAAGGGCCACAGATTTCCGTTGACTTTACACTCCTCTAGTTCCTGTAGGAACGACCCTAATGAGGTCTTAGGGTCCTTAAGAGTCACTAACATGTCATCAGCGTAAAGAGATTGTGTGGTTGTCCCCTGTGAATGGAACACCCCCGATCTGTGGGTTTGTCCGAACTCTATGTGCTAGGGGTTCCATATACAACTCAAAGAGCAGGGGTGACAACGGTCACCCCTGCCATGTACTTCGTGCCATTGGAAGTGGGTTTGACTGAAGCCCATTGACTCTCACAGTTTCCCTGAGCAAGAAATAGCAATTTAAGACTTGTGTGCGGAAGCGTTTCCCAAAACCGAGGTGAAACAATACCTGCTCAAGATAGAGCCAGTGCACCCTATCAAACGCTTTCTCTGCATCGATTGACATGAGTATGTATTTACCTGGGAACCTGGAAGCTTTATCTATACCATGGAGGACCCTTCTAGTGTTGTCGCAAGTCTGCCTTTCAGGTATGAAGCTGGCTTGATTGGGGTTAAATAAGGCCAGCATGTATGGCCCCAGCCTCTGTGCCAGGATACCCGTGTAAAGTTTTAAATCAATATTTAGCATTGAGATGGGCCTGTATGCAATGCATTGTGTAGTATCCTTCCCTGGCTTGGGATTGACTGTTATAACTGCCTCCAGCATGGAGGCAGGGATGGCACCAGTGGCAGCAAAGGAATTGAACAATCTGGTAAAGAGAGGAGCTAGTTTGGGGCAGAAAGCTTTGTAGAAGGCGGCTGTTAAGCCGACTGGGCCCGGGGCATTAGCTTGTTTTAACCGAGAAATGGCCGAGATTACTTCTTCAATACGGATCTCCGCCTCTAGGGCCGCAGCTTACTCCGGTGTGAGCCTAGGTGTCTGCACACCCTGTAAGTAGCTAGGACTGTCGCCCTGGCCAGTGACTGACTTGCATAGAGCCTCTCATAAAAATCTCTAAAAGGCTCCGCTATTGCGTTGATGTCCAACACAAACTGTCCCTCTGCATTCCTGATCATCTGGATGATGTGTCACTGTCATTCTTCCCTGAGTCTATTTGCCAGTAACCGCCTGCATTTTTACCCTCCACATAGAAGGCGTGCCGCAATCGGAGAGCAACGTATTATGCCCAATCCCCAGCCTAGAGCCTCTAGCTTGGCGCAAGCGGCCAACAGCTACCAGCACACCCTAGGGGCCCTCGTCCTTTGATGTATGCTTTCCAATTCCCTGACCTCTAAGGAGAGGCTAGCTCTCTTTTCCTTCCTAAGTCTATTATCTGCTACCGAGATTGCTATGAAAGCGCAGTGGAACACTGCTTTAAACGCCCCCCATATGTTGGATATACTAGTCTCAGGCATGTCATTATGGGAAAGATAGTTCCCTATGGTTTGTTTGATTTGGTCCGCAACCTCCTGGCGCTGGAGGAGCATGTCTCTCAGTCTCCACTGTCTACGAGCCGGCTTCCGGGGTGGGAGCGACACTACTGTCACCATGGCTGCGTGGTCCGAGAGGGCATCTGGGAGTATTTCCATGCTGGACGTTAAGATGTATAGCTACCTGGTGCGCAAGAAGTAGTCCAATCGGCGTACGTTTTATGGCCATTGGAATAGTAGGAATATTCCCTGCCTTGTGAGTGGGAAACCCTCTAGAAATCTACGAGGTCTAATTCTCGCAGTCGGGAAAGTCCAGTTTTAGACAGTGTGCCTACCTGCCCATATTGTTAAGCTGACCTGTCCACGTTGTTATCAAGAAACAAGTTGAGGTCGCCCACCAGGAGAAGGTGTCTTTTATCAGTGGATAGGGCCTCCTTAATTGCGTGATGTGTGCCCAGGGGCCATCGGGTCTTCAGGCTTCCCCCCACGCCTCTCTTGCTATCGTGGCATAGACTGGGTCTCCGGCGTTGAGCTGCGCCTGTCTGTGCTTCTGGGAAGGCCAGCGACTGGGCCAGGCCCATCTCTCTGTCTCTTGGCCCTAGCAAACTGTGGGAAATGAGACCATAGTAGGGTGCGCATTCGCACCTCAGTCACCGGCTCGCCTGCCGTGGGACCTGAGAACCACCCGGGGCTACGTAGGCGGTCGCTCACCTTTGCACCTGGCGCTCTGGACGCTGCTGTTTGAAAATGGTGGGCGGTCCTGCAGGCCTGTGTTGCCGCCTCGGCTCCTCAGTTCTGGGCGTGTCTCTCTTCTCCAGCCGTTGCCCACCGCTTGTGCCTCCGCTGTGAGGGCACTCCACTAGGCAGCAGGGGCACTCATATGCTGTCCATCTCTCTCACCCACGTTACAAGGTTGCGGGCCCGCTCCAGCGTCTGCCATGGCCCCCCGCACTGGGGCCATCGCCGTGGGACTGATAGTGCAGCCTCGCAGCCCTCAGCACGATGCCAGTGCTTATGGCACCTCAGCACACCGCCTCTAGTCTCTTTGAATTCCATGCAGGCTGCCTTTTCCCAGCCATTCTTGGCCTTGGAAGGGCTGAAAGACAGTGCTATGTGTGGCGGTCAGTGGGAGAGGTAGCGAGAAGCATCCTACCTCGCCGACATCTTGTCCACGCCCCATACTTACCACTTTTAAAAGCATGCTCCCTGGCCATTCATACTAAGTGGAATAACTATTTAGTAGGAATGGGGTTCTCTAGTTGGCAGAAGTAGATACCTCACAGAAATGTTGAACAAGAAAAAAGCCACTTTCAAAAAGTGCTATTTTCAAACACAGACTTTAAAACCATCCTTACTAAAAGATGTGTTCAGGGATAACAAACCCCGATTTTCTATCTTACCCCTATGGGAAGATATTTAAATATTACAAAGCATTCTTTATTCTGTCCTATGTGCAAGATAGCCTTTCAATAGTCAAAAAGTTATATTGGCAATATTTTACTATCAAGACATGTTATTCACACCAGAACACGCCCTACTTTTCACATGCACTGCACCCTGCCCGGGAGGTGGGGGAGGGAGGGGGGTACCTTGGGCCTACCGTAGGGTGTCCTATGTACAGTCTGCATGCAGGCTCTGCGGTGGCAGGCCTGAGGCACCTTTTCCGGGCTACTCATGTGGGTGGCACAATCAGCGCTGCAAGCCGGCTAGTAGCAATTTATTTACGAGCCCTGGCACACTCAGTGCACTTCACTAGGGATCTACTGGTAAAACAAGTATGCCAATCAGGGAGAACCAAGCACAATATCAATTTACACAGAGGTCACTTGCACTGTGACACTGATCAGCAGTGGCAAAGTGCCCAAAGCATCTAAGCCAGCAAAAGCGAAATCCAGCACAGCATCAAAAACATAGGAGGTAGAGGCAAAAATTCAGGGAAAACCACGCCAAGAATGCCATATCTAACACTATTGAACTGTACTGTCCCGAAAACTTTGCTGTGTGTCTGAAATGATGAGCAAGTAACTACCCTTGTAAAACATTTTTATAGATGCTTTGTCTTTCTACATAGTCCTAAGAAGCGCAGCAGAGCCAATGACTCCTACCAGTCAATGTGAATCCGGAAAAATACCTATAATTGAAATAAATAGTACCGCCAAAGAATGTATTGCAGATCAGTGATAGAAAAATATTGAGCAGCAAAAAGAACCATTAGCAGAAGCATAGCAATGGCTAGAACAGTAGGAGAATGGAAAACCACATTTTCATGAGCTGCACATCAATCAGTCACAAAATTGTAAACACAATTAAAATAATGGGGCTATTACAATTTAACAGTTGTCTCTTCACCAACACCTTTTTTGACCAAATCCTGTATCATACACAACAAGGCTCGCTGACGCGCCCTTTGTATCCGACTATAAGGGATACAAGACAAGATAGCATAGTCTACAGCTGAGATCAAAACCTGGGATATCTGTAACACTGAAAATTGTGTTTGGTGCAGGTGCACAGCCTTGGACTTTTTATTAAAAAATATTCAAAACATTGAGTTCACAACAAAGTAAATGTATTTTTAGGTGCTCCGTGGGTAACGTCTTCCGTCCGTGACGTTTTATTCAAGATACTACTCGTGCTCCTAATGATCCATTAGTTACATCCCCTTGGGCACTCAAATTCTGGTTCCTCTAAAGGAAAAAACGTGAGGACTCCATACAGTTCAGTGAATTTTACATTCATACCTTGGTTTACCGTGTCGGGAAAGAGTTTTTCGAATAAGACATCAAAAATCGGCAACCAGTTTACGGCATTGATGCTCCCTAAGGAAGGGCTGTGTGTTAGCCCGAAATGCATAGGAGCTAATAAGGCAACAATGATTGGAAAAATGCAAAGATATATAAAAATTGAAATGAAATGATAAAGGAATTTCATAAAATAAGGATTCACGAATTTAAATGTAATCAATAAAAGAAAGAGTGTAAAAATCACTGAACGGTATGGAGTCCTCACGTCTTTTCCTTTAGAGGAACCAGAATTTGAGATGCCCAAGAGGATGTAACTAATGGATCATTAGGAGCACGAGTAATATCTGTAACACTCCCACCTCTGCATCGCCTGTTGCCCATAAAGTGAATGGCGCATCTGCAAAACTCAAGGGGGGCCCAACACTATGTACTGCTTACATGAAGACCCAGCACCAGACATTCACATGCCGAAAGGCAATAATAGTAAGATACCAAACCCATCATAGTCTCACCACAATTAGACATGAGCGCAAACGGAAAACCCACAGTAAAAAGAACCAATAATCAGAGCAAGACTGCGCAAAACATGTACTACTACTAATATGTCTGAAACATCCACCAAAACACTCATAACACTGTGCTATGTTAAATACGTAACAGAAAGAGACAATGTAGACCAAATATTTCCAAATGCCTACAAGCAAGTCGCTATTGCAAAAACACAGAAAAACCGAATCTGCAAGCAATCAAATCCCCCTTTTAAGACACAAATCCTGCCCACTAAAATCTAGGAACTTCTTCACTCTCATCTTTCCCCTGGCGGCAGCAACTGAAATAGCTTGGTCCCTCTTTTCTGCATTTCCCACCTCAGATCACACATGTTCCTCCATTTGCATCCAGTCTCCATCCTCAAATCCACATACCTGTGTCCCAGTACATACTAATATCAGGGGATGAAAAACCACAGTAGACATTGCACAGGAAAAACGGACATTAGCATCACCGCTGACTGTGTCGCAAGTATACAAGTTAGCAAAACAGGATGCTGAGGCAATAGGCGTGTCAGGGGTACTAACAGTCACAATGGCCACAGATGGCAGAGACAAAAAAAAGCATTAGGAAAAAATGCTACAGCAGTCTCTTGTTGGGACATTTTAGACTGTAGATCCTAATCAGGAATCTGATATTTAACACCATCTGGTCTACAGTTAATCTGTGCTTTTTAATTCGTAAAATGTATCTTTTCCTCTCAGGCCTGAGTCACAAACAACAAATTGGTAACCTTACTCAAATAAACCTATTTTTGCCACAACCCTCTCTAAAACTGACCTAGTAATTTCTCTTTTAAAACTCCTACAATGTTGATATTCTTTCCTAACTGGGGAAATCTGGATCGTCCACTATTGCCACAGTGGACTTGGTAATGCCAGAAATATTAGAGCCAAAAACCTCATCTTCAAATATAGCAACCTGTTGAAACGTGCTCTTGTTTTCTACCTGAAAAGAATTCACATTTGCCCTGCACAACTTATTCAAATTTATTTTAGCATTCTCCATATTTCGAGGGAGACCTGAGCTTGAAAAACTCCTGAGCACCTTTTACTTCTGCTTGTGAAACACATTGTAACTCTCTGTCATTCCCTACAAACAACTTTTCTGAGCATATTCCCTTTGTACCATCATATTTTTTTTTAAACCGTCTGCCTTTCAAGCTCATTTCCTCTTTTTCTCTCTTTTCTGTCTGCTGCTCTGCATGTCCCACAGAAACTGCCCAAATTAGTCCCTCCTTTTCCTTCTGCAGCTATGGCTGTGTTTATCTGCATGCGTCCTTTTCATGAAAAGACAAAACAGAAACAGCTAGAGAAATTCCATTCTTATCTCAAGGACAAAGGCCGCAGTAAGCCTGCCAAAACAAACTGAATCATGAAATGTGTTTTTCAACTTTGAAAATCCTTTTCATTCAGCATAAATACATGCTGCCTCAAATGCTTGAAACACCCTTTTCAAATTAAATGTGTTATAGTGTGAGGTCAAATCCAAATTAAACACACTAACTCAAATCAATCATTAATTAATTATGTGAGCATTCCTTATACTACCCCTCAGACTAAAATCATCAGCATCTAAGCAGGGTTCATTCATTCATTTTTACTTGCATGCTACTTTTCAAATGCAACTTCATGTCTGTAGCCCTAAACAGCTTTTGTCCTTTTGCAATGTACAAAGCTAAATCTGATATCTTTGCCAGGGCGAACCCCTGAGTCCTGCAGACATACAAACAGTGTCTCCCACTAGCTGGGCTTGGAGCAGGCTGGTCCACTAGACGGGCACTGCAGTTCTATATTCCTCAGCCCTTCCGCTGCCGAATGCTCGTTGGCTTCCCATAGCAGGAGAGAGGCTGGTGCAAATCACACTCACAAATTTTGACATTAGCTCGGTAGGTGATCTCTATGCGGGCAGGCATGTCTTCTCGGTTACTGAGAACGCCCGCTTCCATGAGGCCACATTCATAGATACATTTGTTCTCATGAGACCACACTCGGCGTTACGAGCCCACGATTGATAGCTTCCCTCTGGAGCCTGTCTCCTTCAAACCACTGTCTCTCCTGATAGAGAATAAAAGTGGTACACACTTAATTTCCAAACTTTATAAGCTATGCATAGCACAGGTCCATATCGTTGATGATAAACATAGAGCGGAGTGGGAGGCAGATTTAGGGTGCCCGATTTTGGACGATCAGTGGACTGCCTGCTGCAAAGTCACAAAGGACATTTCCTTAAATAGCCACCATAAATTATTACACTTTAAATGTCTCTGAAGACTATACATGACGCCTGGCAAATTGCATAAAATTGACCCCAATAGGCCACACACATGCCGGAAATGTGGTACCCAGCATGCAGACAAACAAAAGGAGGTGTTCCCTCATAGCTGCTATTACACATTCCTCCCCAGTGCTGCGCTGTCCATTAGAACTAGTGCTGAATGGACGTTCAATGGTCGTGCGCAGCACTGGGGAGGTAGTGCTGCCGTCGGCCAATGCACCGAGGCAGCACTTAAGGGGATATCATTGCTGATCTACGCGCCACCTTATTTTTTCTCCAAGTAGCAGGTTCTTTTGAATTTAGATTGGGATGATTACAGGTGTCAGACCAGTCTCTGGATGTATTGACATGCACAAGAGGGGCATTCAGATGCGGGATACATTGATTGCCAAACATGGTTATGTATTGTACTGTATATGGGAGCCATGGCTGAAATTTCAAGATGAATATTTCCATTATATTGTGAACTATGCAGAATGACACGATATCTATGATGTACCTGTCAAAGATAACTGTATTGGATTGTTCATTTGCTTTTGTTTTCCTAAACGTGATGAAAAATAAAGTTTTAAAAAATTTGAGATCTGGGCGCTATCAGTGCACCCCTGCTTTTCTATATTTTTTTTATTATTACATCATGCTCTCTACATCATGCTCTCTAACTGGCTTACTTCACATTCTCCCCCTTTACACATTCCTTCATCCTTTGTCAAAACATTCATCCTATGAAAAAAAACATATATATATATTATTACTATATTCTTTTTACTTTGTTGAAAAAAATGCCGGCTGATCTTCTTCCAATGGGCATTTACAAAGCAACAACGACAACAAGAGAACAAACTAAGCTCATTCCAGGCATTTTCAAGAAAGGGCCCAAATTCCTTATTTTGCCTGGCAAAGGATTTGCAAGTACTTTTATTCAAAAGACAGTCCTCAGACCGTACCAAAAACAAATTGATAGTGCACCATGTTCACAAAGAACCCAAACAATTCAAGCGCTTTTTTAAAAAACTGTCCTCAAACTAAGACAGTCCTCAGACTGTACCAAAACAAGGCAGGCCAGAGACTGCACCAGACAGTCCGAAAACTGTTCCAAGACATGAAGACAGGCTCTAGCCCCAGGCCTTTTCAAGAGTAAATCGAATTCTACTGGTGGCCTGGCAGAGCGTTTGCAAACACTTTGCATCTCAAGTGTTCACAGACCCACCAAGTTAACCAAGACAGCGCCGCACTTACCAAAAGTCAAGATGAAGTCACCTGGTGCACACAGGTCAAACAAGATTATTCTCCACTGCAGACTCTTTGGACCAAACGGTCAGATCCAAGGGTTTTGCATTTTCAGGACCCCAGCCGAGATGACCACTAGGTGAGGAGCTACCCGATCAGACAGGCGGCGCAGCCGGGAGAAAAAAAGCTCTATCATATGGGGATCCCCGATCCGCCCATCCGACCGGACGTAACCTGACTCCCTCGACCCAATTACGGGCGGGATGGGTCACCTGGTGGACTACTTGTTCGGGCACCAACTGAAGGAAGTGACCCAAATAGGGTCCCCCGGGACACTCTCGACCTCCACTAACCTTCCAAGAAATGAAGAGTCGATAACCCAGTAGAGAATGCAATCAAACTGACTGATCCTATGATGGCTGACGAGGGACTGACTTTTTCCAGCATAAAGGGAATAATTATACATTTGAGCATCAGCACAAGACACATCCACCCAGTAACTTTCCACAGAGAGCAGAGAAGAAGAAAGGGGCACTCAGAGATGAGCTAAGAGTCTGAGACCGGGCACACACTATCTCTTTGGCAAGTTCATACAGTCTGTGCTTGCAGCTGGAATAGTGGAAGCACTATCTATCTCAGGAAAAGTTATGCGTTAACAAGCAACTTTCTCATGCATCAGTGAGACCTAACCTTGGAGATGCAAATGCATCCCAGCAGCTTTCTGCTGAGGCAAGCATTATGAGACAGACGCTTGATCTTAGTTATAGAACAAGATGGCACTAATAAATATGGTGCCATCAATGCCAACTTAACATGGAATAGAGTTTGGGCATAGCAAAGTGAGCATTTCAGAAATAACATTTCCAATCTAACACTAGGCACACCACAAAAGAAACTTCTCACAAGGTTATATAAAAATAGCCTTTGTATTATCCATCAACCACATCAGAGCATACTCACCTATATACACTATGCCACCTGGCACTAGGTATTACTTTACAGGGGTTTATATACATTACAGGGTCATTTGGGCCACTGTCAGCAGCCATTAGAACACAAAAGTAGTGAGAAATGAACACAACCATTAACTACTGGTAAAGGCTCTTAGCATAAGCACATTATGCATACCAGCTTAGGTTTACATCTTAAATGTACTAGTGCACCACTGTAACATTAACAAGGTGCATGCGTCATCTCAGGGCCTTAAACCCCACCAAAACACATCTTGCGTGTGCCCGTAATGCCCTCTGTCCCAAAGTCAGGGCTCCACTAGCATGTAGTTTTGAACTGCTCACCAGGCTGCCGATGCAGCAGAGTATTTGCCCCAACAGGCCGTACAGGAATGAGGTGAGGGTGCAACTCACCCATGTCTCTTTATCGAAACCGAGTGCTACCCACATTGCAGCTGCCTGCAATGTGGCTGTGCAGCTGTAGAGACAAAATAGGCACCAACAGCCTGCCTCCTAAGCCCCCCTCACCGGGGCTTATCTGTGTAGGGCAATCGGCACAAGCAGGCACCAACAGTGTGCCTTGTAAGCTCCGCTCACTGGGGCTCCTATTCTACCCTACCAATCAGGAAAGCGAGGACTTCAGCAGGGAGCCTGCGAGGCTCCGGTCCCTCCCTGGCATTGGGAGAGCCTGCAAGGCTTCTTCTCTTCCTTTGGCGCTCCCCAACGCTGGGTAGGCTCCCTCTTGCATTCAGGCTCGGCGGATTCTCTCCTTCAGGTGCAGGCCATACCACAACCAGGCTCAGCCCTTGCCTGGCTTACACCCGGGCTCCACGCTATGTTTTCCGGCTGCCGGCCATGCCCCAGGTCAGGCTTTCTTCCCCTTATTTCAGGTCTAATCTCTCGGGACGAGTGGAGCTGGAGCCCCCTCTCTGGCTCAGGAAAAGATAACAACTGAGTGCCTATCACGCACTGTTAATTGCCAAAGTTGCAGCCCCCTCCTCGGGTTCTTTTTGAAGCACGTGGGCTCTCCTCATCACCACGGGAGCCCAGCCTACAACCAGGCAACATCCGCCTGGCTTCCTGGTTTGTGGATCTTCTGCCAAAACGTGATGGCTCCAAGGGACAATAAATAATGCAGCTCTCATGAGGCGCTTGGCCCCAAGTTCAGTGGGGCAGAGCTGAGCTCAGTCAGACCAGCACGTAGGGACCCTCAGGAGACAGCAGCTGGACCCCAAGTTGGTTCCTCGGTGACCAGCAGTCCTTAAGCTCCAGCAGGTAACCAAAAGTTCCTCTAGCACACAGAAATACCCACCTCTAAAAGTGGCATTTCGAAAATAGTGATAATAAATCTGCGAACACCATTACGCAGCATTTATTACCACTATTCCAAACATATCAAACTTGACCACTCTAGTCCTCTCATGTCAGGAATTACCACTGAAGTACATATCAAGGAATCCCCAATGCATTTCTATGAGAGGGCAACCTCACTGTAGTGAGAAACCAAAGTGACTGTTTTTCACTACCAGGACATGCCACACAGTTAAGGCACATGTCCTACCTTTTACTAACAGCTCACCCTGCCCATAGGGCTAGCTAGGGCCTACCTTAGGGGAATCTGATGAGTAGTAAAAGGGGAGTCACAAACGTGGCAACCACTTTGTGTGCCACGTCACAGCGGCAGTACGTAAACCGCGTGCAGACCCTGCAATGGCAGAGGCCTGAGTCAGGTCTGAAAGGCTCCATTGGTGGGTGGCGCAAGCAGCGCTGCAAGCCCACCAGTAGCATTTAATTTACCGGCCTGGATATCTGAGACACCACTCTACAAGGAACTGGTAAGTAAATTAAATTAGCCAAACAGGTGTAGATTAATCGTATCAAGTTTACCATTGAGAACACATGCACTTTAACACTGGACAGCAGTGATAAAGTGCCCAGAGTCCTAAAACTCCCAACACCAGGTCAGAAAAAATACCAGGAGGAAGGCAAAAAGTTCAGGGATGACCCTGCAAAAGGGGCCAAGTCTAACAGTGATGAAAACAAGATGACTTAAGTCTGGAGCTAGGAGTGGTGGACTCCCCTAGGAGAGGCATAACTACCGCCACAACTCAGTAGAGTTGCGACATTTGCGGCCCCTGTCCTGAGTGTGATACCTAGTGTGTATGAGAAAAAATGAAAAAACTTCACCCCCCCCATGGCACTTATCACCCCTCTTCTCCAAGACACCAGAGAGTGTATGAATCCTTGTCCCTTCGTCCCAGTCTGTTCACAACCAGGTGTGGTTAAGGATCCTATCACAACCTCTCTGTGCCAGAGATAACAGATCCACAAATACTTACCTCCTCTCTTCGAGCCTCCTGGGGACCACTGCCTGGAGTTGAATGAACAGAAGGGGACCAGCACAGAAAGAAGAGTGTCCTATGCACAATAATAATAGCAGGAAGATTAATAAAGCATAGAAAAAACAGACATCCAGAGAACAAAGTTGATTATCTTACCAGTGAAAGCACTTCGAGCAATAAAGGTTTCAACATTGAGAAGCATATTAATACTCCTTGTTTCTATTTCCACCCATCCCTCCCACAATTACTCTTCTACTTCAGTTTAATCTTGCTGAATTATCGGGTAATTCCACATATTTACGCTACACTGGATTACGCGAGTTACGCCCACCTCAAATTTTGACTCTGAACAGCTTCTCATGCTAGGGCAGTTAAATAGTACACTTCTTGGCATATTCTTCATAGCACAACGCAAGTTCTGGACACACGATTCTCTATTATCTCATACCCTTGCAGTCAAAGCATGTTTTATCGTTCGCTCTCTCAACATTCTCATTTGAATTAGATCTAAAGGGGTGCGAGAATTGGAGACTTACCCACCTAACGCAAGTGCCACTGCTAATGCTTTAGAGGATTAAAGCTTCCCCATGATCAGAATGAAATCTGTGGACTTCATCCATTACCACTACGTCTAACAGAATTTTGTGACTGTGCAAGCCATGATCTGGTGCTGATGCTATACCCACATCAATCATGTACACAAGTCCACATCTACCAATATATAAATGTATTTTTCTATTGACCGAAATGGACCCAAATCGTCCAAGAACACTATTTGGAAACATGCTCTTTTTCCCAATGGTGTATGTGGGGTTCTTACAATTTTAGAATGCTTTTAACGCTGACTAGGCAAAGATTACCCGTCCATAGTGATTTTTTCTTCCCTATGAGAATCAGCTGGAGGTGGCATATGTGAAACTTTGGGTTCTGCCCATCAAACAATGAGAGGGTTCTAGGTTCCCGGGGTGGTTTCTGTGTGGAGCTACTAAGGTAGCGTGTGCTGCACAATTGCCTGTCAAGGAAACCTCAGCCCTCCCCGACACTGCCGGTGTGGCGAAGAGTCATGGGCTGGATTCTGGTGCCCCCCTCATGAACCCAGGCCAAGGGCAGAAGGCTGCTTCTCTGTAAGTGTTACCAAGTGTTGTGAGTGGACTGTTCTCCTTTAGGTAGGACAATCAACCCACAATGGTGGTGGCAGCTACAGACCCCAGCATTCATGCTGCTGGTGAGGGTCAAAGGAGAAGGCATCTCCAGGATGTAGAGACTCTGATGAGAGAGGATACTGGGTGGAGTAATCATCTGAGGAAGACTGAGTACTGACTTTATGGGTGTCCCTAAACTTCATTCTGTACTGCTCAAAGGTGAGACCAAATTTTCTGATCAATCTCTGCTTCATATGGGGATATGATTCAGCCTCCTCTCCTTCTAAGGTCAAGAGACTATCTCTCCACCTACTGGGATCAGTTCCCACAGAAGTAAACCATAGTATTGAGAACCCAGCTTGAGGACCCTCTCAAAAGCTGTCAGACATTTTTCATTGTTACCCAACTCTTGGTACTTGAGAATAATCCGCCTGGGTAGTCTTGGGTCAAACCCATCACCCATGGACACCTCAGACTCTTCTTCTCTGTCACCATCTCCCTGTCTACCACCACTTTTTCGTGGTCAGGGCCAACTTCTCTGCTTATAAAACCATTAAAACCAGCTGTGCTTTGAGCTCTCTTTCCCTAAGAGACAGGTCTAGCTCACCTCTGCTAGATCCTCTTCCCCACTACCTCTAGACAAGGCCCTGGTTACTGTGTGTGTGGAGAGGTGTTCAACTTCCTCATCACTGATGTCTAAGGGGTCTTCATCCCCCTGCCGTCCTGTCACTGGAGCCTCCTCTGTGGTAAAGTGTTGATCCTCTAGCTAACCTTTGTCCGGATTGGTGTCAGTACAACGCGATGTTTTACAACGCGTTCCGTTACAACGCGATTTTTACATCGCAAATACCATTACAATGCATGCCATTACAACGCATGGCATTACATAGCAGATGGTATTACAACGCATACCATTACATCGTAAGTATTGGTAAGTATATCTTTTTTTAAAAAAATGTAATAAAGTTAATTAAATTAATTTAAAATAATAAAAATAATATAACATTTTTAAAACAGTAATTAATTTAATTATAGTAATTTAAAATAATATAATTAATGATATATAAAAAATTTATAAATAGAAAATAATATAATGTAATTAATTACAATAAATATAATTATAATTTAATTAAGTTATAAATAATACATAATATAATTATAATTAATAAAATTAAAAGAATTTAATTAATTAAACATTTTTAAATAATATAATTTAATTATAATCGTTTATTAATACAATTAAATTAATAATATATTAATGTAATATATTTAAAATAATATAATTAATGATATATAAAAAATTTATAAATAGAAAATAATATAATGCAATTAATTACAATAAATATAATTATAATTTAATTAAGTTATAAATAATACATAATATAATTATATTTAATAAAATTAAAAGAATTTAATTAATTAAACTTTTTTAAATAATATAATTTAATTGTAATCGTAAATTAATACAATTAAATTAATATTTGTAAATATTGTTATTAATTTAATTAAATTAAATAAAATTAATTTAATTAATTTAATTTATATAAAGTCGTAATACCCCTGTACCCCAAAACCCAAACCCTGCCCTAAAACCTAAAAACACCCCTGTACCCCAAAACCCAAACCCTGCCCTAAAACCTAAAAACACCCCTGTACCCCAAAACCCAAACCCTGCCCTAAAACCTAAAAACACCCCTGTACCCCAAAACCCAAACCCTGCCCTAAAACCTAAAAACACCCCTGTACCCCAAAACCCAAACCCTACCCTAAAACCTAAAAACACCCCTGTACCCCAAAACCCAAACCCTACCCTAAAACCTAAAAACACCCCTGTACCCCAAAACCCAAACCCTGCCCTAAAACCTAAAAACACCCCTGTACCCCAAAACCCAAACCCTGCCCTAAAACCTAAAAACACCCCTGTACCCCAAAACCCAAACACTACCCTAAAACCTAAAAACACCCCTGTACCCCAAAACCCAAACCCTGCCCTAAAACCTAAAAACACCCCTGTACCCCAAAACCCAAACCCTGCCCTAAAACCTAAAAACACCCCTGTACCCCAAAACCCAAACCCTACCCTAAAACCTAAAAACACCCCTATACCCCAAAACCCAAACCCTACCCTAAAACCTAAAAACACCCCTGTACCCCAAAACCCAAACCCTGCCCTAAAACCTAAAAACACCCCTGTACCCCAAAACCCAAACCCTGCCCTAAAACCTAAAAACACCCCTGTACCCCAAAACCCAAACACTGCCCTAAAACCTAAAAACACCCCTGTACCCCAAAACCCAAACCCTGCCCTAAAACCTAAAAACACCCCTGTACCCCAAAACCCAAACCCTGCCCTAAAACCTAAAAACACCCCTGTACCCCAAAACCCAAACCCTACCCTAAAACCTAAAAACACCCCTGTACACCAAAACCCAAACCCTACCCTAAAACCTAAAAACACCCCTGTACCCCAAAACCCAAACCCTGCCCTAAAACCTAAAAACACCCCTGTACCCCAAAACCCAAACACTGCCCTAAAACCTAAAAATACCCAAACACCCCAAAACATATACATCAGTACCCCAAAACATATACTCCTATACTCATACTTATTTTAAAAAATACTTAAATTAATATATTTAATTTATAATATTTAAAAACGAAATAAATATTTTTTTATAATTAATAATAATTAAATCAATAATAACATATTAAATAAAATAAAAAAAAAATTAAATACTTACCAATACTTACGATGTAATGGTATGCGTTGTAATACCATCTGCTATGTAATGCCATGCGTTGTAATGGCATGCATTGTAATGGTATTTGCGATGTAATAGCTGCGTTGTAACAGCATTACGTTGTAAAAGATGCGTTGTAGCGGTAACACACCCCTTTGTCCATGCCATAAGGGCCTTTATCAGCACTGTCTTCCTGGAACTGTAGGGTGCTGTATATCCTCTATCCCCACACAGGTCCCTAAGCTTTGCAACTTTGAAAGTAGGCAGGCTAGCTGGATCTAGCTCCATGGTAATCCACTGGATGTAAAAACAAACACTTTGCAAAAATTAAGGCCAGAGTAATATAGAGGAAATAAAAAGTGAATCAATTAATATTAGTCCAAATAAAAAATCACTTTTTGTATTAACTAGGTTAATTTCGAGGATTTGTAAATGTCCAATCTAGATACTGAATATTGTAACTAAATACAATTTCTGGATCCCAGCACTGCGCCCCAAATGTCCCAATGACAGCTATGGTGTTTTTCATCAGCCTAATGTATATATTTGTGAATTACTGCACACTATTGAGTAGTGGTGTGTGTGTGTAATTGATGTACTTTTACTTTAAAGTAAAAGCACAGACTGGACTGTTAATTAATATTGCGTGCCAGCGAATGGTGATTAACAGCCCACACCACCTCCCTTGACTAGGCTTTGGACTTCTCTGCTCCACCACCCTGAGAGAGTCAAGTGACACAATGGGGTGTTTGGCTCCCATTACTTGTGCGGGCCTCACAACAAATGGCCTGTTTTATTACACCCCAGATTTGTAGAGTGATAGTGACCAAAGGATATGGCTCCAGAAGGAACTGAGAGACTTTTACAGTGTCAGGTAGAGGCCACCAGCAGGGTTCAGTCCAGGTCCAGTTTTCACTGATCAGCTTGGCAGTTGCAAGAAAGGTCCCTTGTAGCTTGCTGTAGCCCTGTATCTTGGACAGGTCACCCTTATAGCCCTTGGACCCGACTTCTTTGTCCTGGTCGCAGACAGCAAGTCCAGTACTCTCCTGATCTTCCTTAGGTCATGGAGTGTTCTTAAGTGGATGCCTGGAGATGCCGCTCTTTTTGCTGGCACAAGCTAGTGGGTGGGAATGACTCCTGGGCATGCCTAGCCAATGGGGTAAAAGTTACTGGGGTCTACACTACCCACTTTAGGCATTTTTAAGATGGCAACAGTCTTCTACCACACTTAGCTTAGACTCTAAGAGATGAGGATGTGTGAGGGAAACTACATTTTGAGATAGCCACTATAACCACAATAATCCCAGAAACAGAAGTCTGGTACAACAATAGTAGGGTTTTTCAGCAACCAGACAGTGGAAGTGTTGATGGTAACCAAGCTGAGCACAGGGGTATCATTGTAAAATGTGTTTGTTTAATGGTTGTTATATTGTAATTGCGTTGATTGCCTACCTCGTGTGGATTATATTGCATGGGGGGTTGTGTTTTCGGAATACCCTCTGCTATGCAGAAATGTTGTGCATATCCAAAGATTGTGTTGCCATCCTGTTTCCCTTCCTTTTAATTGTGCCCAAAAGTGTAATATGTAACCTCAGCAGAACTTTTAAGCAGGATTTGATGTTCAAGCAGGATTTGACATTCAAGCAGAATTTGAAACTGTAATGTCAAAAGGAATGGCCAAATCACCCAGCCCTGCATATTTTGTTAGGTTCCGATGAGCCATCTCTGCCCATTTAGGCTAGCCTGTTTCTTTGCTCCTGGGAGGCATTTCATACTTTTGTCCGCCTATTCAAATGCTAATTACTGACTGGCAAAAGTGGACAGTAAATGTAAAGTTATCCTCCAGGAACTTCAAGCAGAGAAAAGTTAGCTTTCTAAAAGTTACTTTTCCTTAAAATGTTTTAACATCCAACTTCACCATTGAATTGTATTCTTGATAACTATTAAAAACAGTAGATACAGTATTAGGATTTGTAATCCTTTCTGTGGTTTTCTACTTCTAGGCCTGCCACAGCGAAAAAAAGATTTTAGGTGCTAGTCAATGTAAGAACATGTTAATATTACATTTCTACATGCCCTACTTTTAAATAGCATGCACCCTGCCTTGTGGAGGCCACAGCTTACATGGAGGTGACCTATTCAAATGTAAGAGGGGATTTTGACCTGTCAAAAGAGTTTATTTTGACAAGCTCAATTGCAGATTTTGCACTTCTAAAATCAGGTTACAATGGTGGCTTGAAACCATGTGTTATACTGTGACTGTCGTATATGCTACAATCGGTGCTGAAGTCCACTAGTGACTTTTTTCTTATAGGCCCAAGTACATTTTGTACCATATGTTAAGGCTGTATAGGTAAGGAAAATATACTAACTGGGAATATGCCAATTCGAACGTTTAAAGGGAGAGCACAGGCACTTTACCACTCATTAGAGGGGTTAAAGTGCACAAAGTTCTAAAGCCATCAAAAATATAGGGTCTAGCAAGAGGCAAAACATCTGGGTTGACCATGCAAGAAAGGTTTTTATAAGACAATAAAATCTAGACATCACATTTGTCATCATAGTCTCTAGTGTTAGAAAAAGGAAGTGGGTTTGGTAATATTTAATAGGTGCTTCCAGTCTAACTAGAGACGCATTTCAAAGTGCTTTTTCACGTGACTGACTCCAGTGACTTTCAAGGATTAATAGTATGTAGTTCATAGAGCTCCTAACAGGGGTGTGTGATATCAGAAACCCCTTCCATAAAGGCTCGGAGAGAATATTTAGGACACGTGGTTTAGCTCTGACAGGGCTGAGCATAGCACTGCCTATTAGTGCTGAGGAGATCGGTGAGAGCACAGAGACACAAAAGAACTCAAAAGTAAAGCGTCTAAGAATAAAATAAACCTCTTTTGATCAGTACCGTCAGCCAACACATCCTAGCAAGTTGTAAACCTTTTGACTGAAGTAAAGAGTCTCGTGCACGCGGCAACTGACCTGAAGGCCCTAAAGGTTCAGCTAGACCAGGGGTACTCATAGTACGGCCCGCGGGCCGCTGGCGGCCCGCCTGGCCTTAATTGGCGGCCCGCGGACCCTGTGCATGTCCTTCATGGATAAAGTTGAACATTAAACAAAGATGATGGCCGCAGGCGCATACGTTGTGAATACGTATTCACAACGTTTGCTCCTGCGGCCATCTTCTTTGCATTTGTTTGCCTTTGATTGGACTGTGCCCCTGTGACGTCACCCCCAGCACCCGGCGCAAAGCACAGGCCCTTTAAAAGTCAGCTGTAACTAGCGCTGTTACAGCTGACTTTTAAAGGACCTGTTAAGGAGCTTCCTGTGTCCATGGTGATGTCGACGGCCTTTCTCTGCAGCTGCCCCGGAGAATCTTCATCGCATTGGAGCAGCCGGGGAGAATCTTCACTTTCGTCGTGTTCCTTGCAGCAGCCCGGGAGAATCTTCACTGAAGTCCTCGCTGCCCCCAGCCACTGAGATCTTCACTACCGCCGTAAAGTCTTCTGCCTCGATAGGCAAGTGAACTATGGTCATATTGTGTTAGGGGTGGGGCTCGGGTGAGGGGCACCTCAAGATGCGAGGCCCGTGCATGAAGGAGGGGGGGGGGGAAGGGTGGCGGGGGCTGGACTCCTCAGCTTTCTTTATTTATGCATTGTTACTCTTGCGCGGAATTTACCCGAAGGTGTCAGAGGCCTCACAATACGAACAGAGCTGGTACATGAGAACAATTATGTGTGAACAAATTACAAAAGCAAACGTTACATTGCATGAGGCAAAAGTGACAATCGTGAGTAAACAAAATACAAGAGGTAGGAAACGGTGCAATATAGGAGGAAAAAGTGACATGTGTGAAGGTTACAAAAGCGTACAAAGTACACGTCACGGTATAATACTGCAATAAATGGAGGACTTTCAAACACAAGAACAAAGAACAAATGTTACTTTGGCAATGGTGGCACTTGTGCAAGTATGGAAAGCAAGCAAAATGTGAGAGGTAGCAAACAGTGTGTTACAACAGAAAAGTGGTGTGTGCATGTTAGAGGGGCTCTGGGGGGAGACGTGCATTTTAGAAGCATCCTTTGTCCTGTGGCCTGCAGGATAGCTACTGGGGGCTTGCGTGGGCTACACCTGAGCTCGGGGGACTGAAAGCAAACGTGCTTAATTTGTGCCGGCACAGCAATGAAGCACGCTGAACAGGGGTCCGAGAAGCAAATAGAAAGTGAGTGGGAGACAAGGGGGGAGAGAAAGAGATAAGGGGAGAGGTGATGGAAAGGGAGGGGAGGTGACTGGGGAGGGATGGAAAGAAAGGTGAGTAAACGGAACGGAAGTGAAGATGGGGCAGTGAAATGTAGATGGGGCAGGGAAATGAAGATGGGGCAGGGACGCGAAGATGAGGCAGGGAAATGAAGATGAGGCATTCCGCCAGCCCACGATATCCCAGACATACTGCCATGATGTGCTCCTCTGACACCTGCCCTACCCAAAATTATTTTAATTAAAATGCCCTGTGTAAAAGAAAAATATGTTTCCTTTTTTTTTTAAAGATTTGCATTTCAAATAATACTAGCCAAAAACTGAAAACCTATTTCAGGGTTTCTGATGGTAAGTTTTTCCTTTGTCAAATTGTGTTTAATTAAAAAAATAGAGGTGCAGTAGCATGTTCTTCATTCTAGGGGAGGAATACTACGGAGTGGATCACAATAAGGAACTGTAAAAGGGGATTGTTTTATTGTCAAGTTAAGTACTAAACCAGATCAAAACAGGAACTCACATATGAGCAATGGGAGTGGACTCACAGACATTACTTGCAGTAATATTAGTGAGCTACTGCTGTATTACAATATTGAAAACAGTTACTAGCCATGATTATATAATGTAAACACATTGAGAATTTAGGCGAGTGCACCTGTGCACTTTCAATGACTGGGCCAAAGACGGCATCAAGCTCTCAATTCATTGCAATCTTGCCAAGGCTAGACCTTTTGGCTTTGCTAATGCTTGCTTCCTTGTACATACTTTCAGCTAGCTGGAGATATTTAGGAAGCTGCATTGTTGAATTATATAAGGTAATAAGCTGTAACTGGGCAATGAAATGCCAAACAATTACTAACAATTGGGATGTTTTGCTCTTTCTGGCCACACCTGACTCCTAATAAAAAAATACTATACACATGTGCTGCATGTAGTTAAATCTGCTTTGGAAACTGTCTAGTAATGTTTTGAAACGGCAGTGGTCTTTTTTTACCCCCCTTAGCCCCGCCCCCAAATGACCCCGCCCCCACCGATGCGGCCCTCTGCCACAAACCACACTGTAAATTCGGCCCCTGTGAGAAAGTTTGTGAGTACCCATGAGCTAGACAGATCCACCGAAGGCGAGTAAGCGATTGTCTCCCAAGCAGTTTAAAACCCAGCTCAGTGGGTCAAGTTGCACGGTTTAACACTCACAGGTGCATCAAGGGATTAAGAGTAACTAGGCCTCACAGCAAGCGTGCTTTGTATATTTTGCTTTTGAGCAACTCATATTTTTATATGCAGATCCGTCACCTTTGAGTTTTTTTTAATGAAAACCACTCAGGGGTAGATTTATGAGGCCCGTGCGCCTCCTTGCGCCGCAATTGCGTCACTTAATGTGACGCAACGGCGGCGCAAACAATGCGCCCTATTTACAACGTGACGCATCTAGGAGATGCGTCACGTTGGAAAGCCCTGCGCCATGAGGAGGCGTTCCTGCGCAGGAGGGGCGTTCCTGCGCAGGAACGCCTCCTAAAAGTGGCTGAGTGGGGATGCGCCAGTTAACATAAATCTGCCCCTCAGCATTTTACTGTTAATGGTTCTTGTTTGTTAGGTTGTATGGTTTTCATGTCTGCCACATTTAGGTCGTAATATACGTTCAGAACTGTGAGGTATCTTGGGTTTTGTAATCATTATGGTTGTGCTATGACTTAGAATATCTATATTCTTCCAGATAGTGTGGTGTGTGTTTGTTTATAGTGGTTTTAAGCCAGTTTTCAGAGGGATGCCGTTTATCGTCATCTCACCAAAGCCTTACGGGTTTATTATACAGCTGCTACTTAAAGAGCCAGGGACCAAATATGACAATGCATAGAATCCGGAGGGCCTGCAAGAGTAGTGGTGTTCAGTAGTGAGTTTTGAAATTCAATGTCACAATATTTTGCAAAAATGTGAAGTGAAATGATATAGTGATTTATTGAGGGCCCATTCTTGAGCAAAATTACCTCTTTGTGTTACTAAATCTCCAGAAACAAAAGGGCATATTTACATGGAAATGGGTCAGCACGTATGTTGATATCTGAACCCATGAGGGTGGGTGTACAGCACGGTAGTTCAGACTCCTGAGGTCGTAAGATGAACCCCCCCCTCACATGTGACTTGTGACGTATATTATTTGTCTATTGTAACTATGTAGGGTACTACCTGTATTTGATGTTGTACTGTTTATTTATTATGCTATTATAATTCGGAATGTGTGATCAGATAATATTTGTTGTATTAAACGGTATGATTTAAAAAAAAGTCTTTTGTTAGTTTCACAACTAATTTGATCATTTGTTTTAATTTTTAAAACATGTATTGGTAAACACGGAGTCTAGTACGCACAATATCCCTAACATCTGGCTAATAACAAAGAATTCAAGCTCTCAAAGAATGGAAGTGAATGACCAGGGCCCAACTCCTACCCAGCAGTAGAAGGCTAAACAATAGTAATGCATGTACTGTGCACATTGAACAGTATTCTGAAATGAAGGAACGCTGATTGAATATTGTACTGGTAAACATAACAAAGATTACACTGAAAGTAATGGCCAGGATCCCAAAGTTAAAAGAAACACTATGGTGCTCATTTATACTCTGACCTAAATGGCGTAGCAAAACCTGAAAGCAGAAACATCTGTTCCTCTTGACAATAACATCCTGATTTAGTATTACCCGATGAAAATGAGGCGCCATGTGTGGTAATTATTCCCTAGTGATTTTGCACCTTTTCATCTGAGCATATCGCCTCAGAATTTTGCTAGTGGTAATTTAGCATAGTTTGTGGTTGCTGTGAAATTACATCACAAAAGTGAGCCTACTGCTAAAGCTATCTTGCTTTAAGTCATGTGTCTTTATAGAACGCTTTCCAGGCCTCTTGCGAGGCCAGGACGGCAGTAATTGCACATATTTATATTTGGCAGCTCTACATAAGTGCCAGTATGTAAGATAACTGGTGTGTATGCCAATAACAATCGAGGGTTTCATTTTAATTCATAAAATGAAGTGAGTGTTTTGCGGGGTTGCTATTATTGATTTAATTGAAAATAAAACATATCGAAACTGTGAAATATATGCTAAACATAGTAAAGTTAATAATTCATTATAAGAAATTGGGTCTCTAGTCGGCAGAGGTATGCACCCTGTCCAAGTAGGGTCCACAGCCCGAGTCAGTGCTAAGTCACAACACAGTCCTAAATTATTCTGTGCTCACCCTCTGGTAGCTTGGCACAGAGCAGGCATACTTCACTTACAAGGCAATGTGTAAAGTAGTTCTACAATAACTCCTTCAACAACACTGTAAATACACCACAATAAGATTCAACACCAGGGTTAGGACAAAACAAAACTAAAATGACAAAAATCCAATGTGTAGAAGTTAAGATATTGTTTTTTAAAGGACTAAGCACAGAAAAGTGCTTAGAAGCAAGTAGCGCTAAAAAGGTTACTTTATGTCGTTTTGGACTGAGGCAAAGTCAAAGTTCGGGCTGACCGTGATTGAGCACCAGCCAGCTACAGGACCCACGCAGGCCCTGGTAAACAAAGTACCTTTTCTGGTCGCAAGTAAAGAGATGAGTCGATCTTCTCCATGGAGTGAAGGCAAAGTGTCTGCTCCGAAGAATGGTGCCAGAGTCAAGAGGTGACTAGTGATGTGCTGGTTCCGTTCACGTAGTCAGGACGAAGCGTTGGAGTCAAGCCTCGTGGTCGGGACCTTGGAATGGTACTGTGTCATCGTCGAACCTCGCTGTCGGGTCCTCTGTCGTTGTAGAGCTGCGCACAGATGTATATGAGCACTGCCTTGTTTCCGATCTGTGCAGTGGTGATGATGCATAGATTTTGAAGCAAAGCAGCTGCAGCACCCAATTCCGAGGCCCAGAATTGGGAGAAGAATCCTCAGGCCAGGGTAGAACTCACAGATGACAACCTCCAACAGCACAAGCCGAACTGTATGAAGTCTTTTGTGTCTCTGAGACTTCCGAAAAAAGAGGCAAGCAATCAAGCCCTTGGAGATCACTTGGAGGAAATGCAAAGCACAACTCTCTTTCAGCAGAGTCAGGGAGCAGCAAGACAGCAGGGCAACAAGACGAAAAGCAATCCTTCCAGAAACGCAGTCCAATTGAATCCCTTGAGCAGCACAGCAGTCCTTCTGACAGTGGTTCAGTTCAAGATCCAGAAGTGTCTGATTTGTTTGGGTCAGAGACGCAGCACTTATAACCAGCCAAAAATGCATTTGAGGTCGGGGGCCACTTTAAAGCTGATTCACAAGAATCCCTTTCAACCCAGGCCTCTCTGCCAGGCTATCTGTGGGGTGGGAGGCCAGGAAGGCAGTGATGGCACATATTTATGTTTGGAAGCTCTAAATAAGTGCCAGTATGTAAGATAACTGGTGTGTATGCCAATAAAAATTGAGGGAGGGCCATCATGAACGGTGAATTGCTTGAACAGACCCAATCCTTTACCTATCTTGGCATTACACTGGGTTCAAGGCTTGAATGGAAACCCCAAGTTAATCATTTAGTTACTAGACATGCCCAGCTAGCGGGAGTACTAATAAGGGAACTGCGCCTCTCGGCTACAAAACCCATTGCCCCAGCACTTAAAATTTATAATACCAAAATAAGCGCTTCTATATTGTAAGGGGCTGAATTATGGGGGCTTAGTAACATCACACAATTAGCTAACTCACAAAACAAGTTTGTGAGGGGATTAGTTGGTCTCCTGCCATCCACGCCACTCTTGCCTCTCTACTACGATCTGGGCTGCCAACGACTTGAGGACGTTGCGCTGTATAGACCAGTGGCATACTGGAAGAGGCTCTGGGTAACACCAGAACTCTCCCAGTATGCCCAGGCCCTCCTCGGAGTCCGAGACATGGATACAGCCAACAGAATTCCATGGTTTAGAGAGGTTAAGGCTGTTTACATCGCCATGGGCGTAGGCCCATTGTGGGAGAATCCTGCTGCTCACCCCTTCCCACCTTGAAAGGTTCTTAAGGAGCTCTACTGGTCAATGGTGTCAATGAGAAACTTTCGAACGTGCATTGGCCCATCACTCACAAGAGATTTTTTAGAGCTCAAGCATGAACCAGTTTATGAGCGTTATTGGGATATCATTACAATTCCCGAAGATCGGAAACGGTTTCACCAGTATAGGGTGGGTACCCTTACTGTCAATTCCTTTACCGGCAAATGGCTTGCTGGAAATAATTCATCATGTCCATTCTGTATTATTCAGCCGGAGAGCATAGCCCATATCTTCTTCATCTGCCCAGAGTACAAACACCCACGTCACAAGTGACTAAAGTCTATATGTCTGTTGAAGGGCATTACCAACGGGACAGAGGCCTTAAGGATTTTCAAAACGGATTCTTCTGAAAGTATTGTAATTGCAGTCTCTAAACTCTTGCATTGGATGTAGGCTATACGGAGGAGAAAGTTACGCTAGAATTAAAAGGAGTCTCTCGCTCTTAAATTTTATGAACTACTATCACTGTGATGTCAATTGGTTAATGACCTCATATCTTTTTCAATTTAAATTATTGACTAGGTTTTACATTTTGCTTATTTTTAAATGATATTAATTTATCGTAACGGAATACCCAGTTGACTTGTTTTCCTGGCAGGTACAATGTGTCCTTGATATTTTTAGGGTTTTTTCTTTCGCCCTTTTTTTTATTATGTGTATTTTTTTATAAACTGTATAGTCTTTCATGACATATGTGTCGAAATAAAGACTTATTTGATTTATTGAAGATAACTGGTGTGTATGCCAATAACAATCGAGGGTTTCATTTTAACCCTTAAATTGCCGCGAGTGTTGTGCATGGTTGCTATTATTGATTTAATTGAAAATAAAACATATAAAAACGATGAAATATTTGCTACACATAGTTAAATTAATACATCATTAGAAATTGGGTCTCTAGGTGGCAGAGGTATGCACCCTGTCCAAGTAAGGACCACAGTCCTAGTCAGGTTAAGTCACAACACAATCCTAATTATCGTATTCTCACCCTCTAACAGCTTAGCACGGAACAGGCAGGTTTAATTTAGAATGCAATGTGTAAAATAGTTGAACAATAACTCATACAACAACACAGTAAATATACAAAAAGAGTCCACACCAGGTTTAGGAAAATAGATTACTATATTCTGAACAAAACAGGACAAAAACGACAAAAATCCAATGTGTAGAAGTTGAGTTATATAATTTTAAAGGACTAAAGGAAGAAAAGCACTTAGAAGCAAGTAACGCTAAAAAGATTGCTTTCTGTGAAGCTGGACCTGGTTGCAGTCAAAGTTCGAGCCAACCGCAATGGAGCACCAACCCACGCAGGCCCCAGTGAACAAAGTACCTTGCCTGGTTACAAGCAACAAGATGCGTCAATATTCTCCACGCAGTGAAAGTGATGCATCGGCTCCGAAGACGGGTGCTAGACTCGAAAGATGACGAGCAATGCTTTGTTTCTGGTTCACGCAGTCGGGTTGATGTGCTGGAGTCAGGCGTCAAGGTTGGTAACTCAGATCGGCGATGAATCATCTTTGAACCGCATATCCTCGTCGAGCAGCACAGCGGTGTCTCCAGATCAGCACCTTGTCAGCGTCGAAGAGCACTTCATCTGTTCCAATTGGCACAGTGATGACAATGTATCGATTTTGTAGCAAGACAGTTGCAGCACCCACTTCTGAGGCCCAGAACCAGGAGAGAACACCTCAGGCAATGGTAGGACTCACAGATGGCAGAGACCAGCAGCACCAGCTGAATTGCAGGAAGCCTTCTGTGTCCTGCAGACTTAAGAAAAGAGGAGGTAAGTCAACAAGTCCATGGAGAACACTTGGAGGAAATGCAAAGTCCAACTCTTCTTCAGCAGAGTCAGGGAGCAGCAAGGTGGCAGGGCAACAAGAAGAAAAGCTGTGTTTCCAGAAATGCAGTCCAATTGAATCCTTTTAGCAGCACAGCAGTCTGACAGAGGTTCAGTTAAAGTTCCAGAAGTGCCTGATTTGTTTGGGTCAGAGACCCAATACTTAGAACCAAAAATGCCTTAGATGTAGGGGTGACTTCAAAGCAGCTCTCTGAAGTTCACAAGGATCCCTTTCAACACAGTCCTGTCTGTCAGGCTATCTGTGGGGGGTAATGAGTGCTTTGTGTGTGTGGACAGGGCATTGGCAGCTCCTCCCAGTCATTCCTGCCCAGGAAGACCCATCAGAATGCAGATGAATGCAGATGAGTGCTCAGAATGCAGATGTGCCTCACCTTCTTTTGTTTATGGCTGTCTAGAGGGAATGCACAAAGTTTAGCTTTTACCCAGCCTCGAGGTCTACTGGACACAGGCTGTAAGGCACAAAAAAGTTAAGAGCAGAGAAATGTCCGCTTTCTAAAAGTGGCATTTCTAAAACAGTATTGCTAAATCCAACTGCACCAGAGGATTTATCAAGACCATTCCAAACAGATGAAAAATAAAAAAGCTACTCCTCTAGGATCAGGAATTACAGCTTAAAAGGGTATTAAAGAATTCCCAATGCTTGCCTATGAGAAGAGTTGGTCTCACAGTAGTTAAAAACAAAATAGTCTGTTTGTTGCTACCAGGACATGTAATAACGTGTACCTGTTAAATTACATAACACCCTGCCCTGTGGGTTACCAAGGGCCTTCCTTAGGGGTGAATAATATGTAATAAAAGGGGAGCTTTAAGGCTTGGCAAGTAGTTTTAAATGCCAAGTTGATGTGGCAGTAAACTGCACAGACAGAGACAGGTTTAAAAGTCTACTTGTATGGTTGGCACAATCAGTGCTGCAGGCCCACTGGTAACATTTATTTTACAGGCCTGGGTATATGGTATACTACAAGCAACACAGCTATAGGCAGATTAATTCTTCAAATGCCTTTATGATTTTTGCTCCTGCATACCTGCTCAAAGATCATCTCAGGGTGGTACAGCACCTCCCACACCAGTAGTACCAGTGTCTCTGCATATTTGCCTGTAAATTGTGTTTTGGGTTTGTCATCTTGATTGACCAACAGAGTGAAAATAATTCTTTCATTTGAAGTGCGTTCATTTTTTGTTTTGCCATAAAGTATCTGTTTTCCTTTTCCCCCTCTATTTTGAACCCACTGCACAACAGCTATAGGTAATATGGGTAAATCTTCCTAATTTGAGGTACCACAAATTACAGTTGGATGTTTATCACTTGGTTACCATGATGCATGGTTAATCCTTCATTTATAAGATTTTGGTGTAGGCTGTGTCGAAAATCACTAGGGCTTTTTAGAGTACACGATATAAAGATTCCAGTCCTTGTAAAGGGCTGTGGGCAACACATCTCAGAGCAACATAGGTGAAGGCATCATATTTGTACTATGGGCCTTCAAGCTTCATAGGATGTCAAGCACCCAGTCACACTTAGCATTCAGGAAGACAAAAGAGCTAAGAGCCAGCATAAAAAAATAATCCTTTCAAAGTTGGAGGTTTGCTCCTGTACTACTCAGTTTCAAAAAGTATCCAAGGACTAGTACAGGAAATCTGCCAGCTTCTCAAGATGGAAATTTCTGCATGCTCACATTTAATTTGGTTTTGTTTCATCCCTTCCTGGTGAAAATATTTTTCCCATAGCCATATCAGTTTCCTTACACCCCGTTAAAAAACCAGGTTCAGTCCCCATAACCATTCTTGAATCACATTGGTCCTATGACATCACCACAAAATGGTCACAAACTGCCTGTATGTTCATCTGTAGTTCTCTATAAGGGTTGTATTTAAATCTGTTTAGTATCTCCTATTTATCTTCTATGTTCTACTGCAAATGCATGTTGTTATCAAAGCAAAGAAAAGCCAGAACCTGGCTTGGCAGTTCAGACTGGACTGTTCCCATTGGAGCAGGGTCAACACTGATTTGTATATAGCTGGGTCCAAACTGAAGTGGCATGGTGTGCAAAAAATACAGTGGCTGGGATGCAGCCCTAGTAATTGCAAGGGGCTGTGATAAGTTAAAGCAACAGTGGGGGAAACAAATCCAAATGTGCAGTGAACCTGAGGTTCGTATAGGAAATGAGGAATTACTTGCTTGTGGTACTGGATGTGGAAAAGAGGGCATTTCTCATAACAGCATTCCACGTCGGTGAATTCAGTCTGCCATTTCTTTGGTGGTCTGTGAAATTAAATGAAATGAAAGCAGGATTTATAAAGCGCATGGCTGCCCGTGAGCGTCCTAACGCTGGTGACAGAGGTAGTAGAGGAGAGGAAGGAAGTTAAGGGAAGAGCCTTCGCTTAACTTCTAAAGGTGAGCTTTCGAAAGGTGAGAAGGTTAGGTTCGGCGCGCATGGTAAGGGGCAGCGAGTTCCACAGCTTGGGGGCATTATATGAAAAAAGGCGGCCCCTTGTGCGGGCCTTTTGAATCCTGGGTATATGGGCCAAATGTAAGTGTGCTGAGCATAGATTTCTGGGGGCTTCATGGTGTCTAATCAGCTTTTTTAAGATGTGGGGCCCCTTGCCATGAAGGATTTTGTGGGTCATGCAGAGGGATTAGAAATGTACTTGCTCCTGAATGGGCAGCCAGTGGAGCAGTCTGAGGGCCGATACTGCAGAGCTCCTACTGTTGGTGCCTGTTAGAAGCCTGGCTGCAGAGATTTGTACCACCTGTAATTTGTCAATGACTTTCTTGGGGGCACCAAGATACAGCACACTGACATAATCCAGTCTAGATAGTAGAAGGCTCTGGATGAGGAGCTTCCTGGAGTCTTGGGGGAGCAAGGGAAGGATTTTACGGGTAGTCCTAAGGATGCCGTAGCAGGCCCCTGCTGACTTCCTGGCTTGGGTAGTGAACGTAAGGTCCTGGTCGAGCCACATGCCCAGGCTGGTGATGGATTGTTTTGGGGCCGGGACAGGCCCCATATACAGAGGCCACAGAGTCTTTGGAATAAAATGAGATTGGTTGCCCAATAGCAGTACCTCGGTTTTATCACTGTTGAGTTTGAGATGGGAACAATCCATCCAGTGTGAGATATCTTGGAGGCAGGAGTAGAGGTTATCAAGGGGACGGTTGAGCTGGCTGAGAGAAACAACAAGCTGGGTATCGTCAGCGTATGTCACAAGTTTGACCCCATGGGGGGTGACTATTTTCTCCAGGGGGAGCATATAAACATTGGAAAAGGTAGGGCTCAGGGAAGAGCCCTGGGGGACTCCACAATGTACAGGGGTGGCACGAGATTTAGACGTTCCCTCAAGGACTTGGAAGGAGCGATTGTGAAGAAAGGATTTCAGCCAAGATATTGCGGACCCCGAGATTCCAAGTTCCCTGAGCCAGTGAATCAGAGTTATATGATTCACTGTGTTGAAGGCTGCGCTCAGATCCAGGAGGATCACTGCCACTGATCCTCCTGAATCAAGGATCTTTCTAGCCTCCTCCACAACCGCAATCATAGCGGTTTCCGTACCGTGGCCTGGGCGAAAGCCCGTCTGGGACGGGTGTAGGAGTCCGCTCGTTTCCAAGTAGGCTGAGAGCTGATGATTGAAAAGTTTTTCAGCGGTTTTGCTGACTATGGGCAGTAAAGAGATGGGGCGGTAATTACCCAGTTCTGCAGGGTCAAGGTGGGTTTTTTTAAAAGGGGTTTTACTATGACCCTTTTCCAACTAGGAGGCACGATGCCTTGTAGTAAGGAGGTGTGATACAGACGACTCTCCCCCCTTCTGCTTGTGTGGGTCCCTCATAGGTCAGCTTTTTAGGTGAAGTCGCTTTTTTTTTAGCTATGCATCACTGCCTGTCCCCAAAGCCTCCTAGCCCTTCATCCTCCTTCAGAAGGGCACTATTCTAGCCTAGGGCCCCACTGAATTACATAGTGTACTATATTGTGGCAGTGTCCCTAACTGCCTGAGATGAACTGTGGGGACTGATGCCCAGATGAGCAAAATGTCACTCTGGCAGATTCAATGGTCAGCCAATGAGGCAAGAGACATAAAACAGTGAAGGAGCTGCTATAGGCAAAGCTAAAGAAAAAATATAAAAAACAGTTCTTTCTTGCCTCACTAGCTTCAGAAATACAATGTGCTTTTCACTAACTAATGAATGCCTTTAGTCTGCACCTGCAGAGGAGAAAACATGCAGAAAAATACCTTTCACATTAGTATCAAAGGTCTTGACTGTAAGCATAAAACCCACAATCATGATTACTTAACAGTTTCCTTTCAATGCAGATTTGTTCCTTTACCTACATATAATCCAATAAATGAAATATTTAATAAAAGTATGAACTATATTATATGGTACTCTTGTAAGCAGCACTATAAAACAGAAACAACAACTGGTCACAATTTATAAAGAAAGCATTGAACTCACATATGATTCCTTCTCACTAACCCTGGCGAATGCACTGTATGAAATGCTTTTTAGCGCACCACCTTACAATCTAAACCTATAGAAGATTAATGTCAGCAATCCAGAGGTTTCTGAAAAGGAAAAACATTAATATGTGCACACACACACACAAACATATGTCAAATACACACAATACATGCACTTTCTGTGCCTTTGGTATTAGTATTATTGCATCACATGAGTACATAAGGCCAAATGTATCTGTGTTTGTGTATATATATATATATATATATATATATTTTTATATATATATATATATATATATATATATATATATATATATATATATATATTCACTGAAAAAAAACATAGGTTTCAGGGGGGTTATAGTTAGTTGGACATTTCACTCGTACAAAACCAAAGACATTCCCCGGTTATAGTTAGTTCATGGCGACAGCTGAATTAAAAATAACAGCATCCGAATTACCTGGTCCGTGTCTGTGTCTGAAAAGCATTGTCGTGGGAGGACGATCGCGCAAAGGAGAGGGAGGTCGTTTATATATATAGATATATATATATATTTATATTCACTGAAAAAAACATAGGTTTCACACCAGTTATAGTTAGGAATTAGCATTTAAAAAACCTATTAAATTCACTAAAAAAAACATAGGTTTCACATCAGTTATAGTTAGCTGGAAATTTTACTGACATAAAACCATTGAGATTCCACGTTATAGTTAGTCGGACTCACTATAACTTGTGCGCCTGCAATGCACTGCTGATGACGTCACATATTACATCACTCATGACATGGTCAGTGACATCACTCATGACATCACTGATGACACCATCCAGTGAATGTGTGCCTTTCTGAAAAATAAATATGTTTTATATATGTATATGTAAAGGTCGATTGGTTAACTGGCTTATTAAGTGTATCTTAGTGAATACATATATTAACGAGTAATGTTTAAATATTTAAATATATGTATCAGTGTTTCACTTTGTGTATAAATGGCTGCATGGGTTGGTGAGTAGCTACATGTTGGACTACATGTGTAGCTACATGTGTGTGTATATAGATTATTAGATGTTTTTTTAGTATCAGTATGAGTGTCTGTATGGTTTGGTGGGCGTGTTACTTAGCACATAGATGCATCAATGACTGACTCACTGTTTGTATGTTTTTTGAAGACGGCATATGTGCAGGACTGTATGGGTGGATGAGTGTGTATATGCATGTGTTAGTGAGTGAATGACTGTCTCATTAGTGTCTTTATCAGTAACTACATATGTTTTAATCTAGTATATGTGAGTATTGATGTATATGAGTGAGTATATGTGAGAGTGAGAGATTGAAAGAGTTCTTGTTTAAATAATTATGTGTTTCTATAAGTGATTGTTTAAGAGAGTAAGTATGTGAAAGTTTCCTTAGAAGTAAGGTGGTAGTGTGTGTATTGCTGTATATGCAAATAAATGGATGTTCAATAGTTTATTTGCATGTGTGAGTATATGTGTGAGTAACTTTTGGATGACTGTCGGTGTGTAACAGGATGTATAGGTGTATCACTACATATGATGAGTGTATATATGTATGAGTGACTATATAGAACTGTTGGTGAATGAGTGAATGTGTATATAGATGGTGGAATTATTGAATTGGTTGTTGTAACTGGTATGGGTATCTCCATTTAAAAAAAATGTTTAATTTATATTTTTCAATATGTGTTTCATGGGTTACATTACAGTGAAAGGAGGTCTGTCACTCTGTCACAAGGATGATGTCATGAGTGATGTCATGAGTGATGTCACTGACCATGTCATGAGTGATGTAATATGTGACGTCATCAGCAGTGCATTGCAGGCGCGCAAGTTATAGTGAGTCCAACTCACTATAACGTGGAATTTCAATGGTTTAATTTCAGTAAAATTTCCAGCTAACTATAACTGATGTGAAACCTATGTTTTTTTGTGTGAATTTAATAGGTTTTTTAAATGCTAATTCCTAACTATAACTGTTGTGAAACCTATGGTTTTTTCAGTGAATTTCATTGGTTTTTTAAATGCTAATTCCTAACTATAACTGGTCTGAAACCTATGGTTTTTTCAGTGAATTTCATAGGTTTTTTTAATGCTAATTCCTAACTATAAGTCTCACTTTATAAGTAAGACTGTTAGCGCTCTAGTTGTTTAGAACACTCTGATACATTCTGTCATTGGGCTACAGTTGGGCTATATTTGAGCTATATTTTTTTTTTTGTCTCTGGTGGCCATCTTTGGTCTACATTGGGCTACATTGGGCTACATTTGGGCTACATTTTGGCACTAACATATATATAGCCCAATGTAGCACAATACATATTTTTCCAAAGTTAATTTTCGTAAAAACCACTTAAGAATAGGGCTACCAGTCCCTACTATTTTTCCCATTTTTTTTATTTTTTTTTATTTTTGAAGCGCTCCTGGTTCGCGCCCCGAAAAGCGTACTTCTATAAAGCGCCCCGGGGCGCGCTCCGGGGAGCGTCCCGTAAGCGCCAATATCGCGAACGAAAACATGATCGTGACGTGTCGCGTAGCCGCGTCCGCGTGATACGCATGGCGTAAGCGCATCCGGAAGTACTAGAGCGAATACGATCGCGCAACGTAAACATCCGACACGCTTACGCGACGTGACCCGGGGCGCGCCCCCGGGCGTGCCCGGGGTGCGTAGCGTAAGCGCGTCGGGTCATGTGACCTGAAAATAACACTTTTCATTGGTTCATAACAGTTTTGGTTTCATAATGATGAAGCCCCTGGTCTTGTGACCTGAAAATAACACTTCTCATTGGTTCAGGACAGTTTTTTTCTCCAAATGATGAAAGACCCCACCTTTTTTCCTTATTCTGACTTTGTCCTTTGACTGAGGAAGACCTGTTTGTACCTCTCTGTACCTTTTTGATCTTTATAATGGCTTCAGTAGCAGCAGCAGCTGGTGCATCTGCCCCACCACCACCACCACAACAACCAAGAGGACCAGCTCAAGATTACATTGGTGGTCAACAAGAGGAGGAGGAGGAAGAGGAAGAGGAGGAGGGGAGGAGAAGATGGCTCCCTGAACAAAATACCCCATACAAGCCCAAGTCACACATTGTATGGGAGTTTTTTTCACTCCCAGAGGGCAAGAAAAAAGTGAATGCGGCCAAGGTAACTTGCCTAATCTGTAAGGAAGAACTCTCAAGCGGCAACCCAAACAAAAAATATTCCTTTGGTAACAATACCATGATTCGACATATGACCCGTAAGCACCCTAACAACTATTCTCGTGCAGAGCTCAGGGAACTGGCCAGTAAACCTCCCAAAGAAACTAACCCACTTCATCGGGACCAGAAACATCAGAGATGATGCCTTGTATTCAGCCACGATTTGCTGATTTTAAAATCACTTGTACTGCATGTGGCAAGCTTATCGCCTATGGTGAAATCAGCGTAAAGCTCATCGTCCTTGCAGGTGACAATCACAAGTGCCCCAAAAAGAAGTAATTTTTTGGGTTTTTTGTTTTTTTGCTCCAGTTGAGCCAGTTTCAATTCCCTTTTTTTTGTTTCTCCCCCTAAAAAAATACAAAAAAAATATAAAACTGTTTTGAAAAGCCAAAAAAAGTACAAAATGTTCAAAAAACACAAAAAAATATAAAACAACAAAAAGAACAAAAAAAATAGTTCTATTTAAAACTACCTCCAATTTCTAAAAAAAAGGCTTCATTTTTTAAAAACTCTGTCATTCTTTTTTCCTCATAGTACGCTACCCGGTCCGCTCCCCGGTACGCGTACCGGGCGCTCCCCCCGCGCAAAATGAAAAAAAAAAACATTTTAAATGCCCCGCGGGGCCCTTTTATAGCCCCCACATCAAACCTAGGGGCTCAGAGGGGGTCTATCCCTGACGCCTTATGGTCATTTCCCCCTTTCTTTTAGCCACCTCTTGTGTCTCGATTTTACCGAGACACAAGATGGCGGCCGCTCCGGACTGTTTCGAATGTTTACAGACACCCGAGAGCCAATCAGCTTTCCGTGCGCACCTCGCGTGGCGCGCCCGGAGCGTTCCCCGGGGCGCGTACCGGGGCGCTGCCATAGATATATATATATTTTTTAACCTAAATTACTCAAAATCCACTGGAGCACATATCTTGAGACATAGCAAAGGCACATCGGGCTACCAGTCCCTACAATTTTGGAAAATTTGGTGGAAATCCATTCAGCCATTCGGGCTAAAAGTGAAATCGACCGCTCTATAGAAATTAACATGGGGAAAACGCGTTTTGGGACCCCCCTTTTATCTTGGCCCCCGCTTGACGAATCCCCCCCAAACTTTCAGGGAAGGACTGGAACACAGCGAGGCCATTTTGAGGAAATTTTCAGTCAGATTCGTCAACCGGTACCAAAGTTATTCCAAATAGAATTTTGAGATTTAACATTGAAAAAAATCCTAACTATAACTACCTACTGGCGACCGCCAGTAGGTAATATATATATATATATATATATATATATATATATATATATATATATATATATATATATATATATATATATGACAAAGCAAACTCACAACTGCGTTGGGCGCAGTTCAGGCGAGCGCAGACCTCCAACAATCTCCCAAGTCAAATCACCATAGACAAGCCAGAAACCAACGATGTCTTAGTTGAAGCAGTGCATTTTTAATAGGCAGTGAATAGTGCAGAGCAAGTGCCCTCCATGACGCGTTTCGCCCCGCGGACGGGGCTTGGTCACATGACGCGACAGGAGTAGGCGGTGAATTATATTACAAATAAAAGCCCAAACACCTAAAGAAACAGGTTGTAAGGGTAAAATAACGACATTAACAGGCAATTAATTAATGTGGTGTAAAGTCCATGAGCAAAATTCCCAAATAATAAGAATAATGCAGAACAATTAAAGCATAGTGCTAATAAATATAATGAAAAGTCCATACACAAAATTCCCTAATATTAAAGAATAGTGCATAACAATTAGAGCATAATGCTCATACATGGTGAAGCATGATAAAAACATATTTACTAAAGAAAGGATGGCAAAAATTCATATTAGTAGTGGAACCTTCACATTTAAATGCAAGTGCAATTTATAAAGTATTTCTTAGAAAACATGTAGATAAGTACTAACCCTCACCATGAACAAAAGGACATCACCTATTGCCAGTATGTACACAACAAATAGTTTGGACCAAAAAAAGATATAAGATGTTATATACATGGAATATCAATAGCGGCAGAGACATTAGCTTATGGAATTTGCCAAAACACTTCAGATATATATATATATATCGTGGAAACAGTCCCTCCCAGCAAGAGAGACTCAGAGGCCGAAGGGGTTTTCAGAGCAGCCAGCTCGTGTTTATTCTTCTCCTGGCAGCGGTGGCGAATGCATTTCGGCTTTGACAGCCTTCCTCAGCGCCCAACGCAGAACACACCCATCAATCCCCACCTGTGTGAAATACTGTCCAGCGCCCGCTGCTCCTCCCCCTAATGAAGTGGTCACACCCGTAGCAGTTTGTTGTGGATGAAGAAACTGCAGTTCCCAGCAGGCACTGTAACGTCCAGCCTGGGTGGGTGGTGTGGCGGAGTGAGTCAAACAATGGGTTCGCGCTGATTACAGGTAGGTTGTGTGCACATCCAAGTTGAGGAACATCCACGGCCGGCTCCCCTGGTCCCCTTACTCCGCAACTTCCAGCTCCACAGGAACACAGGCGGGGCAGGGGCAGTCAATGCGGACTTTGCACCATACGGTAAAATACCTGAGTCTCCCCGGATTTTCCTGTGGCTGCTGGCGGTCCAAAGGAACTGTCGATACCTCGACGATTTTCAGCTGCAAGCAGTCTGAGGCCAGTGTTTGTCCTTTGACCCTTAGTGTCGCGGGGCCTTCCGTGATGCGTCCCTGGCAGGCGCAGCAAAATTTCGTGGAAACAGTCCCTCCCAGCAAGAGAGACTCAGAGGCCGAAGGGGTTTTCAGAGCAGCCAGCTCGTGTTTATTCTTCTCCTGGCAGCGGTGGCGAATGCAATTCGGCTTTGACAGCCTTCCTCAGCGCCCAACGCAGAACACACCCATCAATCCCCACCTGTGTGAAATACTGTCCAGCGCCCGCTGCTCCTCCCCCTAATGAAGTGGTCACACCCGTAGCAGTTTGTTGTGGATGAGGAAAACTGCAGTTCCCAGCAGGCACTGTAACGTCCAGCCTGGGTGGGTGGTGTGGCGGAGTGAGGCAAACAATGGGTTCGCGCTGATTACAGGTAGGTTGTGTGCACATCCAAGTTGAGGAACATCCACGGCCGGCTCCCCTGATCCCCTTACTCCGCAACTTCCAGCTCCACAGGAACACAGGCGGGGCAGGGGCAGTCAATGCGGACTTTGCACCATACGGTAAAATACCTGAGTCTCCCCGTATTTTCCTGTGGCTGCTGGCGGTCCAAAGGAACTGTCGATACCTCGACGATTTTCAGCTGCAAGCAGTCTGAGGCCAGTGTTTGTCCTTTGACCCTTAGTGTCGCAGGGCCTTCCGTGATGCGTCCCTGGCAGGCGCAGCAAAATTTCAGTGGAAACAGTCCCTCCCAGCAAGAGAGACTCAGAGGCCGAAGGGGTTTTCAGAGCAGCCAGCTCGTGTTTATTCTTCTCCTGGCAGCGGTGGTGAATGCATTTCGGCTTTGACAGCCTTCCTCAGTGCCCAACGCAGAACACACCCATCAATCCCCACCTGTGTGAAATACTGTCCAGCGCCCGCTGCTCCTCCCCCTAATGAAGTGGTCCCACCCGTAGCAGTTTGTTGTGGATGAAGAAACTGCAGTTCCCAGCAGGCACTGTAACGTCCAGCCTGGGTGGGTGGTGTGGCGGAGTGAGGCAAACAATGGGTTCGCGCTGATTACAGGTAGGTTGTGTGCACATCCAAGTTGAGGAACATCCACGGCCGGCTCCCCTGGTCCCCTTACTCCGCAACTTCCAGCTCCACAGGAACACAGGCGGGGCAGGGGCAGTCAATGCGGACTTTGCACCATACGGTAAAATACCTGAGTCTCCCCGGATTTTCCTGTGGCTGCTGGCGGTCCAAAGGAACTGTCGATACCTCGACGATTTTCAGCTGCAAGCAGTCTGAGGCCAGTGTTTGTCCTATATATATCCACCACGGGTTTTCAGCAAGGCACTCAGCACTTGGAGCAGTCTGTAGTCACGCCACTACAAGAAAACAGCAGACCCATTTATTCCGTGAGTTGTTCGTTTTATTCAGCAACACAGCAGCATAACGTTTCGGCCTCTCACAGGCCTTGATCATATGGTGTTACACAAGGGTATGGCCGAATATAAAGTGCAAAAGTGCTCATTGGTAACCAATCAAAACGGAGTAAAATGCTGTAGTGCAATAGACATGGTAAAAATACTCCGTGTCATATGTAATGGCATAAAATAAAGAAAATACCATTTAGTTCATTATAAACGTGAAGGTCAGTTCGCCAATAGCGGGATAAATCCCAATAAAGACCCATTAATCAAGTGTATATTATTCCATAAACACATGAATTTGAACAATGTCCGGATAAATCCGTGAAGGGTATTTGTGTCAATAGAATCACCAACCAAAATGCCAATGTAGTAAACCATGATCCAATCATACACCACACATTTAACTGATGTTGTCTACTTATACTGTATACTAGAGCATTTGGATAAATCCTATTTGGCTTGTGAAAACTCATATTCATTATGAATGTATTGCTATGTGGCGCAATTACATATTATTGAAATACTATTATACACAAGAAACATTGTCAAACATTATCTTTTGGTCTTGTAAAAAGGCGAACATGACCCAACGAAGCACTACATTGGTTGCATTACCAAAACATACAGATAAAGTGCAAAGTGAATTGTGATTAAAATCCGAAGACAGAACTTTCCAACTGATTATAAATCTGACCATGATGTTAAATTGATTATAATCAGATCTGTCTAACAGAGATAGGATCACTGGGTATGTTATTCGGACAAACGAGCAAGGATTAGGTCAGAAAGAACCCCACGGCCAAGCTGGAAATACATTACATAACCATAATATGAGGTCCTTTGAAATTGGCCTAACATCTCGCCCTGATGGAACATGTTTAAATGGAGAAACCACTGATTGATCTATAGACAGGTGTAGAAGTCCTCTGATGCATTCAGGCCATTTGGGGACTTACTGTCCAGCATGAGGATGTATCTCGTTTCTAATTTTCTCAATGCTGCTTCTCTGTTGCCACCCCTCCTCATAGGTGAAATCTATCACATAGTACTTCAGGAGCTCACTGTTGCTATTGTGTTTCTCCCTGAAGTGCCTGGCCACCGGGTAAGCTGGGTCGTTAGTCTTTATGGCCCGTAAGTGTTGTAAGACCCTTTTATGTACCTGTAACTTGGAACTGCCCACGTACCTTAGGCCACATGGGCATTCCAAAACATATACAGAAAATTCACTTTTACAAGTGAGTTTCTTCCTGATCTTACATGGGGATTCTGAGAAGGGAATGGTATACTCTGTCTTGTTCACACCCTGAATGCAGGCCTTACATGAGGCGCACTTCCTGAAGCCTCTACTGCCCGCCAGCCAGTCCTGCCTAGTGATAAGTTCAGGGCTGGATTTGACCAATGCGTCCTGCAATGAAAAGGCTTTTCTATAGGTTATTGCCGGTTTTGCGGGCAACTCATTGCCTATGCTTGGATCACATTTGACCAGACCCCAATACTTATTGATAATTTTGCGTAAGGCACCATGCTGGTTGCTAAAAGACCAAATAAGTCTCACAGGCTGTTGTATTTGGGTCTTGATAGAATTATGCGACCCCCTGTGTTCTAGGGCTTCTTGTCGGGATATGGCATTAGCTTTCCTAATTGCCGCTAACACCACTTTATCATCATAACCCCGAGCCAAGAATCTCTGCCTATATATATTCACTGAAAAAAACATAGGTTTCAGGGGCGTTATAGTTAGTTGGACATTTCACTCGTACAAAACCAAAGACATTTCCCGGTTATAGTTAGTTCAGTTAACTATAACTCGCGCCCCCGCAATGCACTGCTGATGACGTCACATATTACATCACTCATGACATGGTCAGTGACATCACTAATTACATCACTGATGACATCTCAAATGACATGAATTTCTAAGATTTCTTAAATGCTAATTTCTAACTATAACGTGCCTGAAACCTATGGTTTTTTCAGTGAATTTCAAAGGTTTTTTAAATGCTAATTTCTAACTATAACGTGCCCGAAACGTATGTTTTTTTCAGTGAATTTCAAAGGTTTTTCAAATGTTACTTTCTAACTATGCCTACAGAGGTAGGACATGATGAAAGAAGAAACAATGCACAGAAAGAAAACAAAGAAATGCAGAAAGAAGCAACAGAAGTCCTCAAAGACGAAGAAAAGTGCAGGAAGAAGCAAGACATGTGCAGATAGAACCAACAGACGAACAGATATAGGCCTTGTTGTAAAATCATCCTTTGCCCACAACTTTTTCAGACGGGTACTGGTGGTAACGGACTCTGACTAACAAGGCCTAGAGCCAGTGATATGCTAAAAGACACTTAGAATACAGTGAAAACACCTACATACACCAGGGAACACTATGCGTTGGGGTATCCCTGTGATTAGCATGACCTCCTCTGTAAGACCCTAGTACATAATAGGGCAGGGCGGATTAAAAATACCTCTGAAAACGCTCATGTGTTCAAGCACGCCATGTGGGGAATCCTGAGGTCTCTGGGGGCCAACTAACCCACCAGGTATGTCCAGTAAGTGCCACAGAGTTGCATTGCAGAGATGTGTAAAATGGGGCATGGCCTCGGACCACCTCTCTTCAACGCAGCTCTGTGGTGCCTACTGGAGGTACATGGTGGGCTAGTTGGTCCCAGGAACTCTCAGGATTAAAGCGGACTTAATTCCCCAACATAAAATGTGCCAAAGGGCATATTTGCACACGTCACCTTTGGCCCCCCCTCTCCCTTTACCAGTGGGCAAAGGCGCCCTGTGTCACCTGGCCCACCCGGGGGCTTCATTAACAACACAGCACTTCGTTTTTTTTTATTTTTGCAGCTGGATTTGCACACCCAGTGCGAATTTGGCCAATTGTTTTAAAAAAAAAATTTTGGGGGCCCTGGGGGTCCTTGTGAGACCCCCTGAGCAGGCCTAGGGGGTCAGGGTGTTTCTACCCTGCCCTCTTTTCTTGTTTTTTTGCACTAGATTTACTGTTTTCTTGTGCCTCGGTTCTACCGAGGCACAAGATGACTGCCAACCCTTCCTGGTTTGGAGTGTTGACACCCAATTAGAATGCAGCTCTCAATCGGCAGGGTGCGCGGATCCACCGCTCCTCTACATATCGATATTTTTTAAATTTAAATTTTCTCAGGAACTACTGAATGGATTTACACCATTTGTTCTTTCTGAACCAAGGGCTACCTTTTTGCCAAATTTGGTGTAATTCCGTTCAGCAGTTCAGGCTGTAGCCGTGTCTAAAGTTTCCTATGGGAATTAACATGGAGAAAACACGTTTTGGGACCTCCCTTTTTCACTGCCCCCGCTTGCCGAATCACCACGAAACTTTAAAGATAGGAGCTGACCGAAGCACCCCAGGAATTTTGAAGATTCGTCAACTGGCGCCAACGTTATTGGTAAAAGAATGTTACGATTTTCCTATGGATATTAGGTCCTACCTATAACTGCCCCCTGGTGACCACCAGTAGGTAATTAATACCAGTAGGTAGTTATAGTTAGGACCTATTTTCCATAGGAAATCTGCAACATTCTATTTGGAATAACTTTGGCGCCAGTTGACGAATCTTCGCAAAAGTTTCAAAACTGGTGGGGTGCTCCGGTTCGCTCCTATCCTGAAAGTCTTTGGGTGATTCATGAAGCGGGGGCTGACAAAAAAGGGGGTCCCCATGCAATTTTCCATAGGTACCGTTCATCGCAGCTGCAGCCCGAACGGCAGAACAGAATTACACCCAATTTGGCAAAGTTGTAGTCCTTGGTTCAGACCTGTGCCTTTTGCTTATATGGTGTCAATCTGTTCAGTAGTTCCTGAGAAAATTATAATTAAAAGTACATATATATCTATGGCCTCGGTGGATCCGAGCATCTTGCGCGGATTATAAGCACACCGTCTCGATCACGAGCTGAATGTTGATTGGCTGTCAAGTGGTTGACAACATTCAAAACCAGGAAGTGTTGGCAGTCATTTTGTCCCTCCGTAGAAGCGAGGATCTAGAAAATAGTGGGACAAGCGTTCAAAACATATAAGCAGGCATGTAAGAAATATTTTGATCATCTAGACCTGCTTAGGGGGTCCCACAAGGAAATAACAGAGAAATGTGTGTTGGGTGCTTGAATCCGTCGTAATAAAAATAAAAACGAACCAGGGGCTTCTGTGCTTGCTTAAAAATTAGCTACCTGGGAGGGCCAAATCCTGGGGTCTAAAATATTACATTTGATGGGGGTTCAGAGGGGCCCTGTAGCCCGGGGACCGCCATTCCTCTGTGCTACAAAATAAATGGGTTTGGGAGCTAACCGGTCTGCCTAAACCCCGGGGATTACCACTCTCCGGGGTTTTTAATGTTTTGAAAGGGGGGCTGCGTGGTCTCCATTCTGGAGCTGTCGAAAGCATTGGGGAACACCACCTCCCAGGAGCGGCTCCTGCTGTGTCTCGGGGTGTCTATTCCCGGGACACTGCTGTTTGCTATGGCAGGGCAGGAGTCTAGGTTCCCTCTGTGTCATAGCAAACTTGAGGGTATATTTACAAGTGCCATTTCGCCACAATTCTTTCAAAAAAGCCAAAATTGCGGTGAAAATCATATCGCCCTATTTACTAGGTGACGCTAAGATGCATTAATGCATGTTAGCAGCCGGTTTGCTAAGGGCTTGCCTTGTATCTTCAATGAGTTGCAATGCAGGCATTCCCAGTGGCAAAGTAGGTGTTCCTATGACAATATAAAATGGAAGAGGCAGGTATGACAACAGCGTTGTAATTTCAAGGCGCCCTGGATTTGAGGACGGATAGCAAAACTCTAGCTAATTGCAGTTTATGTTGGATCCTAACATCTGTTCTGAAGTAGACTTAAGCATGTTTAATATGGCAGGTGGATTGATATGTTTAGTCTACAGTCTTACATTAACAAGCTTTTCACTTGCGAACATGAATTATTGTGGTATTTCTCGCGACATTGGGGGCATATTTACAAGGACAGCGTTAAAATTATCGTCGCTTTAGCATTAGGAAAGTGCTGTTTAAGCAGCCATAATGGGCTTAATAATATGCTTTTGAGAATTCGTGAGAATTCCAATAGGAGCCCAGGTTTACAGCAGAACATTTTAACGCTGTCCTTGTAAATATGCATATTACAGACTCCTAATTATACAGTAAAAAAAATATATCACCTCCTATTAATTTCTATTCTTCATCGGGATTCCATCCCAAGGGATACAACGTTGGGGACTGTGGGTGAATGCCTAATTACCTACGGTCTCAGTTAGCTCCCTGCGTCCTTCAGAAGCCGCCATTACTTTTGCACACGGGGCCCCGCTAATATGCAGCTCCCGTGGGGAAAAGCATTCTACTTTGCATTTTTAAAGAGAGAGTAGGTTTTCGTGTTCCTCTTTCAAAATGCAAACTAAGGGGCATATTATCAAGGAACGGCGTTAAAATTATCACCGCTTTAGCGGCAGAAAACTGCAGCTAAAGTGGTGATAACTGGCTTCATAATATGCCCTTGAAAATTTCAATAGAAGCCCATATTGGAATTCTCTATGGTATATTATCAAGCCTATTATTGCCGATTTAGCGGCAGTTTCCTGCCGCTAAAGCGTCGAAAATTTTATCGCTGTTCCTTGATAATATACCCTCAAGTTTGCTATGGCAGGGCGAGAGCCTCGGGTCTCACTCTTGCAGAGCAAACAGCAATGTTGAAAAAACCATCCGGTAAGATAACAATGGATTTTGAAATCCATTATTGCCGTTTTAGTTGTAGGTTTACTTTTAATGCCGTCCTTGTAAATATGCCCCTAAGTTTTGTAATGTCGACAATCCTGTCTCCCATTTAAATAGGCAAGAAGTATTTAGTGAAGTGCATTGTGAATCGTGAAGCAACACTGTCTAATTGTGATCGATAAAGAATTCGAAAAGTTTTGAACTTCTTTTGCTCGTAATGTACAAAAAAGGGCAAAATTACAAGTCCCTAGCGCCACTTTGCGTCACTTTTAACATGGGAAAAGTGACGCGAAAGTGGTGCAAGGGGCTTGTAAATCTGCTACACAGTGTTCTGTCTTAGTTTGCTTTCCTCTCTGTCATGTGGAGAATCGTGGGTAACTATAACCGTTTCTGTACAGCCAGTACCTTTTAACCCTACCCCTAAACTGCTTACTGCCTGTTACCATAGTAACAGTTCATGGAACACTGAAGTGAGCACACAGGTTACAAGTTCATCACACAATGTTGCTAATCCAAACAGTTACTGTGTTGGAGTTTTTAAAATTTTACATAGGAACCTTTAATCGCAGCAACAGACTCTGGTAAAGAGCTGGTAAAGAGTTAGCCTCAGTATTATACTTCTAGTTATAAATATCTTTTTCTATTTTCATTGTTAAATCTTTTCTAAGCATATGATTATCACACTAAATAATAGTGAAATGTTGTCAGAAAAAGAAGACACATACACTTTTTTAAATTAACGTTTATTAAAACAACAATAAATAACTAGAAACATAACTGTAAGATAACAATATAATAAATAACTAGAAACATAACTTTAACATAATATAATAAACAAAATATGAGATGGACTCCAATGGAAGGAAGGTAGATAACCTGCAAAACAAAAATGAAAATAAGTGTTTAAAATTAGATCGATGTGACTGAATGAGGTCAAAGATCACAAATTACAGTTAACACTTGGCAATAAGTGGTTATTTGCATGTCTGCAGTGCGCCTGAAACATCCCACCTCTCTTATAGGCCCGCGTTGAAGAGGTGTCTGTAGGGAATTGCCTACTGTGTCAGATTTACAGTATGGACCAACAGGTCTTTAAAATGGTTCAGAATCAGATATGAGACAGAATTAGGTGAGAGATCACGTCAATATGCAGGACAATATTGTTTATTTCCAACGTATTTAATTGGAGGCATTGAGTATCTAGGCCGCTCTGCTTACCTTGTGTAAACACTGTGGCGAACAGATTTCACAACTTGAAGTTTGCTTTGGTTCTACACTGCAGACTATATTAAATTCAGCCTTGATTTATTTATCGGCAGAGTGGACAGTAGCGTCCATAACTTGAAAAGAGAAAAAGAAACAATGTGAGAGAGAGTGAGAGAGAGAAAGAGAGAAAACATTACATTGAAAGTGTGAGAGAGAGAAAGTAATAGATGGAGCAGGAGAGGTAGTGTTAATACTGGAGAAAATCTTCGTAACTTACATTTTTGCCTCTGTTGTGTGTCCAAGAACGTGCCGGTTCATAGTGCACCCTCAAGTTTAGTTATCTGAACGATAGTATAGAGTTAGTAATAGCAGAGTGCATACAACTGCACAAGTATATTTCTGGTTTATGCCTTTGGACACTCAGGATACTGAATTACATTAACTTTCACTGCAAGGTGGTGTCTGTGCATTCTTTTTCTCCCAGAGTACTATACCCCATACACTCCCACTGCATAGCGGTGAGTTCTCATTACTGCATAACTAGACTGTTACACCCCATTGACTCCCAGAGTCCGGAGGTGAGTGCCTTTTCTCGCGAACTCAGACTGCACCAACCTATCCATTCTCACTGCCTGGAGGTAATTGTACATTCCTACGCAGTCAAGCTGCTACACAGTACCTACTGTCTCCGCACACAGGTGACTTCTGGTTGCTTCGGAAACAAGCTTCGTTGCGCATCTTGTTCCATTGGTGTGACTCAAAGAGGGTGCACCAAATGTCGAAGCAGCCTTCTCAGACGTTGTTATGATGGCCACGCATCATCGCAGAATCCTCAACCATTGAGCTTTGGAGGTGTTGGGGGGAACGCCAATTTGTGAAGATAACATTGTGCGTCATTTCTTTATCAAAGGAGAGAGGAAGTGAGAGAGTGACTGAAAAGAATATTCGCAGCTTACCGGTGTGTCTTTCACCACGTGCCGGGACATAATGCACCCTGAAGCTCTACATCTAAAAGATAGTAAAATAAAGATGTTATGATTGGTAATTTTCACTATCTTAATGTGGAGTAGAATAACATCGCCCTTTCACACACCTTCTCTCCCGCATAAAAAATTTAACTATTTGTACAGTTCCAACTTGCTTAATAGGCTTCGATTTATGAAAAATTTGTAGAGTAGTAATGTTTTCCATACGGTTGTGAAAGCAAGTGGTGCGCAGTGATACACGTGGTTTCAATCATCACGAGCAACAGACATTTGACCGACTATAAAAACGTTCCTGCTATTGGAATAAAAAATACAAATGCAATAAGATACAGTATATAGGACTGCATATGCCTAAATTGCTGCGTCTCCTTTTTGTATCCAGTCTGCTGCACCCTATCTACTCCCTCCACTGCGCACCCAGGCCTCACTGCTCACCTTTTCACAGACAGGGTATGTTCTACATCATGCAGTCCCGCTCTGCCACCAAGACGTCTCATAGTTGGTGCTGAGTCTTGATATCGCTTTGGCAAAGGACATACTCGTGCACCCATCTTCATCGCAGGTTCCTCACCCACTCAATCCTTGCGGTACCACTAACTCAGTGACCAAAGAGGTCCCCTTTTTCAGTAGTTCTGGCCTACATGAGGCATCCAACCCACTAGGACAGATTATCACAGCGCTTGCAATGGGAGAAACTCTAAAATGGCGTAGAGCACGTGCGCCCCGTCTTTTTAATTGATAGGGTCTCGTTTGTAGTGACGCATGTGCTGGATGGGTGTGGTGTGGGTGTATGAGGGAGTGTGTGTGTGTCGTTCTGGCAACTAGACCCGGAAGTAAGAAATCACTTCAATGGAAATGTGGTCAAAGTAGCGTTGTTGTGTTTTCCTGGTAGCGTAGGCAGAATGGGCTAGCCTGACATATGCCAGTGCTGCACGAGGCTGTGAATGATGACTTCGGAGCTGTGGGCGTGGTTCCGTCGTGAACTATATGAGAAATCAACTGATTCGGGTGTCCGTGTTGTAGTGCTGCTGTCACCCGGGTCTTACACGCAAATGTGTCATTATGTCTGTAAAGTCCCACAACATGGCCAACATGGAAGTTACGGGGTATCACTGACCTTATATTCATCCATAGTTGCACAAATAAAAGATGGTGGACATGACGCATTTCTGCGAATATGAATGTTTGTTGTACAGTGGATTGTTGTAGCTGTAGTAATACAGGGCTGTGAAAGCTTTAGGGTGCAGTTTTAGGCACATGAAGGGCAGTTAATATATATATACGTATGTGATCATTCAGGTATACTGTCGAACTTGGTGCTGGAAATCAGTGTTTGAGGCACGTCAACATCCTGTTATTGTAGAGAAATGACGTAATCTACTTGTGCCTGAAAATGTACTGAAAATACGGTGCTCATGTAAATTGCTGATATAGGTTTGGGTCGACTTTGTGCTATATAAATAATCTAAAAAAAAAAACAAGACATAGCACACACTTATAAATGGAAAGGGGCGACCAACTCGGTCCCCCCGAACGTATGGCCGAGTGCCTCGATCCCCCCGGGAAGCCATTTTTGGGCGGGAGGCGCGCCTCAGCTGGTATGCCCGAAGCGGCGTAGCTGGGGCGCGCTCGTTCCCGCCCTAGAGTGGGCTGGCCTAGACACCGACGCAGCCAGCCACGCCCTCGGGGCAGGCAGGGGCGGGTATACGCCCGCCCTGAAGACGGATAAAAAGGGACGCAAGACCAGAAGACATCCTCTTGTTCTTGTGCTCTGAAGCTGCACCTCCTCGCTGCACGTGAGCTCGGGACAGAACGAAGAGCCAATTTTGAGCGTTTTAATCTCTCTTTTTGTCTTCTAGATACTTCGTCTGTAAAGATGCCCAAGAAAGGCGCGAAGAGAATGTCGACTGACCAGTTGGTTCGGGCCCTCATGAAGGACATGTCCGAAATTAAGAAACGGTTGGCGGAGCGAGACGGCGAGGAGGGATCGGGGCGTCCACCGGCCGGAGGGAAGCCGAAGAGGCCGAGAAGGGGGCCGGTCGGGGGAGACGTCCCGGTTCCCTGTTCCCCGCTCGAGGCGCCAGCCCCGGTACCGGCCCCGGTACCGAAGGAGGGGAATCCGATTCCCGTAGTAGTCACCCCGACATCCGCTGAAGATATGCCTCCCGAGTTGGCGGCACAGTTGGCGGCGTGGTTGGGGGACAGTAGCGAGGGTGCCACGGCTGCCGAAGCGCAAGCACTCATTAAACAGTTGCGCGAGAAACGTGATACAGCCAAGGTGCCCGCGTCGGATGCGGTGATAGACAAGCCACGAGTGGCGGAGGCAGCGTCCGGTGCAGGTAAGCGGCCATTGCCGATCGCAAGAGATGAGTCAACACCCTCTCGTAGAGAAAAGTTGGGGCAACATGTTCCTTTGGCAATAAAGGAAAAGATTTGGGCGGGGGAATACGTAAACATTTTCTCCTTGCTCGTGGATCATTATGAGGTTGAAACTGTCAAGGGCCAAAAGGATCTGATGCATCCAAGTGTTTGGCGCGCAAAAATGGCCGCCTTTAAAGTGAATGAGAATATTGGCAACTGGGGTAATGCTTGGGGAATTTTTACGTCAATTTTGGGGGAACGTAGGCCTGAATTGCTTCCTGAATTTCCAGTATATCAGTCACGAATTATGGGGTACTCGACATCGCACCAAGGTAACCAATGGTTCTGTTATGACAACCTTTTCAGGAAAGCGATGGAGCATAACAAAAGTTTAACCTGGGACTGTTACGATTCTTTGACATGGAATAAAATGAAAGAGTCGGGGATGTTGAAAGTGCCGTTGGTGGGGAGTACTGTTGGTGAGTCCTCCCGCCAAAATGGGGGGACGCCCTTTCGGTCGGGTACGGGTACAGACGATTACCCGAGACCCGCCGGCAATACAGGGAAGAGGGGTTTCTGTTTCAATTTTAACAAAAATAAATGTACTAGGCCCCCAGGATCTTGTAAATTCAAACACGAATGTAGTGGTTGTGGGGCACCCCATCCTGAGTCCTCGTGCAGAGCCAAATCGGGTGAAAATGGGGGTAGAGGGGGCGCCAAACAGGTCTAATATAGTCCGAGGGGCGCCTTTACCAACCCCGATTGATACCCTGGCGATGATTCCCTGGCTCAGCGAATACCCAGATCGTACCTCTGCTGGGGTGCTACGAAACGGTTTTTCATATGGTTTCCGCATCCCGGTGGGGAACTTTCAGGGTGTCGGGACGTGCAAAAACCAACTTTCCGTCTTGCAGCATACGACTGTAGTACAGGATAAGATCCGGAAAGAGGTTACCCGAGGTCGGGTTGCCGGCCCGTTTAGTGTTCCCCCGGTACAGAATTTTGTTTGTTCTCCGTTAGGGGTGGTCCCCAAGAAGGACCCAGGTGAGTTTCGATTGATTCACAATTTATCAGCTCCTCATGGCCTTTCTGTAAACGACGCAATTGATCCAGAGATATGTTCGGTGCGGTACGCATCATTCGATGAGGCCGTAGCCATTTTGAATCGCCTGGGGCCCGGGACGCTGATGGCGAAATCAGATATCGAGTCAGCGTTCCGTTTGCTCCCGGTATACCCGGAAGACCAACGTCTTTTGGGATTCATGTTTCAAGGTTCGTATTACATGGATAGGTGTATGCCGATGGGGTGCTCTATATCTTGTGCATATTTCGAGAAATTCAGTAGTTTTCTACAATGGGTTTACACGAAGAAAACGGGTTTTCGAAATGTGATGCATTACCTCGATGACTTTCTGTTCCTTGGGGCCGCTGGGGATGATGAATGTGCCCGGGCCTTGACTGAATTTTGTGTTTTAATGAATCAATTCGGTGTGCCATTGGCACCAGGTAAAACTGTGGGTCCCACGACTTGCCTCGAGTTCCTCGGGATCGAGTTGGACTCTAGTGAGGGTTGTTTTTCGTTTACCAGCTGCCAAAGTGTCGAAATTCAGGGCAGCCCTGCAAATGTGTATTATTGCATCTAAAGTTACGCTGCATCAATTGCAGCAATTGGTGGGGAAGTTGAATTTTGCCCTAAGGGTGATCCCGATGGCCCGCCCCTTCTCCCGTTCGATTGCCCAGGCGATGGTCGGCCTAAAAGAGGGTCATCATCGCACGAGATTATCGGCCAAGGTCCGCCAAGACATGCGTATTTGGTTAGCATTTTTGGCGGATTTCAATGGTCGAGTCGTCTGGAACAAACCGGCCTTGTCCTCTGAAGAACTTGGTCTATGGACGGATTCAGCGGGAAGCATGGGTTTCGGCGCCATCTTCGGCACAAAATGGTCGGCACAAAGGTGGCCAACATGGTGGCATGAAGAGGGGCTGACGAGTAATATTGCTTTCCTTGAACTGTTTCCCATTTTGGTGGCCCTCAGAACCTGGCCCGATGGATTCAAAAATCACTCTGTCATATTTTGGTCTGACAATATGACCGTTGTAGAATGCATCAATAGTCAGGCAGCACGTTGTAAAATGATTTTAAGGCTGCTTAAAGAAATTGTCTTACTGTGTATGCAACTGAACGTGGTATTCAGAGCAAAACATGTCCCAGGGGTGATGAATCAGGCTGCTGATGCACTCTCTCGTTTTCAAATGCAGGCTTTCTCGGGTTTCCTTCCCTCAGCGGACCCAGAGCCAGCACCCTTTCCCGAAGCTCTCTGGTCTCTCGGTGCCCCGAACTTCGTTACCTCGTGGGAGAGAGTCTAGCACCAAGGACGAGGAAGGCATACGAAGGGGCGTTTCGGGCTTATTTAGCCTTTTTGGGGACTGAGAGAGGGGGACTTTGGGGGCATGAGGATTGGGTAGTACATTTTCTGATGTCCTTGCGTAAGGCTGGGAAGTCGGTGGCTACAGCCCAGAGGCATCGTGCTGCCATTTCCTTTGTTGCCAGGGCTCATAATATCCAGGACCCGACAGCGTCTTTTGTGGTACAGAAAGCGCTGCGTGGGTGGCAACGCCTTGAGGGTCGCAAAGTAGATGAGAGGCGCCCGATAGGTCTGGATAGGTTGTCCCAGTTGCTGGCCACACTCCCCGCCACATGCTCGTCTCAGTTCGAGGCCTGTTTGTTCCGAGCTGCTTTTACGCTTGCATTTCACGGGGCAATGAGGATAAGTGAGCTGGTAGCAAGGAGCAAGCGGGATGTGCTGGGGGGTTTGTGCCGGGAACACGTTCAGATCAGGGGTGAGACGATGACTGTATCCTTTGTCAGGTCAAAAACCGATCAAAGTGGGGTGGGAGACTGCATAGTCATTCGCAGGATCCCAGGGTCTTCCATGTGTCCGGTGAAGTGTTTAGAAGATTACCTAGCACGAAGGGTGGCATCATGGGGGGGGACATTGTTGAGACACGCGGACGCCACCCCACTGACGAAGTTTCAGTTTCAGCGGGTGCTCGCGATGTCAATTACCGCAGCGGGCTTGGACCCGGGTGAGTTTGGGACCCATTCCTTTCGGATAGGGGCTGCCACTGAAGCTACAGCCAGGGGTCTTAATGTGGAACAAGTAAAACGAGTGGGGCGTTGGTCCTCCAATTGTTATAAGAGGTATGTGCGGTTGCACATGTTGTGAAGCTGTAATAATGTACTCACGCTTCTTGTCTTTTGTTTGGTTTTCAGTTACGCAAGCCTTCGAGGCGGGGCGGACTATGCAGTCGACCCAACACCAGGCCAGCGGTCAGACATCACCGGCTGTGAGAAAGGAGGTGTGGGTCGTGGGCCACTCATACGTGAGGCGTGCCGCAGACGTATTCGAAGCAGGTGACATGATTCACGTAGCTGGGGAATACGGGTACAGAATGTCCTTCTACGGAAGGGGCGGTCTCTGTATTGACCAGTTTCAGGCATTCTTTGAGGGTTTGTTAGGGCGGACGAGGTCACCGCCGTCTATAGTCATAGTACATTTAGGGGGCAATGATTTGGTCACCACCGGTAGACGACTTCTCCTGGAGGCAATGCTTTCCACTGTAAGTTGGTTAGCGAGGAAAGTTCCGGGGTGCATAATTGCGTGGTCTCATATGATCCCACGAAAAGTGTGGCGGGGGGCTATTTCGATCCCTGCTTTGAACCATTCTGTTAGAAAACTTAATAACAAAGTGAGTAGGTTGTTTCGTTCCAGGACATTGCATTCTATCTCGCACGGTTGTATTAATGATGACAGTATGTATCTGGGGGATGGTGTGCATTTGTCTCGGGTAGGAAATGAGTTACTCATAGGAGACTTCTTAGCATGGTTAAAAACGTTGGAACATGACCTTTAGCTAGGAGTTTTGTGGGGGGCCCGGATAGCCGGTCAACTATCCGGGCCTGTGGCGGTAAGGTCATGATCGGTGAGCACTAATTAGTAGATCCCTATGAGTGGGCGTCACCCAACACGGATGGGAGCGCTCGGGAGAGGTGGCCATTGGCCCCTCAATGGGGAGGCGGTCCCTTCTAAGGATGGGTCGCCGGAAGTAAAGGAAAGGCGGTCAAGGCCCCTTCCTTTGTAGGAGGGGTTACAGCCCCCTCCTGGGGAATTTCCCGGGGCCAGTGACATCTGCGACGGCAGATGCGGTAAGTTGTGTGGGGTTGGGATAAGGTCTACGGTACCTTCTAGATACCTCACACGAGTATTCGAACGACCTTTAACTGGCGTCGAGTCTTTAGGTGCCCCCGTCAAGTCAAGGGAAATTGGTAATAGTTGCACTTGAGGTACGCCTCCGTGCTGTCGCCCAGCCCAAGTGGGAGGGGTAAGTCTGGTTAGGGATCTTGACACCGGTTATGACCTTGCCGTTGGCCCTTAAACGTTAGGTTGTACAATTTCAATATGTCAAGAAATGTTTTGTAGGATGCTAGTTCGGCTAGGAGAACCTCTGTATTAGAGAATCTGTTAAGGTTAGCCAAACATCGCAATATGGTAATGAAATTGTACATAACATGAAACGTTTAATGTTTTAATTTTGTTTCAATAAATACGGCCGGGATGGTCACTCCATCCCACTTCCAAAAACTTCAAGAACTGTTTCCGGTTTCCCTCCTTTTGGGGATTGTGTTGAGAGGGGGTGGCGGGTATCTCGGCCATATGGAAAGGGGCGACCAACTCGGTCCCCCCGAACGTATGGCCGAGTGCCTCGATCCCCCCGGGAAGCCATTTTTGGGCGGGAGGCGCGCCTCAGCTGGTATGCCCGAAGCGGCGTAGCTGGGGCGCGCTCGTTCCCGCCCTAGAGTGGGCTGGCCTAGACACCGACGCAGCCAGCCACGCCCTCGGGGCAGGCAGGGGCGGGTATACGCCCGCCCTGAAGACGGATAAAAAGGGACGCAAGACCAGAAGACATCCTCTTGTTCTTGTGCTCTGAAGCTGCACCTCCTCGCTGCACGTGAGCTCGGGACAGAACGAAGAGCCAATTTTGACCCACCCACCAGCCCCTGAAGACAGCCAGTTGTGTATAATAAAGTTGATTAATTTTGCTTCGGTTTTCGTATACAGGTTGTAGTGCCATGTTGATGTTGAGTTAATAAAGAATGGTCGTTTTGAGTATGTTTGCCATTAAAGATATTCAGTTTAGTGTTGAATTTTGAATGCATGCTCTTTCGGTCATAGTGGCCAATGTATTCGTAGGTTAATTTGCACTGTCGTATTTATTTTGGTAGGCGGTAAGGTCATGATCGGTGAGCACTAATTAGTAGATCCCTATGAGTGGGCGTCACCCAACACGGATGGGAGCGCTCGGGAGAGGTGGCCATTGGCCCCTCAATGGGGAGGCGGTCCCTTCTAAGGATGGGTCGCCGGAAGTAAAGGAAAGGCGGTCAAGGCCCCTTCCTTTGTAGGAGGGGTTACAGCCCCCTCCTGGGGAATTTCCCGGGGCCAGTGACATCTGCGACGGCAGATGCGGTAAGTTGTGTGGGGTTGGGATAAGGTCTACGGTACCTTCTAGATACCTCACACGAGTATTCGAACGACCTTTAACTGGCGTCGAGTCTTTAGGTGCCCCCGTCAAGTCAAGGGAAATTGGTAATAGTTGCACTTGAGGTACGCCTCCGTGCTGTCGCCCAGCCCAAGTGGGAGGGGTAAGTCTGGTTAGGGATCTTGACACCGGTTATGACCTTGCCGTTGGCCCTTAAACGTTAGGTTGTACAATTTCAATATGTCAAGAAATGTTTTGTAGGATGCTAGTTCGGCTAGGAGAACCTCTGTATTAGAGAATCTGTTAAGGTTAGCCAAACATCGCAATATGGTAATGAAATTGTACATAACATGAAACGTTTAATGTTTTAATTTTGTTTCAATAAATACGGCCGGGATGGTCACTCCATCCCACTTCCAAAAACTTCAAGAACTGTTTCCGGTTTCCCTCCTTTTGGGGATTGTGTTGAGAGGGGGTGGCGGGTATCTCGGCCATATTGACTATACACTTTATTTGCATTTTTGTAATGATCCACTTTGTACGTTTGTATTTGTAGAATGACCGAGAGAAAGTTATAAAATCAAAGTTTTTGTTACTGGCAGAGGTAAGATGGTTGCATACACTTTTTTCAGCACAATATAATGTGGTAGGGTGCAGGAGCAGCATTTTACCTACATAATAGGTACACAGACACAGATAGATAGTTGAAGTGGGTACGGGCACGTGTGCTCGACTCCATTTTATTACGTTTCTGTTGGTAACAGGTAGAATAGTAATCATGATATCATACAGATATTCAGTCATAAATGGTTTATGACTTCTGCTGTACAAAGGTAGGAGCACTATATGTGAAATAATACACAGAAGATTTTATTGTAAAGGGTTTTTGAGTTATGGTACACTAAAGCAGAGTTGGTTTGTGTGGAGCCTGCGATGATGCGTGGTTCAGGCAGAGTGCACTGGTGAGAATGTCTTTTGGCAACTAAATTTTGCCTTAAAAAGGCCACATGGCGATTATTTATGGTGCAATGAGTTAGTGGTACGTCTGGTGCTTAGCATGTGCTCACCCTGCGATGATGCCTGGTTCGAGGGGTCTGTACTCAAAGCGTTGACTGTTGCATACTGGACTGCATGAACTTTGAGGAGAAAAAAAAACTACCATCGATGGTTATCATTTGCTCTGCAAACTAGGTGTACTGATTGCTCCCCATAACAAATTAAACAATTGCATTTCACGCAATGCTTTCTAACTTTCTCAAAATGGGGACGTATGTCTGGTGGCGATGTTAAAGGTGATGCTCCAGAGGGACTTGGTATTGCCAATGGCGGAGGTACATTTTGGCGCTGTGTTCTACATTCTTTGTGAGCATAGTTCACATAATGCAGGGATTAAAGGTGCTTGTGCATACTAGCAGTGCCACAAGGGTTTTTTTTGTTTCTGCCTTAAATAAATCAAGGCTCAATTCCCTACTGTCTGTAGTGTAGTTACAAAGCTGAATTCAAGTTATAAACCCTGCTGTCTTCAGTGTAGATCTTAGGGTGGACTGCGTTATCTGTAATCACAATTGAAATAAAAGATGAAACTTGTATGGAATACATTGACGAAATGTGTATGTTTCAGGGACATTATAGTTCAAGTTGTGACATGAGCTGTCCACAGTGTAGACTGCCATTGAGTGTGCCTTTGCACTTGTAGCGTGAATTTAGTTTTTCAACTAAACCTAGAACTGATATAAAAGAAGTTTTTGAAGGAAGGCTACTAAAGGGTTATTGTATAGGTTTGATAGACGTTTTACTTTGTCTGGTACTGCACTCTGCAAATAATGAATGAAGAGTCAGTTTAATTCTGCCTGAATACGGCCACGTGGCAATGAATTATGGTGCACTGAGTAAGAAGTACCTTTGGGACTGATCGTGTACATAACCTGTGATGATGCGTGGTCTGGGCAGGCCGCACTGGGGGTAATGTTTTTTGACTACTGAATTTTGCCTTAATAAAGCCTCGTGGCAATTAGGTATGGTGTACTCAGTTAGTAGTAAGTCTGGTGTTTAGCGTGTACGTACCCTTCGATAATGCCTGGTCGGGGGAGACAGTAATTGGAGTAATGTCTTTTGTCGATTGAATTCTGCATAAATTCTAATAAAAAGTGATAGTATGCCTGACTGTGACATAAAACTGTTCACTCTTCTTTGCGATGATTTATGTTGCACTGAGTAAGTAGTATCTTTGGTGCTGAGCCTGTGATTATGCATGGTCCAGGGGGGCGCAGAGGGAGCAATGTTTTTTGCCTAGTGAATTCTTCCTTAATAAGGCCACGGAGAGATGACTTGTGTTGCAGTGAGTTAGTGGTACCTGAAGAACTCAGTGTATGCGCACCCTGCGATGATTTGTGGTTCAGGCGGGTCGCACTGGTACAATGTCTCTTGCCTACTGGAATGCGTCATGTGCAATCACCATTTCACCTGATTCGTAAGCCCTCAGAATGTAGATCGAATGCAGTAGTCAGCACAGACATTGAGGAATGTTTTTTGTCAATCCTTTCACAAAATCTCAGAACATAGAGTACAATTATCTGAGCCTTAAATACATCAAGGCTGAATTTCATGTTGTCCATAGTGTAGATCCAAATCTGAATTCAAGTTGTGAACCCTGGTGTCTGCACTGTAGATTAAAAGCAGTAGTCAGCACGGATGTGGACAAATGATTTTTGTCACTTATTTTAACAAAATCTGAACACATACAGTACAATTGTCTCTGCATTAAGTAAATCAAGGGTGAATTCCCTGCTGTCCACAGTGTAGATCGAAGGCAGTAGTCAACATAAACAACGAGGAATGCTTTATTGTCACATACTTTAACAAAATCTGAGGACACAGTACAATTGTCTCTGCCTTAAATAAAGTGAGACTGAATTCAATGTTGTCTGTAGTGCTGATGCGAAACTGGTATCACGTTGTAAACTTTACTGACTGCACTGTGGATCAAAGGCAGTAGTCAGACAAAATATCAACAAAGAATTTTTGTCACTTATTTTAACAAAGTCTGAGGACATAGAGTTCAATTGTCTCTGCCTTACATAAATCAAGGCTAACTTCAATTCTATCTGTAGTAGAGATCCAATGGTGAATTCAAGTTGTGAACCCTGCTGCCGCAGTGTAGATCAAAGGCAGTAATCGATACAGACATAAGTCTGCGCTGCTGTGGTGTTGAGTTTGGAATGGGTCGTTTCGAGGAGGCACATGGTCATGGTGGCAGCCACGTGGCAGAGTGAGGACCTTCGCTGTGAAAGAGTCTTTTCTCTTTGCAGAAGTGAACCACACCCAAGGCGTAAGCTAATTATTTATACTCTTCCGCTGGAGTTGCGTACGTTGGACCAGCCCACTCCGCTTCTGCTTGGAAGGGGGAGACAACAGAGCTACATGACCAAGATATTCCCCAGAGTCTGAGATAATATGGCTGCTTCCACTGTGCAGTACACTACTGGTATCAATACTATATTTCCACATGGAAAAGTTTTTTGTTTCTATAGTGAGTTGTGTATAGCATATCACCAGTACACTTAGGATTCTGTAAATTATTGTTGATGTGCAAATGTACTCCCTAATACTTAGTTGGTTGCCACATCTCTGAACATTCAACTATTGTGCGGTTGAGAGGATATGGTATCTTGGGAAGGTCCGTTGTCCTGTTTTGCGCTGCCTCTGAGGTAGTAGGGGGGAGGGATCCGGGGGGTGGTTATGGTGGTGGCGCTGGGTGTTGTGATTTTGTTGGGTGTCGGAGGTGCATGATTAGTACCTCCATCACATATTCGTCTTTAAATATGGTTTCACGCAGTAGATAGTCGACCTTCTTACACCAGTTAAATGTTGATGTTGATTTGTTACTAGTAAGTGGAGCTATGACCTGTTTTTTTGTGGTTTGTGGCGATTTTGTTGGCGGGAGGAATCAATTGAAGAGTTGTGATATTTGCAGTTTTTACTAGGTTGAGATTGGGATGATAATTTAAGAAGAAAAAAACAGATGTGTTTAATGAACATTATGATTAGAAATTAGCATTAAAAAACCTTTGAAATTCACTGAAAAAAACATAGGTTTCAGGCAGGTTATAGCTAGGAATTATCATTTAAAAAACCTTAGAAATTCACTGAAAAAACCATAGGTTTAAGGGGCGTTATAGTTAGCTGGACATTTCACTCGTACAAAACCATTGAAATTCCTCTGTTATAGTTAGTTGTACTAACTGTAACTCGCGCGCCCGCAATCCACTGGTGATGATGTCACATATTACATCATTCATGACAGGGTCAGTGACATCACTGATGATATCACTGATGACATCACTGATGACATCATCCACGTGAAAATCTGATACACCTCATCATAGACTAGTATAACCTTTCATCACTCACTGTAAAATACAGAGTACCATATTTGAATCCATTGATACAGGAATACAAGTATCTAAAAACCCACTCAGTGATTCCTAGATCTACATACACATCTAATCAATTACCTATAGATTCACTCATACATGTTGCCAATGATCAATAGAACACTATCAAATATAGTTTTACACCTATATTGACATTACACATCAGCACTCATCCTATTCAGTTATGCAGTCAGCCTACTCACTTTTGCAAACAATGTATCCTATTTACATTTACTCAGCTACACACTTATACAAATAGCACTTCATTTATTCATATAGATAGCAACTCATACTTAGTGTTTTATGAAATCACTATTACAAGTATACAGTTATCTATACAATCAGTGATGCAATCAATTAGTTTTATGTACACTTATTTATATACAACAACTGTTGCATACTCTGTCTTTTTTTTCTACTTTGTTGGACAGGTACCATTGAGAAATATTTTTGCTCATCACCACACCCATAAAGATATTCACTCACGCAAACAACTATTATAACACGTAGTCTTAACCTCAGATACGTACTGAATTAACTATTCACACATCTTTGGGCAGTCACACCCCCCCACCGAACCACACACACATTCACTCTCCCATACAAATAATAATTAACTAATCAATAACTATTATAGACTTTCACATAGCTAGTAACCAACTGGTGCAGCAGTTTACACAACAACTGACCAAGTAATACAGATATTCACAGAGTTTAGTCACTATCCAATATATTTAGTGAGACACTACAAATTACTCAAGTAAACAATCAATCACACTGCTACTAAATCCTCTATCCAGATATTTATATATCCACTGATTCTTCAATGCAGATTGGTGTATATATAATACACATTTAAATAACAAACCAATGATGATATCATCAGTGATGTCATCAGGGATGTCATTAGAGATTTCATCCGTGATGTCATCAGTGATATCACTGACCATGTCATGAATGATGTAATATGTGACATCATCACCAGTGGATTGCGGGCGCGCGAGTTACAGTTAGTACAACTAACTATAACAGAGGAATTTCAATGGTTTTGTACGAGTGAAATGTCCAGCTAAATATAACTCCCCTGAAACCTATGGTTTTTTCAGTGCATATATATATATATATATATATATATATATATATATATATATATATATATATATATATATATATATATATATATATATATATGAAAACAGCAGACTCCCAACTGCTATGGTCGCAGTACTAGCGAGCGCAGACCTCGAGAAATCTCCTCAATCAGAAAACAGATGAGCCAGACACCAACGCTGTTAGTTGAAGCAGTGCATTTAATAAGCAGTGGAAAGTGCAGAGCAAGTGCCCTCCATGACGCGTTTCGCCCCGCGGACGGGGCTTGGTCACATATATATATATATATTACCTACTGGCTATCGCCAGTAGGTATATATAGTTAGGATTAATTCCCTATGGGATTTTTGAAAATTCTATGTCTAATAACTTTGGCGTTTGTGGACGGAATCGGCTGAAATTTTCAGGAAAATGGCACATTTTGTTTCTGAGCAGCCCCTGAAATTTGGTGGGGTTTCGTCAAGGGGGGGCTGAGAAAAAAGGGGGGTCCCAAAACGCGTTTTTAACATTGAGTTTTCCATAGGGCGGTTGGACTCACTTTTAGCTCGAACGGCTGAATGGATTTGCACGAAACTTGGCAAAATTGTAGGGACTGTTAGCCCGATGTGCCTTTGCTAGGTCTCAATATATGTGCTTCAGTGGATTTTGAGAAATTAACGTTTAAATCAAGATATATATCTGTAACAGCGCTCCGGGCAGCGATCCGGTCCGCTTACTTTTCGCGTTTCGGAACTTTGCGCGCAGAAAGCTGATTGGCTCTCCGGTGTCTGTCAACATTCTAAACAGTCCGGAGCGGCCGCCATCTTGTCTCTCGGTAGGATCGAGAGAGAAGAAGAGGTGAAAAACGAAGGGGGAATTTAATGAAAGGGGGCAAGGTATCCCCCTCTTGACCCCCTAGGAATGTTGTTGGGGTTATTAAAGGGTCCCGTGGGGAAAAGAAAAAAAAAATGATTTTTCACGGTAGAAGCGCTTCACGGGCCGCGAACTGGGCCGCAAACTGGTAGCGAAACGGGAATTCGCCATTTTGTGCTTCGTTAATTAAATTACTAGGTATAAGGGGCTGAGGGAGACGTATCCTAATCCCCTATGTTTCCTGAGGGTGGCTGAGGAGGCTGATATATGTTGATACATCTCTTCCAGCGGCTGTGCGTGAGCTTTTTTTTTTTTTGCTGCGTGACAGTCCGGAGCGGCCGCCATCTTGTCTCTCGGTAGGATCGAGAGAGAAGAAGAGGTGAAAAACGAAGGGGGAATTTAATGAAAGGGGGCAAGGTATCCCCCTCTTGACCCCCTAGGAATGTTGTTGGGGTTATTAAAGGGTCCCGTGGGGAAAAGAAAAAAAAATGATTTTTTCACGGTAGAAGCGCTTCACGGGCCGCGAACTGGGCCGCAAACTGGTAGCGAAACGGGAATTCGCCATTTTGTGCTTCGTTAATTAAATTACTTTAAATTACTAGGTATAAGGGGGTGCGGGAGACGTATCCTAATCCCCTATGTTTCCTGAGGGTGGCTGAGGAGGCTGATATATGTTGATACATCTCTTCCAGCGGCTGCGCCATCTTGCCTTTTTTCCAATGCCACAATTTTGTCGTGCACGGCAGCCATTTTAGATGCCAGGCTGGTCCCAGGCTATCACCTACCCCTGCGGATGTAGTTTATGGCCCCAGCTGTAGAGAATTCAGACATGCAAACCCTCCCGATTCAGGCGTGAGACTACTGATTTCAGTGCTAGTCTCCCGCCTCCCGATTTCTGCAAGCAAAAACCCGGGGGCATATTACGAACAACTAGCGATAATTTTTGTCTCTAACTTGTTTAGAGACAAAAATTATCGCTGCACATCGGCGATTTTTATCGCAGATAAACCTTGCTATTATCGCAGAAAAGTCAGCGATATTCATGTATTATCGAGCAAATGCTCTTAGCCATGTTATCCACCTCCCATTGGATAACATGGCTAATAACTGCTCAGGGCAGGTGTTAGATTTTGGAGATATTCGCGCTTAGCGCGAATATCTCCAAAAGTTGGTAATAGGAGATAGCGATGTTAGGGACTGTTTCCAGTCGCTAACATCTTGGCACGCCACTTTGCATGTCATTAGTGATAAGTATCACTGACATGCAAAGCGGGGCCCAAGATGGTCGCTATCTCCTTTTAGCTGTCACTAACTGGTGTTAGCGACAGCTTGGTAATAGGGAGATAATTTTATCTCCGCTTTCATGGCTTTTAAAGCCAAAAAAGCGGAGATAAACCCCCTTGATAATATGCCCCACGATTCCTTGGGGGTTTCAGCTGACAGGGCTTGGTATTGTGTTACATGGTAATTTTTCCAGGAAACGTCAGAGGGTCGATGCAGGGGTTCTAGAAGAGGTGATAAACCATTTAAGCCTCATGAACAAGCGCATGGCCTTTTAAAGATTTGTGAAGTACTCGGGGCGGCGGTGTGTGTGTGCCCTCTTTCAGGAGCGGGCGGGGGGGCACTGCCAGCAACTTGCCAGGTCAGGTAGTGTTCAACACGTGCATCACCCTTTCTCTGCCTGCTATTGCGCTCCATGCTTCGGAAAGGTAAGAAAAAGAACGTGCATTTGAGTTTGAAATGTCCGATCCTGCAGCAGCACACTTCCAAAGCCCACACATGACAATAACCCGATTCAAGGCCCCATTCACCCGTTTAAAAAAAAATAGATAACACTCCAACAAAGTAAGATTATAAAACTTTATTAACTTTTAACTATAATGAACGGAACAAAAACTAAAAACATTTAAACATTTTTCAACCCAAAAAGCAACAATGGTTAGAAGCTGTCTTTTGTGCGAATAGTCCCAAGGCAGCACAACGTGCAGAGTTCTGGACGGCACCCAGGTGATGTCGCCTGGGTGCCGCACTGGTTTTGGGATCCTACAATGCAGCACAGAAAAACAGCGTGGGGCGTCCCGGGTGGTGCGGGGGAGGCCTCGTCAGTAGCGGTCTGTTGTGCGAATAGTCCCAAGGCAGCAGAACGCGTTGAGATGTTGATGGCACTGGATCCAGTGTCCCATGGCTGACACAACATGTACGACAGGCACCCAGGTGATGTCCAGTAAACTGCCGCACTGGTTTTGGTATCCTACAATGCTGCTCCGAAAATTGGCGTGCGGCGGCCCGGCGGGGGGGGGGGGGCGTGGGGGAGGCGGCGTGAACGGGCCTCCCCAGGTGGCGGCCATCCAGCTGAGTTGCGCCCACTCTTGCGGCTACAGCGTCTCACTCACCATGTTGTTGAGTTGCTCCCACTCTTGCAGTGCAGCGATAGGCGGCTGCCACATGACTCTCAAAATGGCGGACGGCTCCTCGGTTTTGGGCCTGGTCCACTGAAATGGCCCTGGGACACCTTGGAACTCGGACGCTTGCCTGCTAGGGCTTGGGCTCCATTCTCGAAAAGCGTCCCCTCAGCCGTGAAGATTCTACAAAAGTCTTGGGGGCCCCCGACTCCCGCAGGCTTGCGGTGGGGAGCGGCTGCCATGATTGCTCGCGGAATGACCACGACGGAGCCACGAGATGGTGGTGCTCTCATGCTGACGCCAGCTTCAGTCTGAATGATCCAGAAACAAGGTGGGGCTTTCATTGTTTGGGAAAAAAAATGTTCTAAACCAATGAAAAGTGTTATTTTTAGGTCATATGACCAAGCCTTCCATCTTTAGGAAACCAAAAGTAAAATGAACCAATGAAAGTTTTATAAACAAGTCACATGACCTGTTATGCGGCATAGGGCTACAAAAAGCGTAGAAAATCCGTTGGCACGTGAGGCGGCGTCAGTAGCGGACCGATGTGCGAATAGGCCGAAGGCAGCACAACGCGCCGAGATCCGGATGGCACCGAGGTGGTGTCCAGTAAATTGCCGCACTGGTGTGGCCATCCTACAATGCTGCGCCGAAAGACGGCGTGTCCAGCTGAGTTGCGGTCACTGTTGCGGTACAGTGACTCGAACGCGCCGAGATCCGGATGGCACCGAGGTGGTGTCCAGCAAATTGCCGCACTGGTGTGGCCATCCTACAATGCTGCGCCGAAAGACGGCGTGTCCAGCTGAGTTGTGGTCACTGTTGCGGTACAGTGACTCGAACGCGCCGAGATCCGGATGGCACCGAGGTGGTGTCCAGCAAATTGTCGCACTGGTGTGGCCATCCTACAATGCTGCGCCGAAAGACGGCGTGTCCAGCTGAGTTGCGGTCACTCTTGCGGTACAGTGAGTCGAACGCGCCGAGATCTGGATGGCCCGATGTTGTGTCCAGCAAGTTGCCGCACTGGTGTGGCCATCCTACAATGCTGCGCCGAAAGTCGGCGTGGGGTGTCCCGTTGGCTTATGAGGTGCTGTCAGTAGTGGACCGATGTGTGAATAGGTCGGAACCAGCACAAGGCGCCAAGATCCGAATGGCAAGTTCTGGATGTTGAGTGCCATAGTTGAGAGTTCTGAGCAGTGCTTGTAAGACTATCTGAAGTTTATTATAAGAATCAGAGTAAGTTGAAGACTGTCTGAAGCTTATTTGCACCTTTTGCAGCTTCACTATTGCCCAAGGTGGTGTCCAGCAAATTGCTGCACTGGTGTGGCCATCCTACAATGCTGCGCTGAAAGACGGCGTGTTCAGCTGAGTTCCGGTCACCCCTTGCGGTACAGTGACTCGAACGCGCCGAGATCCGGATGGCACCGAGGTCGTGTCCAGCAAGTTGCCGCACTGGTGTGGCCATCCTACAATGCTGCGCCGAAAGTCAGTGTGGGGTGCCCCGTTGGCTTATGAGGTGATGTCAGTAGTGGACCGATGTGTGAATAGGTCGGAACCAGCACAAGGCGCCAAGATCCGAATGGCAAGTCCTGGATGTTGAGTGCCTCAGTTGAGAGTTCTGAGCAGTGCTTGTAAGACTGTCTGAAGCTTATTTGCACCTGCTGCAGCTTCACTATTGCCCTGGTGTGGCCAAAGGTCGCACATGACATAGGCGGCCGGCTCCCGAGGTCCGGCGGAACTTTTTTCCTTTTCCTTTCTGCTTCTTTTCCTACAATCCGTTTCATCTGAAGACACGACCAGGTCCCTGAATGTGTGCAGGGGGACGCTATTGATTGAATGAAAATGGCGGCTTGACACAAAGCTGACTCAAGCGTTACTGTTGATGCTATACAGACAAAAATTGGTTTTCAGTTTGTACATTCTTCAGGTTTTTTTTTTCCATCCAAGTCTGATTGAGAGTTTGTAGGAAAATGGCTTCAGATTTTCCACATACTACTCTTCAACATTCTTCCTAAATGTAACAATGTGAAACTCACTAGGAGAACGGCTGTTTCTGTTTCATTTCAAAATGCTGCCAACAATATTTTCTGAATGGAAGACACCATCTTGTAGCATAAAGGGCCGAAAGGGGTTCTGGTCTGGCCGATGGTTGGTGGAGACATTTTGACTATATCTTGGACCTGCCCGGCCTCGCCCAAAATGGCGCCGGTATAAATGGGACTCGTAACTCCTTGCCCGCAAATGTATATCTAGAAAATGTTATTGTAAGTGGCCCTGTCTTATTTTAATTACAAAATGTACGTCCACCGATTCCGCAACTGTTAGACACCTTTGTTCTTGCAACTTAATGGCCCGCTCGTTACGTTCTTCTACAGTGTAAATGTCTCCTCATCATATACGATTTCAGTTTGCTCCGTGGCCGGCCCACGTGGTTATAGGCCCGTATTTGTATACTGACATTTTCACAATAAAGGTTTTTAAAACAAAACACGGTAGTAGTATTTACATTGGTAAAGTTTTTACTTTTAGTCACTGTTTTCGAATCAGTAAAAGGCAAGTGAAATAAAGCAGTCCAATTACATGACGGATAAAAGGTATAATATGTAGGAACGCAGTAAAGATAAATGGTCAAGGGCAGTTGTGTTTTTCATGTCTGCAACATAAAGTGATCGATAAGAATCTGATAATCAGGCGTATCGGCGACTAAGACAGCAGGCGGAATCTCTTTTACTCAACGGCTCCGTCATGGAAGGAAGAAACGCCCTTTTTCTCGAAAAAGGAATATATTTTACTTGCAAGACAGTTGTAAATTTTCCGGGAAAGTACATTAGCCTGGAATATTATAACATATGTTTGAAAAAAAAATATTGTTCGAAAACAATAAAAAGCGTAATTTTTAGATCATATGACCAAGCTTTTCATCATTAAATTAACAAAAGTAAAATGAATCAATGAAAAGTTTTATTAACAAGTCACATGACCTGTTATGCTTACGTTACGCGCTGCGCGCCGCGCCTCGGATCACTTCCGGGTGCGCTAACGCGGCGTGTCATATAACGCATTACGCGACAACGTAGGTCAAGAATATAGTCAAAATGTCTCCACCAACCAGCGTTCGGAACACAACCCCTTTCAGCAGTCCAAAAAGTACTGTTAAATGACAACAGAGGGGACAGGCAACAAGAACCATCAGTCAAAGAGGGGAGGGCAAGTTCTTCTCTTCCGGGTCATGTTGGGGCGCTACCGGAACTGATCGAATTGGTAGTCTACAGTGTTTCTGGATGTTTCAGACTAAAGCTGGCATCAGCATGAGACCACTACCATCTCGTAGCTCTGTCGTGGCCATTCCACGAGCAATCATGGCAGCCGCTCCCCACCAGAAGCCTGTGGGAGTCGGAGGCCCCCAAGACTTTTGTAGAATCTTCACGGCTGAGGGGACGCTTTTCGAGAATGGGACCCAAGCCCTATCAGGGAAGCGTCCGAGTTCAAAGGTGTCCCAGGGCCATTTTAGTGGACCAGGCCCAAAACCGAAGAGCCGGCCGCCATTTTGAGAGTCCTGTGGCAGCCGCCTATCGCTGCACCGCAAGAGCGGGAGCAAGTCAACTACATGATGAGCGAGACGCTGTAGTCGCAAGAGCGGGCGGTAAACAGCTGAATGGCGGAAGAGGCACAGTGTAGCAAAAGCGGGCGGAATGGCAACTGAAACGGTAAAGGGGCGCCCCACTACAGCATGTCTTCAGGTCAAACAGATTGTGGGACAAGGTTCAGAATTGAAGAGTCATCAAAAGGCAAAAAGTTCCGCCGGACCCCGGGAGCCGGCCGCCTATGTCGGGGGCGATCTCAGGCTACACCAGTGCTATAAGACTTGGGGAGGGTGTCGGAGCCAAGCGTCTTCTCCGAGTCCATGGCCATCACACCGCCCCTCAGGGGCCTCCGTCAAGCTGTTTAGGAAGGTAACATATCACATTGTTTTCTAATGCAGTCAGGTCCACAAACGACACTCACTTACTTTGAGAATAGTGAAGCTGCAGTAGGTGGAAATAAGCTTCAGACAGTGTTACAAGCACTGCTCAGAACTCTTAACTATGGCACCCAACATCCAGAACTTATGCCATTTGAGAATGGCAGTGACATCGAAGCAACTCAGGGACCAAAACCATTAACGTACTTTCACGTATGAAAATCTTACTTGGGGAGGGGGCAGGAGCGAAGCGCCCCCTCCCAGTCAGCGCCACCACACCGTATGTTGAAAATTTGAAGCCATCGTTCTACAAAGTCAACCAAACTTGGATTGAAAAATCTAGAGAAATGTACAAACTGAAAACCAGTTTTGGTCTGCATAGCATCAGTAGCAACGCTTGAGTCAGCTTTGTGTCAAGCCGCCATTTTGATTCAACAAAGCACAGGCATTGAAAAAGGCTCAAACTCAGAACTCTGAACTATGGCACCCAACATCCAGGAGCTTGCCATCCGGATCTTGGAGCCTTGTGCTGCTTTCGACCTATTCACACATCGGTCCACTACTGACATCATCTTATAAACCAACGTTCTGTAAATAGTTTTTTAATAAAATGTTTTACCCTGTTTCTTTGCTGGTGTGTTGTCTATATTTTTAATATTTGCATAGGGTTTGTCGTTATTTTGTGCGGGATGGGTGATGGAGCCGAGCTGTCTTGCAGCCCTCATGGTGTGGAGCTCAGTTCATCTCACTATTTTCGTATTTCTCATGAAGGGTTGTTCCTAATATTTCTATTTTAGCGAGGTCAAAAAGAGATCCAATTAGTGGCCTACTGATTTTGCTCGATTACTTTTATTTTTTTACACGATTTTTCACTATCTGCAAAGACTAAACAGAGTATTGCGACTTTGTGCTTGTTTGTAAATAGAGAATGATCCAAAGAGAACCAATTCTAAAACAGTAAATGCTTGGACAACAATCAATCAAATGGAGAGACAAGCAGGCACGACGGATTACAACGGGGGCAAAGGCTTGCGTTAACTACCGTTCACTATCTGCAAAGAGAGAGTACTACTAAGACAAAAGAGGGGAGGGGGGGGGGTGCAGCGTTCAAAGCACATCAGCGTGCATAAATACGAAAATGTTTTTATCTATCACGTACTTGACATTTTAAAGCTTTTCATATTTGCTATTAAAAAACCAATGAAATTCACAGAAAAAACCATAGGTTATAGTGGATATATAGTTAGGAATTTGCATTTACAAAACCTTGAAAATTCAATGAAAAAACCATTGGTTTTAGGCCATATATAGTTAGGGATTTGCATTTACAAAACCTTATTTTACTCGCATAAAACCATTGAAATTCCATATATAGTTATAAGCGCTAACTATATATCGCGCACCCGCAATCCACTGCTGATGATGTCACATATTACATCATTCATGACATGGTCAGTGACATCACTGATGACATCACTGATGACATCTCAAATGACATCACTGATGACATCTCAAATGACATCACTGATGACATCACTGATGACATCTCATTTGACATTACTGATCACATCACTGATGATATCATTCATGTGATAATACGATGAACCTCTTCAGACTCTAATATAACCTTAGATACAATCAGTGTAAACAGACACTCACAGACTGTCACTCATCCATGGAGTTACTCACACACCTAGTTAGTCATGCAAAGAATCAATCACACCTCCATTTCCTCAACTATACAGTTATACAAACTTTACTTATTCAAACATATACTAACACATATTTACTCTCTTATACAATCCCTGATACAAGTTCACAATGATCCATACAGCCACTCACACATTCACTGGCTCTTATGCACAGTTATTTATATATGTCAACTCTCACATGTACTGTGTTTTACATATGTACTTACTTTGACATGTAGCACTGAGATATCCATTCACTCACCAATACACTCATGCACACAGTCAACCGCCCATACAGCTGTTTCCACATGCACTTTTGAAACCATACATCTAGTGAATCAACTGCTCACACATCTATGCACAGAGTCATACACCTCCCAGCCACCCACACACACACTCAGTCTCCCATACAAATACTTGGGCAACCAATCAATAACCCATATAGTTACTCATATAGCTACTTATCAACACATGCAACAGTTTACAGAACAACAGACATAATGATGCACAAATTAAGACAGTTTAGTCACTAACCCATGCACTCAGTGAGACACATTTAATCACTCACTCATACAGTCAGTCATGCACCTACTAAATCCTTCATCCAGACACTTATACATCCACTCATTCTTCAATATGTAAGACATATTTCAACTTTACAGAAACATACAGTCACTGGGTGTTGTCATCAGTGATGTCATCAGTGATGTCATTTGAGATGTCATCAGTGATGTCATCAGTGATGTCACTGACCATGTCATGAATGATGTAATATGTGACATCATCAGCAGTGGATTGCGGGTGCGCGATATATAGTTAGCGCTTATAACTATATATGGAATTTCAATGGTTTTATGCGAGTAAAATAAGGTTTTGTAAATGCAAATCCCTAACTATATATGGCCTAAAACCAATGGTTTTTTCATTGAATATATATATATATATATATATATATATATATTAATAACTGTTGGCAGGCATTTTGTGCCTCTGTAGAAGCGAGGCTGAGTAAGTCAGTGGGATATGTGTGGAAAACGGAGAAAGGGGGTAGGGTAGGAACAATGTTACCCTGTAGACCCCCAGGGCCCACATTTTTTTTTAAACAACCTGTATGCGTGCAGAGTGCGTGGACTGTGCCGTAAAATAAATAAAATAAAAAGGAGGTTTTTTAAAATAATTCGTCTCTGGGGATAAAATTCCGGGGGCAAAATTATTACATTTTATGTGGGGCTCAGAGGGGACCCCCAGCCTCGGGGATCGTCAGTGCCTGGGGCTAAAAAGAAAAGAAATGGTGGGAGAAGTGTTTGAAGGTCCAGAAAGCAGTGGTGACCATCACCTGTCGGATTTATCTATTGTGGGAGGGCTACTGTGTGTCTCCCCTACTGGAGCAATCAAGGGCCCCGTTACCCACTGGGGATACAAAAAAAATATGGCTAGGGAGGGGGGTCTTCAAAGCCCCTTGTGTTGTAATTCGGCAGCAATTGGGTTAGCATTAGCAGAAGCAATCCTGTATTTAGAGGCTATCTTGTCCGTTTTGTGGGATCCATTTTGTATTTCTGGCAGCCATCTTGTTTGCCATGTGCTACTACGTGCGTGCCATGTGCTCTGTCCTACCTTGCTGTTGTCTGATCTTAAAATCTGCCTAGAGACAGGTTATATTTAGCCTCTTCTGCCTCGCACATGCTTTGTTGAGCTTGCAGCTGTCTTTGCAGCTGTCACTAGTCTGTAAATGTCAGGATGTGTTCACCAGAATTAGCAACTGTTAGCTCCTCCCACTTCTTGACTGTGCATTTCATGTATGACCTTATATGTACCTGAAACCTTCTCTTGTACCTGTACCACCTTCTTTTGAGCCCCTGTGTGGGTATAAAATGACCAAGCTCCTTCCATTCAGTGTGCTACTTCATACATTGCCGAAGGGTGTTGTGTGAATGTAGTTCCACCTCATGAGGTTTAATACATTTTGTATTTTCTATTCCAGTTTTTGTGCCAACTTCTTTTTTATTGGTCTAAGGACTTGTGCAGAGAAGTGCGAACCCTTTGCACTGGTAGACCTTGCTGATGCTCACCACCACAAATTGGCGCCTGACACGTGGAGCTCATCGGCGACTTGGATGCCCGAAGGAGTGGTCGAAACGGAGGATTGGAATCTCGCTTTGGATGATCACTGCCCGAGGAGACCCGCGTCTTGGCAACCACTGCGTTTTTCCTCTCTTTATGATCAGACCCTCCAGGTGGTGCCAGTCCTCGACTGAGATCTCTTCTGTTGATTCGCCATGCAGTGCCCATTTGGACGATTTTGAGAACTTGGCAGTTGGATCCTGGACACCAAGTGATTGGTAAGAGTTGTTATGCAACACTTGCTGTTGGTTTTGATGCCTGAGATTGGTAAGGTAGTTTAGTAACACTTACTTTGGCTTTGGAATTTTGGAATTGTGCTGGCCAACTTGGATTTGTATGGGATTAATATATGAATTTCAATTTATATAGGCATGTAATGAGGAGAATATTCTCTGTTTCGAATTGATTTGAACGGCACAACATACTACAGTACCTTAAGTGCTACTTTGGTTATAATACTGCATATTCTGCACTATTTTTGGCATGCCTGTTTCTAGCCCACTTCATAGGATGTGTTGCTTTTGTAGTGGTACCAATTTGAGACTCAATGAAGCACAACCGGCCCCACCCCGGAAGGGACGCCTAATAGGGAAATGTATATTAAATATGGTATTTCTTCTATAATGTACAGCACGTTATGGAATAAATATACTCTTAAGAATCCTGTGTTGCGTTCGCATAAGCATGGGTCATTTAATTTACGAAAGATTCAGTATGTGGAACAATGTTTTTTTTGAGCGAAAGACTAGGCAAAATATGTTTGAGTGTGTGCGAATGTGGGATAAAGAAGTGCGTGAACGAATGAAGCGTGAACAAGCCTTGATTGAAAAAGAACAGCAAAAGAACATCCATACGAAAGCATTAGAAATAAAAAATAAAGAAATAAAAGAACTGAACGAGAGGGAAGATAGGGAGCGCCATATACAGGTAACTGGCCATTACGCTGTTCGGCGACCACTCTATCCTATCCGTAATAAACCTCAAGATGATTTCTTGTTATTAGATCGTTCTCTGCCTCCGTATATTTTTCATTCTGCTCCTCATGAGTCAGATGAGGATTCTCCTGCGGACCAGGAGAAAGCACGGGAAACTCGTTCTATGTTGTCCGCTGAGCGTGCGTCTCAGCTTAGATCGGCTGCTCGTAAAGCGGCCCGTAATATTGCTCCTGCTTCTGAACTTTTAGATGACATGAAGGATTGGCAAGAAAGGGAGTGTGAGAACTGAGGTCACCTATTCCACAGGGAGTAACTTGGCGCGAGCAGGTAGGCACCCGAAAGCTTAGGTGTAAAGTGACCATACAGCACAAACTGTCGTGGTCCAGAATCCCTGGTCCTGACCCCATGGGGGTCCGAGTGTATGATGCTCTGGCACTACGCTCCTTGAATAATGGCCAGGTTTGTAATAACTTGCTGACTTGTGTTGGGGACTCGAACTTCGCATGTGACTTATGCTGTTTTACCCTACCTCGGCCTGGCTTGGTCGGACAGAAAGTGGGGCGGATAAGCTTACTCAGCTGACTGTTCTACAGCTAAATGTGAGGTCCCTCGCTAAACATTATTTAGAGATACAGGCACTTTTGCTTGAGGAAACCCCTGATGCTCTTTTTGTTTGCGAGACCTGGCTGCATGACACGGATCCCAGCCTACCCAACCTCACTCTCCCCGATGGCTATCTGATCAAACTAATTAATAGAGAGACACGAGGTGGTGGGATTGCAGTTATTTTTAAGAAGCAATATACATGCTCCTTTATTAGAGCTGACATTTGTGACTGCGAATGCGCCAGATTCCAAATAGCTTTTTGTCCCAAGTTCACGTTCTCTGGTCTTTATATTTATAGACCCCCGAGACCTGCCTCAAAGTTTATCCAATCTTTAATAGAAGTAGTGAGCTCCCTAGTAATAGGACCATCCAATTTTACTGTCCTAGGAGACTTAAATCTCCATTTTGACCAGAATCATGATGCTACTATCAGGAATCTTTTAAGTGATTTAATGGCCCTGCAACTGGAACCCTTTGTCCATACTCCCACACATGAGGCGGGGCACACACTTGATCCTCTTTTCTCTAACATTTTGGAGCTTAGAGTTGATACCCCTAAATCCATGGGATGGACGGATCACTTTCTGATTAAAGCTACCTTGCAGGTCAGGGAACCTTTCAAAACCATGGGGTTGAATCGGGCCCTAAATAGACAATGGCACAAACTTAAATCTGACGATCTCCAGATAGCATTGGGGATGTTTCCCGGTGGAGAGGAGCCAGATGTTAACGCCGCATATTCCATCTTTCAGGATTGGATCATGAAGGGATTGGATGACCTCGTCCCTGCCAAATGGACTAAAGGGCGAAGGTCACCATCCCACCCTTGGTATAATGAGGTCCTCAGAGCCTGGAGGAAAGACTGTAAGAGAGCTGAACGCCTCTGGAGGCGTGAATACAGGGATGAGCATAAACAGCTGTATTTGGCCAAGTTGAAACTTTACCATAAAGCCATTTGCTCCGTACGTGCCGCCTTCTACGCTGAAAAAATTAAGGTCAGCCCCAACCCCACCAAATGTCTGTTCAAACTTGTACAAGAGCTTCAAAACAGTAGAACTCCATCCTCCAATATCACCTCGGCACAGCAGTGTGAGGATCTGGCCACTTTCTTTGTGGAGAAGGTTAATACCATATATAGCTCCTTTCCGCAGCACCCTTCGGAGTCTTGTACCTACACTTGCCCTAGTCCTAAGGGGACGGCCTTGGCCTATATCCCCGAGATCACTGCCGATGAACTGGCTATAATCTGTAAAAAAGTAAAATCTGGGAGCCCGGCAGACCCGATGCGGCCTGCCCAATTTGTTGATTCCCTGAATTTTTTTCTACCACCCCTTAGATCTCTTCTTAATCTGTCCTTTTCTACGGCAATAATTCCTGATGCTTGGAAACAGGCCTGGGTCTCCCCGATCATAAAAAAGCCAACCCTGGATCCATCCAGACCAGAGAACTTCAGGCCAGTTTCCTTCCTCCCCTAGGTGGCTAAACTCGCTGAAGCCCATGCCAACTCTGTGCTTGAACAATTTGTGCACCAAAATGACATCCTGGACCCATCCCAAAATGGGTTCAGACCGGGTCACAGCACAGAGTCTGCTTTGTTAGCCACCACCGAACACCTCAGAGAGATCCTCGACGCCGGTCAGAGTGCAGCGCTGATTCTGCTTGATCTCAGCGCTGCCTTTGACACGGTGTCGCATGGGATCCTGCTCCGCCGCCTGGAGGAATTTGGTATTAGGGAGTGTGCCCTGAATTGGTTCCGGTCATTCCTTCAGGGCAGATCTTTTAGGGTCTCTGCCCCTCCCTTTCTATCCAAGTTCCACCATATCGGTCAGGGTGTCCCCCAGGACTCAGCACTTAGTCCGTCCCTCTTTAATCTGTATGTGCAGCCACTTGCTACAATCGCCAAAGAGTGGGGCTTGACGCTGGTATCGTACGCTGATGATACTCAGCTAGTCGTCACACTCTCTGAGAGTCCATCTGTCGATGCTACAAGATTAAGGGACGGAATAGCTGCAGTTGCCCACTGGATGACCAACAACTGTCTCCAGTTGAATGCCGGTAAAACGGAGATACTGCTCCTGGGGAAGAATACGACCCTGTGGAACAAACTCTGGTGGCCTCCCTCCTTAGGTCTGATGCCTGCTCCTAAGGCCTCAGTGAAAAACCTGGGTGTCTGGATGGATTCCTCATTGGGCCTCCAGACCCATACCAAGAGAGTGGCAGAGGCTTGTGTAGGCCTATTAAGGAGCCTTCGCCCCATCTTGGGGTTCTTTGAACCCGCTATGCGTCAGCTTGTGGTTCAAGCTATCATTCTGTCATGCTTAGACTATGCCAGTGTCCTCCTGTTAGGTGCCAACAAAACGGAAGTAGCCCGTTTTCAGAGAGTTCAGAACTCGGCTGCTAGGACCCTGGTGGGTCTTCCCCGAATATGCTCTGCCAGAGCTACGATCAAAAAACTGCACTGGCTCCCAGTGGAATCTCGCATCAAATTTAAGGCACTTTGTCTGGCATTCAAAATCCTTAAACTTCAAAGCCCGGACATTTTGCACCCTCTTTTGACTCCTTATGTCCCGCAACACAATTTACGCTCCCTCGGTCAGCACCTTGCAATCATCCCTAAGAGCAGGCTCTGCCATATGGGTGGACGCTCTTTTCGGGTGCTGGGAGCCAGGCTTTGGAATTCCCTTCCGGTTGCCATTCGTGATATCGAGAACCTGCTTGCTTTTCGTAAAGCTGTGAAGACCTTTCTGTTCTCCTGCCCCTAAGGCTCTGCCCTTCTGGCCTGCTCCATCCACTCCACCTCACCGCTCACTAGCGCCGGGAAGCCTCTTTGCTGGGGCAGCTGTTGCGCTTCTACAAACTAATAACATAACATAATAACATAACATAACATAACACAAACTCCCACTGAGACAGGAAACGCACACAATAATTGACACCACACCAGCTGATCTGTTCAAGTCAATATACTTTTATCCAGGTTAAATTCAGGGTTGGCAGATCAAACAGGGCAAGCAATTAATCAATGCAGCAAACCACATTTCATTAGAGGGGCAAAGTGAACATTTCATTAGGAAACTGCAGCCATTCACTGAACATTTCATTAGGTAGGAGTAAATCTTGTCTTTGAATAACCATCTGCACTAATACTTTTTAGGAAGTAATCAACATTTCATTGGGGAACAGCCAGAAAACCTTTCCTGAAAAACACAGGCTCCTGTACCAATACTGGCCCTAGGCAGATATGGGATAACTACCTTTCCTAGGACACTTCGAGAGCGAACATTTCACAATGTCAATGTAGAACATTTCGGATAACAGGAGGGGCTAATGCCCAGTTCAGGGGTTCTGGGTCCCTCCACCCCCAGTCTCAGGTTCTTGCTGGTTAGTTAGGGCCAACAGGGCCCAATTATAGGTCTCCTGGGGAGGGGCGATTTCGGGGCCTCCTCCTGGCACCCTGGAGACCCCACGTCCACTCGAGCGTGCCGCCCTCCTCCCCCAGGGGTTATCTGAAGTCTTCAGGCCTAATCGGGCCCCTTGCGGCAGTGACAGCCGCCCCGGAGCTTTGGGGGTTGATGGGGGGCTCACGCTCTCCTGCGAGCCCCCTTCGCCGGCAGCAGGGCGGGTCTCCGGCCTCTCTCTCCTTCCTGGTCCCTGGGGACCAATCAGGGGTGGCTAAGGGGAGGCGCGCCCGCGGCCACCAATGACAGCGTGGCCGGCTGGGGCATGTCGGCCTCTCTCCAAAAGCCGGGCAGCAAAGGCAGGGGCGCGGCCGATGACATGGCCGGGTGCCCCTGCCACGTGAGGTGCAGGATGGCTTCGGGGACTAGTGTGGCCCACTTCGTGCTCTGGCAGCCCTCACCTGGCATCGGGGGCCGCCGCAACGATGTCCACAAACGGGGGGCCTCCTGAGGCAAGCGCCAGGCCGTGGCGGCATCCACAGGCCCAGGCGGGGTCCGCACTACCAGGATCGGCAGCGGCGCTACACCACAGCGCTGGGAACAGCAGGCAGCGCTCCGGTGCACACGGTGTGGACCGCGGCAGCAGCAGTGAGTTCCGCAGCGCGTTGATGTCCAAGCACTTAGGGAGACAACATTCACGGGGCCCACGCTAGAAGGCACGGATAGCGCTCAGGCACCTATAGCGCTTTGGGGGGGCAGTCACAGCAGCGCTCACAGCGCTCAGGCCTGCAGCAGGTCTCAGAGGCTCAGCGCTTCTTAGGGGGCTCAGGTCGGGTCAGCACTTGAGCTTGTTAGCACTTAGCAGGCAGTTCAGTTCAGGCAGTCTAGGCAGACCAGGTCACACGACAGTGGCAGGACAGCACTGGGGCACAGGTTGAGCCGGGCGGCGCAGAGGTGATTCAGTGCAGATACCCGGTTGATCCCCAGTAGTCCTTTTTAGCAACAGGTATTCTTCTGGGCGCTTGATGGTTCCTGTGCCCTTGTTAGATGGTTCCTTGGGGGGTAAGGCAATATGGGGGCTGAGTTGGTGGCTTGAGGACAGGCAGGTTTCTTCAGCTCACTGCAGGTGGGTCCCTGGGTTCCCCTCATGTTGGGCCAGATCAGTGGGTTTGGTCAGAGTCCCTTACTCAACTTGGAAGGCAGTGCCCAGGCCCAGTCACTCCCAGTGGTATCGGTTCCCCCCTAGGCCCTACCGCCTAAGACTCCTGCGTAGGTTCCCCCAGTTCAGTGATGCCCCAACTGGCTAAAAGATTTCCCTCCTTTACTTAAATAATCCCAGGTCAGTTGACCACTCTCTACGGCAGCAAAAGGAGACCCCTCCCCTATTCCGGAAGGTTCCAGGAGCTTCCCCAGTCTAGCTATGAGCTAATAATTGGCCACACTGTTATTTATTCACAATGTGCATGTTCATATTTCTTTATAACAAATTTATAACATATTTGTTGTAGTGCCCCAGGAGAGGGAAGGTGAGGGACAGTGATAGGTAGGGAGGGAATGTGCAAGGTAGGTCATTTGTGACATAAATAGCAATACTCTTGAACAATCAATATGTCTGGCTTCAGAGCCCTGAGCCAGTACAATAAATGAATGATAAATGCTCATCATTTAAAAAGAAACCATAATAGCGATGCTACTAATTAATGAGTGAGATGGTGGTTGCATCGACTGGTGGATGGTGTTAGCTGTCGACGTTTCGACCCCAGATATACTGGTAGGTATACGTCACACCTTAAAGTGGGGTCTTCATCAGGACAAAAGGCTCTGGGGGACACTGGTTTCTCTAAAAAATACAAAAAAAGAAGTGTATAATATTTACAGTGAAAATGAATTTGAGTTAAAATAACACAGGCGCACGAGTGCATCTGGCATGGACCAATAAAAGAGAAATGAAAATTATTCACCATGGAAAGTTGGGCTGAATAGCTCACAACTGAAACAGGAGGACGGGGAGCATCAATCGATCCAGTTATAATTATCAGGATCAGTATTCAAGGTGTTCTCATGAATAGAAACACTTTCAAAGGGGTGTCAAATTGATCACCAGTATTCTATTAGAAGAAAGCGACATGAAAAAACATTTCAGTGCTATGTCCCTTGATATTCCATACAAAAAACCATTTACAGAGATTAATTTGCTGAACTGTGTCAATTATTCTGGTAATTTCGTAAATATCACATTTCAAAACCACATGGAAACTGGTTGCTCCCTCATAAACATTGGTTAAGACAGAGGAAACACAGCGAACTGTAAGGGCAGGCTCACAATGATCTACCTATTCAAATTCTGATGCAGAAAGGTAAGAGGGGTGCAGAAAGAAGCAAGAGAGATACAGAAAAAAAGCAAGAGAAGTGCAGAAAGAACCAACAGACGTGCAGAAAGAGGCAAGAGAACTGCAGAAAGAGAAAAGAGAGTTGCAGAAACTGACAAAAGAGGTACAGAAAGACAGAACAGGGGTGCAGACAAAGGCAAGAAAGGTACAGAAATTTGCAAGAGAGATGCAGACAGAAGCAAAAGCAGTGCAGAAAGAACCAACTGAGTTGCAGAAAGAGGAAAGACGGGTGCAGAAAGAGGCAACATAAATGCAGAAAGAAACAAAAGTGGTGCAGAAAGAGGCAAGAGGGGTGTAGAAAAAAGCAAAAGATACACAAAAAAAAGATATAGAAGTGCAGAAAGAAGCAACAGAGGTACAGAAAGAGGGAAGAGGTGTGCAGAAAGAGGCAAAGGAAGTTTAGAAAGAAGCAACATAGGTGCAAAAACAGGCAATAGAGGTGCAGAAAGAGGCAAAAGAGGTACAGAAACAGGCAGGAGAGGTGCAGAAAGATGGAACAGGGGTGCAGAAAGAGGCAAGAGGGTGCAGAAAAAAAGCAACATAAGTGCAGAAGGAGGCAAGAGAACTGTAGAAATAGGCAGGAGAGGTACAGAAAGAAGCAAGAGGAGGGCTGAAAGAAGTAATAGAGGTGCAGAAAGAGGGAAGAAGCGTGCAAAAAGATGCAAAAGAAGTGCAGATAGAAGCAAAAGAGGTATAGAAAGAGGCAAGAGAAGTTCAGAAAGTGGCAACAGGGCTGTAGAAATAGACAAGATACGTACAGAAAGAGGGAAGAGTGGTGCAGAAAGAGGCAAGAGGGGTGCAGAAAGAAGCAAGTGAGGTGCAGAAAGAGACAAGAGAGGTGCAGAAACAGGGAAGAGAATTGTAGAAAGAAGCAACTGAGGTGCAGAAAGAGGCAACAATGAAGTGCAGAAAGAAGCAAGTGAGGTGCAAAAAAGAGGCAAGAGAAGTGCACAAAGAGGCAAGAGAGGTACAGAAAGAGGGAAGATGGTGCTAAAGAGGTAGGAGAGGTGCAGAAGAAAGAAGCAAGAGAGGTGCAGAAAGAAGGGAGGTGCAGGAAGCAGAAGAGATGTGCAGAAAGAGGCAAGAGAAGTGCAGAAAGAAGCAAGAATGGTTTGCGAACCATTAGTACAAATTTAACACCCACATTTAGCAATAAGAAACAGGTGACCATTCCAGGTTTGCAAGGGGCCTTCCACCACTCTGTAATACTTGTCGCTGGATGTTTGGTAACGTTTGAGCTAGAAACAAGTTTTTTATGTTTACACCTGCAGATTATGCAGCAGATGATGGATTTTGTGGGAAATGGGGAAAATGTCTGATTATGCGAAAATTAGTATAGACAAACAGTCACATATTTCCAGTGGGCCTACTCATACCTCTGACTAGATGCAGAAGTACTCCTGAGGGGTTCCTTCTTTTTTTTGTCTCATTGAGTTTATAGTTTAGTTTGTATGGAAACAAGGAAGACTAAACCTGAGGTTAACACTCCACAACACAGACTACCATACCACATAATTACTCTCCTTAACACATAATCCCACTCTACATAATCCTTTACTCTAAATACCACATATTTTCAAGCCACAAAATTTCACTGCACAACATACTGCATAATTCCAGTACACACAACGCACATCCACTTCACTCCAAAAAACATTAGTAAAAAAGTTTACATTTACAACGCCAATAGCCCTAACTTTCGCAAATGCGAGACCTATTACATTCCAAATGCTTATTTAACTAGTAGTCACGTTTACTGAGTGGTGGAGAAAGGGGCTGGGCCTCTGATCAGCTCTAAGGAATTCTGCTGCATAGCACTAACAGGAGGTACCAGGAGGGCTTCTTGGCTCCCAAAGTCCCTCAGCAGGAAAGTGAACTTCATCCCCCAACCAGTAGTGTGCCAGGATGCACATTTGCAGACTGGTCTAGAAAGGGGACGTGGCCCCAGAGGACCTCTTTGAAATCCCACTGTGTTGGACTTACTGGAGGTAACAGGAGGGGTAGTTGCCCCCAGGGACATCTTTTGGGGCCAATTACCCCTCCCATTACCTCCAGTCAGTCCCACACAGGAGGACTGCTAAATTCTCATAGCATGCTACGCCCCCTTTCCCCACCACTATGCAAACCCTCTACATGGCGCTCTCTTGGATAGGGATTGAAGTCCCCTTCGCTGCTGGGGGTCCTTAGGGGTCAACTAGGCTACCTCTTACCTCCAGTAAACCCCACACAGTGGGATTACTGAGAGGTGGGCAGAGGCCACACACCCTTTTTCCGCCACTCTGCAAACATGCCTCCTAGTGCGCTCTTGGCTGGGGGATGAAGTCCCCTTGCTTCCTGATAGACCCTAGGGGCAAACCAGCCCTCTTGTTATCTCTAGAAAGCCCCACACAGCTGGATTGCTGACAGTGGTCAGAGGCCACACCCACTTTTTACACCACTCCGCAAATGCGCCTCCTAGTTTACTGCTGCTTGGGGGATGCAGTCCAATTTAGTCCTGAGGTCCTCAGGACACAAGCGGACTTCATCGTCCACCAGCAGTGTGCCAAGAGGCGTGTTTGCAGGAAGGTGTAAAAAGGGGCATGGCCTTGGACCACCTACCAGCAATCCCACTGTTTGGGGGTTACTGAAAGTACCTGATGGGGTAGTTAGCCGCTAAGGACCCTTAGGATTCAAGGGGACTTAATCTCCCAACCCAGAATGCGCCAGGAGGCACTTTTGCAGAGTGGTGAAGGGAGGGGGTTAGGCCTCCGGCGAGTTGCCATTTTTTTTTCTTTTTTTGGGGGGGAAGGGGGCTGTGTGGCCCCCCTTCCCTTTACCCTTTTTGGCCCGGGGACACCATCCCCTGGGGCCCGAGCCATTGTTTTAGAAAAGATATACATTGAAAAGGGAGGGGGTCAGTATGGCCCCGGGGACCCCATCTCTCAGGCTGGCACTATGTTTTCAATAAAAAGAAAAAGAAAAAGGGAAGGAGCACCCCTCTAGGGTCAATTGTTGCCCAGGGACCCCATCCCCGGGGCTTGGCCTCACGTTTGTGACCGCAGGGGGAGTCCTAATGCCCCAGAGGTCCCCGCCAGCTCCCCGCCTCCTGCGGTAGCCAGGATTGCTCTTTTACAAAGGGAGCTGCTAACATGCAGCTCCCTTTGCCCAAAAGCAATTCTGCTTTGCTTCATGGAAGCAAGAGCAGTTTTCCTGCTCTCGCTTCCATGAAGCGAAGCAGAAGTTTGGCATGGCAGAGCAGGAGCAATGCTCCCACCCTGCCATAGCAAACTGCAATGTCTCGGGGTAGGCACTCCGAGACATTGCTGGAGCCTGCCCTGGGGTGTGGCAGTCCCCAGGGCCATGGATGACTCCTGGAGGTAGGCCGCACGGTCCCCCTCCCAAATGGTTTAAAGCCCGAAGGAGGTGGTGGTCCTGGGGGCAGGGGGTCCGCAACAGACCTCCGTATGTGCATATACAATGCCCAAGGGAGGTGGTGGCACCCAGGGCAGCGTGGGAGGGGCAGGTGTCCCCCCACACTTTTTGGATTTTAAAAGCTCCGGGACGGTGGTGGTCCCCGGGGCAGCTTGGGGGGGCAGGAACCCCCGATGCATTTTTATTTGAAACGAAGCCCCGTGGAGGTGTCTTCCCCGGAATTGCAGGGGGGCCACGTGCCCCCACATATTAAATATAAAGAAAGGCCAAGGTAGGTGGCGGTCTACGAGGCTGCAGGGGCCCCGCAAGCCCCCATGCCATTTTATAACATTGCCCCTGGGACATGCCCCCCCAGGGGCTTAATTTAAGAAAGCGCAGGAGACTGCGCTTCATTTTTCTTTAATTTTTTCGGAGGGATTCACGCATTGTAAGCGAATCCTGACAAAATCTTTTTTTTTAAATGCTTCTTTTGGCCCTCGGGTCTCTGTGGGACCTCTTGAGGTGGCCTAGGGGGTCAGGGTGTTCCTACCCTGCCGCCTTTTCTTATTTCTCATATATATATATATATTATATATTGTACCTACTGGTAATTTTACTCCAGGGTCATTACCCAAAAATAGAAAATTCTGGAATTAAATATGCATGTTGAGTGAAAGGTAGTGTATGCATCCTTGGTGCATCGAAAAAGGTCTGTTACTTTTTTAATAACACTTTTAAAAGGTAGCTCTAATAGCTTGAAGCTCCTCTTTAGGTCTGGCTACAGAGACCTATAACTTTGATAAACAGTTCTGCTGTCGCCACTACACACCCCACACAGCACACATACACAACGCCTACACGCACTCAAAGAGCAAGGGTCATTTTGACATCCCACTTCAGCCATTGGCTTTTTTATTTCAGCTGGCTGTAGGCATTGGTTCAATTTTTTAACCTTCAGCTTTGGTATCAACCCATGGCATTTCGGGGATATATGCTTTTTACCCTCAATGGTGGTGGGACACAACAAGGTATGGGATAACAGCACACTGCTCCCTACTGTATCAGGCCATTTTTCTACATTATTTATCTCACAGCATAGGCACGGGCAACGCCAGGGCTCACTGCTCAGCACATTAAACACAGCAGCTGTTTTTAAAGATGGTGTGATATCATGTACTTTGAAGAAAAAACTCAACTCCACTCATTGAAAAACTCAACATGAGTACTGTGCTGCACAGCACATAATCTGTCAAACGCCTTAGTTTGGTGTAAATTGAAATTCAGCTCCATGGACAGTGTCCCTGGGGACTTTGGCTGCTTTTTTGGTCTCGGGTTTGGTTCCCAGTGTTGCTGATCCCGTATATTTTCATGACGCAGGAGGAAAGTTCTCATATTGGATTTTTTCTGAAGTATTAGAAATTATTTATGCATATTTATTTATTACCAGTAAACATGGCTGCTGAATTCTTTAAATCAGTTAAGTGCTTGCTTTTTCATGACTACTTTTAAACTGTTATTGTTGAAAGTTATTGGCATTCTTCGGGCCAGATGTTTCAACCCCTTTCTTTCAACAGGACTCTTGTTTTCCCTTTCGAAACAAAAGTAATCAGCGACAAAACTGCTAGCTAACACCCACTCGGGAATAGATCAAAAACAATTTCTGTCTCGTTAGCCGTTGTTGTCTTCCTGCACAGCCTCTTGTTCATGCTACATAATTACATTTTACAGTGCCCTTTTCTCATGAGTTATTATCACCTGTACTGTTTAGGACACAGAGAGCAAATTTTGTTCAGTCTGTTGTTACATGCTTACATTTTGGCCCTTATACTGGTTTCATGTCCCCCAGTTTTACATAGCAGTTCAGCATGCTTGCATTTTGTGGTGATAGCCTTCTATTGCAGCAATACCTTGAGATGAGAGGAGCAGAACTTCACGTGCATAGTAGTACTGCATGTATGTGATGCAAAGTAAGAGAAAAGTAAGCACTGCAGGAGGGACCCTGCTGATGGAATAAACAAGAAACACGAAGAGAATTGTACGTTATTTTGTTAATACTGGAAACCTAAAAAGTCAGCTTTCAATTTTTCCCAAGTGAGATTTTATAACACATCTAGGCCCAGGTTCTCAAAGGTTTAGATCCGGGTTAGCGTTACTTTTGTAACGATAAGCCGATACTAAACCTTTTTGGGGATTCACAAACCAACACAAATTGGTATTGGCGTTGGTTTGTATTGAAAGGTTATTCAAAGCAGCTTGAAATGCTTCTTTGCATTACTTAGTTTCAAGGGGGCGTTACATGGGTGGTACCTGGGCGTACCTATGCTACCACCCATGCTTCTTGATGCTAACCTCTATTCTCAAACATCAGTAGAATGGGTTTAGCACCAAAAATTAACACCTCTGAAAAGCAGGCGTTAAACAGAGAAATGCTTTCTCCTTGCTTTTCCGACTTTGCATGCGAGCTGCACTATGCAGCACACAAGCAAAGTATGAAATGCGTTTTCACTTGTCTAAACATAGTATGTTGTACAGGTAGGATACCCATCCTGTACACAACCAAGGCTACACTAACACACACACCCTGGTTCTGTGGCGTTGAAGTGTGTGTGTGTGGCGCTCAGAAGCAAAAAATTAGCGCTGGTGCAAGGGAGAGGGGAGAAGAGAGCCATATCTTTATGAATATGGCACTCTCCTGCTCTCTCCCTGTCACGCAGCACAGCCTTTTTGGTTGCTGTGCTGTGTTCCGTGAGAGCTGGGCCCTAGTCTTGAATTCATTCTTTGCGTTATGGTAAGTGAAGTTTCCTCAAGATGGTGTTCCATAAAATGTCTTCATGTTTTAGGTCTAGCTTTAAAGTTATAAAGTATGCAAATACAAGCATGTACAAGGTACATGTGTGTCTGCTTGTGTTGGTGTGTGTTATTATTTAAAAGTCAGAAATTTCAGTATTTGCAATGCTTGTTTTTCATTCAAGAAGGACGCTGGGCCACATGCCATCATGACATATCCCTGGCATCTAGCTCTTGTTTGCAACTGTGTCACTCTATGTCAAGTCCTTTGACGATTAAGGAAACTCCCTCTACCCTTCATCTTGCAGATCCTTGCTGTTAATGCTGAGCTTTTAAGCTGTGACAAACATTTTCTGCATGGACAATAGCATCCAGGCACTTTAATATAGCTCAGGCTATTGACTTGACTTAGGCAGTGATTCTTTAAAAAAAGTGAGACCTACTGACTTTGCCAATGTTTATTTTAACTGGTGGTAGGTAAGGCTACCTCTTTACAAAAAGCAGAGTCCATTACGACATGGATGGTGGTCAATACTGGAGTCCCCCCACTGTCGGTTGGGGTTTGTGAGGGAGTGGAGAGGAGTCCATGGAGCAGATGGGCTCATCGGCCTTGCCCCAGCCCTTCCTAACATCCAATCACAAGTGAGTATAATCTCATGAAAATAGCACATAATCAGTATCCCTGCTTACAGGAATGCATCAAACGTGCAGTGCACTTGGAGTCCCTTCCTCGTGGTGAGTGCCCCCGTCCTAGAGATATGTAACGTGCCACAATATATTGCAATACTTTACTGGCACATATACCCTCAAACCGAGCCTAAATGCCACATCCCCACCCCTCCCCCCAATGGTGTACGGACCTACAGCAGTAAAACCCGGGTTGCTTATTTCCAAGGCCAGGCAAAAGTGCAAATGTACTGGGATCCCCCCACCCAATAACTGTCAGTCGGTCCTCATGTGGTATCCTTAGATGGCCCTGTAGGATTGACCTATTCAAACCTTTGAAATCAAAGACCGGGCCTGGAGCTAGAAACCCCTATAGTTAGGAAGTTTCCAAGAGGTCCAACTTAAATTTCATGTCTTAACATTTCTGCTTAAAAATCCCCATCTCTTGCATTCGTTTGTGTTGCCTGAAACAAGCCTTTGTATTGAGTCCCCATCACAGACCTTGATTTCCATGCACTAAACAGGATGTCTTTTAGCCTTCCTTGTTAAGTTAAACATGCTTTTGGCATGGCATCTCAATTGTCTAACATCGCGCTGTTGTTGGACAACTGGTGCTGCTTCCAGTCCCAGCCGCAACTTGCTGAATGTGGTACTCTCTGGAAAGTTTTCAGACAGAAAACAAGGCAGTCGGGGGTGGTACTGCATTCTCAGCTCTGCATCAGCCTGACATCCTGTGATTCTGTGAAAAATCAATTAATGTCCCCATGCCCCAAAAATTATTGTGTCCTAGTGAAATATAACGTCCTCAGCTGGTGTATAATTGTTATTTTCAATTTCAGGAAAGCTCAGTTTGGAAGAATAAGCTGTTTATTCACTTAATGGTAGTGCTATGCAGTATTATGAATTCCTCTAGTGGCAGTGAATACAACTGCATAACATAAAGTGCATTACCATTCCCAACTAACCTCTCCTAGACGGGCAAGTGCCCCACGAGCTCCCCTGCCACGAGCATGCACCCAACCTTCTTGTGTTTGTTGCAAAATGGCTTCAGTTTTATTCATATAACATGATCAGACAAGCATTCAAAATGTTACCCAGGCATAAAACAGCATTATTGCCAGATTGTCTGTAGATCCAGTTCAGTAAATCCAGTCCACATCAGCACCTCGTGACCGCACCTGAGCCAAGCCTCATTTCAGCAGGGGTCTAGCACATCCTGCGACCTCTAGGTTACACCTTGCTGCCAAGTGTTTTGTCAGTGTTGTGTTGCTATGCCTAATCCGGGCTGCAAGTGCTGTGTCCTCCCTCAGCAGATAGCTTGCCGGACAATAGCCTGCTCCCCATGTTCCTGCCATAAGACATTCCTTCAGTATGTACATGAGAGGCTCCTTTGGCTATAGCGCTCCCTTTGCTGTCCCTCTGTTGTGTTCACCACTTTGTCTGCGTTTTTTTTTGGCCTCACACAGCTCTGCCACCTGCTCCCCCATGCTCTCCTAGTGGAAGCCTAGCAGCTCAAGAGCCAAACCAATGTTGACGAGGAACAGGCCCATGCCTATGCCAGACAGGTGTACCCCATCCGGTTCGTAATACCCTTATGTTTTGAGGTTGATGAGCCCATGCCTCACAAAACCCCACCCATTGGTCTTGCACATCTTGAACTTTCTACTTCTGCTTCATCCTAAGCCCCCCTACATTTGCATCGTGGTATGATCTCAGAACATACTAACTTCACTGGTCTAGTGAATCAGTGAAAGAATCAAATGCAGCCAAAATATCAAATATGATTTTGATATTTCCAGATTATCTACCGTTTATAAAATAATTTAAAAAGACCTAAAACATGCTTCTTTAGACCAAAGACCTCAAAACTGAAAAAACAAAAGGAAGAAGTAACAAAGATACAATGTATTGGCCCCTTCAGGAAGAAAAGAAATGACTCTTTCACTCTCTTTTTCTTTTCTTTGAATGGCATTTAGTTTGTGGTTGTGCAGGTGTTTTTTCAGTGTTTATATGTTTTCACTAGAGAGGGCTATTCCTCTTTTAGTGGGGTTTTATCAGTTATTATAAGTTTAAACCTAAAACCAGACAGCCTAGGTATAATCCTTTATCATGCCTGAGAAGCAGCTGGTTGGCCTGGACGCCTCTCTTTAGGTAATCACACATGGAGCAAACCGGGCAGCATTCACTGTCTTCCAAGCAGTACAAGCATGTGTGCTTGCCTCTGTCCTCCTGGTCTATTTTTGTTTTACGTAAGTATATTCTCATGGGGAGGTCTTTCTTTCACATGCAGGCCCCCCCCTTTCAAGCCACGGGCAAAGGAGGGGGAGCGGGAGTGATTTTTAGAGAGGAGCTGGATTTTAGACTTCTACAGATTGATGAAGTTGAGGGTATAAAAGTGATGGGGTTCTCACTATATTCCTTAACTGGGAACCTACTTACTGGATTGCTTTGCTATAGGCCTCCGGGGGGGCGCCACAGACTATCAGAATTGTTTGACATTATTACTAATCTTACGTTGGCTCACTCTAGAATGAATATTCTTGGAGATTTCAATCTCTGGGAAGATGGGAAGGCTAATAGCCATTTGCGAGATTTGAGACACACATGCACAAATCTGGATCTTACTCAGATGGTGGAAAGCTCGACACATGTAGGGGGGCATGTTCTTGATCTGCTATTTTCTAATCAGGCCACAACAAGGGTATATAACATAGCGCCTCAGAGTTGGTCGGACCATTATTTAGTCCATTTTAGTATTAGGATGGCGCACTCGAGGGACAGTGAAGGTAGAACCAAGTGAAGGTCAGCAAAGGTCCCATAGGATTGGTAGGGATCAGACCAGAACCTCTGTATTTGATCCAGAGGTCATACATTTTGGTCCCATGTTAACTGTAGAAGAGAATTACAAAGTCTACACCAACTATGTATCTGCTATCTTAGACCAGGTAATCCTCATAAAGAAGATAAAAAATAGGAGGAAGGCCACGGCGCCCTGGTTTAATGAGGAGCTGAAACAGCTCCGCCTGCTCCGCAAGAAGGCGGAGAGGAAATGGAGAAAGGGGTACGTGGAAGAAGATAAAATTGATCTAAGACGGAGACAACTGCACTATAAAGAGAGCATCTTTAAGGCTAAGGCAGATTTCTATGCCATTTCGATCGCTCAAGCATCAAACGGGACAAAATCGCTCTTTAAAATCATTAAGGCACTGTCTGCCCCTAAATGTATGGACAATAAAGTGGCAGCATCCTAAAAACTATGTGACAAAATCGCTATATATTTTCAGGACAAGATCACTAAGATCATGGATACTCTCCATGTTAACAACAAGGCTGAACAACTTAATCCTGGACAGCTGGAAGTTGAAGATCAACAACAACTGGTATCTTTGAAGAACTTCCAAACTCTCACCAAAGATGCATTTGACAGTTTGGTAGATAACGTTTCCTCAGGTTCCCCGTATGATCCCTTCCTCTCCAAAATATCGAAGTCATCTGGCTGAGACACTCTTCCTTGGCTGGGGCAGATATGTAACCAGTCCCTGGAGGAAGTAGTGGTCCCGGAGGACTGGAAATTGGTGGTGGTGACTCCACTGATCAAAAAGCCTTCCCTGGACCCGTTAGTACCGGCCAATGTTAGGCCTATCTCGCTTCTACCCTACGCAGTGAAAATCCTAGAAAGAACAGTCAATAGGGAACTGTTGTGTTTTTTGGAGGAGAACTCCCTGCTTGACAAAAACCAGTTTGGCTTCCGCCTAGGCCATGGGACGGAGACGGCCCTGGTCACAATGTTGGATAACCTGCGGATGCGTGACGACACCGGGAATGCCACTGTGCTAGTGCTTCTCGATATGTCGGCCGCATTCGACACGGTGAACCGACTCATGTGGAGAAGTGTGACTCAATGGTTAGAGCGGCAGACCCTGATGCAGAGGTCTGGCCCGGGACCAGGGTTCAATGCCCGCATCAGCGGGTCTTGGGCTCAATTTCCTCGGACCTGATAATTCTCGCCTCAGTGCCTATTCTCTTCATGGGTCTCACTCTGCAACTCTGGGCAATAGCTTGCTTAATCTCCACAACGGCCCCAACAGCGCTGGGATACCTGGCTTCCTCTTGGGGGTGCCCAGGAGTGGACATTTCACAGGGAAAAGCCAGGAAGGGCTCCACAGCGTAATGCGTTACAGCGCCAGGACACCCCAGCTGGAGTATTAGCGCGCTTTACAAGTACAAATTACATCCTACTGGAAAGACTAAAGAAGCTAGGAGTGAAAGGTCGGGCACTGCAATGGTTACAATCTTACCTAGCAGGACGACATCAGGTGGTAACACTAGCTCCATTCTCCTCTAGTAAATCACCAGTCATCCAGGGAGTGCCGCAGGGTTCTGCGATCAGTCCCATTTTATTTAATATTTATCTGCAGTCCCTGCTCCCCATTATAAAGTCCGCCGAAGTCTGCCTAGTCAACTGTGCGGATGATACCCAATTGGCATTTTCTTTGGAAGGTGATAATGCAGTATCTCTGGACTTGTTCCAGCAATGCATGCGGCAGACAACCGACTGGCTTAAAAGGAATTCCCTACAATTCAATGCGGGTAAGACCGAGGTAGTATACTGCTCCTCTGGCAGGCTACCTAGAAAATTTCCTTCTGAATTTAGGCTTACCCAGGAGGAGGAACCACTAATCCTGGCTAATAAGGTACGTAATCTGGGGGTGTTGAGTGACAATGATCTCCAGATGGAATCACAGGCAAGTAAGACCGCCAGTGTCTGTTTTGCCTTAATACGCATGCTGCGTAATATACTCCCTCTACTACCTAAAGAGGCGTGATCATTGATAGTCAGCAGTACACTGGGAAGCAGGCTGTATTACTCTAACTCCCTGTATCTGGGGGCCCCATTATACATTATTCAGGGGCTTCAAAGAATCCAGTCTGCAGCAGCTAAATTGGCCCCTGTTAGACAATGTGGCTCCTCTACAACATCGGCTCTAAGAGAGCTGCACTGGCTGCCTGTGATGTAACGGGTTTATTTTAAATTCCTCTGCCTGGTTTTCAAAGCGGTACATGAGTTAGGCCCTGTTCCTATGCAGGAAAGGTTCTCATGGTATCGACCTACAAGGCAGCTCCGCTCTTCTAGTGCTAGTTTACTTATAGTTCCTAGATTCAAACGGTCTAGGCTAGGAGGAAGGGCATTCAGTGTGGCTGGCGCTCAGCTGTGGAATGCACTCCCCCAGAGCCTTAGACAGATCAGCTCCCTGCTAGAGTTTCGCAGGAACCTGAAAACCTGGCTTTTCCCTAAGGTTTAGCTCTGTGTCCCTTCTCCTTGCTCTCCCTGTGGTGACCTATTCCATCTTGGTTCTGTTTATTAGTCTGAAGCGCCAGGATACCCGTGGGGTGACAGTACGCGCTATATAAGTTTTAAAATCAATCAATCAAGCATGCTGTCCCCAGGTTAAATTTGGCATGGGCTCACTGACCCTGTATGCCCCGAAGATGGCAAGGGGGAAAACAGCCCTAAAGAGAAGTAGCTCATGTCTGTGTGTGCACATGCTCTGGAGCTCTTTAAATACTTTCCGCAAGGTACTGAAACATTTGGGTTGTCTCCCATCTTGTTTCCTTGGTTGGAAGTGCCCCGGTCCATCATGGCTGCCTTACAATAGAAAGTATTGACAGGGTCGCTGTTACCGTTTTATTTTGTATAACAGGAAACAGCGCTAATGGGAGTTTGCGTGCAGGATTTCATTTTTCTAGGTGAGAAAGCCCACTGGATAAATTTCCCCATGTCCCTGCTGAACACTTCACCAAACCCTTGAGTGCCAGTTATGGTCAGAAACATCTCCCAGCACTTACTATATTTTGTAGCTGTCTTGGGTGGTACCGCCATCATGTCGAGATCCATGTGCGTTGTTAGCTCCCTGAAATTCTGCCACTGAAAATGAGACACCGCATCACCCACTGCATTTTCTACACCTAGAATACGCCTGGCCCTGACGGCAATATTAGCCCTGAGCTGACAGCCCACCAAATGCCTTAGTAAGTGGAGCACTATTGAGCAATGCACTGCCCCCAAATTCAAAGCTTGCACCAGCGCTAGTTTATCTACTTGTAAAGTAATTTGCTTGTTAGCGAGCCAGTCTTTCCATATGGAGAACACGACTATGCTGGGAAATAGTTTCAGCACTTCCATTTTTTGGTGATCCCCTTCTCATGCCAACATGCCTGCCACTGTGCAGCCGCCCATGCAGAGCCCAGGATAGCCCCGAAGCCGTCGCCCCCAGTCTACGATTGTCCAGGTTTGCATTTTCTCCCTGAAGCCACCAGTGTCAGATGCCCTCTCCACAGTGGGAAGTTTTGTTACAGGACTTCCTCTTCTTTGAGCCCGCCCGTGCAGCTTTCTCCTAGGTCTCTCTGGGGGTAGCAGTTCTGTCTGCAATCGTCCCGATCCAAGGCCCTTGACGTTGGAGCCTACTGGCCCGTCTGCTGCCTGCTCTTGTCTCCTCCCGGGTATTGTCCAGCTGGAGGGATTCCCATACTTGCCTGCTGACCCAATCCTTGCCTCTACTTGCCACCAGGTACCTTGCGCTTCCCAGCAACTCCTGCAGGTCGCTGTTCAGCACTGGTCACTCATAGATGTCCTGGCTCTCTGCTCCAAGCGTTTCTGGCTTGACCGCCCCTCCTTGTCCTCTTCTTCACTCCTGTACCTGACGGGCTTGTGACGCTCCCTCCCAAAGCACCCAGGATGGGTCGCAGCACTTTTGCTTCTAGGTATTGTGCCCTCTTGTTCCCGCCTTGCCCCTTAGGTCCTAGCTAACGTGTAAGACAGTGCTAGCAGTTGTTATTTTCTTTTTAGCGCTGCTCTCCCTAGAGCTCCAATCAATCAGACTGTACTTGTAAAGCTTGGCGGATCACCCCAGGGGGTATCCAGGAGTTGAGGTACTGATGCCTTAGTCAAAGAGCCAGGTCTTGAGCCCCTTCCTGAAGTCGGCGAGCAAGGGGGAGGTTTGCAGGTGGAGGGTGAAGCCGTTCAGGACTTAGCAGCGAGGGAGGAAAAGGAACTTCCTCCACTGAGGCTCCAATGGATGCTGGGGATGTGTGTCAGTGCGAGTGGAAGGTGGAGAGAAGCTTCCTAGTGGGTCTGTGGAATGTCAATCGGTGGTTGATGTAGGTGGGTCCAAGGTTGTGGAGGGCTTTGTAGGTGTGAGTCAGCAGCTTGAAGTGGCATTTCTTGTGGACGTGAAGCAAGTAGAGGCTTCTGAGGTGAGGGATGGTGCTGTTTCTCTTAGGGAAGTTGCGGAGGTCCACTGCTCCTGGTCAGTACTGCAGAGTAGGGGGTGACTTTAACCAAACCAATGAACTATCCAAGCGCTTAGGACAAAGTTTGGGCAGCTGACAAGGGGTAATGCCTTTAATCGCGCTGGCCCTTTAAGAGGTGGCTGAGTCCTGTACTGGGTGCGGCATGGGCATGAGCAGCCAGTGTTTGGTTATCCTTGCCAAAGCAGACTATGCTCCAGTAGCTCCCCACATGTAGGTCTTAGGGAGAAGGGGGGATTATTAATGAACAGTGTGCTCCTCTCCACACCACTGCCTAACTTTTATCTTAACACAAAAGGGCAGCATGTTTCACACGCGCAGTACGCTCCTCTCCGCAACCTGCCCTCGACTCCCAACAAAAAGGCACACCGGTTAGTTCTTCACAGGCACCGCACTCCTCTCACCGCCCTTGCCCGACTTTATCACGTTTCAGGTACCAGTCCTGTGTTCCGATAACGAGGCTTTACAATGACGAAGGCTCCTGGCCTCCTCAGGGAGCCCCTGCCCTTATAACTCGATGGTGATTCCCGGGGGCGGGCCCAGCTGATTAGTCTCTTTAAACTTGGATTTCCCCGGGCTATGTGCACAGTGCCCTCCCGCTGGCTGGCAGGAGTTAATCACGGGCCCCTCAGTGGTCCGGCTGCACCTCCCTTTTCTATTACACCGGCTTTTTGAATATTTTAGTTTTTTATAGATAGTGTTGCTATTTTGTCAAATGAACTGCTTAATGCTGTAAAAGATTACTGTATTTTAAACAATAATCTTACTATTCCTCCGTACTACAGTAACATCACCTACCTAGCAAGATAGAGATGAAAAAAACATCCTCAAGGATAGCTGATTGCTGTACAAGGTCAGACAGGAAATGTATTTTTTCTGCAAGTTATATGGCTGCTCTCAATAAAGAGAGCCTTCCAGAGATTCGAATGATTGGGGTAATTGTAAACACGAACATTCACTAGATTTTGCCAATTCTTTTTAACAGCTTTTTTTTAAAAAACAAAAACAAATGCCGTATCTTTTTGTGTGCAAAAATACTCTTATTCTTTAAATTAAAAATATCTTTACAAGTGATTCCTCCACCAAAGTTATTTTTTTTAAGAACTTACAGTTGAAAGCCCATATTTCACGCTTGAAAATTCCTGACTGTCTTTATGTATTATTTAGGGGCCCTTAGCGTGAACTTTTGCATTTTGATCAAACTGAAAGCACACAAACAAGACCATGAACAGCCTCTGGGTACATGGGGGATGGCAGGGACGAAGAAAAGGAGCGAAGCACGAGATGCATGAAAAAACATGAGCGAAAAAAACAAAGGTTTATCATTTCTCCCTTCTGTGTGCTATTACTGTTTCTTGTGTATATAGCATATCATGGTGGTGATATGAGAGTTTACACTGTAAAGAATCTGCTGTCTGTGATTGTAAAAATTATGAATTTAATTAAGTAGTTTAGATAAAGGCTGAACCTGGTCCACGGTGCAAAGGACCGTGTTACGTGTGTGTGTGTGTGTGTATATAAATAAATAAATATATATAGTTCACAGGGGGTTGTTCAATAATCAATATTGAATGTATGGTGTTCAGTTGAACGAGCTGGATTATAGTGACATGAATTAATCAAGAGGGGGATGGGAACACATATGCGGTCATGTACGTTACTCATAGCCGCCATGTTTAACACAACTTACTGAAATCTCTAGCAATGTGGCTTGAATCCCACACCTTACTGCATAACTTCTACTTTAGTCAGCAGTGGTGTGTTCACAGGGGCGACCATTATGTTCCACTCGGCGTTCTAGCCGGTGAAGCAAAGATTGTGGACCTTATTTACAAGTCCATTGTGCTGCCAGTCTTTCACTTTTTTTAGACGCATCAGCGGCGCAGTGTGCCTGCCCATATTTACAAGGCCACGTAAAGTCACCCTGCTTGGCACTGCATTTACAGCATACTCCATATTTGTCAATAATTTCATTCTGGGTGAATGAGGCTCCTTTGTCCCTCTCTCTTCATGAAGGTTGTCCCCAACTACTTGGCCATAAAGATAGAGCAGGGTCACACGAGGAGGTAATGCCACTTAATCACTATTACCCATTTTAATGGAACTATTGTCTAGACCTCCAAGTTCTTGCTAGATTCAAAATCATTACCTGAAGATCACAGCAGATGTTACCAGATCATAACCCTGCTCTCAGGACCGCCTGTGTTCAACAGCACAAGAGGTCTAACAAAGATGCCTTTCCTGCACTTCACAACAGCATCGCAATTGCTTTCAATGGGGCAGTTCAAGCACTTCACAGAGTACATAGGAAAGATAATGACCAATTAGGCAGGACTGCTACACCTGTTGTGGAGCATTACAAACTCCCCCCAGCGGTGCTGCTATGGGACAGCACTGGCAGTTATGTAACTGTATTGTGGCAGAACCTCTTGGCAGAGATGATATATTCTTACGTAAGCAGTACGAGACCTCTGCAGCAGCAATGGTATTGTTTTAATCCAACAGTATCAAAACTTCTGAGCAGGGTTGTCATACTTTTAATACGAAATACAAATACGTGGTTGCAGTTTCAGCAAAAAGACCAATATTTGAATGGGCATGGAACGTGGATTCCTCTTGCTCGATAAACTGGTTTGATGGCTAATATTGTACGGGGTACACAAGGGAGAACGAATTCAAACTTTTCGCTCATACACAGTACAGACAGCAACAGTGCAAGCGTCTTCTGCATTGCTTCATCGAATACGTATGGCGATTCATACCAATGACAAGGCAGAAAAGTACTTCTGGGCAGCCGTTTAAAAGCATACTTCTGTTGTGATCTGTTACCTTACTAAAGCCCTCTGATATCCTTCGGGATCTAGTTCGCGCGATATAAAACTTTATAAATAAATAAAATAATTAAATATTCATACACCCACAGACGCACCTCAGTTACCTGTTTCAGTAGGAACAGCAGATAATATAAACTCAATGACAGGTGTGAATACTTTTTTTACGTGCATTGCACATTCAGCTTTTGTTTAGCTTTTATAATAGCATAACTTCAAGTACCAGAAAGCACAGACAAAAGAAAGAGTATAAATGCAAGAGTGCAACATTAAAAAACATGATACAATAAAAATAATCTTTTAGGCAATAAAAAATATACGATCATTGACAAAGCTTGATCGTATGTAGGGGAAACTTCATATACTTGGACTTAAATTAAGTTGGTATCTTTGTAAAGTTTAACAAGAAATAAAAGTGCCTACTTTAGTTTTTGTCTCACTTGGTGTGGGCACAAGTTGTCCAAATAATTCGAGGCATGTACAAATTATTTGTACTTTGAAATGTTAATTGTTCATATCTCAGTGTTAATGACACACACAGTAGCTTCAGTGAATATGAACTGCCACACACATACATTGGGAGCTCCTGGTCTTCTTAATGCAAAGTAAAACAATAAAAATGTAAATTGCTCAATATGGATGGCAATATTGTTAGCCCTGCCCTTATCTTGTGCCAGTCACGACTCTCAGAGCTTGGTACGTGCCATAATAGGGGTGTGAAGAGATGCAGAAGGTCTGAAGAGTAGTGTCATCGGTATCGTCGTAAAGATTTTTGCAACACCTGGCAAAACATATTTTGGGACCCCCTGTTTGGAAGAAGTTTGAATGTGTTACTCCTTCTCCCCTCATCCAAGCTCTTACAATGCTGAACAACATTAAACTATGTGTTACATATTCAGAAATAGTGACATACAAAAACAGCGAAAGCTTAACCTGAGTGGTCTCTTCCAGCCAAATAGTACGAAAACAAAGCTTGAACAAGCATTAACGAAGGAATTTCTTTTTCAATTTGAACCTAGATTTTTGTACTTCCCTCAATTGCATTTTATGTGGGATTTGGCGTTTAACCAGCTTTTTATTCCCATTGTAGGAAAAACATGCAAAGGGGGATGGATGTGTTAAATGTTTAGCGGACTAGTGCATAATATTAAGATGAGATGTATGCACATAGAGCTTGGAATTGTAGCTTGAGTTTCTCAATATTTGTAACTTACAAATATATTTCACTTCACTGCTAGGGGTTCTTGCTGCAACAGTGAGAGTCAAAGGGCTGCTCTGAGAATTTTCACCATTCTCTTTGTATGTGTGACATCCTCTAGCTAGCCAGATACGTATGACCCTGCTGAGTAAGAGAACTTGGATGGATCAAGATACGGGAGAAGGCCAGAAACCAAAAAAGACAACAGTATAGCAAGCAATGTAAAGTAGGGGTAGATAGGGTAGAGACGGGAATTATGTTGGAAGATATGTGAGACAGGGGGGAGGGAAGTAAAATAAATAGAGAAAGGTGAAGTTGACAGAAGGAAATATAAAGATATGTAGGAAGAGTAAGCGATGTGGGTAGGGAAAGAGGGGTCGTGAAATAGGCAATATTTTAGAGAGGGGTAGAGAGAGCTAGAGATAGGGAGTAGGAAAATAAAGATAAAGGGAGCAGAACATTTAGAGAAAGAGGTGAATTATAATATGAGGTAATGTAGAAAAAAGAAATGAATTAGAGAGAGATAACAGCAATAAGTAGAAATAGACAGAGAGACATGAGAAAAAACAAAGTGATAAAAAACAGAGAGAGAGCAAAATGAGAAGATATATAGAAAAACAAGCCAGGTAAAGAGAGTAGTAGTGAAGAGAGAAAAATAGAGAGATGGATGAAAGCTAGTAAGAGAAATGTGTCATAAGAGGAAGCTGCAAGGTTTATGTGAAATAGAAGGAGGTGGAAAATTGTGAAAGGAAGAGAGTGATGTAGAGAGATCTTCAAAGAAAGGACCCGACGGAGATAATTGAGGTGGTGGGGCTGAGTTGAAATTGAGAAGAAGCTCCACAGACAGATATGTGTTTGTGTCAGAGAGCAAGAGAAAAAGTGCAAAAGGAATTGATGGAGAAAAAGGAGTACTGGTAGCCAAAAGGAATATGATATTTAGAGAGATGAACCAAAGTAAACCGAGGAAGAATGAAAGAAAGGAGATGTGGAGTGATGAGATAGTGAACTATTGGAGAAGTGAGTTGAGTGGTTAGGTAATGAGAGAGAGTGATGGCAGAGAGCAGTGAGGGAGTGA